>NC_142201.1:21627500-22877500 GCF_049639895.1 Pseudopodoces humilis
GAAAAAGCACAGCAACAGGTAAACCAAATAGTTAGGTTTCACCACATGATAGATTTATCATGTTTAAAGTAAAAAATCCAGGAATTAAACCATTATTTTGAAATTCAAAGAGGTAGAAAGATCAGGTAGAAAGTAGCTTAGAAATTGGGTTTTCTCAGTCTCAGCTGAGCTGTTGAGTATTCTGAAATGAGTTTCTCATGGCCAAATTTAATTAATTAACAGATAGAACAATTTCATTGGAAATACAGTAAGGAAAATATTAGGCCAGGTTTTGCCCTGCCTTTACAGAGTTCAAAACTCTATATTATGTTTTGTTCTTATAATGAAAGAAAACATGAATCTGTGGGAAAATATATAAACTCCTTTTGTTATTGTTTAAATTTATTGGAAGGATAGGCTGAACTGAACTGAAATGAGGTAAGAAGTTGATAGCACAAATAGTCCCACTGCTCACCAGCTGGTTGGCAGACAGAACAGGAAGGAATACGGAACAGAGCAAAGACCTCTGTTCAGACTCCTTAAAATCCATGGCCTTGTCTATATTTTATGAGCATCAGGAAGAAAGAAATACATTAGGAAGTCCAGCCACCCAAGCATGCACATGATTTCCAAGTTTCCTCTAACTCGTGAGACATAAAAATGCCATTTATATTTTAATGACTCTTTTTGATGTGCAATGCACATATTTAGCAGCTTGTTCAAGTATCACAACAGCCTTTTAAGGGAAACAAATGAATAAGAACTTGGCTATATTTTCCGCTCTTGCTTCTTTGACTCTCCACCTTAAACTGGGCCAATTAAAGAGCCCTGCAGGTAACTTTTTAGAGAGGCTTCCAGCCTGAAAGTAATGTATCTTAGAGAAATATCAGCAGGAGGGGAGTAAGGTTCAGAAGCAACAGATTGTCAGTAATAGTGCAACCTTTAATAGCAGGTCTTGTCTAAAGATTTAAATTTGGATGTTATGGGTTGAAGAATTCATAATAATCCCTATATTTTTTGAAAGAATGCCTATCTGAGTTTTTTCTTCAAAAGTGTAGTAAGCAAAGAAAGGAAGCTTAGAAATATATAATTCCACTTCCAGTCTGTATAATCACAATGGACCACTGTCACTAGAGGACATTAAATGATTCACACAAACACCTTTCAGTGTCAGAACAGAAAAAACTGTGCCTTTATTCTCTGACTCCAGTATTTATAGATTCTTGACAATGACCAGGGATTGGATAATTAAGTTACCACCTTCCCAAGCACACTGGTCATGAGAAACATCCATCAAAAGATGTTTCTTAGAAAAAATGTGATAAACAACTTATGTTTATAGAACTTTCATGGGAAAGTAACTAAAACTATGAAAACATTATCAGAAGGCTTCAATTACCAGGGACACAGACCACTAAGATATTTCTTCTCTTCTTATCTCATTTCTCTTAATGTCTTTGAACACACAGATCTTTGAGATCTTCAAAAAAATTATACAAAAATAAAAGGAATACCCATTAGTTCCCTGAGGAAGAAAATATGGCTGTGTTGTCTTTAGCTCCCATAATCTGACTGACAATTAACTATGTTAATTTTGGTTTTGAGCGCACCACAGTATAGAGGATGGTTTATCAGTGTCTATAGGAGTGCAGTGCAAAGACAGAAATAAAGCATCCATATACTGAAATAAATCACCCTGCTTTCAGGAAGTTTGTAAGTGTTTATAGCCAAATGCTTTTCTGTTTATCTGCTGAAAAACTGACATCATTGGTGAAAATGTTAATATTTTACACAATGCACATGAATTACAATTAACACAGCATTGAAAAAAAACCCACAGAGGTCTAAACTGGGATCATTTGTGTGTTTGGGCCTTGTGGACTGACATCCTGACTAATTTATCATTCCCTTGGCCATTGCATAATTTTCAACACAAATTTAAAACATTGGAATACAACAGAAGACTGCATAGAATCATAAGATATACATAAGATATACACACTGTAGGAAGCATAGTGCTGCATTTTAATTATTAGTTAAGACTATTTTATTTGTACAAGCATCAGTTAAGAGAACAAATGCATAGAAGCAAACTGCACAGCTGGATGATCAGTGGCCAGCAGTAAATGTCTCTAAATCTCAAAATAATTAATTAGTAGGATGAAATTCTAATCCTACAGAGTAAAATTGTCTTTGATTTCACTCCCTTTGTGCAAAGGGACTGCATAAGAGCTGGAAGTCAGTGTCATTTAAGCCCTAATTTAGCAGTTTAGATAGCATCTCAGTGGGACTTAGGCTTTATTTGTACTGGGGAGGTAGGATAACATGCTTAATACAGGTAAAGAAGGTAAAATAATACTATTTTTTGATTATTTAGTGGGTAGAGGTAACATAAATAAGAGAAAAAAATATAAAAATGTCTCAGGAATTCTGGTGTATTTTAATGAAACTCTTCTTTCACCATCCACAATAAAGGAAAGCAATAGCAAAACTTCAGTCAGCAGAAGTAATTTGCTGTAGTATACTAATAAATTTCTTCTTTTCATCTCTAAACTGTGGGAAGAATTATTCACAATCTATTCTTAATTAAAAAGATGGTCAATAAGCTTCATTTGCTTGGTTGCTAACTGCTCCTGTACAGACTAATTTTATTTTTATTAGTACAAACTAGAAATAAGAAACTTTATTTTGATGTTAATGTATGTTCTTGATTGCTTCCACATTTGACACACCTTCTGACTTTTGATTAGAAGACTGTATTCTAACTGAATTGAGTTTGATTCTTTCTAGAAGAAAAGAAATGTGTTCCTATCTCTTTGCCATTTGAATGCAACTCTCAACAATGCAACCAGCTTAAGAAGTAAGAGAGAAACATTACGAGTCATTGGTTAATTCAGGATGTTACCAATATTATAAACAGATATAATGAATATACTTCCTTGAAAAAAGGGAACAAAAACCTTCACATCCTTTATTTATATGTTTTGGTACATATTTCTAAATGTCTTAAATTCTGTAAAGAGAATAAAAAAATCATGCACACTTTGTTTTTCTATTTCCTATTACAACCAGGAATTAGTTTTTCTAGTATTAAAGAAAAATAATCTTCTATGTTTAGCTTCTGAATGTTCTGAATACATGTCCTGGCTTGGTCTGCATAAATTTTAATTAGTTCCCTTAAATTTTTCACACCTGAAACTTTTAAAACAAAAATGCATTGAAATATATATTTTGTTTCTTCTATCTAGGTCAGCTGTGTTAGTGTCTAGGGTGATATCCCTCATTCCTGACTTGAAAACTAATGCAATGGGACAGAATTGATGGTTTCTTTTCTGACAGATTTCAGTCGTGCTCACATGTTGTCTACTTATACAGTGGGACATAGGTAAGGAAGGAGATTTTTGTGGAAAAACAGAGCTGAGAGGCCTCACCTGGTTTCACCTGGATTCTGTGAGTCTTCACCTCAGCTCACTGATACCCAGCAGTGAGCTCTGTGTTGCATACTTGATTTCAGATGGTTTAGGGATAAGATGAGAAATAGTTTTGCTTTGTCCAGTGCCTTCACTGACTTATGGCATTGAATGGCTCCTTATGTTCCTGGGATTATATTTATCCTGGGGACCAGTCCTTTGCTCACTGTACTATGCAGATGAAGAGAGTGGAGATTACTCTTGATCCTCTCTGAAAATGAAGTGTATGCCACTTTTTTCCCTGAGATTCAGGCACCCAAAGGAATGTCTTCATACAGAGGCTGTCACCTCCCTGTTGCTGCTGCTCTGGAAGCACAATGTCCAAGAAAAGCTTATTTCCTTCCCATCTGTGCTGCATCCCTGAGCATAGGTATTGCTGAGGTCAGATTGCAGTCAGCACCTCTACGTGTCTGCTGTGGAGCAGTGCAGGGTCTAAGACATGATCCCAGGAACCTAAGGAGAAAATCAGTGGGCACTGGAAGAGAAATTGTGAGTGACCCTTCTCTTCCCACTCATTTTCAAAGGGATGGAAGTAGAGGCAGATGTTATGGAGATGAAAGTTTTGTCTAGCAAGGCAGAATAAGGTGAACTATTGTCAACAACAGGAAAGAATGACAGCCCAAAAGTTTAATCCTTCATTTAGTCATATCCTTTTCAATGTGAGATAAAAATGAGCAATAAGTGCTGTTGAATAATCTACAAGTGGATATCTCTGAGGCCTGTGGGTGAGGCAGTTCAAGATAGGTAAATTCTTCCTGTAACCTGAAGATATGACCTAACAGCACAGCATATATGAGAATAGTTAAGCTGAAAACAGTGAAAAGGAGGTGCTGTGTATTGCACCAGATGCAGAGGGAAGGCAAGTGAAGATTGATTGCATGCAATACATTATTTTGAGAAATGCTGCTGCATAAATAGCAGGGCAAGCGGGCTACATTTGATTGCCTCCACATAGGCTGTAGAGCCACTTGGGAGACCTTAAATATCCAAAGTGCTCACATGGAACATGAATAAAAGATTTAGCACCTGTGGGAGACCCAGATTCTTCTGAAATGAAAGTGAATGCCTTTCATGTGTAAGGTAACTGAATCCTGCCCTGTATTCTGAAGTGAATACTATTCACCAGATGAAGCAGAAGTCAAATCCCTTCATTAGATTAGTCTGAAGTTAGATTTGCTGGATAACTCTTTATTTTGATGATTTGAGGGTTGTGTTTTGTTGGTTAGTTTCTTTTGTTTTGTAAACTCCTTCCAGAAATCCCTCAAAATAGAACAGAAAGATGTTTTCAGTGCTGGACTAAAAATGGTTGTTCAGGTTGTGCCATTCTTCAACGCCAAGGATCCTTTATGTGATAGGCAAAAGGGCAACCTGAACATCCTTTGGGTAAATATCCTGTCACACAGGGAGGCCTCAGCTGTGCAGGGCAGTAGCCTCTGGTATGTGCTGTCCCTCATTCTGCCTGCAGCCTGCAGGCAGTGGTAGTGAGCCATTGAATGGAGCCAGACAGCAAGAAATTTTCTGACAAAAGGACATTAGGGCTAATTGCCAGTGCCTAAGACTGTGTCCCAGCCTCCTTCAGTGTGCAAACGCAGGCAGTCCCAAAGAAAAATATTGCAGGTTTACCTGGTTCTCTCAACTCCTTCTGTTGGTTTTAGTCATGAAGTGTTTTTTTCCCAAAATCTGCTCTGGAGATAAAGTAGGTTGGTGAGGTTATCCATATGTATGTCATGTTTTGTGCTAAAACCCTTAACCATTTCTAATATAGTTTTTTGGTCCATATAAGTTCATCACCTTGTTGATATGCAACCTAAAATTAGGTAATTTTCTTATAAGTCAAAACATGAAGTTAGTGCAGAAGTCAGAACAGATTGGTGTTTTCATAATATTTTTTTTTTTTTTTGCATGCTGAGTCAAGAATACTGTTGGTCAAATACACGATTCTAAGCTCCTGCTGTGACTACTGAAAATACTCTTACATATATATATATATTACCACTTATTTTCAGGGGTAATTGTTATGCCTTTTGCTACTGTAGTGGTTTAGATTTGCTGATTTCGATTTCCCGGCCAATGCACCAAATAAATGTCATGGTCTTAAAGCAGTAACTAAAAAAATTACTAGAAAACTTACTTACTTCTTGCTGTGAGATATGGATTAGAACAAGAGCAAAACAGGCTTAAAACTTAAAAGGAATAAAGAAAGTTTATTAACAAAACTACAAGAATAAGAACACCAGAATAAACCTCCAGAAAAACCCCTTTATCCCCCACTACCCAACCATTCCCTTGTTCACATGACAACATAGAGACAAAAAACTTTGGAACTTTGGTGTTTAAAACCGTCCCAATTCCTGCTAGAGTCTTTTCATCAGCCTTTGTAGAGAAACAGAAGTCTTCTTCTGCTAATCTATGGAGTTTCTCACAAGAAAATTATATCTGTTATAGTTTTCTATTTTTCTGATGCCAGCTGCCTGGAAATCTGTCATCAGTTCACTCCTCCCATTTCACATCACTCTGAGGTGTGTATGGGTCAATGAGTCTAGGGATGTTATTTTTAAGGATGAGTTATTCAAAGGCAAAAGTTCTCTTCATCTGTCTCTATGAGCTTCCCTGGAAACAGAAGTTTTCTCTTTGCCTCTACAACGGCCCCAAATCTTCAACTATTACTTCTCCCCCCTCTGTTCCAGCACCTCACTGTATCACAATTACTCCACTTTTTGCTCAAAATCCACACTTTGAACACTTTATTCCTCCCCATATACTCTGTCATGAATTAAAGGAGCTTTTTCGGAACACTATTGTCTATCTCTGTAGCTTTAACAGAAAAATATTTCAGCTTATAAATCATCTCCTTATTGTCTCTTCTCCATCTAAAACTTAACTCTTTTCTTCACTGTCTTTGATGGTTTTATGATGTCTCTTTCATGTTATCTCTCTCTCTCTCTGTCTCTCTGGGAAAAAGGAATAATCTGTAAGTTTTATCCAGGTAGTAAAAGAGTTAAAGTCTTGGAAAGCTGCAGATGTTCATGGTGTCAGGTTTCAGTCCAGCAGCAGAAACTACAAACCAAGCCAGGCCGGCCGGCTCCGTTTCTCTCCCCGCCGCCCTCTGCGGCCTTGTCCGGCCTGGAGGGGGGAGAAGGCCGAGACAGAGCCTGTTAACTCTTCAGAAGCTAAAAACCAAAAAGGATCAAGAGAGCCCTGACTTTACGTCTTAAGGTGGTGTTCACAAGTTGATCTCACTTTTCAATGGTTAAAACCGCCGCCAATTCTCAAAAATGACCGATAATTGGTCAGGAGAAAAGACTCCCATCAGCCACCAGCAGCTTCAACTTCCTTAGTTCCCAAAGCTATCTTAAACGTAAAGTCACCCTACGACAGCTACCCAGGTAATTTGTGTCTATATTTAAATAACAGGCTGTGTATTTGGAGTTTTACTTTTGGGAAATACTTGAAATTTTTTTTATTCCTAAAATGAATAGACACTACAATCCATAATCCTTCCTTTTTTGTATTTAACATTCTGTCATTTCCAATTAAATCAAATTAAATAATTTCATTATTTTTTGCTTGTTAAAACTTGTGGAGCAAAGGAATGGTCATAACTCAAAATACAGAGAAAGATCAAGAGGGATCAAAATTCAAAATAATCCAAATATACCAGTCTAGATAAATGCAGGAACATCACTGTTAATATGCAGAAAATCACTCTGGAAACCTGATTACCACTGTTACTAACAGACAGATTGATCAGCCTAGGCACTATCCTCCCAGTCACTCCACAGAAACAAGTTCTGTTTCTAGAACAGTGCAGATTACTGCTGGCAGTCATTTTATTGAGATATTCTCTTTTATACTTTTCAGGTGAGAACATATGCAAGATAATTAGAGCTATAATACTTGATTTTGCAAAAATTTACTTCTTCTAAGGAAAGAAATTCTCTGGGGGGAAATTATATTATTATTATTACTATTATTATTATTATTATTATTATTATTTCTTCAGGCTACAGATAATCTCTGGCTTGTTGGTTCATTATCTCTGTACTGGGTATTAAAGTGTCAAATCTGCATATTGTAGTACCCAAGTTTTCTTAAGAATTTAATTCTAAGTTATAGAGTTCTACCATATATACAAAGTAAGACTTCCAATCTCCCCCCAAGCTTTTTCCATATCCTAGACACTCTCCCTGTTGCTCTCCTCCACCCAAAGGTAGTTATGATTTTCAGAAAAAGAATTGCAGACTTAGCCTCATAGCCAAATTTACTGCTTCAACTTGAGCTTTTCATATAAGGAATTATATTGCATGTCTGATATATTTTCTGCTTTTTTAAAAAATTAGCATTTCTTTTTCCAAACAATGCTTTTCTCAACACTCAACTGGCTTGTTACTGAAGTTGGAGAGTCTTTCAGTATCTAAATGTAGCACTAAATAATTGCAATTCTTTCTGACTGGCGCTTTCCAACATGCCAAGCTTCCCCTGAAAAACAATTGGACCGGAAATGAAAATTTAACCAGAAACTTTCAGAGTTATGGGTATGTCCTGGCTTTCTTCTCAACAGTTTTGAATTTCATATCAAAATTTTTTGACCTTTCAAGACCCAACCAATAGTTACTTCTGAAAAGTGATATTGCAGTTCAGAACACTCCTCACACTGATTGTGGCTCCAGTGATGTAGAATTTGTAAGTGTGCAATAGTGCTACGGTCTTACATCAACAAGAGTGTGTTTCCACTTACCACTGAAAGAGAAACTAGATGTCACAGTTGGGTTTTAAATAGATTTTCTTGACAGTTTAGTCAATTATTTCCAGTTTCAGGTTAAGTGTGCATTCATACAACGTTTAAGTAACAAATCATCTCCATCTCCCTCTGTCCCAATACTTTGGATTAAGGATTAAATGTAAAAGCATTAGTTATGTTTCATTCAAATTTTCAGATAATGTGCATAGTGCATTCTCAATGTACCATTTTCAGCAGAAATCAAGAACATTTGTTTTTACAAGCCTCCTTCTCTCACAGTTATTGAGTGTTTCTACCTACATTCAGGTTGATACTATTGAACAATCAATTAAGGTTTAATTTATTTTCCTTCTTTTTTTTTTCTGCTGAAATCCCTATTAAAAATTTGAGGTTTTAATCTCCCTGCTTGACAGCTCAGCTTTTTCTAACAACATATTCTAAATCAAATGAGCTTCAGAATGTCTGTGAATTTTTATATTTAGCTTAGACCATCTTTCTCATAATGCTGTATGACTATCTGTGAGGATGTAGCAATGAAGTAATCAAATTCAGACTCTTACACAATGTAGATGTATGCTAAAAAATAAGTTATTGTATAAATGTCTAAAAATTAAAGCCTATTTTAAAAGAAAACATTGACATTTTCATAGAAAATTGTCTTAGGGGACACGTTCTGCAGTACTTGCAGCTATACAATATTAATCTTTCAACATGTGTATAATACATCTCTTTACTGGGGGCTGTTGAGAAAGTAAGATGCTTAATAATGAGCTTGTGTAGAAAATGAAAAGTAATTTTATTTAGACACACTTTCGCATTGTCTATTTTATTTACTGCTTGAAGTAGGAAAAGCAAACTTAAATTCCTTTTTCATTTTAATTTTCCCACTGAATCTCCTTGCCTGAATTTTTCTTTATCTCTGAGCTCAATAAGGGGACCACCTTGTTACTTAATCCTTCAATCATCAGCCGTGATTCTCATATTTTGACAAACTGAGGTCTAAAAGTAATTTCCCCAACACAGACTCATACACAAAAATATCTCTTTTACAAATGTCAGTAATAATAATTTAGTAATCAGAAGTAAGACTATAAAAAATATAAGCTATCAAGAAAATATAGTTTTTCACACACTGAAAGGCTGAATATGTTAAAGTAACTAAAAATACACAACTCACTCTGTGGTCAGGCTTCTTTTATTTTTTTTTTTTTTTTTGTTAATCTTATTTTACTGATACTTTTTACATGGGCATTGATTTGGAGAATCAGTGTAGAATACTGCATCTATATAGACAAAGGTTTGTGAGGCTATATCTTTCTAAAATTTCTGATCCTTTCCCCTGAATATTGTTTTAATATCACAGAAGAAGGAATTTTGCAGAAAGCACTGCCAGTGGTAACAGACAAACACTTCTGTTTTCCTGCAAATTTTTCAGTCAAGACAGAAAAGGAAAAAAAAGAAACTAGTTAGTCTTTTATTTACAGCTATTAGAATATTTTTATATTTATTTTTCCTTCCTCTGGTTCCCGAAACCTCTTCGTCTCTTAGTTGGCTAAGAGATGTTCTCTGAAGAATCATTTGCAGAGCTGACTAAATTCATTGCTGTGAGCAATCTGACAGTATGTCAGGGAAGAAAGGCATTTGCCATCATTCTGACGTCAGAGTGTGACTGATTTGATTGCACAAGATTTTGCCTAATGAAATTTTAACTGTCTAAATGAAAAATAGACCCTCTCACAGAGTAATGAAGAAATGCTGTCTTTCCCACCACAAAAATATTTGGGAATAACTGTTTATTTTGCAAAACAAAATAACTTTTTCCTTCATGTGTAAAGTGTAATTTTTTCCTTAGATATGTAACAGAAGTTAAACTTCTAGTTTGACAAATAAATGAGTTACAGTCTGATCAGTCAAATCACTCTGTGTTTGCTTGTTTTTAACTTAATAATAAACTGTGAATGTTTTCATTAGAAAAGGCTTGTTTCAAGAAAGAATAGAATTTTTGTACCTAATGTTAGTGAGTTTTCAATCAAGAAAAAATACAGCAACACCAAATGTTAAACTGTGTTGGCTTTTATGTTGTTTTTTCTTTAAGCCAATTCTTTTCTTAGGCTGATATCAACAGCAGTTTTAGTACATTGCTGTCAGCAGTAGACAAGCTAGAGGACTTTTGGTCTTCTGGACATATTCAGGTAAGTTTAATTCCAAGCAGATATTGAATGTAATATCTATAAATCTAAGACTACTTCAGAGTAGCTTTCAGAGTTAAATCCTTAACTAAGCACAAGTTCCATTAGGTAGAACTAGTAGAAAAGGCAGTTATTAAACACTTTGTAATGTACTGATCACATAGTGTTCTTAGACTGACTCAGAATAGAGACCTTCAGGGTTGTAATGTAGTGAAACTCTTCACCTATACTAACAGTTGCAGTATTAGAGGAATATAAGAAATTATTAGGACAACCTTAATCGTTGTCTCTCAACAGCAAAAGGACTCACTGAGCCCAATATATTGAGAAGAAAAGTGTTTGTGTCTATGCTGGGCACCTGCAGTTCTATCTTCAACAATGACACGTTGTTCCATGCATCTGCCACTGTCAAGGCCATCTGTGACCCCAGCAGCAGATGGGATCCACACCAATTGCTGAGTTTAAGATCTTCATAATTTATGAACTTAATTTTTTTTTAAAGATAAAATCTTGAAATGGCAATCTTATACTTATCGATGGGAAACAAGACATTCCAGGACATTCATGTTTTATACATAGATGTATGCAGTATTGTAACAAGGAATATGGTTTTGCGTCATATGGGAATTTAAGGCCAGCTCTGCTCACTGCAATTTCATTGCAAGCATAAAAGGTGGCACATTTTGTCTGAACCTTTGCATGCATTTTTAAACATGTTTTGCAAAATACTTTATCATTTGAAATTGCTAGCTTAGCTTGGCATGGCTGGTGTCTATCTTGTCACGTTGCATTATGCCCAAATCAAAAGAAGACTGTTCACGGACATGTAGAAAAATGAAAGGAAGTTTAGTCAAAATACAAAACAATTCTTGTTATCTCTCATTGCTTGCTATTTTAAAGGTTTTCAGGTAAAGACTTACAGGTGAACATGAACATATTGTACTTGGTTTTTTTTCTTTTTGCTTTGAGTATGTTGTTCTGGTTCAGTATGGATAAAGTAAGGTGTAACATAATTTAAAATATAATAATTTTCCCCAGCAATAAAATCCATGTCAACTCAGATAAATGCCTAATCTTGTCTGTGGTAAATGGAAAGAAGCTCAAATCCTAGGCAACCAAAAATATTATATATGCATATTTGTCTGAGTGCATATTTTCTCTCTGTACTTTCTGTCTAACTTGGTGAGAAAATTAAATGTGTCCGTCTATTGTAGATGTAAGCTTAGCATTTTTTAATGTAAAATACATAAAATATATTTAAATCAGAATCACATAATTCCATCCTCAGGCAAGATTTAGAATTTTGTAACCCTGCGCTCCCTTGCTCCTATGACTTTTACATTCCTGTCTGCATGTTAGCTGAACAACAGGAATGAGGTAGAATGTACCCCAGTTGTCTGGGATATCATTTAATCCCAACTGTTTAAAGTTTTAGCAGCTGTTAAAAGCCAGTTTGAAGAAAGAGATGGAAGACACATCAGTGGCCACTCCCCTTGAAGAACTCCCAATGTGTCTCACTGCTTTGGATTTGGTCAGGCTTTTAAGTTGAGTCTGTTATGCTTAATCCCCATATGAACTCTGGGACCACTACGTAATTAGCTCTGGTCATGGGTCCTGTGTACCCTGGCTTGTTCCAGCCCACAGAAATGGCTCTTGTCTGAACCTTGCCACTGCCCTGTCACCACAGTCTTGCCAAGAAATCACTGGCCTCCAGACTGGCCATGGTCAATGCTCCCAGCCCAGTTCTAGCCCTGTTCCCTTGCTAGATGCTGAGGGGTCGGTGTTGTGGAGTGAGGACCTACTGCAGATGCCCTTGGTGACTGCCCTGGAGGGCAGCAGGCCCGTGTGGCACCCTGACATGGATGTCTCCAGGTATGTCCACATGAGATAGCAGTCTACATTTCCAGACCAAGGATTTTTTCCAACCCAGGTTCCGAACCTGAGGAATTTAGAGAGCTTTTCAGCTGAGATGCTTTTGGGGTTTTTTTAGTTTTTCACTAGCTCTACTAACTTCTCCAACTACTCCATGCTGATATTAATATAAGCTTGGACACCATCTTACCTGTAGATATTAGTGTCTTTATTATTGAGCTGAGTTCCAGTTCTCTATTGTAAACCACTGAATTTGGGATTGATTTAACTTCTAAAAGCAGTGGCAGAAGACAGAATGTAAAGTTCCTTTTTTCTGAGGAAGATATATAGTCAAGAAATTCCTTAATTTTTTTTGGCAAATTATCCCCATGAACATTATAACCAGGATATTGCTCAAATGCTAAAGACACAAAGGGTTTTAGAGTTCTAACTTGCAGTTTTCAGATGGTCTCAATTCAGTTGCTCCTAAGTAGATATCTAGTCTTACTTAAATGTGGTTGCAGGAGCTCAGAACTGCTGAAGAACAAACCAATATGATTTTGCAGGAACCTTTTATTGTTTACATTATGCATTTATTTATAGATTCCAAAACTACTGTTCATGCAATCATGCATTACTTGATTGGTGCCTGTATCCTGTCCACGAGCTGAGCACTCAGGTTTTTGTGATTGTTACAGTCCAGGTGTTCAACCTTCTGTGTTCAGCCTTCTGTTACCTGGTTCTTGTGGTCTTGTTTTTCTTCTTCTTTCTTATTTTAGAACATTTTATGCCGCAGCAACCTTGAGAAATTCCAGAAGGTCTGATAAGAAATTCTACAGACAGTTTGGCTGGGGCACACTATGGCCTAAGTTGTTCAGATGCATTTCTATAGGCAGTGTTCACATGCGTCTGTTGACAGCTACACATAAATGTCTAAGTTAATCTCTAACATTCCAAACGGTAATGGTGTTGATGAGTGGAAAACTTTTTCTCTGCAAACATGGAATTGGCTCCATGCTCAGGTGATGCTTCCTCTGAAGAATCAAGAGGATAATGATCACTCTGTGGGTGATCAGATTAAATTCTCCTTTTTCCCCCAAGTCCTAACTGTTTACAGTTCACATGATTCAAAAACACCGGGAAAATTGGAAGAATACATTTTTCCACTGGAGTGCTAAAGTCTGAGCAATGTAAATAATGTGCTTTGTAGCTTGCAAAAAGAGGAAAATAATTTCTAACATTAAATTTCAGGTGTGATAATTTTCTACCTAATTTGTTTGTGGTGAACATACTCTTTAGTAAACTGAAGTACTGTAAGATGAAGTGAGAAATGTGCTACAGAACTGCTTGCAAAATCTATCTAATAGTCCTTAGTACAACTTTCAAACTATAAAAACATTACTAACAACAAAAACAACTAAATAATTGTATGTTTAAGCAGGTACAACTAAACTGTGGTTCCCTATTACTTAGGTAATCTCTATTTACATCATAGAGGCTTTCTCATTGCTTGATACTGTTGTAGTTACTACCACAGCTTCAACAAACTTCAATCTTTCCTGTCCTATAGGTATTCACATTGTCTATCTGAAGTATTTTCTTGTAACTTGATTGATCTCTTATATATCTTGATTAATAATTTGGATGACTTCTAGCTGCTTTGAAATCATATCCACATTTTAATGACTTTTTATGAGATAAAGGACTAGTTTATGTAATCTGTGACAGTAAGCTCCTATGCTAAGGGAGTCTTTAACAATTTGAAATAGTTGGTGTTGTTATATTACAGTTCTAAATATTTGTTTATTGTAGAATGGTTTCCTTCAAAGAAAACAATGCCAAGCCAAATACCAACAATACCAAACCAAGCCAAAGAGGCACAGGACTGCCATGTCAATTTATTCCAATAAAGTCTTGAGGTATATAGTCTAGTGAGAGGAAAAACAAGTAAACCTTGATTTTTAGCAAGAGAACTGTACAATGAATCTAGATCTGCTTATAAAGAGATGCCTCGACCCAAACTAAAGTGCAAAGGAGACCACATGCCAAAGTCAATAGTACAGATTTTATTTCTCGGTAAATGTAAGTGGGGGGTGAGAGAGACAGAAATAGAGAGGGAGCGAGGAATAGAAAGGGAGAACTCAGGGGGGAGGTAGAGAAAGACAGTAAAAGAGAATAAAAGAGAGAGAGAAAAACAGATATTTAACAAAAATATCACCACCACATGGATTCTTGGAACATCCTGCTAGTCCATCACCCTGATCTGTTCAGTGGTTGGGGCTCCCAAATGTTCCTCAGGAAGTATGACTTTTATACAATCCAAGTCCTGGATATCCATGAGGCATAGGGAATGGCATGTGTTTAAGAAGCTGCTTTTTTTGCCAAAATTTGCTGTGGTGGCGATTTTTGTCCAGATAGGTCACCCAGATCTGCCTCACCGGGCCTGGAATCCTCCTGTCGCTGCGTCAGAGCTTTTCCTAGTCTGCACCGTGGAATCTTATCCAGTGTGCTAATTGCAAACATTCACCTCCATTTAGATCTGGAATTAATGCCTTCCTCTTTGCCATCTCTGCTTATCCTAAATTCCTCTTATGGGTACTTGCTTCTTGGACACTGTTTGAGACAGTTTATGGTTCCCTAAGTCCTCACACTACCTGCTTTGCAATGCATTTAGCTTTGGGTGTGCCTGAAGGTCATCTTCCTTCCACAGAATATACTTATTCCATGGAAATACATAGACATGAAATTAATTTACTGTAGAGGAAAAAAAGGACATGAAATTGTGTCAAACCAGGTTTGCTTAAAATATATAAACATTGTTTTTCACACACTTGCTTTCATTTAAAGGACAGGATATTAATAAGTTAAGACATAATAATAAATTTAAGATAATTTAATCCAAGATATTTTAGTGTTTGAAGTAGCATGTAAATTATCTCCTAAGCATAGTTTTGTTCTAAAAATAATTGTAACTAAGACTGAGCTCATCATAACCAATTTTAATTCACATGGGTATTTAGCAATAATAAATATTTAGAACATAGAAAAGAACTTTTTTTTTGTATATATGTATATGCATATATATATATATATATATACAAAATACATTGTGCGTATGTACTAACAAAACTAGATACTTAAAGCTGATTGGACTGCAAATTATGTGGGTTATGTGCCAACTGCAACTTAATAAAAGCAGGCGGAATTTCAGCAGAAATTTATTTACAGTATTCACAATTTTTCTAGTTATTGACAACCACATCCTGCAGAATGTTACTTTCCACTGGAATCAGAAATGGGCACTATGTTGCTAACCTATGCTAGTTAATTCTGTATGGACTGTTCAAACCCTGATTGTCCAACATTTTCCTTTTCTGTTCTGTGTTCCACTTTTGAGGTACAATTATTCAGAATTTTGTAAGTTTCTTATGTGAGTGCTCTAAAATTGAGTGGGATTGTTGAAGTCACTGAAAGTAGATTGACTGATTTTTTGAGTACAATCTTTGTACGTAGATAATATCATTGTAAAATAGATATGTTTTAAATATTATCTTCCTTTTTATTAGTATAATTGCTGAGTTTACCTGCCCTGTGATGGGTTAGTTTTCGCCAACAGTCAAACATACACCCAGATGCTTGCTTACTCTCCCTCCTTGGTTGTAGAAAGGGAGAAAGTAAGATGTGAAGGGAGATAACTTAAAAATTATTATTTCAGGTAAACCATATTTGACTTGAAGAAAAATAATTTAATTTGGCACTGACTAAAATAGATTTGGTTTCTCATTTTCATGAAAAACAAAGATGAACATTAAGATAACAATTTCCCAAATATCCTCCTACCTCTTCCAGGATAACTTCTTTATTCCACATGACTCTGACTCCACCCAGAGGTGCAGAGGGACCAGGGGGACTACAGTCAACATACAGTAGCTTCTCTCTGTTTCTTTTTAGATGTTGTGGTTTAAACCCAGACCACAAATAATATATACAGAGCCACTTGCTCAGTCTTCCAGCAGGTGGGATGGGAGAGAGAATCAGTAGCATAAAAGTGAGAAAATTCATGGGTTGAACTTCACCAGCTTAATAGGTGAAGCAAAAGCTGTTCATGTAAGCTAATCAAAACAAGAAATTAATTTCCCACTTCCCATCACCAGGCAGGTTTTTAGCCATCTTCAGTAAAGTCTGGCTCTATTGTGTGTAAAAATGACTTGGGAAGAAAACACCATCGCTCTGAACATCCCTCTACACTCTTCCCTCTCTACCTTCCCCCAGCTTTACGTGCTGAACATGATGCGATATGGTGTGGGATATCCCGGGATCAGTTGGGGTCAGCTGTTCCAGCTATGTCATCTCTCAGCTCTTTTTGCATTCTCAGTCTCCTTGCTGGTGGGATGGGGTGAGAGACTGAAAAGGCCCTGATGCTGTGAAAAAAATGGCTCAGCAAGAGCAAAAATATTTCAGTAATATCAACACTGTTGTCAGGGCAAATTTCAAGCACAGCCGCATATTAACTACTGTGAATAAAATTAACTCTACCCCAGGCAAAATCATTATCTCATACTTTTCCCCTTCTCTGGCATTGGTTTTCCATGGGCCACAGTTTCTTCAAGAATATCCATCCACCTGTTCTGCTGTGTCATTCTTTGTGGACTGCAGTGTAGGTATCTGCTTTGTCATGGTCCCCCTTGAGCTGCAGGGGGACAACCTGCTCAACTGTAATCTTCCTTCTAGACTTCTCCATGGTCTTCTCCAGTGCCTGAAGCACCTTCTCCTACTATGAATTTGGTGTTTCCTCTGTTGATTCTCACCATATTTGTTCTTTCTGATGACATTGTTTAAATGTACTTTAAACATTTAGAGGTGCCACCAGTTTGGTTGAAGTGCTCATCTGTACCCTGCAAGCCCTCTGGAAGCATCTATGTCCATTATGGGGCAGTCCTGGCCTTTACTCAGAGACCAGGCTGTGAACTCTCACTATCGGCATCTGTTAACTTAAATTCAGCACAGTTCCCTAAATTAACATGGTCTGATAAATACTAATGAATTTATAGAAGTTCTTACAGTTCATGTAAAGTACAAATTTCTTGAACATTTTCAAGGAAGATGCAAATCAGTTGGATGAAAGTAAATAAAAACTACTGCCAGAATCTCTAACCACATAAGTATAAATTATCACCTTTCTAAGACTCAGTTTGCATTTTACCCTCCTCCATAGGAATCTTCCAGCTTAGAAGCAGGACACAGCTTATTATTATAAGGTATTTTGCCCAATGTCCTTGTTACTGCTCCTATGAACTGCTTACAGGGAGAAGCTGATATTTTTTGGATGTGACATGAAGCCATATGATATATAATAAAACTAAATCTGAAAAAGTCTTTGATCTTGAAAAACTGCTGAAGCGTTCCAGAATCCCTTACAAATCAGCCCCTATGACAGAACTAACAAATTGAAACTAGAGTTTAAAAGAATATTTGTTGAATATTTTGAAATTCTTAAAGCACAACATAGTTGGAAGAAGCACACCTGATTCCCATAATCATAAATGGAAATAACAGAGGATGGGATACAAAAATTAGAAACTCAGTTGTGTGAATCAGGCTTATTATCTACTTGCAAATCAATACTTCTCTAGAAAGGATACTTGGGAAAGCAACAGTTCTGGTGTAACAAGACTGGAATATTCATGAGGCTCCAGGGATTTTCACACTGCAGAAGAAGGCTGATTATGATAGATGCAATATTGCTATGTGAGGTTTCAGATAATATTTTTTAAACCCTTTTGCTATGTGGGTATCTATCTGCCTATCTATCTATCTATCTATCTATCTATCTATCTATCTATCTATCTATCTATCTATCTATCATCTATCTATCTATCTATCTATCAACTATCTATCTATCTAGCTATCTATCTATCTTTGGCATTGGTTTACTGCAGTTGAGACCATATTGTTGTCTTGCATTCCATTTTGAATGTGAGTGTAAGAGTAAACCGAACTTTGTAACTTTCTCATGTCAAGCAGAATTCAGCTTTCAGAAGCCAGGAGCAAACCTGACTCAGTATTAATGACTAGAGATCAAAATTTGATGTCCAGATTTGGAGCAGATACACATCTCTGTATTTAGTTGAAGTATAAAGTTCCTATTTCTATATTAATTGTTATCCATATATGTATTTAGGTGTCATATAAAACTACATTGGCTACCATGAAACCCTCCAAACTAGAAATATTTTAATTCTTACCTACTTTGTTTTATCTTTTGTTTAACTTTGTACAGTGCCATGTAACATATAAGGCAAGATAAATTTCCTTAACCAAAAATAGTGAGAGGAAAGACAAATAGCTATTCTGTATAAAACTAATTATCCTTAAAAAAAAAAATCTGAAATAAAAACCATTTGTTCAGTAAAATGTCTAAACAGTTTTTCTGACATTCAGTGTGTGTTCTGGAAGCAAAGATGTTGTAGGAGTAACTGTTGACCTTTTCCTGTTCAAACCAAGTAGCTCAGTCTGCAACAAAATTCCTAAATTTGTACTTTGTTTGAAAATTTATCAGACTCTGAACTGGTCAAGTTTCAATAAATCCCTATATTTCATCTTAGACAGTGCATACACCACAGGTGAGGAAATGAAACAGCATCCCCCTGGTTAGCCTGGAGACATCTGGAGAGTAAACAAACACTTGAAAAGTAATAAATAATTTCGTCTGCAATTCTCTTCGTATTTCTCTGTTTTGTATTCCATGGAAGAGTCTTTAATACTGTTTTGCTATAATTTTCTCTCACTTACACACCAAAATATTATCTCTTGGGTCCATATGTTCCCCTATTTCAAACTGCATTCCCCAGTCCATGGCCAGTTAAAAACCTCCATCTTGAAAACCAACTGTGTTGCCAACTCCCTTTTGTTTATATGCAAATAAGTGTTGAGTAAAACTATACTCATTTTTTATGTTATTCTAAATTATCAGGGGCCTTGTTAAATGTGGGTTCAGGAGCTGGAAAAACAGGAAAGAAGCCAGCAAATGAAGGCTGGTGAGCTTGCTTTTATTGCTGCTTCACTACTGGTTCCGGCTTCTCCGTCTGTTTCCTTGGAAACAGATACTGGGCAAGCGAAAACAAGGTAAGGGTTTTAAAATATTGACTTTAAAATCTGCTGCCTATTCTGTTTCTGTTGGATCCTGCTCGGTTGAACAAGAATGGAAATACTCAGCAAACCACCATTGTATGGTGACATGCCTATCACTACTGCAGCATGTGTATCAAAGAGAGCTTTGGTGTGTCCTTTAGCTTTGTTTGCTTATATCTTTCTAATCCACAACTGTATTATTAAAAAGAGAGAAAGAAAAGCACATGGGAAAATAGCCAAAGCCAACATTGGAGTGCAAGACCTCTCTATCAGATTTAGTGGCTGTATGAGTAGCACAATTGCCACTGTAGAGGAATTGCCCACTGGCACTTGGAGGCGCACGTTTCTGACACATTGAACTGAATAGCATTTCAATTGTATCTTTACCAGAAACAGCAGAACAAAGCCAGAAACCCCCAAAACTTATTTGTCTGTTACACAAGAAAACATAGCCTTAATATGCTCTTTATAAATATATTAAATATATATGTATATTATAATAATATATGTATATATGTATATTTATAAAGAGCATACATATATGCTCTTTATAAATATATAAATATAAAATATGCGCTTTAAAAGATTAGATACATTTCTTTTACCTGAGATCAGTGTGATTAGAGAATTATAAATGCCTTAGTATTTCAGATCTGTTGTTGAAATATAATTATCTGAAACTTATCTGTACCTTGATTCAACTCTAGCTCTAACTTGGGAACCTGCAATAGACAAAATTTTTAGAATTTTTGGTTTTGACACCCATCAGAAATACTGAAACAAGATTATTTTTGACAATAATTTAAGTCCTGGCCAGAACCGAAACAACATTCTACTAAAAGGGGTAAATTAATTTAAATACAGAAACATTAAATATATTTCTATGATAAAACATGAGCAAGTTGAGCGCTAATGCTTGGGGAAGCTGATTTTATTTTTGGAACTGTAGATTTGCATGTGCCACTGGACACATAAGTGGACAGATATCCATCTTATTGACCTTTCATTTAAGATTATTATTTTAGAAAGCCATAAAGGAGAATCACCTGCTGCTTTATAGCAAGTAAGGTTGGGATCTTGAGGGCAATGCTTGACAGTGGAGGACAGCCTCTCTTGTTTAAGAAAACAAGTGTGTTAGTGGAGATAAGTACTTATTTTTACACACAACATAAATTGCTGCTACATAAGTGTACAGCATGTTTACCTTCCAGAGAGAATTGCTCAGGCTAGCAACAACAGGCAACAGGGAGATCTCTTCTGACTTCTGTGCTTCACTTGTTCCTAGGTGACTTTTATTATGCTGCATTCATTTGGATTTTTTTGTTTTTCATAAATATGCTACATTTCTCAGCTTTATCTGTTTACTTAATTTTGTTCTTCTTATATGCAACATAGTAAGGTGCAATACTTTGAGATTTATTTCATCTTTACCATTTTCCGTCTTCCTCTGATTTTCCAAATATCTGTCTTAACAAGAAATAAGTGAGCCTGAGTTATCTAGTCTCAAAATGATCCTTTGATAATGAATATTATTCCTTTAGTCATCTATGTCACCAATATCAGATGAGATTTTTAATAAAAAATTCCAAAAATATTTTGGGAGCAAAATCCCAAGGTGCTTAGAACTGTCTGACAAAGCTTAGATATATTTTTGCTGTCTTCTGTTTCAGAAATAATTCTGCATTCTTAAGGATAATTTCTCTATATATTTCAGATCTTAACTTCCATATTCAGAATGAACATGAAAAAAATGTGCTGGATTGACCATAATGTTCTGGAGGTTACCTTTACCTTGTCCATGAAGTCTTCTTGAAAGCATGTGCTTGTTTCCACTGTTAGCCTTCTCTGTTCCTCTTATGAAACAAAGCCTCTTTCTTCTTTAGGCCAAAAAAGTTGATTTACCTGGGCTTACCTTTTCTGTTCTTGTTTGACTCTCAGTATTTAAATACACAACTTCATAGTATTTTGATCCACAAACATGTATTTTAAGGACTATTAAAATAGATCTTAGTTCAGAAAAGAGGGATTTGGGTTGAACTCTTTTTTTTTTTTACTTAGAAAGTAGATCACTGAGCTAGAAATCATATTTATCCAATTATAAAAAAGCATGTTCTAAAATTCATACCAAACTCTAATGGCACTTAAGACCATAAAAACTTCAAATGGGGAAAAACAGCATCCAGAACTAATGGAGAGAGCTACAATATCCAAATGGGAGGGTAATGATATAGTTCTCCTGCAATGAATGAATTTATAGCATGAAACAAAAATCTTCCATTTCTGTTATTCTTGTGGATGTAAAATCATTAATCTGTTACCGCTGAAGATCAATAGATCACGCGAACACAGGTTGATGTATGGTGCAAGAAAGAGCAGAGTTTATTTTTCCTCCCAGGATTTATAGGCTTCCTACCATGGCCAGGGATTGGATGGTCAGGATAACACTTTCTCACTGCACTGGCCATGAGAAATGCCCATCACAAGACATGTAACAGAAAGAATGTACACATATCTATGTTTACAGTTACTGTCCTGGGAAAGTCCTTAGAAAACTATGTTAGCAAGCTCAGAAGCTGAGTTTTCAGGGCGACATTAATCAAGTGTTTGATAGCTTTGGGCGCAACCACTGTGTTAATGTTCTGCCTAAGACTTGAAACCTTTATTGATATTACACAAGCTGCAGATCTGGGCATGTTTATCTGATCTAGAATTAACTTCAGAAGTAAAGGAATATTGACTAAGTGGCACTGAGGTATAATAGCTAAAGTACACTTGTCATATTCAATGCAAATTCTGAAAACAAATAGATACTTGCCAAAACTTGTCATTTGTATGCTATTGCATGATGATAAAATGCATGGTGCTTTAGGTGCCTCTTGTCAACAGGAGATAATTAACTATGGCTACATTTAGGCAATGTTTTTGCTGAGAAGATCAACAGCTCTGATTCTCTCTGCAGGGAGTGTGTTTGTTTAGAAAGGTTCTTAGCTTTTCTGAAACTGTCATCTGGTTCTCTCCAGGGGTTTTAAAGCAATCTTCCCCCTATTCCAAGACCTAGTAACAAACCCCAAACATAACAAACCAAAAATTAACACCTGCACAAATGCACTGAAACATATTTGGGGTTTTCTACTTGTGAAAGCATCTTCTGTTTAATGCCAGGCTTTGTTTACTGATTACTGCTTCCTAGCTCATGCTGCAGCAAAATTAATAATCTCTTTGCAAGAAAAAAAAATTTTTAGGTGAAATCTAAATAGGGAGGAAAAGCGGGGCTTTTTTTCCTTTGTTCTGTCAGTATTGATATTTGCATAGTGAATAATAAAATTCTCACATGCCTCAATACAGTATATTTCATGATTATTAAGAAATGTGATAACTAAAGGCATACCTAGATTTGAGGCTTTGCAGGTTTCTAATGACAAACCAAATCTTAGTGAGTATAATGCTGCTTTAGACACTGCATCTCAATATACATTAAGATCTGTTTTTCTTTTGGAACTCAAGGTGACACATTTTATCACATTTAACACATCCCACTGTTTTCAACTGCCCAAATGTCAGCCTCAAAGTGAAATTAGTGTGTGCTATAGCTCCACTTTTTAACTCATATAAAACACGTTTTTATTTTTTTTTCAGGTTTCCCATCAGTGAATGAGAATTTCCCTTGGGAGAAGTATAAAGGAGTTCAGTATTTTAAAACACTAACTTTGAGTACACAAGGTTTGGTTCCTCGTGCTTCCATGACAGTAATGAGCAACATAGGTTTCTGTAGAGAGTAATTTAGGACATTTATTTAATATAAAATAGTTTGAACAGACCCTCCAAATTTTGTATCTCTGCATTATGTCTGAAGCAGATTTTTTAAAGCTCTGTGAAGCTATAATGATTGCACCCCTAACTTCCATTAATCATTTTGCTTTATCAACTTAAGAAAAAAACCCAAAGGAAACACCTTGTATTTTAGATTTTTCAGATTCTTAATTAATGAACAAAACAGTTATACAGTCCAAGTAGATACCATGTGTTCCACTGATGTTTTTGTAAAAAGCTTGTGAACATATTTTACAAAACTTTTTTGCACTTTTATTCCCTTAAATCGCTGCTTTGCAATTATTTATATTTTTTCTATTGTTATCATGAAGTAGCACTAGAATTCAAAGCAGGTTTTTTCAATACTCAGAAAATAAGCACCTTGGCTCCTTCCCTAAGAGACTCTGTATATGTTACAATCCTTCCCCCTCAGCATCTTCTCATCAAAAACCTTCAAAAGAACAGACTTTTATTTAACTGGAAGAACCAAAGACACATAAAACAGACTTTTGAGAAACTATTTTTGATTCTTGTAAGATTATAATGGCTTCCCAGCAGAAATGTTATTTATTAACAGAGAATGTAGTCAATTGCAATTTGCAGGTAACCATCCCAGCAACTTGCTCTTAAGAGAATACACCTTTCACCCAAAGCTACACAGAATAGCTCCATGTGTCACCAGTTTTATAATTTCATTGTACTCTATACGAATGGTAAGGAGCTACCAGTGAGTTTGAATAGTTTTCAGCATTTTGCTACTGTTACATACTTTTTCTGACGGAGTTGGATTTTTATCTTGCAACTATCTCAGTGCCATATAATAACATATAATTTATTTTTTATTCAAAGTGTTTTATTCATATTAAGAAACGAGGAAAACTTTTGTTTAATACTTTTGGAGTTATAATGAGAATTACTAAAATAGTTTCTTTGCTTTTGTATCAATTTGCTTTCCTAATTCTGCATCACAGTGATAACAAAATGGCAGAATTAAATTATGCAGTTTTTCCATCAGCAGCTCATTTTTGGGTATTTAATAAATTGAAGCTCTTACTTCTTTCAGCACATCATACTAACCTGCCTATTTTGTCTCTAAAATGTGAAGAAAGAAGCAAAATGGATTTGGAGGACATTGATATTTAACAAGAGAAGGTCAAACCAATGGTCTCAACAAGTCATTGTTGCTCACAATTTATTTGTGTAAGGCCGTGAATTTTTGTGTTAAAAGTATTACCTTGATCATCATACTTGAACCATCAATGTCTCTTGTATGATCTTGGGGTGTTATTTTAATACTTTGAAAGACTGCTTTTGTGGACTGACTTGATTTTTCCATTTAAGTCTCTTAATAAGAAAATATGAATGCTGCTTGTTTTTGTTCTGTCAGAACAAAAGAATGACTCACCAAAGCAATACATCGTTAATGGAGAGATTTATAGGCAAACTGCTTAAACACACTGTTAAAAACAAAAAGATGTTACTTGAAGGAATTGTGTACTTACTAAATGTAGTTCTATAGCATTTATCTTATTCCACATCTATTTTTTTACACATCCATAGTATACTTCATATATCAATTTGAGTATTGAAAGAACCTCTGTTTCTTTTTCTGTAGATCCCAGTCTAGAACATTTATAAAAAATAGACTTAGTTGCAGAGCTAATGAGGTAAGGATTAAAAAATGTGAAAGGAAAAAATTTTGGTATTTTATTTTTTTGGCTGAAAGAATACTCAGTGACTGCTGCTGATAAAAAAATGTTTCAGCAAATTTGAAGTATTTCATTTAATATTAGTTTTCTCACTGTAAGGTTTCTGCATAGGGTATTTAATATAAAATAAAACAAAATAAACTCTAGTGGTGATGGGTAGTTTTAGAATTGGTCATCTTTCCTTGAACGTATTAAAAATATATTATTAATATTAATAATAAAACATTTAATATTCTTAAGCATTTTCTAGGTATCCATACAGTCTTCCAACTTCTCATTTTAATTTTATTAAACACTATCACTAATACTTTAGAAGTCAGCCGAAAAATTACACTTAAAATTTATTTGCTCTGTTGTTACAAATAGTTTTGGATTGGTTTTCATAGTATTTTGTGGACTATTACTTAGAAGAACAGGTTTTTCTCTCAAATATATTAAACTCAATTCAGAAATCAATGTCAACATTAAACAGTAACAATATTAAAAAAATTGATAGAACTTTTCAAGAGAATAACTGAACAGGTGCAAACATGACAGATTTTTGTCATAATTTCATTTTTGTTAACATCTTTGCAGATAAAATATAATAATTGTTGATTGTTTTGTTTCCTGGCTCATTGGGAGTTCTTGCACAGTTCTCAGTCTCCACTTTCATGCTGAAGTTTAAAGCTGTCACAAGAGCAGAGAGAAGAAGAAATGAAAACAATGTTCTGTTCTTGAGCTTGATAGACAGTAACAGATATGATGAGCTGAGTTCTATACTGCAGCTCAGACATGATCCCTGCTTTTTACATTTCTCAACAGTAATGCTTTGAGACATTTTTCCAAGAGAAGTAGTCCTGCCACAACCATGCTCCTTTCCTGTCAAGCACCTGCAGATCACAGATGAACACAAAAGACAGCATTCCACCCAGAGGAGTTTTTCACCTTGAAATGGACTTTCCCTAGTGTCATGTAACTGAAATATCACAATTTCCTGTGTTTTCTGGGAGAACAAAAGTCACTGATCACAGAAACAAATCAGACTTATGTCCATGAACAAAGCCAATTGAGATAATTTGGTCTGTGTGGGAGTATTTTAATTTCATTTTATTATTTTATTTTCCTATTTCTTATTTTATTTTATTTATTCAGAAATTGGGTCATTTCACTAACTGGAAGAGGAGGCACCAGTTGTGCACCACTTAACACAGCTATTTCTTGTTCTAGGCACATCAGAGGAAAACTAGTGCTGTATGTGTAGCCCTGAGCTGCAGATTTGCACTTCCATGGATTTTATGGTAGGGTTATTAATGCAATCGCTCTTGACTTCATTTCAGTTGGAATCAGTCAGGGTAGCTACTGTCTAAATCATTTAAGTTAGCCCATTTCTTTTTGACTGAAATAGATTAGAGGACAATTGCATGCGCACCTCATATAATATTTGAGGACATGAGAAGTAATTTTTCATTTAGAAAAGCTAGAAACAGAGAACTTAGGCACGCTGTGATAAAACTAACAAAGTATTGTGTTCTTCATCTCCATAGTGATTTATTCTTTTGTGGGATGGAGGCTAACAGGAAAAGTCGAGGAAGAACTCTACAATTATGAGACAAAAACCTTCTCTGATATGTAAAATTGAATGAACACTTAATGCGCATTTAACTTTCCAACAACGCATGTATCACAGTTTGGGAAATATTAATGTGTTTCTGCTTACTTAAAGTAACCATTTCCAGGTTTGATATGATCTACTCCTGTGTCACATTAAAATTGATTGCTCAACTACAAGAGAAAATATACCCAATAAGTAAAAAAGGCAGAGCCCAGGTATTAACAAGCCTGCTCTCATTAAAATGAAACCAAAACAACTACAAAAGACCCCAGCTCAAGACACTAACAAGCCAAAAAAAACCACAAAAAAATAAACACACTAAACAGTGTTGAACGGTGATTTTATTTTTATATTATTTATATTATTTATTTATATATTTATATTATATATTTTATTATTTATTTTTATACCCTTTATTAAAGGGTATACCATCATATACCTTCTGCAGAATGTGATCTTTCTACAGGGGAGAGCAAACCTACTCATAAAATTGCTCCTAAATTCACTTCAGACAAAACCACCCAGACTAGTTAAATTATTTAAGTTAAATAATTTCATTTTTGACCCTTGGCTCATTCATATTACAGCATTCTTTAAAAATAAAAAAAAAGTGCTGTGTGTAATTCGTCAGGTGTAGTAGTGTTTGCTTCCAACACAAATCTTTCTTCCATGATGTTCATATCACAGATGTGGATTATAATAATATGGATCTGTTTTGTGTATCTATTCATCCTAGAAAAGGAAATGCCTCAAGCTCTAAAATTTCGTAAATTGAAAAAAAGTAAATTTAATGGAAAAATCCATTGGATGTACAGGATAATCTGCTGCTTGGACTATCATTAGACTCTTCCTAGAAACAGTTTATATTATTGTGGGTGGTCTGTGGTTTTCTGTGTGCCTTATCTGATTTTTGTTTATTTTTGAATAGTCAAATAGTAACATTTAAGTAGGTATGACTTTATGGTTAAATTTCAGATATAATCCCATGTATTCATGTTCATCTTTTTTATTCTCTTGGCTTTATGGAACAATTTTCTGACTGACTTCACTAATTAACACAAAAGTCTCTGTCTTCTTTCTTTGTCATTGCTTAGGATATCTAGTAGGATCCCTTATTACATTATTACATTAGGTCAATTATTTCCTCTTTTTTTCTCCCTTGAAATAAAATGTAGCCTGTAATTAAATTATCATAAGTATACTTATTTCTTTCTACAGTTCAATTTGATAGCAAATGATATTTAAGATACTAACTATAGAAGAAAACAATTCAAATTAAAACAATATTTCAGTAGCAAATGGAAACATCTACATATTAATTTTTTGAAAATGTTTTAATTCCTATATTCCTCAGGTATTTTTTCCTGCGTACATTGAATAGGTCTTCTTATCTTCCTGGGAATTATAAATGAGATCCTGATCTATCCCCTGAACAATATTGTGTTTTACACATATGCCACTGTGCATTTACTTGTATGGCCTTAGTGTGTGAGGCTAAATAAGTGAGGCTAAAACTGTGTACAGAAGCAAAGCAAAATGCAATTAATTCCCTACTTCCCATCAGCAGACAGGCGATTAGCCAACTCTGGGCAGCAGGGCCTCAGCACATGCAATGATTATTTTTTAAGACAAATGATATAACTACATAACTACAAACATCTCCTTTTTATCCTCTTCTATTTCTAAGGAAGACACCCCATGGTATGGAATATCCTGTTGTTCAGTTGGGGTCAGCTGTCCTGGCTGAGCCTCCTCCCGGTTTCTAGTGCACCCCCAGCCTCGTTACCTGCTGGGTAGGAAAAGAGTGGAGGCAAAGCCTCCACTGTTCAATCAGGATTCATTAACAGCCTAAATACTGGTACCTTGTTTTAGCCACACATCCAAAACACAGGACTGTGCATATGGCTGAGAAGACAATCAGCTTCCCCCTAGTCAGACCCAGTAATTTGTGTAAATTACTGGAGCTTACTGAAGATGGGAATGATAAACACTGTTACAACCTAAAATCATAGTTACGTTCTCATCTCAGGTAGTCCTCTAAATCAGAATAATACACAAATGAAACTGCATAAAGAATAAGAAATTTCACCACTGGACACATTCTCTTTTCTTTTGTATTTAAATATGATATACAACTTGCTGGCTGGGCTTTCTATAAATATTTCCATTCATTAAAATGGACAATGTCATATTTTTCATCTTGCTTTTAGGATATAGGGATTCCAAAATAATTGAAAAGCTATCAGTAGAAAATTTACACTGAGAAATAAGGGAAACTCTAAAACTACTGTATTTCCAATTAGATACACTTGGCATACCCTCTGCAATCTTTTCAGTTTGACTAATAAGCTCAGAATTTCACTAGTAACACAACAACTAAATGGTATGCAAAAATTTGTGCTTAGCTCTTATGCAGGTATCAAGGGAAGAAATACAAACAAGAATTATGAGATTTAAATGTGGCCCAGTTTAACAAACAAATTTCCAACATACTAATTTAAGTGCTCTGAAAAGAGTATGACAAACAATTCCATATAATTTCTATTTAAAATTCATACTTGGCAGAATTTCCCTCCACAGATCATCACACATGACTGGCAGCAAAAGTCCTGTTTCTTCCTCTCTGGAATGCTTAGGAGGAACTCAAAATGATAAAAAGAATGAAATAAATCAAGAACAAAACAGGAAATAAGAGTGATTGCTATCAAGGAGAAAAAAGTATTAATGGATAATTTAATGCGCTTGATCTTGCCTTGCACTTGCATTGTCTTCTACTGCAAACAGATTTTTGCTTCTGTGATATTATTCCAAATATCTTTTTAATACTGAACAGTCATATCCTATTGGAGTTTTCATTCTTCTGGGCTGAACAAGCCAATTTTTAACACCTTCTCTTATACAAAAGCCTGTCCATGCTTTTGATCATGATAGTAGTGTTTTTCTACTCTCTTCTTCTGCTTAAGTCTTCATTAATCTTCCTATCAGAAACGATCAACACTGCACGTAGTGTTTCAGATTAGGTCTTCTTTAAGTCCTTATGCAATAAATAGTAGTTTTTGACATTCTCTACTGAACATATTTTATGGCTTGCATATCTGATAGGCATTTGTTCCTTTTCCATAATCACACCAGTCATCTTCTAGTCATAGTAGACACGGGATTTTCTTTTGCTAATTATCTTTGTAATGATCAACCCCTTTAGTCAATCAGTTGAGTTTTAAGTTACTAAGGGAAAGGAAAAATTCTGAAAAATTCTTAATTTGATATAAAATATTAATAAGGAATCCAACAGTCCTACCACTTCACCAGCTTTCCTTTTTTTTTCCCTTCCCTATGGAATCACAGCCTGTGAGTTATGAATCTATATATACACGATAATAAGTCATATCAGGAAGTACCTAAAAAAGGAGGTTCCAAAAGTCTCGTCTTCTCCAAGAATAAAAAGTAGGATGTAAAGAATTTTTGTAGTTTAAAAATCATACATACATATTTTTATTTATAACCTCATTGTCATATATATTAATAGTATACTATGCATTATATATATATGTCTATGCATATAACTGTTTGTATTCATGTGTATCTTTACATCTATCCAATTCTTCATTGTACATTAAAAATACCTTTTTCTCCACATAAACAAATAAAAAAACCTAATAAAAAATAAATACCTTTACATACCTTCTTTCTAAAAATACACTGAGAAAGAGAAATGAATCATTGTAGGAAATGTAGTAATATTTACTAGTTCAAACTGTAAGAGACTAAGGGCAAGATGTATACAAACTTGAAGCTTAGAGGTAGGAAGAAATTTCCCTGCTTTTGCTCTACCTTCTTTATTACCAGAGACAGGCAAATATAAAACACAGGAGCATAGCAATTGTGCTGATCAGTCCTACAGAAGACATGTATGCAGGGATTTTATGTTCTCACCCCTTCAGGTTTCTTTTCAATCCTTTACAGTTAAAACCTAAACCTTTAATTCTAGTGTTTGATTTTAAAGCATAATATTGAGACATTATGTTTAACTACATAACCTGCTATCTTGTATTTCAATATTAATCTACATAACAAGCAGATCAGTTGAAAAGTGAATTCTTTTTGACCTGTATATTAGTCCTTCATGGCTATGGCAATGGACCAGTTTCCATTTTCCAATTTCCAATATTGCTGAGATCTTGTTGACCATTTGCAGAGTAAGCACTTTTTCTGTACTTGGCAAAAAGAATAGTCAGAGGAGCTGGAGGAGTTCCAAAACAGTAAGTTGAAAGGGATATAACTTTTTTTGTGGCTTTATCCAAAAGATCAGAGAGGCAATCTGCATTCCTGCTGTAGCTGTGCTGTAAGTAGGCCACAAAGCCAGCTGAGATTGGGTTATTTCTGCCTCATCAGTGAGCATCTTTGAATGAGAAGGCAGATATGATTTATGGTGGAACAGAGGCTGACAGAGCCCAGCTGGAAATGCTCATATTATGTTAGCTGAAATGCAAAAAATTGGGTTAGTGTTGAAATGAAAAATATAATCTAGGTCATATAAACGAAGATAAGTAATTCAGTCTCATAAAACTGACAGGCAAGAGTCCTTAAACAAGAATGTTTGTATCTTCTGTCTTTGATTAGCAGTGCCACTAATACATTTTTACCATAAAAGTATTCTCCCTTACCTCTCCTATCTGCACAGACTACACTCAACTGCAAACAAGAATCTGTTGCTGCCTGATGGTGATGATCTCTGATAAACAAATTAGCAGTCTATCCCAGGTGAGGATGGACTGGTGTCTGAGCACATAACCTTCACAGCTGGTATTTATTGTCAAGCTTAATGGCAAAATCAGCAAACAGATCATATCTATCATTCCAGTATTTAGTACAAAACATTTCTACAAAAACCAGTAACGTTCATATCTAATGGTAGAAAAAATATTTTAAAAAAATCCTACTGCTTTTCCATAGACAATAAAAGTTAGTCATAGTGATTGCATGAATTCATGTTTTCTATTTGGTTTGTTTGTTTGGGGGTTTTGGGAGGGATTTCAGGCGTGGGCTTTTTGGCTTATTTTTTTGCTGTTATTCAGTTTCTTTTAAGGAGAAAAATGAAACTACTAAAACTTCAGGCTAAAAAGTGAAATGTCTCATGTACTCCCATCCGGAACTAGAGTTGAATTATGTGCAATGGATATATTTGCAATGTATCTTTGAGGGCATTTTGGTCCCCAGTCTACTATTTACTCTGTTACCGTCTTGCATGTATGCTCTAGTGCCTTCTGCCTTGGTTGATCACCCTCTTGTGAATGTCCTGGGTGTACAGAAGCTGTGGTATGTTAACCTCAGTCTCCCTGGTGAGACTATATAAAGCCTCTCCTCTCCTTCATTCTTTATAATACTGACAAAAAAAGACTCAGGTAGAAGACCAGATATTGACATTACTGTTGCATTGGCTGTTTAAAACCAAGTTTCTGGCCATAGCATAGATCAGGTAATTTGAATCAAGCAGATATTAGGAGAGTGCATGTCCCAAAAGGCTCCAGAAGCTAAAGAGGCGTGATGGTAGAAATTGCTCTGCCAGTTACCCTGAGATGACACAGACTATTGCAGTCCTGAATATACCATAACCCAGTTCCAATGGGTGAGGAGATGGAGAACACTTTTACTGAGAATGCTCTCTTGCCTGGTGCTTCTTGATCTATATTGGAAGAGTGGAATTGTGAATTTTCTCTTTTTCCCATCTGAAGAAAATGTAGGTCTTTGCCTTGCAAATGTTTGCTGTGTGATAGAGGAAAGGGCTCTAAAACCAAACTGGGGAAAAGTTATAGCCTTGAACAACTGAAGATGACTATAGTAAAAGTAGTACTGAGTGAATAATAAAAAATACGATTGAAGAGGGAGGGGAAACTGAGGTTTGATTTAAAAACATGTCACTCTGTTTCATAAACCATAAGCTACATTGAACTTATCCTTTTCCTTGTAACACACAAGAAATCTGCATGGTTACAGTTTCAGAGCTCTCATTTCAGGTTTAAAACTGAATTTTAAATGTATATGCCAAAGTCTCCTATAGATGCTGGGTGAAAACCCCTCTAGCTCTTTTTGATCTCTTGTAGCACAGCAAGATGTCATCGTACCCTTTGCATAGCATTACCATATCACTAGCTTGCCTTCCTTAAATCTTGCTTCTTCCTGATATACTGATATCTTATTCTATTTGTACTCCATTTTTAAATCTTGTTTCGGTATTTCATAGTACCTATATTTGCTTACAAATGTTTTTTCTTTTGAATTTCATCATAAGATATCCTAATTTTAAAGGGTTTTGTCTGTTTTTATTTATTTCTCTGCACTTTTCTGAAACTTGAATTTTTCTTGCCCACTTTCCCTCATTTCTTCCTTAATGTTCCTATATTCCCTCCAATAGACTTTATTTCTGCTAATCATATCTTCATGAGCCTCTTTGCTATCTGATTTGTGCTCATTATTTTTCTTAAATGTTTCAGTTCTTATGTTTGTTCCCATCCTTCTAATTTCTGAGTTAAAGGAAGGTATGATGAAAATATTTCAATATGGAAGGGTTAATTATTAAAATAAAAAAAAGAAACTGAGTATGAGAAACTGAAATATTTATATCTTCAAAATTTTTAAATCCTATCTTGTAAAATCTGCCACATGGTAAAGACAACTTTCTTAAAAAAAAAAAAAAAAAGTGGTGATTTACATAATGTAGAAATACAGTCCAGATTTTTATTTTTCAGACAGTACCTGTGTACAATATTTTCCTTGTTCTGTATTGGAGATGTCTTATAGTTAAATGTACAAATTTGCCATCAATTGGATTTGTCACATTTATACTATATATTAGTTATACTAAAATACTTAAAATAACCTGGTATTTTTAATACTTAGTATGGAAGACATAAAATGTAACTAAGAAGCAGTAATGTTGGGTTATCAATTGCTAATAATCTAGTTTAATTTCTTTGGATTCTGTTTAAGAGGTCATGTATTATTTTATAAATTTCTTATTAAGTTTTCTCATTTATAATAGATACTTAAATTATAAAAAAATACATGTATGTTAGATGACTTCTTTAGGCTTTGTTCATATTTTAAAAATATTTGAAAAAACTTAGAATTATTCTAGCTATTTTTAAAGTGAAGATCCACTAAAAGTCCTCTTAAAAGGTTGCTTTTGGTATTGTCTCTTAAAAAATACATTTCTGAAATCACTGAAAGATTTCTTGTTGCTGGAATACATTCAGAATCTCCTATGGCAGTTTCCAGTTAGAGATTAGCTGTCAAGTCATCAGAATCACCAGTGCAATGAAATCTCACTGATAATACTGATAACATTCCTCTCTGATAACAGTTTTTACGGCTCTCATTTGCTGTTTTTTAGGGAAAGAGAATAGTGAAGAACATAAGACTTAAAACTTGTAAAGCATAACAGCAGTAAACATACAACATGTCTCTTCTAATCTATGAAGGGATGACATGCTGTGCTTATTTTGAAGAACTGTAAAAATGGGAATTGCAATGGGAAATAGAAGAGAGAAATGGGAAAAACACTTCAACAACTACTTACTTTAGGCTGTCATTTCTTTATAGAAGAAAGCAGCAGTAGGTTAAGATTTAATCTGAAAGTTTACAGTAATATTTCATAAAATGGACATTTTTCTCCTCAAAGTGTAACACAGTATATTTCTCACTTTATTTCTGTGAAATAACAAGCAGGTGAGACATAAGAATACCTACCAGGATTTGATTCTCTTGGAATAAATTTCATAGAAATTTTTCCATGCTGCTCATTGCCCACCTTTGAACCTGTGCTATTAACTTCAAAATCTTGCCAGTATCAAGGGTCTGGAACTTCTTTTTCACCATATTAAACTGAAAGTTTTTCATGTCTGAGTACAAAATGAAGAGTTAAGAAAAGCAGAAATTGATGCAGCTTGTGTAACACCAAACTTGATTTCAAAGCAAAATCTGATAAAATTTAAGAACTCGAGTAGGAGGGATGTGTGGCACATAACCATAAGGGACAGACAGATGCCACTTTTGCAGTAGGGAAATTATCATCATACCAGCAATTGGATTAAGATAGCATGTGTGTTTCAAAGCTCTGCTCTTCCCTGACCCCACTCTCAAATCCTGCCACAGTGGACAGGGACCAATAAATGTAAAAGCTAGCATACATAGTTAATTTTTTTGTCTTTCACAGCTCTCTGTATATTTTGACTTTAACTCTGAATAATGTGTTGATGAACCTATTTTTTTTTAAATAAGCTTTTTAATCCACTGATTTTCTTAAAGTACTTTTTGTATGTGTGTAACTTTCCACGTCCACTGTTAGTTAAAGTATCTAATAAGCCTGGAGTCTGACACCTTTAGTGAATATGATCAGACATGCAACTGCAATCACATAGACCTTTGAAATTTTAATTATATGACAGGGTCAATACTACTGGAAAGTGTTAAACTCCCTGGTTAAAATGCAGGAAGCGTTTTCAGTCAATAGTTTTTGTACTTGTAATCCTGGGAACCTAAAACAGAGTTACAACACTGTAACTGTCACTGTAACTGTCTACAATCCTTTTTTTTTCTTTTTTTTTAATATTTTTTTTTTACTAAATTTTTCTCTAAAAAAGGTTAGATGCATTCTGCATAAATCCCTCCTAAAAAGACCTTTTTTTTCTGACAAAAATCCAGACCACTCACTTTCCTTCACTTACTGATCTGTATTTGTGCCCACTCCCAAATTTTCCATCAAACATAGATATAATAAGATATCCTGGATAGATAGACTTGCTTCTCACATTGTATCTCAACAACCGACAGCACTGCATAAACTATTTCAAGACTTAGTAACTCTGACCATAAATAACTTCACCTGCTTGCTGTTATGGCCCTATAGAAAATTTTTATGCAGTAGTCATATAAGCCTTGCTCTGGGTTTTGAAAGCTTGAGGTTTATATTCTCATTTTGAGAGTGAATTTTGAGAGTCACAGAACTCTAACTTGCAGAGTGGTTCTGTAATTAAGGTACTCATTTCAGGCAGAATCATACTCATATCTTTCTGTAACGGAGTCATAAAAGGAAAGACTACGGGTTATCTGTCTCCCTGTCTGAGCTTTGATATGCTCAGTTTGAAAATGGAGAGTAACTAACCATGATCCACATTCATGTCCACTGTTTCTAGAAGAACATGAAACCTATTGTACAAACTCATCTGCTGTTTAGTTGAACTAGTGCTTCGCAGGAAGACCTCGTTAGTCCATATGGTATGTACCACACCTCAGAAACTGGCTGGTTCGTATTTCTGAGAACTCTACTGTCTATGAATTCTGTTCCAAATCATCATACAGATGTATTGAAAAACTATTTTAGCAATCCTTTAGCATTTTTTTAAATTATGTTAAAAAAGAAACTAGATCTTTGGGGTGTGCAGTCCATATATTCACTTAAAGATACTTCCTAGCAAATCAGAATGGTTTGCTTCTCATAAGCATTATTTTACTTCAAAAGTAGTAATTTATTTCACATATACTTCATAATATTTTATCAGTATTCCTAAATTTTCGTAATTGCCTATTTCAATAAATGATATAAATGAGAATTATTTTCTTTCTGTTTGAAGATCAAAATTTTTTAGATTCCTTCCTTTTTCCTCCAGTCTATCTAAATCTGTCTACCTTGGAAAAATATGCTTGGGTTTCTATTAATAAAAATTGAAAGAGTATGTACTTGGATCTCTAACCTGTCAGTCCAAAAACCTGAGGAAGTCACCATCTAATGCGTCCTCTAGCTTAAATCATCACTTCCTTAATTATCTTTTTGGGTTACCTAATAGGTAGTGTCAACAATGTACTTCTATGATGTTCATCTGACTAGCACCAAGAATCAGATATAAGATCAATTTTGGTGCCAATTCTAAAATTTGTTTAGTTTATGTATTACTTGATTATTTCTGTAGCCCCTAGGAATATTTGATAGTATGTTTATCTTTCTAAACACTTGTTTAGGACAGGTTTAGAATAGCCTAAATTCAACAGAGTTGAATAACTCTTTTTCACACATGTATGTGATTTCCTAAAAAGATAAATATATATTTTTAAAATGCCTAGCTTCCACACCAGGATTTTGGCACTGTCTAATTCTACTTTTACAGAGCAGCCAATCAAAGCACAAGAGTGCTGACTCTTTCATACTAAAATTTTATTAGAACATTTGGCTAAGCATCTGCCTGCTAAAAGAATGTCCACTTAAACTCCAGCATCATATTTCTTACAACTGTTTTTCTTTTTTTTCTTAAAGTATGCTTAGCACCTGAATAAATTGATATCCTATCATCCAGTGAGTGGGAACAAAATGGGTGTGACCATGAGCTGCAAAGTGAGTTGAATCACTTTTCCCTACTGACCTACTGCCAAACAACTGGGACACAGAAACAATTTATCTACCTCTATCTTAATGAAAAATAGTACTTACAAATACTTTTACTCCAGAACTCAGTCAGTGTATTCAGTATGTGTCTTAAGCAGAAGTACACTTTTGTGGAGGTCATTTTACTTAATGATAAAACTTGGATTTAGTTGTCTATAGTTGAACTTCTCATCTTAAAATATAGTCAATGGAGGAAACAGACATTTTGAGATGTAGTTTATCAGACCTGATGAACTTAATTTCTAACTGAGGATGAGTTGACTCATGCCCTAAAATTACCTATTTTCTTCAGCTGATTAAAAAAAATATTGAGATGTCCATCTAAATTTCTTATTGGAGGAATTGTGCCAAAGGTTCCCCACTCATGATATATTATACGACAGAACTTCTAATATAATAAAAAATTACACTTGGATTTCCTGAAGCTCAGTTCTTGAAGCCTACAGGAGTCATTAGAATTTTGAAGTGAAACAATGTGTTCTAAACTCAGAAATTAAAGATCTGGGTTAAGGGTTTTAGGGGATTTTTTTTAAAAAGCCTCAAAATTCCAGATAACTTCTCTTTTAGGTTTAGCAGACCCTTATTGGGTAAAAGTCCTGAATTTCTACATCTGTAGCTCTAACCATGGCAATAAACTTAAAAAGCTCTTCAGCATATCCTGCAGCTTAGTGGTACTAATTTTTAAGGAAAAAAAATAAAATAGGTAGAACACCACAGAGGAATAGTAACACATTTTGCTTCAGAACAGTTGTTAGCTTTGGTCTAGATAGTGAGTTATAATTGTGTCATTATGTCTGTACCTGCATCTTCATGGGATTACTTAGGAAAAACACAAGAATATTTTAATATTTCTAAATACCTTTGAATCTGAATGTTTATCTCGGTTCCTACAGAGAGCAGAATGGTAATTTCCAGTGATTGCTCAACATGTAGAGCACAGTGAGAGCAGAAGCCGGTCCTTTGTTTAGTATTATAAAAGACAAAATATACTGTGATACATTGAACTCAACTGCATATATTTTTCACAGATTAAGGTTCATTAGGAATCTTCTGTTTTCACATGCTATCACATTACCTTCAACTGAAAAATTATTGATAACTTAGAAGGACTATTATTTTTCTCTCTTTTCAAGTGTATGAATAATTTGCCACTTCATTGACTTCTTAGTAATCATTTTTAATCAACCTTAGAAATTGCCATCAAATCCTATAAAATTATTTTCTGTTGAAGTAATTTTACAAAATTGTTAAATTGATGGTTTTTGTTCAGTTATACTCACCCTTAGTTGTACATAAGATTTTATGTATGGCTCTTAGCTGAAAAAAGCCGCAAGAGCAAATCAAAGTAAACACCCACTTATGTAGTGGTGGTAGAGAGATAAAGGAAAAGGCCACCACTAAAGAGTGTTTCAAATATTCAAATTTCGTTGGCTTCAGGTTCTGAAAGACAAAGGTATTCCCTAGAGAGACTCAACGAGGTGCCTCAGTATAAATCCTGTCATGTGTAAAACAGGGCCAGCAGAGGCAAACCCTGAGAGCCAACCTGAGAGGCCCCTTTTATAGAAGACCATCATCCCAAACGGATGACAGTCTTACTGGAGCAGACTTTGGGCTTTGCATGGGGCTGCAAAATGTGGGAAATCTTTTCTGCAAAAATGAAAAATTAGAGCAAAATACCAGCTTCAGAAGAATATGTGCACAGGGACAACAAGGAAAAGACATAAAGGGGATCTCAAAAAATATCACAGGGACCAGAAAATGGGTCCATGAGCTACAAATTTCACTTCAAGATAAGTGTTTCCACACAGAGCAGGAAGGTAATAATTGCTAGGATCTACCTCACCCCATGGAATAAATTTACTGATTTAAACAATAACCATTCATCTTGACCGCAGAAAAATCCTTAAATTAAATTATGTTGATATAAGCATCATTAGAGCTCGAGCTCTTAATAAATGCAATTATCTCTGCTTCTATAAGTCATGTTCTAAGAAAAATTATAGAAATTGATCCAAGTTATTTCAAAATTTCCATTAAAAGCCTCATGCTTTGTTGGCTCCTCTGTTTGAATCACTGCATTATTTTCCCTTTGGGTCACAGGACAAACACCTTGTTAGTTTTTCAAGTTACTGGATGGCCTACTATAAATATGACTTGACTGAGTTGTATTAAAACAATACAGTTTCATTTTTCAAATATTGATTGATCTGCTGGAAAATTTCTTCAAGGTAATGTTTTTGTTGTGATTAAATTTATGAAAAATGTAGTTTTACATATCAGATTACTAGAAAATACTTTGCACACTATGCTTATATTTTCTAAATTATTTGTATTACTATTCTAAACTATGTCTATTAAAATAATCCACAAATGCTTTCATTGCAGTCTTTTTATTCCAATTCACAGCGGCATGTCCATGTAATTTGAGATTTCCTTCACAGTGATGCACCAATGCACACAAATTGTTAATTATGTAGCTTGATAAACAAAGTATGGTTTTCAGCATTTCTTTAAAAGTGCTGAGATGCCATGTTACTGTCCACAATGTCAGGAAATAATTCTGCTGATCAGCATAAACTATTCCTAAGTCTCTGAAATTTGGTTTTGCATAATCGTTCTAGAGACAATTGTAGGAGTAAGTTCAAACATAGATCCATTCAAAGATTTCACATTGGCAAGGAAAAGATGGAAACTGGCCAAATGCTGTCTATATATATATATATATATATATATATTTCCTTCTTTTGGGAAGGTTCATAAAAGAATTTAGTACAGATCCACAAGAAAAACAACAAAAAACAAACCAAAAAAACCCCAAACAAACAAAAAAAAACCCCAAAAAACCCCTTGAAAATTTTAATCTCTCTATTTTCACTATTTCTAGGTGCTATTCTCCCTAGAAGTGGATACACCATAATCACAAGGGCAGGCTAGCCTGGTATTGTGTGCTGTTTGTGGTACTGAGGTTTTGGGGACGCAGCTATGGCTGCCACAAGAGAAAGGGGAGATAAATTCACTTTATCCTACAAGATCTTGCTTAAATATGAAGTTAAATGACTAGGAAAGAAATACACAGACATGAAGAGTGCCATGAGCTTGAACAAATTTGCCACTGACTTGATCTAGAAAGAAGTAGCACATGTGTAGTTGAACATAAGGTTTTATGTACAACTCCTAGCTGAAAAAAGCCCCAAGAGCAAATCAAACTAACCCAGCACATGGTAGATAGTGATGGTAGAGAGATAAAGGGAAAGGCCATCACTAAAGAGTGTTTCAAGTATTCAAATTTTGTTGGCTTCAGGTTCTGAAAGGCAAAGGTATTCCCTAGAGAGGCTCAACAGAGGGTCCTCAGTATAAATCCTGGCAACTTTTTTCTTGGTGTAGCAGAATAAAAGAAGGATGGGAATAGCCTATAATAATAAAGATTCTCTGTATGAAATAAAGGGTTGTTAAACTGAGCAGATTAAGTAGGCAAAGACATGTTGCAGTAGTTTCATATTTCTCAGAAGCAGAAAAGCAGGGCTGTGTGGGGTTGAATTTAAAACTAGGCAAAGACTAGGGTCACATTCAGGTGACTGGCTCTTTTAACCAAATACAACTTTGGTTAGTCTGTTACATCATTCTGATCCATATCATGCTAACTATGACATGACAGACTTATTTGCCTCTTCTGGTACATTATTCTTCCAGAAGAAACTGTATTGACATTCTGGTTTTCACTAAGTGATCTAAAATAAAGAGACAAATGTTCTAAGAAGAAGCATTTAAGACATCCAGAATGTGAAGAAAACAAAACTAAACCAGCAACCAAACAATGAACAAGTGAACAAACAAACAAAAAAATAACCACCACCCATCACCTTCAGATACTATTTAAATCATCAAAATCGCAGATACTTCACAAAATTTAAATGTTCAGAAATGGCCATTGAACTGTGGGAAAATTATTTTTGTACTTTTAGTGTTTTAGAAAATTTGGAAATTTTAAGAACATATTGGAGGGGAAGTGAAAAGCTTCTCTCTGGCTGTGTCTCTAACTTTTCCAAACCCAGGGGTAAAAGAACATTTTACCAATTTCAAGGATTATAAATATGTTTTGGTTCAGCTGTGAATAGCATTGGTAAACTAGATTTTAGGTTTGACCTAGCATTTTGTATCTTGATTTAACTCATGGAAATATCTTAAAACTGTAAATGTTATATCAACCTTTTCATTACTGTATGTCTTGAGTTTTTCCATCCTGAAGTTAATTTTAATGGAAATTTTATATTTTCTTGTTTTAAGTCCAGTAAGAATTTAAATGGGATTGGATTGAATGGAGAATATGATAGAATGCAGCTGTTCTGCTTGAAAACTTTTGAAATGGATGTTTATAAAAGTTACATCAGGTCTTTCTCAATTTTCTTTACTTTTCCAATGGTCACAAAGACTAACCGACTTCAGAAGCATAGGAAATTAAATTCAGTTAAACATACACTGTTAAAGAATTTAATGTTTTAATGCAGGTGCTACTTGAAAAACACCACCTTGCTCTTCTGAAGGAAGGCATTTTAAGAGGTAGAGAAGTTGTATCAGCTTTCATTACAGATTGTTCATACACGTCATTGTTGTCACATGTGTTTTACAATCAACATCTATTTCCAACCTTTAAGGGCATAAAAATAAAAAAGTAGTCTTGCAACACACAAAGCAGTATTTCAGAGCTTCATAGAATCACTAATGCATTTGTGAAATGTGAAAACTGCTTTGGAGCAACTCAGATGTCAACTGCAGCTTTTTTAATCTGAATGGCAGCCACAGTTGCAGATTAACATTCTTTAAACAGAGATGCACAGATATGATTAACTTTTTGCTTGCTTTTTTTCATGTTTACAAGTTGTAGAAGCCAATATTAATATGCAGAAATATGTGATCACCTGACTTTACTTTGAGAGATAGAATGAGCTGTATGTAAGGTCAAGATTTATAGCTAAAACAGTGGAATAGATTCTAAAAATGTGACATTGGAATGAATTCAATACAAGATACAGCTTTGTTCCTTAGTGTCTTGAGAGAATATATATCAAATATGTCTTTATTTTTTTAAGGTTAAAGCCTCTGAGTTTTATAGAACAATTTGTATGGACAGTAACCACTCCAGTCTGTTGGGAATGACTTCCCATCTGTGAGATGTTCAGTGTTTGAAATGTGTCAATACAGTTCTGGCTGTGCATGAAATCAATGTCCGTCTTTTTTAGTTTCTCCTAGCTTGCTTTAGCAAGGTGTTGATTAAACTATGATGAGAACTGCTGTTGCAATTAACACTAAATGAGATTTGTTAATTGGCTTCTTTTGAAGCAAACTAGGGTTTTTCTTGTGCTACCCTCTGTGCTTCTTGTGAATTGATCTATGGAGTAAGGGTATTGAAAATTGACTGTGGAGGTAGTGACATTTCAAAATTCAATCTAATTATGACAATTAAAGCTGGCATTAAAATTTAAATAAATGAAAATTAAAATTTATAAAAAACTGTAAAAAATTAAATAAAATTAAAATTTAATATAGGAAAATTAAAAGATGCAAAAAACTTAAGCCAATGATTAGCCAAAATATTACTTGTATAGTATGTTTGAATTTTTATTATGTAATTTATTAAAATTAGCATATGGCTTAAAGAAAAACAAACAATTAAACAAGGGAAAAACAAAAACCAAAAAAACACAGTGGTTCTTGTGGCGCCACATCTCAAGCTTGTTCAGATTTCTCTGGAGCTCTCAGTGGATCCCTTCCTTCTGTTGTGTCAACTGCACCACGCAGCTCCATGTTATCTGCAAACTTACTGAGGTGGCACTTGACCTCTCTATGTCATTGGAAAAGATATCCAAGAGCAGAGTCCCAAGACACCTGAGGTGCCCCTGAGGGACACCACTTTTACCACTCTCTACCTGGACATAGAGTCACTGACCACCACTCTCTGGCTCCATCCAGCCAGCCAATTCCTTCTTGAACAGCTCGCCCACACTTCAAATCCGTGTTTCTCCAATTTAGAGATAAGGATACAATGTGGGGCCTTGTTTAACACCTTACAGAAATGGACATCAGTCAGTCTTACCTTGGCAACTGTTGCAGTCATTCCACAATGAAAGGCCACCAGACTGGTCAGAAAGAACTTGCCCTCAGCAGAGCTGTGCTTCTGCCTCAGAAAGAGTCCTTGTCTTTTGTGTGTGTCTTAGCATATCTTCTAGAAGGATCTGCTCTGTGATCTTCCCAGGCAGAGGTGAGGCTTACCTCTCTGTAGTTCCCAAGGTGTTCTCAAGGAAGGAAGGAAGACTAAGGAGAAATTTTGGAGAAGTTAAGGAGCTAAACTTGGCAAAGTATTCAAAGAATAATAAGGGCTTCTGTAGGTATATCAGCCAGAAGAGGAAAGTCAAAGAAAACATACTCCTCTAATATATTTTCCAAGCCATTCTCCATGCTATTTGACAGGTCAAGGCATTCAGGTGAAGTTCCCAATAACCAGATTATTAACATTATGCTGTCTATAAAAGGCAAGAAAGAAGAACCCTGGGAACCAACAACCTGTCAGACTCACCTCTGCACCTGGGAAGGAACAAAAAATTCCTAGAAATTGTACTAAAACACATGGAGGACAGGGAGGTGATTTGAGACAGCCACCATGGTGTCACCAGGGACAAGGTCTGTCTCACCAACCTAATGTCCTTCTACAATGGAGTGCTTATTTCAAGTGGACAATGGAGTGCCTATTTCAAGTGGACAAGTGATGGGCTACAGATGCCATTTATCTGGACTTCTGTAAGGCCTTTGACATGATCTCCATAACATGCTTCTCTCAAAATTGAAAAAAAAGGGGATTTCATGGGTGGATTGTCTAGCAGGTTAGCAATTGGTTGGACAATCATATCCAGAGGATAGTGGCCAACAGTTCATTCTCCCACTGGACATCATTGACAAGTGTTGTCCTTCAGGAGACCCAACAGGACCAGTATTAATGAATAGCTTCACTAATGATATTGATATTCTATGATTCTATATTTATGAAGGTCCTTATCTAATATAGTGGAGTTTCATGTTTAGATTGCATGTCCACATTTTAGTCTTTATTCTTCAGTGTTTATCTTAGACACATTATTCGTACATATTCCATTTACAAAGCAACCAGTCAATTGGACTGGATTCATTGAGTCTCCAAAGAGCAGTACACTCAATAACAGATAAAATTTTTCAATGCCATGAAGAGGATTGGACAAGATACCTTTCAGGGGTCCCTTATAACCTCAACTATTCTTGTAATCATGGGAAGATAATTCAGCTACAGGTAAGGAATAAAGACACCCTCAAAACTCTATCAAAAACCAATAATAATATCAAAACTCTAAGAACTTAAACATTGCTAGAGACTACATTTTTAACTCCTTAATGCATTGCTAGGGGTTTTACATATTAACTCCTTTAGATCCATCTAAGAATTTTTTAGATAAAATGACTTATTATAAACAATATAAATATAAATGAAGGTATTGTCATTTTAGTTAAGAGAATCCACACTCTCTAAAATAAAGGATCTGATTCCCTAGGTAAAATTTGACTGTAATGACAGAAAATAACTTCAGATTAAATAAACAGTCTTACAGTAGTGAACTGTGGAGTCTGATTATTATACACAAAGTATCTGAAAATATGTAAATATTTAATTACTGTTACAGGGAAATAGTAGCTAAGGGGCTAACGTCCTTTCAGAAATTTCAGCCTCATTTCTTTACATCTTTCTTGATGATTAATGCCTTAACTATTGAGAGTTTTGGATATTTCAGATTTAATTATACTTAATTCCAGAAATACTACAAGAAATAACTTTTAAGAAAATGTTACTTTGGAAGGACTGCATGAAAAAAAATTATCTCAAAGTTTTCAAGTTGTTACATAAAATAGCTAATTTTTAGTCTTTTCTTAACAGGCAATATAATATCAATAAAGAGAGGTAGAAATGACAACATGACAGCTTGAAAGATGTCTAATATTTTAGTATAGTTACTAGTATGCTCCAATTATGAAATTCAATAGATTTTTTTCTTACAATTCTCATATGGGGAAGTGGACTCCACAATTTATTTTCTCTCTTCTTTTACAGTCCATATATGTATTGAGATATCTTTGTATCTGATATACTGGAAACCACTGCAGTAACTGATGTGTATTATAAGGAGAATTTCATTCTCTCACAGTCTTTCTATCTTACATGTACTTGCTTTGTAATTTTCCCAGTCTTGATCTTTTTACTTTGATTGCTGTGCTGCTTTTGAGACTCCTATCCCGTGACCTGCATACACTTTGTCTGTTCACGCAATTCTATGCCTTCAACAAATTCAGTGTGGAAGATCTCTGCACAGCTTTTTATGGGGATTTAGATGAAATTGATCCGTTTCTGAAAGCAGGATATATTTGGGCTGGTGATAACATTACCAGAGATATATTGGCAAAGATACAGGAGAGAGGAATAGCAGTGATCTTACATAACAATCAGGTGAACAAAGTTAAGATTTCTACTTTGAGCAGTGTAAAATCATAACGCGTAGCCACCATAATTTTGAAAGTGGGGCAGTAACGTGTAGGGTTCAGAAATAGATATTTTTGTTGTTCAATTAATTATTAAGGACTTTCCTTTTTCCTAATAAGATAAATTTTCTCTAAGTGTAAAGAAAATGAAAAGTAGTCCTTTAAGATGTAGAAGACAATAGTTGGTGAGATGGATCCCACACAACATATTTCCACAAAATATATTTCAAGGATAATATGGAAACATAGGAATATGAAGTACAGAAAACTTAATAAGTATTTACTTTTACTAAAAAAAGTAATAAAAAAAAATCACAACCAATCTTTTTGACAGAAATTGTTGGATAGTATAATTGAAGTTGCTTAAAATAAGAGATTTGATAGACAAATAAATTGAAATCTGTGACAGACTGAACCAAGGCTCTCTCTTTTAAAGAAATATAACTGAGATTGTGAAGAATTATTTAGCATATATTGGTACATGTTCCTGATTTCTCTTTTAGAACTTTTTTATATGAAAGCAAAAGAGGTCATAATTTTTACTTATACTTTTGATATGCCTTATTACAAACTTATAAAGGGGAAGAAAAGAATATCCAACAACAGTATAGAAATTACTATAGACAACAGAAAAAATCCTTGCATTACAGAACTGCCTTCAATTCACACTAAAAGAGAAGCCCACTGTAATTCCTCAAATAAGGAATAGGGTCAAAAAATGTTAAAAATTCAAACTAGATATTCTGTAATCAAAGTATTCTACATTTGAAGAAACTAAAATATATAGTACAGGTCAGCCAAAGAATAGCTTGTTATGAAATGAGGTAACTTGGAGTAGCTTTCTCTGATCTAGAGATGTTTCAGGGAAGTGACTTTTTAAAATAAGTTTTCAGATGCAATTATTTCTTTTATTGATTTTTTCAGATAAAATAAAATTAAACAAACTATCAGGAGAGATTTCTCAGCTTACCAGTGATATTGAGAGCTATGGTTCAGATAGCTGCTAATCCTGTGTAGGGAGGTAATTATGTTTAAGTTTCCTACGGTGGGAGGGAGAGGGACTTGTGGGGGGAAGTGTCATAGACCTTCCAATTCTGCCCTGGCCATAAACACCAGCAGTCCCTTGGGCATGAGTGCCTTGCTCCTACCTTCCACCCCAACTCAGACCAAATGGCCCAGACACAGCAACCTCTACCTCTTCTACCTCACTTGGAATGATGTGCTTGGATGGGATTCAAGACTTTTGTTGATACAGACTGGGAAAGAGAGAGGAAATGCTCTTTTAGTGATCTGTGAAGTCCTTGGGTCTAATTTTAATCCGATTCTGGAGGGAACTCTTGCTGTCAGGAAACCACCAAGTAAGTTTAGATAAGATAGTTTCCTAATCCTACCTCATTGTTCCTGGGAATAAACTGAGAGGACTAAGAAGAAAGAAATGTAAATATTATTCGCCGAAACGGGGATAATTTGAATTATGTCCACTTTTTTTGTCTTTTAGCTTCCAACTTTCAAGCTAATAAAATAAGGATAAATATCAAAAAGAGAAAAAAAAAAAGTAGACATATGTTACTGTGAGAATTACAAGGTAGTTGAAGAAAATAAATTGATTGAGTTGAATAAGTTGAAGATAAATTGAAAGCTGCATTTAATTTTCCCCAAATCTGATACTGTTATTTATTCTGTATCAGAAGCACAGAAAATAAAAATACATAACACTAAAATTAACGACTGCCTTATCCTGTAAATTTCAGAAATTAATATGGTGTACATATTTATCAAAGTCACCTCCTTCCTAAAGTTTTCAAAAAACATTATATTCATGAAATATGGTCTGTATTCATTCCATATAAGCTTCTTGATTTGCAACTATATAGTATTTTTCTTATCCTCTGTGTTTTTTTATAGAAGTGGCTACCATGTAGGCTGGCTACCTACTCTAATTTAGTGAGATCAGAAGAGATTTGAAGGTGAATAGTAAAATGATATAGAGTAAAATTCATTGATTTAGATAGGAAGATGGTCCTAACAAGTGTATTATCAACTGAGAGTAATGTATGTTACTGTCAGTGATTAGGAAATCACTAAGAAGTATTCTTACTTCAGTGAAACTGTGCTTTTTGCTTTCTTCCCTGATGGGATTTTTGCCTATTATGATTAGGGAAATTATCCTGGGAGTTGTGTGTTAGATATAAAAAAAAAAGATCCATAACAATTACAGGATGAAACAGGAACAGCAGTTTCTCAGCATGGAACAAACCACCAGTCATTAATTTGAGCCATTTTAAATATATATAAACAAATTAAAAGATTGTTCTGCATAAATCTAGGAGTCAGATATTTTTTTTCAAATTTTCACTATAGAACAGTCCTGTGCACGTAGGTTGTATTATCAGAGCAAAATTACTGAACATTGCAGTTTTATTTGAGACTGTTATTTCTGAGTTCTGAAGTGATACCCTCTGTGATTAATTAAAAGAAGCAGTATTTTTGTTTTAAAAGAAACAAGCCCCAAAATTCTTATATTAACATGAAAGACATCTTGAGTTCTGTTTTAAATACATTAATGGCAATTTCAATTTGTCAATATTAGCTAATTATTTCCTACATTTTATGAACATTAGGTTTTAGTTTTTAAAAGGTGGGCTTTTAAAGTATGGAATGCAGTTGTTCCATCAAGGAAGCAAATAAATAATGGCGATTATTAACACTGGTGCTAATCACTGGCCCTTGATTTTTTTTCCTTGAGATCACTGGACCATCTGAGTCCGATTCCTTTAGTGAGTCTTCACTAATAGTGAGTAATAATGTTTATGCAATGCTGTAGAGTGACTGTAAGATCAAATACTCCAGCTGGGTATGTATTAGAGAGACAGCCACACCATACTGTATCATTAATCCGCTTTTGTTCAGTATTCTGTGTCAGACTAATCCCTCATATTGTCCAGGAAGTTAAGAAATGTTTCCACAATGTGAGAATTCTGTGTACTCTGTCCAAACAGGAAAACCCTTTTTTTTGGGTTTTCCTGAAGTCTGAGAGATTCGGGCTGAATCCTCTCTACAGAAGAGTAATAATTTTCACTGCAAATGCCAGTGTTTTCTACACTTTTCAAAAATTTATTTATTTAGTTTCGTTATTCAGTGAAGTATCAAAACAAGACTTTTCACTGTGCTATAATACATTTTTAAAAGATGCTGCTGTCTTCCTGTTTACAACTGTGGTGCACTGTTTTCTGTAATTCTATTTTTTTGTTGTTGTTTCAGTGTTCTCCACAGCTCTTTTTGCTGATTTTTTGACCATTATGGTATTACTTTATTTTTAGGTGCAGCTGTTATTATTCCCGAGATTAAACATGATGGAATCCTCAAAGAAGAAAGATTTCAAAGCTTGTTTATACACATTGACAGAAGGAACTGCAGAAAAAAGGAAGCAGAATTTTTAATGTCAAATACATATACTTAATCATGTGTCATTAACAGGGCTTATAGAACGAAGTTAGCATATAGCCTAATTGTTTATCTTGAAATTCTGACAACCACAGCTCAGAGTGAAACTTACTATTTCAAAATAGGTTTTTTCCTATTTTTATCTTTTCCCAAATACATTCTTTTGTCTGTTTCTTTTGTTTTAATGAAGCTTAGGGGTCTTTTTAGTCTGAGCAAGGAGTACAAAATCCATATTCTTGTAACATCTATATCCCTCAAGCATTCTCTCCAATGCCTTGAAAGCCATCTCTCTTTTCTATCTCAGAAAAATAATAGCTTTCATTTGGAATCCAAAGAAAATAAGGGAGGAACAGAGATTTCTTCACCTTTTTAGATTTATGACTTTTGGGAACACACTGAAACAACTCTTTTGAATGTCACCAAAGTGCCCAGTGATCTACTGTATATCTAAAATACTATTCAGCCTCTGCATTAAACTGCTAGAAATCACATTTGGCAGAGCCATTCTGTATAGTCCCATTCACTACACTATAGCTGCATTTGCAATATATAAATAATATTGTTTAAAAATCCTTAAAAACATAAACCACATCTATAGCAGGTCTCACAAGCCTGCACTGAAAACTTAATTTTAAAATACATGTTAATATGTTGAAATCAGCTTCACCTTTTTGCAATTTCATTCATTAGCTAGTGTCTATTAAGCATGGACAGAAAAATGTTGCAAATTGTAGTAAAGTAATTGTTTCTTGAAGCTTCGTTATACTATGAAGTGCTTTGTTACTCTCTGTGAAAGCTCATTGTGCTGAGATAGACTTGTCATTAGAAGAGCAAGGAGGAGAGAATGAAAAGATGAAAAGAAACCCTTCAATGAAGAGTTAGAGTATGGTTTAGGGTTTTTTGCTGGTATGTGGGCTAAAGAATAGACATTACTCCATCGTATTTTATCCGCACAATTTATGCATGTGTAAATAAAAAAAATGGTTGTGGGAATAAATATTATAATAAATATTATAAATACAATTTATAATATAAATATAAAATATTATAAAGTACCACATAGAATCTATAATATGTAAAAGAAATGAGAGAAAGCTGTAATCTTGATGAAGAAGGGCACAGTTCTCAGGTATAACAGAAAAGTTGGATGAGACACCAATTTCCAGGAGGCAGGATTGTGCACTCAATGAAGGGGCTTAAGTTTATTGAAAAGAAATTAATACAAGAATATTCAGTTCAAATACCTGCTAATTAGAAACTAGAGATGTCATCAATGATTCTTCTGTGCCTGAAAAAAATAATTATGCAATGCCATAATTTTTATGGTCCCATATTGTGGCTGAAACAGAGGAGAAACTCAAATTAAACAGGAGACTGGTGTACAGAACTTTTGTTTTAAATACTTTCCTTTAGTGTGGAAGATTCATTGCTGGTTTATCATTTAAATTAATATCAGCAGCAGGGTCTGAAAAAATGTCTTTTTGTAACATTCACAGACAATATCACTGACTTACTTTGAATGAGGAATTAGATCTTGGAATTATGACAAATATATTGTGAAATTAAGTTAGTTTCTACACTGAAACCTTGTTTAAATGGATACATAAGTGAGCTTGAGGTCTTAACTGTGAACAAGAGCAAAAGGTAGGCTCATAGCTTAGTCACAAGTCAGAATCCTTGAGAAACTTTATTACTCCATGTTCTCTGATAAAGTGATTCTTCAGAGAATTCAGAAAGTCCATATGCTTTCCTTCTGCTAAGCTAAAAATAACAGTATCAAAAGGCCTGTATAAGCTTCCAATTAAAAAACAAACAAACCAACAGTCAAAATGGTGGTACTGAGCAGCTACAGTGAATCTCTGACCATCTAACCAAGAGTCATAGAAAAATGGAAAATATCAAATCCTCTGCATATGATGTAATGCTTCATTTAATAGTCAGACTACAGTCTGCACTACACCAGAATCAGATTAGAACTCTTTCTTCCTGAAATGGTGAATTCAGCTGCTGGGGGGTGTTAAAAGAGCAGCAGAGAATATGTCTGGAGGTTTTTAAGCTGCCTTCAGAGTAAGCAAATCCAGTATGCATAATCAAGTACATTAATAAAAGTATCAGAGGGAATCAGAGAGAAAAACTGAAAACAAGTATTTTTAAGGAAAGCTGAAAAAAGCTGGTATTATTCTAAATATCAATTAAATTTGTTTTACATATCAGTTAAAGGCTTTGATTCCAGAAGGAATCTAGCTGTCTAATAATCAAAAATAAATTATACCTGAATTATACCAAAGCCAAATGCATTTCCTTCAGCCATATGCAAAAGATAAGGTTTGAAAATTTGCTTTCTTATTCACAGAAAACTACAAATGTAGCTTTTCCTTTAAACTATCTTCAGTCTAACATCAATATTAATAGGTTCATGTTTAATATACTAATAAATATATTTATTTATTAATTGTATAATATATATTATATATTATTTTATATCTATTATATGATATATACAATATATAAATATATTTTCTTTATATTTATTTATATATTATATTATATATTATATAATACATACTATATATTTTATTTATATATTTATACATGCTTTCTCTGAATATTTTTTTTTCTGTAGCAATGAGACTTGTTTTCTTATAGGGATCATTTGCCAATCTCTAACAGATGCCAAGATATTTTTGTTCCCTTTTCTGAAATCCTACTGTAATACAAAAGAGATGATGAATCTTTTGGAAAATACTATTCCCTGACTTTGTAACTTGAGCTTATAACTCCCTAGTAATTGAGTTGCCTCTTTAGTAAGAGAAAGAGATTGCAGACAACCAAGTGGGATTAATGCCACTACTGTGTGTTAGGAGGCTTTAGGACTGATGCTGAGACAGACACAATCCCACACCAGCATGGGGCCACTCCAATAGAATAAAATAGGTGTTAGAAAATAAGTCAGTGGAAAGGCAGCTTTATGGCTGACAAAATATTGGAAGTGCTAGCCTAGAAACAAACAGAAGGGGCAGTACCAACATGCCTTAGCTGACCGGCATGGTGTGAAAATGTACAAGAAAATTTAGGATAGATGTTAGGAAGTATTATTTTACTGAGAGAACAGGAAGGCACTGGAACAAGTTATCCAGAGAAGCCCCACCCCTGGGAATGTTCCAGGCCAGGTTGGATGTGGCCCTGAGCAACCTGACTGAGTGGTTGTTATACAGACCCATGGATGTCCATGCATAGATGTTCTTCAAGGTCCCTTCCAACCAAATATAATTCTGTGAAGAAGTTTGTATCTGGTTTGTTTTTTGTTTTTTTTTTTTTCTTGTGAGGGTGGGGAGGGGGGAGAGCATTGCTAAAATATTTGCCTATTGCCCTTTCAACCAGATATGATTCTATGAAGACGTTAGTTTCTGTGGTTTCTGTTTTTGCTTGTTTTATTTTTTTTGTTTTTGTTTTTGTTTTTGTTTTTGTTTTTGCTTTTCTTTTCTGGGAGGGTGGGGAGGAGAGAGCATTTTTAACACATTTGCATAGTTTATGCAAGAGGCAGAATGGTAGGGGAAAAATGTCATTTAAAAGAGACATAGAAGTTTATGTTGATTACATTGCTACAAAAGAGAGATTTCACTGACAAAGTTAAAATAAGGCACTAATCCAAACTCCTCCTAGTAATAATCATGAGTAATTCCATATCAGAGTGTGGTATAAAACTCACTACAGTGTATAAATTATGATGCACACAATATTACTTCAAAAGGATCAATTAAAGCAATTATACAATCACTTCATTGTAACTTCCCTGCTGGTCAGTTGATAATGTAATGAATGTTTTCAATATTCCATTTATGCTGAGGGAATTCAAGTGTTTGGAATATAAGGTTGATAATAATGTTATAATAAGTCCACATAAAGATGGATGTTAACACATCTACTTACTTATAATTTCTTTTTACTATTTGCTGCATCAGTAATAATTGTTTCATCTAGCACAGCCTTGAGGACCTCTCTGAGATGGATAAAGACCCGATTTTTCAACAAAATACATGCCTCCTAAGTGCCATACAATACATAGTAAAGTCAATAATACAACTGACCTCAGTTTTCAGTGCTACTTTTGAAGAACATAAACAGTGATTATTAGCTGTCTGTAATCAGTAGATTCTATTTGTGTAAAATCCATTAACAAATATGATATAATATCTATTTAATCTAAAAGAAATTGGTATTCAGTTACCTTATGTTATTGAAAATGAAATTAATATTTAAAATCAGTTATTTTGGACACTGGTCTAACCAAAGAATTATTTTCTTCTGAATTTAAATAAAATGAACCCTCTAATTTTAATAGGAAAAGTTATTTCCTGTTTCTTCCTATATTCTAAAATTGAATTCTTCCTATATTCTAAAATTGAAACAAAAAAAGAATTTTTAGCAGTTATCTTTAAAAAAATAGAAATAATGCAAACTTATTTTTAATTACTCAAAATTTAAACGTGGGCATTCCAATTTGTTTATAAAGATTAATTTGGCCAGAGTAGAAAAATAGCTTGAAATCTCCCACCTAAAAATGGATCAACAAAAACTGCTAATACAGGGAGTATTCCAAATGTTTCTGTCTATCCTCTTAGCTCCCCACAATGTTTTCTAACAAGTGTCTGAAGACTACTTCATTGGGGTTGTGACTTTTGTTAGAGCTATGAGAAAAAATTCAAAGAGAAAACAATATGAAGGCGTAGTATCTGAAGAAACTGGACAATTTTCCATTATGATATTCATGTTAGAGGGCTGGGCAATCAGCAGCTGTAAGATATTTACTTTGTTCCAACCATTTGAAGCTTAACAAAGATAAATGCCATATTCTGCACCTGGGATGGAGCAACCCTGGATGTACAAACAGACTGGGGAATGAGAGTCTGGAAAGCAGAAAGGGACCTGGGAATCCTGGTCAATGGCAAGTTGAACATGAGCCACCAGTGTCCTGGCAGCCAGGAGGGCCAACCCTGTCCTGGGGGCATCAAGCACAGCATGGCCAACCCAGCAAGGGAGGGGATTGTCTCACTCGGCTCTGCACCTTATCTCCGGTGCTGGGGGCAGTTTTGGGTGCCATAATATGAAAAAGATATTAAACTATTTGAGAGTGTCCAAAGGAGGCAGCAAAGACGGTGGAGAGCTTTGAGGGGAAGCTGTATGAGGAGTGGCTGAGAGCACTTGGTCTGTTCAGTCTGGAGAAGAACCTGAGGGGAGACCTCATTGTAGTCTACAGCTTCCTCATGAGGGGAAGCACAGGGACAGGCACTGGTCTCTTCTCCCTGGTGATCAGTGACATGCCATGAGTGAAAGGCCCGAATTGTGTCTGGGGAAATTTAGGTTAGATATTAAGAAAAAGGCCTTTACCCAGCACTGGAATGAGCTCTCCAGAGAACTGGACACAATACCAAGACACACAGAGTTCAAGGAGTGTTTGGACAATGCTTTCAGGGACATGCTGTGATTTTTGAGGTTGTCTTCTGAAGGGTCAGAAGCTGGACTTCAATGTTACTTGTGGGTTCCTTCCAACTCAGGATATGCCATGACTCTGTTTCGTAATTCAAAAAATCCCCAAAACCTTTGCAGCAAAGAGCTAAAGGTCTACAAATATTTATCAAATATTTTTTTAATATTATTAAAACTATTGTTTTCAGAGTGACAGACTTTGATGCTTTAATAAAAGTTTACTCCTTCCTAGATCTGTGATTGCAGGTACTCTCCTAATTAATTTCACCATATTGAAGACATGTTCTACCAACAGGACAAAGAAGCTATAACAGGGCTATATTCCTTGCTGTTTTCCTTTTTGTTCCTAGCAATGGAGACAGGATATGCGTGATCTGAAACTGAAGCAGTGTAACTTTCCATTTCTCTCCAGTCAACAATTCTTATCATCTGGCACACAGGTATTATTCAGAGAAGTAGCAACAACTTTTTCATTCAAGTTCTATAAGGTGTCTCTGGAGTGAAATAGTTTCACCTAAATAACCTAAATATGTTTTATTAGATGCAAGTATTTTGGAAATAATAGCCTCAAAAGACATGTGCGTGTATTACTTTGATGGCTGTTGCCTGTGGTCTCCTTAGCCTCTTGTAATTTCCTCTAAGAAAGACAAAATTTACCCAAGGTCATTGTTTTTCCTAAAAAGAAGAAAAGGAGGACTGAAACAGTCTTATTCAATTATTCAAAAGTCAAAACCAAAGTTCTGTGCCTGGGAAAGCTGGGCCTCTGCACCAGAAGAGGAACTGGGGAGCAGCTTTCTGGGAAAGGCCTTGGGGTGGTGGTGGGCAGCTTGCTGGACACGAGCCCATGTTTGAGCTAGAAGCAAAGGTGTCCAACAGCTCCCAGGGTGTACTGAGAGTTGCACTTCCCAGTAAGGAAGCTGAGCTGGGTCAGCCTGGAGAAGGGTTGGCTTTGGGGGCCTAACACCTCCCCAGGCTCTTTGAAGAGTTATCAAAGAGATGGATATAAACTGCTCAATGTGGTGCAGGATGAGAAGGTACATGTCAACAGGTTCAAGTTAAAACAAGAGTGGTCCAGGCTGAGTATAAAGGAAAAAAACACTATTTACTATGAGGATAATCATGCATTAGAACAGATTGCCTTCATAGATTGTAGAAAATCCAAAAGTCAGAAAATTTTTTAATTTAAAATATGTATTTAACTCTGAAGACAATAAGGTCTGTGTAAATTATTTTTCCTCATTGTATAACAGTTTGTAAGATGAAAGAAGATTTAAGTATTTAAAATCCAGTGTATATCAATTCTGTTAAATCTCTGAAGAGAAATTTCAATTGGAACAAAAACTTAAGGTCATCCACTAAAATATTAATTTGTCCTTGTAGCTACTCTCAAATTGTTTTTCAGTGTCATGGATTAGTGTTAACAAAATTAAATTAAGGGTTGTACAAAATGTTGCATTAGTTCAAAGGTGCTAGATTTTATTTTATTTGTACCCTACAAAAGTACTTTGTGAGACAATGGAGTACAATTTTGTTGTAGCTCTTGGAAAGATTTACTCACCTAAAGATTTGCTTCTTAAATCCAAAGTGTTTAAAAGATGGTAATAAATGTCAAAGGAGTATCAATCTGTTCCACAATAGAATTTCCCTGCAGTTTAATCTCATGATAACTTACGTAGTGTAGCTTTCTACCCATAATGTGTAAAAATATCCATTGATTTACAAATTTAAATTGTGGAGTCTTAGTTCATATTCAGATAAAGACTATGTGGCTGAATTTCAGCTGTAAGTGTAAAAGCATAATTATATTCTGAACTTTATGCTTTTTTTTTATTATTATTATTATTGGGTGATGCATTACTTTTTACAGCCCTGATCTTTCTGTGGTCCTTGCAACTAATGCTTTGCCTTATAGGCATGTGTTTAAACATTAAGAATGGTTTTAAAATGATGAATTAGGGAGACTGTCTGGTAAGTGCCTTTTTACCATCTAATTCTAGGCATCACTAAGTCTCTTCTTCTCATTCATTGTATCAATATCAACACATGAAGACCAATGAACTTCTGGCAGTCATCCTGGAATCTGAAATGAACAGATTCTGGCACCTGAGGTAGATGTCAACATTTCTTTGACATGGGGTATTTCTATCCTATGACAAATCATTCTAGTTGTGCTAATTTACATGAAAATACCACACAAAGAGTTCAGCACATAAAATAAATGTCCAGTGCAAGATGGCAACAGACAAATATTTAAAGAACCATCCCTGAAGGGAAAAGAATGCATTTGATCTATTAATAATGAGAACTTACTCTTTGATCCTTCTGTTCCTGTTACATCAGAGAAAACCATGAAATAAAACATCTTGTGATATGTGTCAGGTGTTGCCAAAACAGCAAGCAAAGCACTTATAATCTTGAAAACAAAAATGTCAGGCAAGATCTAAAATAGATTCAGTATCAGAACTCCACAGCCCAAAACAATGGTTCTTAGTGCTTTCTCTCTCCCATGCTTTAGATCACATAAATTAAATGCTCATGAAAGATAAAAGTGCTTTCATAATAAAATTAAAAAAAAAAATAAAAAAAACAAAACCAAAAACAAACAAACCAACCAACCAAAAAACCCCCCATGGTATGACTTTCATATTCATGCATATTCATAATAAAAATAATATTTTGTTAATTAGGAGAGGAAAATAATTCAGGATTCACCAAGCAGTATGATATTTTCTAAGCTGTAGTCAACTTCACAATTGTATGGCAGAATTGATAAAAATTTTTCATAAATATTTCTTGAGATAGCAAGTGAAGATTTCACATCTGTTGGCATGTTCTATTTTTTCTTAAAACTGGCCAGACACACACATCTGTCCTCTGGACTAGGAAAACCTGAATATTGATCTTGCAACCATATGCCATCAGGACATTGAGCCAATACATTTGAAGGTCCAAGATCAGCACCAGCAAAGAAAGGCAGCTAGGGGCAACAGAGCTGTAATTCCAGAGAGGTTTGTGAGGCAGATTGTTTTGATACAGATAAGGAATAGCATCATTACTTAACCAGAAATTTTACTATGATGGTGTTCACATATTAAGATTTGATATGAAATGTATGTATGATATTTAAATTTCTTTTGTGATGTTGGTTGCCTAAAAATAATGTATATTAATTATTTTTATGCAAATGTGAAACAAAGAAAATATCAAACTACTGCAATTTTTTGTGGCTCAAAAGCCTGGTCAATGACCCTTTTTGATCCTATTAAAACATTTCTCTCATTAGAAAGACATATACAAAATTTATTTTGATTAAATTTATACAGTTCTAGTGACATAGACAAACTTATTTTTACATGGAATGTTTTTTTTATGTATGCTTCATTGGTCTTAAAATTCCGTAGGATATGGCTGTGTGACTGGGTACAGTGGAAGATATTTTAGTGAGTAAAGCTTCCTGAAAAGATTTTGGAATAAGGAAGTATATGATTGAGTCAGCAAAAGGGCAAAATGGTGCTTTCTAGAATACAGTATTAGATCATATTGACCTGCCCCTTGTCATGTATCTTTATGCAATCTGAAGTGTAAGAGATTGACATAAAAAAAAACCAAAACAGAAGGGATTAAAAAATTAGTTAATTCCATAAAAAAGTTACAATTGTAAATTAAACGTACTCACCTTATACTAAAGAATTCTAGGTGTACTTCCACAGTCTGTTCTATTGACTGAGTTTTCCATGTCATTGGTCCCCAGCCAAGGAGTTGTAATAAATAGCTATGGACAAAGAGGAAGAGATTGGTAGCACCTTAAAACACCATCACAGTTCTGAACAAAGTACCATAATCTTTCTCCATTAACAAAAACTAGGATCAAAACTGGTTTCTGTTGGACTACAAAAGAGGTCAGTGTACTTCCTGAGAGAAACATGCAAGTTTACAACTGTCATCTCTTTTCCAGAGAATGTTACCAAGATCTGTTGCTTCTATTTCATTAAAGCTACGGTTTTGAAATGCCCAGTGGGAGTAAGATTGGTGTAACACAATTTCTCTCTGCAACACCAATGTGCCTGTTTTCATGCTCCAATTGTCTGTCAGATTTCCCTTAAGACTGGTAGAAAAATGTCTGTCAAAACTTGGACATTCCTCAAAGCAAATGACTCACATAGAAAAAATTGAATAATAATCAAAAGAATAGGTAATGTGAATAACAACACAGAAGAATGAAAGCAAAATCTGCACATACCTTAAAAGAAATTGTAGGAAGTTTAAAAATCACTGTAGGAGAATAAGCTCATCAGAAATTGCTAACTAACCCCAGAAATCCTATGAGATACTTAGAAGTTGTACATATTTTATTGGAAGATTTCTAGCTAGGGATTTCTAAATAATTATAGCCATTATTTTCTACATCTCTTTCAAGTAATATGTATTAAAAATTCAATTCACTGCATGCAGTCTTTAAACAAGCATCTGTATGTTAGGGAGGGGTAAATTAAGGACAAATAAGATCTCAAGGCTTAAGGTGCATTATACATTAGAATATAATTCAGATAGAAATTTATTAGTTTATTTTTAGTAAGTTATCATTACACAATGAACAAAGATCCATATTTCTTACATATAATGTTATACATTATACTGCAGAAAGACAGATACAGAAATTAGAGGACTAACGATGAACTATGAGTGGATGTAATGAGACATATGCCTGTCTTGCATCTTGCAGAGATATATGCCCTCAATCTGCACTAATTGGGTGTTCCTAGAAGTGAATTTTTCTTTCTTACAGACATTAATTTCCTGTAGTGGTCCAGGAACTTTTAGTTATCACTATCAAATGTCAGAGTTACAAAGTCATTGAATGCTGTAAGAAGAACTGACTACAAGTTTGCCCTCATGGCTGTAAATCTATATTTGACATCTTCAAATGATCTCTAATGAAGAGTTTTCAAATGATAGGTAGTCTCAGATTTGATGTTCCATTCTTTCTTCAAATTTGTCATGGCTGATTCCTTTGACTTCTTGAGAGAAATATTAAATCCTAACAGAAAAGATTAGGCTTTTTGAGGGTGTTTGTTTGTTTGTTTTATCTGTTTTTTTTTCTGTTTGATTTTTAGGTTTTTTTTTTAATACAATTTAGGGATGAACTAATCTTTTGCCATGTATTTGCCACAGAATAGCTGATCAATAAAAAGGAGTCATTATTAGGATACAGATGCAATCAAAATGCTAGGTCGATATCTGGTAATATAGTGACCCATCTAGTTTGAATAAACAATTCTCTTGCCACAATTAAAAGTTTTAAATTTCCTTTAGTATGGTGTTAAACCTAGGACTAAGGAAGGATTCAGGAATTAGATTTTTGTCAATGGCAGATTCTAAGAGCAAGACTTTAAGCTGAAAACTTTTGGGCAAGGGTGCAACATTTTGCAAGGTTTAAACTATAATCTTAGATTTGGGGGAGTGTAGAAATCTTTTGGAAGTGTGAGCAACATATTTTTTGGGCAATGAATTAATGCAGTTTGTATTAAAGATAGAAATGGGAAGCAAGCACTTAAGGAATGTTCATCCCTAGTATATAGATGAGCAGTGATGCAAGCAAGGATATCAACTTCTGCTTTATTCTCAATTGTTTACAGGCTTTGTAAATAAAATTACATCTGGTGTCAACTGAGGATTTAAAAAAGTGGGTTTGTAAAATTTTTCAGACTGCATGGAAAGCTGAACTCATGTGATATTGCTTTTAGTGTATTGTCACCTCAATTATCCCAAAGTGTCCAGAGACTCCTCTGAATTGGAGAAGCCTGTCTGAGAGCTGAAGTGAGTTCTATGTTCCAGAGCCATTAGTAGCCACTACTGAGTCCCCTCAAAACCATCTCTCTTTCACTAGACAGAATTTAGACATTGGAACCCATGTTTTTAAAGATAATTTGTCACACAGGAAATATTGAGAAGGAAGTCTCAGCTCAACAGGTGAAATCAGAAAGTGAACTAGAAGTTATTTCTATGTTACTTACAGTCATATAGTTAAACTAAAGAAAATGAAAATATTAAGATGTTGATTTCTATGTATATATTAATGTACTATGTTCAATTTCTAAACAAATTAATAAATAGATTAAATGCTTAAATACAAACAGGCTGGTAGCTATACAGGAAGGGAGCAAAGACATTCACAAGTGGTACATTCATTGTGTTAATTTTTCAGAAGACTTAACTTGATGGCTATATTCCAAAGATTTTTAATCTTCCAAATCTGATTAGGGGTGTAGATAGTGAAGTGCTGACCTAAGCACTTAGCTAGTAATTACCTTGTCTAAACTCACACTTTTAAATAAAATCAGCCTGAACTGTTCTCTGATCTTCAGTCCAACAGCCACATTATGGCTCATGTCTGCAAGGCTTAACTTGCTTCTTACATTATAGCATGGTCTCATCTATACTGCTGACTGTGATCAGCTGCTGCTCTGTACTACCCTTCAAATCATTCCTGGGGGTTGTTTGGAAGAAGAAAATTTGCTTGGGCTACAGAAATGTTTAAAAAAATGCTAAACATGAAAGAGAAAGCCCCATTTAGCTTACTGCAAGAAGTCAGCTAATCTAGATTCTTTGTTCAGACTACATTGTTTAAATAAATCAAATAGATTTTCCTTCTTAATTGGGTTGTAGGCTTCAAAGCAAAGAAAAAAGGATGTAAATTGTGCCTACAATCTTCAGTGAGATGCTTTCAAATATCTTGACTTCACCATTTTTCTGCTAGGCATCTAAATTGTCTGCCTGCTCAGCACAGATCAATACGATGAATTATGTCAAGTGGAGCAGCAATTCTGTCACAAGAAAGCAGCCACTGGTTGCATATTGTATGAACACGTTTTGTGGCTGTGTTTTGCAGGCTCTGGGAATTCATACTGGATGGGTGCAGGAAGGGTACAGAAAACAGCTCCAGGAATCTGTGGAATAAATATTCAAAACTGAAATACATGACAACATGAAAGGCGACTCAAGAATCAAACCAGACCTAATTGCTTGAGGTGGCTGTTCTGTTCCTTCCATAATTATGGATTTTGTATTCCCACTGTTATCCTCACACTTCAAATTGCAGCCTTGGAGAGATTTGGAGTTCCTCTGTTCTCAGACAGTGTCTGAATTGTATCACAAGGTTACATTTAGATGTGATTTACACAAATAGGTTTTCAGGGAGTTGGTGAAGCGTTCCTAATCTGCTCTCAGGGAAGATACACAGTGACTGCACAAGAAAACTAAAATTTATTCCTTTATCCTTATAGCAGGTTCCTTTAATATTTGAGAATGAGCAACTGGATGATTTTATGTATACTGTTGTTTGTACTTTACCTGTTGTATTTAACCTGAGAGTTATGGGGTCCTAAGCAATGTAAAACATGGTATTCTTTACTAACAAGGTGCATTCAAGGAAAATAAATTAGAGGCCTGGCTTAGAAATTGCTAAGAAAATAATCTGCTGTCTATACTGGTCACTTAACTATCTGCCCAAATGGCTAGCCAAGAAGAAAATCTCTCTGGCTAGAATTATTGGTACTTGCCACTCTGCAGCCATTCTTCTTTTACACACATGAACCATGACTTATGATTTAAGATACAGAGAAAACACTGACTAGTCAATGGTAGTGATGTACTGTGACATAAATCCAAAACACAGGAGTCTTTCTCTTCTGGTGTTATTATTCTATAGAAACTCTAATCAGCTCTTAATAAAATACTTTCAAAAAGTGTGGCAATTATGACCATTAGCTACACACAGACACGGTAATAGGTTGTTTAAAACTTTTCAATTTTAATCCAGAAAAATTGCCAGAGGCTGAAAAGCTTTCTTCACTTTCATAAGTAAAAGTAATTTAAAAATAATCAGAAAATGTCTTCAAAGAGACTCTAAAAAATAGCTGGCAGTTCTGACTGTTGTACATGTACTCACCTCTCTTCTACCATCTAGATTTTTGGCTTTAGCCTTGATTTAATAAATCTCTTCTATTCCCACATATTTTGTGTCTGAACATGCTGCTGCATTTACTTAATCTTCATCATCATAAATCTGTTCTCAATCAATTTTAGGCTATTAGCAAAACACCCTCCAGTTTAAAAGTAGCATGCATGCTGTCTGATATTTTTCTAGCATTTCTGATATCACTGAAGAACAAAGATTAAATTGAGCTTTATTAGCCAGTAATTTATATCCTCAGTTCTTTAGTTAACAAGAAGCAAGCAACTGGCTGAAGAATGAAAAAAAGTCAAGAGCATTATTTGGCTACACTTAAGTAGAATAACTTAAACTGTAAAGGTCTGAAATCATATTTTAGACCTGTTCTTACTAGCATCTATAAAAATATAAAGTGATTGAATATTAAATATTATTTACTGTTCCTAACTAAGTCAATCCAATCCACAACAATTTTCTATCAGTGAAAAATGTTTAAATATTAAAAAAACCACAAATGAAAACTTAGAGATGGTAATTCTATTTATTTATACTATATTTGCATCTCTGGCTGCCAGTTTCAGATCTGAGCTGTAATACAGTGAGTTCTATACAATTAAATAAAGGCAAAAATACCTGTCCCTGAGACCTTTTCACTATAGTTTGCTGCCACCAGTGTGAGAAACCTCTTAAAAAAAATTAAGAATAAAACAATCTGTAGAGGTTTTACTTTATCACAGCAACTTAATCTACAACACATCATGTGTTTATTACTGCTCCTAATCATAGTTATGCAGCCTCTAAAATCTTAGACAACTCTTAATACTGTGAAGGAACAGTCTGTGCACAAATGAAATTGGGATTGAATTACAGTCCAGCTTTGAAAATTACAGAGCCAGAAATCTTCATTTACACAGAAACACTCCAGGCATGTGGAATCAGGAATCTCTTCATTATTCTCATTGCAGGATCAGGATCTTATTAGAGGCATGATTAGATATAATTGATTCTTTTATTTCTTCTCCTGTCTACTTTAGCTGCTATTTCTTCAACAAAGAATTGAGAATTCTTATTTTGGAAAAGAGCTGGCAGCTCAATATTAAGAGTAAAATAAACAGTCATCAAAGTTTTATTCTTGTAAAAGACAAAAAAATCTAATTTTATTAAATAAGAGTAGGAAATGGGTAAAATTGTTATTTAAATTTTCTCGTTCCTAAAAGTCTGTAAATCTTGAATTAGAAATAATACTTTTTATAGTACTGAACATCTAAGGTTTGGGTTTTTAAAGTTTAACTCAACTCGTAGAATTCTGAATATAAACAAAATATTTTGAAACTATATCTGGGATTAAAAAATTCAAAGAAATCCACAAAAAATTCTGGAAAAAATTCTCTGAAAACCCCAACCTTCAAAATTTTATAAAAAGATGGAAAAAAATTTAAACCAATCTGATTATATATTTAATTATTCTGGGCTACAGTTGAATATATTTTTAATTTTATAAAATTAATTTTATTTCAAATATACTATCAAAAATTCTTCTTGAAAGCAACACATGCTGTAATTACAGTTCAACCAAAATTAGAAAGAAGAGCTAGTTATTTCAAGTACTAGATAAAAAAATATTTATAAATAAAAAATAAATATTTTATTACTGAGTGAAATTTACGTGTACTAAAGACATGTATTATTGACATGCCTTCTGCATTTTTTCATGCATTTTCTCTGTATCAGAAACAGAACAATCTAAATATTGACGTATAAAACATATGAGAAAACATATATGTTTATTTTGAAGTACTTTGGAAAAGGTAACAACATTAAACTTTTATACAAAATTCACATGCAGTCCAAGAGCTGATGAGGATCACCTAATGCGCCAGCACCCAGAGTTCCATTTTCCATAGGTATTGGCATTTGGTGTTGAACTAAATATTGTAATGATTCTCCAACTTCTCTAATGACAAATAACTTTCTCACCCCATCCCTTAAGACAACAACCATCCAAGTCCCATGACACAAAGTCCTTAAGATGGATTAACAACAGAATGAAGGCATCTGGTATTTAGAAAACAAGGGTCTTTCCAAACAAACACTAGATGCAAAAAAAAATTTTAAAAAATATATACAAAGTACAATGTAAAATGGGTGCTAACAGACTATATGTTTAATAAAGCAAATCCTAGCATGACTTAGAGCTGACTACACAAACAAATTATACTCCCATACCACTTCAGGCACAAAAAAAAGTACATTCATTGCTTGAATTCTGTATTGTTAAATTCCAGTCAGGAATTTCCTACAAAAATTTTATATATTAAATCGCCCCAAAAGAGTTAAATGCCATCTGGCACATCAATTAACAGTGATTTTAATTTTCATAAAAGAGAGGTATATATATATATATATATATATATATATATATATATATATATATATGGTTTCACAATCTCTCCAAATTATACTGAGATTTTCTGTATAACAAGTTCAGGTTTTGAATGACATATATAACATATTTTCTTAGCTGTCCTTCATTATTTTTTTTATATCTGAACCACCTTTTAAGATATTTTCAAGACTGGCTGATGTTCAACAAATTATAGTGATTGAGCAAGCAGATGACACCATATAATAAACCCTATATCCAAGCAGAAATGTGTAACTATTATGGCCAGATGAAAAATGAAAAAAATGAACTTACTACTGAATAATGTTCAGCAAGTATTCTCAAAAAAAGTACCATGTCCCTGAATAGCTGCAGAATGGTCAACTCATTAAAATACAAGAAGAGTAAACATTAGCTGTCTCCTGCTTACTGTTTTATGTATGCTTTACATACCAGTTAGAAAAGCAGAAAGTAAATTTCCTGGAAACCTGTGAAATAAAAAAATATATATGATTTCATATATCTTTTCATCTGTTCATTTCATCATTTCATCAGCCTTTCTCTGTGTTGAACTAAATGGAAGAAATGACGCATTTCTGATAGTTTCACCATAGAACCTTCACAGCAAACAATGAAACATCATGATTGATGATTATAAAAACTTCCAATGCATTTGAAAAAGTACCACAAATACCACAAGACCATGAAACCATTAAATCATTAATCATTAAATCTAGATTAATCTCCATATTTTGTCCAGATTGCAAACCTAATTGGATCCATAAAAAAATAAAGTTACCAGATAATAAATTATCTTAACACTTCTTTCTTAATAATAGTGAGAGTGGAGAGAGAAGATAGAATGAGACAAGGAAATAAGAAATAAAACATCATAGTAGTGAAATAACTCAATATTGAGACATTTTCATATGCTAAAGTTTGACAGTGTGATAAGGTCTTTTTGAGAAGTTGGGATCTCTGGTCCATCAGTTAGGAAGACATCAATGATCAATCTACAGGTTTAATTGTCCTGTTTTGGTTTTTCTTGTCATTTTGGATTTACTTTACACAGGCCAGATCAGAATTAACAGCCTGAAAAGATGATCTCACCTCATCACTCACAATTTAGCTTACAGTTCAGAACACTCAGAAATTGATAAGTGGATCAAGACTCACACCTTTAGTATATAGAACATGCATGTCAATGGGTAGACTTCAATAGTTTTAGAAGGCAAGGACTACAACACAAAAGTTAGTTATCTACCTCTTTAAGGCAAGGTTGTTAGAATTCTGGTATTGACTGTTGCACATAGGAGAAGTTTCCATCTGCTGTTCACAGCAGACACCTCTGTAGTCACCCAACTCCCAAAAGCTTGCTGCACAAACATAATAAACTGTTTCTACTCTGGAAAATGGGTTGGACTTCACTTTCTTAGAAGTGACTTCTACTGTGACTTCTAGTCACACACCATTCTGTGTGACTTTTGGAAAGTTATCTATCTGCCAGTGCATTAACTGTTGCTAATGGCAAAGCAGAATCCTAGGATGGAAGCCACATGGCAATGCCACTGAAAAAGAAAGGACTGCTAGATGAAGAAACCTTTTTGCTAAAGGTGGGGATTGTAGGTGGTTATAGATCTTTCTCTGCCTTAAGGATCTCATTGCCTTCTTGTATCTTTGTAATTTTGCTCTCAAATACATACTTAAAGAGTGGTTCCTAATGTGAAGTAAAATTATTTATTCAGTTCAAGTGTTTTACACTACGAAATAATAGTTCTTTTAAAAGTAAAAAAAAAAAAAAGAAAAAACCTTGAATCAATAGTATGAGGTTTGGTTTTTTAAATATAGATATATAATAATTTGTTCCTCTCTCTCTTCACAGGTCTGCTACGTTTTTTGTAGTCTGTTGCATTTTTTTACAAGATACTCTAGAAGAATATTTTTCAGTGGCATCCTTCAAAGTAGCAGTTCAAATTACATAGCTGCTAAATTGGGGTAATTATATGCTTTACTACTTACTGATTTGACTAACTAAAGATAGGTAATTTTTACACTGTGACTGAAAATACTTAATATCCAACCCATTTCTGCTACTTCCTTTAATAATAATGACTTTATGCAAAAAGAATAATTCATTCTAATAAAATATTATTATTAGTCAAAATTATAGTTTTCAACATCAGAACAAAGCAAAAACAAATTACTTAAGACTACTAAGAAATAGAATCATAGAATTATAAAACAGCTTTGTTTGGAAGGGACCTTAAACATCATGTAGTTAGAACCCTTCCCTTCATAAGGAGGGATAACACTCACTAGACTAGTTTGTCAGTCCCATCCAGCCTGGCCTAGAACACTGCCAGGGATGAGGCATCCACAGCTTCTCTGGGTGACTTGTTCCAACGTCTCCCCAGGCCCATAGTAAAGAATTGTATGCTTAGATGTAATCCAATCCTTTCCTCTTTCAGTTTAAAGGCATTACTCCTTGTCCTGTCACTACATGCCCTTGCAAAAAAAATTCCTCTCCAGCACTTGTAGCCCCCTTCAGGTACTGGAAAGTGCTACAAGTTCTCACCATAGTTTTTTCTTCTCCAAGCTGAATAACCCCAACTCTCATAGACATGCTCCACCCTTATCATGTTTGTGGTCTTCCTCTGGACTCACTCCAACAGGTCTTTGTTCTTCTTATGCAGAAGGTCAAAGAGTCAGCTGCAGTCCCCTAGATGGGGGTCTCAAGAGAATGTAGTAATGGGGGAGAATCACCTTCCTCAACCTGCAGGCCATGCTTCTTTTGATGCATTCCATGGTTGGCCTTCTTGGCTGAGGGTTCACATTGTTGAATTGTGTTAAGTTTCTTATCCACCAAGAGCCTCAGGTCTCTCTCCTCAGTGCTGCTCTCTGTCCATTCTCTCTTCAGCCTGTATTTTTGCTTGGGATTGCCCTGACCTATGTGCAGGGCCTTGCACTTGGCCTCATGGAACTTCACGAGGTTCACGTGGACCCACCCCTCAAGCCCATCAAGTCCTTCTGGATTCCATCTCTTCCTACCACTGTGTGAACCCCACTACACTAATTGATGTTCTCAGCAGACCTGACAGGGGTGCAGATGATCACACTTTGCATGTCTTTGACTAAGGTGTTAAACAGTGCTGGTCCCAATGCTGACTCCTGAGGAAAACCACTTGTCACAGGTCTCCACTTGGATGTCAAGCCATTGACCACAACACATTGAGTGTGACCATCCAGACAATTCCTTGTCCACTGAGTGATCCATCCATCAAATCCATGTCTGTCCAGTACAGAACAAAAGGATATGGTGTGGGACAGTGTCAAATGCTTTGCAAAGATCCAGGAAGGATGTGTCAGTTATTCCTCCCTATTCACCAGTGCTGTAACTGCATTGTAGAAGGCCCTTAGTGATGCCATGCTGCCTGCCACCTGTCGCCTCCTTATTTTTCCATGTCCCTTAGCATATATCTGGGAGAATCTTCTCCATCACCTTGCCATGCACCAAGGTGACTGACTGGCCGGTAGTTCCCCAAGTCTTCATTTTCACCCTTTTTAAAAATGAGGATTGCATTTTCCCTTTTCCAGTCAGTGGTACCTTCACTAGACTGCCAAAACATCTCAAATATGATGGATATTTGCTTAGACACTTCACCCACTAGTTCTGTCTTTTCTTGATACATAGTGAAAATTACACAGTAATATTTAATGCATGTACACATAGAGATAATTTTTTATTCGTTTGTAAGGGAAGAAATGAGGAGACATTTCACTAAAGCTGTTCCTGAGATTTGAGAGAATATTCTCTCCATTTTTCTTCCCTTTTCTCAAGATGAATTATAATTGTAATTTCTTTTTTTAGACTTAAATGATAGCTGGAGATTTTGGACATGACAGTGTACTAGATCACAGAACATTATATACCAATACACTACAGTCTAAATTCTGCTTGTTTCATTTTGCAAAAATGGCCATATATCATTAAAACTAATATATAATTCTTAAGAATAGATTTTTTAACTTTGAAAGCAAAATGGATAAAAAAGCACACCTATGTGTGTAGATATGTATATTAAAAAAAAACCTAAAGTAACATTTTTCCTATTGTCTATTTTAAATTTTTGAACTGGTCCTATAATCAAATACTCACAAAAATAAATTATATGAGCAGATTTTCAGAAAGTCTTCTTCTGTAAATAATAGCATAAATAGCATGAACAATGGGAGAAATAAGTAATAGTTATCTGGCTTCAAGTCCTTATTAGCAAAAAGTTTTTAACTTGTAGAGTATTGAATTATTTTTGTTATTTAAAGCATGAAGTGTACCATTTTTGATTACTCCTTTCTGGCTGCTAAAAACTTAATGTATTAGTGAGTTTTTATACAAACCACTAGCTCCTTGTAACTTAGATTAAAAAAAAAAAAAAAAGTTTTTCTACCTCAGTACTGTATTGAAAATGCAAATTCTTTTTTCCGGCATAAAATTCCCAAGAAAATTATTTCTGTTTCTTACAGTGCTTTGCATGAAGACCGCTGTTTATACCAAAGCAGAGAGAGTTAATTTTATTATCATTGAAAAAAAGCTGTCCAGGCATTTGACAGTTCCTTATTTGAACAATTTCTTCATATCTTTCAAGAAAGAGCTATGCAGATGCCTCTGGCCAAGTCTGCAGCGTCACGTAAATATTTATTCAATTCAGCACCCTTATATTATTTCAGAGACAAACTTTTCTTAGTAGAGCCCAGTGACAGGATGAGAAGCAGTAGGCACAAACTGAAATGAAGGAAATTCTAGCTGAACATGAGAAAGTCCCTCTTTTATAGTGAGAGTGGTCAAACACAGGAACAGGTTTCCCAATGAGATTGTGGAGCCTCCATTACGAAGATGTTCAGAACGAAACTGAATGAGGTCCTGAACAATATACTCTTGTTGACCTTGCACTAAATAGGAGCTTGGGTTTACCAATCCTAGCGATTACTCATTCTGTGAGATTCTGGTATAAAATATTTCCATTTTGGACAGCTTTAAGCAAAGTATCTCTTCCATTGAAAGGACTTATTTGATGTACCTGTCCCTTTATCAGTGATGTCGTCGAGAGGATCAGGTACCCCCTCAGCCTGATGACACAATGTTAGGTGGGAGTGCTGATCTGCTGGAGGGTGGAAGAGTCTTCAGAGGCATCTGGACAGGCAGGATTGATGGGCTGAGGCCAGTGATATGAGGTTCTACAATGTTCCAGGTACTGCACTTGGATCACAACTCCATGCAGTGCTCCAAGCATGGGGAAGGGTAGCTGGAAAGCAGCCCAGCTGAAAAAGACCTGGAGGTTCTGGTCAACAGCCAATTGAGCATGAGCCAGTGTACGCCCAGAAGGCCAAGGAGGCCAGTGGCAGCCTGGCCTGTAACAGCAACAGTGTGGCCAGCTGACCAGGGCAGTGATTGTCCCTCTGTACTCAGCACTGGTGAGGCCACAACCTTGATATCTCTGTTCAGTTTTGAACAGTACAAAGAAAGACATTGAGGTGCTGGAGCATGTCCAGAAAATGGCAGTGGAGCTGGTGAAGGGTCTGGAGCAGAAGTCTTATGAGGAGAGGGTGAGGGAGGTGGTATGGTTTTACCTGGACAAAAGAAGGCTCAGGGAAGACCTCATTGTTCTGTGCAATGCTGGAGATTGGCCCCTTCTCACAGATAACTGAGAGGACATGAGCAAATGGACTCAGGATGCATCAGGTGATATTTAGGTTGGATATGAAGAAAAGTTTCTGCACTGAAAGAATTATCAAGCATTTGAACAAACTGCTCAGGGAAATGACAGATTCATCACAATCTTTAAAGGCATTTAAAAACTTGCAGCTGTGGCATTTAGAGTTTATTGGTGGACTTGGTAGTGTTGAGCTAGCAGTTAGACTTGGTGATCTTAGACATCTTTTCCAACCTAAACAATTTTGTGAATTTTTTTATTTTCCCTGGCTTCAGATGTCTAAAATTAAGCTGAACTTGAGACAGCTTCTCCCATTACTGATAGAAAGAAGCAGACACCTCTGGGAGTATCTAAGACAGATTAGATAAATTTCTCCACTTTAGGATTGTGGATTGTTCTCCAACAGGGACCCTTGCTCCAGCTTTTAGTTATAGTTACAGTAAATGATGCCACTGAAATAGGTCAGATTATGAAGCTACACATTCTGTCAGTTTCTATGAAAGGAGTGAAACCACAAAAGGAATGTTTCTTTATTATCTTCTCCAACCACCAACATGCAGGAAAGAAGTATAAAAATACCATCAGGGTGTTTTCATTTGCTTGTGTAACCCAAAATGCTACCTCCAGGAAGGTCACAGAAATTCCAGGGAGGAACATAAGACTAGGATAAATATGTTCTTCTTCCTTTTGTCTATGTGTCAAATATTTTCATTTTTTTTTATTTCTTGAGCTGACTTCTCAGTCAATTATCTCACTTCCTCATTAACTTCTTACTCGTACATTTTCCAGTTTCTCTTTTAAACTGTGGGGTTCAACAGTCCTTGACAAGGGAACACAATTAGACTGTTCATTGTTTTCTGAAATAACTAATCCAGTGCACAAAAAATTTAAAAAAAAACCAAGAAACCACTAAAACACAAAAGACAAAATAAAAAATAACCAAAAGAAACAGTTAAAACCTAACAATATTGGTTTTTAATTGAGACAGAAAAAGTATAAAGTTGTGGGTTTTTTGAAGAAATTTTACTCTTTCCTTTGTCATAGCTCAAAACTATAGATGGATTTCCTACTTTAATTTTGTTGTTTTCTCAGAAATGGTAACAAGTTGCATAAAAATGCTTTGGGATTCATTGATACTCCAGATTCTGCTTTTCTGTACCTTAATTTCACTGCTTTAAACATAAATTTAAAGACATGTCAGTTATGTTTCTTCACTTTTTCATGTGTGAAGGTACAAAATAGCAAGGGATATGCTACCACTGCTATCCAATTCGATATGTCATTTTCTTCTTGAGTAAGCCTTTTTTGCTGAAAAAGGAAGACAAAATCCTGTTCTTCATGTACTATCATGAGGCATTCATTTTGAGCAGGTAGAAACAATCTTATGAAGCCTGAAATAATCATATATTTTCTTGAAACATTTAGATTAATTTAATCTTCAGTGGAAGAGTAATGAAGTAACACTTAAAATCAGTAACTTTTTTTCTGTAATAAGGTTATGCAAGATGTCTAAAAACTTATAAATATTAAGTTGACCTATGCAAGATGTGGTTGATTGAGCTCTCATTCCAAATTAAGTGCTCAAGATGCCTTTTGAAGTATGTGAGGGAATTAGAAGTCTAAGGAGATCTCAAAAAAGGTTTGGTATGAAAGTGTTTTTGCAATTTTTTCACAGAAAATATTGAGAGGCTTTTGTGCACAAATATTTCTTCATTGGATCCATAGACTATGGCATAAATTGATGGGAAAGTAAGTCTTACTTTAGGGAAAAAATAAAAGTACAAATTGCATAAAGAGAGAGAGAGAGGGAGATAGAAAATAAATTACATTAAAGGAAAGAATAGGCAAAATTCAAAGGGGAAAATAAAGTTCACCCCAGCAGCCAATGAGGAAGAGATAAGAGAACAGTCAAGCCTCCCTCTTGGACCACTCTACACTCTAACAAGAGGTTGCTCCTAAAGCTATTCCGTACTAACTTTAATATTTTTTCAAGATCTGTCTAAAGTCCCTCATGCTTGTTTCTGATCATTAGTGATTATATGTTATGACACAAGTTTGAAGGGGTAAGGTTTTCATAGAATGGCTAGGGTTGGAAGGGAGCTTAAAGACATCTATCTCCAACCCCCCTGCTGTGGGCAAGGACACTTTCCATTAGTCCGGGTTACTCAGAGCCTCATCAAGCCCAGTCTTGAACAAATCCAGGGATAGGGAGTCATCAACCTCCCTGGCCAACCTGTTCTAGTGTCCCACCAACCTCACAGTAAAGAATTTCTTCCTAATATCTAACCTAAACCTAACCTTCAGTTTCAGGGCACTCCACTTGTCCTATCATGACGTGCCCTTTTGAAATGTCCTTCTCCAGTCTCTTTTTAGGTCTCTTTTAGGTACTTGAAGGCTGATATAAGGTCTCCTTGGAGCCTCCTGTTCTCCAAGCTGAATAAGCTCAGCTTTCTCAGCTGCTCTTCAGGGGAGAGGGGCTCCAGCACTCTGATCACTTTCATGGTCCTCATCTGGACTCATTCTGACAGATCCACATATTTTTTATGTTGGTGACCCCAGAGATGGACACAGCACTCCAGATGGGTGTCACAAGAGCAGAACAGAGGGGCAGAATCACCTCCCTATACCTTCTGGTTGCCCCTCTTTTGATGAAGCCCAGGATGTGGTTGGTTTTTTGGGTTGCAAGCACACATTACTGAGTCATCTTGTCCCCAGGGTAAGTCTTGATCCATTATCCTCCCAGCCTGTACCTGTGCTTTGGTATGCCCCAACCCAGATGCAGCAGCTTGCAATTGGTCCTGTTAATGTTCATGAGGTTTTGTCATGCTGAATGGTCAGTAAATGTTGTTCCTGCATATTTTTTGATAAAACTGAAAAACAAGGGATAGGAAAATGTCAGGGGGAAGTTGGCACAATACTGTACAATACAACAAGCCTGTTGCAATGTTTTCACTAATAGCAAACTGACTTAACTGTATCAGGGTTTGCAGATCAGACCAATAGCAATATTGGCACAAGACAAACTGCATAAGAAAACTGTAAAATTAGAGGCTTTGCAAAAGCTACACCAACTTGTGTGAAAGGTTACAAAGCTTGGAGGAAAGACAGACTACAGAACTATACATGGGAAACCCTGAGCATTACACAGTTTAAGACATTTATTGCACCCTGTGAAGAAAAAAGGAAGACCATAGGTCCCTGAACTTGAAAACCTAGCCAAGGAAACAAACTTTTTCCATCCTAAGATATGTTGCTTAGGGTTTCATAAATTCAGTTTCATGAGCAGAAGTGCAACTGAGATTTTCCTGAGTTCATAGCAAATGCAGACCTTTCCTGCTCCTTGGTTTGGAGAAAAAAGAGATGAAAGGCATCTTATGAATAATAATAGTAACTTCCAGAGGGGTTTAATTTTTCTGTATGCTGACTGCAAGGAACTTAGAAGCATGAGATTTATTTGCTTAACAGAGTAGGCAGCAGTTGAATAGCATTTGTCAATAGCTCAGTGATATCTAAAATTTGAGATTACATTTGTCCAGCAGTATATTTATCAACTGATATACATATAAAAGTACACATATGTGTTGATATAGGCCTTCAAAGGCACTGAAGGTGGTTTGTACAATTTTTTTTCCAAACAAATTCTTAATATTCCAAAGAAGTTTTGAAGCCATCATTAAGAATTGTCTTTTCTGTAAAGAAAATGACAGAGAATTAAAACATTTAATTAGACAAAGAAATAGATGTACCAGCTATATGACAAGACCTTACTATTTCCTGGAGTATGGATAAAAAAAGAAAAAAAAGAAAACAATTCTGGAAAATATACTGAGGAGTATGGAAATATTCCTTTTTCCCCCCATAATATTAGTGAAAAAAATGTATTCATTATGTTAATCCTGAGCTATTGCTCAAATTTATGAAAAAATTTTATTCATTATGTTAATCCTGAGTGATTGGTCAACTTTTTCAAAATAGAATTTTTTTGTCCCATTTACCTCAGACAAACTTTTGGAAAAGCAGTCTCAGTAATGAGTAGATTCAACAGTCAACATATAAATTTTAAGCTAAAATAACTATCTGACTGTTCCTGTGTTTCATATGGAGATGAATAGAATATTTTCCACATTGCTGCAGTGTACTACAAGCATACCTTCTTCAATTCTCCCAGGAAGAAAATGAGCAGTCTCACACATCTGATATGTAATTGGGAAAAGAACCAAAAAGAACATCACTAGATTCAACAATTCATGTGCAGAGACACAATAACAGAAGGCAAGACTTCCTTTTTCAGCTAGGCATGTGTCATATAATAACTTCTTGAAGCATTTATATATGTTCCCCTTTTCTACCTTGATCAGCTGCTGATCAGATTCTGGTGCCAGTATCTATGATGAACATCATAGTCTAGAGAAGTGTTTAAAATGACAACAAATAAGAGCAGCTGAGAAGGCAGCTAGAAGAGTATAAAGCAGTGTTTTACTAGAAGAAAACTAGGAAGGCAATTGGATGACATAATTTTGCATACAAAGTAAAAATCCAATGGAATCAACCACTGAGTTAAACAACATTGTCACTTTAGTATCTTTGTTGACTCAAAAAATCTGGTATTTTTCAGACATGAGGAATGGATGTACCATTTGGCAACAGAATTACACAAAGGGACACAGATCTTCTTATCATAATTCTGAAACAAAATTTCATTACGCAAAAAACATAGAAAACTTTAGTATGTGTTTGCTAGATTTCCACTTTCCACAGTTTGCAAAGAACAGATTCATTTCATTACTATGAATCCCTATAAAGCAAGCAGAAAATTAAAGAGCTAGGATAAAAGCTGTTTGTGTGTCACCAAGGACATAGTTACCTTTAGAAGCATCAAAATATCAGGGATGATATATAAATCATTATTATTTGTAGGTACAAGATATATGGGTTTCCTTGTCTTTGGAGAGATTACAAGGATCATCCTCTTGGAAGGAAAGGAGAACTAAAAATATTTCATGCTAGCTGTGTCTTCTGTTAATAAATAGTGGGCTATTTCTGCCTAGAGAATCTCCAAAAAGGACTGCATTTTTCATCAGAAATTATAGTTTGCTTATAACCTGAAAGTATAAACATTGTAAAGTTTAAATTATAAGGATGACATTGGATGTGCTCAGCTGTATAGAGCACCATATTTTTTAAAATCAGTTCAGGCGTGTTGATTCACACTTCATAATTTGACCTTCTGTCTCTGGAACAGAAGTGACAAAAAGTATAACTCCTGAAGAAATATAATATGATTTTCTGATAAAATAATTTTCTGTTAACGTTTAGACTGAAAAAGAAATATGCTGTAGTCCTCCCTCTGTTACAAAATCAAGTCAATCTGCTTGGTTGAGATTCACTTCTATTCTGCAACAGATTTATGCACCCTCTGAGACTGAACTTGAGGAAGTTAGTGATGCACAGACCTGAGTGAGTTTACCCTCTTACTCAGATCCTTGCCTGGAAATCTGGAATAGCAGCTTTTCTACCTGCAAGATTATTTTAGTAGTACTCTTCTTCCTTCACACATTGCAGATGTTGGAGAGTATTCATTGTGTAAGGTTTGCGTTCTGCTACAAGACCATGTGAATAATATGATATCACTGATTAATTTATTTTAATTCAAAATGTAACAGAATATACTGCTTTATTAAAATAGTTTTATCTTGAGCCTGAACATCTATAATCTTTGACTGTGGATACAGGCATGCTACTCGAAGTATTTTCAGTAGTATGTTTATGTTAGTGAAATCTTCAGTATTGTGCAGCTAACTCACATGCACACTTTCCAGGCTGAATTGATAAAATTTGTGTTTTTCCTTCATGCTGAAAGAATTGCTTGAACTGTTGTGACTTGCCGAACTTTAAATATTCTTTGTCTTCTCCGAGAACAATTCAAGGCCATCAGATAATGTGGCAGCCATTCATTCTGCAACAAAGCATGTGCCTCAGTTGCAGAGATGGAAGATTTAACACAAGAAACACTTCTCACATTCTTGAGAAGTACTAGCAGCTCACTGCTGATATTACCCTGAAATGAATGTGCTGTCTTTCTTTATTCATTATTCACTCCTTTTCCTTTTAACTAAAGTCAGTTTAGGGTGGCGTGTGTGTGGGGAATAATAAAAAGAAAAGTCCTTGATAGGTCTTATTTCATCACTGACAGACTTTGATTCAAACCTTTGTGCTACGAAGTCTGTTATTTTTCCATTTGACTTAAACAGGATTTTTGCTGTAACCTTATTAAGAATCCTTCTGAATTCTAAACTTGACTTCACGTTTCCCATGGAAATGAATTTCTGTAATCTGGTTTTTCACACCATACACATATATTTGTTTTGTATTTGGTAAATTTTTAGTGTATTCAAGGTTTCCTCTGCTTTTAATATTTTAGAATAATACCCCATCTACTAAATATATATATCTCCATATCCAGTCTTTACTGTATTATTTTGATAAGATAGATTCAACTGTTGCTATGTCTGGGAAGCTCCTGTCCTTGTCTACTCCTGCCTTGAAGAATTTTCTTCTTATACCAAATCAAAATGTTTTTGTGCAGGTTGTGTCCATTGCCATCTGTCCTTTGCTGTGCACCTTTGAGTGGAATCTGGCAGTGTATTTTTTAGAGCTAACTATTAGATAAACAAAAACTACAGTAAGATTTCCTTCTCTTCCCCACTCTAAACAAATATATTTTCTTCAGTCTCTCACTGCACTCTTGCACCCGTTACAGAATCAATACAATTTAGGAAAATAACTTTGATCTCAAAACAGTATCACTGCCATGGATGGATGAAGAGAATTGAAAAGTACTTGCAAAATTTTAATCCATTATGCATGCATGCACAGAAATGTACACACACACACAAATGCTTCTAGTGAATCACTGCTCTGAAGAATGAATTTTTAATGACCATAAAACGGGAATCTATGCATGATCCGATCATTGAATAAGAAGATTCTGGAATACCCTGGGGCTACCTGAAAGCTAATCCTGGGACAGCAAGATAAAGTATCTTAAAAAACAAATGTTAAGGCACATTTGAGAAATTTGAATGTGCTATCAAGGAATTGAATCTTCACAGATGCTAAAGTAGAGGATACATATACAGAAATAATATCAAAGAACTATATCTTGAAGAGTGCAATATAAAAACAGAAACCTATTCTGGGAAAGTCTTTCTACAATTGTGTTGTTATTTCTCAGAAAGATCAAGTATATAATTAATATTAGATAAACCATAATAATTAAAATATTCTTTATTATACAATATATTGATAATATTAAATAAAACATTATTATAAGAATATAAGCTTTTGATTTTCCAAAACAGATAGCATAGATCAAATTGTCTTTGGATTGATTGTATGAGATTGCAGCATAAACTAGTAACTGTCTGGGCTTTGCTGGTTCAAGACAGAGTAAGCAGAACTGATCATTATGGTTTTCTGCAATTTTACCTGTGTGAGTGTTATCTCAGAGGAAACACGTGTCTATTACTTGTTTTTCTTCTGTTACCTTAACACTGTCACTTGACTATACTTTTTTGCAACTCTTACGTAGTCCAGTTTCCTTTACTTCATGTTTACCCCCTTCAAAGTCTCCAGTCTGTCAATCTTTCTCTGTCAATCTAGGGTCCAAAAGTGAGTACAGCATCCAAGATGCGATCTATGAAGTGTTAAGTAGAGATAAATAATCACTTGACCCATGCTTTGGCTAACACAGCTAATGCAGCACACAGCTAGCCATCACTAGAGAGATGTTGTTGCCCAGATGATATTGCCTGGGAAATCCCTGTTCATCTGTGAAGGCTTCCTGGCATTTTCACCAGACTTCCTCTTTGACACAATTTATTGCTCCTAATCTCTGTATATTTATCAGCTTCCCTTCACAGCTTTATGCCAAGTAACTATGAAGCAGATCCCTAAAGAGGCCAGAATCTGCTCTCCTGGAGTCCAGGTTAGTGAGCTTGCTCTGCGCTCTCCTTGCTGCCCTGAGGTGCTTAAGCTCCACCATTCCATGGTCACTGCAGTCAAGGCTGCCCTTGATCTTCATATTCCTCTTCATTCCTCATAACCTTCCTCATGATGGCGAGAACAAGGTTCACCACAGCACCTCTCCTCATTGGCTCCTTCATCTCTTGGAGAAGCAAGTTACCATCAACATGTTCTAGGAAACTCCTGGATTGCTTGTGTTGTCCCTTCAACAGATATTCAGGTGGTTGAAGTCCCCCATGAGCAAGAGGACTTACAAATATGAGTCCACTCCTGTCTTTCTACAGAGGGCCTTATCTGATTCCTGGGCCATATGGGGGCCATAGTAGACTCCCAGTATAATCTTGCCTGATTCTGCTCTCCCTTTAATCCCTTAATCTCTCAGTCAGTGCCTTTTTCATTCTGTTATGGAACTCACTCTTTTCCTCTACAGTTAAATGAGTTACATTCGAGACCAGTATTATGTTCAAATCCCCCCTATATAAAAAAATAACAAAAATTTGAGACTCTAGTATTAGAATCCAGAGGAAATTAAAGTTTTTCTGTTTTATTTACACAAGAGCCAAATATTCCATGTGAATTGACAGTGAGTTCCACAGGTTTTGTGTGAAAGATAAGTGCCCTAATTTTTTCCTTCTTTTGTGTCAGAATAAGTACAATTAGTCAAACACTTTTTTTTTAAGTGTAGCTACCCCTTACCAAGATAAAGGAATTTCCTTCACAAATTTCTTTTGATGAAAAGAAATCTAAGAAAGGTCAAACTACTGGGAAGCCACCACTCTGCAACAGAATATCACTTACTAATTTGCATTCATATGCCAGCTGAAACCTGCTGCTTCAGAACAGAGTACAGAAACTGCCCCTGATTTAGGATACATGCTCTTTCCCAGTAGGAGAATTGTTTAGTAACTCAAAGAAATATGATATAGAAGTTTTCCTAGTGCTACTCCAGAAGTGTAATAAACACTTTTCCAAATAAGGTACTAATCATCCTTTCTACAAGAATTTTTTTAGGATTTGTATTATGCATGGTTAGAATAAGCAGTTAAACTTTGCATAATTTGTATACCTTCAATAGCAAGTGTGAGCAAATACTTATAAGCAGCAATAAAAAGCGACATACATTTCCTATACCTCTAGCTCAATCTTTCCTTGCCTGTCAAAAGGGATCAATTTACATTTCAAATAGTAAGCTTTCCTTGCTTCCTGCGGTTCCTGGCAGAGGCAGGAAATTTTCAGTCTGAATTAATGGAGATGACAAAGAAACAAATGCCATTTTATCACTTCATAATCCAGTGAGTCAAGGATGATCCCTACAATGGGAAACTTTTGCAGGTATCCTTGTTGCTAAGGTATGCTCTACTACAAAATAAATTATATTGAATAGATACAGCTAATTTTGCATATCAGATACTGGAGTCTCCTCTAATTCCTGCAGTTTTTATGCTACAGTTTTAATCCAAAAGGCAAGCAATCAGTCAACAGGAAATGGCTGAAGCTGTGTGCTTAAAATGAAGTTGGCACCTTCCTAAAATATACACAGAGAGTTCAGAGCCTTACACCAGGCTTAGTACTTGGACAGATTGATTCCCCAAACTCTTATCCTTCCTAACATTTGTTCAGCTTTATTGACATCAGTGACCTTGGATGGATTCTTAATTAGGCATTAATTAGATCTGCTCTGAGCAGAATAAAATGACACCATATTAAAATTGTAAGCAACAGCCTCATTATGCTAAGGCTCCAAAGGCTGGCAACACCAGTTAAGGGGAACAGATGTTTGGAGCAGAAGAATCTGAGAAAACAAAATGACAAAAAAAGCATCCAGTGAAATTGGGCCACCGTTTTTTCATTTTTAAAAATATTTTGTCACCCTGTATGTCACTGTAATATTGCATTTCTAAAAGAAGATCTTTCAAACACTGTTGTTTTTTGAAGCCAGGTATTCACTTTCTTGTGACCCTAATGTATGTTTCAGTAAGAAGCTACTTTCTGCAACTGGGGCACAAGAGGATGAGGCGACAGTGTTGAGAGATCCTTTTTAGCATAACTAAATTCAAGGTCTCTCAACCTCATTTTCACTGTACCACAAATGACACAAGTCAGTGCCACTATGATATTATCGCTCTTATCTCTGATTTTACATGGATGCAACAACTATTAGATAATCCAAAAGTAAACAAGGGAAATGATGACCCCAAGATTAGCTCAGTTAGTCAGAGCATGGTGTTAATAATATTGTGAGTTCCATCCTCTTATGGGCCATTCTCTTAAGAGCTGGGCTTGGTTATGCTTCTGTGATCCTTTCAACTCAGATGATTCTGTGATACTTCTTTTTGTTGGAGAAATGTTCGTTTTATGTATTCACAATTATCTTTTCTGTCACTGTGTTTTATGAAAGCAAAGGAGTGACAGAAATATATATAGAAGATACAACACAGTATAAAAATTATGTAACATATATGTGATTCTTAACATAAAATGCATACTATATAATATTTAGCAGATAATATAATTTGAATATAATTTATATATTCAATATGTATATTGAATATATACATTGAATTTATATATTCAGTTTGTATATTTTAAGTCATAACATTGCAACCTTGTTTAATATTTTCAGAGAGTGAATTCTGTCTTCATTTCATATGTATTGTTTTAATAAGGAGAATGAAATGCTAAATAAAGTTTCCTAAGTATTACACTAAGTGTAATTAAAAGTACCACTCAGTCTTATATTCATCACTGAGCTAACTGTATTGTCCAGTTAACAGTACAAGAAAAATATTTTTGTATTTTTGCTGACCTCAGACTTTCATAAACTTCATTCCCACTTGCTCATCTCTCACTCAAACAAGACTTATTCTGTTCACTGAAGGCAGAGAAGAAGGGATCACAGTATTGTGGACAAAAAGTAAATAAAATATTAGGACATAGGCCAGAGAGTCCTCATTCATTCTGGACTGCACATATACAAATACACCTGCTTTCCACCTTCACAGAGTTAGCTAGCCAAGGCAAGAGCACACTGCAAATTCCACAGCAAAACTGGTATCAGAGGAAAATGTATCTTCCACTACATCTTCACAAATGAAAAACTTGCGGACCTCTGTGTGTTGAATACCAGTATCCACTGTAGCTTGTCTTTTCATAAAACCAAAGACAGAATTCCCCTTTGTACAATTTAATTTCTCTTTACAGTTTTAATTTAAAAAACTTTGGCTAGAATTTATTTGGAACCACTGGAACTTTAGTAATGCCACTGGTATCAGAATTAGAGGTATTTTATAATATAAGAGGATGACATCTTTTATTATAAAATTCTTTTAAGTTTAAATAGTCCTTACATTCAGCCTTCACTGATTTGGTCTTAAATGCATTTTCTGGTAGACTTTCTTAATAACTAAGGAAATTCTATATTTTACTAGATGTCTGTCTAAAGCCATATCTTAAAAGAAATGTTTCAATTATAATCAGTATGATATGAAATATATCAAGTTTAAAAAGCCATTTTACAGACAGGTAAGATGTAATTTGACCTCATAAGGAGTTTCTTCTTTGCCTGGTCAAATGTCTGGCTTGTGCTTTAAAGAGCAGCTTCAAATTTCTTAAAAACCTTTATAAAATATTACTTTAGATTCAAAAAAATGTTTAAATATCTTTAAATCCTACTAATTTCCTTGCCTCACTGCAACCTTCTGGCAATAGAAACTGCTGATTAATTATGCATTTAGAAAAAAAGATGCACTTCTTTTATCTATTTCTGAGCAAGTAAATCGCACCACAGGAGTCAAGCTCTGAGTATCATTCCTCTTCTAACTTATTCATATTGAAGAACTGAACACAAAAGATGCAATGTAGTGGGAAAGTAAGCCACAGTCTAACAATGACAAAAGCATAAATTACAGCCTCACTCAGAAACGGTGACAAAGACAAAAGTATTCTTTGTGGGCCAAAATCTAAAGAAAGCAGTACTGTCTATTATTATCCCTAACAACCTAAATGCAGCAGGGAGTCCTTTGGGCGTGTTACACTAATCACCTAACTAATAAGGATCCCTTTGATATTAACACTGCTTTCTCCTTTATTTTCTGTGGCCAGGGATATCTTTACCTCATATGAAAGTGACACCAGTGTCCTCAATTTCCTCAGCAGGAGCGTAGGACACCTTGATATCTACCCTCCCAATGAAGAATGGCTTCTTCCACATTAAAGAGCACTGAGAGAGACCAGACTCTTGTGTATATGCACTGTAGCTCCTGAGGGAGGGGGACTGCAGAAGGATAAACCATAATTTGCCTTCTAAGTCTCCCCATGTAGAAAGAGACGAAGGAAGTGCGGAAGTGAGGAAGGAAGGGAAAGGAAGGAAGGAAGGAAGGGAAAGGAAGGAAGGAAGGGAGGAAGGGAGGAAGGGAGGAAGGGAGGAAGGGAGGAAGGGAGGAAGGAAGGAAGGAAGGGAGGAAGGAAGGAAGGAAGGGAGGAAGGAAGGAAGGAAGGAAGGAAGGAAGGAAGGAAGGAAGGAAGGAAGGAAGGAAGGAAGGAAGGAAGGAAGGAAGGAAGGAAGGAAGGAAGGAAGGAAGGAAGGAAGGAAGGAAGGAAGGAAGGAAGGAAGGAAAGGAAGGAAGGAAGGAAGGAAGGAAGGAAGGAAGGAAGGAAGGAAGGAAGGAAGGAAGGAAGGAAGGAAGGAAGGAAGGAAGGAAGGAAGGAAGGAAGGAAGGAAGGAAGGAAGGAAGGAAGGAAGGAAGGAAGGAAGGAAGTGGCGGAAGTGGCGGAAGGAAGGAAGGAAGGAAGGAAGGAAGGAAGGAAGGAAGGAAGGAAGGAAGGAAGGAAGGAAGGAAGGAAGGAAGGAGGGAAGGAGGGAAGGAGGGAAGGAGGGAAGGAGGGAAGGAGGGAAGGAGGGAAGGAGGGAAGGAGGGAAGGAAGGAAGGAAGGAAGGAAGGAAGGAAGGAAGGAAGGAAGGAAGGAAGGAAGGAAGGAAGGAAGGAAGGAAGGAAGGAAGGAAGGAAGGAAGGAAGGAAGGAAGGAAGGAAGGAAGGAAGGAAGGAAGGAAGGAAGGAAGGAAGGAAGGAAGGAAGGAAGGAAGGAAGGAAGGAAGGAAGGAGGGAAGGAAGGAAGGAAGGAAGGAAGGAAGGAAGGAAGGAAGGAAGGAAGGAAGGAAGGAAGGAAGGAAGGAAGGAAGGAGGGAAGGAGGGAAGGAGGGAAAGAAAGAAAGAAAGAAAGAAAGAAAGAAAGAAAGAAAGAAAGAAAGAAAGAAAGAAAGAAAGAAAGAAAGAAAGAAAGAAAGAAAGAAAGAAAGAAAGAAAGAAAGAAAGAAAGAAAGAAAGAAAGAAAGAAAGAAAGAAAGAAAGAAAGAAAGAAAGAAAGAAAGAAAGAAAGAAAGAAAGAAAGAAAGAAAGAAAAATAATTACTCTTCCACATTAATCTTTTCAATTAATCTTCTGATAGGACATTCGTGTAACTAAATCACTAAATATATGCAAATGAAAACTTTGGTTTAAATGGTTCAGAAATAAATCTGAATTAATCATTACAAAGTGCAGCACTGTTTGAATATGCATGAATTCTTTGAACGTCACAAAGTGTGAGGAAAGAATATGAAGATTTGAAGTAGACTGAAACAACCTGCCATCCCATCAAGGCATAACTGTTTATATTACATTTTTCTTCTGTTTTCTCCAAGCCCAGAAGCATTTAATTAACATTCCATGCAAAAGACACTCTTTGAAGTCATAGCACTAATAAAATCAATGGCGAAGCTGTCAGCAGCTTTGTAAGAGAGTTTCACTAGTGGCTCCTCCAGAAGTTCTGAATTACATTTTTCTTCAATTTGCTGTTTCTTGTTTTTGTTTTTTTTTCCTCTATAATAATAATAATAATAATAATAATAATAATAATAATTATTATTATTATTATTATTATTATTATTATTATTATTAACAATACTTGAAAGGATATCTCTATTTTTCATTATTCATTAAAATTTAGCAGGGCAGACTGGAAGCATATGGGGAATGTGAGAGCATCTGCTTCATGGAAGTGATCCCATCAAGGATCTTCAGTACAAAGGGGTTAATAAATTAAGGTGGAAGTGTTAAATAAGAAGACACAGAGACAGAAAGCCAACAGACAAGAGACAGCAGAGTTATTACCAAGGACAAAAAGTCTCCAGTTACAAGGCCCATTAAGAAACTAAGGCACAGGTTTGGAGGGGAACAACCTGGACTTTTTCAGTCATAAGAAGGAAACAAGAACACGGGGATCTGTGATATTCAAGGGCTGTGTCAATGGCACCACACATGACTTAGGAGGGACCATGTGGGGGAAAGAGGTGGGAAGGAGAAAGAGGGTAAGGGGCAGACAAGGTTGTGTATAGAATGGCCCAGCTGAGTGCAGGCCATGGCCCATCAGCAGGTTTATCTCCCAGCCCTGTAGCTGTGTTCTCTTAAATCCTGTGGTAGATCTCCCTGTGCCACCTCATCTGTCATCCTGTACAAGTGTATGAACCAGAGGGATTAGTGATTTTATCCATGTATGTAAGTATCTGAATGGAGGGTGTCAAGAGGATGGAGACAGGGTCCTCTCTTTGCTGCTAACCAGTACATACATACAGTATGCTTTTCTGTATCTTGACTAAAATGTCTTCAATTCAAGTCTGTCTTGTAGCTAGTTGAAAAACCACTGTTTTTTCACATTTCTACAACATGAAGGCAGATTTAAAATACACAGTAGAAATGTGACTCCTTTGAAGGATACAACTATAAACAAACATGGAGATCATTGTAGAAGATGTACCTGTTACTGTTTTCTCTAGGTGATATTTTAAAAAGCTGGATATTCACTGGCATGGCCTTGTCTTGACTGAACAACAGAAAAAAAATCAGGTGTTTTACATTAAGAGTACTTCAATCAAGAAACATGACAGGTTTGACATTTAAAAAGTGAATGATGTGACAGTCGCAACAAGATACATCTTGCAATGGATTTATACATTTGCAAGAAGTCTGAATTATGTCTTCATGAGCAGGTGGTGTTTTCAACCTGAAACTCTTCCAAAGCTATCACTCACATGACAAAAAATATATAATTTCATAGCTGACAGGTTCTGTAACAAGTGCTGCTTGAGAGCAGGCAAAGATTTGATAAAACATCATGCAACAGGTCATATCTAGGTAAACATACCTCCAGATGCTTCCCATAGTAAACTACCAAGATGGTTTTATAAGTAGACAAAGTAAAGGGTTTTTTGAGTGCATGTGTGTCCTGATTTCAGATGGGATAGATTAAATTTCTTCTCAGTAGCCGGTACATTGCTGTGTTTTGGATTCATAATGATAATAATGCTGATAACACAAGGAGGTTTCGGTTTTTGTCTAAGTTAAGGACTTTTTTGTTTGTTTCTTTTTTTGGGGTTCTTTTTAGTTTTGTTTTTTTCCTGTGTCTCATGTTCTGCCAGTTAGGAAGTACACAAAAGAAAAGTGAGACAGAGAGTAGCTGGACAAGTAATCCAAGTGGCCAAAGAGATATTCTACAACTGTAGAACATCTTGCCCAGTATATAAACTGGAGGAGTTACCAAAAAGGGAGGACCACCTGGGCTCAGGAACAGGGTCTGGCATAGGTCAGCAGGTGGTAAGCTACTGTGTTGAATCATTTGTTTGCTTTTTTTTTTCTTTCCACTATTATTATTATTATTATTAGTAGTAGTAGTAGTAGTAGTAGTAGTAGTAGTATAATTTCACTATTTTATTGTATATTACTTTATTCTTAAATAATAAACTATTCTTATTTCAACCTAAACATTTTACTTTTGATTCCCCTCCTCATTCCACCAGGGTGAGGGGAAGAAAAGTGGGTTGAGTGAGTGGCTCTGTGGTGCTTACTTTCCAGCTGGGAAAATGTGACAATGTGTTGCTGTTTTTATGTTTAACAACATATTTTTCTTTTAAGGTAAGAAGAAAAAGTACAACAAAGACTTATTTTTCAGGAGGTTTTTTATGTGTCACCAACGGAATACACATTCCATTTCTTTATAGAATTTAACCAAATAAAAATCACCATTTTCTCACTATCAATGAGAAATGAGTAATGATCTAAGAACAAGCAGAATGAGATGTCTGATTCCAGCAATGCAGTAACACCTAAATTGGAACTTGGACATGAATTAAAAATCTGAATACCAAATTTCTACCCTGAAGCATTCTCAATCATTGACTAAGTCCAGAAATATTTGCACACTATATGCACCGTACCACCAATGTGTAGTGTTAGTATACTTAATTCTGTTGAAGTTATTTCATCCTATGTCCAGCTTGGTACATAACTATTCAAAAAACCATACAGCATTCTAAGGACAAACATATGCTAACAGAAATGTTTTTGTAATATGTAGGTAAAATTTAAGATGCGTGAGGCCTGAAAAGTGCTTTAAAGTGAACAAAACTGACAAAGAGAACGGGAAAAATAGTAATGGAAGATATAGGAGAGTTTCTGTATCATAACAGCATCAAAACATAAAATGTAGCTCTGTTGTGGAACATCTAATCAGATAATAGCTCTTCTAAAAGATGTGACACATGACACATCAGATCCGTAACAACTAATCTTATTAAGTCTGTCAAACTAAAGATGACATTATGACAGGATGATATAATTGAAGAATATTAAAAAATAAGATATTTGAGAACTTGCATGGGTCTTGAAAAAAGTATGAGCAAAGGAGGGTGGGTGCATATAGGAAGGAGTAATATAAACAGAAGTCTTTTAGCCAGATAAAATATTCCAAGGTATTTTGAAATTAATTTTGAAAGAAAATGACAGAGGCAAAGGTAGGTGGGGAAAAAAAATCTCTAAACCCCATAAAATTCTATGTGGGTTTCAAGGAGAAAGTTCATGCTAAATTTTAAAAGTTAGTTCATTTTGTAGAGAAGAATGAATAGTATTAGTCAAATATTTAATCTCTTGGGAAATTTTAAGTGAGGTCTGTGATTATGGGTATTGGCACTAGAATGTATAACACTATTGAAATTGAAGAGCTGGAAATGACTGTGATTTCTGTCGAAACAGTACCAGACTAGGAGAAAATATCTACTGGAATTCTGCATGTATGTATTTTGGGACATATCTAGCTTAAGATTTTCTCACTTATTCAAGATTAACCACAAGAATTTAATTTTCTTCATGGCATAAGTTAGGAGATACAATCAAAACAGCTAAAGACTCAAATGTTACATAGAAGCATCATAATAAACTTAAAAACTGGAATCATATACTAAGTTTTATATGCACAAAGAACTATTTGAAAGCATGCATCTGTGGACTTTGAAGAGTTATGTAGAAATTGTTACACTGAATAATTTTTTTGTGCAGATTCTCTCAAATTGGCCTTCAGAGAAAAAGAATTAACTGAGTCACATATCAACATCAGAAAGATTTCTTTTCTCCTTCCTACAGCACCTCTTAACTGATAAATTCTCATGAGGGCAAAATTTCACGTGTCTGATCTGTACATACCTGCAAACATCAAGGGCTCTTGTCTATAATATTTACATAGATGTCTCAAACCCTTTGAATTATAGCCAAATTAAGCTGGTTATGTCCCAGAACTGATATGAATACTGCACTTTATAACAGCATTCTAGGGCTCACAAATTGGAGGTGAAAATAGAGAGAGCAGATTCACACACCTGTCTCTCTGTGAATATTATTGTCTTTGTTGGACAGTAAATTATCAGCACACCTCCCTCACACTCTGACTGCAGTGAATGAACAGGCTTTGCTTTTTGCCCTGTTCCAAAAGCTTTAGTAGCAGATGGGAAAGTTCCTGAAATGGCATAGTCCTTAATCACTCATTATTTACCAAATACATTTGCATCCCCTTGTGAATATACTGCTACTGAGGGTTGTAAAGAAAATATAGAATGATTTCATAGCAGACAAACATCTCTGCTGCTCGTTTTCTTGATGTTCTCCTGGGCAATAGGCTAAAGTTTATGAACTCTATCAGTAAAGTATTTTTACTGATCATGCCAGTCAATTGGGGGTTGCTTAAGACATTTTGGCACATCTTTAGTATGCTGTGGAATGGATCTACAAAGTTAGCACTAGTTTTTCAGAATTAAGATTCTCAATTCAGATCTCTATGTGTATCATAAGCAGATATATTTATTTATCTAAAAAAATATATCTAAATATGTAGATGAGTTTTATCTAAAATAGGTGATACAGTGGTATCTATTTTTTTATTTTCCTATGATAAAATCAAGTATATTGATTTTTTTAAAGGAAGAATATGATTTTTAGAATAGTGCCCCAACCTAATTTTAGTTTTAAAAGTTTTTGAGAATTGAAGATATGATTAAATTGCTTGAGCAGTCTGGGTTGGTAACTGGGGGGAAGTATGTATCCAGAACAATTTGATATGCTATTTTAAAAGAGAGAATGATGAAAATTTGGTCCGTCTAATTCCTGTATTTTTATATTCCATTAAGTAAGTTTTCTTTCGAATTAACTTTATCATTTCGGAAAACTTCACTTATGCTTTAATATGAGTTGCATATCTGTACAAAATACCAATTTTTTCTTGAGTACAGATCGCTGTGCCCCAATCCACTACCTACTGAAAAAGATAAGTAATGATAGCATTCCATTTGAAATACATGGGCTTCCACATTACCCATTCAAGCAAAGACAAGAAAATTAAATAACAGTTTTACTCTCACATAGTTTAAATCTTGCATTTATTTTTTTTTTACTAGGTCCATTGTAGTGCACCTGTCTCTTAAAGGTTTCCCTTACTCAGTAAAGTAAAATAAAATAAAATAAAATAAAATTAAATTAAATTAAATAAAATAAAATAAAATAGATTTTAAAAAAATTTATAGACAATTTCTGTAAAATTTTCTTATTTCAAGAGAGGAACATATTTCATACTGTGTTTTGGTTTTTTTTTTTTCTGGCCTTGGCTAATCCTAAGAAAAAAAAAATAGAATTGAACAGGTGTAATTACTGAACCTCACAGATAATTTTGAAATCCTAAGCAAATTTTTCAATATCAGTTTTCATTACCAACTGGAGGTCTACTGCATTTTTCAAAATGCTGGGTTGAGGCTCATAACCATTTTGAAATCCTTGACCCTACCCTAGAGAATTCTTTTATCTCTTTTTGCTAGGAAATGTGTTTACCTATGAAATATTAAAGAAAGAAGTCCTACCAACCCTGACTCCTGAACACTTTAATTGATTTCTGTCTTCCATCATTTTCTTTCCTTTGGGAATGGGAAAATGCACAGCATTTAGCATCCTACCAACACTGACTACAGCTGCAAAGCGCTAGAAGGGTTCAGTGCAAGTCACTGGGGACAAGCAGCATTTCAAGCCTACATAATTTGCTGAGAAGTACACCAAAATAAAGTGCAGGTATGCATTTCATGGATATTTACTTTAACATGTGTGTGTCTGTTCAGGTTTGAGAGAGATCAGAGGACAGGAGGTATTTTTACTCTGGAAATATTTTATTAAATGGGAAATTTTTATAAGTACTGAGGAAATACCTTTTTATATAAATGTACCTTTTTCCATGGCCTTGCTTTTTGTATCTTCTGAACAAATATTAATAGCAATTTTCATTGATAATAGAGCAACATTTTTGTTTCCTTTACTTTCTAATAATCCTAGAACACCCATTAATCCAATATTTCCTACTGATCATAATTAAAAACCAGATAGCAATAAAACTGAATACAAAGCAAAATGATTAATCTCTAGAACCCAAAAGACATGCTTTTTAGTGACTGACTGCTTCCCTGATTTCTGTTTGAGGAGTCCAGGTAAAAATCAGATTCAAAAGAAAATCTCTGACTAAGAGAAATGCATAAACTGATTTAATGAATAAATTCATCAAAAAAAGTATTGTCATTGTAACTTCAAAAGAAAATATTTTTCCACATATAAGGTACCAGATGCTTTAAGTATGAAAAGTGGGATAGAGCAGAGGATGTAGAAAACAGCCTAAAGCCACATTATTGTGGTGTAGTCTTTTACACCATCTACTTTTACCCATCATCTTCATGAATCTGGCAGCAGGCCAGCTAACCTGTTACAGCTGCTGTGAAGAGTTTTTTATGTCCCGAGTAATGAATTGCATCTCTCCCCTTTGTTTTCACCCTCAAAAAAAACAAAAACACTAATGATATCCTGTTTTTCCAGAGGTATCATCTGCAGTTTTGTCAATTGTAGATTATGTGTAAGTGCTGTTGTCAAATGGCACAGAAATGAATAACAAGTTAATTGCAGAGATATTGTACACAAAAGCTAAGCATTTGTTTAAAAGTGAAGTAAATATGCCTTTTAAAATCTGATTCACTAATTAATAAAAGAACCAAATAAACAAAAGGGCCAAATCTATATTAGTTATTCTGACAAGAATGAAAGTTTGGAAACACAGGGAGCAGAGACTATTTCTTCCCACCTTAGAGCTAATATGAGGATCAAAATTTCATTTAATATAGAGATTTTCATTATTGAAGTGCTAGTCTTTTTAATAAAAGCAAATTCTTCAGACTTTCCATTCTTAGGGATGTGCAAATTGCCTGTTTAAAATAAGCTAAAATGTATTTTTAAAGGCCTCACTTGAATCTGTTTCATTTATTTTTTTTAAAAAAAAACACTCTTTGCTGTGCTCCTAAAAGTTTCCTAGTATTTTCATTTCCCACAAGCTCACCTTGAATAGACTATGGTAGAGTGCTGTGTTTTTGTGAGACAGATATAAACAAATCTTGCCCTCATTTTCTAACAAAACCATTCCTTGTATCTGGTAGGAAGCCAGCACAGAAACGAAAGAAGATTCTTTCACCTTTAATTAGATTACTCTTACAACAGTAGATAGTAAATACCTCTATTCACATGTTTATAAATATTTGGTTTAGTTTTTCTGGACTCCTAAATAAGAGTCATACTAATTTTTCAGTATTACCCACACTTTCTATGATATTGAAGTGGAATATTGTAATATTGGTATGGATGTAAGGAACTCCCTTGAAAATATTAACCTTTAAATCAGAATTCAACGAAATGTTACAAAATCACTAATATTATTAGCATAAGAAATATTCAACTTTATGGAATTTGATACGGGGTAGACTCACTTTAATGTCATAATCTTTAATTCAAATTCCTTTCATTATTTTTTTCTAAACACTTTTTTATTAAAAATATACAAGATTTGTATGGAAAATAAATTGTATTTAAATAGTTTATGAATTCTTTTTTTAAATTTAATTTTTTCTAATGCTTCTGTAGTTTGAACTGAAACAAAAATAACTATGAGAAGGGGAAGAGATCCTATTTTGCTGTATAATATTTTAAAAATTAAAGGATGGAAAATGGGATGGATGCAAGCTCAGGTCCATCTTAGTTTACCAAATGTCCTTTAGACTTCCTATGTTGAGGCTACACGTGGCTATTAGAAATTACAGAATATTGCACAGTTGCAGGATTTCTGGTGTTGTAGACCAAAGGACTTATCCATAATGGCTGCAGCAAAACCATCTTTTCTCATGACATTCTACTTATTTAAAAGATGATTCCTACTACCATTTCCCCCCATGTTTCTACCTTTTTCTACCTTTCATTTAGTTTACCTTAGATAATGAACATTAGCATCTAGAAAATGTGCTTCTCATTTTAGTTGTACATCATATTTCTGTCTCTGCTAAAGAGGTCTTTTCTATTGCAATTTCAACTACATGTATTTTTCTTCCCTCCTTCTCCAAATGTGTAGAGGCCTTTACATGAATTTCACAGCTGGCATAATCCACAATTCTTATTTTTTCACACATATAGTATGTTACAACTTACTGCAACCTTTATGCATTCTCCGAGATTCCCAAGATTGTTCCAATATTTCCTCTACATCTCATTTGTCTACAAGTTGTTACTTCAATGATTTCAAATTAAAAAGCACCAGTGAATAAAGCTGGAGAAATATCTTTATTGTTTAAATTCTTTGAAAAATGCAATATATTGAAGAGAGAAAAGTCTAGGATTTAACTTTCTCACTGATTTGTTTTCAAACCTGGTTTTTCTTATGTACTTACATCTCATGGCAACCATGATTATTATCAACCTACTCCTTAGCACCTGAATTACTACACAGGAGTTCCACAATCTGAGTATGGCTATACAGGTTTGCTAAACAAGACAAGTCACATTAGTATAGTATGTGGTAGGCAGAACTAAATACTACAGCATGACAAGACAAGCCAACATCATACAAAGTCTGACACTTGCTTTAGAGCAAGACTCAATAAGTCTTTCTGTTGGTGCACCATTTGCCTCATTATGTTAATTCTTTCTTGGCCAAGCAGTTAAGGCTCTCATTTTCAACCAAGGTGAAAGAAAAACATATTTAGTTTTCTCATATTTTTTAGTTATCCCATATCATTCATATAATATACATATATATGTATTGCATATAAATTAATCTTTTGCATCAATATTAGGTCTAGAACTCAAAATAACATTTTTTTCCCCATTATATGCTGTTCTTTCTTAATTTTTGTTGTTCTTGCAGGTTCTCCTTCTGTCACATCCTTTGTGGTACTGACTAAGCAATGCCTCTTTGTGGACCCAGGATGAAATTCTGAATTATGACAAACCTTCTAATTGTTATGAAAATTTTATATTTTATTTTAGATTTTAGGAAAAGTTGCAGTCACAGCAGTTCAGATGGACAAAGTATTGTTACCATTTAGAGTTTATGTAATAGCTACATTCATATTGAAAATATCTTGTCACACTATGTTCTTATAGCTGATAAAATAAATTATAGCTTGCTGAAAGCCAAGAAGAAAGGACATAAAAGTGACACCACAAATCATCAGATCTCTGCCTTTTTCTTTGTGATGACTAGATCATATATAGTTTTCACATTAGGATGTTCAGTTAATTTCAGATATGTTGAAGTATCATGACAGCACTTGAACACCTTAAGACAACAGAAGTGAAAGTCCTGAAATTAGCAATAAGACAGGTAAAAGGCAATGATAGCTGAAGTGTAGCTGAGGGAGGTTGATGATTACCCACTTCAATTTTCTGATGTCAGGGCTACCATAAGGACATTTATTTTTGTCAATGAAGTTAACATGAAAGTCAGTAAGTTCTTTTGTCTTTGACAAAATAAATGTTTAAAGACACTGGAAATCTAATTATAAGTAGTAGAATTTCTTTTTATTTTCATCTGTGTATAAACATGACAAAAAAAATAAAATAAGAAATCTGGGTAAATTATTTCATGGTCATTTTTGTAATAATTGTAATTACCTAATTTAGGGAAGAATAATCCTTAGTCTGTCATCAGCATCAATCAGCCCTTACTGCAGACTCATAACCCGTCTTCCCTTCCCCCACACCCAACACCTTCTTCAGCAATTAATCTTTTTCACAGCTGCTTTCACATTCAGCCAGCTTCATTTATTCAGTGTCCCAGAAGGAAGACTTTACACTGAATCCATCTGTTTTTCTCACTTGTATTGTGAGTAAGAGAACAGCAATATCCTCTATTTCAACTCTGGTAACCATCCTGGTGATCTATTGCCTGTCAGATATACATACTTCATGCAAAGTCTCATTCACCCTGTTCAGCTCTATATTGAAACATTGATGATGAAGTTTGAGGAAGTAATTATAATCTCCTAGAATGTACTGAAATTCCTTCTGCAGTTCTGAATATTGAAATTTTATTAAGTTTCATGTCTTGGTTAAATGAGTATAGAATTCCTGAAGAATAATAGTAAAATTATGTCAGGCTACCTTGACCATCTCCTAAACAATAAATAACAACCAATTTTTCTTCTGATTATTTTCAGTTTATTTTCCACAATATCAGGCTTCATGATTGTAATAAAATGGAGAATAGTGTAGTGGGTTGATCCTCGATGAACGCCAGACATCCACCAAAGCCACCCTATTACTCTCCTCCACAACTGAACAGAGGAAAGAATTACAATGGATTTGTGAATTGAGATAAGGACTGGGAGAGATCACTCATCAAATACCAACACGTGCAAAACAGACTGAAGTTAAGGAAATCAGCTGAACTTATTACCAACAAAATCAGAGCGGGATAATGAGAAGTAAAATAAATCTTAAAAATCCCTCCCTCCTTCTGAGGCTCTATCTTCTCCCCACACAGTGGTGCAGGGAGACAGAGAATGGTGTTTATAGTCAGTTTATGACGCATTATTCCTTCCTCTGCTCAGGAAGAAAAATCCTTCTCCTACTCCAGCATAGGGTAGCCCCCATGGAAGACAATACTTTATTAATTTCTCCAATGTGAATCCATCCCAAGGGAAACAGTTGTTCACAAAACTGCTCCAAACTGGATCCAGTCCTGCAGGCACAGCCTGCTCCAACGTGGATTCCCCACAGGGTCACAAGTCCTGACAATAAATCTGCTCCAGTGTGGGCTCCTCTCTCCATGGGTCTGCAGGTACCTGCCAGTAGCCTCTTCCAGCACAGGTTTCCCGTAGGTTCACAGGCTCTTTCAGGCATCCTCCGCCAGCATGCAGGTGTCCTCCATAGGCTTCAGGTGCCTCTCTGCCCCTGTGTGGTTCTCCATGTGCTGCAGAGACATACCTGCCTCACCATGGGCTGCAGAGGAATCCCAGATCCAGCACCTGGAGCACCGCCTGTCCCTCCTTCTCCATGAGCTTGGTGTCTGCAGAGCTGTTCCTCTCACAGGTTCTCACTCGCCTCTCCTCAGGCCACCATCACATCTGCACAATAACTTTTTTGCCTTCTGACAATTGTCATCACAGAGGCCTGGCAAATATCTCTGACTGGCTTGGCCCTGGCTGGCGGCACGTCCGTCCTGGAGCTGCCATTGGCTCTGCCAGACATGGAGGAAGCTTCTGGCAGCTTCTCACAAAAGCTACCCCTGTATCCACCCTGCTTCCAAAACCTGGCCATGCATACCCAAAGAAAGACTTAAAAGACACAGTGCACATTGTAGCATTTCATCTTAGGACTGATTCTTAACACTAAAAATTATTCAAATTTTTAAATATACCTACTGTATAAAGAATGAAAATTTGATCTTTTATCAAAAGAATCATTAATAGCAAGTAGTATTATAGGTCGTATTATTTAAGCAGCACCTAGAATGCATATATCAGCAGCTAAATTACAAAAACATTGACTTTTTTTTATTTTTACACCTGGTACCCTGGGTTGAATTCACTAATTTCTCATGAAAAGAGACAGGATGGCAACTGAGTATGAAAATTTTGTTTGGATTAGTGGAAAGAATTGGTAATATGAGATACATTAGAAAAGAAGGAAAATAAGATAAATAAGGAAGAAATATAATGATGCTACAACAAAGTGGGAACTGAAAAGGTTGACATTTGCAGAAATAAAATTATGTAGGATGTGATTTCATTATCTAAGTTTTTTTGTCAGTAGAAAAAAAGCCCTGTCATATCAGAAGACCTGCTGCTGAAATAAATAAGCCTCAGGGTATGATATAAAATCAAAATCAAGATGAACATGAGATGAAATATTGTAGATATTTGTACACAATTATGATGTAATAATATCTACACTGTCTTCCAGATTTGTCTCTAACAACAGTTCTCAGTTTCTACATTATACACCCAGCTTTTGCCCCGGGCATAAAATTTTTACTTGTTACAACTTATTTATTGAATTTACCTTTCTTTGCTATGCATGATGTTTTCAGATTCTCTGGAAACAAATTCTATTTTAGTAATAGCTTGAATGCCATATCTCGATAAAATAATACTGTATGCATTGTTAATTTTCTCCAGGGATCTCAGTATAACAGGTGAATCATTGTGAGCCAACAAGAATATTCAATTATTAGTACAGAAATTATGGTGACAATGCAACTTAACTTCAATGTTTGGGGTTGTTAATCCTAAAATGGGTAATACTTGGGTTGCATTAGGCAGCATTAACTCAGAACTGCCACCAGAAGAATTAAAAAAAATTTTAGAAGAGCACTCCTTTACAACTAAATGCAGACAGGCTCACAGAATATGAGAACATTGTTAATTGTAGTGTAATTACCAATGAATTGAAGAATGTTTCTTCCCTGCCGCATTATAGGACACAACTGTCCCTTCAGTACAGCACATTTAGAAGGGAAGAAAAAAAATATCTGTTAAATGTTGCTGATAGTGTGGTTGAAATGCATTAATGATGAAAGGGCTTATACAGCTTAATTTCTACTTATGTCTCTTCCTTCAAAAGAAAGATCTAGGCTTCTATGACCTAGGAAACAGGAGAAAGGCAAAAAACAGGACATATAATCCCAGTGTTCTTTCTGTTAAATCAGTCTTCCCAGCTACTAAAGGCTCAACAGAAGTACTGCTTGAACTACACTAATTACATTGTTGTGCATGCAATTTTATCATTAACTTCATATTTTTAACAGTCTGAGATTACTACAAATTGCCCATGTCAGTACCTTAAAAGTGCGACCTCCAAAATTGATGCCCTACAAGTATTTAAAAAGATATTGGTATTTTCCAGTGTGGACTTACATCAAGAAAATCCAGATGACTTGGTCTGAGGCAAGGCTTTCTACCTTGTCAAATACTTTATAAAGGCAGACTGCAGAAGAAAATACATTTCTTTGATATGATACAGTTAGCAACCTATTTGCAAGGACATTAAGTAATCAGAGGAATTTTCTTTAGCATGTATACCAGTCAGACATCTATTTCCCATTTCCATGAAAGTTTTTACTTCTTGTGTTTGTTACTTCATCATCTAGACCTTTGTCTACACCAAGCAACTTTAATCTCTAGACTTTCATATCCTGAAGATGAAAATCAGATGAAAAGAGTCATATTTAAGCAGCAAGTAGAGTGACATTTCTTCTGGGACAACAGCTCTTACAGAATCACAGAATAACTGGGTTGGAAGAGACCTCCGAGATCATCAAGTCCAACCCATGCCCGAACACCTCAACTAAACCATGGCACTGAGTGCTACATCCAGTCTTTTTTTAAACACATCCAGGGATGGTGACTCCGCCACCTCCCCAGGAAGACAATTCCAGTACTTGATCACTCTTTCTGTAAAAATATTTTCCTAAACTATATATACCTTTCAGGCAGAAAAGAATTAATTTCAGTTGCTGCTAGATTCATGAAGTACTTTTTTGAACTTCCAAATTGTTCTTTTTTAGTATTTTTGGGTTTGGAGCACAGAGAGGAGTTAGTGCTGGTCAAAAAGCAAGGAGAGTTTATGGACTTTTTTTATATGTGGAGAGTCCACAATAGCTACATAAAATCTTGTCCTGCTAGGTACAGAAAAACAGAAACAAATGCATTTCTGCCATGTTTCAAATCTTATTTGTTTACATATAAAAGGATTTAAATTTCTACTCATTCATTTTATGTTTGCAATATTTTTTTTCCTTTATAAGAAACAGAATACAAATCAACACTAGAAATAGATAGTCTGAATGGAAACATGCCTGGAGTTTTATGAAGTGAAACAGAAATCAAATTTTCTCTGGTGTAAATCTTAATCACATCTGTTTCGCAAATATTAAAGTCATGGTTAGCAACGTGCACAAGGTAAAAGCCTGGAAATAATCAATCAAAACACAATGGATAAGTCTCTGAACTATTAACCAAAAAATCTTTACATATTTAGTCATACAGGATACACCTACAAAAATGTGTTGCTTTTAAAACACCTAGCGTATAACCGTATTTTAATTGCTTCAATTCATATTCTTTAAAAAAAGAAAAAAATCACTAAGATTTTTCTGACTGGGGTACACAATCTTGAACTTAAAATTTAAGCATCATATTTTATGGGGATTTGATTTCACAATATCTCTTCACCCCTTTATAATAAGGCTGCTATCTGAGATTTTTCTTATTTTACTTTTTAATAGACATTCATTTCAACATGATAAAGGTCTTTTAACTTCAACTGTAATTCCTAAAATAAATGTCAATAGATATGTTTTATTGTTTCTTAATCTGTTAAATTTCTGTCAGGTTGGATTTCCAATTTTCCTTTTCTTTTTACTTAAATTAATAAAAGGTTTTTCCTAAACCTTCAGGTAGAAATACTGAAAATAGATCACTATTTTTTGGAGGAAAACTATACAGTGAGAAACAGAATGTCCTTGGGAAAGGAAAGTGCAAGCATTGTTCAGTACCTCAGAGTCAGCTTTATTAAAAAAAAAAAAAAATAAAAAAGCCAAACAGAATTTCTTAGCTGGGAAATGTTAACTTTAATGAAGCAATGGGGCAAAGTTCTAGAATGACAAAACAAAACCTCATTAGGATTCTATATAACTGATTTTTTTTCCTCCTATTTTTTGTGCATTTCAGAAGGCTTATGAGTTTCTCTAGTTAACTAATTTGAGGTGAGGGGAAGAGGGTTGAGTGGTTTCAGGGCTTTGTGTTGGTTATTCTTAGTCAAATCTGTAGCTGTAAATTGGCCAATGAAATAACAACATGATGCTCTAGATTATCTTCAGTTCAAGCAAAAACAAGTTCATCCCTTCCATCCTCTGTGTTCATCTTGTCTTGAAGTTCAAGCAATGGAATATTTCACCAAAATTTAGGAAGTAATGTTTTACTATTCCTTGGTGTATATTTTAATTCAGATTGCTCTGGATTGGAGCTTCATGAAAAAAAAAATATTGTATAGTTTGTATAATGAATTCTATGTATCAAGAACTATAGAATTTTAGTTGCAGAAATTTCTCCATGGTACATGCGAGCTTTAACAAGAACATCTCTTACTATGGGAGTTCAAAGAGTATACATTTTTATTAGAATAACATAAGCATCCTTGCAGCACTGCAAATAAAAGTGGAAGCCCAGAAATCAACAGTTAAACATTATTTTCCTTGTTTGAATATTGCCAAATATTTCTTTAACTAGAACAAAGAGATTCACCTGCTGAAATGGGCATTTCCTTTGCAATTACAGATGAAATCTGTGACAATATGCAGAATAGTCTAAAACTTCATTTCACAATTTAACAGAAAAAGGGTGTTGTGTTTTAGGAAGGTCAATATATTTTGTCATGAGAAAAACAGAAAAGATTTATCACATACCTTGTTTAGTGTACCTATCTGAAAAAAACAGTTGGGTGCATTAAGAAAAAATTTATTTTGTTTTGCCACTGTAGAGTGAAATGGCAAATAGGTAAGATAGATGACTAACAGTGACAGAGTGAGTCTTAGTGCCAAAAAATGTATATACTATGGAAATAAATGAAGAGAATTATAGACCACTGAGGGAATAAAATGCATCAGGACTGCTGCCTAGGTAGTCATACCACAGTCCTCCAGACTGCAGAAATGCAGATGTTGTTTTTCTCTCTACATCCTGTAGTTTGGGCTTGTGACAGGATGCTGAGATGCTCAAAGTTTTGAGGTGGCTGCGCTGGGGTATTTCCCCAAAGGACGCCAAAAGAGGTTTAAAATAAGGACAGCCAAATTTTACTGGGATATGTGCGAGAAACATGACTCCTTATGTAGAAAAATCTCAAGGCAATTAGGTCAAGAAAACCAGAAAGTAATCAGAATGAAAAACGTTCTATGCACAGCTGTGTCCTATGGGAGCAGTAATTTCTCCCAGCTCAATGCCCCTTGTCCTACTGCCAGCCCTACCTGCACCAGCATGTCTCAGCCTCTGTGGCAGTGCCCTTGACAGCTCCCTCAGGAAGGGGAAATCTCCCTTTTCGTCCCTCTTCATCCACAGAGTCCAGCTGAGCTTCCTGGTCCTTTCAATGAGCAGAGAAATGTAGGGAACAAGGAAGTGGATAGCAAAATATGGTCCATTACCACAGGAAATTACTAATGCACAACTAAAGTGTGACAATTAGCATCAACTTCAACAGAAGTTATGAATAATATGGAATTTAATATAATCTGGCACCCTTTGTACAAAAGAAACTATTTAATGCTTTTAGAACTAACACCTTTCTGTACTATGATAGTCAATTTGGCCGCGTATCTTTCACGCTATATCATTCTTATATAATTCTTATAAAATATTTTGTCTGTGAAGGGTTTGGGTTGTTTTTTTCCACTTGCATGTGTGTATAAAATTCATACTACGAAAAGAAATTTCATTATGCATATAAGCAAGTTTACTTGCATAAAAAATGTTCTTGATCATCTGTATTGGTATTGATTTGAGCTTGCTGCTTGTATAATGCATTAAATGCGAGCAAAGTAAGCAAATTATATGGCATAAATAACTTGTCATATCATATCCTGTATTACCAAGTACTTCCAAGCAACCTAGATAAAAAAACTGATGAGTCAACAAAAAATTTTAGAAGGAAAACTAGATTCTATTTACTTATAGTAAGGAAATTACTGGAGAAAGTATAAAATAAAATATAAACCCACAAGTGAATATTTTTCCTTGCACAAAACAGAGATTTGATTAGCTCTAATTTTTCAGAGATGTGAAAAACTGAAAGCTGGGTTTTTATAATTAAAAAATATATTTAAACTGTACCAGTCTTTATAGTAATAGAAATTAGAGAAGACATCAAATATATAGAAGATATCAAAACCCCTGAATATATTTTATTAAATATTTCTCTTCTGCCTGAACTGAATGTGTTAGATGCAGTTTTGTAACACAAGAAAACTTATAAATGTTTTATACATTATAGAAAAAAATAAGAAGGAGAGAATTATAAATTTGTTGCCTGTACTCCATCTATAACCTGTAAGCTGGGAACATGTTAAGATCTCTGGGACTTATTTTTCTTACAGTATAATTTTTTTTATAATAAAAATAATATTCTGTTATGATCTGAAACTGTGTGAGGTTAACTTCCCTCCATATTTATTTATTAAGTATTGGATTACACCTTTTAAGGAAGATTTGAAAATAAATACAAATAATTTTCATCATAGTATTTTATATTCCAACAGAATAGCAACTGTAAATGAAAGCTAAAGGAAAGCCAAATTGAAGTAATAAAGTGAGACAATGAATTTTATAAAAAATAATAATAATAAATTTTATAAAAACTTTAAACCTTCCTTGTGCAGAGTATCTGAAAGACCCTGATCAGAGAATAACATTCTCTGACACAAGAGTGGAATCCTGACACAAGAGTGAAACCATTGACATATTTGTCAGCTTAGTGTAGGAGATCTACTTACAGGAATGATTTTCTCATGAGGTTTCTGAGAATTAGTCTACTTTGAAAAGATCAGATTTATTTGGTTGGCATAGTGAGTACAGTATTTTCAATGATCGTCGCATGAAACTCCCTCTATGAATCTGTTAAAGTTCTGAATTTTGCTATGCTCCATCAGACTGGATTAAGCCATATTTGTATTTCCATTTTTCATTTTCACAGTTTCTTAGAAGCTACTGGCCTGATCTTGCTCATCTTCTTTTTGACAGAACTCCCTTCTACATGCCTGTATTTGTTTCTGATGTTTAGAAAAATGGGGGGTGTGGGGGTGGGAAGTGGGACAGGGAAGCAGGTTACCCCTTTGGATAAAAGTTCTATTTTAAAAAAGATATCATATATGATTTTTTTTACATTTTCAGAATACCAGTTCTCCTAACTGAGACTCACCTTCTGAATGGATAGAAGTAATAATGATTTCATTGACTTTGTTGAAGCAGAATGCAGCTTAATTTCCTGTTCACAAGGAGTATTAATGTCTTGGCACCAGTGGCTCGGCCAGCTCTGCAACTCGGAGCCAATACATTAATACTCAGAGTGATGCTGTGCCAGTTAGAAAATGCAATATAGGATCTGAGCCCAGGTGGACAGTGCCCAAAAATGCCAACTGTTGATGTCGTTAATTCTTGGCTTTTCACAAACTGGAATACCCTGCTGGCCCCTTCATTGTCAGTGTTCTACCTCAACATATTCCCACTATTGAGAATGGGACAGGAGTCTAGGTTGTCTACATCAGCTTAGTTCTGTCTTTCAGTGAGGCAAATTCAGTGGAATGTTCCCTGCAGAAAAAGGAATAGACAAGACTATGTACATTAAAAAATTGATTTATATGATAGAAAAAAATTTGAGTTTTGTCAAGATTTCATTTGATCAGTTTTATGTTACCGCCCATCACCACCTCTGAAAACCTCCAAATAGTAGAAGCCTGTTCATTGTAGTGTAAAGGCTATTTATGTTATTATATCCTGATGAATTACTTTTAAATAAAGGTTTGAGTTTTTTCATCAGAAAATTTTTCCTTATTTATTTGCATCTCCTGTGGTGTGTAGTACAAAGAGATGTTACTGATATCACCTCGTTCCATACTTTTAAATTTGTTGATGTCCTTTGGTTTTTGGGGAGGTTTTTTGCAGGGGTAGAAGTATTTGTAACCTGGCAAAAAAAAAAAAAAAAAAAAGGGAAGAAGAAAAATTTTTTTAAAAATGACATATGAGTGATTAAAACAAAGTAAAACAAGAGCTAAACTATATGTGACTAGAATGCAAACAATTAATCACAGTGTAGCCATTCTATCAGAGAAAACTAATTTTACAAGAAAATTTCTCTAACCATATTACATGATCTAATCTGAAAGATGTTGGAAGAAAAAATCATACCGTTTACAGTAATGATTAGTTACTCTTCCAAATCTGAAACAAAAATAGACTATAATAACAGGTTTAAAAGAATCAGGGTGCATGAAAATTTTTGTTAATGATAGAATTTAGAAATAATTTAAAGTCTCTTCTAAAAGAACTGATTTTCTTTTATAGACACTTCTATGAAGAAAGTAACATGTATAAATTAGCTCTTCATGAAGATATCAGTTTATGGGCATCAGAATGCATGCATTATATAAATTATAGACAGATATTCTGTGTTCTGGGACACATGTGCATAACAAGATAATTATACAAGTTTAATTGCTCAGAGACACCTGAAAGGGTGGTTTTCAAAGGAGGAGGAAGCAGATGCAACTGGAGCTGCACTACAGGAAGTAGAGTCATAATTTACCAGAATAAATCCTCCTCCACCACCACCACCCCCATTTGGGAACTACTGTGAATCCAGACATAATGTTGGTCAGCAGTACTGTGTATTACATCCTCCTAATGCCTCTCTTGGAAAACTGGCTGTTGCCACACATCTGCAGTTTGAATACTAAACTAGTTCGAGCAGGACTAGACCATGATGATACATAGAGAAACATGAAATTCTGAGGTCTTCTTCCCTATGCAGTACTAGATTTTTCACATGTACCATGAGGTCCATGCCCTTCATTCTGTCAAGTTTGATCAGATTTCTTATTATCTGGAAGCTGAAGAGGTGGTTACTTGGCCATGGCTCTACACTTGTTGATAACTGGTATTTTCAGCATCCATTCTTTGCTTGGTCTGTGCAGCATATACGATGCACATGTAGTCCCAATGTGACTTGTCAGAACCCCATAGCTGATTGTGAAATTGTAATGCACTGAAACACTTATAAATTTCTCATAAAGGGACAATTTTTGGAAGTAAGAGGCTGCTAAAATAGTCATGTAATAAATAATTAAAGATCCATCTTGATAGTCTACTAAATCTTTATATTCATACTCAAGGAAATAAAAAATACATGACATTGTCTCACAGCAGTTTGCAGAAAGAGATAAGATCATGTCTGTGCTTCACAGAAAAGCAGAGAAATAGTTCAAAAGGAATTGAAGTGTGTTACTTGCATGTAAAGCACACAAAAAATATGAAAACCAAGTCCTTTGAATAAAGATCTTTGAAGTCAGTGTCAGCTTTTTGTGAAGCTAATGAGTAAAACCAGCTGAATGGTTGCAATTGAGGGGATAGGAGGGATGAATTTCTTTCTTGAACCGATATATATTTATAGATGAACAAGAAAACTCCTGATTCAGAAGTAATAGAGGTCAGAGAGAAGAACTCATTATGAAATGAGAGTGGAGGAAGGCAGAATTTGTTCGGTATTTTGCAGACTAAAGTAAATTAAATATATTGAATAAACAATAAGCAAACAATGACTGTAAAGTTACACAACTTTTGAAACAGAAATCATTAAGTCATGAAGAAAAGGATATCAAATTACTTACCTTTCTATCAGTGTTTTTAAAGCAAAAAAAGAATCTTGAGGGCTACATCCATTGAGCATCTAAAGTCTGAAGACACTAAACTGATGGCAAATGCAAAAAAAAATGTATTAATTGTGCCTTGCTCCTTGCTTGAGGGAATCTGGTCAATGAAAATAATGTTACTAAAATGCTATGTAGAAATCTGCACTTCTTGCAGTTGAAATGACCTTTAACACATACTTTTGTCTCTAGGAGAAGTGTTTTATTTAATAGAAAAACATTTTAGTAACAAGAAAAGCTATCAATAGAAATAGACATGTTTGTGTTGTATTTGGTATAATTACTGTGAAATGCTTGCAAAGCAAATTTGAGAACAAAGCATGCACTCAGGCATTCTAATGAGGATGGTATTTTTTAGGTTTAGGTACTGTAAAAACATATACTGAGTCATCTAGCCAGAGAACAGATTCTGTATCAAGTCCTTTCCTATTTAGATTTTGCTTCAGTTTCAAAGTTATTGTTCCATAACAAGACAAAATCAGAGCAAGAACAGGAACAGGTAAACTTGTTATAGTGTCATGTCTTGTGATAAGAAGCTGTGGTCAACAAAGTTGCAAAAACAATTCTATTTGATCTAAGACTATCTAATTTCCTTTTTTTTTTTTTTTTTCTCAGTATTAGAAATTATGCTTGTCTCTTTATATTTTAGAGAAACTAGTGATTATGTTATTTATTAGTGATTATGTATTACCTACATGCCCAGGTGCTTCATCTCAGTTAATAATTTTGTCCCCTCTCATTCAAATTTTGCTGCACCACAACTTGTGTAATAATCAAGAAACTCAGATCTCTCAGTTTTGTATTCAAGGTATTATTATGGAAAAAATGAAAGCAAAATACATATTACCAATAATAACAACAGTTAATATCATTGTGCACAGGTTTATGGATACTTTTGCAAAGCCGTGTTACATCTTAATCTGCTATGTATTTTTCATGCACATCAGAAACTTGTTCTTTGTTTCTTGCCCAGGTCTCAAGGCTGTGCTTCTCTAACTGAGCAGTTGTGAGCTATTTATAATCCCAAGGTTGCCTTTGACAACCTGTGCTTTTGTTTGGGATTCTTTTTGTCGTTTGCTGTTTGTCAGATTTCTTCTTCCTTCATCCCATGTTTACAGCTCTCTGCACTATGCAGAGAAACATATCTGCCTGTATATGTAATAAAGGCTGAGATACTTTCTCTACAACCAGGTCACTTGAAGGAGCAATTAGTAGATGAAAATATAACAATGTATTTTACAGTCTCTCAGGACATCAGGGAAACTTGCACTGCAGTTTAAATACTGCCACAGCAAAGCTGGTATAACCTTTAGAACGACCTTTCTCTGTTGTTTAATAAAAAGCAACTATAACGTGATAGAAAACAACATTAGCATGCACATAATAATAAGCAGTATAATGACTCTTTAGATGCATAGGCTACATTAATATCTTGCAAGAAGATATAACTTACATTAAAATTTCACAACACTGGCTGCAGAAGCCAATGTCATTACCACAAAGCCAGACACAAGGAAGCACAAATATATTGGAGTTTATGTTTTCAGTATCACACTGACATACATTGAAAAGGAGTTTATAGCAGTCTATTGGAGGGTTATAGAACAGTATCTATGCAAATACTGTGTATTTTCACTTGAATTTAAGGTATATGTTTTCAGAAAAAGTACATTTTATCCATTGAGTTGCATCTTTGTTTGTGAGGAATACAGAATGTCTTCTCACTAAAGGGAAATAAAAAGCCTTGTTGATAGGTGTGAGCTGAGTACTTATATATATATATACCTATATATTTGTGCGACAAGTACAAGAAAGCCTGTAATATTTCTCTTATCCATGGGACTCAATGCATTTGAGGCTAACCAGATATGTCTACAGAGACACCAGAACTTGTGTCATTTAGCTTATTTATACAGATTTACTTTCTGATTCTTCTATTTCTACTCTTCCTCACAGTCTTCTCTATTCAAATTGCAAGCTGTAGAGCCAGTGGGAAAAATCAAAGTACTACACCTTCATAATTTTCACTTACAGTAAGCCAGTAAGCACTAAGACTGTGTGTCAGTCCGTGGAAACAAACTTTTGCAGAATTTGTAGCCTTGTAGTGGTACTCAGGTGTCAAATATCTACTAGCATTGTGGTCAAGTGCATGGCATCGAGCAGCCAGACAGATTTTCTTCAGATGTTCATTCTGTCTGCATTTGAGATTTATCCAGAAAAGAAAAAGAATAGATTTTTTCCTTCTGGATGACAAAAGTGCCTGTTTCACTGTTCATGACACCTTGTTTCAGAGGTAATTAAACCTGACCAGTCAAGTCAACTTTTCATCTTCAAGTGAAAAATCACAACAGACTCACATCTGTTCTGACATTTATTTGCTAATACTTTGGACAAAAGACCCTCTGTGGAAACTAACATTTGTCATAAGCTACAATAATACTTGTTACAGGTGTTGTAGTAAAGGAAAATATTTCCTTCTTGCTTGGTTTCTGAACATATGTTGGCATTCATCAGAGAGAACCTGATCCTCACACACTCATTGGGAAAACTTCCTTTGTCTTCTCCTCCTGTCTTTTTGTGCCACTTATCTCTACAACCCTTCTAGGGAAAGAGACCATCTTGCCATGAAGACATTAGTTCTTCAAGTTAAAATTATCCCTGAGGAGATGGAAATTCACTTTTTCTGACAGAGGGTATAGGGATTGACTATTCAAGATAATGGGCTTTTCATAAATGGGACAGAAGACATGAAGAATCGCCATGGTTTAACTGACAAAGTAATGTTAGGTCACAGGTTGGACTCAATCATCTGAAAGGTCTTTTCCAACCTAGTCTACTCCATGATTCTGGGATTCTGTAAAAATGAGAACAAAGAGGAACTCTTTCTTGAAACCCTTAGATCAGAATAAGGTGATGGTGTTTTGGAGAAAAATGATGACCAAAAAAAGGAAGGAAACTTCAAGAAAGGCAGGAAATGGAATTTAGAAAGGAGACATAATCTTGCACATATATGTGAGGCAAATTTTGTTGTACATAATATAATCAGAAATTTTGACAAAGCAAATGGAGTAATCTTTCATCAGAACCAAACAGGTAAGGTGGCCTTTTTCCATTTCAGCTTCATAGCTCTTGTTATCTGGTACAGGGACAAAATCTCCTCCTGCAGGTGACCTATGACCTAAAATGACCTAAAATGGCATAGCTTTACAATGCCTCCACATTGATATTTCTAATTGTCAATTCTTATTTAAGAAATAGTATTTACTCCAGTTCTACCTCTAGTTTATTGCTGACTTAAGTTTCCCACTCAATTGCTTTGACTTGATTGTTTGTAGAGTATATTAGATTAGCAAAATAATAGGATAGGATAGGATAGGATAGGATAGGATAGGATAGGATAGGATAGGATAGGATAGGATAGGATAGGATAGGATAGGATAGGATAGGATAGGATGGGATGGGATGGGATGGGATGGGATGGGATGGGATGGGATGGGATGGGATGGGATGGGATGGGATGGGATGGGATGGGATGGGATGGGATGGGATGGGATAGGATAGGATAGGATAGACTAGACTAGACTAGACTAGAATAGAATAGAATAGAATATAGAATATTTCAGTTGGAAGTGATTTGATAATTATCATCTAGTCCAACTGCTTGAGTAATCTGGGGCTCACCATAACTTAAAGTACATTGCTAAGGGCCTTGTTCCAATGTCTCAGACACTGATGGGTTTGAGACATTGACTACCATTCTAGGTAGTCTGTAACCACTATTTGACCACCCTCTCAGTAAAGAAATGTTTCATAATGTCAACTCCGAACTTCCCCCAAAGCATTTTTGAGCGACTGCCATGAGTCCTTGATCTCAAATAGAAGAATTCAGCACCTCCTTCACCACCTCATCTTCTCAGAAATCTGTACAAAGCAATGATGTTTCTAGAGAAGCAGTTCATTATGAAATGGCTCTGCATCTGGAAACTTGCATTTTATGCCAACTTACATGCAGAACAGTGTTTCTGTGATAGTATGAAACTGATATGCAGTTCATGAGAGATCCTGACTTGTGATTAAATGCAGTGGGAAGCAACTGCTTTGAGTGGTATGGAGATGAGAGAAGCTTGTTTTTATAGACACTGCCACACTGTTATTTTTTTACAAATTGAGCACAATTTCATCATAGAGCAAAAAAGATTACTGTAGAGAATCATTACTATCCCAGCTGTGTTGCAGAACAGTATGCTACACTAGCTTTGCACTAGCTTACACAGAAATCTATCTTTTATAACTTAAATGTGGCCTTATTGCCTGTCACAGATTGCATGAGCTCTCATAAACCAGCACTTATACAACTGGAGGTAGAAAATGAAAATTTCCCATACATAATTGCAGAAGGGTTTGAGGAGTTGCAGCGTTGCTCAAAATTCTGTATACCACCCACTGTCTTTGCAGTGGTAATATGTGAGCCAGAAACCCTTCCATAATATGTTTGAGTGATTTTAGACACAATTATCTTTAATCCCCCTCTTCCCCAACAGTACAAAAAAACCTAAAAAATAAACAAAAAAAAACCAAACAAAAAACAACCTAGCAAATTGTGTTACTGCCAAGCTTATAGTGTAATCTGCAGGTTCATTTACTGTAACCAATACTTTTACACTGTCTAGAGAGAAAAGTCACAGGTGCAGTGATTTAATTACTGGTCAGTGATTTTGCATTGATTCAGTTAGCAACAACATGTCCTTTCCAGGAACTTTATCAGAATGATTTTAAAGCCATTGTTCCAGCTGCCCTAGGTCAAGAGCTGAAAATCAAATTCAAAACGTCAAAGGCAGACACTCACATGGAGCAGAAAATTTGCATGAGAGATGTTGATGAATTTATTTATTTGGCAAAAAACTGAGTGTGGCAGAGCACAGTGGATGAGAAAAAAGAGTTAAGGATGTCAGTTATTTAAATAGAATTCTATCAATATTCTTAAAAAATATTTTCTTCTTTTCTATAAAAAAAAATCATGAGAAAAACCATACTAAGAATTTATATTGCCTCAAACCTGAAAGAAACAGATCAGTGTCATACCCTGGAAACACCAGTCTGGTTGGCAGTAACACATCATGGGATTCTTCTAGATACTTCATCTATAACAACCCTCTCCACAAGCACACAAAAGAGGGCACAGCACCTCTTGAGGCCATAGGGAATATAAAGCTAAATCCTAGGCAGAATTCCTAGATAGAGCTAATAATAAGTTGTATCAGCTGTCTACTTAATTTTTCCAGTGTCATCTGAATATTTCTGATCCTTTCTAATTGGTTGGTTTGTTAATTGGTTTGGGTGTGTGGTTTTTCATTGTTGATGCTTTTTTGGTTTTTGTTTAATTTCTTTTCCCTTTAGGAGAATCGGTCTATCTTGGGAATTTATATCATTGAGTTCATTGTGAAAATAGTCATCTTCTCTTCAACAGTCTTTCATATTTCTGCATGACACCTTGAATGGGTTCTCCCCAAAGTCAGTGTTTTATCACCACTCATAGCATGCAAACCCCTTTTATGCTAGAAGGTACTTTTGTGCACTTCTGTTAAAGTTTTGGGTTATGATGTGGAGCTCCTAAGCCATTAAATAGACCCTGAAACAATCAGTCTTAAATTAGAAATGGTCTTTAGCTTACTTCAAAATTTGAATCACTTTCTATTGTCTATTGCTGATATTTTTTACATTGTGTTTAATGGGGATATTTAAAGACTTTTCAGGCTAAGCAAAACTTCCCAGGCTGATATCAGGCTGACGTTTAGCCATAATTTTCCTGTCTATGCAAAGAATTCTCGCTTTTCCCCACCAAATATATATATATATATATATATATATATATATATATATATATATTTTCCCCAGAAAGAGTGGAATATCTTGCAATACATAAAAAGACAAAATTACAAAGACAAAAGTAAAGGCAAGATGTTTTGTCTTTTTTGTCACCATTCAGAATAGGTTACCTAATAAACAGGATAATGCAAGAGATTCTGGCCAAGCTATCCAGAAACAATCTGTGTGTAGCAACACCTGATATCTTGTCAGATACTCCAGCCCTTGCTCCCTTTACTGGACTTCAGAGACTTGAAATTAAAAAGTTTTACCTCCCTTAATGTTAAAACCTTATTTCACACCTGCTTTTCAGCTTTATTAATAAGGATGCATCCCATCCTCTTAAAGTATGATGAGATTATTGAGTATGAAAAATTCCTGCAAAAAGGCTTCAGTGACACAGCAAGTAGTAATCTTTATAAATGACTAAATTCTGCCATAGGGTCATTGCATGTGCACTTATTATACTGGTAAAGCATTCAAGGAAATAAGCTTGATTGAAGTAAGAAGTCTGCTGAGCTTCTTTTTGTAACAGCATTGTTGAAGCCTGGTTTGTTCTTGAGCTAGAACCTGGAGCAGATTAACTGCCATACTAGAGTAAATTTTTAAGAGATGTAGTCATAATTGGCTTTAGAAATTATGATGAAGACATAAACAGGCTTTTTATTACTAAAGTAAAATATGCACTAGATGGAATCAGTATATATAAACTGCATGGGTAAATAGCATGCTTGGGGTTATTATGGAAATGCAAAAGGTGAATAAAGTGTATGTGAATATATATTATATAATATAGGGGTGTTTATATGGTACAGTGATTTTTTTTTTTTTTAAAGCATTGAGGTTTTTTTAACTTAATGCCTAAATAAAAAGGCCTGTTATGACCTTGTGTAGATTTTAGAAATCATTTTGCAAAATGCTTTACATATACACATAATTAACTTAATGAATCAAATTTACTGTTCCATCTCAGAGGGACACTGAAAATTCACCTCTGAATAAGTGAAGTGTTTTAAATGCTGTTCCATTTATAGATTCTTTATGGATTTAAGGCCAATGAATGAGGCACCATGACACAAAATAGCCATTTGACTAACTGCCAATATTTGAGGCTGGAAATGTACAATAATTTTGCTAGGAAAAAGATATATATTTAAAACAGAACAAGTCTTAAAGTTGATTATATTTTAAACTAGAAAATGCTGTCTTTTCTTTTCTTTTTTTTTTTTCTTTTTTATTTCATATAATCTGGTGCTTCCCAGTCTTGAAAATGTAATGTGTATTTCAGCTGGGTTTTATCAATAATAGGTGTTAGCAATGACCTAAAAGTTGCCCTTAAAATTAAGTTTGTCTGTTGCTGAACTAAGCTATGATGATCTGGAGACAAGATGCAGCTTTGGGGATACTGCACATAAAAGTAACCTACTTTAGGGCTCTAAATGTCTTTCCACAATGCCTTATTTTTCAAATTTTGTCAGCTTGTTAGGTACAAGTCAGGAGAGGAAAAATATGTGACTTCAACAGAAATGATTGAGTGTTTCAAATGTGTGTAATTTCTACCAAAAAAAAAAATATTTTAAAAGGTTTACATAGAGCGGATACTCTTCTTTCAGCAAATGGGAGTTTTTGTCTGATCTACCATAAAAAAATCTGCCATAAAAAAATTCCCTACAGGTGGCCAGAGTCTTAATTAAAATAAAAATAATTGGAGGCTGTCCTGGGGTGACTTTATGATACTGGTATCCCCAATCGTCTGGTTTATGTTATATATTAAGTTCTGCACCTTTAAGACTGGCTTTGAGAGCAAGAGAGGGGGAAGAAGAAGCGCGCAGTTTGTGTTAAGGAAAAACATCACTCCCACACATCCCGCTCCTGGACTGTGGTGTCTGCAGCACGGACAGACAGCGGGATAGAGCTTCTCTCTGGCTTTTAGTTAGTTTTAGCTAGCTGAGGCAGAGGAGTTCCCTGGACCTTTGTTTGGTTTTTTCCCAATTTTCTTGGATCTGTGCAAGCCTGCTCTGGACTGAACACCCAGCCAAACCCCGGGAGCTCACGCCTGTGGCCCGTACGGGGAACGAACCCGCGACCTTGGCGTTATCAGCACCAAGCTCTAACCAACTGAGTTAACCGTCCTAATTTGCCCTAAACTAAGACAAATACAAACCTTTCTAAGTGAAAGGTTGATGAGAGTGACCATACTGCTTTTTCAAAAGCTAAAAATTGTCAGGAATTTTAAACATATTTTCTGTAAATATTTGAAATTAATTTACAGACATTTTAGCAATTATCTAATAAAAACCTGGTTTTGCTTTATCAAAGATTTTTCTTTAAATGACGTTGAAAGTAATATGTGTAGAATAAAAGAAAATTCAGATTTTTGTATAATAAAAAAATTTAAAATCAGAATTTAAAATTGTTGCCCAGTCAGTTCTGTTTTTGGTAACAACTTAACTAGCTATAAGATGCATAAAGTAAGTAATCTAATAGAGACACCGATTTCACCATCTTATGCTTTAAATGAGATCCATCAAGTTTTTGTTTGTTTTGCTTGCTCTTTCTAAACAATTTTTAGGCTTATTTTAACTGCATTTCAGATATACCTTCCCCCAGATTTACACTCAGTTTTAATTTGTAGATTTTACCAGTTGTCAGTTGTACCTACTTAGCAGTAAAATTTCTGTTAAAAAATGCTTTAAAATGCTTTTCATTTGATACTCTTTTCTGCCATGTGCATGTACTGAATGTGAATATGTGCTGCAGCATGATTCAACTCCTGCAGAACCATCAGCTCACATCTATAACACTGAGCTCACTTTTCATATAATGTGTAAGTAGTTTATAGTCAAAACACATTCTCCAAAGCCACTCATTCAACTTTCAAGACTGGCTAAAACTTATTTATTTAAAAGTAAAAAAAAAATTGTATTGTATTAATGAAATTCTGTAAATCTACCAATCACTTTAAATATTTTTTTTTCCTTGGGACTAGATCTAGAAACTAATTTTCAGAACTGTTAATTTAGATTGCTTCTATTCATTCAAGTCTCAGCATTCTTTAAATTTTATTGTTTTATGCAATGTGAGCAGGCAAGAGCCGTACTTTGCACTTTCAACAATCATGCTTTTACTTAATTTGTTTTGCTGGTTGGATTTTCTTCTTTCCTTCTGTACAATAATAATTTTAGAAACAACTACTAGCAAATTAATCCCCAGGCTTAAATAGAATCAGAGGAATACAAACTAGTATTTTCTTTCTTCTGTTTTAAACAGAAAGGTCAGTTGATTTGCTCTCATTCCCCTTACAAACATGCATATAGCTGTGGGTATCTTCACAGCACAAGGGCAGCAGCACAACGTGACATTACAGCAGAGCTTGCTGCAGACCTTTCATTTCAACAAGAGCCAGCTGTTTGATTATTCATGTTCTCCCAATTCAGAAGCCAAGAGGAATTACATTCTGAGGGTTAAGCACCACCAGAAGAGCACTTATGGAGAGATGGGTATTTACTGACAATAATGCCCTCAGTAAGTACTGTCCTGCTTTGATTAGACATAAACAGAAGGAGTTAAAAGTGGATTTTAAAGCCTGACATATGAAGAAGAAAATGAAATTTAGAGATACAATGAAAGAGCCAATGCACTTAGGGCTTGGGCCATCTAAGGAAATTGACATTAACAATAGATGCGAATTGATGAATTCACATCTCTTCATTTTTGTCAACATAGTCAAAGTTTTGGATTACAAGATGCTATTCAATGTTATTTATCACCTCATAATACTATTATTTTTCACCTATGTAAGACATTTAATTAACTTTCAAGTGCTTCATTATCTTTTTCAGTCTCACAGCATATCTTATATTCAGACAAATAATCTTATTTTGTAGAGCTTGAGAGATCTAAGGAAGGATGTCATTTGAGGTAAGAAAATACATGAAAGAGAGGAGATGGGAAAGAGTCATAGAAATAGTAGAGTCATTATATTTTATAATACATTTAGTGAATAAATGATGGTTTTAATGTATTCTACTCCATTCATTGGATCTTATCTTATAGTGAGAAGTTGTATAGAAATCCTAAATAAATGACCAGAAAAAAAAGAATGAAAATAAAAAGAGGTTTACCCTAATTATGTATTAGACTTCCAAGTATAAACAAATATATAATATGCAAAGTAAGACTAGCCATGCAACTATGCAGTCAAATTAGACCATTTATCAAAGACAATGTCTTAAAAATGAGGAAAAAAAATGGGGGAAAAAAAGCATCACTAATTCTAAACTGAAAATAAATTGTATCATCTGCCAAAGGAAATGAGTAAGCAAACATGAGGTACATATTTAAATGAATGTGTATGTGCAGGTCCATTTAATCTCTTTATAAATGGGCACAATAAACAATACGAGTAAAACAAGATTGAATGATCCTTCTCTGCTCTGTAGAGCACTTGGGTCTACTTGGTGAAGAATATTCTTGAACCACAAGGTTTCATTGGGTCCAAATTAATAGTAGTGGCTGAATGTGATTGCTTCATCTTTTGACCCAAACAAGTGTCTAAATCATAGTTTGTAGGAAAATATTTATTTGTATGAATATTTTATAGCAAATTTGTTGTAGCAAATCAGCTCAAAACTGGCTTATACACAACAGAAGAAAGAATAATAATTATTGTAATGTAAGAACAGTAGAGATAAACCTAAGAGATATGTCAGAAGTGGATGTTATAAAATTTTTTTAAATGCAATTTAAAATTATTGACATGATTCATGGCATTTTGAAGGGGAAGAATTCCAATATAGAGACAAAGATGAGTTTCTATTATGTGCCCAAAACTAGAAAATGAAAGCTTCAGATCCAGTTTTACACCACAAAATCAGATCTGCAGTAAGATTCCACTATTCAGCTTCATATTATTAAACTGGGTTCTCCCAGGTTCTTTTTGACCTTTCAACTCAGTATTCTTTTATTTCACCATAGTTACATTGTCAAATGAAAGTTAAATTCAATTAGTTTAAGGAAGTACTGAAGAAGTACTCTAGCAAAGTATGCTGTTTTGCAGGGTAAATTAAGTAATGAAAACTCTGGTGGTCCCAGAGAAAGCGATTTTTTTCTCTTGATTTTTTCCTCTTCTCTTCAGTAAGCTCCATAATTAATCCATAACTGCCATGGTGTGTTGATCTTGGTCAGCTGCCAGATGCCCACCCAGCCATTCTTTCATTGTCCCCACTCAGAATAGAAACTAAGGTGTAAAACTCATAGTTCTAGGTAAAAACAGAGAGATTCTATTCCAATTAACATCACAGGCAAAATATAGTTGATTTTGGGAAAACTCATCTCAAATCTACGTTAGAGACTGGATTATCAGTGTCTCTTCAGGGTGTAATTTTCTGGTGTAATATGCATCAATGTATGTGGAATATCTATTGAAAATTGTGGAAAACTGACACAGGTCATAGAGCAAAGGGATATAAATGAAATATTCAGACTGATAGACTTTAGAAAGAGAACTCAGTGCCTAAATTCAAAAATTAATGCCACAGTGTAAATTTCATTGAAAGAAAGGCATTTCCAGATTGCTGGTTGTACTCCTGTTTGCAGCAGGGAGAAGAGTTTAATGAGTAGATCTTATAAGGAAAATATCGACTTTCTGTGGGGATTTCAATATATAAAATTAATGAGGAATAAACTTATAGTAATTTCTAAGGCACAAATACATCTTTTATTCAATAGAAGTCTTAAGAAGATTTTGTTTTAAAATTTATTTCACATACATAAGTAAGGACAGAGATTCCAATGAAAATTATGGAATATGAAGCAGAAGGCATTTGGTGATAATACATAGAAGAGGAAAATAAGGTTTTACATATTTCATTAATCCACATGTATATATCAAAATGTATATATAGTATTGTGTTTGGACTTCGGGTCCTTCTCATCTTGAGATATTTTATAATTGTAGGATCTGAATATGCATGGATTTCAAAAAGAAACAAATAAAAATATCTATCAAAAGTACGAGGAAAAATAATATAGATCATATAGATCATATAGAAAATAATGAAAAAAGATATATAGCTTTAAACATGAAAGAAAGGATTTTTTAAAGAAACATCATAAAGGCTGCAAAAATTTAAAAGAGGCATAGGAAATACTCAGAAAGAACACAAACTGGGCTGGAAAGTAAAATAAAACTCAGCAAGAAGGGGACATAGAAAGGGAAAAATATAAAATGGAAACAACTAAATATGGATAGAAGAGAGAAAATAATAAAAACACAATCCTTCAGAAAGGTTCATAAAGAAAAGAAAAACAAGGAAAATTCTTTCATGTAGATTATATATGCTTAGAGATAACAAAGACAGCAAAATAAAGAAAAGAAAAAATGAAAAAACTACAGAAAAGAATGTTTGTATTCATTGCAAAGAGCTAACCCTAGGGGTCCCAGAAGGGTCTATGCAGTAACCTATGATATTCACTGTATTTATATAAGAGAGTGAATAATGACCTGCCAAATATTACAGTTGAGAAACATTTTTCAAAGTGAAAAATAGAGTTGAATACAAAATATTGCATAAGGAACTCATTGTATTCAGTGATAAAAAATATCAATGATAATTCAGTGTTCATAAATTCAGTGTAAAGCACAGACGTAACTATCACCCTAACTGAAGAGACAGTGATGGCCTTTGAATTAGGGATTACCATTCTCAAACCTCATCTTAAAGTACTTCTAAATAGGCAAATATATTGTCAAAAAATAAGAGAGAAGGAGTATAGAATGAAAATAAACAAAGAAAAAATATACTGTCATAGAAATGGATGGTAGACTCCATGATGAATAATATGTGTTAATTAGCCATCTCAATAAAAAAACAAAAAAACAAAAAAACAAAAAAACCCAAAAAACATAACAGGTTTAAATGAAGTTCTGAGAAGGATGAAAAGGATGATCAGAAGCATGAAATGACTTACCTACAAAGTGGCACTGTGGAAAAAATTATTTCTGAGTTTACAAAAAAACAATCCATAGAAGATAAGATGAAGGTCCATAAAATTGTGAATGGTTTGAAGAAAGCAAAAAATGTTATACCCACTTTTTATCATAATATATAAAAAGAAGAAAAAATACAGAAATCAGTTGGTGTTGCATTAATGGTATAGGAATTTAGCAGAAAATAACCCCCCTTGTGTTCCAGCTGCTCCTCAGAGATCGGAGGGGCTGGTCGGTCATGGCTGGGTTTAGTTTCTGATAACAGCCAATTTAGAATAACAATGAGAACAGATGCACAAATAGCGCAGTTTTTTAATCTAATACAATGGGTCTGATTGCATTCAATAAGGACTTGCAGAATCCAGATTTGTGGATCCAGATTTGTTTCTTGAAACATCAGGAGAACATGTTCAGCATTGCTAGTGATAAATCCACTTACTGCTGTGTATTAGTATCTGGTGCAACAGAAAGTATAGCAAGAGAGATCTAATAGGTCTAAATATATATATATATATATATATATATATTAGTCTGTAAAAAGCAATTTTTAATGTATTATGAGAAATTGGAATGCTGTGGGAAAAAAGAGTTGGAAGAAAGCAGAAAATTGTGCAGTTCTAGTGTGCTCAATAAAACTTATTTTGGTGTTTTTAAATAATAGGAAAATTACCTAAGGTAGATGGATACTATAGCAAATGTTTCATTAATTCTTCAGAAATATTAAAATTATTTAGACAATGAAAGTAATCTGATTGCAACAGATCAGTATTTTGACTGTGTTATTAAAACTTATATGTGGTCTTTTTTATAAATTAAATACTGCAGCAATGATGGAGAGAAATCTCATCTTGGCCATTTCAAATATCTATGAATATAAGATTAAGCCATTATTACAAACACTTAAACACATACCCATATAAAAATCAAGCTTTTAATCACATAAAATTATTTTATACTCATCATACCATAAAAGCCAAAGGAATTGGGTTAGTTAAAACATGCAGTTACAACAGCTTGACCTTCAGATTTTGACTTGTAAAATGATGAAATAAACAGTGCCTTTGTCATTTAAAAGCTTATAAAAAGCATAATAAAGTACCAAATTATTAAAAAATGATCCTCCATTGGGTTTTTTACTGATCTTCATTTATTTGAACAGTTTATTTAATCTGCTTAATTTAGTAACAATATGTCAGATGTATTTCTGCTGCTGAAGGTCATCCAGTCAAGCAACACCAACCTCAGTGGTAAAAATCTCTTGGAAAATAAGATTTCATTGGTACAGTCAATAAACAAGCTGCCATCAATAAAACCAAAATACACTCTAATCAAAGAGAGACATGTGTTTATGCTTCCAAAAACTGTGGGTCATGCTCCTCTGGATGAAACATAAAACCTACCAGATGGTCGGAGCTGGCATAGGAAGAAGTGGGTTATTTCTTCAGTTCATAATACTGAAATTTGATCATTATGCTAAGCAAAATAGATACTTAAGTTTTTCTAATTCACTTTGTAGCACAGGGAGGCATACAACAGTTTGTGAAATCCTGCTCTAAGGATCTGCAATTAGACCAGATTATTTTACCAGAATGTAAAACACTTTGTCACCCCTCACATCCAAAGGAAAACTGTAAGCTATTATGTTAGAAACAATTTTTTTGAACACTTTTTTTCCCCCTCCTTTTGCTTCCATTCCTGGATACCTACAAGGCTGTCCAGAAACAGAGTATTTACACTCTGGGCATTATGCCACGTACAATTTTCTTGAGGCTTTTATGCCTTCAAATTAATGACAGTACAATTAAAATCCCATGCCACAATAAAGAATGAAGTAAAACAAGGCAGCACATAAAGACAACAATGAAATAAAGAAAAATAACATTCAAACACTCCTGCCCATTTCCTTTGCTTACACTTGAAGGAAAACTGGAATCTCTCTCAGAGACATTCTTATGGAAGGAACAGCCATGCTATTATAATGTTTATATTTGATGACTACAGAGGTGGGAATTCCTGATTCACTTCCTCACAGCTATTCAGACCCATCTGAGATGCTCCTGGGTAACCTGTCTCATCTCCATTTTTCTCCATGTCACATGCTACACATGGCTTTAGATTCTTGTACATGGGCAGCTGAACAGAAACCTCTCATAAATATTTACTCTGGTATTCTGACATTATTCTGGTATTTTTTCTTCTTCATGATTCTCTAGAGTCCAGTGCATATACTGACTAGAAGCTTCTTGAGTGTGATGGGAGCTAAGTCTCGTATTTGCATACATACATATTTACATCTTAAACGAGGTCCATAACAGAATTGCAAATTTCATACATGGTTTGTAAGTCTTTCACCACAAGAAACTACTACAGTGAAAGACAGAAACCACTTTCTTTGTGCAAGAAATTGCTAATGTATGTTTAGAAAACTGCATTTTTTATCAGTTCTGCCTAGCACAGAACTTAGAACATTAGTGTTTCTTTTTTTATGGAAAATGCAAGAATGACTAATTTTTTTTAAATCCGAAGAAACCATAGAGTGAATCATATGTTGGGTGTAGAAATGAGAAATTTATCCAAGTATCTTTAAATTGGTCTTTTTTCATATTGGACTGAAGTCTCTCATCTTTCCACTGGAATTAACTGTTGCTAAAAAGCTGAAATAGTCTAAGATCATGCTTCTGTTTTATTTTTAAAAGGGAAAGATTATTCCTTTTTTAGATCCAGTCATTGTAAATGGAATATTGGTAATATTTAGACAAAAGCATGATCTTTGATGCAGTTATATAAACTGAAAAATAATTGTAAAAATTAACCAAAAATATTTTCTTTACAATTTTTAACATTGTTTCCTCTTTGTATTAATTTAATAATTAATTATTCATTTTTTCATTTTTCTTCCTCTTAAAGCACCAAACCCCCAAAACATTAAGCCTTCTTGAAAAATCAAACAAAAAGACAATAAAAAACCCTACCAAAAAGAAAATCCCAAAGAAAAAAATAAATCCAAATCATAAAATGAATGAACCCTGGAAACAGAGGAAATTAATATAAATATTTTTTCCTATAAAATCTTATTTTTTCTTTTCTAAGTAACATTCTATTTAAAGGTACTGATGTGAAAAATTTTGAACCAAATAAATATACTTCTGAAAATCTGCTCCTTTTCATCAAAGCAATTTTTTACGGTTTGACTGTGGAAACAATTTTGATTACTCCATTGATTTAAAATTTTCTTAAAAATTGATCAAAGAACATACTTTAACAAGATTATACCTCAGTAAACTCATCAGACAAAATTAAGCTGAAAAGTGAACAAGATCAGAGAGGAATAAAAACTTTATTTATTACTTAAGTAGACATCTATCACCTGAAATAATTTGTTACTGTGCTGGCACCAAAGAACACTATAATTATAATTTTACATATAATTGCAAGAAAAATTTCTTAAGTTAGCCCCACCCAAAAAAAAAGAATGCTCTAATGGGTTTATATGTATTATAAAAATGTATAAATTATTTTTTATGGCCACAGGCTTCACACTTTTCATCACCCAGGGGAACAACATCAAAACCATGTGAATAAGCAGTTTGGATAAACTTGAGGGATGAGGTTTCTGATTGTGTGAATTGCTTGTATTTGTTTATTTTATAGTATGAATTGTCTATGTCTGTAGTAGATTGTTTTCAGCTAATTTCTTGCAGCTGTTACTAAATTACAGGCTCTGCTTTCCAAGGCCACTTAGGGAAAGGAAAACCAGTGCTATTTAACCACTAATCTGACTATGTAATGCTCTGAATGAAGAGAGGAAAAACATTTGCTCTTTCTAGCTGTACAACATAGAGTCTTTGCCAACTACTCATGTGACTGAATGGCTGCCATTTATTTACTGATAAGTGTAAAGGATAAGGTTTAGATTTCTTTGAAAATAGCATGTCATGAAAGATAAATGATGTGTCTAATTAATCCAAGTGTCATTAGCCAAACATTATGTCATAGCAGACAATATAGCTAAAACATAGTTACTCTGGTGGTATTAGAGGATGCAAAGGTCTGATTTCAGTAATTGGATTCAGTGCAGAAACTAGCAAACCTAGGCAAATAAAACTCATCTGAATATCCTCAGATTACTTCAGCCTCATTAGCTATGTCTTTTGTAATATCCAGTTGTATGCACTAATAGATGATTTTTAGAAAGTCACCAGAATGAAAGGAACTATCAGTCAAATCCTCCAAGAGTGAATATTAAGTTATTTAACCTGATAACCCAATCTATAGAAGTATGACTGCATTATTATTCTGGACCAGAGTATTTTATATTCTCAAGACATTTGCTCGGTGTTATTGATCAAAAATCACCATGTGTACTGATTTGACACATATTTTGTCTGCTAAGAAGAAAGGCATTAAAAATGATCTATGATTTCTGGGTTTAGTTCTTATGAAAGCGATAGTTAACAATGAGTCTTTTCTCTTACACAGTGATGTTGCTGAATATGTTACTGCAATGAAAATGTTACTATTTTTTCTTTCATTCTTTTTTTTTCACCTTCTTTTTCCTTCAGCAAACAGGGGTCTTGGGCCCATAAATCTAAAGGGCTTTAAATAGGATTTGAATACCTTATACTAGATTATTTTGATCCCAAGAGATATAGATATAGAGTTTTATAATATCTCTAGTGAGTCTAAGTTGTATTGATTTTTCAAAGGAAATGAGTTTTTCAACAGCCTTTTTTTTCATCAGTTTCCTCATCTTTCCTCCTTTCGATCTATAGATCTCAACTGTGAATGGAAATACTTCCTTTATGCAGAAGTGAGGACCGTAAAGGCAGAGAAAAAGAAAAGAAGATGGTGCACCTGCTTGGGACTGTGTGTCACTTTGGACCACCATTCACAGTAAATATTATTGCACATCTTGTTTTTCTCCATCAAAAATCAAGAAAACCAGAACTAACCCACCTTACTCACTGTATTACAAAATACTGCAATTACAGAACCTTCATAATAGTGAAGTTGCTAACTGCAAGTTTAAATCCTGTGTTTCACAGTATTTTGGACCTGGTTTATTGGTGGTTTAGAGGATTGAAATTATTTTTGGCTTTATATTACACTGTACAAGAGAACTACTTAATTTATGTATTGACTTCTCCATAGTATTCTGTAGGCTGAAATTTAGGTTATGGGATAGCTTTTGACAGACAAGATGTAAGAAGTAAACAAAATCATATTGCTGTACCTTCTGACTAGGACTTAGCAGCAGTTGAAGACTCACAGGTAATATTATTGAGAAGGTCCATAATACAATGATTGTCCATGAATACTATTTAATATAAGGCTCAGGCAATGTCTTGCAGATGGCACCTTAATTTCTCTCAAGTATTTCTTATAAATTATGTTCATTAACACTTAAAATGAATAAAACTACATTGTGTAATTTTACAGACCATTTCTTCCTCTTGTTTAAGCTCTTACCTCTATCAAAATAAAAATTAGGGAGCAAATATGAAATATGGATAACACACCACAGACATTACAGTGAAAATTATCATGCATCTGTAGGCAAGTTTAGAACTATGTTACCAAGAAACCTTAATTTAGTTCTTTATACAGCAGGTTTTCCTTTCCTTTCTGTCACATAAAATGCCTTTCAACACTATGCTAAAAAAAATTTCTGTACAAATACTTTCTGACAATCTTATTTTCCCACTCTTCTCTAAATAGATCTACATTTGCACTATTTGTCATTAGACAAACTTATTTCAACTTATTTCACTTCATCAATAATCAAAACTTTGTTAAAGACTCTGTCCCCAGTCTAATGCAAATGGCAATAATCCTCAATGTGTCCAGATAATTTCAGAAAATTATAATATAAAATTGTTGCATTGAATACAATTCTATAGAACCCATTTGTTCCTTCAGGCTGTTAGATGGAAAATTATGTGCAAACATTAAAACCTCTTTTAATGTTTGTAAGTGTTTTCTAACTAGAAGCACCAGTGATTAATATTTTAGGCATATAAGTTTATCAAAAGAACAGCTGGAAGTGCAAGAAATGGTTAGCAGTTTTAGCTGCCTGCCCTGTGATTTCCTCTTGCACATAGCAAACCATGTGTCCTGCCTGACAGGACACAGTTTCCAACACAGCTGTGAGACAAGGTTCATATAATTATACCTTTCAATTTTGTAGCTAAGCACTTGGCCTTTAATTTATTAGCAAAGGTAAACTGTAAACAGATGTCAGTGTTTTGTATCAGAGCCCTAATTTTGGCATTTTCCAGTCTGATAAACTGCTCTAGTTGGTGGACTGGAATACTGAAGAAATGCATTCAGGGAACTTGGAACCAGATGATCTTTAAGGTCTCTTTCAATCCAAACCATTCTATGATTCTGTGATAAGCTGTTCTCTCTTCACAGGAAGACCTCGATTCTGTTGGAATGGTTGTAAAGATGAATCTAGAAGCAATCGATTTTTAATTTCAAGGTACATGACATCAATAGTTGTTGTTTTCAAGATTATGATTTAAATGAAAATATCTCATGCTGGAAAGATTCAGAAGTTGTAAGAAGTAGACCTTTTATCAGGATATAATTATAAAATACATTAAAAATTATAAATTTTGGTTTACTTTAATATTCATTAGATAATAAGGATTTTTTTTTTAGTTTTATTGATTTTACATTGAAAATTTTACTGGATATTTCTTTGTATTTTTTTTTAAATTAGAAAAACCTAAGTCTTGAAAATACCAGATCAAATGTAAAATTACAGAAAGAATAACCTCTGTGTTGCTTTCCCCAAGAGCTGTCACAAATTTGTTTAATCAGTATGATTGATATAAGCCATTCAGATGTTCCAGTCAGAGGAAGATAATAGCTGCTTAAGGTTTCATCTTAGGATATTTATGCTTTAAGAAGAAATAAAGAAAAATGATCAAAAAAAGGAGTGAAAATGCAGTAAGTTGCACAATGCATACATAGTCCCCATTTATGCTTAACAAATCAAATTCATTACTACACTTAGGGGGGTGTTGGGGACGAGAGAGGGAGAGAAAAGTGACAGAAAAGTGTCTATGGCTCCTCTTATTTTTTTTACTGAGATATTTTTTTCTTAAATTATTTTGAAACAGATTCTGATCAGAGCTAGACTGGTCACCCATCTTCTCTTGAACCATGTAACTGGCTGAGAGAAGACTGAATAATATTAGACATCATGAACAAAATCTCATTGTAATTTTAAACCTTAGTATATTTTTAGCTACAAACCACAGGAAGTATGAGAAGAACAAATTAATCACAGAGCGTTTTACTTCGAGGGCAAAATAAATCTCTATAAAATATTGACAGTTTGTTTGAGCATGTTTCATTGAGACACATTATTCAAAGACAAAATAAATGGTAATGAGAAAGTGCTATAAAAACTGAAATGCAGAGTCAGCTGACAGGTAATGAAATGACAGTGCAATAATGTTTTCCAGCAGAGCTGCTGAACTCTTACCACAAAATATCTTTTCTCTGTTGGCCACAGTGGCAAAAATTCATACCACTCCACACAATGAAAAAGTTCAACTTTTCAGAAAATATTTAGGTTTACTAAATATCAGGTGCTGCTGATCTCCTTTCTAACTATATTGATGCAGATTTGTTCTAAAATTCTAAAGGATTGTTTTTTATATTGTCTTTTTATAGGATGCTAGATTCTTTTCTATGTTTGTTTGTTTAACATACTCACACACTGTATATAAACAGTGTGACAAAATTCTTCTCCATTATTTATATTCTGGATATACTCCTGTGTAATAGTTTATCTCCTGCAAAGTACAAGATGGAATGAGGCTGTATGTTGTCTAGCAGTTTTGCATGCTAGTTTCCCCAGAACCCTCTCCTATTAATTCTTGTGCACATTGTACCAGTTTACCTGAACACATAAATCTTTTGAAAGACTCTTCATTTTTGAAAGTTGAGAAATATGTTACTTTATTTACCTCTGAAATTCTGTGGCAAGTACTTCAATGAGTAATGAAAACCATAATTATAAAATGAAAATAAATTCCACTAAAAAAAATCTTTTAATTTTTGATCCTGTAACCACATTATTGTAGTTTAATATTTAATATACCAGGTTTTTAAATGCCCCAACTGTGTCCCCATCTTTAGCTTGGATGTCTATTAAAATGTAATCTTGCATTTCATCTTTTCTCATTTAAGTTGCTGTCTTCCATAGAACATGCTCTTTGTGTTACTGAATACATTAAGATGCATTTCCAGCTTCATTAACATTTGGAAACATTTTTTAAAAAGTAGAAAGAATAATATAATAAAACTTTTGTCATTGACAAACAAGATTTCCACTAAGTGTCTGCAATGAAAATAACATCCTGTGTAATTCAGCCCTTTTTCCAAATTTATTTTAAAAATACCTTGCCATAACACCCTGACTTTGTCAGCAGATATAAAGGAAGGAGTAGATTTACAAGCCCTTAGTCAGTTCATTTGCTGTTTATCTCAGATGCTTTGGATTGCAGCCTCTCAGCACTCATGCATGACCTTTTCCCAAAGCTGCTGTTTTTGTCAGAGTTGATTTAATTGCAGAGATGAACTTTAACTTTTGAAGAGTCATAATCCACTCATTTGATGCACATAGAGTTATCTTTCTTGTACTCTACCAGAAAAAGGTCCTATTAAAGTTCAAAAATGACTGGTCGAGTTTCTGAGTTAAAAGAATGTAAAATGTTGTTTATTACAATGCTGTCTTACTTTCTATGTTTAAGACAGCATACGGTGACAATATTATGGATGTCATCTAGTTGTATTGTATACATGCATACAGATAACAGAAAATTTAAAAATTAAACAGAGAGGTCTTGGTATGTGATAAGGTCACTTTTCCAATGTCTTCTATTTTAGTAAGTAAACACAAGAAACTTCAAATTCAATAAAAAAATTTTTTACTGGGGTGAGGGAAGAGAGAGGTGATGTTTCCTTTTGGCTCTGAGTATGAAAAGGCCAGACAACAAAAGGCATAATAAAATAGTTGTTTAACCAAGATGGAGAAAAGGGAAGAATATAGGTAGCAAGTAATAGTCACCATCCTTTCAGATACTGGACATCCCACTTTCACGCACAATCAAACAGCCCCACATGGATTTTTTACACAACACTGTCTGTGGAGAATTCCCCTTTGGTGGAGAACACAAAATTAACTCTTTTATATGAGTATGTAAGTTTTAAGGTAGTCAACAACTAAACTTTGTATCACATCAATAAATGGAATAAGAAAACAAAAGAATACCCTACCATATTTTAAAATGTCAGCTCCAAGCAGTAAGCACATTCAGTGTCTGCAGAGGACTTTTAATCATACATAGTGGGAGCATTTTAATTGAATTGACTTGTCTAAAGTACCAGAACATAAGTTGCTGAGTATTAGGAGTTTGATCCAATACCTTGATCCAGAGCTAAGGGTTGGACCAACAAATAGATACAATTATTTTAATAAGAAGTACCACTTCAAATAATTGTGTGATTACTTTGTGACTCACATCCATACTTGTCATCCAAATAGGTCTATAACATTTAATTTAAAATATAACCAAATGCAAGCAACTTTGGGAAATGGAAATGGAACACTTACTTGTCTCTGTATGACACTCTGGAAGACAGATACTTAGGAATGATGTAGTAGCATAAACATTGGTATACTTTCCTGTTGAAGTTATGGAGACATCTAGATGCAACTGAGAAATGCAGCACAGAACCTATAAATAGTCTTTAGCACTCTAGAGGGGGCAATTGCTGGACTTGCTGGGTACCATGTTGTTCTGATTTAGGAATAATATTCTCCAGTTTAGTACTTCCACTAAAACCATGCACTGCTCCTCTCTCCCCCTCCCTGTGAGTGTACTGGAGAGGGGAATTGAAGTCACAAAAGGCAAAGATCACAGGATAAGAATGATTTCCTGGAAACAGCAATATGGTAAGGAAACAAACAGTAACAACAATACTAATGTCAGAAGGTAGAAAAAAAGAACCAATTCACATGAAATCTTCCCAGAAACACACAAAAGCAGATGCCTCCCTCTGCCCATTTACTCAACCAGAAGGAACCCCTTCTCCCGCAGAAGAAACTGTTCTCCCTGCTCATGACATTAGGTGGTATAGAATAACCTCTGTGCCCTAATCATGCCCTCTCCCTGGCACTCCAAAAATCAACCCTGTCTTGAATAGAACCAGGAAACACACTAAATATAAATTGGTATCATGTGTTTCTGATTAGAATGAGTCTTTATTAAGAATACAACTTAAACTTGTTTAAAATAAAGTAAGTCTTGCTGGTCAACTCAATAATGTTTTGAGGAACACTCAGTACAGGAAACAGTGCAACAATTCTTTCCTTAATGGAAGCATTCTCCAGGACACTGCCTGGCACAAAATTTCAAGGTATTTTGACAACATAATGTAGGCTTTAATTATGCATTTTGATTATTATCAGCCTTCATTGTGCTATAAAGTACTATAACTGTAAGTAACTGTAAGCCAACACCATGAAATTTGTGTGCTTGACTGAAAGCATTAAGGCAGACATATCTATTAAAAAAATTTTTTTGTTTTTTTCTCTATGAAAAATGTCTGACTCTTGTCATCATAGATGAAAAGCACTGCCTGATGCCAGTTCATCTACTGAAAATTTGCTCTAATTCCCATCAGGTTGCTCCTTGTATAATCTATTGACTTTGCATAATAAGCAAACTTTCAGCATGTTAAATGCAAAATAACAATATATGCCACTGGAATTCCAGTTCCATTATGCAGAAAGTATTGTTTTGAGCAAAAAGAATGTATAGGTTATATGTAACCCCAAATATCTGACCTTTTAGCATCATGTAAATCTTAATCAAAGAAATTTTGTTAGTTCAGATTTAAATCTGGAGTATAATTCTATTAGAGAAAAAACACAGCCATAATTGTAGCAATTATAATAATAATCCAGTTAAAATTATTATATGTAATGGTTCCCTTTCTCAATACCCCTTTGCATTCTGAGATTGTGAGCACCCACATTCCTCAAGCAAGCAAGGGAACAGGGAGCCAGGGGTAGGTATACATAATGGTTGAAGCAGGCCGTCTGTGCTCCAGGTCCTTCACTTGCACTGCAAAGAGCAAAATGCTAATATATTTCTTCTTCTGCCTGTTTTTTTTCTTGATTTTCTCATTTCTCTTTTGTTTTTACTGTAGTCTGTTTTCAAAGTTCTACAGTGTACTCTCCACTGATTTTTAACACCAACTGCTTGAATTTACTATATATATAACCATATATATATATATAACCATAATGCTAAAAGCTTTTTCTTTATTGTCTTTCTTACTTTCAGACTTGTTTTTTCAATCTTCTAGATCTGCATTTCTTTAACCAAACACCTCCAGTGTCAGCCTGTGTTCCTCTATTGTACTTTTTTTTTTTCTGTATCCTGTTTCTACATTTTTCAATTCTCTACTGTCAAGCCAGGCCTGTTTCCCTCTACACTGTATCATTATCACATGCATAAATATTCCATTGGCACACAATAACTGCTTATTATTACTACTACACTTTTTCTATATAAATATAATGAAAAATAAAACAAATGGTAGCCATAGCTACCCAATCTTTGATAAGAAAAATCTGCTGAAGGTGAACCAAATGAGATCTCAGCTCCAGAAACATCAAGGAAGGTTCAGGCAAACCAAGCCTGACAAGTTTCACTCCTGAGGCCTTGCAAATTTTGTTAGTAGCCTGTTATTAGCTATGGCAATACAATCTTACTTGGCTAAAATGCCACAGATGGTCTCCTTCAAACTCAGTTTTGCTGATCATTGCAATCTGCTCCACATAAGAAAATCTTATTTGTCATTCTGTAAGAGTGAATTGAGAACTCTCCTGGACTTCAGATTTTAATATTTTGATGAATACTTCCATCTGTGGACTGTTAACAATTTTATAATTAATTTGTCTTTTTTTTATGTTTAAAATTAGTTTCTAGGGCTACCTATGTGCTTTTGCATATATTTATGCGCATTTATATATATTCTTGTAAAACAATATTTGATTTTGAGTAGATTTTGTCTTGAAATGTACTGCATGCTGTAGAGAGAGTCAGGGAAATTACAAGTGTATTTTCTGACACAGATGAATATGAATATGTAACAATAAGTAGAAATATAATCTGATATTTTATTTCACATAATTAGGTTTAAACTAGCTTTAGCATTATCTTTAAACATGCTCTCAAGTTTCAGTATATTTATTTTGGCCTTCCTGAATGGGCTGTTGTCATTTTACATCACTGAACTATCTTTGTATCTTTGTGAATAAAAGTAAGCACCAGATGTCCTTGAGAAAGGACATTCAGCTTAAACTTTAAATCTCTGTGAGTAGTTTTCCATAAGAGAAATTAACCTAAATGTCAAGGAAAGAACTTAATGTGTCTACTCCTAAATGTGTGAAAGGTAACTGAAGTGAATGGGTTTGAGTAGATGTTTTTCACAAAGATGAGGTAGAACATTATTTATTACTACACAACCAAATTCAAATCATGGCAAATGAATGAAATTGTGTAGGCTTTACAGAAAATTGTTAGGCCTTCTCTTAAAAATATCTGTGTTGTTTGTACAACTCACTAATACATTAAACACATATATGCATAAACATATATTTACATATAGACATGTATATAAAATCTGGAATCAAGATTCCCTTAAAATAAAATTTTATGTGCATTCAACATTAATGAAATCTTAACCTTTAAAAAGATGATTCATTTTACAATGAGCATGTTATTCACAGGAGTCACAAAAATATTCTGTGGAACACAGAATCAGTCCATGCCAAGTGTTATGGAGCTTGTACATGCCAACAAGGCTAGCCCTAAACCAGCCCCAAAAATCACCTTGTAGCACTTAAAACATTAAGAACCAGGGTTATCTTCTTATGATGGTACAATTTGCCATGGAAGTAGAACCTCTGTTTATTCTGCAGAAGTAAACAAACACTTTCTTCTGTAACAATGAAAGCAGCTGAATTTTAAAATATTCTTCCTCCAAGGGAAGTTCTTTAATATATTCCTCTTCTATAGAAATACATTAATATAAAATATTCCCAAGTGTCCTCTTTGAAAGTCATCTAACAATCTAATTTTATTTTATTTTCTTCTCTTCTATGGTACCAGGATTATAATAGGTTTGAACACACTCGGGTGATGCCTGAGGTAATACAAGAACAAGGCATCAGTTCTGTGCAGTTCAAGGTGCAGAAATACCATCATCAAAATCCACAGCTCTGCAAATACACAACAAGTGGTTGATATCCTCTATCATGGTGACACAAACAGTTGTTCATTCCCATATTCTATTTCACTTATATCTAAACAATTTATCCAATGAGGAAGAAGAAGAGACTTAAGATTATTTGACTAGAAAAGAAAAATCTGATCCAAAGTTCTACAAGCTTGCACTAAAGTCAGAGGAAATATGAAAATCTGGTGCTACAAGGAGCTAGGTCAGGACCAGATTCTTCAGAGCATTCTTAGCTTCCAGAATTTCATTGCTGAAGAGAAATAAAGGTAGTGGAATCTTACATAATGTCTATACTTATTACATGTAGGCAAAGCAAGAATGCAATGGTTGCAAGAGGAAGGAGAAACAGCAACAGTCAAGGGGTTTTGTGATTTTATTAAGGTAGACCTTAGGCAACCTGATCTTTCAATTTACAAAATCCTTCAGAGGATTTTATGTAAAAAAGAGCAATGCATGGAGAGAAAATTTTTGAAATAAAACTTTACCAGCAGTGTAATACATATTGTGTTCTCTGTTGCAAAACAAATACTTTATTATTCAGGTCCATAGTATGCTCTAATAAACTAAAAATTCTTGTCTAAACATGCATTTTTTTCCTAACCTTTAAAAAATAATGTTTGTCTTAAATTAACTGAATTGGGGTTTTAAGGATAACATTAACCTTTTACATCTATGATAGAACAGGTTCTTCTCTGACCTATGGATCTTCAGTCACCTGAGAAAAATTTTCAAAGGACAGAGTCCTGAAATTATTGATCTCTTTCTAGATAATAACTCCGTTTTGAAGATCAGCCTGAAAAAGGAAGTAGACATTTTATAGCCTATGGTGGAAATTGATTTCTTATGTATTCAAAATGATCTCAAGAATTATGTGGCTTTACAAGAAGGGATTGGTTAAGAAAAATACATTTTAGAAACAATAAGAAAATTTTTTTGCCCTAGATGCTATTTCTAGATGCATTATCAATGGTGGTGAAAATTTTGTCAAGTGAAAGTTCATTAGGATGAAAGAAGTTTCATAAATGCATCACTAAAATTTGTAAATTTTTTGTCTGAATATGTCCTCCATTATTATTTTCATGCATCAATAATAAGGACAGTATTATTTTTCTTTTCTCTCTCATTTTCTCTTTCCTTATCTAATTTGCTTCTTTTGGAAAACAGAGACAAAACAGAATATGGAAGAGAAGTATTGCACTTATCTTTTAAACAGGAATTTTAACTTCCTTTTTTCTCTGAATAAAACTCCAACAATTTTTCAATCAAAATAATATTTTCTTTTTCATTAAATTATTTTTAAAATTGAAGCTTTTTGTAATTTATATCATATAATTAATTACACATTAATATTTTCTCTGAAAATAAGGAAAAATTTATAGCACCACAATTGCTTTCCTTTCAATCTTCTGTAGAAATATGACTTTTAGGATTACCATGTTAGAATACTTGCTGATTTTAGGGATTCTAAATGATTCTGAATTATTCTTAATTAATTTTTTTAGTATAATGTTTAATTCCTGTTATGTTAGAAACATCCTGATTTATGTATTTTGTGTTGTACAAGGAGATTTGAAACATTTTCAGGTCTGTGAAATAACTACTAAATAAATGAGAAAAGAGAGAGATAAAAAAATGATAGAAAGAAGGGGGAGGGGGGGAGGGAGGGAGGAAGGGAGGAAGGATTATTTTCTGCTTAGGGAAAAAGATAGCAATCTAGAGATCTTATATAAATGTTGTGGTTTTAAAGCAGTAACTAAAAGAATTACTAGAAAACTTACTTATTTCTTGCTGTGAGATATGGATTAGAACAAGAGCAAAACAGGCTTAAAACTTAAAAGGAATAAAGAAAGTTTATTAACAAAACTACAAGAATAAGAACACCAGAATAAACTTTCAGAAAACTCCTTTATCCCCCACTACTCAACCATTTCCTTGTTCACATGACAACATAGAGACAAAAAACTTTGGAACTTTGGTATTTAAAACCATCCCAATTCCTGCTAGAGTCTTTTCATCAGCCTTTGTAGAGAAACAGAAGTCTTCTTCTGCTAATCTATGGAATTTTTCACAAGAAAACCATTTCTGTTAAAGCTTTCTATTTTTCTGATGCCAGCTGCCCGGAAATCCTGTCATCAGTTCACTCCTCCCATTTCACATCACTCTGAGGTGTGTATGGGTCAATGAGTCTAGGGATGTCATTTTTAAGGATGAGTTATTCAAAGGCAAAAGTTTTCTCCATCTATCTCTGTGAGCTTTTCCGGAAACAGAAATTTTCTCATTGCCTCTCAAGGCTTCAAATCTTCAACTATTATTTCTCTCCCCTCTGTTCCAGCACTTCACTGTATCACAATTACTCCACCTTTTGCTCAAAATCCACACTTTGAACACTATTCCTCCCAATATACTCTGTCATGAATCAAAGGAGTTTTTTCAGGACACTATTGTCCATCTCTATAGCTTCAACAGAAAAATATTTCAGCTTAATTAAAGCATCTCCTTATTTTCTACCTTTTCTGAAACTTAATTATTTTCTTTACTGTCTCTAATAGTTTATAAATTCTCTTTACATGTTGATTACTCTCTTTTTCTCTCCCTGGATAAAAGGATTAATCTGCAAGTCTCATCTGGGAAATGAAAAGGTTAAAATCTTGCCCAGGTTTTGTAGATGGTTCTGTGATCTCTACTGGAGCAACAGCTGGAGTTGTCTGCGATGGAAGATTCTTCATGGCTGCTCTGGAGAGTGTGGTCACTGTCTCAGCCTGCTGCAGGTCAAGAGCTTTTTTTCCTTTCTTTACTCGCAGTCTCTGGTGAATTCAGTCACAGCAAAAACTGCAGCTTAACCAGGGACCGGCCTGGCCCAGCCAGAGCCCGGGGCAAGCCCCGCAGGGCCCATCTCCCAGCCGGGAGCCGCTGGGCCCAGCCCAGCCCCTGCTGGGCCACATGGCCTGGGAAGGGAACGGGAGGCCAGCTGGAGCCTGTCACCTTTCACAGCCAGGAAACAAAGAGACTAAGATATTCCCAGGCTTAGGTCTTAAGGTGGTTTTCACAGGTTGTTCTCACTTTTCAATGGCTAAAACTGCTGTCAATTCTCAGAAATGGCCAGTCGTTGGCTAGGAGAAAAACTGCCATCAGCTGCCAGCAGTTTTAACTTCCTTAGGTGTTTCTCTTTGTTTTCTTAAATGTCAATCTATCACAATGTGTTTTCTTGAACTTCATCCTAACAGTCTTTAAACTTTTGTCTATCCATCAACAGTAAAAGAACCAACAGAAGTTTCATATCTTTCACTCCGCTTGTGAAGAAATAATTTGTTATGGCTACATACTCCGATGCAATGATTTCTTCATGCATTGTTTTGTTAATATGGTAACTTAAGCACCACTGCATTTGCAAGACACTGTTCTCCAAAAGTCTTAAACCTCTTCTCCAAATATCTGTGAAGTTGGGCTATATTTCACATAATTTCCTTTAGCCATCTGTGAAATACATTCATTCCTCTCAACATTATCTATAATTTTGTTATGTACTTGCTCTATTATTTGTCATGTCCAGTAATTTTGCATGCTCTGCCCAGACACTCATGGCGGTTCAAATAGCCAAATCTCAGGCCAGGGCTCAGTTTTCCACCTCAGACCTTCCTGTGTTCCCAGGAACAGACAGCTCTCAGAAACTATGCTGCCAGTGTGCTACTGTCTCATATTCTGATCTAATGATAGAGCAAAGAAAATCTAATAAACATGTCCAAATTTGTTTAGCAGTTCCATAGTCCCTGTGTTTTCCAGATTTCCTGATTTTTTTCTTATTGCTTCTCTTTTCAAATCACCCTTTCTTCTGGTGATTTCTCCATTACAACAACACCTTCTATTATTAGAAGTATGGCTTCCAGAGGAAGGCTCAAAGCAGCTCACAGCAGCAATCAAAGTAAACAGGAGGTCACAGCAGCAAGCTACAGTGTAGACAGATTGTCAAGTCACAAGATATAAAAGAGAGCAACACTGAGAAAGAGAAACTCACCCTGCTAACTATGGTTTCCCATGGGTCATGAAGTTACATGGACTCGTGTCAATGTTTTCAGTCACCTGACACTACTTAAGGTTCACTATCCCCATGCACCTGCACAACTGCCACTGACTCTTTTCTAACTGTATCTGCATTTGCCTCCAGAGCACTCCTACTCACTGTTCCCAGACTATTGCAGCACTCCCACTCAATATTAACTTCCTCCCTGTGACCTCTTACCTTAATGTGGAACCATTGTGATCTTACCACAAAACTAAATTTTACCAACGAAGACACACAAACTTTAAGTGTCTCTGAAACCAGAGATTAAAAGCATGGATTGTCCTGGAGGGTATTTTCACGTACTGAAAATCTGTGCCCCTGCTTGTGGCAGTAAAATGATTCAACGCATTTCATTAATTCTGTCATGACAGAAGAGCTCTCTTCTTGGACCTGTGCACAAAAAGTGCTACATAAGGACAAAATATGCTGCCACTGATATATGAGACAGATCATCCTTGTTTATATGCAGAGTTTTATGTAATGTACAGTCAACAGTGTGTCTTCTGTATTCACTTTTTCTTTAGAAATTAATGGTTAATTATAGAAATGGACAGTTCAAGGTGCAGTAATGTAAAACTTTATAAGTGACTGTCTGCAACAGTTTCTTAACTGTATGGGATGTAATATTGAAAAACAATAATCCATGTTGATGGCATCTTGCCTTTGATGTTCCCCAACAGATTGAAAACAGAGTAATTCTACTGCTGGCCACTTTGCAGTGACAGCTGGGTGAAGTCATTGTAAACACTGGAGATAACTTTCCATATGGCAAGAATTCCTAACATTATTTGGTAATCACCAGTGTATGCTCATTAAGAGCCAGAGCAGCATTACCTTATTGAATATGATTGTCTACTTGGAAATTCTGTTGTGTTGAATTTGTTCGCAATATGTTACTCATTAAAAGTGCCCAAGTCCTACCTATTGGATTCCGACATAGATTTTGGTTATTAAAGGGGGAATATTTATGTATATAGATTCTCTTCCACACTACCCCCTGTCCTGCTCCCCCATTCTCTTCCAGAAATGGGATAGGAAAATATATCTGGATACAAATAAATTTAATTTTTCGGTCAAACTAATCTTCAGCCAATAGTCCAAGAGTCTTTTAGCAATTTCTGTCGCTTTCTGCTTCACTGAAGCTTTCCAGCACAAAAGTACCAGTGGCAAATTTACTAATTGGAAAATCCACATTTTCTACCTTTTATAAGCCACTTTCCCTGATGATACTAAGTACCTATATTTAGATAGGCTAAATCAAGTCCTAGATTTCCATTTTTTAATATTTCATAACAAGAAGTGATTGAAGAGATAAGAATATATATCTCTAAAGACATTATAATATTTAATCAGTATGTAGCTTCTCATCATTGTTTGCTACTTTCTTAAACTAGATTATAATATTTAATAACATCATCCATTAAAAAAGTTTACTTTCTGATAAAAAAATTCAGAAGCAAGAAGTCAAAATTATGGATATATTGACAGATATTGTCATGAAAATTGACAGATTTGAGATCTACAATCTCTTTCACAGAAACTCAAAATATGCTGACTTGGAAGGGATCCTCAAGGATTATCAGGTCCAGCTCCTGGCTCTGCACAGCACCATCCCCCACATCATGCACCCGAGCATATTGTCCAAATGTTTCTTTAACTCTGTCAGGCTTGGGTCTGTGACCACTTCCCTGGGGAGCCTGTTCCAGTGCCAAAACACCCTCTGGGAAAAGAACCTTTGTCTAATATCCAACCTAAACCTCCCCTGACACAACTTCAGGCCATTCCCTCACGTCCTGCTCCTGGACACCACAGAGAAGAGATCAGGGCCTACCTCTCCTCTGCCCCTCACAAGGAAGCTGTAACTGCAGTGAGGTCTCCCCTCATTCTCCACTTCTCCAGGCTGAAAGAACAAGTGACCTCAGCCCATACGGCTTCCTGTCAAGGCTCTTCACCATCTTTGTTGCCCTCTGGACACTCTCCAATAGTTTAATGTCTTCCTTATATTATGGCACCCAGAACTGCCCCCAGCACTGGAGGTGAGGCTGCCCCAGCTCAGAGCAGAGCAGGACAACCCTTGCTGGGTTGGCCATGCTGTGCCTGATGCCCCCCAGGACAGGGTTGGCCCTTCTGGCTGCCAGGGCACTGCTGACTTGTGGTCCACTTTCCAGCCAGGACCCCCAAGTTCCATTCCATTCCATGGCACTGCTTTCCAGCTTCCTCTTCCCCACTCTGTACATCCAGGGTTGCTCCATCCCAGGTGCAAAATTTGGCACTTTCCCTTGTTGAACTTCATAGAGTTGGTGATTGACCAGCCCTCTAATTTGTCGAAGTCCCTCTGCAGAGTCTCTCTGCCTTTGAGTCAACAGCTCCTCCCAGTTTTGTATTGTCTGTGAACTTGCTTAGTGTCCCCTCCAGTCCTGTGTCCAAGTCATTTATGAAGATGCTGAAGAGCACAGGGCCAAGGATGGAGCCTGATAGAACCTCAGAGGTGACAAGTCACCAGTCTGATGTCACCCTTCACTGTAACTCTTTGTGTCTGACCCATGAGCCAGCTGCTCTCCCATCACATGATGTGTTTATCCAGCTGTGTGCAGGACAGTTTTTCCAGAAGGATCCTGTGTGAGAGAGCATCACTGAAAATCCAAAGAAGGTTGCATCAACTGTCTTCCCTTGATCAAGTGTCTGGGTTAGCCTGTCATAAAAAGAAGAATCAGGTTTGATAAGCAGGACTGTCCATGCTGGCTGTGACCAATGATTGCATTGTTTTTCATATGTTTTTCAATGCCTCCCAGAATAACCTTTTCCCTGATTTTACCAAGCACTGAAGTGTGATTTATGGCTTGTAGTTTCAAGAGTCCTCCTTCTCCTTCTTGAAAATCAGGGTGTTTGCCAACTTCCTGTCAGGCGGGACGTCTCCAGATTCCCAAGATGGCTGAAAAGTCATCAAGACAGGTTTTGTGATGACATCAACCAGCTCTTTGAGAGTTCTTAAGTGAATCCCATCAGGCACCATAGATTTTTAGGGATCCAGCTGGACTAGCAGATCTCCCACAATTTCAGGGTCAGTTGAGGTTTTCATTCTTGCGGGAATGGACCAGGGCACTTTGGTCTGTCCAATCAACATGTCATCCATGTTGAAGACGGGGCAATAAATGCCAGAATATACTTCTGCCTCATCTCTTCCAAATAATTAGAATTTTTATTATGATTGTATTACTTATTTTTCAAAAATATGAAAGAACATTAAATATTAATTGGAAAATATTAAATTATTCTTTTAGAGATTGGGAATAAAACACTTTTAATATAAAATATCTAGAAATTGTAATAATGCATTGTCAAATATGGAAATTTCACCAATCCTGCAGTTTTCAACCAAATTGGTCCTCTTCCTCCCCCACTAAAAGAAAGAAAACCTGTATGAAAATCCTTTCTTCTTTCCACGAGGGCTCACAGAAAAGAAAAAAGGCCAAAAGTTTCCTTTCCAAATTACATTCAACACACTGTAGAAAGCCTTTGACTCATTATTGACTCAATTAGCATATATCTAATCTCATTCTATGCCACATTCTGTACTTAAAATCATGGGTTAATCAGTTTCTGGTTTCACTAAGAGTAGAATGTTTCATACATTAAGGAAACTGAAATATATATAAATATTCTGCTTTATAAAAAAAAAATTATGCAGCAAAACTCATATATTCTATTTCAGCCTTTTTGCTCTGCATTAATCAAACACCCATGTTTTTTTTTACTGGAGTTGACATTATTATTCTAAGAACCATAGAAAGTCTTTGGTTGGAGTGATCTTTGAAGGTCACCTACACTGACCTGCTGCTCAAACCAGCGTAAATGTCAAAGCTCAGCTCAAGCTGCTGAAGATTTCATGTGGTTGAGTTCTAAAAATTTCCAGGGCCAAATGGTCTACAGCCTAACTGAGAAACCTGTTTTCAAGAGTAAAAGTTTATTTCAGCAATTTTCCTATCTGCATATTCAGAATTTATGAGCTAACAGTTCATATTTTTTATTGTTAGTAGAAAGAGTAGAAAACTGTAGCAATTTATATGTATAAAGGCTGGCAGCCCACTTAGATTGGGCATCTTTTAAGCCTGATGATTATGTGGCATTTGCAAAGTTAGTGGGAAAAAGCAGACATTCCTGGGATTTCAGCTGGTCTGATCTTAAAGTGCCACTCTCAGACCAGCCAGGTACTTCTAAAAGATTCTGAAAGTGCCTATTTTTTAGCTCTGATTATAACAGAAAGACTGAAAATTACTTGCTTAGAGATACAGACACATTCTAGTGCCATGTTAGACTTCACAAATCTTAATCTTGGTATTTCAGGGTATTTGACGGAGGACTTCTGTACACCAAGTTTTACTTAATCCTTAAAATCAGTCAGCCAGTGGAGGCTCATTTTGAACCTCAAAGCATGCTCAGCACTTAGGTATTGGCTTCCAGTATGATCAGAGAATCTCTTTAAGCTTTGTCATAATTCACAGATGTTTAAATCCCCAAACCAATTTTTATTTTAATCCTTCAAATGTGTTTGAATTGGACTACATCCAGTATGTGTGTAGATCACTGAATGCAATAAAGAAAAGGTTTGGGTTAAGTTCAGTTAGTTTGTGGAAGAAAATATTATCACATTCAAGGAAATTTTATACAGTATTGCTTTAAAATTAGAATACATGTTTTCTTTTAATTAAAGAGGTTTTTATTAATATATCAGTGATGCTTATAAAAGATCTAGATTAGATCTAGACTTTTTTAACTCTGCTATTAAGCAAGAATTACTAAATGAAAAAAATGGCTGGGATAAAGCCAACTAACCAACTACCTATTTCTCACCTAGAGCTGCACATTAGTCTCTGAAAACAGAGCACTTTTCAATCCTCTGCCTTGTTCTAACTAGTTTGGCTCTGCTCTTGGCAAGATTATACACCATTGACTGTCTTTTTTGAGAGAGTTCATTGTTGGGTGGAAGAAGGAGAGACTCATCACATAGAATGGAAGCTAATCTGAGACATCCAATTTGTACCTATGATCCGCGTAGGATCCATTCTGGGAAAACAAAATTTATGATGTTTCCTACATTTATTTCATCCTAATCCTTATGCTTGTACTGACTCAAAAAACAACACATTTCTTTGCTCTTTTTTTTTTTTTTCTGCAGCTTTTTTACAGCTTTAATAACTGTCTTTCTTTGTTACAAGAACAGAAATTGAACATATGCAAATGCAGAAGATATATGGTGCCATCTGTATAGAACTACATCAATGGTTTATGTTATAGCCAAAAATTTCTGTTGGAAATCTAGTATCATTTGCAAGAAAACAGGTATATACAGGTATATATATAGAGTGATCAAGATGTAATGAAAGACAAAAGCTAACTGAAAAGGAAGAAAGGACTCTTTTCTTTCTCTTCCTTTTTTGGATATTGCTTCAAGATCCTCTGGCTCAGAAACCTACTTTCTCTGTTTTCTTTCTGTAAACACATTCTTTATTTACTGGCACAGCTCCTGACTCTTTAAAAAGCACATTGGTGCCTTAGCAGGAGTCATCTCAGGTAACCAGGGAGCACATCTTTACTTCGTGTCTCATGAACTCATCAATTGAAATGACAATTCCATTGAAAAGTCATTACATAGAAAGCAAGAAACTTTGGAGATAATCAGGCAAGTGCAGTAAAACAGACCAAATGAGCTGAACAAAACCTCCACACAGTGGATTTTGGTTTCATCTCAGAGAACTCACATCCTCAAAGACAGTTTTCTGTGTTACTCATTTTTCCTGTCCCTATTAACTGAATAACCAACATGGGAAATCAGAAGCCAAGTTACTCTTTCACTGTTCTTGTCAATTTTTCCTCCTTGTTCTATGTCTAAAACATATCATTGAGAGATTATAAAAGCCACTAATGCTGCATAAAATAGTTGTTTGCTCTTTATAGGATTCTCATGGTTAGGAATGGTATTCTTTAATTTAATATGCCCACAAAGTATGCTTTTTATTCACTCCCCCTCTCCCTCTTCCCCTCCCTCTGTATAGGGATGGAAAGGGGAATTAGAGGCACAAAAGCTGAAGATCACAGGTTGAGGGAAGACCGAATTCCAGGAGACAGCAATGAGATAAAAAAATGAACAATAACAGCAATAATATTAATAAATAATGTATAATAAAATGTATAAGAGAGGTGAGTGATTCATATGCAAATGCTCACCATTACCTGATCATTGTTGTGCCACCTCAACCTGGAAAAGACTTCCTTCCTTCTGCCCCTGGCAATGACCATGGGACAAAAATTAACCCTGTGCTGGCCAAACCAGGATAAGGACTAAGTGTATTTCATTTCTTGAGTGCATGTAAAGGAAATTTTATAAATGTAACATATTATTAAAAAGAAAATAAATAATTTTAAATGTTTACTGTGACATCTAATAGAGGAATTCTCAGGTCCAGGCACAGATAATTTACTTATAAGAGAGGGGCTATAAACTGCAAATTCTCAGGACAAGAGAATAATGCTGTAGTGCTATTTTACCAATATGATAGGAACATAAATAATTTAAAATCATGCAGAACTATACTCAAGCCAAAACAATGTGCAACAACTCAAGGGTCCATTATTTTCTTTTCAATGCAGGATATAGAATGACTCTCAAACCAGACAAAGTGAAAATCTCATATAACCTAATATCCCTTTTCCATATTCCAGAGAATATTCAAGCAATGAAAAAATCATGTATACCTATGTATATTCAGAAAAATGTGTATTTTATACAGAATTTTTTTTTGGAAATAACTTCTCTAACCTTTGTTACCAAATTACCCTTCACCAAAGAATACTCTGATGGGATAAACTACTTTTATCAGTACTTCAAGTTGCTGGCTAGTTTTCCAGCTAATTGTGCTTGCTGGTAACAGATATTTTTTTCTCAGGTAGTGTTCTGTGTTTTGTTCCTCACCTGGAGGAACACAGTTTGTGTAGCAATATGCTTTATTTATTGAAATATATTTGAGCAAGATACTTACTTGAAGAAAAAAAAAAAAATACATGCTACTTGAAGAAAAAAAAATACTAAGCAGCATGTTCTGTATTAGGTTTTGTATGTGTTTGCACATTGTACATTGATTCCATAAATATATAGATATGAAACCACAAATAGACTTTCCATTCAAAATTACATTTCAAGACCTGCCACTTTTGTGCATGTGATTTGTATTATAATACCATTATATATTGCATTTTATATATATATATATAGATACACTAACATGAATGGGTTTATAATAACTACTAATTAAAACAGTAAAGAATGGCTTTTAAAAAGGCATTAACTTAGAAGGCTTTCTAAAAACATAAAACAGAAAGAGATAAAATGTTTCCTGGGTATTTTTTTCATCTTCACTTGTAGTTTTTACACACGTAATTCACTGTGTTTTGTTTTGTTTTATTTTATTGGATGTAAATGTAAGAATATATGATATCATACTTATAACCTCTGCATTTATTGGAAACAGGAATATCTTATTTCCTATACTGATATTTTTAAACTATTGTTTCCACCCTAATTATATCTCTGTCAGAATGTTCTTTTAAAATATTGGCTATTTCTTTATTTTCCATCATACTTACACTAGTACTTTTATGGCTTTCTCAAAGGCTGATCTCTCCTCCACTGAGTTCTTAATTTGTTTCAGTACTATTGTGTCATGTAAGATATGGGTAGGTAATGGTCTTTATCTCCATTTATATCACCATCACTACAGTCTGTTACTTGAAATCAGTTCTGAAGAGTAAAAGAATGGTATAATTTGTAGATCGTTACCTAAAGGAAAGAGACAGATATTTAAATTTAAATTGTATAAATTTCATAAATTATACTCCGCATATATATAAAGTATTTAAATATTACAAAGAATTCATGTTGCACGACTTCTGTTCAATGAGGTCTACAAATGGAGCAATAATTCTAATATAATTTACTAACTATCTCTTAAACAGCATCGTGACACTTTTCCTGTCCTGGATCTGTGAAAATACAGAAGGAGAATCATAATATTTATTTTTTTAAAATACTGAATTTATATCAGCATTTTTGAAACATTTTTGTTATTAATGTATTCTTATGCTAATTTCTGTCATAATATTATACATTATTTTTATCTAAAGCTTGGGTTCTAAAATATATTGCCAAATTCAGTTCAGCTGCATTATGAGAAAATGTCTTTATTATTCTTCCAGTTAGGGAACATAACTGAGCTGTGTGTGTATATATATATATATATATATATGCATATATATATATTTTATATTTTCATCCTTATTATATAGTTACAATGGAAAACATTGAATAAGCAGTATTTTTTGTGTATTTCAATAATAAATTCTTTAGCAAATTTGATATAACACAGTAAGGGCTACACTTTATGCTTATGCAGCAGCAGATTTTATGATAATGTCCAAGTATAAAAAACACATGAATGTTAAATTTTTAATGCAACTTTAACTTGAAACAAATTTTACTTTAGTGCAAGATATTCTTTTAATAAATATCTTTAAAAGAAAAGAGTACCAGGGACCAATTATTTTTCTTTCAGGAAAAATAATAAAACTAAGTTATATATAGTTTTGAAGTTCTGTGTTCTAACAAATTTGACATAACCTGTCATCACAGAGTAGTCATATTTTTTCATGTGTTTCCCTCAGCCAGGCAGGATATTTCTTTGTCAAATAAAGAAAGTAGCATTTGTCTTCTGAGACTTGCTGGATGTCAGGCATGTGAGAGAGAGGTTCTAACAGGGCTACATGTATGGGTTAGACATGAAAATATTACCATGCCTTTTATATGGGGAAAAAATCACGTACAGCTGAAATCAATATACAGAAGGTCAGGGCTGTGGGAAAGTGTGGCATGCCTGGGGCAGGACCTAGTGGTCCCTGGGGGTTTCTGTGGAGTCCTGGGTGCTGGGCAGGGTGGGGGAGTTCTGGGGGTCTGGGCAAGAACATTTAGGACTGTTGATGCCCTCAGGGACATGACAGTTTCACAGTGCTTGCACAGCCTTTTACCAATGAATGAAACAGGGTGTTTCACATGTGGATTTTCCATGTTTTTAAAGTAGGAAACAGACAGTGAACTCTTCAAAACATTCATTGCTTCAGGTCCTCAAGCCTTTGGAGAGACACTTTTTTGTCAGAAAGGGAAGGCTTCAGCTCTATAACTAGACATTTAAATTTTTCTACAATTGAAATTGACATCTAGCCTGCAATAATAGGTCCTAGTCAATGGAGTCAGTGGAATGAGAAAGCCAATCAGCTTAGTCCAAAGTAGACATCTCAACTAGGTCATCTAAATGTCTTTAGATTCTTGTAGATGGAATGCCAGAGTATGACAGTGACACTTAAATTCATTCCTCTCTCATAATAAATGATAAAGCCCTGAGATGAATCAAAGTTTCCATACAAATAAAAGCCCAGTCTTAGTATTCACAGAAGTCAAAAGGTACTTTTCTAGGTAAGATGTACTGTACATATAATAGCTCAAACATACATAAACAGGTATTCTAGATTAATATTTTATTTTTCAGTGGATAAATGATAAAAGAAAATGATACAGTAATTTAACAGGAAAAGAGGAAAAGTGGCTGGCTAATGCCATACATAACTAATGACAGCATAATTAATTGGGACAAATATTAACCCTTAATGAAAATTATCTCATATATTAAGTGCCAAAATTCTACGGAAAAGGCTTGAATTTTGTCACAATCATTTCAATGAGATAGAGATTTGTTTTTATTTTAATTAGTACTTCATGTATAGAAGCTGTTGTTAGTAGTGAGCTTGATTCTAATTAACCAGTCTGTTGAATGTTGAAATTTAAAAAAAAAAAAGAAAATAGAAAAAGGAAGAAGAAAGTACTGTGCCAGTAAATACTTCTTTCTTTAGAGTACCCCAAATTAAATTTACTTGATATTTTACTTGGTCATTACTGTAGCTCCATAATGAATACTGAGAGCAAATCTAGCAGAAGAATGTTCTGTGTAAAATATTATAATGCTCATAAATACTCTCAAAATAGGTGACTGTTCAATTAATTAACATTATCAGGTGTGAAAGCATATTAAAGATCTACACCTTCACTACCTTCACTACATCACATCTTAATATCCCCACTCAAATCTGCAGACTACTTCCTAGAACTCTAGAGGCTAATCCACAAAGATTTTGTAATATTCAAATTTAAATTTCAGGAACAATGGCATGTTCATAATTCTGCTCATCTCTTCTGAATATGTTTTAGAAGGAAAAAGATGTCCATAGCTCGGGTGAAGAGTTAAGTACAGAAAAGAAGGTGGAAAGCTTTAATAGTGAAGATATTTTTTCCATCTGTAACTAAATCATTACCACTGTAGGCAGCAGTGCCAAGGAGGCAGAGGGAGTGAAGAATTCTGTGGTGGAAAAGGACATGGTCAAGAATATCCTTCTGGAGAAGGACCTATTTTTATCTTTTTCTTTTTTTTTTTTTTTTATTTTTTTTATTTTACAGTGACTAGAGTGACTCTGTTGTGGCCAGTTCTACCAAATGGGTAAAATGAAGGGTGATCTAAAGCTCCCAGTAAAGCTACATTTTCTCTGGTAACTAGGTCAGAATGATATTCTGTGAATAAAGTATGAGAGATATACAAGATAAATATTATTAACCTTTGATCACATGAACAGTTTTGTAAAAACAAAACAGCAAAATTAAACAGATCTGGTATAAATGCTAGAAAACAAGCTTCATTGCTTGCCTTGATAAAGTGGTTATATAGTACAAACCTTTCATAATGTACTGGACTCCCATAAATCAATTTGAAATTAGTTTACTGTCATGTTGATAAATCTCATCTTACCATTATACCTTGAAGGTGATTTAACAAGTATTTCACAGTGTATAATTTATACCATGTTAGGGAGAGATAAGAAAGCAAGTGTTCCAAGCCAATAATCATTGTCACATTCATTTATAAATTCTACTATGTTAAAGGTTTGAATAAAATTTTGAATAAAACTTTTGGATACAGCTATGCATAATGATGTTTCTACTACTTGTGTAAACTCTGAAAACTCTTGAGTTAGGTATAACTTCCATGTACTATATCCTTTTTTTGTACATATAACCAATTTCTCCTAAGACTGGAAACAGAACAGTCAGTATGTTGTGGTTTTAAAGCAGTAACTAAAAAATTACTTATTTTTTTGCTGTGAGATATGGATTAGAACAAGAGCAAAACAGGCTTAAAACTTAAAAGGAATAAAGAAAGTTTATTAACAAACTACAAGAATAAGAACACCAGAATAAACCTCCAGAAAACCCTTTTTATCCCTTACTACCCACCATTCCTTTGTTCACATGACAACAGAAACAAAAACTTTGGAACTTTGATGGTTAAAACAGTCCCAATTCCTGCTACAGTCTTTTCACCGGTCTTTGTAGAGAAACAGAAGTCTCTTTCTGTTAATTTATGGAGTGTCTCACAAGAAAACTATTTCTGCTATAGTTTTCTATTGCCCTGATGTCAGCTGCCCAGAACTGCTGTTATCAGAGCTCACTCCTCCCCTTTCACATCACTCTGAGGTGTGTATGGGCCATGAGTTTAGGGATGGCATTTTAAGGATGAGTTATTCAAAGGCAAAAGTTTTCTTCATCTGTTTCTGTGAACTTCACTAGAAAACAGTTTTCTCATTGCCTCCCAAGGCTTCAAATCTTCGCTTCACTCTATTCCAGCACTTCACTGTATCACAATCACTCTACTTTTTACTCAAAATTTACAGTTTGAGCACTCTATTCCTCCCTATATACTGTCATGAATTAAAGGAGTTTTTTCAAGACCTTATTGTCCATTTCCATAGCCTCAACAGAAAGGTATTTCAGCTCATAAAGCATCTCCTTATTCTCTACCTTTTCTGAAACTTAATTCTTTTCTTTAATGCCTCTGATAGTTTATAAAGTCTCTTTACATGTTGATTACTCTCTTTTTCTTTCTCTGGATAAAAAGAGATTAATCTGCAAGTCTCATCTGGGAAATGAAAAGGTTAAAATCTTGCCCAGGTTTTGTAGATGGTTCTGTGATCTCTGCTGGAGCAGCAGCTGGAGTTGTCTGCGATGGAAGATTCTTCATGGCTGCTCTGGAGAGTGTGGTCACTGTCTCAGCCTGCTGCAGGTCAAGAGCTTTTTTCCTTTCTTTACTCGGCAGTCTCTGGTGAATTCCGTCACGGCAAAAACTGCAGCCGAGCCAGGGACCGGCCTGGCCCGGCCAGAGCCCGGGACAAGCCCCGCAGGCCCCATCTCCCGGCCGGGAGCCGCTGGGCCCAGCCCAGCCCCTGCCCGGGCCACATGGCCTGGGCAGAGAATGGGAGGCCAGCTGGAGCTTGTCACCCTTCACAGCCAGGAAACAAAGAGAACAAAAGTGCCCTGACTTTACATGTTAAGGAGGTGTTTACAAGTTGACTTCACTTTTTAATGGTTAAAACTGCTGTCAATTCTTAGAAATGACCAATAATTGGTCAGGAGGAAAGACTCCCATCAGCCACCAGCAGTTTTAACTTCCTTAGCTCCCAAGACCACCTTAAAGGTAAAGTCACCCCATGACACAGTATAACTATGAATAGTCCCAAAAAGGGTTGCTTGTTTATTTTTCTTTTGGCTTTTACTGCCTGTGAAAATCTCAACCAATGGAAACTCCTGTGAAGGCAGACATTTAAATTGAATATTATAGTGTTTAACATATATATATATATATATATATAATAGTAACATATACACATTTGTATAAGTGGGTTAATTATATTTAAGAATAATATGCACTCATTCACAGTGAATATATAGGTGAGTCGAGTCCTGATATTATGTATATTCATGGTTTCTCTAGCATACAAAAATAAGCTTTATGATATATTATATGAATTATGTAATTGCGTTCCAGAGCTACCCACAGAAACTGTAGTTCTCCTTCTTTCACTAAAAGGAATTGATGGTTTTGTCATCCAGTTAGAAGTTATAGCTATGTGACACAAGGCAGGCATTAATTTCAGCATCTGTAAGGGGATAACATCTGATATCCTTTACACCTTAAGATAGATATAACTATCTTATATCTTATAAGTGCAGGATTTCTAGCCTCAGCCATCTGAATTATGTAGCAGTCCAGTGCTAATGCTGAAATGAACCCTCCTGGTACTTACCTAGAATTTCTGCATGGTTCTTCATTTAGTGGAAAAGATCAGCCTGTGTCTACTGTTGCATCATGGTGACCAAGAAAACCAGTATTGCCATTGCTAGTAGCAGACAAAAATTAAAATTAAATTAAATTAAATTAAAATTGTGCTAACTTTGCTAAATGCTAAATGTATGGTGCTTTATCCTTGACCAGTCAAGTTGCTAGAATACTGGCCACTGTGAACTGGAGTTTGGTCTCATGTATGTCTTGATATAATACACAGGTAAAGTGTGAGATAGTAGTGCAAGCCTTAAAAACATGGGAACAAGCTGGGGAAAAATCACTTGCCAGTTGGTCAATGAAGGGATGAACCTTGACAACTGTGAAAGAGTTACAAAGAGTTCAAGAGTTACAAAGAAATAAGGACTAGACAAGTGAAAAACACTATAAATTAGGAGCAGCATAACAGCCCCATAAGAAGCTACATGCCTGCCTAGAAATGCTACATGCTACATGCATGCCGCAAAAAGAGGAGCAGAAAGGAGTGGGAGATAGCCACCATGGGAGCTGTGGTTGCCGTAATGCTGCAGGGTGGTGGGAGCCAGGAATGTGCTCCCAGGTTGCCTGCTAGCTCTGGGCTCCAGCTTTCCCTTCCTCCCACCCCTCATCTGTTTCCAGGGTGCCCTTGGGGAATCTGGGACCTGCCTGGTGGTTGTTCCATGCTGCATGTGATGCTGCTGTTGAACAAGTGTATGAAATTTTTTCTCACAAATCCTGCAGGTTTTTCAACCTGGCTGATTAGTTATGCTTTTAAACAACAATGGCTCACTTCAAGATATAACAAAGAGTTTTCACCAACGGCCTGTAATGCAGACAACAGAGCTGAAGCACCATACCGTTTGGTACATGCCAAAAAATTCACTAAAAAGATTAAAAAGAAGTGTATTTAAAAAAAAGTATCTAGGCTAGAAAAACAATGGGTTACTCATGATAATGAGTTCCCATAGAACTCCTAAATTGCACATGGCTTAGAACCATGGATATCAGATTCAGACATTGTTCAGCATTTTGCTCCTGTGTTATATTTAAGTACAAGTACACAGACTTATGTTCTGTGTTATATCTTAGTAAGGTAAAGTCATACATCAAGACAAAATATTTGCTCTCTCTCTTTGTAATATCTATAATATATTAGACAGATAAATATGAAGGAATCAGTGACTGATCTTCCATGTGACTTTCACGTCAACTGATGAAACAATGCAAAATTTGATAACTACCATTCACTTTAATTAAATACAATTTAATTAAATTTCTTTTAATTAAATACTGTTTAATTAAAATAATTTTCTTGCTTTATTGTAATTTCCTATACTTTTTAAAAAAAGTATATATTTGGAGGAAAAGATTATCACTAATATTGAAAAATTAATGAGAATACAATAGAAGAATGTCTGAAATATTTTACTTTTCTATAACCATCTTCAAATCTGAAAACAGTAGAGACAAGAGAAAAAAAGAGAAAAAAGGTCATCCTATTTGCAGTAAATTGGCAAGAATAGAGATATCAGAGCTGTATCTGATTTGCAAAATTCATTCAAAAACTAGTTTATGTGGTGTTAATTAAGTAGCAAAACTATATAATTATTTTCCTCCTATTGTTACCATTTTAGAGACCTAGATTATTATTGAGTGTGTAAACATATTTCTAATATGAGAAAAGTCTCTCTGGACATATGCCAGGTTTTATTAGAAACAAATGAGTTTAACACAGAAGTTTGCTCTGCTCTTTTCTCTTTATTTAAGTGCATTTTGGCAGGAAAATAAGTGTTAAACCTCCTTTAATATCTTACTTTTAAATGCACTTTATACTTGCTTAAGATCTTGTATCTGCTTTCTCCTTCCATTATTGCCCAAGCATTTAGAAGAATATGAAGTCAGTTTTTCACTGTAAAAGGTCATAAATGAAATGGAATGCAGCAATGCCGACAACAAATACTTTGCAGATCTATCTGGGGCCATTTAAGGGCTATTTGCTTTTGGATGAAGGATTACCTATTAAATCTGAAAGAGGTTGCAAGCTGAATAAACACCATCTAGTAGGGTCAGTGATCCTTATTGTCATGCAGTTGAAGGAACAAGAATGTTCTAGGTCAACTGGTGATGCTCCATACATCTAAATCATACTGGAAAGATTAGAAGGTTCTGAGGTGAAATGGCATTAACAGAAATGGCAGTTTTCAAGACATTTTTCCAGGAAGGATATGGTTAAAAAGTAAAAAGGATGATTAAGTCTTTTCATGTAAATATCAGCTACACTCTCCTAGAGAGAGGGCAAAGGCAACATGTGATAAATATAACTCAAAGCAACTCACTGGGTGCATTTGTAGGCATGTGACTGTAAAAGACTAGTTCATATGATCCTCTCAAGTAATTTCAGTGGAGTAACATTAAAAAACAGCATTAAAGGATTTTGTGTTATAAAGATTTTTTTAAGCCATGCCCCTATGCTATACACATGGGGAAAAATAAAATCTAGAATGAAGGAAAGATGAAGAAATGGCTTTGCAAATTTATATTAAATAAATATGATTTTTATAGTCCTGTAAAGAAAGATTTATTGAAATATGTCATGCTTTCAACTGGTCTGAACAAGGTCTGAGAAGTTGCAACCTGCAGCATGTTTGCATTAGTTGTAGGATGTGTGACACTCTCTAATATTTAAATTAAGTGCAGGTCTTAGGTGTCTTTTAATAGAAAAAGTGTCAAAATACTCTCCTATCTTCTTTATCTGACTGTGGCATAGACTATGAGTATACTTGAGCAATCAGGAAAAAGTGTCATCCTTTATCATCACTTATGTGAGGAAATAATATACTTCATTCTGCTTTAACTAGTAAATACATGATTCTTTTAGCGAGAACAAAAGCCAGTGCATGTTTAGAAGTAATTTGAGTCAAGACACTGTGAGCTTTTTCTTGTTCATGACTTCAGAATAAATTTCTGGTGTAGCATAATGGATAGAAATTATTAATTCTCATTTCACTGATTTACTGCCACTGAAATGAGAGCAATTGTTCTACAGCAGACCTTCAGCTCCCTTCCAGTGCAGTACACTGTGGAAAGAATTTACATGTGTGCTCCAGTTTGCTCTGGCTACTCTGGTCAGTGTTATAAATAATACAGGATACGCACTGATAAATATTTGAACTGAACTGTAGATATTTTGCATAGTGTTAACCTGATCTTCTAAGGAGCTTTTGAAAGTCAAATCTTTGCCTTGGCTGTGGGTGCTGAGGGTGGAATTACCCAGCTGATCAAGTCAGTAAGAAATAAGGTTCATTGTAATATAACACTTTCTTGAAGGCAAGTGTATGATTAATTAACCTTCAAAACTAGATCAATGGTGCCAGGTTATTATCCATTTAGACTGTTTTTGTGTTTGCTTTCTTTATCAACAGGCTATGCTCAGTGGGAAAATTAATGGTAAATAGAAAATTTATTTTCCCTCACTTTGTGCCAAGAGGGTTTAAAATTAGATAATTGAGATAGATTAGACATCTGGCATCAAATCTGACCTCTTTCACCGTTCTGTTTGAATGCATTATATAGTGTGTAACATCAGTGCCCTCTGCTAGGATGGGTTTAAAGTGCAAGGCAATAGGAAAATAGTGTTCACACATTATGATACAAATTTTTAAACATAATCTGTGAACTTCTATTAGTTGACACTTCAAATAGCATCATGGAAAATATTTCAAGCATTTCACTGGATTTGGGTCCATTTGCTTTTACTAGATTGAAAACAGGAGATTATAGCTCATGCAGGATTTTCTCTTGAATTCTGTTCCTAAATATTTTAATCTTTTCATCACTGCCAGATTGCAGAATCACAGAGAAACAGTATGCCTGGAAGAGTTTATTTTTTTTCTCTACCTATGACTTATATATATGTAATTTTCAAAAGTCTTTTTACTTTCTCTTGCTCTTTGTATTTGTAGATACGTAGAAAAAATGTCAAATTCTTTATCTTCTTCTGATTATATTTGAATATATATTTTTATTGAGAACGGTGGGATGATTATATATTCTACCAGTGATTTTAGCTCTATTAATCTTCCCTTCAACCCTGTCATTGATAATGCTTTAGGCTGCTGTTGATCTCTCTGTTGACTGTATTAATATGAATACTGCTTTCTGTCACCTCATTTATTTCAGTATTTTCATGACAATAGCATATTCTTTAGAGAGAATGGAAAACTAATTTTTTTCAGAATGGAATAATATTTTGGTTTTAGGAAGTTCGATTTTTTGGGATATTTGGGACTACTCTTAATATTTTCTTGAATGTAGTTGCTCTCTCTGTCTAACTCAACCTTTATGGGTGAATTGAGCCCATTTTAATGTCTTTTTGCACCTCTTTAAGTATAAATTTAGTAATATCCTTTATCTGTCAGTAGATGTGCTGCTGTCCCTTTCACATACAAATAAAACCAATAAATTATACTTCACATAATCACGGTACATGATATATGTGCTATGTAATGAGAATTTATATTGCTGTTGCTACATTCTATTGCTTTCTGCTCCACTAAGGAACAACCTCATGCACAAATACATGTTAGGGATGGAGCAGGGATGTCTGGAAAGACATGCAGAGAAGGGATCTGGGGTTCCTGGTGAACACCAACCTTCCCATCGACCTGCAATGAGCTCCTGCAGCAAAAACTGCCAACAGCCTCTGTGGGCTACATTAGGCAATGTGACCAGCAGGTTCAAAAATGTTATGGAACTATTTGTATTCAAAACTGAGGAATTTTGGGTTGTCAGATCAATCAAATTAGTATTAAAATATATTTAGTTTTTTTAGGGGGGCCTAACAGTAATAAAATTGGTGCTTCTTACTGAGCACAGTTAGTTTTTAAACTCATGTTCTGCACTTTTAGAATCTAAGAAATCTTTATAGGCAGCACGTTAACTTCTACCTATTCTTCAATCAAAGAACAGGACTCTGAATTTTAGGAAAACTAAAGAACAATGTATTCTGTTTCATTAATGAAGAAAATGATGTGTCAATCTGTGTAGTCTTGTAGGAGATTTCTGTCTGGAAGTCTAAAGAAGTGAAGTTGTAAAATAGAAAGCAAGTAGGGAGAACCATTTGTGGAATCCAAGCCTGTCCAACAGATATGAAACTGAAAAAAATGTTTTATAGAGACAATAGATGTGAATGTACTAGAAGTACAGTGGCAAAAGCATAGAACAGAGGAACCCTGTGATCCATGCTTTGGAACATCAGTCAGTGTTTTAAGCTGTAATTTTGTTAAACTGACATGAGAAACTGGACTTGACTTTTAGCACGAGTTGATGTATGATACTTTATTCTATGTGATTAAAACAACAATATGTTTTTACATTTATACTGTCACTTTCATTTCTTAGGAACTGTCAAGTAAAGGCTTGTGCAAAAGGCTTTGATTAAGCAATATGTGCAGACACTCTTCAAACAAAAAAAATATAAACAAAGCACTCTTACCCTTTTGTCTATTCTTTCTATTCTTTCCTTTGGTTAAAAATTCACATGGAGCAGTTCATTCTCTCTTTAGACAAGGTATTTGATAATATATCTCCAATGGGACTATTTATGTGTTTAGAGATTTTCTTAGAGCAGATGGAAAGTGAAAATATCTTGGCAGATTGTTTAATATTTACTCAGAGAGCCTGTCCACATCTTATTCTCAGTATTGTAGATATTCAGTGCATGCTCTTTGCTTTATCTGATACACACATCAAGTTTGCAGGGGAGTACAAATATAGATATATTTATATTTTTAATATATTTTTATATATTTATATTTGATGTCAATGAAAGATGAATATTAGTTGTATTTAATGAAATGATTACACATTATTGCCTTCTGTGTTCCATTTGCTGCTTTTTCCATTATCTCCAAAATATATTATAATAAAAAGGAAACTACAAACCAAATAATAATAAACACCTAACTTGATAGGATGGAATGAATAAGAAAATTTTCTGAGTGTCTTTGCAGGAGTGGTTTTGGAGCCTTTTTTGCCAGGGAGATATTGATCTTTCTGTGACCTTTTTAATTCACTCAACACCTGGAACAGACTAAAATAGTCTAGTGTTATTTTAAAATACTGGTTTCATTAGATTAATATTAATTCCTCTCAATTACATTATTAGATTACATGTACAAAGTCAGCCATGGGAGCAAAGGAAGACAGAAGACAAATACCAGAGGGAGAAAAGAATGATCATTTCTGCTTTTTCTCCCAGAGGGAATGACCCTTGATGTGTTTGAGAAAACTGTCTAGGAAATATGACAGCTTTAGCTACATTGATGGTTTGATAGCAGTTTGAACCAAAGTTTTATCCTTTTCATGCTTTTTACTGAAACAAAATTTTAGATTCAGATGCAGATAATATTAGAAAAAAACTTGAAGTGGCTAATAAGAATTTCAGAAAAACTCTACGGAACACATGTCAAGTCCTCGGCTGTATTTCATTTCAGCTTTTTAACAAGCCAGTTTATATGGTTTTCCTATCATTTCTAGAGGAATAGAAAATCTCCATTTTATTGTGCAAAGGGTTTTCTTTGATGGGAGGATATACTTTTGATTCTTTATCACAGAAAATCCACAAACAGGGACAGAATAATCACACAATAGAGACATATTCCCCCCGTCCAGAATCTTGTCTGTTTAAGCAAAGAGTATCTTCTGTTTCCTTGTGGAACAAGGAACTGCTGAAGATGTCTCTCATTATAGTCCCATTAATATATCCTAAATGTTGCTTGTCATCTGTCTATCATCTATTACAGGCTTTATATAATTTATGGTTAGAGAGGATGCAAATAGAGTTAAGTGAATGTCACCATACTTCATGCTAGGTGTCTACATGAAACCTTTCCAGGCATTACTGTTTGGAATTATAAAAATATTTTGATGCCTTCCCAAGTATTCTAGGCCTTAAATATTGAAATGCAATATCTTCCTAGTCTTATGAATAATTTCTGGACTTTGAAAGCTGTTTAGACACTTAAGAAAGCAAGCAAGAAAGGGATTGCATGAGTCATTTCTTGTCTAAAAGTATAATTGGAGCAGGAACTCACTTTCAGCTTTTATGACTGTCACAGAATGGTAGTTTATTGTATAAACCAGACTAAATTTTATCTGTCCTACACTTTTTGATGTGGGAGGTTTCAGCTATTTCAGGATAAAACAGATACAACCTCCACATGTTTGATAGAAACTGGGTTATTTTTCCAGGAATAACCTAAAGCAAGATTAGACTTAGAAGGTAGCAAAGATGGTCAGCCTTCCTTACTTACTTCCTTATGAAGTTTGATTAGAGTAAGTACACACACCTGATTTAATTTTCAATTTCAGTATTGAAATAATTTCTCTCAATACAGTTGAGATTTAAGTCACATACATTTAAGTCTTTCCCCAGAACAGTGCATATTTTATTAGTTTCTACAAACACAGACATTTTTACACAATAAGGGAAGAATTTGATACTAAAGTGTGGACATCTAAGTTTAGACATCTAAGTGAGACTTATAGAGACACAGTATGTTGCAGTTAACTTAAGGCAGTAAATAGAACAGAAAAAGCCTTCACATCATCCTGAAGGTGCTTATGCTTGAACAGATGAACAGCTGTCTAGACAAAATTAACGAATTATTTATCATTCCATTATTTACAATGGGAGCTGATATCTAAACACTTCTATTTATGTTCCTACAATCTGAAACTTTGAATACTTTTGAGGAGAAATGGTGATGGAATGGAGAAAATTAATTAGAAAGTCCATTGCAAATGTTCATGAAATATATCTGCATTGGATTTGTGTGACCAGGTTTTGGTAGTGAAAGGGTGATAGGGGTGGCTTCTGTGAGAAGCTGCCAGAAGCTTTCCCCTTATCTGGCATGAGCCAATGGCAGCTGGCTCCAGGATGGATGTGCCACTGGCCAAGGCTGAGCCAATCAAGAATGATAGTAACGCCTCTGTGATATTTAAGCAGGAGAAAAGTTATTGTGCAGATGTAATGGCAGCCAGAGAAGTGCAGAGTGAGAATATGTGAGAGGAACAGCTCTGCAGAAGCGAAGGGGAGGTTTGGTAGGAGGGGGAGGAAGTGCTGGAGGTGCTGGAGCTGGGATTCCTCTGCAGCCTGTGGTGAAGCCCAAGGTGAAACAGCTGTGCCTCTGCAGGCCATGGAGGTCCACAGGGGTGCAGAGATCCACCTGCAGCCCATGGAGAGGACTGGCACCAGAGCTGAGGCTATGAACCCATGGGAGCCCCATGCTGGAACAGGCTCCATGCAGGAACTTGTGGACTCATGGAGAGAGGAGCCCACACTGGAACAGGGGTCCTGGTAGGACTTGAAACCCTGTTTGGAACCCGTGTTTGCTGTCCTTGAAGGACTGCACCTTGTGGAAGTGTGACCCAAAATGGGGAAGTTCATGGGGAACTGTCTCCCACAGGAGGTACCCCATGCTGGAGTAGGGGAAACACCTTCTCCCTAAGCAGTGGCAGAAACAACATATGAAGAACTGACCATAACCCCCATTCCCTGTCTCCCTGGGCTGCTGGGGGGAGGTGGTCAGCCTTGGGAATTAAGGAATGAGTTTTTAAGAATTATTTACTTCTGATTATCCTGCTCTGATTTTAATTAGTAATAAATTCAATTAATATCCACAAGTTGAGTCTGTTTTGCCTGTGATGGTATTTGGTGAGAGATCTCTCTCAGTCCTTTTCTTAAATAATGGACTTTTCATTGTATTTTGGCTCCCTTTTCCACTTGTGGAAGGAGTGATAAAATTGCTTTGGTGGGTGTTTGGCATTCAGCCAGGGTCAACCCATTACAGACTTTTTCGTGCCCAAAAAGCAGATGAGGTTTTGAGATAAGGATAGTAACTGGGAGAAGTCATGGGCAAAATGAGTAATATACAATGAATCTTTTCCTTCAGCTCTGAATGCCGAGCTAAGTAAAGTAGACACATTTTCCTCAATGAGTGTCTTAGTTTAGGGCAAATTAGGAAGGAAAACTCTTTTTCTTTAAAACTGTTAATTTCTTGTTTATGTTGCTTTCTGTAATCATAAAATTTGAAATATCACTCAGGATTTAATTTAGAAGTGGACAAAACAATTTTAATTAGCCTCTGAATTCTTTTGGCTAATTTAAGTCAGGGCTTGGTTTCTTTGACAAACAAGCTTTAAATAAATTACTTGGGTTGTTGGGATTTGTATTGTACATGGTTATGCTCTGCAACTGCTGTAATCAAAGATAAACCTTGATCTTGAAGGAATTGGCAAGCACCATGATTTTCTCTTGGAGAACCTAAAGCAGAAGCTCTAGACTAAATTTTCTCCTACTGTCTTTGAAAGAGTAAAGCAAACCTCTGATTTTTTGTTTTTTGTTTTTTTTTGTTTTCTATTACTGTTAATTCTCAAAGGCTGTTCCCTCTCTGGCAGCTTGGCCTTTCAAGTCATTACAGGGAAAAAAAATACTCTTTCACACCAAAGTGTTGTGGCTAGCACAAGGGTTCCCTGACAACATCTGATGACCCCTCCTACCACCCAGTCTTCAGAGAGCGCATTCAAGACTGAAACTGGGCTTTGAAATGGATGGCACTGGAGAGTGGTGCCATGCATTGGGATTTGTCAGACCTGAAAGGACAGTATTCTTTCCTGCCATCCTGTCTCAAATAATGAGAAAAGAGCAGTACCTAACTAACTGCCCTTCACATATCTGCAGGAAGTAAATAGTGAATGTCTAGGAAAGGCTTAATTGTTGGTGTTCTGCTCCAGCTCTTGAAGAGGCTATGGTTAATTTTATAGTCTCTAGAAAGGCTTGTGTTTAAACTGAGCCTACCTTTGCTATAGCAGGTGAGACAGTGTTGAAGGAAATTCATTACAACCATGCTAGACCTCTGATTTGGTCCTACTGATGCAAGCAAATCACATTTCCCAATGAGATTAATAAGTGATTGGAGAGTAATCAAATATTTGAATGTTAATTATTTTCTGATCAATAAAAAGTCATAGGAAGGAGGAAGATCTAACTGTTTCCTGACTTCCTCTGCCATGCCAATCTCTCTAAACCCTGACTCCACTTTCCTCGATTCACTTATTTCTGGCTTTGTGCCATCTCTGTACTGGAGTACTACTCAGGAGAGGTACATTTCAGACAGGATGCAGAAATTTTGTAAATGCTGCTGCTCTATATATTTTATAATACTTCTTTATGCAGTATGTACCACAAGTTTAGCAACATGTATGATGGGCTGTTTTTCACTGTTCTGAAATGTAGTGTTAGGTTCTGATGTTAACCTACAGCTATATATCCAAGAGTAATTCAACTGAGTACTGAGGTGAACTTACACTAAAATTGTCAGAGATCTCTTGGAGTCAGTTACAAAACTGCATGAACATTAATAAGATATTCAAACTGGGAGAAAATTAATTGGGAGAAAACAGAGTGGAACTGATTTAGTTAGAAGATTTCATGGTTAAATTAGTTCTTTATTAATGTTTTTCTGTTGATATTAATGTTTTATCCTAGTTGATATACAGAAAATGGAAACAAAAAAATGATAATAAAAAGAATTTACTATAAACCATAGGAAAACTATTCCTTATTGGTCTGAAATATTCAAAGAAAGTATATCAAGATTTTTCATTTGTCTATTATATATTACACTAGTCAAGAAATTTACTTTTTTTACTGCTTTCTTTTTATATAAATGCAAATGTAGTACCAAAATATCCTTATTTTTAATCAGTTTTCCTATTGGCAGCAGAACTGACCGAAGTCAGTAGACTTCAGACCGGTAGATTTTATTTAAACAGTGTCTACCATATTTACTCAATTAAGAAACCAGGAAAACTACTCAATATATTTAGATTGGAAGTTGTTACTACTTAATCAGAGTAAGAAAATCATAGTATGGTTTGGATTGGAAGGAACATACAAAGTTCATCTTGTCCAACCTCATCTGACATGGACAGGGATACGTTTCACTACATCGGGTTGCTCAAAGCCCTGTCCAGTCTTGAGCACTTCTAGGCATAAGGCATCCCCATCTCTGGACAGCCTGTTTTATTACCGTTATCTTTAAAAAAAAAAAAAATACTGCTCTTTAGAGGAAAGTGGTTATGTTACAAGATTTAGTGCAAGCAGATTTCGTTCTTCACTTCCTTCTCTTTCCACAAGTGTGCTGGAATAATTCCACCTTGTTTTGAAAAGTTTATGATGTTTGGTGTCTAAAACTGGCCTTCAAGTCAGATAAATTTCTCGTGGCTTAAACCAGATACTGTTGAATAAAATATGATCTTTTCATCAGTTTCAAAGATTTTCAATAAATCTTTATGCATTTGGCAGGAGAGGAATGTTTTGTCTTCAGTTTAGGAATCTCATGTTTCAAAAATGTAGAATTTGTAGTAGGAAACTAAATATCTGTAGCTTTTTCCTCAGCCCTTTTTATGTTACTTTTCAATTCTCACTTTCATAAAATAACAGAGTACAACAAAGCTGTTTCTACATATTAGCAATGGGATGAACTTCAATAAAGGAAGATAAAGACTGATATTTAACACAGTGAGTTTATATTCTTCATCTTGTTTTTATAATTAAAGTAAGCAGTCCAACATCAATATTTATAATACATTAAGTTCTGTTCATTTATTAAACAGTGGATGATTAAACTAAATAGAACTTTAGCATCTCATTTGACTCTCTTGTCCAACAAGTCTGAAAGAAAATATTTAAGTGGAAGTGCAGTTTACTCTGGTTTATAAAAGGTAGTATCCTGATGCCACTACCTTTTCTTTCTCCTGAAAGTCAGTATTGTGAATTTCACTGAAATGCAACCCTCCAGCTTTCCCACCCTGTACTCAGGGACCTGTGAAAGGCAACATATTCAAGAAGCTGTTGATATTGGACAGGCTGTGTCTTCTCTAATGGGGTTCCTACTTAGAGAAATGTAAGAAAAACTTTCTTTAGAATGTGTACACAATTAATACAGCCTGCAATTTAGAGTAGCTTGGGTCATTCTCAGTGAGGTCTGGCAAAGGCCCTGCACTGGTCCACTCTGAACTCACTCCCTTGCCAGCACTATTACCAATATTTACAGCTACATTTCAGTACAAAAGTCGTTGCTATAATATAGAAGCCAGAAATGCTAGAATACAGCAAACAGAAACTAAATTTATTTCATGATTACACTTACCATTCTGATCTGAAAGTATTTCAAGGTAATTTTTTAACTATTCCATGAAGGAAATTAATGTGTTAACAGAGAGCCTTAAGTCATTAAAGCTTTCACAGACAATAAATTTGTAAAATTTTCTTTCATTTTATTTCACCAAATGCATATAATGTACCTATGAAATTCTAACTGTGCACTTTTAATTATTACTAGCTTGCCCTGACAAGGTGTCATTGTTAGTTTACTGATTGCTGAACCAAACCTGGTTGCAAAAACAGCACAAATAAAATTATTTTATACAGAGGCATCTTCTGTTTATAACAAGTCTGTAATCATCACTACTCTTGTCATTTAACTGTGACACAAAAGGCTTGCCTCATAAAAAGAACACTAAGACCACCCTGCTTATATATGAACACGTAATATTTAATTGTTTGGCACATATTGCACATTTATATGTTCAAGCAAAACATGTTAGAGGCAGAATAAGTAACAATTTTGTAATTGTAAATGAAGCTATATGCTAGATGTAAATTAAAAAATGGGTAGAGGCTAAACCCTGCTTGATACGTGGCAGATTTTAGTTATTTGTCTGTGATACTCAACAAGAATCCTGAAGCTTTTTGTGCCATATCCACCTGGAAACGGCTCATCTGGTTCATGATGGAAATGAACAGAAATTACTCTCTTGCTACTGAAGTGACTTACAACCTGGATATGTGGAACATAATATTTCTACTGGGTAGTACCTGTAATTAGGAAACCCAGGAGTGCTTTCAGGCTCTTACAATCCCAGGAATACCCCAAGTGAATTTTAGGATAACACCAGGCAGCAGCTATTGCAAGCTGACAGCTATTCACTACAATTTCAGTTATCATATAAGGAGAAGCTAAGCATTTAGACAGTGATAAGAAAGTGTGTAGTCAATCTTCACATCCAGGAAACTGAGTCTGCATGCAGTCTTTGCCACAGGATTAATTCTTCTTTGGACAGTGTTCCACTCTTGTCATCATGGCTTGATGTGTTGTCATGCTATTGAGCACAAAAGAGACCCCAGGTGTTTTGGGCCACCCTTTGAGAGCCTTAGAAGGTGAATAGGAAGGGACCTGCTCAATTGTAGGGCACTACAATATTTACTGTATGACCAAGTAAATATACAATCTCTTCTTTTTTAATTTTTTATTTTTTTAATTCAAGTTTGGCTAGATTATGTCATACAGTATTCTATTCTATTCTATTCTATTCTATTCTATTCTATTCTATTCTATTCTATTCTATTCTATTCTATTCAATTTTCCGGTATATATTCAGACATATAAAAGAAAAAGAAATATCTGACCTACCTTATCAACTTACTTTTTCCTTTTTTTCTTCTCTCCAGTGGAAGCAGAGTTGAATCTAGAGATGAACTAAGCATATCAGTGAAAACTTTAATCTATTATTTTATTATAGTATAACAAAATTAACCTGCTTAATAATTTTGGAGGTCTTTGTTTGGTTTAAAGTGTAAAAATTAAACAAAGTTAAAAAAAACAAACCAGGAATTTAAGTGGTATTCTACACGGATCACTGGAAATAATATTTCTACTACAAAAAAATCAACCCTACTGGACGTTGGAAGTTAAATGGCACCAGTATTATATTTTGATTAGAATGAATGTCTCTCTAGTTCAGTATCTTGCACAGAACTACAGCCAACAATATATCCTGGGGCCAGTGGTAATTAAAAGCACGAGGAACATATGGAGAAACTACCCACTCTGTCTAGTCATCTGTGGCTCAAGAGGCTTTCTCTTCCACAGTCTTCATCTTTGCACTTGATAGCTCTCAGTGGCCTGCTCTTCCATGAGTTTACCTGACAGCTTATGAAGCCAGCTGAAATTATTAATGTTCATAACATCATAACATGTGCTATGATGAAATTATATATTGTGTCATGGAGTACTGCATAAAGTAAGACAGTGTTTTGAGAGTGCATAGCCCAGAGTTACCCAAAAGGCAGATGTGAGACAGAATGGGCTGATCCCTGCCATTAAAGCCCAGCCTTAGTGCTGAGACCAGGTCGAAGAACAAACAGCTGCACAGAAGTAGCCCCCCTTCTGTGAGAGCAAGAACATCTGTCAGATATGCTCTCAGAATTCAGCAGGGAAGCCTGTAAGGGCAGAACTGATTCAGGCATGCCTTCCTCTGAGCATAAAAACTGAAAGTTACTAGAGAAACATCCAATAGGTTTTTATTTCTATTATGGATTGTCCAATGCTTAATAAAATAAAGCAATAAAAAAGTTTATTTTTATTTCTCAAAACTCACATCTATGATCTGTGGAGACGTTTGGGTTTTTTTCTCCACGTTATAACTTTTATTTATTTTTTAATCTGAAAATTAAACTATATTAAAAAACAAAAACAAACAAAACACCCACAACCAACTTTTGAAATAATAACCACAATTAATTAGAGATAAAAATGAAAACGACTGATTTATCTTGTGATATGTAGATCTTGAAAGCATGAGATATGTTGATTGCCTTTGTGCTTTAGTTCTCACAGTGAAGATGGTCCTAGATGTTTGTTTATCATGATTCAAGATGTATGTCACAATGGAAATTTAAATAGGTGTTTCTCAAGCTATTTTTGTCATTCTTGGTTAGCCATTCATAACTACTTAGCTTAACTGGAAAGTCTCACAAGACTGTACCTTCTGAAGAAGAGTAATTAAACACAAAATAATTGAGACTTAGATGAGCAGAATTCAAATAGCAATCCTAGAAAAAAAGGTAAGCTTACAATTCAGTGAAGATGCCTCTAGTGGTAGAGAAGCATTAAATTATCTCAAAAATTTTATTTTTTTTATCTATTTTAATTTAGAAATGATATCCGAGGGTGAGATAACAATTTAGTGTTTAAAGAAGAAAAATAATAGATTTAACCATCCTTAATCCTCCAGGACAAATTTGTATAAGGATTTAACGCCTATATAATTTTTACACATAAACTGTTACCAAAGTCTTAGGCCAAGACTGGTCCAGCCACACCCAGGCTCCCCTCTGAGAAATGATCTGGTAAACTTGGGTGTTCTTTCTGCACCTTGTGACTTAGTGGAAGGGCTTCTTTAATGAACTTTGTTTGAAGCTCTCACTCTATCCACAGTACTCCCTGCCACAGGTTTTTATATTTGAAGATACATCTGCGTAACATTTTATAAACAGTCCTGTGCTGGGCTCTAAATCAAACATTTGTTCATCCAAAAGATATATATATATATTCATATTTAATATGCTGTGCCTAAATTTATAGCACATTTGAGCTTCTGAAACATGTAGCTTGGAAACAGTGATAAGCTATTACAGTCAACATATTTTAGATTAAGGCAGATCTGGATTTGGAAAAATTAAAAAATGGTCAGAAAATATAAAATATAATGCGGACATGGACACTGTTGTGGTTTGATTACTTGCATTACCTCAATTTTCTTCCCAGCATAATGTAGGAAATAGAGCATTACTGTTATAATAGACTTATCTAGACATGGTAATTTTCAGTGTAAAGTCATCAAATGTATGTTTTTAAAAAACACTTTGATGGAGAAAAAAACCTCAAATTCTATGAAAGAGCCTTGTAGCTAGAGAGAGAATAAAAAAAGGCATTTAGGTATGACTTAGATGCTCAGGCAAGACTGTAGGGGTTGTACTATACATGATTGAAACCTTTAATCATCAGGTTTTCTTTTGGTTCTCAAGGACAAAAATCATTGAAGCAAGGTGGAGTTTTTTGCACTTCTCTTTAATTTTCTTACTTCAATTCTACTTCTGCTGAATGCCCAGGGCAGAAGTGCCATTGTGCATGTTGTACTAAGTGGTTTGATAGCTGTTGTCTGTTGTTAGGAGTTAAGATTTGCATTTGTATTTCCTAATGCTCTTTGCTTGTAATTCATGTAATACAACATTTCATTAAATGTAAATGTCATGTAAAACACTTTAGACATTCAACTGGAACAAGAATTTCATGTCTTTGAGCAACAAGGTGGTATACGAGAACAGAAGAGGGAATGTGAAAGGCTGCTCAGATCATCAGAAGAATAAAATTATATCATATATTATAAGACATGAAGTCAAAGTCAGTAATTGCTCATGAAGCAGAAAGGAAATAATCTAAATTCATCCATTACAAATGAGGATATTTGTAGAGAATCTGTTGACTTAATGAAACCATTATTCACTAATATTTAAATTGTTTGTTCGTTAAGTTTTTTAGTCTGAATAAATAAATACTCCTCTGATTTTGTTGAGTAAGAACAACTCTGAATATTACTATACTTTGTGATGTACTACACATGTACAAAACTGTCTTCACTGATACTTCATATGATGAATCAAATAGATTGTATTTTTTGTTAGGAAGAAGTCATAGAACAACTAAATTAAGGTGTAAAAAGGCCTCTAGATTTTACAATAACTAAACTAATTGCATTGTGAAAGTGTTAAAAGCAACTCCCAAAAGACGTTGCAAAGATCTAATCACCAAAGAAATCTGAAGAACTGAGACTAAAGTTATTCCTCACATTTTAGATATTTTTGATTTCATGAGATGGTAAATGCATAGCATCCTTAAATAAATGGTATGATTTTTATATATTACCCCATTCTTCCCTAAGCCTAGATTTTTCCATTTATTTGCTGTTCCAATATCGTGCAGATGAACTGACAACACCCCTAAGAAGGAGTTTGTGGAAATTAAACTCTCAGTAGCAGTAGCAGTCACTGGCATCAATATGTCTGGGCAATGAGGGAAAGGGAGCTTCTCTGCCCATCCAGCACAGAAGATTGTGGTCTGTTGTACCTGGTAGAAAGTTGGGAAAGGACTGAAAGGGATGTTTACCCAAGGGAAATGCCAATGGAAATGTTCCAGGCACTTCTTGATCTTTTTTTAGTAAGTACTAGTGCTTTGGTTACAGAAATTACACATTTGAAAACAGTAGTGACAAAAATGAAACCTCACTTTGAAAGATCAGAAGATCATGATGTGTCAATAACCATAAAGCAGGTTATGAGCCATGGCCACTGCAAGAAACAGAAAAATTACTTCTAAAAGAACATATATAAATTAATATTTCTCATATATTAAATTATTATTATTATTATTATTACTACTACTATTACTATTATTATTACTATTATTTAAAACTTAATAAAAATACAATTTACTAGCTCTGTGTTAGGTTCAGTTATGGGCTATAGTCAAATAATTTGCCTTTGTATGAGTACAATTTAGCAGTAGTCAGTATAGAGTTCAAATAAGGACCTTGTTGCAGTCCTTTACATTCAGGAATAACTGCTGCTTCTGTTAACATTGTTTTCTCTATTCTGTGTTAGAGTTTGTTATTTTCTCTATGGAAAATGATACAATTCTTAAGGGAGGCATAAATCTTTCATTTAGTAGAAGAGAAGGGAGGAAGGGAAGCTGGGAAAGCTCTTCAACTTCCTTGTCTGCTCAGTTCATCACAGGGGCTTTGCTGCTACCCGGAATTTTTGAGATTGTGAGAGAGTAAGGGCAACGACTCCCTTTCCTAGCCAGAGACTACTGCTCATCCATAGAAGGTTTATTTGTAACACAATTTTTTGCCAGCAAATATTGGTGCATACTGACTAAAATCAATGCCGACTGAATCATATTTCTATGACATTTCATTTGATAATCTAATATAATATTCAAAATTTGGTTTTTTATTTATTTGCATCATTTATTTATATATTAATTCATAATTCTTTCTTCCAGTACATTTTTATGATAAGAGTAGATAATAATTATTAATTTATTATTTTAGTGATTTGGGGAGTAAAAAAAATACATTACCAGCTGTTTTATATTATCCTTATATAAACACACCAACTATTTCAGTGTACCTACTTATACTCTAATGTACAGAATGTATCTCAAGAAAATTATTTTTTAGTGAAATGAAACAGAATTCTCACTGGCTGGTAGTGCTGATTTCAGTCATTTTCTTTAATGCTGTTTTTAACCTTTAAATAGCAAGATTTGTATCTTGTTAGCAGTTCTTTTTTTTCTGAAATATGGGAGCACCATGAAATAACCAAAGTCCTGCCTGTAGCACCAGCACCAGCCAGTTGATAACCAATTTTTGCCTGTTCACCTGTGGATGAACAGCAAGATTTAGCTGCAAAGGCCAGGAAAATTTCACCAGCAGAATTTGCCTCTCTGCAAGCAACAAGTCTTCCTGGATAGTCTCCCTATACATACCAAAAGTGAAGGGAAGCAGAAGGGAAGCATCAGCTATTGTCACTGCTTCCCCTCAATGCTGATGGTCAGCCCATGCCAAGCTGGCTTGGAGGCCCACCTCTATTGGACTTCTTAGCCTTCCTTAACAATTAGGCCATTGCTGATGCTGTGGTTGGTGAAGTTTTTTCTTGTGACCACAAGCTTCCAGTTTCCCATATCTTTGGAGTTCTGACGTTAAGCTCTTCCTTCATACTGACCAAAAGTTTTGTCCTCTACAAAGTGTCTTTGAAAACTCTTGCTCTCCTGTTCAGCATCCTGGTGCCATGCAATCTATTCTCTCCTTCTCCTTTACCCCCTGCTGTCATCCAGGCACCCCTGAAGCCCCAAGCCTTGGTGCAGGCATCCACCCTCTGCAGCTCCTTAAGTCAGGGACTCCAGTTTGCAATGGGTACGTTCTACAGCTGGCAAAGAATGGAGAAATGGCCACAGTCCATCACCACTTCAGTCACAGAGTCCCAAACTGTCTGGAGCAGAACTTCTAGACCCTCTTCAATCCTCTGCCCTGGTGACTGCTGATGTCTGTGTTACCTGCTCTCCTGCACATCAGCTAAACCATTTCTTCTCAAAGCAGATGAAGAACAGCCTGATGTTCCTCTCTCAGCTCTCTGTTATGGACTACTGCTGTTCCTTTCTAATCAAGACATCTTCAGGAAACAGCTAGTAGAAATTCCTGGCTGCAGAAGTCACTAGGGATTTCCAGAAGTAACTAAAAATAGGATACTGATTAAAGAAAAACATAGACCAAGCAAAAAAAAATTAAAACGGAAGCAGAAAAATAGTATTAATGAAAACCCAAAAATAGTTTTAATAAAAACCCACCAAGAGACAATTAGGAAAAAAAAGATTATGCAATCTATATTTGCCCATTATTTTTGACCTTCTTCAGGTCATCTATGAAATATTTCAAGTAGGTTGCATATGTCTATCTGCATAATAATTTTGGTTTTTGACTTCTGATGGAAATAAAAAGAGAAATCCATGTGAATTGAAAGAGAAACAGATTTCTGTTTTCCTTTTCCAGTAAAACTGGCAGTTTTAGGAGATCATGAAACTTTCGCTTCTCATCTTTCTTAATTTCACTCTTTGGAAGGTACTGTGACAGGTAGTTTCAAAACAAACAAAAAGAGATTCTGATAATTGTGGGAAAAGTAAATTCCTCTGAAAAGAAAAAAGAATACCCATAATTAACTGCTAAATTTTTTGTCATTTCTATGTTTTAAAGGGTCAGAAGTACAAAAATCAATGTGAGATCAAGCATCTGGCCACATAGATCATAGAAGAAAGAATCATCAGGGGAAGCAGGTTAATAGTCCATTGAAACACAGTACAGTACATTAGTACATTAGTACAGTAGTTCCTTTAGACTCCTGACATTTGATCTTCACTTCATCCAGTCTTGGGTGATCAAACATTTAAAATTCCATTCATAGTTCATTATGCATTAAAAAAAAGCCTACCAATTTTGAGCTGGAAAACTACAAATCTCCCAAATTTGAAAAAGTGCTACAGTAATTTTGAATCACTTCTTATTGCCTGAGCCCACTTTCAAACTCAAGTACTTACAAAAATTTTTTAAGTATCCTAATAATTTTACATACCTCCAAATGATGTGTAACTTGAGCTCTAATTTTTCTGAACTACATTTTGAATGCTGAATAATACATCTTAATTTTTCTAAGCACAGAACTCAGAGACAGAGGATAAAGACAGAAATTTGAAATCTGGATTGATTGTAGGTCATTCAGAAATAAAAGATGCAAGATTGTGCAGTTTGCATTTATCAGGTAGAAAGGTAGTCTCAGTTAACATGTTTACATCTGAATAGTTGAGAGTTTTAAAATACCACGCATCACAACACAAAGAGGAAGGGTTTATAACATCATCAGGATTCTGAAATGCCCTTCTAGTTTCTATATACACTATTTTTAATACCCAGTAAAACTAGTAGGAATCGGTTCTTAAATACTGAAGGAGGTAATGACTCAAATTTGTGATGCTCTAACTTAAAGTTCCTTTATTTAGGGGTCTCTTTGGCTATTACTTTGGTTCTTTCTCTATTCCCTTCTTAATGAAGATGTGGCTTGCTTGAAAATCCCCCATATATTTCTAATAGTTCTAGTCATATTTTTCAAATTCTGAGAGATTAATTAATTAACACTGATCCTTTCCTCCTGTTAATTTCTTAGTAGCCAGAAAGTAAGGAGAAAAGGAGGATAGGCAGGAAGATTTCTGTTTGGAGCACTTGTATAGATCAGTAACAGAAGAAGGTTTCTGAAGTATCCGTTATGCTGCCTTTTAAAAGATTGCAAAAAAGGTATTTGGAGCTCCATTACTTGTTATTGTCATTGATAAGCACCAAATTGAAAAAAAATAAGAATTTTCTAGACAAGAAATTTTCTATTTCTCCAAGTTGCTATCATTTAGAAAGTTAACACTTGATACACATCTGTTAATAGTCAGACCTCATCTGAATTCATGCTTATGTGCTGGAGAAACAAGAATGTAGGTATGTAGCAAAGTTTTTATCTCATTGGTAGATATTATCTAGTGCTTTGTACCATGTAATATTAGAATGGGAGAAATTAATTCCTAGTACAGAGATTTTTTAATGATAGAATGCTAAACTGACATGGTTAATTATGCACTTTTTTTGCCGCTGTTAAAGATAATGTTATCTTTGAGTAGGATGAAATATCCAAATTTGAGAGTAAAAGAACTGGGGTTTTTTTTGTGGGGTTTTTTTTTTCCCCTTTTTTTTCCCTATTCATTTTTTCATAGCTGAAACCTTAGTGATGTTAGAATGAAATACTATTCCCATATATCCCTGAAGGGTTGGATTGATCTGGACCAAAAATGGGCCAGGGATAGTCTAAAATTTTTATCACTGTTATAAGATTTCTTGATATCTGTCTAATACAAAGTGTAGGCAAACCCACCAATATCTGCTTTTCCTGTATATGCCATCAAATGGAGGCTGGTATAATTGTAGGATGAACATGCTGCTTAGCTGCATAAAGGAATCCAAGAGTATTTGCCATTCACTCCTCAGATACAAAATGATCTCCTAGAAATTGTTTCAAGCATGGCTAATTTTATACAGATTAACATCAGTGTAAAGGAAAAAAAGCAAACAGAAACTCAGTATTATAAAGGCAAACACAAGCAGACAAATTAAGGAAACAATCAAATGTGGTTTGCTCAAATGCAGTTTTCTACGTGTAATTTAAAAGCAGTCATTCTAATAAAGCTGCAAATTTTTTCAGTATACCTGATATTAGTTCTTCTTTCAGAGCACTTTTAAAAGAAACTAAGTAATTAGTAATTAAATGATGTTTAACTTCCTGTGAAACCTTTATCCTCTTCTCAACAGCTTTCTTCCCTTAAATATTTATGCTTTTCAGTTTGACTCAGAAATAGTAGTAGTTCTCACTTTCTAATTGTTCCTTCATACCTGAATGGATTTTTCTGTCTTCTATGCTAATGTACTTTAAACATGCCATTACTGTCACTTGACATTTTTTATGAGCTTTGTAGAGACTTTTTTCCTAATATAGGATATAGAAGAACCAGATCATTTAATAGGTTTGGGAAACAGACTTGCTTGCTAATTGACAAGTGCTGACTGTCACAGAGATTATTCATATGAAAAAGGTAAATAATCATATTTTTAATTTTTTTTGGATCCAGAAAAGTTCAGCTAAATGTGTTTCTGGAAGTAATCTTTTCACTTGACCTGTAATTGCTGAAAATGTAAATCAGGGAAAAAAAAAAACAACAAAATTATGAGCATAAGAATTTTATCTAGTTGTGTCCTGGCCTTTACATATTTCCCCTAGGTCTGTCAGTACTCATGACAGAATCAAAGTAAGGCAAACTTAGGATGATCTTCACTCTTTGGGACCTTTCCTGTACTGTGGAACAGGGAAGAGTACTGATATTACAATGCTGAATTGCTGTGTCCTCTCCTTTTTCCCTTGGTCCTACAAGTTAGGAAAGGAGAAGAAAATGATGGAGGGAGTTCTGGGTTGTATTTATCTGTATGTGAATATTTATATGGAAAAAAAAATACTATTATGTAAGTGTACATATATAAGAATATGAAATGATAGATTTATAGGGAAGGGAAAAGAAATAGAGGAATAGAGCCAAAGAGACAAAGAGAATATACTCAAATGAAAATGAATGAGAGAAAAAAATTAGGGAAAAAGTCAAAAAACTGAGGGAGGAAAAAAAAATAACATTGTTTGCCTATGCCTGCTTCATTATAGAACATGCAGTTGTGACCAAAGCAGTCATGCAATCATAAAATCACAGAATGGTTTGACAGCATTCTTCATTCAAGTGTGACACATGTATGTTGTAGCTATTTTTGCCACATATTCCACTTTAGACTTATTTTTTCTTTCTCCTTATAATATGGCAAATCAACAGTGTGTTACCAATCCCAGGGGAAAAAAAAAAAACAAAAACAAAAAAATAGCTGAGGAAATAATTCATAAGCTACTAAATCAAGAGTACTTCAGCACCACCACTGTGATCAGCTTATATTTGGAAATAAATTTAGCAAGAAGTATTCAATTTCTATCTACATTTAATTCTAGACATTATCTTGGATTTCCCCAGTCCTAGATCTTCTCTTTAATACGATATTTTACTGACTTGATTAAAAACCAAAAAGTAACATATTTAAATTTCTAGGAATTAGACAGGATCCTTAAAAAATTCTTCATACCTAGTGAGATATGACACACTGAAACCGAATTCCTTGAGATTGAATTAAAAGTTGTTATATCAGTGTAAGGGTCACCCTGCAAATAGAATGTGGCATGGAAAATAAAAATCTGATTCATAACTTAAAATTAAGTATTATACCAATTAAAACTATATTAATGTGGTATTTCAGCTCTCCTGACCTAATTTTAGGTGTCTATAAATAGAGCCATATAGCACACCAAATGCAGATATGTATTTTAGGGTGTCCTGAACAGCTCTTCAGAAACCATTTACACTTTTCTAGTACATCAAGTACATATCAAGTATAATGATATCTAGGTAATCCATACACACCTAGATCTAGGTGTTGAATGAGAAGCTTATTCACATTTTTGACAAGTAATTTAAATATCCTCCCCCTCATATTTGCTGGTTTTGCATGTTTTGGAAAGGGGTTTTTTGAGATTTATATCTTTGTATCTCTAAGTTCTCAAGGGCAATATCAGGACACTTGACTAAATACATAAAGTGATTTCTACTTTTAATATTGCATGTCTATAGAACTTTTAAATTTCTCATATTTTACTGATACTGATAGTATATGGAAACTTTTTCTAGAAAAGACTAAAGGCAAAGTAAAAGAGAGCTCCATATTTTTGTAAAATTACTACTTATTTTTGTAAAAAGTAGTGTATATAAATGCAATCTATAACAGGTATAGACATTGGTTTTATAAACTGGTTACTGGAGTCATTCATAAAACTGATACTACGTAAGTAGATGAAGGATTCATCTTACCATTTAGCTGGTATGGCAGTACAGATATTGGCTTCCTTGGCTTTCTGTCCTGCAAGCAATAGGGTGAGGGAAAACCCAGCTAAAACTCAGCCAACAAAAAAACAGGTACCAACTGTAAAACATGATTAGAAAAGAGTGATGAAAAGAGAGTGATTCCACTGGAAGCACTACAAAGTTATCCGCCTGGTGCATTATACACTTACGGTGAGACTTATGTAAACTGTGGCCAGGATTTCTTTACAAAGATAAGGAATGCAGATAAAAATGACTGTTAAATACAATTTTAGGTGGCATCAAAGCTGTGGCTTTTACTTGAACCTCCCCTTTTACTTCAGTTATTGTGCTTTGGTCAGTAGTCCCAGAAGACGCCAACTGTACACTTTTAGGTACACTGAAAGGTTAAATTCAGGAACACTTTAGCTACAAATGGACATTTAGTGTATCCACTAGATTTTACTCTGCCTCAAGCAAAAAACATCAGATTTTCCCTGTTAACTGCTTTACTCTATAGAAATATTTCTGTTTGTCTAGTCTGAGAGACATTGACAAAGATGTTCCTTGCTTTAAACAACACAAATATTCTTCCATTCATCCTTTCTCCGCTGTGTATTTTAATTAATAGTAAATTAGTAGAAAGCATACTTACACTTAAAATATGTTTATTTTTATATATTATTTATATTTTATATATATATTTATATTTTCATATATTTTTATAAATATGTTTATTTATATATATTATACATACATATAGAAATATATATGTATATAATACATATATACATCTATATACATATATATTAAAATACATATAGTTATGAAATGATAGTTATTAACAAATTCTAATATTATGTATGTATGAAAGCATTAAGGCAATACTGCAGTGATGATGGAGAAGTTACACTAAGATCAAAAAACAGGCTCACATGAGATAGGAATGCATGTAGGTCTCTGCTTGTGGACCAAGGTTTGCTAGATTTGCTAGAAATGTGATCTGACTGTTTGATACAGGAGCTATATAAGTGAATTTGCATGAAAGACATGACTACTGCTATGTCAAACTGCTAAGGTCTTTACAAAACCACAAGGCATAAATCTATCGGAAGTTAAAGGATGTAATTAAGGTCATATATCCTAAAGACCAAATGCCTCTTATACATTAATAGGCTTGGGGCATTGACCATCTCTCTAGGAACACCGTTCCAGGGTTTGACCAGTCTCTTGGTAAAGAAATGGCTTCTAATGTCCAAACTAAACCTTCTCTAGTGCAGCTTTGAACAATTCCTGTCAGAGCATCCCAGGGAGAAGAAATCAGTACTTCTCTCTCTTTCCCCACTTCCCTCTGAAGGAAGTTGAAAAGAGAAATGAAGTTGCTCTCCATTCTCCTTTTCTCCAACCCAGACAAATGAGAAGTATTTATCTGCTCCTCATAGGACATTCCTTCCAGTCCTTTCACCAGCTTTGTTGTTTTTCTCTGGTTTCATTCAAGAACTTTAATATCTTTGTTAAATTCTGGGGCCCAGAACTGCCCACAGGACCAAGGTGGGGCTGGACCAGTGCTGAATACAATGGGATAATCACCTCTCTTGAGCAGCTGGTGGTGCTGTTTGATGCACCCCAGGATGTGGTTTGCCCTGTTGGCTCCCCAGGGCACCCTGCTGACCCCAGCTGTTGACCAGCAACCACAGGTCCTTTTCTGCAGTCCCCAACCACTGCTGTCCCTATTTATACTTGTGCCTGATGTTACTCTATTCTAGCTGCAGAATCCATCATTTGGACTTCTTAAATGTCAGACCATTGATGACTCCCCAGTGCTCCAAACTATTTCAATCCCAATTTAAGGCTTCTTGTCCCTCAACAGTCATCAGCGCATCCCAAATTGATATCATCAACAGGCTTAAATTCATTCAGCTCCTGCATCCAGATTATTGATAAATGTTTTGAATTGAACTGGCCCTAAAATTGAGGTCAATTTTATGTCCGGATAACTTCTTTTTTATATAAGCATGTCCATACTGAATTATGTTAAATATCACCCAGCACAGTTTTCTATGGTAACCAAAAGTTGTATAGGAATGCAAGAGTAAAAAAATATTTTGTTTCAGAGATTCTATATGACGTTTCTTTTCTTTTCTTTTCTATAAAATCATTATATACTTTAACAGACTTTATATGCCTGATCATAAACCTGATATTATAGCTACCCATGTAGATATGTTTCAGCCTGTATTTTTACATACTCTTTTCTATCTTTTGATGGTACCTAAGAACAGATATTTATTCCCTTTACAAGTATTATAAATTTATTAACAACTACGTTTCTAAGTTTAAAACATAAATCATGAGCAGAAAGCAAGTCTGGCATGAGGACAGTAGTCAGTGATATTTAATACTCATGCATATATTTTTTATTCTTTTAAGAGAGCTAATAGAGTGGTTTTTTGTTTTAGTTTTTTTTTGCAAAATATACTCACCAAAGAAAAATCTATACCAGAATCTGATTATATTTATTCTAGGATTTAGAAATATATTTTAAATACAGTATCTCAGAATCTAAGCAAAAAATCAAGTTATACAAACTGATTGATAATTATTTGCATTCTTTCTTCCTTCTAAATAAAACTGCTGTTTCCTTTTCTACGATCTTATATTGTATTATTGAAATCTCTTATATTGCCTATAATTATGGAAAGTATAATCACTGATGATCAAAGATAACAGTAGCCAGAACACAGAGTATTTCCAAATATTGTTTTTCAAGTCTTAAGCCTGGCCCACAAAACATTTTATATCATATAACCTTGTCTTCATAACTTTACCTTGAATTCCAACTGTTCTTGAAATTAACGTTATGACACGCATGTAATCTAATTCCCCCTTTTGTGAATAGCTATGAAAGCACTTTCAAACCAGCAGCCCTCTTCAAAATTTTCTTTTGCAATTTGTCTTTACTTTTTTATTGTTCAACCTTCTGACTTTATACTTTTCTGTTTACTATTCTTCTGTGTGAACCACAGTAAATAAGTTCAAATCAACTATAAATAGCATGTGTAGCATTGATGTGTTGTCCTAACCTTGAAAGTGGTTTAGATTGTCTTTTGTGCAAATTGCTTTTCTTTGCAACAGAGTTTTTGTGTTTCTAGATTGTGGCGTCTACCTTAAAAATCAATTGTGTTTTTTAGTATTTTAAAGACAGTTTCAAATCACTAGCTAGAACAATTACCATCCTCCACTTGGCTTAATATCCATGAAAAATAGAGGGTCTAACTATTTTAATCACACTATAGAAGGAAGAAGTGGGATTAGAAAACTTAGAAGGCTTTTATCCTATTACTTCTTTTAATATTTCTCTTCTAATTAAAGTTATAAGAGGTTCTCTTGCTGCAATGAACTGGAGAGATAGTAGAGGACACCCTTTAATTAGAAGGAAATGGTTCAATACCATTAATAACTTCTGAAAGCACTGAATAAATGCATTGTGGCCTTGTCCATGAAATTAATTCCTTGTTGAAGCAAAAAGCATGTCATTTGTGTGGAGAAAAAAAAAAATTCTTTCTGTTTTCACTTCAGGGAAATATTTATGTACATAAAAGTGAGTTCCTTTGTTTCATACAATGGTTCTTGCTTCAAAGAAAGGGAGTGGCCTAATAAATCTATTTGCTTTGCATGTAATAAATCAGATAAATAATATAACATAAAAGATACTCAAATGTTTACACAAAGACTTAGCTAATATTTCTGCCTAAAGACATGAGACAAAATGAGTTAGGAGATTATAATGAAAATGGCAGCTTTATATACAATAGACTGGTTCTTAGGTGGAGGCTGAAATGACTAGATTTAATCCGGAACTTCCTAAAAAAATATTTTTATTATTTTATTTTGCTTCCTGATGATGACATGAAGATAATAAAAGGTAAAATTATTAATTTAGTTTCTTCAAGAGAATGCCATGAACTTTGACTATGTACTACCCTCAGGTAGTCTGATTTTATATCATTTTTTAGAATACAGAAGATTTTTGTAGCATTATTCCTGAATCAAAATATTTTAGTAAGGATCAATTTGTTGTGAAATTAATTTAGGAAAACAAAACTAGAGGGTAGTTACTGTAGGTAATTTCCATTCATTTTAGTTGGTCTTGTAGTTTCCACTATTTAAAGTAATTATTTCATTCTCTCTTCTCTTAAAAGTGAGAGGTACCTGTTCTGTTCTACATGACCAGTTTCTCTTTTCAAATAAAGCTGTACAGCACCCTACAAAAGCAGAATAAATTATGTCATTCAGGCATTCTTAAACTTCCACTTCCATATATTCTAAATTTCAGCTTTAATTTTCCTGTTTTGCAGGTGCTTTTTCTAAAAATTAGTAAAATACATATTTTTCTAAAAATTAGTAAAATACATATTTTCTACTGACATCTATGTATATGTATGTGTATATGCATATGTATATGTATGGGTGTATATATATGTATATATACGTGTGTATATATATGCATATATATGTGTATATATATATGTGTATCTATATATATGTATGTATAAAATTTTGTCTGTAGTGTAGATCTGCCAATTAAGATTTATAAACTCATGGTATTTACACTCAGGATACAAATGTCATGAATGCATTCATTCTCAGGCAGTGAAAGATTAGAAAAAAATACTTGATGCTTGTGATGGACTTGATACAGTATCTGTATTTCAGTATCCTCAAATTGAAATTAAATTGAATAGTGCAGGTTTGACTGCAAAGCAATGTAATATATAAAGGTGTCTTTTGTGTTTAGCTTTGGGAAATCACAAATTTATTTGCTTTTACCCTCCCTATCTTCTCCCCAGCCCCATTGGAGAGGGAGTGAATGAGCAGCTGTGTGGTACTTGGGTGGCTGGCTGGGTATGAACAATCACACCTTTAAAGGTTCCTTCCCACCCATTCTATGAGTCTATATTCTGCAGTTTTTTTCTGTGTGGTTTTGTGTTCATTCTTTGTATTCCTCATTCTGGCATTCCATAAATCTTTGCAAAACAATCAAACTACTTGAAACTTAAAATTATATTTTTTGGGAAAAATAATTACATAAAAAAGGCTTTTCAATGGCAGGTGTAAGGAAATTAAGTGTTACTTATCAAAGATCATTTGTTCATAATTTGTCACTTTTCAAAGGAAGAATCTTTCGTTCAGAAAATTATAAAGCAATATGGTAGAGCTTAAAATTCTTTGAGTCCATAATAGTTTTGATACCTTCTGTAGTGGTTTAGTTCATTCACTCACTTCAGGACTCCAGATTTTCTATTTTACTATCATTTGAGTTTAGTGGGATGTCAGACATGGTTCATTTGTACATAAATAATTGACAGTCTAAGACTACAAAAATATAAGCACATTTTCTAACAAGATTATTAAAAATATCATTACTTGTTGAAGTACCCATTCTTCTCTAAGACCCGATGGGCTTTTTAGCTATAGATTTTAATAGGCTCTTACAATTTTATTGCAAAATTAGAACAAAATTCTTGTAACAATAGGATAATTCTTACTGCTTTCTTATTATAGTATTAGCCCAATGAACATGTGCTTCTATCACACTGTGGTATACTTATTTTTGCACTACAATTTAGTTTAGATTATAAACTTGTGGACATTGAAAGGAATTTTACACTGGAAGACTTTTTAATATCAAATCCACCTTCCTGAAAAACACATATACATCCAGTACACTTCTTTGTAGCTTAATTAAAATAGATGTCTTCTTTCTGTCCTCCTCTGTAATTACTTTCCTCACTTTCATTGTGTTTTGCCACATTCTTTCTAGCATATGACAGTGATATATGAGCAGCCAGTGGATGAGCTAATGCTCTGTGCAACCTGAGTCACCTACCAGGTAATTTCTTCAGGCAGTGAACACCTGACCTACATTTTCAAGGAACCAGATGGGTCAACTTATTATCCTATGATTCTTCAGGTATTTGGATAGTAGCTAAGCAGCCACTGTAAGGAATCAAATCTAGCCACTTAACCAAGGTCCTCCGTATTTTAAAGTCATCACAGTTTCTTAAAATTGTCTTTTGAATTTCATTAATCTTGGAAGTAGGTGGGTTACTTTTTATGAGACTATAAATACAATATGTGATTCTACTTACCACAGGTTGAAGTTACTGGTAGTCTTCTGACTGAGTATTTTAACTTTGGGGCTAGAGAACTATGGAATAGGGTTGTATTTCCTTTTCAGAAGGCATTTAAAGAAAATAATCTCTTGTTTGCTAAATAATCCCTTCTGACCAGCAATATCTTTAGAGTTATCTCTGACATGTTTTACAAAGAGTACCTGGTTGCCTAAGAGCTACCAGTAATGCAGTTTTGTGAGTCAGGGTCTTTTGTTCTAAGCCTGAAGCCACAATAATTTGCCATGCATCTTTAAGGTTATTCTAAACATTATAAATTATAAGGATGACTCACATTGTAAGTCACATGTGAATATAATGCTATATTAAAAAAAAAAAAAATTCAGGACAGAAATCTAATGAATTCTATGCATCTCCAAGCATCTTCGTTTCATGACTCAATGGTAGCAATATCAAAAAATTACAATTGACTTTTCTCTTTAGGACTTTCAAGACTGAAGATGGAAATTACTCTATTTCTTTACTTCTACTGTGTACTTAAACTTTGCTTTAAGATTTGTCTTGACAACATCTTTATCAATCAGAATATGAAAATGATTAAGACATATTTCATAGTGAGATCGATTCTGTGTATTTAGAAATTAATACTTCTGTCACTGAAGCAGTAGGGCTCATACAAACCTATGGCAAAGTAAATAAGGTCATGGCCTAATTATATTTTGTTTATTTTATAATTTAATTAACAGTGTAAATTCTACTTACTTGTAAAAAATATGTTAAAATTTAACATTCATATGAGATACCCTCATAACTGTATGGAGGCCCTTCTCCAGATATATATTTTATATTTTATTACATCTCCTCTGATGGAGATTTTCTGAGGATTTGATTTCAAAGAGTAGTACCTTTGTGGTACTGGGTGGATGTGGTGTGTGGGTTATATGATTGAAAAAAAAAATAAAAAATTACTGTGATTAAATTCAGGAATTATTTCCACAGTTTCTACTCTGCTTTTTTCCCATGTATGTATTCATGTAGGTAATAATTCATTTACATATTTTTCTGGAAACCACCTCCTCTTTGACAAGTGATAAAATTATCATGTAGGTGGTGTCAGCTGGAGGTGCAAGTGTAGGGACACATTGACTCAAAGCCCCTCAGAATATAAACATTTTGATGAAACAGAACTAGAATTTACTAAAAATATTCAGATCTACTGAAGTATGTGTATGACTGCAATATACTGAATGCCCTCTTGGAAAAAGTCTGGACAACCAGTGACAGGAGATACCAATACATGATTTAATTCCATATGATACAGCATTTTTTTTTCTTGAAAAAGTGCTCACAGCCAGAAACTATAAATTTAAGTACACAATCAACAACGGCATACACCTATAGTTACTATCATTGCTATCCGAACTAACACCAAACTAAATCAATACAATTATTTACAACACTCAGTCTTTCTTTTCCTGAATTGATGTGTTATAGTCATTTATTTTACAGGAATATGTTTTATTCAATAAGCACTGTCTGAATTGGTGTTGAAACATTTTTCATTCAGCAGCCATATCCATCTCAAAAGCATCTTGAAGCCTCCTCTAAGCAGAGAGAAATACATGTATTTCAAGTCTCTGAAGGAGTGGCCCCTTTTCTATCAGCCAGACATTCAAAATACCAGTTTTGTCAAAGCTCATTTTGAAAATATAGTTTAGAAATGTCAAATTAGAGTAAGAAAGTATGGGGGAAGTTGTCAAAATCTAGGAAATTACATAAAACCTATGTATTTGTACTGCTGTATATCAAGAAATTTTAACCTAGTGATTAGGGGCAAATAGTCTGTTGTGCTAGAAACTGAGAATAACATACATGTTTAGCCAATACTGAGGAAGCAGTTAGTTTAAAATAGCTTTCCAAGAGGATACAGCAATTGTGAGTCACTAGAAAATGATTACAGGAATATTCAGCTGATGAACATGGTTTTCCCTATAAAAAGTTAGGTTTCTCTTTGTCCACTGATTTACTACAGATTTTTTTTTGGCTTTTATTCACAAAAAATAGTGAGTAAAATGCAAGGTGAAAGTGAAGAAAGATAACTAATTTTGGCACTGTTTTTCTTATGAGTTTTTTTATGAAAAATATTGCCTACCCATTTCAAGAGTCTAAGTATTTGAAGTAAAAATGGGATCTCACTAGTTTTTACATTTCCATTAATAGATCTACAGTTTTCTTCTTGTGTTTATAAGTAAGAAAAAAAGCATGTGCCAAAGGTGTACCAAACAACCACCCTCTTCACTTTGTAATCAGCATGATCATCTCAAGTTTCCCAACTCTTCACAGAACTGAGATGCATAATATCTATCTTCTATACACCATAATGATATAGCAAAACAAAACAAAATAAAACCCCACCAAAAAAATAAAAACCATTGCTTGGGCAAATTAATTCCAAGAGCAATTAAATTGACTGCAGATGACTGTTATTAGAGAACTAGTAAATCATAAAAGAGCCACAGTTACCTCTTCTGTCACAAATGATATTAGAATTTTACCTTGGGCTTTCCTCTAAGTGTAATGGTATAGATAATATGAATAAATATGAAATTTCATTAAAAATCATCGCTTGAGGGAGGGTCTCTGCACAGTAATTGATAGACAAATATAAAATATTTAAATGGAGTATTTAAACAAAGTATTAAAATGCACTTTTAATAAAAAAAGCTGGTATGGGATGTTCCCTCTATGATGTGATTAACTGAGACACATGGCAACAAACTTTCCAAGTAGTTCTGTGTGACTCTTATTAGTGCCAGGGAATTGTCTGGCATTCTGGACAGATATCTTACTACTAGAACTGCTCAAATAATGGACCTTTGGTTCATGCATGTTGCATACAGAGAGGTGCACTACTGCTTTTATTCTACAAATCTTAAATTCTTTCTATGGATAGAAATGGCAAGATGGTACAAAACTGGATACATCCCCTATCAGGCCACAGCATGCTCTAGACAGAACCATGCCTTGGCTCACCTGTAGTGCCATATTGTAAAGATGCACTTTTTCTTAAAAGTAACATTGCATGCAAGGAATTGATATTAATTTCCTTCAAGATGAAGCCAAGGCCATGTTGGTATCACTGGTAATGCCAACTGGGTGATAGCTCCAAGGTATTTTATTATGATTATATTGCTCAGCTCACCCTAGTGAGGTACAGTCCTGAAAACCAAATGAAATGCTCCAAGTACAGGACATGGTGGCAATTATGTCAACTTGTTATTGGAATACTAATTTCTCGATGTGCAGTGGTCTTCAAGATGGGACCACTACAGTACAGAGATCATCTATCTTGTCAGTATTTATATAAGAAAAATTATCAGAGATAAATAATTTGGAACTTATGTAAGTACTTTTATTAATTTGAAATGTTTTAAATGTTTCTTCTGGTTTTGTTTAGTTTGCATCTACTTGATTAATTGATCAATCCATATTGGAAGGTATTTTCAGATTATCTTATAGAAATGCTTCAAGTAAATTCTAAGCTGTACATATAGAATGTCATAAAGAATTTTTGTAAAAAATCCCTGCCTCATTGGTCTGAAGGTATTGCTTTACTAGTGTACAAATTTTATACACACACACACACACACAGAGTTGTTCATTTCTATATATTTGTTCACTTTCAGTGATTTTTAACAATTACTTATTTTCCACCAAATATTAATAAAAATCTTAGTTTCCTAAACACTGGATGAGTTTCAACCAAGATAGATTTTTTTACAGGAGTTAAAAAAAAAATAAATCTACAAACCTGCAGAGCAGTACAACTTTCCTTACTGTTCAGGATGCATATCAAAATTATTTTTAGACTGTGATGGACAGCACATGGTCAAAAGGGACACACTGCATTTTTACACTCAAAAGCAAGTATACTGAATCTGGCTGCTTTTTACATAATCATTCATATTTCTGTAATACAAGGCAAGGGATAATTTCTTCATGCTTAACTTTTCAGCCTTTCTATTATATGAAAAAAGGCATTTGTAATCTTAGTCTTTTGTTTCTCTTAATTCCATGCTTTAATTAATTTTATATTATTCTAAAGTCTTGTTGGCTTTTTTCAAAACAATTTCTTGAACAGATAGGAACTCAAAGAAAAGTAAAATCCTCCCCATTTCTTTTCTGTTCAGTAGAAAAGAGAAAAGCTGTATAAATGCTGCACATGTGAGACAGCTTTTCTCAGTGCCTACACTTTCTAAACACACTGAAAAAGGAAAGAAACCTTGACTTCTGTGGGTAGCATTTGGGGTGTATTGGGAAGGTTTAGATTGAAAAACCAGAGAAAATGGAAATTGCGATCTTCCTGCATCCTCAGCTTGATGATGCATCTGCACCCAATGCCCTGAAGCTGTCAGTCCCCCACATAGCCACAGCCTGCTTTCAGAGCTGGCCAGTGGTGTTACTATTACCTTTTTGAGACAACTCTTTCCTTGGCTGCTCAGCTTGTGTTTAGGGTGCAGTTGCAACCATTCATCTCATTCCTGTCTTGACACATGCTTGCTCATCCCTGATTCTGGTTCCTGCTCTGGATTTACTTTCCTGAGCTCATTTATCCTTGTTTGCTCTGCCTTTAGAAGCCTAATTTGCAGAAAATACAGCCTGCCTGTTTCTTCTATGTTGATGAATTCCTGACCCTGCATGTCCCTTGCAACTCAAGGTTTATCTAATGATCCTGACCACACATATCATCATATTGCAGGCTGAAGAGAACCAAATAAATTCAAGTTAAAAATTCTAGTAGCTGCACATACGTAGATATGAAGATGGTATTTATGAGTAGCTAGGAAAGTATTACAAATATTCACAGAGTACATATATACATATATATTTTTATCTTGAACATGTTACTATTATTTACCTAGTTATGCCTACATGTATATTTCTATCTACCTACTCTTGCAACACTTCAAGGTAAATTGAATATCAAAAGAGCCTGAGAAGTGTTAGAAGACTATTTTATTCATGACCAAATATACATTGGAACTATTTTGAATTGCATTTAGAAGTGAACCTGTAGAAGATGATTTTTTAAAAGGATATAATCTGCATATGTAGACAAATATATCCTGATTTATGGTATACATATGACCTTGGAACAACTAAGAAAATACATTCCCCATGAGATACAAGCAAGCTGTCTAGGAAAAAAACAACCACATTTAAGAATAGCATGAATAACAAATTAAAGAGAAAAGATACATTTTTTGGAAAACCAAATTGAGTTTGTATAGGAAGCACACAACTTAATCATGTGATAGATCATCAGGGTTGACTATGACTAATAGCATGGGTGAAGCCAGAGCTAAGTGCTTTCTGGATGCAGCAAGTTTCATTGAACTGTGCATAGGTTTCTTCTTTCATGAATCAACTACAGAAAACTGAGCATTACTAAAGAGAAATGTGCTTTAATACCTACTTCATTATATTTTTGTCTTTCTTTTCCTGTTTTTTTAACTTGAAATCTTGGTATGACTAAGTCTGAATGCAGCAACACCCAGAAGTGCCTGTCGAAAGAAGTCCCATACAGCAGCTTTGGGACTGAACAAATATTCTCCCAAATATTCTACATCTTCTGGATACAGAAGTGTAGGGCTTTATTCTAATTTTTCATTCCCTGAAATCCATAAGAAAAGCTATACATTCTTATATCTTATCTTCCTTTTGGAAGTATGAACTTATTTTCACACTAGGGTCACTGGTCCTAGGCTAATTTTGAGAATTATTTGTGATGCATCATGATTTAACCACAACCAGCAACCCAGCCCCACACAGCTGCTCACTCACACCCTACCACAACCCATTTGTGGCATGGGGGAAAAAATTGAAGGAGTTGAAGTGAGAAAGCTCATGGGTTGAGATAAAAACATTTTAGAGGTGAAGCAAAAGCCACACACAGAAGCAAAGGAAAACAGGGAATTAATTCACAGCTTCCCATGGGGAGGCAGGTATTTGTTCAGCCATCTCCTGGACAGCAGGGAACCATGGCCCATACCAGTAACCTGGGAAGACAAACACCATCACTCCAATGGCATTTTTACATTTTATCTTTTCGTGTCTATGTGACACAAAAGTACAAAGGCTTTTGTAAACAAAGAAGCTTTTGTAAGAAAGCTTTTAGTGTGCTGTGTTTGGTAATGTGAAAGAGTCGATCAAATATTCACACTGTTGTCATATGGTTGGTTATTCACTGTTTACCCCTTTTTTCCAACTTGTTTTCTAAGTGGATTATGCATTCCATTTAGCAGTATTAGTATTGGAGCCAAATTAGAAGTTTTGGGGTTTTTTTCATTATTTCAGAAACTTTAACATGCAACTGATTACACACAAAATGTTTGAATGGTGTAATTTACCAAAACTTATTTTGGATGTTCACTGGTTCTTCTTTGGACCAGCACTGTTCCCGTTGTTAAGCCCAGGGGAGATGTTACCTGAAGCAGCCAATGTTCATGTTAGGATAGAAGTAGATTTCAAAATTTATTTGAACATTTCATTCGATCTTTCATAGCATTCCATTGCCTTGTTTATACCCTTTTCTAAACAAACAATAATTCTACTGAACATTGGAGAGAGGGGGAAGAAATCCTTTCATCCACCATTTAGAAATACCTTGCAAACAAAAATGATTTTACATAATAGAAAATATAATAGATCAGTCATATGATGAATCATACAATAAGCAAATATGACAGTGCTTGATTTTCCTTCCTTTTCCTAAAATTGCTTTGTAATTGTTCATATGGATAAAAGACATCAACTTGACAGGAAATCATCAAGAAAAAAAATACAGTGCAAAGAAAATGGATTGGAGTCTGCAGTATTTCTTCACATGAATTTGTATTTCCAATACTGTATGTGTTCGATTCTCTTTAGAGGTAAGAAAAAAATTAATGAGCAGTCCTGTTTTGACTGTGCTTATGAACCACTGAAGATGAGAAAAAAATTACATGAATGTCATATCAAAAGTGAATTGGTGATATGTTGTGTGGTAAGGGATTAATTTGCAGATCCCCTGAAAGTATACTGAATATTAAGGAGCTTGAAATAAGCAACAGTTTATTTAGCTATTGTCTAGAGATCATTGTTTAATGTTCTATGTTTTGAATTATAGAAAAACTACCAAGTAATAATCATGGCCCTAGCATTTTTAATGGATCACAGCAGCATGTGTAAACCACCACACTAAAAAGTATTACCAAAAGAAAACAAAAAATTTGACAGATTTCTCATGCAGATCAAAGATTTTTATCTACCTGGTTATATGTGTGATTTGTTTGCTCTGAAAACCTGTAAGCAATTAAAGAAACAATAAAGTAAAATGCACTCAATTAGACACACTGGATTAGTGTGATATGTGACTGTGGAAGCTGAGATTGTACTGAGTTTTTAAAAGGAACTGGTTGTTATGTGGATATAAGAATACACAGATTTATGTTATTATAGTTGAACAAAACTAGAAGGCCCATATTTGACTGATCCATAGCCATTAGACAAAACCTAATCAAATATATCAGATGCTGCTTTTTGATATTTGTGGAAAAGTTCCTGTTTCCTTTGCCCATTCTATATTCATTGCCATTGGAGATGGGTTGGAAGACCAACAGTATATCCCAAGTTTAACTCTTGCAGAGTAAATAAAAACAAGAAAAAACACAACACAAAAATGTTATTACAGCATTGCTATCACTGCTGTGCACATGGTGCACTGTTAAGAGCAAGAGTCAATGGGAAGGAGCACATTACATTATGCAGATACACTCTAAGCTGGAATAGAAGTTGGTGTAGTAATAACATTAAAGACTACATTCTCTGGTATTTTGATCTGTGTAATAATTGGTCAAGGTTAAACTGATAGTCATGTTGAGAAAAACACAGCAACTGAAAGGCTGCTTCTTTTCTGGATTCTTCTCACAGATACATTTTGTCCTCCCTTTCTGAACTGTGACCTGCTCCAGCAAAGTTGCCTAAAGTGCCTTCAAGGTTCTGCAGAGAGATGTCAGTGTTCAGTTTGGTTTCATCATCAGCAAAATCCTTTTCCACAAACAATGAACACTGCAGCATTCATTGCCAGTGGCACAAAACAAAGTCTATTTTTGTTACAGCCTGAGGTGCCCTTCCACAGCAGATCAATGTTCATCATTTTCTTTTCTGCAGTTTTTTCTGTCTTGCTGTTTCATTCAGTTATGTGACAAATGTGTCTCTTGACATGACTGATGGAACTGTGTGTGACATCTCCCATCACCCACTGTAATACCTGACGAAAAGATAGTTTGTACTGATATAAAAAAATGGAGGCTTCCAGGCATGGATTTAAGAAGAAAAGCATATTTCTCCCTTTTACAAGCCTTGTAAAGTAGTTACTACTTAGTGCCTGTTAGCAAAAGTATTTTAAATAACAAGAACATTCAGAAGCAGACAGGAAATTTCTCATACTAACTTCAATTCATTGATTAAAAAAGCAAAACAGAGTGTTAGGCAAGATGGACTTATATAAATGTTACATTCAAAAGATAGGATTAAGTGTAAACCCTATCCTTTTTAAAAATTAATACAGAATGTTTCCTTTTATCGAAGGTCAGTTTTCAGGATGATTTCAAAACATTAGCAATAAAAAAACCCCCAGAAATTACAAAAAAAAATTTCTTTGTTATCCCATTTCCTTTCACAGCATTAGTATAACTATGAGCATGATGAAGATCTTAGGTTAAAGACAGCGAAAATAGATACATATTTCACAAGGAGAATAATAATCATAAGGCTTTTTTCATTTATTAGTGCTGGTTACACAGAATGATTTTATTTAGCATAAATGTGAGAAAACTGATATTTAAGATTTTTTTCCTGTAGTAAATTGCAGTTTTATACACATCCAAATTTTTCTTTCCAGTTTTCCAAGAATATGGTAATAAGTTATACATTTATATTTCGTCATTTAATTTTCTTGTCATTGTCTTTAATCCCTGTAAGATGGAACTCACCCAAATGACCTATAATGGTATGGATTTTCTGTGGAGAATGTAAGAAGATAGTTTATTAGTAGCTTTATTTTTAGAAAGTGATGCAACTCGAGTCTTGCTGTCCCATTATATGAAAATCCAAAAATAAAATGTGGAAAATGCTGTGCACAAGAGCATCTTGTGCACATAGCATAACCCCTCAGGTGTACTTATGACATGTACTGCTGTGCATATGCAGAATACTATGCATATCCTAGCCAGCCATGTCTGGCTAAGAGACAGCATGAACTGGCTGAACAGAGGGTTGTACCTATTGTACAGGATGTGGAAATGCCTTGCTAACAGAGAAGCAGAGTATTCCGGTGATCACAATCTGTGTAAAGCTCCTAAAAAATCTGTAAAATGAAAATTGCTTTCAGCCAGTGTGCCCCGTAACAGATTTGGATTATGAAATTATACACTATGTGACACTGTAACCTTGACCATTTCAGAGGAAGGAGCATGCTTACACACTGCGTATTGAAAGCAGAATAATTCATTCAAATTACCTGCATTGCAGCTGAGCAACTGTTAAACTCTGAAATCCTACAGCCTTTAATGTTACCTCCCAGACACGTAGAAAGCCAGTTTTCACAAGATCATATAATTAATTTCTCATGCAGTACATTGGAGACAAATTACTGTCAGTGATCAGTACTGCAGTTTTTATCATCTTCTAGAACAAAAGAGACAGGTTTGGGGTGGGTTTTTCCTTTTTTTTTTTTTTTCCTTCCCTCTAGGGGAGGAAAACAGTTAGAGCTTTGTCAGCCTTTTTGACCATGAACCTTAAAGAGCTCACTTAGTTTAGCAGCCTTAATATCTTTGCAGCACTATAAATAAAGATCTGTTTTCCCCAGGTAGGAGGCATTTCAGGACCAGATACAGAAGAGGTAAAAAAAAAAAAAAAAAAGAGAAAACAAACAATGATGGTTCAAATTAGGCAATCACCAACCTAGCCCCTTTGACATTGAGGCCAGCATCTTACTATAAAATTATCATTTCATTGAAAAGGAGAATTATATTTGATATGCACTGAGGTACCTTAGAGAAATTTCATGGCATCTTTCCTAGCAACATCAGTGACCTTATTTTGCCAGATTATTTTAAATTAAAGGATCCAGACTTAACACAACAACTGCTGGCAGTTGCTTCTCTCCATTAATTGATGCTTCAGAAGGAAATTCACAGGGAAATTGTCTGGCTGCGATTTTTTTTTTTTTTTAAATTTTGTTTCTGATCACAAAAGGCTACCTGCATTTTCTGTATCCCTTACATTTTCTTTACATCATAAACAAATGTCCCTGACTATTGCTTCCATTCCTCTACTGCTGTATACTATTGTGCATCACAAGGATTGATGTGTTATGCTTGCTCATTTTCATGTCCATGTTTCAACCCTGTTCCCATGGGGTTCACTGCTTGCTTTTCAGTAGATTTTCCCCTTAGAGAGGCAGGGCTTCAGTATTGCTGCAGGCTTCTAACATTACAGCCCTGCAAATGTCAAATGGTGTTCCGGTGAAGCCTGCTGGCTCATTTGCTTGGATCTTCCCCTCCAGGCTCTTTTTAGCTTTCCCTTCTCCTTCCCTCCTCCCTCAAGAGCCTGATGCCTGGCATATTTCCCAACTGCATTAGTCATGCCAGAAGCAGAACCATGTATTCTCAGCTGAGCTGGTTCCACAAGCTGCCCAAGAGCCCTTATGAGACCAACAGACCATACAGCTTTGATAATTTTGCTAGAAATACACTGTTTATGGATGAAGAAGCAGTAATTGTATATTTCAAGTGCTGTTTCTGAGCTTTTAATAGTGATAATTTCAAATTTGTTTGGTGTGGAAAAGAAACTTAAGATTATTGTTTAAATATTTTAAGTTCTGTGGACTTCAAACAGGCTTTGATAATCCAGAACCTTATATTTTTAAATGCATACCTAGTTGTATTCAGTTGTCAGCATACATGCTATCCCTCAGGAGACATCCTCTAGCTTTTATGTTATAGCTATTTATGTTAAAGCTAGTCAGAAATCTGGAAAATAAACCAAAAACTTCTTGCCAGTAATTTTTTACTTATCACCTCTTTATCAGGAAAAAATGTAATAATGAGTTTGGGGAACATAAATAAAAAACATAGATCCTTTGTAGTATTTCTCCCCACATTACTCTCCCTAAAAGTATCTGCTTGTAAACTTCATGGTACCGACAGAGAAATGGACAACAATATGAAGATACGTGACTTAGAATCTTGCACTAACCTCTACTGAGCTTCTATGACTTTTATAAATGAAGTGGAAATAATTCCACAAGCTTATTTTAACTTAAGTCCATCTTAACAAAATTGGTGATCAGGGTGGGAAAGAAGAATGGAGGAAGAAAAGTGGGCCAAGAAAATATATGCTTGTCCATTTCAGCATGCCTGCTGAAAACAATATAAAATGCATTAACACCATTTTTAACACTCGCATTTGCGAACATGAAAGATAAACAGTGTGTGTGGTTTAACTTTTAGATAATAAGATAATCTTTCAGAAGATAAAGAAGATGGTATGGGGAGGACAAAAGGGCTGCAGGAAGTTGTCAGAGTCCATCAAAGATGCTATCAGAGCACCACAACAATGAACAAACCTGTTTGTGTGGATTAGCCACACTAGAGACTGTCTTCATGCACATGCTATATAGAAAACTCAGAAATGTCAGGGCTGTTGCTAAATTCTATTCTAAAAATACCTTCTAGCAGTTTTCCTAGTTGGAAAAAAAATAATATTTGGAAGCATGAGCCAGAGTAAAGCAACTGTTAAGACCTTATTTTGATCTGTCCAGAAACTGGACACTGCATCTGATTAATGCAGAATCTTCACCCTATGTCCTCATCATGTCAGTGCACATCACACTAAGTGATACAACTAGCACTTGTCATCTTATATTTCTTCTTTAAGCATCTCCCAAGAAAGAAACTTCCACAAAAATTAGGAAAGCTGAAGAAATATGTTTGGTATCTTGACTGGAAGTGAGTGTTGCAAATTTTGACAAGTTCCTAAAAAGCTCTGACTCCTCCAGAAACAAATAGAAATGGTTTTAAAATCAGGTTATCCAAGTCCCTGACTGGAATGAGACACAGTTCTGTGTTCTGAGTTGGAATAAAATTTGTATTAGTACAAAAAGCATACGTCTGAGAGCTAATAACAATTATCATTGCCCATCCCGCATAGACCATGGTGTCCTGGGGTGACTTTACTTTTAAAATAAATTTTAAAATAATAAAAATATTTTAAAATAAATAATATAATATAATAATGTTATTTAAAATAAAATAATATTTTGTCTATTTGGAAGGTTTGGTTATTGTAAAAAAAAAAAAAATGTAAGTGTTCTCTTCATCTATAAACCATAAACAGCAATGCAAAAAGTCACACAACTAATTTCCAACCTCAAATTTGACGAAGAAACTCTTTGAGCACCAGTAACAATTCTCCAGTGGCAGTAGAAGATTTCTGAGATGCTGTTAGCAGTAAAACAAAGAAATTAATATTATTACATATTTTCATCAAAACATACATTTCATGAAAGCCTAAAACATTGCGTAGTGATTTTGCTGACCTGTTCAATAGAAATTACATCAGATACTGGGATTTCTAGCACTTCCAGAGAAACAGAATGGAGACATAGACAATCACACAGAAAAGACACTGCCCTTTTCAGCCTGAAAATAGGCTTCTTACAGCAGGTCTGTTTTTGAGAAAAAAAAAAATCAGAAAATCACAAGATTAGCAATAGAGTCTATATTAACAGTGTTATAACTCACTCCAGAAGGGAAGAATAACCCAGGATCTTGTTTAGAGATCCCTTAGGGCAGATTAGAGGGAAATGACACTGAGTTATTGGTGTTGGCAAATATTTATATGTAGGGAAATTTGGAAAGCGAGTATGTAGTCAATTTGGCTACTATCTATAATAATATAGAAATATAAAAACATAAAAACAGCATTTAAGAAAATAGAGAAGGAAAATGAAGAGCAGGAAAAAAGGAGAAAGATCCCACCACCAATGGACTGCTCAACAAGACTGGTTAGTTGCAGTTTCGGTGCCTGTTGATCAAAGTGCTGGTCATAATCTTAAACCCACGAGGGAAACCAGCAAAATCCACCACCTACATGGTCTATATTCACTCAGGTTAAGGTGGGGAACACACAGATGCTTTCCCTAGGGTGGGAGTTTTGCAGTGGATGATGCAATACTTTGGATCACACTTCTGGAGTCTTTGATGGTCTAAGATGTTACAGCTGCCTTTCATCAGAAGTTGAATTATTTATGGTCCATTATGGCCCATGAGCAGGGATGCCTTCAGTCTACCTGTGAATGTCCTAGTATTTCTCCACAGAGGAGTTTTCACAGCTGAGCCTTCTCTTACCTTGTTCACACCCAGTTTGCAGCTGGAGGTGCCAGGTGTGAATGCCCTCTGCAATATGTGCACTTTGCACATAATTAGCTGCACCCTGATTATTTGAGAAATTATCTTCCCAGTCTCTCAAAAGCATTGAGAATTACAAAAATACAAAATCAATTACAAGAATAATATCAATAAAAACCAGAAGAAGAACAATGACAATAACAATAAATGAAAAAAGCTAATTATTCAGCCATCATTCTGACTTTTTTTTCATACTTTTGACCAATATCTTTACCATCTCTCTCAACTATTGACTGGCCTTACATCCCTATGAAAAATAGTCATAACTATATGCCTACTCAGCTGTTCTACAAGCTTCAATGGGGCTTGGATGGATTTCTTAGTGCCCTGAAGATTGAATACTGGAAAACCTACTAAAAGACAATATTCAGAGAGGTTTGGGATTTTTTTTTTATCTGCTACATAATAAACAGTAGAGGGATAATGCTAATATTTGCATCTTTGACCATATTCCTCAGAAATATATGCATGCGTTTACTTTTATTTCAGTAACTCCCAATAAATATTGCAATTTCTTAAATGTTTTTAAAACATAACTGACTTCAGAAGATTACATCTTTCTAAAGGTAAATACAGGGAAAGCATCATGAACTTGCAGTAGGTGCTTTGCCTTAAGTAGACATTAAAAGAATCCAGATGCCATTTTGAAACCAGGCATTTACAGAGGAAGCTACCAAACAATAAAATCTTGAGGCTGACCTGCTGGAGCTGAATGCAGCACTAAGAACCAGCTTTTACTTGTGTTTACTCTGAGGTCTCTATTCTTAGACAGTTCTCATATGTCCCAAAATATCCAAGTTCTGTTCTTTTGACAATTTTTGTGCACTCTCTAATAATGATACAAAGAGGTTTTCTTTCCATGGTTTTAGATAACAGCATGGTAAAATGGAGGAGTATTTTGAATGTAGAAGTTTTATTGTTGTGTAAGGAGTGGTGATCAAACAATTTAAAATATGGTACCTGACTTCTGGACTGGAGCTTCACATGGAGTGAAGCCATAGCTCACACAGATGACAGCCTTTGTTAGCAAAGATAAAAAGTGCCAAATATCCTAAAATGATATGTGAATTAATTTATTGGCTTGTCCACATTATAAAAAGCAAGAATTTGAGTCTCTACCTTCTACATGTTCATATGGAGGAGAATGATGAGGAAAGAGCTTTAAAAAAATATATATATATATAATTTGGGAATATGAATCTTTCCTTCTCAAACTTACAGGGTTACTTTTGTAAACAGGAAGAATTTGAGATCTGTGTGAGAGCAGATCATGCAGCTCTGGTGACATAGTTCACAGGACTGGAACACTGCCATGCAATCTCTTTGTGAAGGATGGGCTAGGATGGCAAGGAGGGGGTTTTTCCCTTTTTGTGAGAGAACAGTGAGAATGTGCGGAGCTCTGCCTTAGGATGGGTGATGAGCAAGCTAAGAGCTTGTTGATAAGGATTAATGGGCAGAACAACATGGGCAACATTGTGGTGAGTGTTTACTACAGACTCACCAGCCAGGAGGAAGAAGTTGGTGATGTCTTCTGCAATAACTGGAAGAAGCCTTGTGCCTACAGGCCCTGGTCCCATATCTGCTGGAAGAACAGCACAGAATGACATAAATAAGGCGGAAAATTACTGACAGATAATTAATTATTAGAATTCATTGATGTCAACATCTTGGACAGGAGACTGCAGAGCTGAGGAGGGAATTGCTCTGCTGGACCCAACAGCTGATACATACCAGAGTGAACATGGTGGAGATGGAAAGGCTGGATGCAGCTTTGTTGTGATGAGCATGAGAGGATGGAGTTTGGGACCCTGAAAGAAGGCAAAAAAAAAAAGAAAAGCAAAAACCAAGAATAGGAGGGCAGACTTTTGCCTGTTCTGTGATTGTCTTGGATGAGTATAAAGAGAGCACTGGAGAATAATTTTTCCCAGTAGTGCCATTTTCTCTTCTCATCAAGAAAAATGATCATTCAGCAATCAGGGAAGTCTATGAACCAGAATGAAAACCAGTATGAAAAAGATATTACAAACTCTCCCATGGTAGTTAGCTCTTCCTAATCTATAACAAAAGATAGAACGTCTTAGTGTTTGAGGCTTTGAAAGGGATTTTTTTGGTGGGTTTGTTATTTTTGAGGTTTTGTTTCATTTTTCTTTTAGGAGGAGGAAGAAAACCAGAGTTGTAATTTGTTTCAATTACCATCTGTTTTTGTTTGTTTATTTGGTTTTTTGTGTTGTTGTTTTGTCTTCCTTATTTGGGATTTCTGTTTATTTGTGATTTTATTTGTTTGGGATGTCTTCATATTTGACTGTAACTTCCTTCATGAGGGAGAATTACTGGAATAAAGAAAAGATGAGTGGGAATAATTTCCTTTTATTTCTTGAAATGTTTCATATCCTGCAATTAGTTGATAGTGCTAAGAACGACAGTTAAGCTCTCTTCCCCTTGTCTATTCACCCCTCATTTCCTGCACTGTCACTCTCATTTATAGCAAGAATTAAAACTAATGATAAACACAGAAGATGAATAATTAATAAATTAAATAAAGAGTATTAAAGACTAGATGGAGATGTTTTATGAACTGTAAAGAAGACTAATCATTTTTAGTGACTGAGAATTCGTGTTCGTTTTTTTTTTTTGTCCTAATGAAAATGTTTCTAAGTCACGGAAGATGCATCTCAGCTAAAAATATATCAAGAGAAAGTTATTAAGCAGTTCCTTGTTGTCAGTTTCATAGCATTCACATTCTCCGTTAAATTTATGACACTGTTAAAATAGTAGTGGAAAGACACAAGGAGTAGTTAACTGAGACAATTCCACTGCAAGCAATTAGCCTTTTAGAGAAAAAGCATCTATGAAATGGCCGGTTTTAAACAATCAGCTGAATATTTTCCCCCGTAAAATCTTGATGAACTGCACCTTGAAGACTATTTTTGCAGAGGACTACTCCCCGACAAATTCTGTATTTCATTTTTTGCTTCAAACTTGATTTTCGGTGCAAAATAAGAAGACACACTCTTAAGAAATAATATTTTGTGACATTTTGAACAGAAAATGGTGGCTTTTATGTTTTGTTTTTTTTTTTCCCAGAAAATATGCTTCTGATGATTTGTCCTGTTCTCTTAGTAAAGAATGATTAGATTCTAATGACAAGGTTTTTTTTTTAGAACTTTGGGTTTGTCAAATAAATCTGAGAATATGAATCCAAGCACTCAAAAAAGAAAGGCTAGCAATTGATTTTTACATATGCTAGTATTTTTGTTGGGATAAAAAAAAAGATTAAAAATTTAAAATTAAAAATTGAAACAAAGCATCCATTTCTAAACAGGTGCTTCTGTTTCCTGCCCCTCTCTCAGCATTTATTGATATTTATTCTATAAGAAGCAGAAAACTATAAAGATTTCACAGGGAAAAAAACCCAGAAAAAAAAAACCACTACTTTTTTTTTGTCCAATAGATAGTCCAGGGAATCCCACTTATCAGATAACTGAGTATACATCTCAGTATTGTCTATCAAATGTACCTATACTTGCTATTGTGCATTATAATACCATTTCTTCTATATTCTACCAGAGCAAAGCTTCTGAAGCAAGGTGCAGGGCCCCACCCATGGTTGTATGCAGGCTTTTCTAGTCTCAGACTAGAATACAAGTGTCAAAAAGCTGCACACTTATGTCTTCCACTCATTCTGCCTTCCAGAAAAAAAAAAGTATTGTAGTTTACAAGGCCAATCCAGGCATTTTATGCAGTAAGTTTATGTATGTGTAGTTTTCCACATTTTCCTCCCAGTGTCTTACACACACACACACACACACACACACACTTTCCATAGGGTAAACTACTTAATGGATTGCACCTCATTTTTTTTACAAAATGTGGAATATAGAGGGTGAAGGATGGAGGATATGGTGCAGAAATTTTATTAGTTTTTTGTTTAGATCATCACATGTGCATGTGCATTCACCAATTGCAAGCATTGGTCACTCAATTTTAAAAAGTCACATCATTTATGTGACTTTTTGAGGGATAAAAAAGTAATAAAATGATAAGGATATCATTTGAGATAGAAACAAATCTAATCAATAGCAAACAAAATCTAATCTAATTTCATTCAGAAAATGAAAAATTTGTTCTTCCTAATATTTTACTTTGACAACTGCAATTTGTGTGTACTAATTGGTATACAGAGATATTTTAAATATGACTGAAAATAAAAAATAGTAAGGAAAACTGTAGTATATAATACTGGAATTTAGCTATTGATTTCTAGGGGAAAAATTTCACATTTTTACTCAAATATTTAAGTTTTAGAAAAATATTCATTTTATAACAAACATTGATATCACTGGATGCTAGTTATTTTGGAAACCTAAGTTCTTCCTGTGTAACAACACAGGAACTCAGACCTGCACAGAAACACAGAAATATCTCTATTTATGAGTTATCAACACCCTGTGGGGTGTTGATGTAAATCAGTAACACACACTGCAAGGATGAACTGAGCATGGCCATAGAACCTGACATAATAGTGGTATTTTGACTATCACACACGTGTGTATCTGCATGATCAGTGTGTTCCTGCCAGACTGAGAGCTGTGCCTGGTGTGCCTTTCTTAGTCTGATACATGTTCTATCTCCAAGGATGATCTGAGTGTCAAAGCAAAGATAAGTTTAAAGTTAAGGGAAGCCATCTCATGATCTTGTACTCACAGAGAGGAAGCTTTGCGAGGTTTCTCATTTCTTGGACTAATATTCTAATGAGAGAAGTGTAAGTTCTAGAGGCTCTCTTCATCTTATTTTGAAATAAAGAGGCCATTGTTTGAACTCCCTGGGAAGCCTGAGACTAATATATTTAAAGTTCAAACTATGCATTCAAGTCTCAAATTTGCAAATATTTAGAGACAGACTTATGATTTCTGAGAGGCTAGTATTTCTCTCCATTCTTATTTTTTAACTCTCATCAAGCATCAAATAATTTACTTGGTATCTCCCATCTGACACTCATTAAATTCCAGCAGAAAGATTGCTAAACATTAATTTGATACTACATTTTTCAGTTATTAGTAATAAATGGTGGCCCTATATTTAAATCCTGAATACAATAAAATTTTATGGAACAGCAAGGTCATTAATTTAGGAATTATTACAATAGAAAGCCATCAAGATATATTGTGTCTTTATAAAATGATCTATCTGACCAGGTAGGTAAAACCAATACTAATTTACTCAGCTTATTTTGCCAAAGTATCTAGATATGGCCTGCCTTTTTTTTTTTTTTTTTTTAGTTTCTAGTTAGGTGGTAAAACTCTGTATACTTCAAGAAATGGAAACTATAGCGTGAAAATTGGCTCCACAGGATGCAGCTATTTGGAAAATCCTTTTTTCATTTCTGACGGTGTTAGAGTGAAGAAAATTGAAGTACTATATTTAAGATGATTTTAAAAAGACAGTTGGCTATAGACTCCTAAATTGGTACAGATTCTACAGTAACACACCATTAACATATTCTGTGCAAATAGTTTACATTATGTCAATGGCTAAAATCAATAAAGAACCACAGAGGAATATTGCTCATTGAGATACAACTATTTTGGGGATACTGACCCGTATGCCAAGAATGGGTAGAAGAAAAATGAGCCAATAAAACTGAATGCCGCAGTTTTCTGATATAAGAGTAAGATGTTACTATTCAAATAATCTTCTACATGAAGAGATTTGAAGGGAAAAAAAAACACAAAACAAAGAAACCCAAACCAGACAAAAACCAGAAATCAATCCCTACCACAGTTAAAATAGCCTGTCAGACTCAATACTGAAACTGCTGCAAGGAGGTAGAACTCTTTTCCCCAAGCATATCTTCCAGTAACAGGTGATGAGTGATAACTCTCCCTTTCAAAAGTTATTCTCTGATTCTATCACTAGTTAAGAGAGGGAAAAGCGAAAAGCGAAATTTTGTGTTGAAAAACTTTAGGGAGAAATAAGGTGCATTTTATTACAATTAAAAGCTTAGTTTACACAGAAAAAAACAATGAATTATTGCAAATTGACCTTTTCTTGTTTGAAATAACATTCCAAGTGAGAAGAAATGTCTTATGCCTTCACATACCAAGAAAACCCCAAAAAACCCCAACCAAACAAAACAAGAATTCCTTCAGTTTCAAATAGTACAAATGGGAACTATTTTAATAGTGGAACAGAATCACCTATTATTTTAAATAGCTTAATGGCTATGATTTATAGTGTTGTTTATTTTGCTCCTAGAGGGTCAGGACAATTATCCATGTTCTAAAATATCAAGTAGGTAATCTAAATCAAGCAGTGTAATTCTTTTCTACTCCATTTCATTCTTCTCCTTCTCTATTTATGACTTTTTTTGTATGTGATGGCTCATATCATTACATATGGTGCATACTATCTTGAAGATAGCAGGGCACATCACAGTCATACCCTCAAAAAACTGACTAAAACCTTTCCTTCTGTCTATGCCTTATTAACAACACGTAGTATTGTTCGTAACAGCAGCATTACAGCATTGGTGGTTAAGAGAACAATATCATACAAATAAAGACCAGTATGTCTTATTCACTGCTTAGAGTATGAAGGAGGAAAGAATATTTAGTTGACATGGCTCAGAAAGTGGGATGGGGTGAGGAAATCTTGCAAAGGAACGTTCTCCAATGCACCTCATTTCAGTTTTAGCTAAAGTAGTCGTTATTCCCTATAAATTTGGAGATAATCAGCAAAATCTCCAAATAGTCACATCTTTTTCTTGATAACGCTTTATTTTGGGTAGTAATTTTTTGAAAACACTATTGCCTTACATGTGCACACACATTGACCCCTGCCAAAACATTTACCCTCATATACTAGTCTGTGAGAAACCTTTCTACTGGGACTCCCCAACAGCTAAATATATCAAAGCTACCCCTTCAATACATCTAAACCTTCACATAGGACTTGTACAGCTTGAGTGCAGCCTAGCAAGCATGTCCAGACAGTAGGCTGACATATTATGTTGTTTCTTTACTTTTATAGATTATAATAATGTCTTCTCATGTAAATTTTTCACATTTCTTAGCTTTCATATACACTTGCTCGCTGCATCCTTTTATCAATTCTTTAAAGCTCCTCTGTATTTCCAGCTCTATCTATACCAACTAATACCTCTGTCATGGATTTATACAGTATTGATTAGATTCCTTGATATATTACCTCTTTTTTTCCTTCTATCTATTGCAGATTAAGCTGTCATTTCTGTGGCTTTATATTTTCTACATTTTGACAGGTAGCAAACTTACCTTGTCTTAAATTCATTGAGTTATTAAATTTCTTTATTCTTTTCAATCAGAGATTAAATGAAATGATTATTTTTTCCTTTGCCATTTGAAAGGCATGACACAAAGCATGACATTCACAGATTTTGTGTCTTTTTTTTCACCATGTATATATTAACAAAATATACAGATTTCTACTTTAAATAAAGAGATGTATACATATACAATGTACTCATGTCTCCATTACATTGTTAAGAGATATTTAGAAATAAATAACAAAGAGTAACAATGGTAACAGAGATGCACTAATTTCTTTATCACATGGAAATGGAATGGAATCACATGGAAGAATTGCAGAGAAGGAAAATACAGTTTGATATAATTTATAATGAAATACATGATTAATTCATTAACAGAACTTTTAATTTATTAAGAGAATTCACAGTAAATTGGAACAGAAACAGAAAAAAGAGATCTAGCTTTAGAGGTGCCACTCTGAATCCAATCCTGATGTAAACCAAAACTAAACAGGAGTTACTGAAGTTTCAAAATCATATATACCATGCTTTGTATGAGAGGGGAAATTTTACAGAGGGCAAAAATATAGCACATATTATAAATGATCCATGAGAGATACATAAAACCAAGAGGCTCTGAACCTCACAACTCTAAAAATAATACAGAGAACAGAAAAAGTCTCAAACATTGAAAAAACAGGTGTGCCTGACAGGGCTGACAAGTGCTCAAATGCCTCTCCACTACTGAGCTAATGTCACGTTGAGCAGCAAATTCAAACTGCTCAGAGACTGTTTCATTTACACTGGAGTTACTGCGGAGCTGGCAGTAGCTACCAGTGCAGCTGTGCAGTCTGGCAAGGCAGCGCTCCACTGTGCCCTTGCCTGTCTGGAAGTCAAGGCACATCAGCACTCTCTGAATGTGCAAGGTTCATCCAAAGTGAAGGATTCATAAAGTAGCATAAGTAAGAAATGCCTGTGTCCCAACAATACATTAGCAAGTGCAGTGAAGGCTTATAAGCCAATAAACAAAGTAATAGAACAAATCAGAGCCTTTATAAACAGCTGAACTTCTTACCCAAACAGCTACTGCATACACAGAGAAGCTAATTTCTTGACCAATAGATCCTGGCATAATTTTAAAACTAACAATACAACAACATCCTCCCTCTCCCCACCAAAGTTACACAGAAAATAAACCCCAAACAACCCAAATCTAGAAGTTAAAGACAGTTTGTTGCACGTTGTGGCTTAATTCATGTCACTGACTTTGGCTTTCAAATAAATTCTGTATCAGAATGCTTGCTTAAACACAGCACAGTCCTTAATTTAGGACTTATTTTAGGTTTAACACTGGTCATGGAGATTAACAGTCATGACCACTATCTCCAGAAATTGTTACCACTGCTAATATCACGCTAAAATGGTTATTTACAAATGATGCCAAGTTTGGATGCAAATTTGAGACCCAGAATGCCATATGGCAGAAACAATCCTTAGTCACTGGAATTAGCAGTTCAGAGGTTTTGGGTCTCACTGATGAACAGCAGACCTGTCAATATTGACACACCCACAAATAGCATTATACATTGGTATTACAAATCCTGAGCCTTGACTTATTTGTCTTTCTTAAATCATCTTCCCATTATGGCTCAGTATTTCACACAAAGAGGATTCTGCATAAACAGTGGTTATTTTCCAAGAATTAGATAAAGCCAGCAAGTGAGTTGATCTTCACTCAAAAGTGTAGGATGGAGTGTCATTAAAACACCTACTCTGTCTATGAAATACATAGAGCTGGCAGCAAACTTTGAGGCACCCTCTCTCAGTCTGAGAAAAAAGTAGGTCTTTTCTTTCCTGATTTTATTACTTTTTGAGTTATCTCACTGTCTACAGGTTTCTAGCCTATTCTTTGTAATGAAAGAAATGTGTTTTGGTCTTTTATTTCATGAGTATCCTACAGGTTTCATTGTATGAACTTGAAAGGAAAGGTAAAATGAAGAAAAAGCTAAACCCAAAACCAAACCAAACCCAAAACAACCATCAATATATTATTTTAGTTTTTAGCTGAATTTGAGGAAAACCCTAAGAACTGAAATGCAAAGTATTTGATTGTAAATAACAAAACTCTAGGCTGTCACATGGAAATTGTTGAATACCAGACCTTCATTTGTACAGCTGTTCAAAAAATGGAGAGGGAAAACCAGAGGATCATGAATTTGGTTAACTGAAGACGATGGCAAAACCTTATTTTTATACTTATTAATGCATCTTTCTTTGCAGAATGCCTTGGGGTAGGGGCTGGGGGGAGGGAGATTGGGCATTATGTTGAGAAAGACCCTCATGGAACACTACATCTAACTGGTCAGAGTTGCTGATTTCCAGTTTAAAACAGGTCTCCTTTCTGAACTGTAACTTGAGTGACAATGCCCAGCATCTATGTATCCACTGATTATGCCATGGGATGATCAAGATTTTAAAAGAACTCTAAAAGTATACAGTGATATAAAATACCTATCAATTTTTAATTTATGTAATTCTACTATTACACAGTGCATAAATATTTCTTTTTAAGCCTGAAAAGCTTTGCCAATTCTCCATGTCTGTAAGAATCTCAAAGTTTTCACCTTAAAACTGCACCTTCTTTAACAGTGTCACTTTATGGGACCTTTGTGAAAAATAATATCCTAAGAAACAAAATATATGCTGGTGTTTTACTCTTCATGCTTTCCTTTTTTTATGAATATCTATGTTACACATTTCTTTTTCCCTGAGTAATTTGTAGTAGAATATAACACTGTCTCTCTATGGGTACATCCCTATTACTGTAATACCTTCAAAGATATCTAACCACAACAGTGTAGAAAATTATGCTTGATATTTGAGAACAGTTTTCATTCATATTAATTTATCCCTTCAATTCTCTTGTGAAAACAATCACAGTGAAGACAAACCACTGAGTGATTTAGTTTAAACCTCAGGTGCACCAAATCTTTTTACTCTACTTGCAGAGAGACCTTTGAATATCCATTTCAGCAGCAGTAATTGGTTTACAATAGCAGTCTTGGACAAAATATGCACAAAGTTTTGAAAACAATAAAGAAAACTCTGCTATTTATTTTATGTTGTTGTTTAAAAAGACATCACTGTATATTATAAGTTTACATGATTTGGTATATGAGTGTCCAGGTTTAGGGACATGAATAAGACATTCATTCAGTTTTGCTATAACATTAAAATAGGCTCTACAAATAATTCTGGAAAGGCAATATATTTTCACTTTTATTTTTGTCCTGCATTACCTATCTTGAAAAGGCTTCAGCTCTTGCAACATTTCTATGAATATTTTGTATTTAGCTTTACTTGAATCTACTACAGAGAAGACATTCATAGTTAACCTATGCCTATCTGGTTTCTATAAAGATATTGAAATTCATAACTGCTTCAAATTATTGTTCCAGAATGTTTGCACTCTGAAAATACCCTTAGAAAGCAAAGGAGGAAAAATAAACTCTATAAAGTTAAGAAATAATTAAAGAATTTTTATTTCATACTGTTAGTCTACCTTTGAATGTATAAAATATTGCTTGAACTATGATGTACCAGATATTAGTTCATCTGGAATTTGCTTCTAATTCACATGAAAAAAGGTTATGTACAAATATTTTGTCTTTTCTTCCATCCAAACTCTTTGCCCTCTACCTTCCCAAGCCTGAAACCTTCAAACAAATAAGTAGAATGTAGTTCTTGGGAAAAGAATTAATTAAGTAATATCACCACCAAGAAGCAGAACTGAAAGAAGCTGATATTGCTTCAGTCTTTATTAAAAGTTGATTTCAAATGGTTTTCTTATCTGAATTTTAAAACTATTATGAAAACTAAAGAAAACTCTTCCAACAATTCTTACAAAGCCTTGTCATGTGTTACTAAAAATGTTGCAGTAACTTCAGATCCTAAATAACAACAACTTAACTGAATGTTTTGTAAGTTTTATACTAATACCGAAGTGGACACAATAGTTCACACTCTTGTCAATAGCAGTGCTGATAAAGTACAAAGTTCATGAAAGCTCTGACTATGAGAGAAAATCCATATGTTGAAAAAAGTATCATGAAACCTATTCTTTCATCTCCTCAATATTTTGTTCTCTAGTACATCTCCCATTTCAGGAAAAAGAAAAAGGAGTTTTATAATCTTATTTTAGTAGAACTGAATTGCTTATATTGGAATGAACTAAAGAGTTACCTAACACAGGTGTTTATGTTTGTTCTACACATATACTTGAAGTCTATGGCTGACTTATAAAACTGTTACTTAGAAAATGTCTGTCAGCACCTTCCAAGTGCAGACAGAGTGGGTTCTGGTAGATACTAATTTATAATCAAGCTGATATTTTATATTAAATGACGTATGAATGTGGCACTCTAGATTAATATCATATTTCTACTACTTGGTCATTATGCAATTACTTAATGTTGATACGAAATTCTTTAAGAAATTAAGTTTTATAGACTAAGACTTTGTATCTATTTGAGGAAATAGTCAGATCTAATTGCCCAATTAACTGCATTTTCAGAAAATCCCTGCCCAGTAACCAAGGCTGTCTTCATAAATTCCACAGCCTAATGTCTCTTTCAGCAATTTTGAGAACTAGCTGTTGTGCTTACTCGAGGTAAAGAATAACATCAATTTCATCTTCTCTCTTCGAGTTTTCATAATAGGTCTTGTTGAGAGAAAGAATTATTTACAATTTCATGAAAATAGTTTTTAAGTTTAAACTTCTTCCTTTTCTTCAGAAAATATTTTTCTTTAGATTTTAACAGGTGCAACAGCATTCCCCAGTGATGTTTGGAAAAATCCTACAACCCCACGTCTTAATAGAGTCTTACCTCTGATTAAAGCACAATTCTACCTGAACTTATTTAAAAGTGTCATTAAACACTGATAATAATAACAAGCTGAGTGACAGCACTTTTGGTATATCTTCCCATTTGCACTTGCAATTAAGTCTAATCATCCTGTTTGGCCATATTCTTAGGAAATATCTGTCTATTGGCTCTTGGTACCCTACCTTTAATGCTGTGGAGTGTCATATCCCACTGGCAAGTGACAAGCCTGTTCTAGATAAAAATAAATGTTCCATCATAAGCATTCTTTCACTGGCAACTATAAAGCCTCATAATGTTTCACTTTCAAGTGAAATATATTGTAATTATGAGCAAATTTTTACAGCTAACTGGGAAACAAAGCAATTTCAGGCTTGGTTCAAAGTTGAGAAAAATGCTTTATGGTGTAATGATAGCATACTAATGGCCCATATCATACATCATAGTGTTTAATCCTATATCTGTTTCCTGTGCTTTTTGTTTTCCTTGACAAGTACACAAGTGATGGAAATCTGATGAAGAGTATGTTTTTGCTACTAGAAAACTTCATTAATACCAACTCTGGTTGTAGAACTTCTCTTTTAACTAATCACACCTTGATGTAAATTATAATATGCAATTTACATTCTGACTGATAGTCTCTCCTTAGGAAAAAAAGAAAACTTAATTTTTTTAATTGCTTTTCTGTTCTTGTTATAGTCCAAATGGTAAAGAAGAGTTTGAAAAAAAAACAATTAGGCAGATTTATTAAAAAGAAATAAATGTGAGACAGTGATAATGAAATTGTAAAAAAATAGTTTTGAAAGATAATTTAAGAATATATTTTTCTAATTACTGCTTCTATTTAGAACAATTTCTTTGAAGTCCAAGAACATCTGGATAAGTTCACTGTTTTTTATATGTTCATATTTATTTTTATATGTGCATGTGTTTATGTTTTTCTCACTATGTTTGTAGGACACAGCATATGAACTATCATCAACATCATATGAATAGTATATTGAAGATTATTTTTTACACTGTTCTTAAAATTCAAACCTAATAATGAGAAAGCACATACTTCCTTTAAGTCTTGATAACAACCTTGTGTTTTCTTTGCAACAAAGTCTACAAATATAGCTTAAAATATAGCTCTGTATTTATATTTTATTAGCTGTAACATTGTTCAGGCAAATTTTATTAAAGTTTCATAGAATGGTCTATCTCCTATGAAAGAAAGAATATATGTTTGATGTATTTCTTTTCCAGTAGATACAAATAAAATCTAATTAACACTTTCAATAGTCATAAAATTCACACAGATTTTTTTGACAATGCTTACTCAGAGATTGTTGTAGAGGTTGCATCTGCAGTCCAAGAATAGAAGACAATGAAAATTCAGGTTGAAAAGTAAAGCAACTCAGATTGATGAAGGTGTAATGCAAATGTGTCATAACAATTTTAAGTTTGAAAATTAATAACAGAGGATAGAAGCATATGGAATTACATATTCTCTTATAAAGTGTTGTACTTCCATTGATTGCATCAGATTTTCTGTATACATCAGGATTAATATTTTCAGCAATCAATTTTACTTCCAAAAATAAAAATTCCAAAAATAAAAATAAATAATTTTACTTTTCAAAAATAAAATCAATTTTACTTCCTATATTCAGAAAATTTTCAATATATAAGCAAATTATTTCAATTTTTTCACACTTTCATCTTTATGTTCAAGTAATTAAAACTGAGCTGTGCATGTAGAAGACAAAACTTTGCAAATAATTTTAGATTAAAAATCATATCCTTTTTTCAGTAGTATTTCCTTTGTTAGCTTAAGAAAACACACACACACACATATATATTTAAATGGAGGAAATAAGACATAGCTAGACATAGCTTTGATTGAATAACTCATCCTTCTCTAAATACTCAATGCTGCTTTTGAGATTTTATTATTTTTGAGGCCTTCCTGTAAAGAGAGGACCACTGAATTATTATAAAAATATATTTCTGTTAAATGTTTATGGACTCTGAAAATTATTTATAATAATAGGTATGGGAAACACCTAAAATGAATATATTTTTTATTTGAAACTGAGTTTTGCAGAGAAATGAGATGTGACAAGATAGGGCATTAAAGAAAAATGGCTCAAATAACACAGAAAAGAAATAAAGAGAGGTACTCTGTTTATCTCCATTGTTTTTAAACAGAAGTAAGAACTGCAAAAGGCCAATGATCAAATTTACTTTAAATTTTATTCTGTACTCAGTCACAGAGACACAAGAAAACAAAGACATCTTTAATAAACAAACACTCAGTGGTCCTAAAGAATGCTACATGAACCTGTCATTGAAAAGGCAATGTGTGAATTCACAAGTACAAATCTTTATTGTAGAAGAAACCCAGTTTTATTTCACTCTGCCATAAACATGACTGTTAATCCTGAAATGTGACAATTTCTTTTCTCTGCCCTTACTTAAAAATTTAACTCTGATCATCATTTAATAATGTGTAATGTGGTATTTCACAGTAAATAAATCTCCCCTGTACAGTAGATGATAACCAAGCACATAACACTTGAGTCCTGAAGCTTGCTGTACAATCTGACAGTGCCACCTGAAATGAGAACACGACTGTTATTGCCAGCACAGCACAGGTTATGTTTTCTTAGTTTACCTTCTGATTCCATTTTGATTATTATGCAATTGCTTCAAAATGGCACCAATTTATAGTGCATCAAAAAGAAAACATGTTCAATATTCAGTTCAAGGAATTCTAACCATTAAGCACTTACTTTTTTTCTTTCTTTTTTTTTTTTTTTAATATTGGTTCTATTTTTACTCTTCTTACAGTTTTTTGACTCCTTGATTACTAAAAGATTACACCTTTTTTGAATAGATATTGTCACCCTATTTCTTTCAATCATTTCTGCAAGCTCCTCCTTGTTTGTTTATGATTCATTGTAATAAAAAAGTCCCATCTGTCAAGGTCTGTCTTAATCTTTCCTGTTTCTATATTTTGCACAGCTAGCCTTTCTCAGCACAAATCTTGCACACTCTGGTTTTTACAGCTGTCCCAATTATTACTTAAGGAATATACTGTTTTCAGCTGCATGTCTGGACTAGTTTGAAACATTGCATTTTGATGGGAAAATATTCCAAGTGGTTTCACACAGATTCTGGCAGATTTATCTTTCAAAATAGTTACAAATCCAGCACTTAACAAGATGACACAGGCTTCTTGGGGTTTCAGCAATTTAATACTTTGGCTTTTAATGCCTAACATAGGTGCTCATGCAGTCTTGCAATCTCTATTGCTTGATTGTATCAGAGCTTTTAGATAAAAATTTTCTCTGCTGCTTGTTCTTGAAAATCATTCAAGCCTTATTTTTTCAGTTCTGCTTTCAAATGACTGTATTTGTAAACAATATCTTTGTTCTATCTATTTCTACTTACATATCTAAAAACTTTCTTTGTATATTTAACTATAAAAAGGAATGCAGCTGTTGGTTTTCTTTTCTTTGGCTCACAAAAGTTCTGTTTGAGCATAACACAAGCACAATAACCCTACCTGAAATTCCAGTAGCAGAACATTGCCAGTCAGGTAGCACTTGCAGAAGCAACTGGATCAAGAGAATAATCTGTTTCTTATCTTCAGTTCAGATCATACATCTCTGATAAAAAGATGACTAAGAAGTCTTCTCTTTATAAATCATCCACATATTTGTTTTGATCTGAATAAAATTTCAACTGATCAGCTTCTTGTTTGTTTTCATCATATCAAGTGAGTTAATGTACAAAACATATAGTTATTTAGTTTAGCTATTCATGGTTCAACACAACAAAACAGGACATAACAAAGAAGCAAGAGAACAAGCATTAGCCATTTTGAAAAAGCCTGGATGAGAAATTAGTAGGCTGGTATGTCATGTTTGTACATTTTGATTCTTAAGGAGAGAAAAAAAATAAAACTAGAAGCCTTGAATGCCACCCAGAAGATCGTTAATATGAGTCCCATCAATTTTATTTAATTTTAAACATTATATTTTTGGCTGAACTGGTTTGAAGACAAACAGGAAACTCACAGATTTCTTGTATGTGGAAAGCCTTGAACAAGAAATAATCTTTATCTACCTGGGACTACAAACATTCGTGGTGGAGTCACCTGTTCTGGTTTCTTTGTTTTATACTATATTATGTATATGTAAACATCTGGTGAAGAGCTAGCTAACTTCAGGAAAAACTTTGATAATTCAAAGGGAATAGCTAGAACTGAGATCACCAAATCTGTAAAGATACATGAATTAGGATGAAAATTAACTGAGACAGACTTTTTCACTCAAGCATTTTTGCACACGTAAGTTTTAGAGATGAAAGTCTTCAGTGTTCTTTGATGAAGAGAAGGATAGTCTGCTCTACCTCAAAGTAGGCTGGACTATAAGAATCTTCCACTATTTCAAAATAGTCTTCTCTATCCTGACTATAACCTTTCAACTGGAAATACATGAAACTTCTCATCCAGTTTCTCTTTTACTTCAGCACTGTACAGATATTTTTTTGTACCCTTAACCTATTTTCAGGCCTGGCAGAAAATGTGCTATTTCCTTATAATTTTCCAATTTCTTTTCAGTGTTTCTAGTGGAGAATGAGAATGTCCATTCAGATACATCAATAAGGGTGATTATTGAAAATTCACTCACATTCCTTTTTATGGGTGAAGGAAAAAGGATGTGTACTTCCTCTTGTACCCCTCAACACTCACACCTAAGGACAACAACAAATAGGACAGAAACTATAATTTCTCAATTAAATAATATATATGGATCATGCCATTCCCATATTCTTCATACAATGCTAAGGCCCTGAAAAAATATCACTTAGTTCTGATGGCCTTTTAATAGCCAGAGCTTTATAATGAGTTATTGAATGCTCTCTCTCTAAAGCATCTTGTTCAACAGTTATCCCCAGGCACAGATTACTTCCCTGTTGATCTACGTACTCTGACCTTTTAAATGCAGGCATATCTTTATTGTATCTGCTAATAATTTGGACTCCCCTTGAAGATATTTGCAAGAGAAGCCTTTAATCTTACCATATATCTTCTTGGATTTCTTTTTTAATCTGCTGTATCTTTATAGTTTTGCATTTGTAAGTAATTCCCCATCTTATTTATATGATTTTACTAGAAGGTCCAATCCAAAATATAAGAAATTAATAGAACTTATTCTAAGGTGATTTCTCTTTCCTTTTTTTTCTCTATTGCTCTATTTCTTACTTTTTTCTCATGGTTTCCTTTCTTGTAAAGATACAATTTTAACTATATTTGAAGAATATTAAAAAACAAAGACCTTGTCATAGTAATTCCATTTGCATACTTATAATATATATATATAGGACCCCAAAAATGTTGGTCTAAATTCTTCTGAGTAACTACAAAAACAAATTTGATGGGGTGTTGGACTTAACAGAAAACAATAGGTACTCAGACCAATTCTTTCATTCTTTATGCTTTTCTAAATACTGTCTTTTAAGAGAAGTTTTGTTCAATGTACAAAATGCTTTTTCTTTCTTTCTTTCACTTTAGTGTTAGGATTTTGGTTGTTTGGTTTTTGTAGTTTTGTTTTTTGGTTTTTTTTATCACATGCTCTTTGATGGTCCTCACAAATTATCTTTTTGGTTAAGGTTTTTGAGGTTAGATTGTTGCAGTAATAACTAAAAACTTACTGGGGCCATTCACTGACCCACAGCCATGCCATTAAGCTTCCAGCCCCCTGAAATGTGTGGCTTCAGTAAACTGCCTGCTGAGAGTAGCTCCCAGCCTGTCTCCCCAGCTGTGCACAAGGGTTACTGGGGAGAGCAGACTTACTGGAATAAAAGTGCACTTGTAGCTGCAATTTAAATACATTCTGCCTGTGATAAGTTCTATGATACTCTTTAATTTATTATTTATGACATAAATTTAGTGGTTAAAAAATGGCAGAAACATTCAACAGCCACAAAACACGTAGGGAAGATACTTTCTTTTTGTTTGTTTCTTACAGACTTTAATGTTTGTTATAAAATTAATGTAACACTGTCTTCATAGGCCAAATCAGAACCTCTGCTGAAAATTTGTCCAATAGTATTGATGCATACTAGACCAATTGATACAGTTTTTCATGTCAGTAGCTGTGTTTTATTAATTCTGCAAGTTATTCTGCTCTCTGGAAAGTCATATATACTTAATAGTAGCTTTCAGCACAGATTTATTGGTAGAGGCAATAAACGGCTCTTAGAAAAATAATGCAAGAAGAAAAGGAAGAAAATGGAGGTTTGCCAGAGGAGAACCGCTTGATTCAAAATTACAAAAAGGAAAGAATGAGTAAAGGCAGTGTTGCTCATTCTTTGTCCTGCCTTGTTGGTCATGGGCATTTTGTATAAAAATAGAAATAGAAATAGAAATAAAAATAGAAATAGAAATAAAAATAAAAATAAAAATAAAAATAGAAATAGAAATAAAAATAAAAATAAAAATAAAAATGTGTTTACAAATGGAAGTAAATAAAGTTTATTCCTCAGTCTATGAAAAATAAGTTGATAGAACAAAACCAGAATATTCAAGTAATACTTTTGAAGCTGGTTGTCTGGGGTTCCTCAATAGTACATGGACAAAAAACGAGCATAAGGAATCTCTCATCGTTCAAATATTCATATAAAAAGTCCAATGTTTTCTTCATTTCTGTAAAGGAAACTTCAAAATTAAGTTTAGATTATACTGTGATAATCCCTCTGCAAATGTATTACGTATAACATAGGTACTAATTATGTATTTAAATCTCATTAACCTTAATGGAATTTAAGTGTGACAATCATCCAGTTGTTGCCTAACACTTAGCTCTGAAAATGTATATATACTGGCTCCATCTCTGTCCAGATTCCAGATGTCCTGAGATATTCATAGTCTGTTCAAGGAACAGGCTGACTTTGCATTTTTTTTTAAATTATTTTTGGATGACAATTTTAAGGACATTACTTAGAAACCGGTAGGACTTAGTGTTGCTGAAAGCAAAACTTTCCAATTTGCTCATACTTGTATTTTGCATGTGAAGTATTATCTCAAAGTGAGAAAGTAATTATATATGTTTATCTTGACCTGAACAAGATTATAGTTTAGTGAATATATGAAGAATTTTTCTTATGATTAATGTAGCTTTGAATTAATATAATGCAATTATACACTTTTTATCCGAATCTGAAGGTTTTGTTTAAGCTATCATTTACCTACAAATTGATTTCTTTCTAGGCTTGTCAGACTAGCCTTAGGGAATTTGTTCCAATTTAGGGAATTGGAACAAATACTATCCAAGGACTGCTTAGTTTAACTGTTTTTAAATGTAACACAGGAGTATGACCCTAAATCACATATGTTACGGTTGCTTTTGTTTTCAGTTGTTCTGCTGTTTCATTTTGACATTACACTGAGCTCTCTTCCCAGTGGCAATAAAACTACTAAATCAACTGTTGTGACCTTCAATTCCATTAAAAAAAGCTTCCACTCACCTCAATCTCTAAATAGGATCTTTCATGACCCTGCAAGAAAATAAGACACTAGATGCAAGAATATTGTGCTCTTTTGTAATTTAATATCCTTTTATGCTTTCAAGGAAGTAACAGATGTTAGAAGAACATTCTTCTTTTATTTCTTTTTTATTTGTTTATTTTTTAAGAGTTGTGGCTAATTAGCTTTTTAAGGTAGGGTATTATATTTCTCAGTATGTGTTTAGTAACAATTTCACAAAGCTTCTGTATGAGGCTTATTAACCAAATATAGTTGTGTATTAAATAAGTTTATTTAGAGATAGTTATTGACTGATTTTTGTCAAAGTAACTATGTAAATTAGACAAATAATGACTAAACTGAGTGCCAGCTACAGAAATCTGGTTGAGAATGACTACTATTAGTACTCTTATGAAACAATTCAATTATGAAGTAAATGCATCTTTTTCCTAGGCATTCTACAATTCCCTGGATAAAGAATTTTACAGGCTGGGGAACAAAGAATATATAAAAGTGCTAAAAAGACCCCTCTATGTGTTTCTAGAGAAGCAAACTGTCTCACACGCCAAAATCTTACTGTACAAAGAAGAGAAGTATAATCCTGTCTTGATGGGAGTCAGCATCAGAACACATACTGATTACAAGGCAAATAATTCACTCTAACAGTCTGCATCAACTGCTATGTTTTGATATATGTGCTCTTTTTTTTGGCACAATTTATGTTAGATCATGTTCTTTTCAGTTCCAGGAAATGAAGTGAATCCACTTTGTAGAAAAGAAACCAAGAAAACAAACCTAACCAACTAAACAAAACAGAAACCTCTACAAAAAACCCTCTAGGTTTTTCTTGTATGGTCTACCATGATTGCATGTGACATCTTGTCTCACTGCATTTTTACTGGTGAGGTAATTATCATTTCAGAGCTTCAAAAGAATCAGGTGAATTGGTTTTCAGTAAGTCATAAGACATTAGAAACGTTCTAGAGTTGGAAGACAGCTAATGTGGCACTGGTTAGAAATGCTTACATATGCATCTTTTTTACCTATTGACTCACCAGAATACTGATTTTGGACAAAATAAGGAAAACTAAAAATGAAAAGAGAAACAAATAAATAAATAACACCAATTAAAATTATTTCAGTGATTATAGTTTATGGAAAAAAACCAAACAAACAACATCCTTTAGAATTATTTTGGCAACATTTTTGGTAAAAATACATTTGCTTCTAGTAATAGTTTTGACTTGATTCACTTTCATTATCACAAGGTATTTGATCTAGTACACATCACACATCTTAGAAAAAGATAGAATGGAATTTAAGATGACACTGCTTATGGGGATTAAAAATGGCTAAATGACTTGCATTTTTATGTAAATGTAAAACTTAAATGAATACATGACACTTTAGAAGATCTTGATTCTTTTTTCTTAACCATTTATTAATTATTCTTAACAATGAAATGAAAGAAAATAATCCACACATTTAATTTGGAGATGACTCAGTTGTTCAGCAATAGAAGAAATTATTATGTAGTGCTCTGAACACTTTAGTAAGCCTTTTGCAGTGGAACAAACTTTCTCCCAATACAATTGTAAGAAAATTGAATGAATTACCAGTAATATTTTCTGTACAGCAACCTTTTCTCTGAAAGCAGTGGCTTAGAGAAGACTTGTGGTCATTAGGAAAATCAACAAGACACAATTAATTAGTGACATTATGAGATTTGTTGGTCCAATAGGAATAAAAATGTGACTTCACTGGAGGAAAAATTCAGTGCTTCCATATATGACCAACATGGGATCATTCCTTTTGGTTCTAAAATCTCCAATTCTAAATAGCAATCAAAAATTAAAGATGAAAAGAAACAGTCATAGGGATTCTTGACAAGGTTTTTGTTTTTTCCTGAGATCTAAACCCAGAGATTCTGATCTAAGTGCTTGTTAATAAAAGTTTGCAGGTGGTTCAATTACAGTTTTCAAGCACTTAAATGAAGGTTAGCTGGAAAACATTATTTTATCAGGCATAGAAAATTTAATTAGGTTTGTTGGCAGGAAGCTGAAGCTAAACAAATTCAGGCTTTAAGCAAGGTAAGAGTGGTACAAGAACTATCTTGAAAGTTGTAAAGTGAATAAATGCACTGTAAAAGTCATTTTTAGATTATGACTGCAATATCAATTATTATTGCTCAGTTGATATTTTCTGGGTTACCAGAAAACTTCATATTTGGCCAAGAAAATGGTCAAATTCTTAGGCCATTTTGCTATTTGGCCAAATTCTTCTTTAGATTTCACATAATTTGATTTCCTTCAAGTAATTTTCCTCTAGTTATCTCTTTGTTACCTTTCTTGTATAACTGGAATATCAAAACAAGATTATGTACACTTCCCTGTCTCAGCTATCCCAGGTTTCTCAGTGTGCCTGTCCACTCAGAAAAACCACAAGGGTGGCTTCTGTAATCAGCCTCCAGAAGCTTCCTGCATGTCCAGCAGAGCCAAAGCCAGCTGGCTCCAAGACAGATATGCCAAATGGGGGTTGGTGATTCTCACAGGACGCTGACATATCCTTGGTCTGTCATCTGTAGTGAAGACAAAGAACACGTAACATCCCTCTGCCTTGTCCATGTCCCTGTTTGTGAGGCAACCATCCTCATCCTGCAATGAGATGGTGTTATTTTTTCACTGCCTTTTGCCATTAATATATTTGAAAAATACATTTGAAAAATACTCTTTTTACTGTCTCCAACATTTCTGTCCAGCTTTATCTCCAGCTGAGTTGCAGCCACATGAATTTTCTTACAGTGGCAATCAGTATCTCTATAGTCTTCCTACATAACCTGACCTTACTTTCACTTGCACATTTTACTGAGATCTTGCTTCCACTGAACAAAAATTTTCCTTTTCCATCTTATTTCCAAAAGAACAATGTTGTTCAGTCAAGCCAGCCTTCTCCCTCCTCTGCTTGATTTGCAACATTTAGGAATTGCCTGCTCCTGTGCCCTTACGAGGTGATGTTTAAAAAGTGACCAGCACCATTGGATGCCAGCTTCTGCAAAAGCATTTTGCCCAGGGAATTTACTTACTATTTCCCCGAGCAGTCTGAAGCCTGCTCTCCTCCTGTCCAGAGACGACATTTCATAATGAAGTTTAAAAAAAAGAGAATATTGAACTCTTTTGTTCTTTGTACTTTCCTCTGCTCTCCATACTGTAATGCAGTGGGTTATGGAATGAGTCTTTGTTTTCACTATACAGAAATATAAGGCTTGACAGACAACTTCCTCTTCTTCAGGAGGAAGTTATTTGCTACCATGTTGAAGAGTAATCAAAGAATGTCATGTCATGCCTTAGTTCCTGAAAACTTTAAGTATACAAAGTAATGTAGCCCACTGTAAAATGAAGCTGGTGTTTAACTTGTCAAGAAGCAATTTTCAGAAATGCACCAATGTCACCCAGGTACCATGTAATTGTAACTATTACCTTTTTAGAGTAACATTGAAAATATATCAGATTTGTTGATGCTATTCATGTTTTATTTTTGTGTGGCTGAGTTGATAGTAAGTAAGAGGAGGACAACTTGATATAAATATATGGCTTATGTAAATCCACTTAACAAAATTTTTCTTGTCATAGCTAAACTATTTTTTATCTCTTGCTTTAATATAATTTAATATCTTGATTCAATATATTTTCAAAGGGTGAAATATATCAGTAACACATGGAGCAAAAATTCATTGAAGAAAACAAATAATTTTCAATTAATTCAGTTTCAACATGAAACATCAGCTTGATAGAACAAGACATACAATGATATTATATGAGATTTAATGTGTGCTTCATCCAGGTGACTGGAGCCAACAGATTACATTTTAAAATAAAAATCTGTCAGGAGCTGGTTTGGTTGCATGCTTATTTTACATTTTATTCTTGGGACATAATTATATATATTGTATTTATCTACTTTATTGACAATGTTCAGACCAAGTACTTGCAGCAATGTTGCTAATTTTAACTCCAAGCTGCTGAAATTAACTCTGTGAATTTTTCTCTTCACACAGAGGTACAACCATCAAAATTCTTTGACAGCTCCAAACTATTAGGTGTAACATACTAGAACCAAGCCACTACACATAGTTAACTACAAATTACTGTATGGGCTGTTTGAGCAGTTGTGATACCATTTGTTGTATATTTGTGTCTGATAGCAAACTTTTCATTATTTTCACCAGCGCTACATTTACTTGAAGAGAAGCAGACCTGTAGTCACATGGTATCCAATCATCTTTCTCTATTCTTTTTCTTTTTTGCTTTTTTTTTTTTAGATGAGAAGAAAAGAAAAGAAAAGCACAAAATATCTATTTTTCTCACAGCAAATTATTCTATCTTCCAGTAGTTCCTTAGTGTTGCAGCAATATGGCTCTGTCAGAAAACTTCTGTTTATCTTTGGGTTGCCAATACACCCAGGTAAAATTTGAAATCATTTTCATTTTACTGAAAAGAAGAAAATACCGGCTTAGTTCTGCAATATATAGTTCATGTTTCTTTGCATTATCTAAGTATTGCATATAATTTTTATTATAATGATGATAAATAAATAGAATTGAAAAACAATAATAACATGGTTTATCATTCAAAATAATTGGATTTTAAAAGCTATTCTAACTGCTTAAGAGGAATTGAAAAACGAAGTCATCTAATGACAAATAAAGCAAATAGCAAGAAAACATAAAAGTATAATGATTTAATTGTAATTGCTTGTTACTACTTGCCCATGATTGGAAATACAATTTTTTTTTCTCCCCGAATTTGTTTGCAGAACTTCACACAAACTGGAGATTTCTAATTTTCAGTGTTAAACAGATCTAGTATCGGAAACATCCACAGAAAGGTGAAACAGCAAAAGAAGAAGGAGTTTAAACTCCTACATTTCAGGAAGTTAGATAGAAATTCTCCAGAGATACAGTATTTTTTACATATGAAATTTATTTTTCACTTGCACATTTGCCTGAGACCTGTTGTTTGCCAATTTTGGGAATAATACAACAGATTCTTGTTTTGTACATGAAGCAATTGTAGTATGAGATGCTGGAACTAATATATATTGTAAGAGTTTTTAGTTTTCTTGTTTATTCTTTTTCTTCTTCCAGAGCATTATATAAGTAGGTGCTTCTACTTTTGTAGATTTTCAAATGTTCAGCTAGTGCAAAAGATTGCACTGCTCTGATGTAGAAGTGGTCAGAGGGCTGGACCACCTCTCCTGTGAAGAAAGTCTGAGAGCTGAGGTTGTTCAGCCTGGAGAGCAGCAGCTCTGGGGGGGACCTTATTGCAGCCTTTCAGTACTGAAAAAGAGCTTGTAAGAAAGATGGGCACAAGAATTTCAGCATGGACTGTTATGATAAGGCAAGGAATAATTTTTTATATTTTTTTTTTAACTAAAAGGGAGTAAATTTAGACTAGATGTAAGGAAGAGATATTATATTATGTGGGTGGTGAAGCACCAGAACTATTTGACCAGAGAATTTGTGGATGCCTCATCCCCAGAAATGTTCAAGGTCAGATGGGTCTTTGGGAAACTCTTCTGGTCTAGGTGTCCCTCCCTACCCATGGCAAGGAGGTTGGACTGGAGGATCTCTGAAGGTCATTTCCAATCCAACCTATTCTGTTATTCTACAGTATTCTACTGTATAGTTCCAAGGTATCTCCAAAGAGGCAATTTTCTTGCAAATCGCTCAAAAACATCTACCTATAGAAACAAACATACGTATATCCACATACTTGTCCACTAGGAACAACTTAACTGCAGGAATATGCTAAAGAAAAAAGGAGCAAAACAAACAAAAAACCCAAAAACCTAGGAAATGCTGACTAGCGTAGATGCTTCACAATATTTTATGCTACCAAAATTTTATAAGTACTAATTCTATATTATATAAGGAATCTCTGATACATATACACAACATAGGACTACCTTTAGCTTCTTTGTACCTTCTATAAAATGGAGTTTGAAAAACTTTTTTACCTTACTGTCAGATCAGATGAGATACTTTATACAGCCAGCAAAACCCTAGTTACTGGAGATACCACTTTGTTCCTAGGAAGCATAGCATATGCAATTGCATACTGTTGCATTTGCATTTAATTAACCATGGAAGAGATAAAGACTTCTACCTCCACTAGTGATTGTATGCTACTTGGCTATTTTATTATCTCCATAGTGCAAACAACTTCAGCTTGGAAATCCTCGAGATTCAGAATTCAAGGTTTCTTATTCTGACATAATGAAATATTTTTCTTTCCCAATTTTTTCCAACAAATACTTGTATAGAAGTGGGAATTGGATACACCAACCACAGTTCCAACCTGGTCATCATTGTCTGAAGCAATGCGGAATCACATTTTTGGCAAAAAAAAAAAAACAAAGGACGGTGATTGGACAAAAAATATGAATTCATTTTGCTCAGTTACTGAAGAAGAAAACTGTTAAATAGTCCATTTCAAAAGCATATGAAAACAGGATTTTTTGCTCTGAAGGAAGGAGAAGAATTGACTCTCCAGGTTGAAGAATATAATGTGAAAAAATTAACTGACCCCTAAGGAAATTAAACTAAAGATGATATGCCATACTTTATTGATTATGTGGTGGAAGTGTGTTCCTGTACACTGGAACTAATTAAATATCCAGGATGTCAGGATGAATGAGAGCACATAATTCTTGATAATTCTTAATAAAATTGACCTGATGCTTAAAATTGATCCTGCATGTCCCTCACTTACCTGCACATTCAGATCAATTTTTGAGACATTAGCTTTTTAAGTCCTTACTCACAATTAATGGCATATATGAACTTTCTTTCACTGAATTGGAAAGCAGGGTTAAAAAAAAAACAACAGAAAAAAAAAGGCAGTTTTGCTTTTCCTAGAAATACATAAATGTCTCCAGATACAGCACTGACAGCATGTGATATGTGCCAAAATGTTTCATAAATAAACTCCTCACTGACTCTTCATACATACAGAAAGTTTGATAACTAAATACTACCAATATTTTTCTATATCTCTATGAAGGAGTATAGGGGAAAGTAAAGCATATATAAAGTTTTGCAAATTTCTGTTTTGTCTTTCTTTCTAGGAATAAAATAATTTTACTTAAATGAAACTTTCTTCTTGACACAAGTCAGAGTCTTCCTTTTATATATATAGATCTTTACTCATATTTATACTATTTATTGAATCAAAGAGAAAGTCACCAGTATTTGGTGAGTGATCTCTCCCCATCCTTAACTCATGAATTCTATGTTACATTTTCCCTCCTCTGTCCAGGTGCAAAAGGGTGTGAGAGAGAGCCTTTGGTGAGTGTCTGGCATCCAGCCAGGAAGAATTCTGTATGAGGTCCAATCCAAACCATTCCGTGATTGATTCTGTGATTATATATCTTTTCTCTTTGACACTAAGATTTACAATCAGAAGAGCCCATCTTAGGACCTAAATTCATTCTGAATTTCATGGTCATGGTTGTCAATGGTAAAACCTCCAAGTATTTAAGATGAAACTATTTCTAGGTTTAACATTCTCTTTGTATTCAATAAAGTAAAAGTTACGCTCCTTTGATACATTCTGATTATTCATACCTGAGTATTAATAAATGCAAATTATAATGGTAACAGTAGTAGTAATTGGAAAAAAAAAATAGAAAACGGAAAAATAAAAAAAGAAAAGAATGGTGACTACAACTCCCATTTGTGCCTGCTGGTTTCTGGTTATGAAGCTAATTTTATAGAGAAATTAGCTACAGTTGAGCTAGATATTAGTTCAATTTTTTAGTATTGTTTTACATGATTTTCTAAAGGGTTTTAAAATATAACATCTCTGCATCTCTGCACTGATTATTTTATCTATTACTATTATATTTTTTGCCATCTTTTTTTTACTATTTTTCTTACTATTTTTTCATTCCTATTTATCTATTACTAATAGTTATGCTCAGTACTAGTTTGAATATATATTGCATTTATGTACATTAGGTATTTTTACATTACAAAGAAAGCAGTACTGTTCAAATCTAAATACTGTTGGAAAATAAAGCAAATGGCAAAAGGAAATGAGAAGGGATGCAGCCAGGACAGTTGACCCCAACTGACCAAAGGGATTTCCCACACCATATGGCATCTTGCTCAACAAATAGAGCTGGGGATGAAGAGGGAAGGGGAAAGGGGGACTTTCAAGTGATGCCATTTGTCCCAAGTGACCACAGTGTGTGATGGAGCCAAGCTTTCTTGAAGAAGGCTGAACACCTGCCTGCTCATGACAAGCTGTGAAAGAATTCCCTGTTTTGCTTTGTAGTGTGTGCTTTTGCAACTTTCACTTTTTAATCTAACTCAACCCATGAATTTTCTCACTTTTACCCCTCTGATTCTCTCCCTGATCCCAGTGGCAGGCAGTAAGCAAATGGCTGTGTGGGGCTTAGATGTCAGCATGGTTAAACCACAGCAGTATGTCAGGTGAATCAGATTTTATAAAGGATCTCTTGCCATTCTTTTCCAGGGAAACATGAGAAGATTTAGAGAACATAAGGGATAATGGAATTATCAGTGACTGAATTGGGAATGATATGGTAATTCCTACTATTCAATGTTATTTATTTATCATTCTAAGTAAAAAAACACTAGTAAAAACATTACTGGGAATTCAAATGTGAAGAAGCATGACTAAACCTGTGGCTCTAGACTGGGAAGTGTATTCTTATTAAATATATGAAAAGTTTCTTGTCATAAACTTGTGTTTATAACTATTTAATAACAATGGCAGCATTCAAAATCATCAGGTTTTGTTAAAAGATGGACGGTTAACTTACTTTTTTCTTGAGGTACAAGAAAAAAAGTCAAAGTTTGAACATCTGAGCTGTGATATAAAAATTTAAAACTTACAGTAGGTATGTTGTACCTTGATAGTGTTGAATCATATTGTGATATCAGTCCAGTCTGAAAGGTGCTAATCAGACAGAAAAAAGAGAGAGATTTGCCAGACAATGGTTTAAAAATTGGTGGAAGACAAAAGCCTTCTCTGTAACACTTAAAATATTAAGTTGAAGGAGTGCATCTGTCACAGCATTTTTCTGTCTAGTTTAAAAAATATTTACACTATTTAGAAATATACTATTTAGATTTTTCTTTGAAGTAAAGGACTTTTCTGAAACAGAAATTTATTAGAAGTCTTTTCATGTACTACTACATTGCACTGCCAGGTAGTTATAAATTAGTTATTATAATGAAATATGAAAACATTAATATAAATAAAGCTCTTTTTTGAAATGTAAATTGACAGCATTTTGAAATATTCAATCCAAGATACTTTAAATAGGGAAAGAAAAAGGATTAAACTAACATCATATAACCAGAATAAATTTGAAACCATAAATATAAACCAGTTTGAAGTCTAATTCTTGGAAGCATGTTAGACAAGTCATCTACTTTTTGTCTGTTATATAACAATTGGAAAGGCTCGAATAATACTCTGGAAACACTGTATGTTTGGAAAAATAGGCCATATATATATATATATATAGTTTAGATAGAGAACAATAAAAGAGTAAAGGACAAATCTGATATGAAAACACAATGAAACTGATGGACTTTGAAGGTAATAATGAGAAGTTACCTACAGAAATGAGACATGAGTCAGAAATTTTGTGAAATGGGGCTAGACAGCCAATAAAAAATTAGTCATCTTCATTTTAGAATGCCTGAAGGGCTGTCTTAGAGCAGTATACTGAGCATTAGAAAATATTTTTGTTTTATTTTTCTCTTATTAAGCTATTTTTTAATACTAAAATGAAATTAAGAAATAGTTGTTAGTTTTTATGTAATGCAGAGAACCTGAAATAGACAGGGAATCTGTGATTTCCAGGCACATGATAAATACAGAAAATGGGAAAAGTAATGGGCACTTCTGTCTCTAGCATCCTCACACTGAGCTGGCAGTGAGCAATCCAGAAAGAAATGTCAGACAGGCTGAGATGGATGGTAGCCCAAGAGAGAGGATGTCAGGTAAAAGCAGATATGAAAGAGCTTCAATACAGAGAAAGTCAGGGCAAAGATTTAGTCAGTGCATCTGAAGATAAAAGGGAGAATGGCTATAAAAATGGCACAGAAGCGAATGGACAGGCAGTGTATCTTTTTGTTTTGTTTTTGTTAAAAGCCCATATTTAGGAATTGAGAGCATGTTTACTGCAGGAAAAAGAAATTGAGTTAAGTCTTCAAAAGAAACAGGAGGAGTAGCATATCTAAAGGGGTCCTAGAAGCTGGAAAGAACAAAGAATTTGCAGTTTTCATTATCATTATGTTACAGTATCTGTATTTTTTTTTTCCCTTAATTTTACTTTTCTAGAAAACCACAGAAACATGCTTCCATGAGGAAAGAATCTCTAGGAGAGATATCTCATTTATCGTTCCTGCAATAAAACTGTTTTGAATTTACTTATAGGTAGTTAAAATTATGTATCGCTACTAATGCCTACCAAGTGAAATTAACATTGTTGGCAGTGACAAATGTTGTGATTTTTTTTTTCCAGGCAAAAACAAGACTGTGATATAAGTAATAAGGGAAGATGGAAGAAGAATCAGGGGCAAACAGCTCTTCTTGTTCTAAAACGGAGATTGATTTAAATGTGTATGGGACTACATGATAAGGTTCTTTGAAATGTGTAAGAATATTTGATCCCAGTGGGGTTTTGTAGACACCATTTCCTCTGTTCCCATATAGCCTGTTTTGACCAAGTAGAATTTGAAGAAAACAAAACAAAACAAGTACCAAAATATCCCTTTTCTAACTCAGTAGAATGGAATGAATGGTAAATTTGTCTTTATTACATCTTCCTGTAAGAGCTGTCCTTAAATTCTGGCAACCCTTATTTAGCAGCAATCCTTACTCAGTGTCCAGTCACAGGGATAAATAAAAATATAATTGAAGTTGTGTTGGTTTCAGCTGTGGTGGAGTTAATTTTTTCACTGGTACGAGGATATATTTTTGATTTGTGCTGAACACAGGGTTGATAATACAGAGATGTTTCTGTTATTCCTTAGTAGGGCTAGCACAGAGCCAAGTCCTATTCTGCTTCTTATACAGCTACACTGGGGAGGATGTTGGAGGTGCATGGGGAAACTGAGAGGAGACACAGCCAGGACAGGTGACCCACACTTACCAAAGGGATATTCCAGACCACAGGACATCATTCTCAGTGTATAAATTGGGGAGAAGAAGGAAGTGGAGGATGCTAGAAGTGATAGAATTTGTCTTCTCAAATAACCATTACATGTGATGAGTCCCTGCTCTCCTGAAGATGGCTGAACACCTGCCTGCCCGTGGGGAGCACTGAAGTCATTCATGTTTTTCTTTGCTTGTGTGCATGGGTTTTGCTTTCCCTATTAAACTGTCTTTATCTCAGCCCATGGCTTTTCTAACTTTTGCCTTTCCAGTTCTCTCCCTGATCCTGCTGGTGGGGACTCAGCGAGCAGCTCTGTGGCTTTTATTAGTTGGGGTGAAACCATGACACAGGTTAAAGCTGCTAATGAAAATGTGTGGTGTCTAGAAAGAAAATTAAGGGTGGCTGAATGACCATTTCTCTGCTAATAATCTCAAAGAGGATAATTACCCGACCCATCACTTTTACAGAGAATTTAGCATGAGGGTGTTGAATAATTAAATCTATTCTCCTTGAATCTTTTTGCCTATGAACAAAATGTATGATTTTGTTTCTGCTTTATAAAGCAAAAAACCAGACATATGTTTTCATCTCTAAGTAATGTTTACTCAGTCACCATACACCTGTTTAAAACTTCTGATGACAATACTTGGGCCTGATTCACACCTCACAGATCACGAAAGATGAAATTCTATCCACATGGAATGCAATACAGTAATTTCTGCACTGTCAAATTTCTGCAATTGACAAAAATAGATTAAAACCAGTGATTCCCTGTGAAACTGACACTTATTAAAACTATTACCTCTATATGGGATCTCTTTGACAATTAAAGACATATTATGGTTTTCATGTCACAATCACAGTAGAAACTTCCAGAAGGGATAGATTATATTTCATATTATTTCATATCTATTATTTCATAATTCATATAGATAGATATAGATAGATAGATAGATAGATAGATAGATAGATAGATAGATAGATAGATATACTATTTTTCACAGTTGGTTCATCACCTATTTATAAGCTAATTTTAATTCATATGGCACTCAAAATATACCTGTACTTACCAAGTAATATCTCATTATTTATCCTTGTTTGGGTGATAGATCTGGATTGGAATTTAATACCCAAATTTCAGAAATTAACTCTATGAACAGAATAAAGATTTCTTAGAGTATATTAAAACCAAAACCTGTTATGTTCCTTTGTTCTAAATATATCCCAAATCACAGAAGCTATACATGTAAACTGCCAAGAACAGACAAAAACAAAATAAATTTCAATATCTTGATTGATAAATTAGCACCTGATAAATATGATACCCCCCAAAGTGTTACAGCAATTTTGTTATAAAAATGATGAATTGGAGAAAGCATCAATAATCTTTTTGCTAATATCAGAGATTACAAATAAAAAGGTTTTATCTGTAAATTCTACAGTAACTTTTTTGCTACTTCAAAAAATTTCTAGTTTTCCAGGAAATAATAGGATGATTTCTTTACCACCACAGATTTGTCTTTATATGAGTAGCTCATTCATTATTGATGACGATTTATTTTGTCTGATTACCTTCTCTGTAGTTGATAAGAATCCTGCACAACTCACCTTTTATTTTTGCTGTAGGTGAGTAACTGAAACTACTTTTTGCTGCTATGGTAACATTATTTTGTAATACCATTCCATTTCAGCTTTCATACTAAATTTTCTCACAATGGAGGAGGAAGAAAACTGACATGAGAACAAGAAAGTGAGAATAATTTAAAAAAGAAAAACCTAAAATATTCAAAATTAAGAATGGGTTCTTTCAAGTTTTCACTCAAGGGGAAGGGGGGGACAAACACCATGTAAAATTCAATATTAATGTTTTATTTGACAATATTTACATTAAAAATGAAAAGAATCTCATTAGACAGAAATTTCATTCAGGTATCTAGCCATCAAAATGAAACATGAGAATCAGAGATAAAACTAGTCAATAATGTAAAATAATGAATATAAAAAAAAAACATGTTTGAAAGGTTTCAGTGAAAATAAGAAGCTGAAAAATTATTCAGAAATCCTGGTTTGATTTTGTAGATTATATACTGTTTTAGTTAGAAATTCTGACAATATAAGGTCATAGAGTCATAAGAGTCAATGAAAATTGTAATTCCTTTTTAAATTTATTTTAGAGGCATTTAATGCAAACTATAGCATGTACTATATTTTTAAAAAAATGTTTAAGCTCAAATATAACATTCAATTAGAATTTCAGTTGATAACTAACATGAAATAATGAAAGGGACAATGGTTCTGTGGTGCTCATACTAGAATATGTAGAGAGAAATATTCCAGATTTTGTTTTTGTCTTCTTTTTTTTTTTTTTGTTTTGTGTTTTTTTAGAAAAAAATTACTTGTACAGTGGAAATCTGGGATCAGATTGTGTAAAACAATGAGTTTCAAGAGCCATCTATAGTAGACCACTTGATCCTGCATAAAGAGTAGCTATGATGGATCTGTCTCAAATTTTAATGGGGAATCTTCCCAACCAAACCAGAAATAGATTGTGACTGTTTTCTTTAGAGAAGACAGTCCTCTTCCTGAAAAAAAGGGACTATGACAGCCATAGTTTGCAGTGTGTAGAGAAAAAAGTGGTGTTATTGTTAAATTTATGGCATAATAGATGTTTTTTGCTTAAAGAATATAAGTGAATATCTTTTTCTGCAATCATGTCTTTTATGAATTTAATTAACCATTTGCTAGTTCTAAGCAAAGGAACAATAAATGAAACTTTTCCAAATGTGGACTCTCAATGATATCTTTTGAGAAAATGCTTCCTTCCATTGTGCAAACTTACTGGTTATAAAGTAGAGAAAACATTGTATTTTTTAGGATAATGGCCAAATCACAGAAAATAGTTCTGGTCAAACCAAATGTACTTCCCATAACATGAACAAATGAAAATGTGCTCACACACAAATCTTTACAAAGGATATTTACACATGCTGTCTTGATGCCACGTAATGCTGATGGAATGACATGATCTTTCTGATTCTTTTTCATAATGGAAGTGATGAAATTTTATCAGTTTCACATTTTTCCTATTGTTAAATTAATTATGTCTACAACAAAAAAATTCTACTTCAGCTTCAGAAGTTTCATTTGTGTGTCACACTGTATCTATATTTGTGTAACATTTCCTTCAGCACAACTGTATTGAGGTTTTTATTATTTTTATCTTAACTGAACCTAATGTAGTCAAATTCAATCTATATTTAAAAATATCTTCCATTCCCCCCAAAAATGCATTTTTTTCATATTTAAGTATCTGAAAGAACAATCAGACAAATAAAAAAACACTTGGACCTAAGAAGAAACACATAGTACTACCAGAACCTCCTTGTCACCTCCAGGTGAATCCAAGGTTGATCTGTTTTTTCAGATTCTCAGAACAGTGTCACCAGGGAATTGCACGCAATATTTGGAGCATACACTACTTCAGGGCATGAAGGTTCTAAAAATAAAAGCTGACACAATTGTAGTGTGCTTAAATGTGATTGACAAGAGCAGTGAAGTCATAAAAAATAAGACAAAATTGTTATGACACTAGGCAAGCTGCTTAAACAGTGTCTGAGAAAGAGCTGCATTTGTATTCTGGGATTTTTTTTTCCTTATGCATTCCAAAAATGGTCACTATGTAATTGTAAGACTCATAGATACAATTTTTCTTTTGTTTCACTGCATAAAAGTAGACACTGTACATGAGACATTTAAGAAATACATATTTCTTCAAAAAGAACATTTTACACATATGTAAAATTTTATCTTTCACTGAAAAGTGTATTACTATTCTGTAACATTCATTAAGACAGAAGTCTCAGGGTTTGATTCCTCGCCTTGTATTCAAGTGAATTCTTCATGGTTGCTAAGAAAAGGAGTGATCTGGACAAGATAGGGTTAAAAAAGACTCAGCACTTTGTTGCATTGTTTAGAATCAACTTGAATTGTTAGTTTCAATGACAAATACCTGCCTCAAGGAGAAAATTTGGTGGGGTTTTGGGATGTTTTGGGATTTTTTTCTGATTTTTTTTCTGTTTGGCCTTATGTAGTTATTTACATTCTGTTAGGTTCCTGAGTAGCTCCTGTGTGGTTTTTATTACACCTTGATGTATTAACATACATTAAAATGTGCAAAAATTAGATCAGGCTAAGACAATATACATTTTCTTTTTACCATTGACCTGGTTTCAGTTGGGATAGCTAATTTCTTCTCAGTACCTGGTACAGTGCTGTGTTTTGGATGCAGAATGAGGAAAATGTTGGTAACACACTGATATTTTTGGTTTTGTTGAGCCATGTTTATCCTAAGTCAAGGATTGGGTTTTTTTTTGTGTGGATGAGAGGTCGAATATATTTGGTTTGTGTGGCTAGCTTTTGGTAGTGGGAGTGGTTCTACAAGAGTGGTTTCTGCGAGAAGCTGCCAGAAGTTTTCCCTTAGTCTGACAGAGCCAATGCCAGCTGGTTCCATGACAAATCCTTCACTGTCCGAGGCCAAGCCAATCAGAGATGGCAGAGGTATCTCTGCAATAAAATATTGTCACGATTTAAGAAACATATTTCTGAGTTTTAGTTTCCCACTGAAACACTCAAAACCATGTGCCACTTGATCATTCTGTCTCCTGCTCATCCTCCTGCTGCAGTGGGCTGAAGAGAAGAATTGGAGGCACAGAAGATAAAAATCGCTGGTTGCGATAAAAACAATTACTGAAAACAGCAAGGAATTAGACAATGACCAGCAACAGCGACAATGCTAATGACAGAATGTACAAGAAAAAAGGTGAATGAATCCAGACACTATTGCTTATCCCCCATGGAAAACCCCTGACAGTGCCTGACTGCTCCCTCTGCCACACTACACAGCCCAGACAGGAGCTCTTTCCCCACCTCTGGAAAATGATGTAAGGTTGTATAGAATAGACTGCAAGTCCTATCCATGCCCTCTTCTGGCTGCAACAAAATTTAAGACTGTCCTGGCTGGAATCTGGACACATATTTAAGGAGAAAAGCAAAAGATATGGTGCAGAAGTAATTGTTCTCAGAGAAGAGCAAGGTGAGACAATATACATGTGAGACAAACAGCTCTACAGACACCCAGGTCAGTGGAGAAGGGGGGCAAGGAGGTGCTCCAGGTGCCACAGCTGAGATTACCCTGCAGCCCATGGTGAAGCAGCTGTGGTGGCCCCACAGGCCATGGAGGTCCACAGGGATGCAGAGATCCACCTGCAGCCATGCAGGAGACCCACACCTGAGCACATGGATGCCTGAAAGAAGGCTGTCACTCCGTGGGTAGCCTGCACTGGAGCAGGCTTCAGGGGGGGACCTGCAGACCCAAGGAAAGAGAAGCCCATGCTGGAGCAGGTTTCTTGGTAGGACTCTGGATTCCCTGTGGGACCCACGCTGGAGCAGGCTGTTTTGGAAGGACTGCACCCTGTGCCCCACATTGCAGTAGTTTGTGAACTGTGGCCTGTGGAATAAACTCACACTGCAGAAGTTCATGGAGAACTGTCTTCCATGGAAGGGACCCCATGCTGGAGCAGAGGAAATATTCCTCTCCCTGAGCAATGGCATAAAAAACCTGTGGTGAACTGATCATAACCCCCATTCCCTGTCTCCCTACACTGCTGGAGGAGAAAAGGTAGAGCTCAAGAAGGAGAAAAGGGTGGGGGGAAGGTGTTTTAAAGCTGCTCTGATTCCAGTTGGTAATAAATTCAATTAAAGTCGGTTTTGCCCTTGATAGTAATCAGTCTGTGATTTTTCCCTGTTCTTATCTCAACTCATGAACCTTTTACTGCATTTTCTCTCCCTTATCCGGTTGTGAAAGGGAGTGAAAAAGCAACTTGGTGGTTACCTGGCATCCAGACAGGGTCAGTCCACCTTAACAGCAGTTGTGATTGTGGATTTTTTAGAAAAAATAGCAACCTATATGTAGCAATTTGCACTTGATTATTGCAGAAAATGTACATATTTACATATAAAAATATGCACAGATAAATGTGCAGTAGAAAAAGTTTGGGGAAGATGAATAGAAAAGGAATTGAACTCCAGTTTCTTATTTTAATTTAGTAAAACTAAAACATTCCATTAACATATCTCCTTCTTCAGGTTTTTATATTTCATTTTCCCACATATTGCTAGTCCCAGAGCTGCAGACAGCTGAAATGTCCATTTAAAACTTTCTGTTCATAATTTGATACTACCAGAGCAAGCAGCACCTGCTGATTCCCAGGGCACACCAATAAGTGCAGTCTGCAGGCTGAAACAGCTGGCACCACTATTTAACACGATCAGGATTTACATTTAAAATGTAATCGGTATTATATTATGTTTCAGTAAGTACTTTTCATCATGTGACCATCTGTTTCTGCAGTTGCAATTTTGTGCTTCCCTTGATAGCTGTCCTCAAAAAACCAAAAAAAAACCAAGCCCAAACCAGCTGAAAGTCATGCTGGGTATTCTACAGTAAACCTCTTTATGAACACTAAGGAACACAATTGCCTAATGTGGTTTAGTCCTGATGGGCAGCTCAGCACCACACAGCCTCTTGCTCACTTGCCCAGTGGGATAGGGAAGAGAATCAAAAGGGTAAAATTGGAAAAACTCAGGGGTGGAGGTAAAGCCAGTTTAACAAATTAATAAAAGCTGTGCATGCAAGCAAAACAAAACAAGGAATTTATTTACCTCTTCCCATGGGCAAGCAGAAAAGCCAGGCTCCATCACATGTAACCATTACTTGGAAAGAAAACACCATCACTCCAGACTCCTTTCCTTCTCCTTCCCTCAGCTTCAGTTTGTGTCGCCTGTCACAGCTGTGATCACCCTGAAATCCTTGTGCATGTACAGTGCTGGGGCAGCATGAGAAGCAGGAAAGGCCTTGATGCCTCATAAAAAGTCAGTAATTAAAAAATGAAGACATTCCTGTGCTATCAACACTTTTCTCTCGACAAATCAAAAAAACATTATACCATGCAAACTAAATGAAAAAAAAGTTTGTCCTCTATCCCAGCCAAAACCAGTAAACCTGAGTAAAAACACTGGCTTCATAAATACCACTAAGGGTGCTATTAATATTTCACAAACAGGCCCAAACAACATTAACTAAGTTGAAAACTGATATCTGAAACTTACCCATTCATAGCACCAGAAAATTACAAAAAAACAAAACCTGGAGCATTGGCCACAAAAGGGTGACTGACAGAAGTGGTCCACTATCACTTATAAATTATTTCCTGATGATGACACATGGATAATTTGAATATGTTCTTAGGAAGTGGAGAGCATGAAAATGAGTTCTCTTAGAAAGAAGATGATTTCTGTTACTGGAAAGAACTACAGTCAGCTACCTATTGCTTAACAAGGGTAAAATTAGCTAATTGGCAGTACCAGCACTTAAAAAGTGTTTTGATTTTTTTAAAGGTATGCACCAGCTCTAAGAGTAGTATTGCAGAGTAAACAAAGTTCTGGCTACAACACTCTAGTTTTGAAGGGGAGATCACAAAAAACTGTCTGAGAAATGCTGACAAAATTATGAAACTGATCTGAAATAAATTGAAAACCCAATATATGGGTCAGTATGCTAAGACCCCATTAACTGAAATAAAATCATACTTTCAGCGATGTTCTTGAATCTTTGGAAAAATATGTACCTAAAATAATTAATTTTTTTTTAATATAAAGCAGAAAAGTATTTTCCTGTACTGCTTCCATCGCTTGTAAATGACACTAAGTTGGGTGTGTGTGTTGATCTATTGAAAGGGAGGAGAGCTCTGCAGAGAGACCTGGAACATTTGGATGGATGGGCAGAGTCCAGTAGGATGAAGTTTAATAAGTCCAAGTACCGAGTCCAAATGCATTTTGTCCACAATAACCCCCTGTAGTGCTACAGGCTGGGGATGGTGTGGCTGGACAGTGCCCAGGCAGAAAGGGACCTGGGGGTACTGGTGACAGCTGGCTGGACATGAGCCAGCCCTGTGCCCTGGTGGCCAAGAAGGCCAATGGCCCCTGGCCTGGATCAGGAGTAGTGTGGCCAGCAGGAGCACGGGGGTCATTCTCCCCCTGTACTTGGCACTGGTGAGGTCACACCTGGAGTTCTGTGTCCAGTCCTGGGCCCTCAGTTCAGGAAGGAATTGAGGCACTTGAGCACATCCAGAGGAGGCAACGAGGCTGGTGAGGGGCTTGGAACACAAACCCTGTGAGGAACAGCTGAGGGAGCTGGGGTTGTTTAGCCTGGAGAAAAGGAGACTCAGAGGTGACATTATTCCTGAAAGGTGGGTGTTGTCAGGTGGGGTCGGTCTCTTTCTTGAGGCAGTAACTGACAGAACAAGAGGACACTGTCTTGAGCTGCACCAAGGGAAATATAGGCTGGATATTAGGAAAAGTTTTTTACGGAAAGAGTGATCAAAGTACTGGAATTGTCTGCCTGAGGAGGTGGCTGAGTCACCATCCCTGGATGTGTTTAAAAAAAGACTGGATGTGACACTTGGTGCCGTGGTTTAGTTGAGGTGTTAGGCTGGGTTGGACTCCATGATCTTGAAGGTCTCTTCCAACCAAGCAATTCTGTGATTCTGTGAAATTACTTCACATAAGAATTTGAAATTATTGTATTAATCCTGAAAAAGAAAAAAATAGCTATTCTGCTCTTCTCCAAGCAGGAAAAGGGAAAGGTTCTTTCAGAGTATTGCACTCCTATTCAGAGTGAGATATTCTGAGAATGGCTGACCAGTGACCAGTGTCTGCTTGCTGCAGACAATTTGTGTTTTGAGGCAATTTTGGTGGTGCTGCAGACTGACACAGACATTACATAGCAATAATTTTGTGGTAGCTCTGGTCTGATCCCATGGGCTAAATGTCCTTTAGTAATTGGAGCATTAAACGGTACTAAAGGTGTTTTTGGTATATCTTTTAATTTGATTTCAGTTGAGGGATTTTCTTTGTAAGCACAGTTTTGACACCAAAAGGAAAAAAATAACAGATATATGTGTGTATCTATATATAAATACCTTTAGTGCTCCTCTTGTAAAGGCAGAAATTTATTACTTCTGCTGTATTTGAATTTTTAGTGTCTGTAGCAGCATTCAGAAATTTGTGTCTGCTTAAAGCTGAGCTACAATAAAAATTAAAAAACCCTATATAATCAAATCTTAGAAAAAGAAAATATTGTTTTACTGAATTGCTCTTTAAAACCCTATAAGAAGAAAATTGCTTCATTTTTTGATTATCAAGGTTTCAAAAATTAATCTTCCTAAGAAAACTTACTGAATCAAAGACTGATGGCTCAAAACATGAGAGTCTATATGCCATAATGCCATAATGACTATTTTTTATGGTATGTTCTTTGCACTATATTTTCAAAGCTTCCTGTGGCAACTACATTTGTTTTTTGCACACCAAACAGTTTGCCAGCTTTAATTATAATCCACATACAATTACAGGTTAGTTATTGAACAAACAGGAGAGTGTCAATGAAGGTATAACAAAGTTTTTGGTTATATTTAAAGTTATTTGTTAGGGCTAGTAAGAGATTATTTTCTTTATTTCATTACTATGGTGATAGGATTTCTATTTCCTACAATGAAATGTCTTTCATTGCCTTCTATAATGGCTCTTCTGCCATTTTTCAGTTCTGCTCCAAATTCCTTAAAATGAAAAAGAAATGTAAATATTTAGATTACTTTAACAAAGACCAAGAAATAAAGACTGTGCAACTATACAAATAATCAAGTCCCCAAGCAACTCATACGTGATTTGTTGTACTGTATACCCTCATGCAGTGCTTTATTTGGAATTTAGTCTTCATGATTGCAGAAAAGGGCATTAACAGAATCTTTAATTCAATGGCTAAGGATGCTCAGGTAGCGAAAAAATGTCTGCCCCAAGGTCTTGATTGCTTCTGCTGAGATCTAGAAGAAATACTATTTGTCAAGTCTCTGCTTCCCAAAAACTAGACTTTGAGGTTTTATACTGAAATGAAAAACGATTTGTATTTAGTTTCTCTCTTTCTTTATTAGTATTTACTCCATAAGAAAAGTCTCCTGAAATTCTGAAACTTCTAGACTAGCAGAAAATATCCCTTGAAGATTATAAAAAGCATGAGAAGAGTTCCCTGATGTAAATTAGCTCATGAAATCTAAGTGGATACTTACTTTCAAAAAAATTTGCAAGTTTATCTAGAATGACTCAGGGAAGGTTGAGGGGTTGGAAGAGACCTTAAACATCATCTTGTTCCAACCCCCCTGCCATGAGCAGAGACACTTCCCACTAGAGCAGGTTGCTCAAGGCCGTATCCAACCTGGCCTTCAACACTGCCAGGGAAACTCACAACCTCTCTCAGCAACCTGTTCCGGTGTCTTGTCATCTTCACAATAAAGAATTTCTTCTTAATACCTAACCTAAATCTCCCTCTTTCAGTTTGTACCATTACTTGTCCTGTCACTACAGTTCCTGGTGGAGAGTCCCTCTCTGGCTTCTTTACAGGTCCCCTTCAGGTATTGCAAGGTGCTATGAAGTTTCCACACAACCTCTTTTCCAGGCTGAAGCACCCCACCTTTCTTAGCCTGTCCTCACAGGGGAGAGGTTTCAGTGCACTTATAAACTTCATGGCCCTACTCTGGACTTGCTCTAATATTAAAATTAAATATATCAATGTCTGATAAGTAAACCTGGTTGTAAGCAGTCAGACATCCCTTACTTCATTTCTGTGATGCTGTCTTGCCTTTGCAATGCTTATGACAAATCATTTTCTTTGCATGTTACAAATTGTACATACATTCATTACAATGGAAGGGAACCCTGGGCACAGAGTTACTCCGTCCTAGGTGCAGAATCCAGTGTTTTGAGTAGTGAAGTTTCATCACATTATTAGGAATATGTGCAATTTGAGAAGCAAGTCCTGATCCATAAGGCGCAAAATTATTTTCCAGTACTGGCAGTAATTTTATGGATTTTCCACGTTGGACTTGGACTTGTAAGTGACTTGCAGTGGACTAACATGATTTTAATTTTGCTTCATGTTTTGCATACAGACTGTGAATTTTAATTCTTCAGTGAATTTTTGAATTTGTAACAAGTATATTCTCAGTTTTACACAGAGCTGCAGAAGGAAAACTTAGTCTACACCAAGTTAAAGGCAGCTTAACTACAAAGTAACATGGTACTTCGGCTATAAAACATAAAATGAAAAATTAGTCTCAGTCAGATTTAAGGCAACTAATTCAGGCAGGAATATTATGAATTACAGAGCTTGTGATGCACACTATTTACTGGCTCCAGAGAGATGTATGCGTGCTTTGAGAAAGAGGGTGAAGTCCCTACTTTTTACTACATGCTGGGGGTGAGAGTGAGCTTACGGTACTGTGAGCTGCTCTCCTGTCAAGAGAGAGGGATGTTGAACTGAAAATATCTTCCTGAGTTGCTTCTTTCATGGGCAAGCATATTATACAATGCAATTTATAAACTAAACCAGCTTCTTAACAGCAGTTGAAGAAATCTCCATCCATTAGAAAACATCCATAACTACTCTGATAGTAAATAAGTCATTTAATTTCTATTCTGTTTATTCATGACCTGTTCATACCTGTTTATTTTTTCTTTTTACTTGTAGTTTGAATAGCTCACATATCTTCCTAGTGTTTATGTTTTTTTGCTTTTCCAGACCTACCCCCCCCCAAAAACCTCCATATATTTAGCTTGAAAAGTCATGTAAGAATTGGACTGGACCTTAATTTTCCACATTTATTGAGCCAAAGCTTTTATTTCTTCCATCAAGGTAACTCTCCATTATCCTTATTATTTTGTAAACCTTCTGTGCACTGATTCCAGTCAAAATGCAGCTCCCTGGATACAGGTGACCTTGCAAATTTTTCCCTTTCTTGAAATGTTAGCTGCAAGTCATCACTGAATCATTGACTGAATCATATTGTCTATTAATTATATCCTTCACTCCTTTACCCAAGTATTTCATTAATAGCTGTGTTTTAATTTTTTTTTCCTCCTTTTTCCCTCCAGTTAATCTGAAATCTTTTGCAAATTATCATTTGCTCTTGACCAAGGTCTAACCTCATTTTCCAAAACTACTTTTTTGTTCAGCTTCTCTATTACAGTTTTGATATTTACCTACACAAGGTCTAAATATGTATCACATTTTATTTTAGTAACTATTTGATAAATGAATATGCCACAACACTGTGGAATAACAGGGTTCTACTATTTATTAACAGCATTTGTTCTTTAATACATATTTTTGAAAAAAAATTCTGCCCTGAAGATAATTTCTGATGTCATGTATTTCTCTAGTCAATTCATACCCAAACCTGACCTATGGGAAAATATAAAATCTTTTCACACCTTAGGCTTCATCTGAACAGTGACAGAGTGTTGGAAGCTTTAAGTGAGGGAAGCAAAGTAAAACTTTATCAATAACCTTGGATTTCTTCAACACAACATACACAAACCTGAACAAGTTGTAGAAAGGAGCTCAGTGACATAACTAAGCCATACTGCAAATCTTTTCAGATTTATCTTCAATGAGGAACTGGACCGTGAAGAATGTAGTGAGGTAGAGGAACTTCCAAACACTTTTGCTTCTTAGTATGTTATTCTTCGTATCTTCATCTTATTCAGAATAGACAACTAATATTCATCATCACAGAACATTTATTTCAGTGCTGTACCGGGTTTATATGGCAAAGTTTTGGTACTGGGAGGCTGTAGGTGTGTCCTGTGTGAGAAGAGACTATGAACTCCCCCTGTGGGAGCACAGACCGCTCCAGCTGGCTCCAAAACAGAGCCACCACTGGCCAAGGCTGCTCCCACCAGCAATGCTGATGGCACATTTCTAATAACATACCTAAGAAAAGCTAGAAAGCCTTGTGTGATAGCTGTGCAGGAAAATGAAAAAACATTCAAGAAACAGCCCAGCAGAAATTTGGATCAGCGAAGGAGGGAAGGAGGTGCTCCAGGCATGAAAGCAAGCATTCCCCTCAAGCTCAAGAAGAAGACTGTGAAGACCGTGGTGAAGCAGGTTGTTTTCCTGCAGTCCATGAAGGATCACATCCGAACAGACATCCATAAGGCAGCTCATGGAAAGACTACTGCAAAGGCAAGTTTTCTGTCAGGAACTGAGGCCCATGGGGTACCCACATTGGATGAATCTGTTCCTGAAGGACTGTACACTTTGGAAAGGACCCTTTCTGGAGAAATTCCTGAAGAGCTATATCCCATGGAATGGACATACATCAGAGGACTTCATGAAGTACTGTGTCCTGTGGAGCAGAGATCAGTGTGAGGCAGAATGTGTGACAGTGGTGAAATGTTATGACCTGGGAACAAAACCTTTCTCCATCCCTCCTAAATGACATAGTTTGCAAATCCATCACACAAGACAATGTTGCTTCTAAAATCTTGCATTTTTTAAATGAATAAATCTTTCCTTCAAGAATGAAAGCTGGAGCCCTTGTTACCTGCATCTTTAGATCTGCCCCATCCTGTCTCAGTTTATATGTATATTGCTGCCAGTGCTTATTACCCTATTTCATGAAGCTTTGCCAATATTGTTTTATGTGGCACTCTTGTAAAATTCACAGTTCATATGTGTAACTGGGCATTTTAGATGTGAGTTAGTTTCAAAGTTTATTATGATATATAAGTCATAGAATGCACAAATAACATTAATGCATAGGACATTATATTTAAACAAGTGAGAGTCTTTACTTAGTTCAATCATGAGATAGCTTCAATTTATTTGTTCATATTATGACTTTTTAGAACTTCCCCTTCTGCCACAAGGTAATTAGATCAGTCCAATGATGTGAAGCAAATGTCACAAATGTACCTGATGCACAAATGCTTTGATCAAAATTTCTCTCTTGAGACCCACATTGGGCTCCAATCAATTGTTTGTTTAAACGGTTTTAACAGGAGAAGGAAATTATACTCCAAATAAGCCACTACCCTTCTCCCTCACCTTCTGGTAAGAAATGGAAGGAATCACAGGATCACTGTGTTGGAAAATACCTCCAAGATCATCGAGTCCAATGCATGCCCTAACACCTCACTAAACCATGGCACCAAGTGCTGCATCCAGGCTTTTTTTTAAACTCATGCAGGGATGGTGAATCCACCACCTCCCCATGCAGACCATCCTAGTACTTGATCACTTTTTCAATAAAAAACTTTTTTCCTAATATCCAACCTATATTTCCCTTGAGACAGCTTAAGAAAAAAACACACAGCATTAAACTTCACCACATTCTGTAACCCAGACATTTGTGTATACTATTTTACTAACATCTAGACAAAAACTCCATTTCACTGGGTAGTGAACAAATAGTCTTCATTCAACGACCATGACCTCAATAGATTTTCTAACCAAAATTTCTTAACAAAATGTGAGGATTTAATTGACAAATTATTTCCTTGTTTTTCATCTAAATCAAAATAATTCTGTGTCTTATAGTTTCTGAGATACATCACACATGTTGGTATAATGCTTCAGATTATATTTACAATATTTAAAAAAAAATGGGGAAAAACCATTGTACCTTATATTTTCTTTGTAGCAAATTTCTTTGTCTTTTAGAAGGCTGATGTAAGTTTAGAAGAGGCTTCCTAATTCATCAACTGAAAGTGTTTTATTAAAGGGAAATAAGACTCCAACATCTATGCAGGAGACACCTAATTCAATTTGGATTCCTTTAGGAGCTAGCTACAAAACATGGAGTTTAGATTGCAAACACAGCCTCAACTGGCAAAATTGAGAAGTATGGCTTGACCGTGCTGACAATAATATACTAAAGCCAGTCCCATAATCTCCTGCAGTAACTTGTCAAACTTAAGTGTACAGGATTCTAATTAGAAAAGTAGTAAATTTCTTTCTAGGTTCCCCTTACCCAGCCATTATATTGGTTTATATGTGAAGTACACACAGTATATGCCACCATGACAAAATACATTCAAATCTCCAGAAGCCAAATATGCATTGAAACTTGGATAAAGATGACCAAAACCTTATGACTCATACGTGGTTTCCAGAAGTGCTCAACATCTAGACTGAGCTGGACAAAAGACTGACTCACATTTTATCTTTATGGTTTTTATGAACCCTTAAAGGAAAACATGATCCATTTCCCTGAGCAACAATTAGCTCAGGAAGCCATCTTCATATGATTACATTTTGTTGCAAAGGATAAGATGAATCTGACCTTATTTTCTATTCTTTTTTTTCCTTTTATCTATTTTTGTCTTACTGTTCTCTGTCAATGCCAAATTGCTTATATGATTTTAGTATCCTGTCTGTATCTCTGAATTAGGATTTCAGTAGAAAAGCTATCAGTTTATGGGAAGGAGAACAAATTTAGCTAAAGTCTAGTGTTTATCAAAATTCAGAAATCTAAGACAGCTTGTCAGATATATTACTTCAGATTTAATTCATTTAGAGATAACAATGTGTGACTTGAAAATTTGAAATAATTTCAAATTAAAATGTGCTATTCAGCAAATATCAGAGTTTGTCAAAACTTTTTATCTCCATAAAAGACAACAAACTCTGTGGATGTATTTGAAGCTTGAAAGAATGTATAGCCATCTTCAGGACATTTCAGATTTGAAAATATGACTAAAAGAATAAAACAGACACCTTGATTTTAATGAAATAGAACATTACCTGTGTCTCTCTGCCACTCACAGGGAATTGAGGTCCTTATCATGACCTGAACATCTTAACTTTTAGAAATTTGTAATCGAGTAAAATTGTACCCACATTTACTGCAGGTCATTAAAAACAATTCACCTTGCTTGGCAAAGGTACAAGTTGAGAAGAATGGATATTCTTGGTGCTGATCTACCTTATCAAAAGTAAAAGAAAATTCAGTTCAGATTTACACTGAAAAGACAGCTTAATGCAAATAAGGACCAAATATATATGCATAATTCAAATCTTAACATCAAGAAAATTTGTATTTGAAATTGTCTAGATTTTGTCATAGCCTCTGGAGGTAACTTTGCTGTATGGCTCATTGCTTAGAAAAAAAAACATATAGGAGATAAAAATATGGGACAGAATGCACAATAGAAACAAGTCCTCAGATCAAAATCCATGGGTGATGAAAGATTTCATTCCCCAGATTAATAGAGAAGACTTGAACACCTTATTTTCCTGAAGACAGACCTCTTGTATAGGCTGAATTTTCCGTAGAGCATATCAGCTCTAGCTCCTCACATGTCATATTAGGGAAGGTAAAAGACCAGCGTGGCTGCATCAAGACCTGCTGGCTGAACTAAGGGGCAGTGGGAATTACACTTGCAGTGGAAGAGGGGCAGGTGTCCTGTGAAGATTACAGGGATGCTGCCTGGTTATGCAGGGATTAGGTCTTGAAGGCAAAGGCTGATCTGGTGCAGAACTTGGCATGGAATGTAAAGAATAATAAGGAGGGTTTCTACACATATGTAAGCCAGAAAAGGAAGGTGAAAGAAAGCATATTTCCTCTAATAAGCTAAATTTAAGCAAATAATAGTTTTTATTGGCTGAATTAGAAGAGTTGCAATAGTGACATATTTAGTCACTGACCTACATTTTTTTACTTTTAGAGAACACACATACCATGCACTTTGGCTGTATAGAACTTCCATTCTTTGAGGAATTTATAAACCTTCTCAGCTTCATGAAAAATAAAATCATCTTTTTTTCCATGTAAGGTTAGGATATTAAGCTGACTAGATTTTAGAAGTAACAGCAGTAGACACTCTCTTCTTGGATCAGATTAGAAGCGAACATTGAATGTAGTTAAATATGGGTGTCCTAATGCCTTTTCAATATATTTATATATAATATTTTATTTGCTTCATATGCAAACCTATGCTCAAACTTCAGTGTCAAAAGTAAATCCATGATCATCAAAAGTTACCTTCTGTGTATGCATATTGCAGAATGATTCCAATAGTCAAAATTATGTTTCTTGAAGGCTATCTGATCTCATTTTACATTCCAGTTCTTGGCTTATCCACTGCCACCTGTGGTGAGGGTTTCAATGTTTAATTATCTTCACTGCTAGGAAATCATATCTTATTTAAAGCTTAATTTTATCTAACCTTAAATTCAAGGCATTGGATCATGTAGTCCCTTTATCTGTGAGACTTAAAAAAGGATTGTGATTACTTATACAATGTGCATAGTGACCAAGTTATGTTTCCCATACTTTCTTTCACAAAATGACCAGACTGAAGTCTTCAAGTCTCACAGCTAAGGCCTTCTCCTCATATTTAAATACTTCTTACTTTTCTTCTGTTGACTGTATTCTATACTTTTTCTTGAAGCTTTTTCATCTGAATCAGACATAACATTGTAGAAACAAGCTTTGCAATTATCTTCCTCTCATTTTTTTAAAAAAGAATTGTTCTTTGAAGGACAACTAAACCCTTACACCAGCTGCAACACTGAACATAGAGCTCATGGGAAAATGGCCCTCAAATTCTTCTCTGAATTGTTGTTGACCTTGCCTGAAGTTCCCTGTCCTGAAAACATTGTTTATGTTCTTTCCACCAAAAATGCTATTATATTAAGATTCTCCTACTAAAATATACTGTTATCACTGTTTGGATCAACAGTGCTCATTTATTGGAATATCTTGGATCACTCCATAAAATGTATAACTGTTTTTTATTTACTGGCCTATAAATGTGTGTCACATGAAAATTTTATTGCAGAGGCATTTAATAAACTGGGTAGCATTGAAAGCATTTGGAAATATAAAAGAGCAGTGTCACTACCAACAGCTGCATTTGGAGATCTATCAGCAAGACTATTTTTAATCCGAAAGTACTGATTAACTCAATTAAATAGATATAAGAAAAATTGCAATGTATTTCTAGTTAGCTATATTTTGTCTTCACATTTTATTATATAGCTTTATAATCTGTCCAGAAAAAAATAGCAAAAAAAAAAAAAAAAGATACTTGATGAGGCTTAACTTTCATTAGATATTTCTGAATGCATTAACAGAATTTTTTCCTTTTCATTATTTTTAATAGAAATTCCTAAATAGCTGTTCAGTTACTCTGGTGTTAGGCTAATCAAACTGGATTTCCTTTGGACACCATTTTTCTGTCATCTGTGCTCTGTTGCTTTTCTTCCAAAAAATAATATTTAGAATAGTTTTTCAACCTGTGAAGGACTTGTGTACTCTACCTTTAATTCTCTTGTGCTCCTTCTTCCTTTATGAGGAACACCATATATTTCATATATGAAGGTTAAGGTGCAGCTGTTGATGGTGAAAGGTTACATTAAAATGAGTAATAGTTTTGCAAAAAGTAGCAACAAATAAAAGAATTGTAAAATAGTAGAAGCATATAAATGATCACCAAAAGAACCTTCAGGATATCTCTGAGTCCTACCTTCTTGAAAGAGTACTGTCACCAGTGATTTCCACTCAAGATCTGTTCACCGAGGTAAATTTCAACCAAAATTCCAATTTTTGCTAGACTTTTTAGATGTATGCTTATAACCAACACTTTATAGCCAGGACTTGAAACCCTTGAATGATGTGGATCTCCACCATCTCTCTGGCTAGCCTGTTTCAGCACTTATGCACTCACTTGCCAGTGAAGAATTTTTTTTTTTCCTAACGTCTGGAGTTGTGTAAACAACACAAACCACAAAAAATTCCCATTTCTGTTTTGTTTTTCAATAACAAGAACGGTTTGGCTACATCATCTTCATTTCTTCAAGAAGATTTATGTAGATTTTGCCTTGTCCCTTAGCCTGTGCTCACTGAGTTAAGTAACCCTCTTCTTTAGTGTCAGGAGCTCTGGTTCTTAACCACCTCAGTAATTGAGCCTGGACACTCAACATCATTCTTGTATTGGCCTGGGCAGGAGGAAGAGATGCAATTCCAGCTATGGCTTCCCCAGAGTTATGAAGAGGGAAATGAGAAAAACTCCACTTGCTGAACTGAAATTCAGTAGGTTTCTGCTTTCCCTGAGATTGATCTGTCTTTCTGGATTAACACTGGCATTTTAATGGTTCCCTGTTATTCAGTGTCAGCTCATTGTTGGGCTGCCAATCAGTCAAATCATTTAACATTGCCCCTCAGAGTGGAATAGTCCAGTCAATTCAAACACAGGACCTTTCATCATAGGACTCTTTACATAGGTCTGTTTATCCATTCCAGTTTTTGAAAGCATCAAAAACCTCACTTAAATTATGTCTGCCATGCTCCACTCATTAAATTAACCAATTTCTTCTTTGAAGATATCCTGGTACTACATATGTGTAGTACTATATCTATCAGAAAGACTGTGAGATAAACCATGCAAGTGATTTACCTGTCCTGAGCTGGACAAGTAAGTTCTAATAGACCACTACAATTGAAAGACTACATAAATTTTAAAAATATTTCAACATGCATTATATGGAAGTTCTAGTGTATATAGGGAATATATTTATATTTTTAAGAGTCACCAAGAATTTTCTTTAAAATCAAAGAAGAAAAATAAGCATTCTGGAACAATTTTTCTGATCTGTCCTAGGTTTCTACATTAGGATCAGAAAAATCAGGGCCTGGAAAGTGTCTATTTTTCTCCTTCAACTGCAAAAGGAAGATTCCACAGAGGAAGTTGGGACAGGTAACATGTACATGTGGGTCCTGTTGTTGATATCATCAATCAACTGTAGCAGTAAAAATTATCTTCAAGGGCAATATAAAAAAGCCAAACCCATAAACAAATAAGCAAAACTAAAAAAGGAAAAGGGGAAAGGGAGAAGAAGAAGAAAAAAAACCAAAACCTATCCTGTGACCAGTAAACAAAGACAAAAAACAGGTACCTCTCTAGATGAATATCCTCTTCTTGGCACCTTCCCTAGTCCAACAACCAGTCCCTCCAAAAATCTGTTCTAAACTAACTGCATCATTTCCACAGTATCACAGTCTTGTTGCACTGATTTCTTATATTAGTATAGTTCAAGAGGAATGTGCTTTGACCAATTGCAGATTTTGCAAAGCCAATTGACTTTTAAAGCTATGAGCTTTATTGTGAAGTGCTTAAGGATACTTCGCTAACGTTAATCTAATAAATTCTGTTTGCTCTATTGTATAAGTTTGCAAAATAAAAATTATGAAACAAGGTCTGTAAAATGGGGGATGAAAAAGAAAACAATACAAACAATATTTGAAACCACTTCTTCAAAATCACACTATAGCCATATTTATATTTTAAACAGTCACCAAGAATTTCCTTCTACTAGGAACTGCAATAACCTGGTTAAGTATACTTTAGAATATGTGGGTAAGAGGTGGTTACAACAGTATCTGGGGCATGGAGGTGGAAGGTTATGAACTGAAAGGAGACACTGCAGCATTATGAGCTTAAGAGATTGAAATTGAAGCCATTTAGGTCGAAGCAGTTTTCCACAGGAGTCTAGGCAATTATCTTTGATGTATGTCTACCCTTTAGATAGCTGAAATTGGAGGGAAGAATCCATGTTTTTCTCAGTTCCTCATTTAGAAAGCATGAGTATCTATCTTTTTCCTTCCTTTCTATATTTGCACTTATTAAGATATCTAGGTTGTCTTGATCCTTCAATTTTTCTGATTTGAAGCACTGTGCTTACAAGAAGGCAGTCCTCAGCACTTCTGCCGCATTAATTACTACAACTTGTGAGCCATGTTTTAGACGTACACTGTTAACTTGTAGAAATCAAAATGAATTAATAGCTTATTCAAAGTATTTCTCATTAGTTTATACTCAGAAAAAAAAAAAAGAGTAAAATTTTGGCCTCTTGAGAAGGATAGAGAAATCAATTATTATTTTAAAAATCAAGGAACAGTGCAAAGACTACTATTATTTACCATGGTGTAGTGTATATGAATTTTCTAACGGCTCAACAAAGGAAAAGATGGACAGTAGCACCTCAAATTGATGTAAAAAATGAAAAGAAAAAAGATCTTATCTTTTCACTGGACCACCATCTGATCTCCAGCATATGAGAAATATTTGGAGTCCAAATACCAATATAATATGCTCTAGGTATATTTCAAAAAAATATTTTGAAGTTGTAGGGTTTTTGTTTGGGTTTTTGCTTTTTTGGTTTTTTTTAATAATGCATTAAAAAGCACATTCACCTTGAAGAGAACAAATAAGGAAATAATCATGCTGCTGCATCTATGTTATGCTTTCACTGTAATTTAAGCATTCCATGGCAGGACAGTTCTTAATACCATCATTAAAAAGTATTGTACAAACAATTTCCTATATTACATTACCAATCTTCAATATGTAATGATGGGATGATGCTAAATACTCTGCCCAGCATTGAGCAACAGGCAGCATAAATGACAATGTAAAGCTGAATGACAATTAGTATCCTAAAATATTGGCATTTATATAGTAAATACAAGGATTTCTCTTAACAGCAGCAACCTGATTTAGAGACGATTTTGTTGCACACAGGATTTACACAAAGTGCCAGTAAATTTTGATATCCTGCTAGAACAATTTTGAGAATGATGTTTATCAGTTAATGTTGATACTAGAAAGAGTAGAATAATTCTTAAACTTATCCTGTGGGTTTCTATTAGCATCTAAATCTTGTGTCACTCTTGCTGAAACAAAAAGGTGCAATATGTCTGCACATGGTCAGTTTTAGTTTCTGTAGATCAAGGGTGTATGGACTTACATGCCTTGATTAAAGCCCCCAGATTATGTAAGTGGTCAGTGCTTTTTGTTGTGAAAGAGCAGCAGTTACATTAGCTTTCCAATTAATTAATTATTAATTAAATAATTGTTAATCTGGAAATTTATAGCTTAAAAATTAGTTTCAGATGGGAGGAAAATCATAAAATATTTATAAAGCAGGAGTAAAAATGAAATAGAGAACAAGGAGGAAAAAGATATAGATTGGTATAAAGGATGGGGACAGAATTAAAAGACAATACAGAAAATAGGTAAACGAGTGCTTTCATTTCATTGAGGAGATAATGGCAATAGGAGATAAAAAAAGTGGTATATTTTTCATGATTGTACCAGAATATAGGTAACATTAATCACTAATAGATTAATAGAGAGGGTTCATTGTTGCACAGTTAGTGCTTGTCAGTCTTTTGCAATCCTTTGGACAATTCCTCATCTAGTGAGTGACGCACACACAGTTTGCCTTTGTAAACTGCCCACAGCGTTCATTCATCAAATAGCAAACTTACAGTAATAATGAGAACTTCATGATCTCAATCCAAAGGCTATCAAAATTAATAGAAGCAATTCAAACAGTAGTGTTCACAACACTTTTGTAAAATATTTCCTGAAAGAGGTAGTCAATGGCAAACTCTAAGCCTGATAAGAGTATTATGTCTAAAGAAAAGTCTTGAGAAATGCTTTCCTAAATAGTATCATGTAATGTATTTCCAATTTGGAGGGGCAACATGTGTGTGTGTTGGTGGTGGATGATTGGCTTCATTTGGAAGTGTACACTTTTAAAAATGAAAAACAATATTAAAAAGACAACATTAAAAACATTAAGTGTATTGAAGGAATATTTATATTGCCTGCTAAAAATATCTTTGAAAATTATAATTTTTATTTATTTTAGCCCTGTGTTGCCATTTTTCAACATGCTAATAACATGTTAATAAATTTTTCAACATGTTTTTAACATGTTAATAAATAAGGCTGTAATTTAAAATCTGGAATTATGTGCCCTCAATATGCCAAATAAACCAGAGGGTTAGATACATAATTAAAAAAAAAAAAAATATATATATATATTTCCTGTATGCTTTGGTAGTATATCTGGCAGAAAGATTAAGGTTCACAGAGAAAGGAGCATGGAGGAATGATGGCACATGGGGGTGCCCAAATTGTTCCCTGCTCTCTCTTACTCCTTTGCACAGTGACAGAAGCTGTGGAGGCCCTGAGGTGGAGAGGAGACTGGGCTCCAGGAGCAGCTAGTGAGTGTTTGAGCTCTGTTTCTAGAGGACTCACAGTGCACCTACGTGCACACAGGTGTCTGTTCCCATTAACAGACCTTTATCCTGACTAGACAGAGAGGGGAAGCTGTCGGTGCTGCCTGCATTTGAATGCTGACTGTTCCTGTTAGTGTTCTGTGTGGCTGGGTGTGTGTATATCCATAGACATGTACTCTGTGTGTGTGTGACTAGTGGGATTACACGTGCTGGACCCAAGGACACCTGTCTGTGGCATCCTTGACTCCACTTGTCTAACAGATTTTTGATTCCCTAGCACATTCCTGAAGAGCAATTTATAAAAGATAATTCAGGGGATATTCAATTTTTATGAAATGTTGCATGAAGGTAATAAAGCCCTGACCAAACTTTCAGAAATTCTTTGTACATATGATTAGTGTGTTTGCAGAGCAGCTAATAATATTTAATAAAGCATACAGAATCTGCCTGAAGCACAGGTCTTCACAACAAAAAGGGGGTGTCTTTGTTCTCATTCTTGCTTATTTCTAACTTCTTTCTTGTTTTCTTCAAAGAGGCCATCATGCATTTCAATTTTGTAATGGACCTGAGCATCAAATCTACTTAGATCAATCCACTGAACTGTAAAATAATATGCAATATAATACACTGAATTTTAACTGTGGAAAATAATCCCATTCTCAGTAAAGTAAACAAAGAGGTCTAATACAAGAAGAGTCTTTCATCTTTAATTTAAAAGATATGTAGTCAGAAATTTTATTGTAAATATTATTTTGATTAATGCTTTCAAAAGCTAATCCTTAAACAGTTAATAAACAGTCTCTACTAGAAAGAGGACATTAGAGGTACAAATTTATGATTTCATATTAAAATTTAAATATATGTTCTCTCTTATTGCAAATTTAATACAGATAAAATCTTTGTCATCTTGGGACGATTTTACATTAATATGTTCCTTGAATTCAGTCTTAAAGTGCCATACAGCAGTTTACTAACTCAGGTATAGGATTTTTGTCAACTTTCTTCCTCCAAGCTGTTGATTAATTAAATGATCAATAAAACTCTAGGAAGCTTTAATAATAGTATGACTAGGTTAACATTTTAAATGAAAAAAAAATCAAAATATGAGCAAATTCTGTATCTCCTTCTGCCAACATACAAGATTGTTCCTAATTTTAACTTGATGTGTTTTGCAAACAATTTTTTCTGTCTGGATAACATTTGTACTTCCATGTATGTATAAGAAAAGAAGTATCAAATATAAAAAATGTCATAAATAAAGAGCTTCTAAACCTATTAAAATTTGTCCCAATATTGAGCAATGGATCAGTATTTGCAATCACCACATTCATGCATGTGTGTCTATAGTCCTTTTTAGAACATAAAGCACTGGAGCTTCATCCAGATTTCAAACTCTTAGCATAGTGAACTGCTTTCATTGGTGTCCACACCACTAAGAACATCACTAAGGACTTTTTCTACTCTATTTAAATTTGGCTTTTTCTACTGTAGTGAAGAAAATCATCAAATTTTTATGAACAGAAGTCTTAATACACTAGACTACTTCCAAATCTTACTGAATGGCAGTTGCATAGTCTGATAGGTCAATATCAAAAAGGGAGACTTAAGGACTAAGTGAATCATGAGGAAACTCAAGAATGACCTGGAATAAAAACAGCATACCTGTCCCTGCTTCTACAGCACATGCATTTGTTTCTTTCCCTTTAGTTTGACCATGAGGTCCCAATTTAACTATGCTGGTCTTCTGTCTTCCTTGCCGATATCTTGCACTTGGGGATCACTACCTCACTTGCTCTATGGAGGGCAACCTTAAAAACCTGCCAGCTTTTTTTTCTCTCTGCTTGTTCCTGAGGGCACACAGTCCTGTTGGGTATATCCTTGAAGAGCTGGAAGATGTCCTGACTTTTCTCTTTGTCTGACCCATGTCCCTCAGGACTGTGAACTCCACCAGTAGCTGATGACTGCACTGCAGACTACTTTCAATCTTGAACCCACAGGCTGGTGGCCTGTGGTGACCCACACTGGTGACCCTCAGGGTCATTACCCTGTTCCCTCTAGTAGGAACCTGGCTGGAGAAGTTATCCTCCATGCATTCTAGGAGTCTCACATGTGAATTCAACCCACAGCTTTTCTAGTTTTACTTTCCCAATTCTCTCCCTGATCCTGGTGGTAGGGGAGTGAACGCCTGGTTGCTTGTGGCTTGGCTGCTGGCTCTCCCTAAAAATAGGGCATTTTCTATTTTTCCAATTCCCTAAATTATAGACTATCAAAATAAGTTAGCTGAACAAAATACAGCAACTCCATACTTGTCAGCTAATAAGCAGGAGCTGGTTTTATTTATTAAAGCATTAGAGATTAAAATATATATTAGTTTTCCTCCTCATGACAGTGACTTCTCAATTGAACAACAATTACCACTGGAGGTGGTAAATAATTAAATATGGAGGGGAAATGATTCTTAATCAGTAATCTTATTTCTTTTCATAAGATTCTCTTGGCATCAAAATTTTTGGTGAACCAAAATTTTTTGATTTTAGTTGATAAAGCTTCCAGCATACTGCATACAATAGAGGTTGAAATACTTTATTGTTAGTATTAGTTTTTCTTCTTTGTCTCTCTCATGATGACTGTGAAGAGATCAAAATTGAGAAATCTACAGAGGCAAGAAAGACATCCTTTGATGTGGAAAATAATCCAGGGAGGATGTGGAAATGGGCACTGGAATGGAAAGAGGCTGCTAAAAAAGATCAAAAGAAATAGGTCCCAAAGAGAACTGGCTGAACAGTAATTGGATATTTCCTTCTGAAGGGTCTGATTAACGGTAGCAGAAGTATAAATTTACCTTAGAGTTCTTTCCTTGTGAGCTTTGTGTACATATCATATTTATATATGTGCATAAAGTTATTGCAGAGAATTTTATCCTAATTTGTGCCATACTGTGGAACTGCAACACTTTTTAAGAAAACCCCAACATATTGGATGCACAACATACTACACAGATATCATGTATTGCTTCAAATGGTGCAACTATACTAAAAACTTACACTGTTATCAAGATATTGATTTCAGAGGGATTTATAATACTCCATCATATATAAGGACAATTAAAACCAGAGGTTGTTAGTGCAAATTTAATTCCTGCACAAAATCTAGGGAAATCTAAAATTATGACAGATTAATAATTAAGCTGAGTAAGCTCTACAGAGATCAGTGCTTTGGGAGAAGTTCAGAAAGGGAACGCTTGGATGCTCTAAACAGGATTTTGTAAGGTGTAATGCAATTTAGTACTGTAGCAATGTTTTAAACAAAGGAAAATTTTCATTTACATTTCTAATTATATTTGCTCTATATTTTAAAACATAGCTGAAAAATACCATCTTGCTAAATAGTAAAATCATTTTCAGGGCCAAAATTATCTTTAAATTGATGCATATTCTTTTCTCTCTAGTTGGGATATGAAATGTTTTAAGAAACTGCATTATATGATAATCTTTATTGTCATAAATATTACAGCCCATGTCATGATGCTTTTGATAATTCTTTGAAACAAAATGCCTAGGGATATAGCTTGGTTTCAGTTGAGTACATTACCTCAGTTGCATATCAACTGATTCCCAAAAAATCAATCCAGATTTAACCAAAGTATTTCTGCTCTTGGTTCCCCCATTTGCATGCAATTTGCAATTACGAATAACAGCTTTTCTCACATAACTCACATATAACTGTGTAATGTTCTTTTATAGTGTTTTTGAGTTATCAAATGGCTTTTGGAAGATTATTCTCAAGGTTTTATAACCTTTTACTTCTCCTTACTTGATAAAAGACACTAACAAAGACAAAGGAGGAAACAAACCCAAAAATTAGTATAAACCTATAGCAAAACCAAAAGAAAAAAACTTTATAAACCTTGGTGAGAGTTGGAATTATAAAAGAAGTTTAAGGATTTCTTCAGTCTAATATCTGGGAAAGTAAAAGTAGAATATTTTTTATTTACTAGACCTCTTTAAAAAAGAACCAACGTAGCAACAATAATTGAATATCCTCATCTATTTTAACTGAAGCAAGAGCAAGTATTTGTCCTTGGGGCTAACCAAATACAGACCTCATCTTTCTTCCAAATAACCTATTTATTTCTTGCAGGAATTGAGAAAGAAACAAAACAAAGAATTGTTTACCAGATTTTATTTGACAGAATCCAGTTAAATGGTGAGAAATAAAGCATGGTCCATGGACTTAGTTCAACGAAAAGCCTATAACTGTGAAGGGATTTTTTTTTCCTTCTGAAATTATTAAAATTAAATAGTTTCATATACAGGCCAACAATCTAGTTGATACTTCATAAAATCCAAGTTTAATACAGCTATTATTTCCTGAAACTTATTTAATTCTTACATCACCATTGAGCTGAAAAAAAATTACCTGAAAAATCTGAGTAGCATAAAAACCTGAAAAACTCTAATACTGATCAATAGGCATACAGGTCTAGACTTTCTCAGTGCTTATGGACAGACTATAATAGTGGTGATAGGAATAGGTCTTTAACTGCATTCAAAATTCATGTGCATTTCCCCTTTCTTCGTTTTTCTTATTTCAGTAGAAAAAATAAAACCAACCAAACAAACATCCCACACCAAAAACAAACAAGCAAACCCCCAAAACAAAACAATAAAATAAAATAAAAATCAGTATATCTCTTCTGTCAAATAAAATGCTGATTTAAATTCCATACTGTAAATTTAATTTCTGTCTTCTACATGATATGGTAGCAATGAATGAGAGATAATAATTTTTGATTGTGATTAATTGATTCATAAAATATTGGTCTACTTGGTCCTCAGATATTCTTTCCCTTCCTGCTAGATTTAAAAACTCAGTACGATTTAAAACTTGGTTTTTACATACGGAAAGTGTAAGAATAATGTCTTGAATATCAGAAATCAGCACAAACTTAAGAAAATTCATAGGAAATTAAAGACACAACAGAAAGCTAACTCTTCCAAAACTCAGAAATGCTTACCAGTAACCTAACCTTAGTTGTAGCTCTCTAGTTCATTAAGGCTGAGCCATTTTTGATCCAGACACTGTTATTTATGAATATATCTGCCCAGACAAGAAAAATTAGAATACCTTCCTTCCAAAAGCCATATCCACCAGAACAAAATTATAAACATCCTATCCTACATTAATCAGGCAGCCGCTGCAGATGAGGCATGGCTCATCTGTTCACACTTCCATGAAAAATATTTGAATCACTACATACTTTCCTTTCTTCCTGTGGAATAATAAAAAGGGAAAAGAACCCAAAAACCCTGTTACTAGCAAAAAAGGTTTAAATTCTACTTTAGGGATGAGGATGAGAAGTTTATCCTTTCTAATGTAGAATTCCATTCCAAACTCACTTCTGGTTATAATCCCATGTCTAAGACAATTCATAGGTAAATACACTGAGATTTTTGCCAGCAATATGTGTTAATTATTAATAAACTAATTGTCTACCTAAATGAAGCAGAGATTTAAAAAGAAAGAGACTGAGAGAGAAAAATAAAAAATAATGAATGTGGAGTTGAGTTTCATTTCAGTATTTATATAATTTCGATATTCAATTAATTTTAGTAGTAATTTTTAATATTGCTCTTCACAAGGAGTGAAGAACTACATGCAAATAAATTTGTTATAAGGGAAAGCTACTATGCCTGTGAACATATACTTAAGATGGAAATTAAAATAATGTTATGGAAGTTAAAGTGGATTAAGAAATATAACTAATATTAAAATACTTGAGAAATGTATGGATAAACTATGCCTGTGGTTCTAAGAGTCTGTGATGGACAATCCAAGAGGTGTAATGTTCAAAGAACACCACAAGACATCCCAGTTACAAGGAGTACTTTTGCTGTCCAAATTCTAAGGTATAAAATACAGTATTAATGCTTCAGTTCAAGACACTTCAGAATTAATTAAAATACATGTAAATAGTGCTAATAATAAGATGATTTTTTGAGCTTATTCCTACAAGGAGAAAAGGTCAGCTGAGTTTTTAATAGGTAAAAAGTCATAAATATTTGTCTGGTATTCAGAAAATTTGTATGATACATTAGCTAGGGATGCTGCCTTTAGAAGAGTTACTTCATACTAGTATCACTAGTAGAGAATTTACACACAAAGAAAAATTATAAATAAGAAAATACCAAGGACTGTCTCACTTATTTTTGCCTGCATATCAGTGCAACCTCTCACTAAAGTCAATGGAAAAATATCCTTATTCCATCAGCAGAATATGGCCAAATGGTGAATTTTTGAAAATTTTCACCTTGGCCAGTGAAAATTCACTTTATATTTAATGTTCTTCACCTGTGTCCATTTTTACTCAGACACTTTATTTTCCATTTTCTTTCATCTTTTCTATTAAATGTATGTGTGATAATTATCTCCATCTCGGTTCTTCATCCTCTATACTGTGCAGTATTACTGAATCCTTCTGTCAATCACAGTTGCATGGAGCATATGTCTTTATCCCTGTTCTATCTGTATACAATTCCTATTGCACTCTGATGTGAATTCAGTTACTCAGTTAAGAACACAATCCAAAGGATCTCATATCCTAATCTTTTTTCCCCTGAATATTTTATATGCTGCTGTGTGTCATGGGATGTACTGGTGTCCAAGTCAATTATATGTTCAGCTTTGCTATTTTCAAGTCCCACTGTCACTTCCCCATGAAAATTAAACCAATTAGTAATGTATGACCATGTTCTTATTAAACATATCTAACTGGCTGTCAAACTCTGCCCATTATCTACCTGGGAAAGCAGTCTTTGGAATTTTTAAAGCCATGATGTAAAATAAAATTCAGAAATCTCTTACCATATTTTAAAACCTTACAGAAGTTTAGGTGTATAAAGTTACCATACCTCAGAAGTTATACCTCAGACATTGAAATTAGTTTTTCAGCAATGGAATAACTAATATCTATGTCATCTGACAAGGTATCCAAGTTCATTGGCTTTACTTTATCAGCTTTCTGTTTTAGAATAATCAAAAGTTGTGCAATTATTCCTAGTGATTTGCTAATTTTTACAATGGTGTGTTATTTCTTTCATTGTTTTTTTCCTCCTTTGGTAAAACACCAGAATACCTATTCGCCTACGAATTCCTAAAAAGAGTCATGACACAGAAGTTAAGACAGGCTAGTTTCTCAGAGTGTAAAATTCATCACATAGAAGTCCTGATAAAGTTTTGGTTTTTTCTATAAGGACTTAAATTGAAGTGCAGTGATACATAGTGTGTTTGTTGTGTAGCTGACTGAGGGACATGGACCATGCTATGCAAGCAGAAGTCACTTTATTACACTTATCACCAGCACTGATAGTTTCCTAACTTCCGTACAAAGTTTTCCACTTAGGCCCTTTTGCCCCTATTCTCTTAGCAAAACTATATTTTTGGTTATCAAAACATTTTTTTGCACTAGCATTGTCCTTGTTACATGTTCTCTCGTCAGAGTGTTCAGAGTGACCAGATGTGATATCTTCAATTTTGTTCTTGCCTTGGGTTCATCTCTCCCACAGCTTGTGCTGTACCGAGGCCAGGAGGTCTGTGGTGCTGCCCAGCTCCGCTCCTGCAGCTGTCTGATCTTCCTGCCGTACTCTCACTGCTAATGACAAGCCCTCTGTGTTGTCCTACCTTTGCAAGTCCTCAGGACTGGTCTTGTTAGGCTTGATCCATCTGAATTTATATTCCTGCAGTTTTGCTTTACTTGGTGCACGTGCGATGATTATCTCTCTACTTGAACAAGTATCTGTGGCTAATTTACATTATTCTTGCTTGTTTTTATAAAGATAACAGTGTTTTACATCCAAAATAAATAATAAATAAATAAACTATATAATAATAAATATAATAAATAATAAATAAATAAACTATTAATCTTTGGGTGATATTTACAACTCTTAACACAATGAAATACTGTCCTGGTATGAACAAAAAGGACCCTGACAAGCTGAGATAAGTGTGCGGGGTAGAGCAGTACTGACATGGAGTAATAAAACATGGGGTATCGGTCTGGCAATGGAAAACCCACAAATAAAAATAATTCATGAAGTGTCAGTTAAAGAAATGAAAATGAAAGAGGAAAAAAAATTGGTTTAGTAGCAACAATGTTAAAGAAAACATTTGTAAAATATACAATATATATTTGTAAAATATAAAAAATATACAAAATATATTTGTAAAATATACAAAAATCAGATGTAATATGGAGATCAGTGAAGGAAAAAAAATACTAACACATGAAAGTGACACCAGGTTGATCCTAAAATGTGGAAGAAAACATGTACATCAACAGGATATGTTACCTGGTGAAGAACTCTAGAAGCATGTTGCTTCCCTCTCCAGCAGCTGAAACTGCTGGCTTTAAGACCTGGGAGAGCAATGTAAAGGTGAGCATCACCTCAAGAAAAGGAATGGTAACCATAAATATGTAAGTTACAATTTTAATGACATGATAATTACTATTGAAATCTTCTCTGTAGGGAAATACTGTAAGTATTACTATTTGCCTTTTTTTCTCTAATAATTAGATCTAGACTAAACATTTTTTTTCAGTTAGATTTTTAATATAATAATAATAATAATAATAATAGCAGTAATGAATTCTTAGGTTTATACATTAAGTGTGGGTTTTTTTGGAACATAAACAAGATTGTGGGAACCGTTAACTTTTTACAGAGGTAATCTTTATGAACAAATTGGTTTCTCTAGTGAGAACTACATCCCACTAATAACAAACTAAATTTGAATTTCTAAGTTCCTTTCATATATCCTCCTGTAATGTGTTTCAAACAGAAATTTGGTTTCCTCAGTATTTACTTGTGTAAAAAAGGAAAAAAAAAGAAAAAAGGAAAATATTATTACTGTTATTATTACTCAGACAGCTGTTTCCCTCCTGTGTTTTCAAGAACTCAATGATGCTGGCAATGATCTGGTATAATATATCCCAAGTTTCACTTGGTACTTCAGTATTTGAAAATATGCTCCCTAATGGCCCTCATTAAAATTGCTATTAATTAATAATAACAGTTGTTAATAAAAAAGAAAAAAATAAATTATTACCTTTAATGTTTCTTATGTGTTTCAAAAATAATGTTTAAGTCAAAGTGCTTTGAAACATGCTGAAAGCTAATTGGCTCTATTAAAATTTCAGCTGAAATGGCACCACTTTTTTGGTAGTAGATTTGCTAACACCAGCTGTACTCAAACCTCTTTAGTGAATTAAAATGGTTTTTTTGTGGGACTTCTGTCCTGCCTTGATGGCAGCTCAGGTAACTGGCCTGAAGGACAGAGGCCCTAGAAGAAGCTGGATAGCTGTTTATGCTGCAGCCACAAGGGTGTGTGCAGACAACTTCAGAAATGTGAATGACATTTCCTAATAGCACAAAGCCAGGAATTTATATCCTTCTTCTAAAGCCATTAGCCCTGAAAGCCTGATGGATTCTAGCTGTTAATCAGCCCAGAATAAACTATGTCATCTTTCCAGTGAAGACAGCAACTCTGTAGGCAGCATCTCGGGAAGATTGATACCTAAAGCAGCTGCTGCATTAGCATTCAAAGCACCCAGGTTCACACAACACTCTTTTTTTTGGGATATTTCTAGAGGTTTTAAAATATAGAAAACAGATGACCAGCTGAGGTTGTGTTTACAAGCCATCAACAAACAGAGAAAGATGTATTATAATTACAAATGGACTAAGTATTTCAGAAAATGGAAGACTAAATGAAGTTCTAGTAAATGCCCCTAACATATGATGAACAAAAATTAAGAGGACATCCCTATGTCCTCTTACAAAGAAGACAAAGAAAAATATCCTGTACAAAGAAAATATCCTAAGAAAACAGGAAGATGTGCCTGTGTGCAAGAGTGTATTCATGTGTAGTTTGCATCTGGAGGAGTACAAGCCTTCTGCAGATTTCTAAGGAGGAAACAAGACGATCTTTTGAGAGATGAGCCTACAGAACCAGAATTTTGACTAAACATTCCATATTAAATTCTTTCTGTATACATCTATACACATTTAAAATTGGAATGTCCAACATTCAGTTAAAAAAAACATTTTAAATAAAAATTATATTTTTCCCCATTCTCAACTTTTAACTATACTTTTATTCATAATATGATTTGTAATGTAGTCTTAATATGATAATTGCTTACCATTTTTATTCCACATTTATTTTAAGTACATATAGTATCAATACTATTACAGATTTATTGATACAACTGTACAGAATCTCTGGCTCCAGGATTACCCTATATAAGAAAAAGCAAAGTAAAAAAGAAGAAAGACAAAACTAACAAAGTTAAAAAGTTATGAAGTGTATGTAAATTAACTCCTTTTTAAAAAAACAGTGAAAACTGAAAACAGTAGAATTTGTTTTTCTAAGTATAGTTTTATCCACCTTATCCAAAAATCTCTTCTTGTTTTTCCCAGTAAGTTACATATCCTCTAAGTTTTCTTCCTAATCTGTGTTCCTCTTTATGATCCTTTTTTTTCACACAAAAAACATGCATAATCAGTGCCTCGTGTTCACATCAGTTATGTTAAATCTTAGAATTAAATCTACTTTTCTGTCACCCCAGCATATGACCTGTTGTTTCAGTCAATTATTTCCTAATAGCGTTTGGCTGGCTTTATATTAATTCTGAATGAAAAGACTGCTATAATATAGACAAGACTCAAATTTAGGATGCCTAAGTAGCTTTCCTCAATATAATAATATAAGACAGTAAAATATAATTGTTTTAATTACCTGTTAACATTTTAATCTCCCTCAGCTGTTTGGGAAGATAGGACCAATGTTATTGCAGGTTTAAAAATCACATAAGTAAATCTGCTTACAGTAGTTCCAATTCTGGATATGTCTATCATTCAAGCTGACACAGCTAAACTGTTTTCTGGACCATAAAGCAAAGCACCAACTCTTTCCTAAGAATTCTGCACTTCTGTGGCTGAGTCTGAAATAAATAATCCCGTTAAGAGGTTTGGCTCATTTGTTAAAGCAAGATGTCACTCTTTTTTTGGGGTAGAAACACCTCATGTCTGTCTCCCTCAGTGACGTCCATTTGAGGAAGATCAAGTGAACAAAACCCTAACAGAGAATTCAAATAAAATTCTGGGTTTAACTTAAGATCTCTGGACCATTCTTTCTTTCAGGTGATAACTTTTGTGAGGGCTGAGTAACAAGCACTTTAAAAATCAATGCATGTTAGCAATATTATGAATAGCTGCAGAAATTAGGTTGTTGGCATTTTGCCAAATGAGTATTACAGCATGCCTGAAAGCAAAGATGCATAGCAGGATTAGGGGATTGTCAAAAATAACATAAATGCCTTGTGATTTATTCCTAGATTATTTCTTTACTGTTACAAATATTGAGACTATGTAATAACTGTCTTTCAGATGAGTAAGCTCTAAAGGTATTATTTTGAGTTTTAAAGTGTATTTTCATAGTCACCATTTCTATAAATTTTCTCTTATACTATTAGGCATTAAAGCAAAGATGCTTCTCCAGCCCAAAAAATGATAGTGCCGTGCCCTCTTGAGAGAGAAAATACAATGATCATTCCAAATGTGCCAGACATTTCAAATACTCTGTAAACATGAAATATAATGATGCAATGTGTAGTCCCCTAAGCCTGACCGACAGCAAAATATTATATTTTACTTTTAAAAAGGAGTCACAAAATATTTTTTTAATACCTACCTCAACCTATCTGGCCTTTATTCCTGATCTTAAAAATACCCAACATTTTAAAATAAGATAATATACATATAATATCTGCCAATATCCATGTGGTTTCAGAAGACAATAACATCATACTTCTTTTCTAATTTTATTAGTTTCTATAGTTTGCAAAGTTATGCTTATGCTTTTTACAAGAGAAATATTTCTCTGGGAGTAAAACATTACAAAAAGAGTAGAAAGCTAAGGGAGTAGGGTTTTGTTATATACCATCAAGGGAAAACAGTTTGGTGCACAAGAAAGAATATGTGACATTCATTAGAACATGCCCACTGTCTTTTTTTTTATTTTTTTCCTGCACACACATATAAAAAGAACTTCAGGACATATTGTGCCCTGCCAAGAGTTAGAAATGGGGACACTGCTGTTCTCTGTTCAACAGAGACAAAGCTCAGCAGCAGAAAAAATGTTGAGAGTGGATTCGACACATTTAAGATTCATATTGTGTAACTTTTTTTCCTTGGATTATATTGTGTTGTACTGGAATAAAATCCCTGAAGAACAAAAAGTATCTGATTTTTCAGTGTAGAGCATGGTACTGGAAGAGAACAGAGTAGAAAAAAAAATTGTATTTGAAATACTTTTAAAAATCCACTTCTCTGAATAAAATAGCTCTTCCTTGTCACATTAGCATATTTATAACTTTAAGTACTTTTAATCTATACAAATTAGTTTTTGGAATTCCTTAGAGGAAAGCCATATCGCACTTGTAGTGCAGAAACTGACTTGTATACTGCAATAGTATAAGTACTACTAAAACTATGTATGTAAAGACAGTAATAGTCAATAAAACTAATTCAAGATATAATTTTATTTATATTAAAAAGTGTTTTTATTAAGGTACAAAGTGGGATTTCTATACTTTTATCCATTAATTTTAATTCTGTTTATGCAGTATGCAATAATTTTTGTGTTTCGAGATGTGACAATGCAACTTACCATTATAACTGAAATCCAAAAATACGTTCTGGGAAGAGATGAGCATTTTGGGTTTTGCCTCTGAATTCACACACTCAGAAAGTTCAGAATATGTTTTTCAAAGCTATCTTAGTAGTCTGAAGAGATAGAAACTTTTCTTTAAGTCAGAGATGGAGAAATTTCTATCTATATCCTAATCTTGTCTTCCAGGAATACAGAGGGTCACTGTCATTGCCCTAGTTCGAAAAGAGGATTTTTTTCCTTCACATGAGTCAATACCTTGTGGTTTTTGGTTTTTTTTTCCCCTTTTCTGGAAGACAAGTGTGTATCTGCTAGCTGTAGAAATGACTCTGCAAAAGAATAGTCTTCTTTTTTTGATTGCCAAGCTAGTTTGGTGAAACAAAATTTCCTTTGTCTGTTGAGAAACTGTACACTCTTGGGCTAATGTTTGAGTAATTTATTTGGCAGACTGGTCTGTAGAAAATATTGAAAATAGTAATCCATTACAGCCATCATGGGCAAGGTGGTGAATAAAGTAAAATCAAATATAAGTGACATGATATCATGTATGGTGCTCCATCTCTGTTTCTGATTCTCAACAGTGTACTCCCAGTACACAAGAGGAAGGTCAAAGAAAAGGGCTAATCCTGGAAGGCTGAGAGCATCCACAAAATAAAATGAAAGTACCAGTCATCTCTAGAGGAAACACACAGATTTACCCTGGATCATGTCTTCATCCTACAGTACGCTAAACTTCCTGAGGGAGGACTAATTCTAATAACCATTAACATATAAAGTATTGCTGTAAACCAGCAAAGGCAAGCCTAATTTCCAATTCTTCCATGCATATTCAGAACTTTGTCTTTTGAAACTGGAATTAATTAAAACTGGCAAAATGATCAGTGACTAAATATCTGCAAAATCTCATTATTAAAAATTACCCATTTTGAATATAATGACTATAAAAATAGTTTGAGACTCAGCTATAATTTTGGATTTGCACTTGCATATTCAGGATGCCAGGGTTCAGGCTCAGACTCTGGTCTCACATGCAGTCCATCACTTCTTCAAAGTTACCAAAAACATTAATGTCAACAGAGCTCTTCCAAACACTCATGTGCTTTCTCCGTGGAAACACTTCAGTCTTTGGACCATGCTTCTTTTCCACATTTTCTCTGTTAAAGTATCTCTTATTTATTCAGGATCTTATGTTTACTTCTACACAAACATTAATGACCGTTGCAACCATTTAACTAGGGACTACTTAAAAAGAATTGTGAGGTTTTTGTCATAGAGAACATCAAAATAGTAGGAAGTCAATGACATTCTGGTATGCAACCTCTACTCATGTCAGTGGAGTCACTAAAAGGGGAAGAGCAACAAGGAAAATCTTGAAAAATGTTCTAATTGTCATTTAATTCACAAACTTGAAAGAAATCTTTGTGTCTCTATGAATAAGTTTTTTCTTTCTTTCTTTCTCTTTCTTTTTCTCTTTTTCTCTTTCTTTTTCTCTTTCTTTCTTTCTTTTTCTCTTTCTTTTTCTCTTTCTTTCTTTCTTTCCCCCTACCCTACCCTACCCTAACCTACCCTACCTTACCCTACCCTTCTTATTTGATTCTATTCTTTATGAAGACTTATTTTCTTACCAAATTTAATTAGCTGTGGATATGCAAAAAATTATATAGAAACATGAAATGAATTAAGTAAGGTACTTTGAGTTTCCAGTTTCTGTTGCCACACATATTCTGTTTATTGTTACTCATCATATCTTTTCTATTGAAGTACAGCATCAAAGGGTTCTTACAGAGCATATTCTAACCCAGCTCTAGATTCATGTAAAAGAGAACGCCATTCTTAGGCTTGAAGCAGGGTAAAGCGTAAAATAACTTAAGAATGTTTAAAAACCCCATGAGGTTAAACAACCTAAACATTATGTTATTGTCTTGTTCACACAGGTTCATACTTTTGTCTGAGAATAATCACTGGGATATGGAAGGAAGAACTGCTATTTGTCAAAAAAGATAAAGGAAATTAAGCTCCCTCAAGGGTATTTGTGAAGTTGCTGATGTGAAAAAAATATGTTCAAGCTAGAAAATTAGCAAGAAAGAGCCTACTTAGCAAAATAACCACACAATATTTATCTAAAAATATACTGTAAGTAAATTAGCACTGACTAACTTTCTTATTAATTATAAATTAAATGCTTATTTGGTCACTTAATGTAATATCCATCTTAAATATTCTTGGTACATCACTGTTTGAAGTGGGGTGGGGATCTGGGAGGGGAAAAGGATGAAAGGAAACTGTCATGAAAAGTTAGGGACAAATAACATGAACTTGAAAGATCATTAAATTAGACTCTCCTTTAGACATATACTTTCTCAATATATTTGTATGTATAGGGCAGGGATTTTTGTTGTGACTCAGATGAGTAACTACTGCTGTTTTAAGCAGCATCAGGAATATTTTCTGGAATGGTTTATTTAGGTCATTCTGACTGGCTAAATAAATGTTGTTTCTGTATTCCTATTTTTCATAACCAGAATGCTGAAACTTGTTTTACATACTTCAATTACAACTAAAGGAAAAATCTTTGTGGAGTTTTCTATTTAAGTGCAATGCACTGGAACATAGAATTATTTAGCAACTTGTCTTTACTAAATTTAAATATTACTGCATATACATACAACACTCATCAACTGACTCTACACTATACAAGATTAACTATAGGACAAATTACTAACATTTCCTTTTGAAAATATTTTCAACTTCATTTTTTTTTAAAGAAAGAATTATCTGAAGAAACTTCAAATACATATAATACATTTCTGATTTTTTTACCTTATAAAATTATTTTTGTCAATGAAACTCAATAAAATTTCTTCAGGCCAAAATACTATAACTGCTTTCTTCAAGACCAGGATGCTAACATCTCTTACTGATTGTTGCATCAAAGTCTAAATATGTAAAAGTACTAATGCTTTCACTTCTTCTGCATTTTATGTGCTGTATTCTTTCGAAACCACAGATATCAGTCACCCATCCTTTCTACAAAAGTGTAATGGGGAAAGAAGGAGCACAAGGAAAGCTGGTGCACTTCTACAAGACTGTCAGTCTGTTTATCTCTTAAAGCTCAAAGGGTGTACAACACATGTCCTACAGCACAGCACCTGGGCCTAATTTCTTAAGACAGTTATGTCTCAAAAATCTGACAATTAAAAAAACCCCAAACAAACGAGTTTTTTAGAGGTCAAATAGCATGTCAGGCAACCATTGAGGATCACCAGGTTAATTCACTTTTTTATCTACTGAAAACTAATTTGCCTTTTTTTTTGTTTTTTTAGCTTTGAAGAAGCAGGAAAAAAGAGAATTCTAGAATGAGATTTTTCTGAAACAAGTTGTCTAGCTGATATATGATCTCAATTTACTTTTAAGAACTCTTTTCTGCTTTGATATTTATGCTACATACAAAGTGGCAATTAAAAGAAATTTATGTTGTATCTCACTAGGTAGGACTTACTAAAGAACAAGAAAACTGTGCTTCACTGCTTCCCTTGAGGATTCAAATTGCCTTAATGGTCTAAGTTGTTTATGATTTACTCAAGACAGAATCTGAGCTAAATGAGCCTGGACAGATTTTTTTTTGAACACAAAAAAGACACTGTTACTAGATTTATACCGAATAAATGAAATGCTAGGAAATTCTGAAAGGAAAGTTATATGGGAAATAATGTAAGAAAATATCCATTCATTATGATATATGCTTGTATTTATCTATGTAGTCAGTGTCAGCGTGCCCAAGGCATACATTCAGAAAGTTAAAACTTTAGGTCAAAATCTTTATACATACCTGCAACCAGCACAAGTCCTCAGCTTTCCTCTGTCACTGAATACTGCATATATTCCTATTTCTTTTCTAACTTGCTTCAAAGAATTAAAATATCTGTGAAAACTCTGGAGATTTTTCAGGTTGCCTAAAGAACAAAATTTTAGAGGTTTTTGGGATTCATTGTCATAAATGGATTTCTAGGGTTTTTTCCCTGGGATCATTTGCAAATGGTTCTGAATGGCTGAGATTTAATATTTTCTGGATTTAAAAATAAATTTTAATGGAAAGAAATCAAATATAATTTAAACAAAATTTAGTTAATCAGTATATAGACAACTTATCTTTGAACTATATATAAAAATTATACATTAAAACTCTTGTAAATATAGAAAAATTGAAAATAAGTGATAAAATACTGTGGAGTCCACTTAAGGTATATAAAAAAACCCCAAAACAATGTAAAAGAATCTTTGATTCTTAATGAAGATATATTGAATACCTATGAAAATCTAAGTTAAATATTTTAGAGTAACTTACTTGAATTCAACATGAATTAATTTTAAGTTTATGGAGCTGAGACTCTCATTGCATGAATTAGAAATCAAGAAAGATAATATTGAAAATATTTTAGAATAAAATATTAAATATAAAATAATTATTAATTTAAAAATTAACTTCGTCTATCTCAGAATTTTAAGAACCCTAAAGCTTCCAGAAATAATTCATAAATAAAGATATGTGGCTTAAAGGAATTCTTAGCCATATTTCAACTTATGCTGACATATTAGAATGCAGAAGATTGAGAATTTTTTCAAGAATTCTTTCTTTAAAATACCTCACTTTTTCCTATGAGGGGGGTGTCTATGTTTTGTTTTGTTGTGATTTGATTTGCTGGCATTGTTTCCTTTTCCTCAAAACATCACCTAAAGACAGGCTATTTATTTTTCTATTTGTTTTGTATGTAGGATAATTGAAGCTCATTATGCCCATTTTATCTGGTGCTGATCTGCTCTGTCAGATTTCTGTCAAGACTGGGAATAATCGGGGCATAGGACAAAGAAATGCTTTTGTTACAATGACTTCCCTCAGTAATGACTTTGAGAAATATCACTTGCATTAGTAATGGAATAAGTCAAAGGGAAGAGTGAGGAAGGCCAGTTCAGGAGAATATATACCAACTTAGTGTAAGGGAAAATAAAATCCCACTATAGGGCACAGTGTCATACACCACTGTTTGGAGTGGTGTTTGTTGGTCCTTCCTAATACAAAAATGTTCACTGATATTTGCTCCTCTAAGGATAAAAAGTTGAAAATATTTTACCTAAGGACAAGCTCACAAGCCAATTCTCCAATGAAATGAAAAATATCTCCTGATTTCCCACAGGCAACAGTTTCTTGCTTACACAATACTTGAAAGGAAAAGCTTCAGAGGAGAATGGGGACAATACGTAAGTGTAGGTGCAGTACAATTGAAATGTTCAAGGAAATCTTAATGAGTTACACTATTTTACACTACACACTACACTTAATAAATTACACTGCTTTTTTGCTTAAAGCACAAGATGCTTTCCACAAAACAATTTAATTGTGTACAGCTCCAAAATCATAGAAAACCTCTGAAAAGAGCAGATAGTCCTTAAAAATCACTTGAAAAATTTTAAAAACCCAAAACCAAAAAAAAATCCTCCAAAAAACAGCCAAAGAAAAAATCAAACCAAAACAAAACCAAACCACAATAAAAAAACCCACAAAAGTAACCCACCAAAAAAACCCAAAAACAAAAACAAAAAGACCCAAAACAAAACTATGTGTCTTTATATACAGGAACACACATACACACTTATTTTAAAGGCCACAGAAAACAAACAATGTGGAGTATTGTCTTATTCTTTGACATGAAATCCTTGTATTATGTCCTTGTTTAATATTTTCCAAACTGTGAGCCATTCTGCCATGTACCAAATTTTCCTTGGAGAAGTTCCATTGATGAAACTCTCCCATAACAAATCTGATGAAGACCCTTTACATTAATATTTAAAGTAAAGCTACAGTTGGTTTGTATTCACCAGCTCTGTTCACTTTCCATGGCAAAGTAAAATCCCATTTTACTTATTACTTGTTATTCCCATGAATAACAATGAGTCAGCCTGAGAGCTCAGTCTGCTCAGCCACTACACTTTTCTTTTTTTATAAATCAATTCCATATAAGTTTATGAAAATACATGTATTATTCTAGTTTAAGTATAAATCAGTAATTTAAAAAAGCATTTGCACCACAACAGAATCTGGAAACTTTAAAGTGTCCTCTCTAATCTTAGGAATGGTACAAGATATGTGATATGGTCCATCTAACAGCAAAAAATCACATTTTTATCTAAAATTTACTGATTACAAATATTTTAAAATTTTTAAGTATCCATTATTTTTCTTCTGAAAAACAAAATAAAAATAAAAAACACCCACAGCTCAGTTTAAGACATTTCTGATTAGAATCATACAATTAGCATCTGAATCTGTTTGATTTGCAGTCCTTTGTTAAATTGCTGTAGAAAGCAATCTCCGTTTAATTTTCTCTTCTCAAAGCAGAGAAGGACCTGTTCCTTGTCTCTGTCTCTCCTCATATATTGTAAGAACTTCATTCCTCTAAGCATCTTGGTGTCCTACATTGGACTTCAATTTGTCAACACCTCTCCTGTATAGGGAGAACAGAGCTACGAACAGTATCTTATATGTGGCCTCACCAATGTTGAATAATCACTACCCTCAATATTCCAGGTATGCTTTTGCTAATTAATATGGCACTGGAACACAGTTAAATTGATACAGGAACTTGTGTTTCCTAATCCATGCTCATCTTTACTCCAGTTATGAATCTTTTCAATAAGTTTCATATTACTGTGCATTTTATTCTTAGAAATAGTCTTTCCCACCTAACTAAACTGAGAACATTCATGATGTCTTTTCACCTCCCATTCATTACCCAGAAGTTTTGGGTTCTGAATATTTTGCTTCTATGTTTCCTTCGAATTGCAATTATTGTAAATTTGGAGTATTCCTAATTACTTGGGTGAGTTTTACAAAATTTGATGGAATGCACACTTTCTTTACCAGGTGCCTGAAGGGTTGTCTTAGCTCAGGAATTCATACTGAGGAGGTCTGACACTGTCTCACACGACTTATAATTTCTTTTATGTGATTTCTTCTATCTAACTCTGTCTTAGGGGCATGAAGCAGATTAGAATTTCAAAGACTATTAGAAAGAATATTAGAATACAGGGGAAAGGAATTTATATTATTTTATGCTTTCTCAATCTTTTTAATCCTATTTCATTTATCAGTTAGAGAAGAATAATAAACCTTTGATTATAGGGGTTATGCTTTTAGAAAATCAGAAGAGGATAATGTATCCATAACCTGAGTGCACTATTTCCATCATTGTTCTTGAAAACAGACATTTCATGGGCTTTAAAGATAGAATGGTTTTATAAACAAAACAGACTGCTTCCACTGTGTTCAATTATGTGTTATATTTAGAATTTAGATATAAACCTAATTTGTTTTAGTTGCACTTTGTTTTAAAATTTAAAGAAAAGTATGTAATTGAGCAACTAAAATATAAGTTTACTGAGTCTTTTGGTATCTTATCCTTTTAATCATAGAATCATAAAATCATTAAGATTGGAAAAGAACTCCAATATCATCAAGTTCAGCCTTTGACTGGACACAACCATGTCAACAAGACCATGGCAGTAAGTGCTATGTCCAGCCATTTCTTGAACACTTCCAGGGATGGTTACTCCATCACCGTGCTGGGCAGCTCATTCCAATGTTTGATCACACTTTCAGTGAAGAAATTTTTCCTGATGTCCAACCTGATCCTCCCCTGATGCATTCTGAGGTCATTTTCTCTTGTCTCAAAATGCCAAGGAGATGTAAAGTACGTGATTCAGCTGCTTGAACATATGTTCCCCTTCAGGCAGTCATCATAAGACACTCACAAAGAGACCTCAGAAGAAACCTGCCTGTTGCAGAGCAGCAGATGGGATGAAGTTACTCGTCATAGAGAAAACTGAATGTGTATTCCACAGCCAGAATACAAGGGATTGGGAATTTCTGTTTAAGTGGCCTTCAATGAGGCAGGAATTCATATGTGAGCTTAATATCTTCATATACTTACATATATAAAGTATACATATAAATATACATATATATATTTATACTTTATATATATATATATATATATATATATATATATACACTTATAAATTATATCTTAATATACTTTATTGTCAGTTACAGCCTAATAAATAGCTCTCCAGCTACTCTTTCCCTAGCATGTAGCACTGCATGGGGTGGTTGTGACCCAAGTGCAGGACCTGACAGTTGGCCCCATTGAACTCATACAGTTGGTCTCAGGCCATGGATCCAGCCTGTCCAGATCCCCCTGCAGAGCCTTCCTACCCTCCAGTGGTGCAACACTCCTCTCCTCTTGCTATCACCTGCAAACTGACTGAGCAGGCACTCAATCCCCGCATCCAGATCACAGATAAAGATATTAAATAGGGTTGTCCAAAATATTGAGCCCTGGGGAACCCAACTTGTGATTTGCCCACAGCTGGATGTAACTCCATTCTCACCACTGTCTGAGCCCAGCTATCCAGCCAGTTTTCAGCTAAGGAGCAGTGCATCCATCCAAGCCATGAGAAGCCAGTTTCTCCAGAGTGCTGAGAAAGGCAGCATCAAAGGCTTTAACTGAAGTCCAGGTGGACAATGGCCTTTCCTTCATCCACTGAGTGCGTAACTTTGTATAGGAGGAGATCAACATGGTCAAGCAGGACCTGCCTTTCACAAACCTGCACTGGCTGGGCCAGATTGCCTGGTTGTCCTGCATGTGCCACATGATGTCACCCAAGATGATCTGGCCATTGCCTTTCCCAGCACTGAGGCCAGGTTGCTAAGCCTGTAGTTATATGGATCCTCCTCCCGACTTGTTTTGCACCATAGCCACCAATTTCCAGTCAGCTGCGACTGTTAACCTCTACTCTAACTCTGCTCAGCAGGTGAGTCTGGACTGCTGGTAATTGACTTAAAGTGGCTCAGCAAGTTCTTCTGCCAGCTCCATCAGAACAACTGGGGGATCCCATATAGCCAATCAGAGACACCAAAGAGTGGCAGAACAGATTTTTTTTTTTTGATTTTTTTTTTCACTTGCCTCAAAGTAGGCATATTTGGGAACCTGCAACCTACTCATCTAGTTAAATAACTAAAGCTTCCATAAACACTTAAAAATTAAGAGAAATTGTTCATTATTTAAAGAACATCTATAAGAGGGAAAAAAGTGTTGCTGTTAAACTTTTAGCCAATACTTACGCTGTCATAATATTTACTTTAGAAATGGAAGATCTGTATTCAACAAATGCCTTCTCCTGAGAATTTGCTATTCTTATTTCTGATGTGGGAGCCAAAACGAGCAGTCAAAACAATAGAAACACTATAAAAGAATTATAATATTACAGGCAGAAATTTAGATTCCCACAAATTCCCAGGTAATGAATAATTAAACAAGATTTATTTTAAGGGATTGCTCACTTGGATTTAAATTACATCACAGGCTTCTGAATATCTCAGTAGACTTCAATTTTTGTCTAGAAGTAGAAAAAGAAGTCAATAGAAAAAAAAAATCTATGCAGAACCGTCTTTTCTAAAGTCGTTTCTGGATATAAGTTCAGGATTTGAAAATTCTAAAGCTTTGTTTATTTTTTAATGTCTCCTGTCCATGAATTTCTTTAGTCCATCAAAACATATGGCTAAAACAAGAAGTTCCATAGCTTTCCAGGCAATTATCTATAATTTCAGATCATGCTTTTATAGCTCCCTTGTTCATTGTCTCTCTGTTGTTTATAATTTTTTTTAATTACAGAAGAGTACAACTATTAAGAGTACAACCCCTCTCCAAGCAGGGCCTAGGTAGAATGCAAGCATATCTTGCTCATGTTTAAATGCTTTCCATATGGAATTATTTTTATTTTAGAAGACATGAAAAACAACAGCCATTTAGTTCACCTATTATTTTCTCACCTGTGCCTCATCACAAAACTTAAATAAATATATTTTAATTTAATAAAAATATTTTTATAAGTATGACTATACATCAGCAAATTTGTAAACAGAAAAATTCATGCTGTTTAAGAGTATCTTAGATTTATTTATCATACGGAAAATAACCACTTTATTAAATTACTTGCTATGAAGATAGCCATGGATATGCAAACAAAAATCCTGACATTGAAAAGAAAACATACTATTGATTTGTGCCCATATTTGGGTAATTCATGTTAAACTGGATAATAGAATGGAAAAATATTTTTCTCTCTGTAATTAACAGAGAAACTTTATGAACCAATGGACTTTTCTCTAACATCTATTTATCAGGGAACGAAAAAAAAACAAACCCTAAGTTCCTGTGTTTTACGTAGCCAGAATATTTTTTAATAAATAAATTACGTATTTGATCTGTGATTTGGTGTGGGGTGGGGTTTCTTTGTTGTTGCTATATTTGTTTTTTGCCAAAGACAAAAATCAACTCTGTTTTGTTAGAAGAAAGAATAAAATTTTTGTTAATTGCTTCTCCTGTTATATTCAGAATGTAAAATTCTAATTACATTATAGAAACGCTGAAATCTGATATTATTAAAGATATTAACCAATATTTTTGTTGTAACACAATCAATTTGTGTTATGTTAAATTAGATTTATTACCTTTATGAGGTAGACAGGTATTTACAACTAAAGATTTACTTCAAAATTTCCTCATGATTTTCTTTCAAATATGGAATTTGTAAATTTGAGGCAAAAAAAAAATTGATTAATCAAAATAAAGAAGTGATTATTAATATCCAGTGCTTCCCTGGACATTGGTGTGAAGGACATGTCTAACTACCTGAGTGCCTCTTAAATTTTTTTGCTCACATAATTGTTTGCACTTGAATATATTTAGGATACACTGCGGCTACATTAATGCTGGTTTGCCTGGTTTGTCCAATTTGGTTTTAAACAACCCCAACATCCATTTTTCTTTAATTTCCCATGGGAATCTGTCTAATAGATCTGAGTGTTAGCAAATATTTTGTCATTCAGCCTCAATTTTAATTTCTCATTTTGTCTGATTTTATTGAATTATTCTTACACATACCAATGTTAAAAACTTTATTAATTTCTTGTTTACAACCTATGAATGAGATGAACTACCCTTATAAACTGTGCTTCTTTGGTCCTTGTTTATCTTGAGTGCATATTACAAAACATTTTTCTAACTTTTTTCTTAAATCACTGAAACTGTTCAGTTTGATTTGTTGGTGTGTTTTTGCATCATAAAATAGGTTTTTAAGGCAGTCAAATGCTCAAAATAATAAAAATTATTTTATTTATTAAGTTGTGTAGAACTGGGGTGTTTAAAATTTCATAACTTTCTGATATAAAAGCACCAACTCTGAAAAAATGAATGTAACATAACACATTCTGCTCTATTGTTCTGTATGATCACATAGATGACCTCTCTTGATTATTTGTACACAGTGTCAGAAAATGCATTTTCTATCATTTTCCAACAATATTTTATTCAAATTTTCTGTTTATTTTCTTCTTGAGATCACCATATAAGCTAAATATTGTCCAAACCTTTCAACTGCTGTCAAACAACATTTACCAAGGCCAGAGAAGCTCCCAGGCTGTGGTGAGATACATGCAGAGCCTGTGGGAGGACGTTCCTCAGGGAACCTAGGGGTTTTCCATCAGGTGAAGCTGTCACAGGGCAGGCAGACAGCAATGTGCCCTTGAGCAGCAATGACCTTTACACCATCTGAGATGCTGCAGAGACCCAGCATATCCTCTGGAGGTATCATCGGTGACCTGAGAGAAATGGGAAGTGCAAGTCGCTTCTCAGCGGCATCTGACAATCAACTTGCATTGTAGGGCATTTCACATGCCAACAGCCATCTAAACATAGGCAACCAAACAGATCCTACAAAACAGATCCTACATCTGTACCTTGCACATACATGTCTACATTTCTGTAGCTGAACTTTCAAGTGGAACAATTTAGTTAACTAAATAAAAGGATGTCTGTTTTAACTGTTTCAAAATTTCACAGCGTTGTGTTCAACAGCTGATACAAAGAAATGCAAAATTAGGATCACATGTGCAAGCACAATCCAACTGCTTGAATAACTTGGACTACCTTAAACGGCAGAGATGTCTTTGCATAAAAATGAGTTGAAGCCTGGGTGTGCTGATTATTCGATGGAGAGTAGCAGTAACCTGAGCTAGTGAGATTCCTTCAAGGCAAATTTCATATGTCTTTTAAGTTATGACATCTGGATTAAATTAATTATGTGGTATGTGTCCTTTTAACTATAAAGACATTCTAAATGACCAGGTTAGCTAAGTCACACTGTAAATGTCTGTATTTGTCACTGAAATTCCAAATATCTCTATGTGATAGATTTCAGGATTATGTAAACTTGCTCTTCAAGCTGTACATTAGCCAGTTAAAATCTCTAAATTTGAAAATTAGCACAGTCTAAAGAAGATTAAGATACATTAGTTAAATCTCAGTGTTATATTAATACTCAGCTTCTATTTCAGAACTGTCAGGTGTAAAGCCAATTCAGAGACTAAAGCACTGGTCAAATTTGAATTTATATAAATTTAATGCAAACTTGTTTCATCAAGTCAAATAAATCTAAAACAGGTCTAATGATTTTAGTGTTGTGTAGAAGTATCCAAAAAACTAGAAAAATTTTAGCTACCAAGATTTTTGAGTGAAATTTTATTACATAATTATGAACACCTCGTTTGAGATTTGGGTTGAAAGACGTGCCATGACACAGAACTGCTGCAGTTCTGCCTTCTGTACCAATTGGGATACACTCAAGGGAATTCTCTCAAAAAACACTAGTTGCTGGACTAGTACTTCAGACTACCAGCTTATGTGCCTAAGCCTTCAAGAGTTTTGTCTGCTGCATTAAAGTTGTGGCACAGTAATCCTTTCCTTTCATTGTATACCTACAGAAATAAAGCTCTCATAGCTATGTAGAATGAGAAATGAGAAAATATATTGGTTTAGATAATTTGACTTACACTGAAATAATTAATTAAATGAACATTGATTCTAATATTTTCTGTGTAACCCATGGATGAAAAAAATTCATTTTGATTAAGTAGGGACTACTACAATTAAAAAAAAAAAAAAAAAAGAGGGAAAAAAAGAGCATTTGAGAGAGCAATTGCTCATTTAGAAAAACATTCATGTATATGTTTTAAAGGCAAATTTTAAGGCTGGTGAAAAATTACTACATTATTAGCCATAACATATGTTCTTTTTCGTAGAAGAGAAGCCAAGGACATGACACTGATGTGATGCATTGTATTATGAGTATGAAATTGTCATGTTTGAAGCTACCAAGGGAACTCTTGAGTAACGATTATGATTTGATTATATTGTTACCTCCAACCAGACATTTGTACAAATGTAATACAAGATCTAAAGTAAATTAGAATCCTTCTGGTGCAACAAGTAGACTAGACAGAGTGTCTTGCATTCAAAATGGTGATATGTCTCTTTGTTTAGGAGTCTCAGTACTATTCTTCAGGCACAATTTCGGTCAAGATAAGGATCTAGATTTAGGTACAAATAAGACAATTATATGAAACTTGGGGAGAATGTAAGTTCAGTTACGAATGTGAGTAATTTGAATAAAATATAAATTAAGCTGCCATTAATATCTTTAAAATAATTTTAAGGTTTTTTGTTTGGGTTTTTTTTTTCCTGGTTTACTTGTGCTGCTCAAGAATGGCTTAGATATTCTGTCTCACCTTATTTCTCTGTTGAATTTCCCAGATAATACAGATACTGTGCTTATACTAGGAAATCTCACAGGACGCTAAATGCTTCTGATTAGGCAAGTGAATCAAATAACCAAGTTAAATTGTTAATGGAATCTGGACAGCAGATCAGCTGATTGAGGAAATCCATTGATCAGCTGAGACTTACTCATCTAGAAGATGAATTGTCAGGCTCATAAAGTTGATTTGGATACACTGTAGTACTGAAATGGCAACAGATGTTGTAGCACTACACACAGAAGATTACACCCCTTGCCAGAGTTTACATAACATGCAAAACTGTTGGACATGACCTGAGAAATGTGGACGAGAAATGTGAACATCAGAGGATGTGACAGATGACCATGTAAGAAATGGTGAAAGTAACAGTTCTGGGCTTCTCAGTTCATGAGAAAGATGTGGCTGCAGGTCAAACTCCAATAAAGGGTCACTAAGGTGATGAAATGACTAGAGCATCACTCCTGTGAAGAAAGACTGGAACAGATGAGGCTGTTTAACCTGGAGAAGAGAGACTGGAACAGATGAGTCTGTTTAACCTGGAGAAGAGAAGATGCATGAGGAATCTCATCTGTGTACAAAGATACCTGAAGGGAGAGGTCATGGTTTAATAGCTGAAGGGAGAGGTCATTAGCAGAGTAAATGATCAATACTTGTTACATGGCTGTTCCCTCTGCTAAATTCCCTACCCCTGTTCCAAGTCATCATAGAGCTACATTTGTTTGATGTATTCTGCTGGTACCTAATTTGTTTGCTTATTTTGTTCTTGGAAGTAGTTCAACCACTTTTCCCTGCACTTTAATAAATTAAACCTGAGGAGATACCATGCATGGAAAATCACATTCTGAATAATTAAATATTGATACAATTTTATATGTAGCTGGAAACAGTCTTCTAAAGGGATATTTCTGTGCTGGAAGTACAATCACACATAATTCTGACCTCAACTTTTTCTACAGACTGTGCATGACATTTCCTGTGGGTACATTGCACAGAAAGTAGGGTATTTTTCATATTTACCACTTATCTGGATATCACATTTTTCTATTACATAACCACATATGTCATCATGACTTCCTAAACATAGCTGTTAGCAGAAATTAATGTTGATCAAGTGAGGGAAGGTAAAAAGTCCAAGTAATTTTAAATCCATCTGCAGATGCCCCTTAAATGAGTAAAATTGAGAAAAGATCATATTATCAGTTGAAATATACAGAAAAATAAAATTACTGAAACCTCTAGTGACATTTTTTTTCACCAAGAAAATGATTTACTCACTTGGCTATTACATAATCCCAGAAGAAAAATAATGTTTCTTGTAGCTTTTCCAGTAATTATTAGATTTATATTCTAAACCTAATACCCAGGTTTAAATGATACAAACTTTAATTGTACTGGGAAAAGCATTAGTAGCAGCCAAATGTATAGACTGTCTTGTCATATAAAAAGTTATTTAAGGATTTTTTGAGACAAGCTTTTGTAGGAGTGTTTTATAACTACCAAAAAATTGACAACCCAGTAGCCAACAGGCAAAAAAGCAATATAATTTAAATAAAAATGAATGTTTTCTAAGGCAGCATGACTTTTGGCAGAATTGCTGTAAAATTCTTTTTTCAGAAAGACTAAAGAAGGAGCAAGAGACAAGAAGTAATTAGACTTTTACTAGCAAAGGGAAAACATAGTTTGGTTCAGTAGATAATCATCAGGACCATGTAAGTTGCTTCTTACAGGGAAAGGAAAGAAAAAGGAATTTTGAATTAGAACAAAATATTCACACTAAAAAATATCTCATGACTAATCAAGAATACTCAACTAAAACTGGACTAAATGCTCCTCCTAATTTATTATTTTTCAGTGTTGGTGACAGATATTCCACATTTATCAGTATCATTCATGCAGTTGATCTCTGATGACAATGATGTTATTTTTATATAGTTCAGATATGTATATAGATAAAATAAAATAAAATAAAATAAAATAAACAAAACCATAAAGTAAAGCCATAAAATGCATTTAACATTTTTATTTGTTTCAGTAGTTTTCTATTCAGTGTGCTCAATCACACCTATTAGGAGGCCTTCACAGAAATTTATGCAAAGCAAAAAGACTTTAATAAAATAATTTTATAATCACAAAGATATGTGTCTGGTATTCAAAGAAACATTTGTTTGGGCTGACATTTTCCATACATTGTGTGTCCATGCAAACATTCCTTTCAGTAAAGTTTCAGTCAGACAATTTTGATTAATTCTAACAGAGTTCTGGGAATGGGGTTAGTTTTTCTAATGTGTCAAATTTTAACTGAGGTTAAAATATTCTCTGAGGTTAAAATTATCTACAACTGATTTACTACTGTTTCTTTAAATCTGGAGTCTTGGTTTTGTTATCTTCATTTCATAAAGGAAATGTACACTGATGGTGCACAGGGTTTGGAAAATTTTTCAGATCTCTGAATTTCATCCAAAACCTTTAACCTTCTGTTAAGTTAGACACATGGTTACTTCCCACTTTTATTCAGTATATTGTGGTCAAATGTGGCAACAGGCAATGCAAATCTGTCAGTACATGTAAGTGTTATGTCTTTACGAAATGTCCTTCAATGTTATGAGTCACAACTGTACAGTAAATTGCCACATATTATTTTTAACTTTTGGAAAAAGTGCCTGTATCCTTGAAAGGAAATTAGAAAACACACTTTTTTTGACAGCAATTGCATTCCATTTTCCTTGTTATAATCAATTTATTGTCAACTTTACATCGATGACTGCTGTAGTCCTGCAGCACTGTTTTTTCTTCATTGAAAAATTCAAGTGAGATAGTCTGATCTGTTTTATGCTGGTTCCTTTATGCTTTATGCTGATTTTCTTTGCATTCTTTTACCATCTGACTATACTTTACTGACTCTGATATGCCCCAGCTGGATATTTGTATTTGATTACTTCATTGTATATTAAATATATTTCCATCTTGCAGTTACTGTTTTCTATGAGTTCTGAATTCTTCCATAGTCACATTTGTCATGTTCCAGCTTAATTTATATGCCTATGCAGAGAAATCTTATTCTCTGTTAGTCACTTTATTTTCCCAAATTCTCAGGGGCATAATTTTAATTATTATTATTATATCAGGGATATTCAAGTTAAGCATGATAGTTATCAGAGCACCTTTTGCAGTTTCTACAAGTGCAATGCTCTGGTAGAAGTCAGTAGTTGTAAAAAGTTACTATTTTTGTTTGACCAGGCACTGCCAAAACCTGAATTCAGTTTCCCCAATGCCTGACAAAAGGCAGGGCGCTATTCAAACCGTGGTGGTTGGTGCTGGGAGGAATAAGGTGTCTCATTTTTCCATGTCTCAGCTCCACAGGGTCAGTCACTTCTCAGCAGCTCTGCTGGAACCACCCATGGCTGTCACTAGAGGTACCAACGCCTTCACTCCATCGCTCTGCCTGCAGCTGCTGTAGCTGATGGCTAGTTAAGTAAATCAAGATCCTATCAATAACTGGCTGTAAAACACTGTATACAGGACACAGCTAAGGGTATTGCATGAAAATTGTATTAATTGATCACACTGCACCTTATTACTGATATAAAGGAAACACCCTTGAGAGACTATTGAGAGACACATTTGTAATCCAAATTTACTGGTTCCTTGTGACATAATCACAGAGAAATAAATCAGCTTCTCACATATTTATTAACTCTATAAAGATAGTTATAGTTCAGTAAGGAACACAATATATACATTAGAAACAAAATTGTCCTGTATTATGAGATATGCAACTTTATTTTTTGACAGAGAATGCATGACTATCACCTGGTTTCAAGGAGTTTTAAAAGCAAAAAATGAGCAGAGCTCAAGCAGGAGAAAAATGTCAGTGAACAAACCTTAAGCATCTTATTTATCGTTGAGCATCTTGAACAAGACTGTGAGCAGTATTGTGTGACTATGGTTCAATTTTAAGTAGAAACATTTGTCTGACTAAGAAAGCATATATAATACAGAATAATTCCAAGCATATTCAGAGCTATATTTATTTATATTTTAAGTAATTTATCTTACACCTGAAGTCTAACAGATGTTAAGTTAGCTAATTCAGGATTTTGGCAGATGCCACTGTGTAAGTATTTAGCATCAGTGGCTGAATTTATTATTCCATTATCATCTGTGAAGGAACAATGAAAAATAGTGCAATAATTTCTGAGATATATAGAAACTGGCACTGAAAAATAAATTGATGAATGTTGTTTACGTCTCATAGTACTACAGATTTGTTTTTCAGATATTTCACAGTATCTATGTTGCACCTGACAACTTCAAGAGGAATAGACTTTTGCAGCACCTCTGATGATCCTATCCAGAACAACACCCTTGATCAAAAATTTCAAGCACTTTCCCAAAGAAAGAGTGGTTTTGGTGTGGCCAGAAATACTTTTCCTGTTTTTCTCTGGAGCGTATCTTTTACAGTCCTCCATAAAGCAGCTTAGACCATGCTGTGAGTTGTAAAATTTAGCAGAGCAGTGAAGCATTTGCTTGGGAAGATACCTATAAATGGAAAACTGACATCTGATTACTAAGATAAAAAATATTTATTTGATGGTGGGTGTGGGGTGGTGGTGTCCCTTTAGCTCCTCAACTGTTATTTTTATAGGTAGGTCTTTTAAGGTTTTCAGTCAAGATATAAACAAAAAAAAATATGCTTGGAAAGTAAAGTATGTGAACAATTTTTTTGAGATATAGTGACTGAAAAGAGTATGTTAAAGTACAAATCTTGTTTCACATCTTGGTGCCAAAGTATCTTTGGATACAAAGAAGATTTAAAGAAATATTTTCATTACTTTTTGTGGTCCGATGTTAACAGTGATTCGAAATTCGCTCACATCTGTTTTCTTGGGAATACTTATAAAATCAGGATTCATATGAACCACAACAATTAGCACCTAAATTCTGTGGAATTGTAGACAGATATTTCTACTCTGATTGTGCTGGCAAACTGCCATATATAGTTTAGGTTAATACTGTATTCATCCATTTCACTCATGACCATTAAATAAAACGAAAAATGGGTAGAGATTTAAGAACTGTATATTTAAAATATTCTCTAACCAAGGTTTTTTCCTGCTTTTCAAACATGGAAACATGGAAAACAGCACTAGATCAGGAAAACAATACTAGATGGCTAATTATGGATAAATGTATCCTATCTGATGGAGACAGAACAATTCACCTAATCATATTCAAACAGATATTAGAGAGTGAGAGAAATAGATTTTCAAGAACTATGTACTTAAAATAACTCTCTAACCAAGCCTTTTTCTAGATTCTGGAAACTTTAAAAATTTTTAATAATTAGTTATATTCAAACTTATTAAATGCTTTCCAGCCTTGCTTATCCTTATTTCCCTTTCACCCACCTGCTCTCTTATTAAAAGGACTAGTTTGGTCCTCAGATTCACAATACATTTATGAAAAATCTTGGATATTTTTTCCCTATGGGCCTCACATGTGTTGGACAGAACCATACGCCAGCTATAAAAACAGAACAAGAATTTTTTTTATTAAATTAGATTGTTCCAAAATTAGGGGCTTTTAACTGTTCCTTACAAACAGGCTCAAACCTATTGCTCTTCAATTTCTGATGAAAGTCAGAAACATTAACTTTCAATGACAATAGGATTTAATGATTTCTGCATCAACAAAATGATTAGAATTTGTTTAGGTTAAGATCATCATCCTGTAGGAGCAAGAGAGGAGGGGCAAGAATATAAAACTACTGTTATCTCAAAGCCAATACAGGGGAAAAAACCCTGAAAATTATACTGAGAAGAGGAGAAAAAGGAAAAGAACATATTCCTCAAAGACGCATTTTTTAATTAACCACTGCTGAATCTGGTGGATTATACAAAACCAGTAGTTACTGTTACTTTGGAAGATCTAAATGTCACCAAAAGAATGAGGACAATAAGAATAGTAGTAATAGAATGATTAAACTGAGTAAGAAGTACAAGGTCAATATACACAATATGTAAAAGTACAATATGTAAAGATTAATAAGAACATATTTTGTTATAAACCAGAAAAATATCATTAATAATCAAAGAGGACTTAGAAAATCCTGAATATGTTGATTACTATTAGGTCACTGAGATTTTAATATCAAAAGAATGCTAGGATGGAACATCAAAATATTTTCTGTCAAATTGATATCACAAAGAAAGAAGGGAAGAAGAATTAAATTAAACACTTAGTAGGTTGCTATAAACTGATCATGAGCATAGTTGAGAGAGGAACTGATATTTTCCAGCTGTCAAAGTACTAATATTGTGGAAGAGTGTTCCTATATGACAGGGTACAAGGACAGAGAAATAGTTCTGAACAAAAGCTGATCCATTTCTGAAAAGGCTGTGACTGCTTGTAATACCTGAAGACAATTCTTCATGTCCTTTCTTGTCATATTCCAACAAACTCAAATGTTTTCCTTCACTCTATCTGAAATGTTTTAACTATTACATTATACACGTTAAACTAACATGTATCATAATTTCTCAAGAAATGAAATGTTCAGTGCAAAAAACTTCTGTGTGAGGATTCTTCTCACATAATTTTAAATATTGGGCTTTCTTTTGCTGCCCCACAAAACACAATAGACCAGAGCATGTCCAGAATCTGAATCTTCCAATATATCTGTCTTGAAGAACAGTTTTGGAAAGGGAAAAAGATAATCCTGTCAAGGCATCCCTCTTTATGTCTACAGACTCTAGACATACAGAAATCAGCCTGGTGAAGAAATTTTTATTGCAATCTGTTCCATTGCATGTTCACATACTCAGTAAAGAAGTTCTTCCTCATACCCAGGTGGAGCTTCCTGTACAGTGTATCAGTTTCTGTCCATTGCCTCTTGTCCTATTGCTTGGCATTACTGAGCAGTACCTGGCTCTTAGCTCTTGACACTCCCATTTCACATACTTACATAATAGATCAGGCCCTCTCTCAGTTGTCTCTTCTTGAGACAAAGCAGGCCCAGCTCTCCCAGCCATTCCTCAAGAGAGGTGCTCTGTCCCTCAATCATCTTTTTTCCCCTCCACTCTAGGAGCTCCATTTCTCTCTTGTCCCAGACAGCCCAGAGCTGGATGCAGCGCCCCAAATGTGCCTCAGGGGCAGGATCACCTCCCTTGACCTGCTGTCAATGCACCCCAGGACACCATCAGCTCACTTGGCCCAAGGACACACGGCTGGCTCATGGACAGATGGTTGTACACCAGGACATCCAGGTACTTCTCCCCAGAGCTGCTTTCCAGCAGGTCAGTCCCCAGACTGTACTGGTGCAGGGGATTGTTCTTCCCCAGGACAGGACCCTGCCTCTACTGAATTTCAGACAGTTTTCTGGCCTTCTCCCCAGCCTGTTGAGGTCCTTCTGAAGGGCTGCACAGCATTCTGGCATATCAGCTACTCCTCACAGCTTTGTGCTCTCACTGAACTCGCTGAGGAGGCATCTGCCCTCTCATCCAAGTCACTGATGAATAAATTGAACAATACTGGACTCAATATTGAATGTTGGAGGATACCACTAATGAAAAGCATCCAACTAGACACTGTGCCACTGGTTGCCATTTAGCTAATCACACCCAAGTAGCTGCTAGAGGGTGAGATAAATAGATTTCCATTTCTCCAATGCCTAGCTTACATGCAGACATTTTAAATACAGGTATTTTTATCTTTGAGACTGCCTTTAATTTTCAGTTGATGCAAGATGGGCAATATGAAAATCCAGCTGCTTTCAGATAAAACACAGCACTGTCCTGAATAGAATGGGTTCAGCCTCACTGCCCTTGTGCAAACTAAATTTTTATTATGATTTTGTACTCCAGTTCATGCCCCATTACCCCTCCAAAAGGGTCAGATTTTGGTGCATGTCCTGTGTCAGAGTATCCATCCCTGTAAGAGTGCTTCACTACAGTATTTCAGAGAGTTTTAGAGGTCTGTATGAGGGCAGCTGGACAGACACATCTAAGTCCATCCCTAAAAGGCAAGGGAATTCCAATGTGTAAAGATAGAAGAGATTAACCAGATTAATGTTAAAGAGGGAAGAAGAGGAATGTTTCCTCATTTGTCTATACAACTGAATAGAATAATTTTTAATCCATTCTGATGACTATCAGTATTTATTAATGAGGTTGTAAACCTACAGTGAAACTGAACCTGCTCGTGAGATTTCAGTAATGTAAACTCCATATAGAATGTAAATATACTTTAAAGATTCAGCAGTATTCCTTACTGGAAAAGTGATGCTCAGTCTTATGCTTTAAAATGACTGCTATTAAAAATGAAAGCATATGACTTTCTTCTTTTATTTTAAGTCAGTATCAGAATAAATTTTATTCCAGACAAATTTTCAGTGGTTTCCATCTTACTATTTAATTGAAAGAGTTAAATCTTGACTGTCTTCATAAACCTCACAGCTCTTAATGCATCTTCCAGGGACAATATATTAAGACCACTTTTGCCTGAGGAGACTATCTTGAATACAGAAAGATTTGTACGTCTGTAGTTTGTTTGGCTACATTTATACACAGTCCTACAGACAGTGATAATTTATAGTTACTCTCTTTTGAAAGTTCCTGAGTACTTTAGACACAAAAAACCCCTAACCTAAAAAGCAGTATTTTTTTCCAGTGTAATTCCATGTGAACATTATGCATGTAAATGCCACTTAATATAATTTAGTCTCTTCTCAGGGATTTTTTATTTAATAATAAAATTAATTATTTTGTGAATTTGTCATGGTCATTCAAGTCAAGGCTTTCTTACTACCATAAAATGCATATTAAATCATGAGACTTGATAAATGACAATTTTTGTCATTACATAACAAAGGACTGAACTTACTTTGAAGTTAAGTGAAGCACATTTCAGTTGATAGATCAGTATTTTAACGATAAGTTTTCAGTTGTGGTGATGCCCATCAGCTAGGTGGAGCCTTATCATATTCAAAACATGTATTCTCTTTCTCCAAAGACTGCATCGCTTAAGCAAAAGCATTGAATTTTGCCAAGAGACATACAGAAAGACAATCAATCAATGACAGCTTTGCAGGAAAACTATTAGTAAAACTATCCCTGGTACTCACTTTGTATTCCTTGAGGTCATACATTTATTTAAAATTTTTGGTTCTTTGATGATTGAGGGACAGCCACAATTAGAATCAGTCTTAGTGAATTTTTACTGCTGTATAAATGAAGTAAAGGAAAAAAAAGTATGAGTACATAAAGAAAAATATCATTTTAAAGGAAACCTTTATATGGACTGGACTACTTTCAGATTTTCATTTAATGTGCTTTTCTTTTATTTCTTCTTGTTGCTTAGGATTGGTACACCCTAATCTTGTATTCCCACTGAAACTCTCCAAATTATGTGTCACTTGCTCTCCCCCCTTCCTTGTCCTTCCCCTCCTGAATGCTTTCTCCATCCTGGGACCAGCAGCACCCCACCACTCTCTCCAGCTCAGGACCAGCATTAGGCAGCCAGCATTTCCACCACTCTTCCTCAACTGGAAAGAATCCTTTCTCCCTGTAAAAGAGAGTCCCTTCCCCCATGATGTGAGTTGGTATAGAATAACCTCTGTGTCCTACCCATACCTTGTCCCAGCTACTGCAAAAATTAACCCTGACCTGACTGGAAGCAGGAAACACCTTCATGTGCATTTTTCTTTCAAGCCATGCTCTGATATACTTAATTGTATCTTTTAAAAACCTGAAATTCTTGTTGTTTGCCTGAAGTAAATTGTATCACTACTCTTCATGGCTTTCTTTTAAGGTGAAGTTATGGAGATTTTAACATCATTAAGCCACAAAAATCATGTAACATTGAAGAAACAACTATTAAAGTTCTGACTTTTTTATCTGAGGACAACAATTAGTTCAATACAATATAGCATTTTACAATGCAAATATTAGGATTTGGAAACTGAGAACTTACAAAGACTAACAGTGTTTGCCATCTGTAAAACATATTATCATTCAAAACAAGAATGTTTTTCTCAAAGGCAAAACACAAAGTCAATTTACAAACAAGACCAAAAAAATCCTCTCCTGGATTTTAAGCTAAAAAATTTCAGCACTTTTTTTAAAAGGCAGAATCTTGCTCCAAGAAAATATCTATATCTTCAAATGAAAAATAAAACAAATTAGAATCATGGGACTTTGTCTGACATTATTTAATTTTCAAATTATAGGTTGCTTGTTGTTAAAAAAAATATAACCTCAGGTCAATGAAACAGAAAAAAATTGCATATTTCCCAGACAGTAAATTAATGAAAATAAGTAAATTATAAATAATAACCATGTATGTTATACCTGCTATTAGCAGTTACAGATTGTATCATGTACTGGGGAAAAATGCCTATTGTTACACATATGCTGAAACACAAGATCTGAAAATTTCTACAGAATATGATGAAGGTCAAATGTATGTAATTACTCAATAACAACATCAAAGACAGAAATTTATCCACTACTCCTTGATATTTCCCTCTAAAAAAGGTTGGGTTTTGTTTTCCTGTGAAAAATAGGTACCATTTCAAAGTGAATGATTCTGCAAAATAAATCAATTTTAGAAAAAAATTATAAAGAAAAAAGGATGAGTTCAATATTTTTTTTTCTCAGATGCCATTATGAAAGGGACTTTATCTGTTCAAATATCTCTCATCTCAAGGATATCAATGCAATATTATGAAAATACAGAGTGCTATCTACTGCTAAAAGCAGAAGACTATAAAAGTATTCCATTTGGGAAAAATAAATAACAAAGAGGCTGAGTAATGTTTTTGTACTGGACATAAGGGTCCTCTGAAGAATTCCAAGTATGTCAGGCAAGAAAGCAGATGTCTTTGTTGTGTTCTGCTGTGTATGCTACTTTCTGTATCTCATCTCATTAATACAAAATTAATACCAAATATTAAGCTACTACAGAAGGCCTAAATGGCAATGGAGTCTCCCACCATGGTTAAATAGTTCCCATAAGAAAATTTAATTCAGAAAAGGCATTATTCAACTGCCATTAACAATATTCTATAAATCAGATTTTTTTAAAATAATCAATGACAGAGATGGACACTGTTCTCATATTCACAGAAGAATAAGAGTACCTATACAAATAGTTACTGTGGAACAAATTACCCTTTAAAAATCCTTACTCTATTTTAACATGCATTAGGTTGCTTTTCTTCAAACTTTTTGTGGCTGAAGGCTGGAGGTAATGTTTTTCAGCACAGTACATCCTATGATTGATCTGATTACACAATAAATGTTTCAAAGTCTGCAGCACAGGTATTTCATATATGCCATTTAATTTTAGAAAATATGTAACAGTTATGCAGAGGACATGTACATTTTTTCACTAGCTTTTTAAATTAATATCCTAGTTCTTCACAAACTGTCAATATAGAAAAGCACATTAAGATCATACTAAGGGGACATTTTGCCCTATCCATAAAACCAAAACAGATATACAATTAGAAAGGAGTTACTACAATTTTTTCATTAATTTGATAAATTTTTGGGCAGGTATCTGATTTTCTTGTCAATTAAGGTTTACACTTAGCAGTCACTGTATTTTTCAGAATTTGCTCCAGAATATTTTCATTTTAAATACCTCAAGAACTTGGTCTTCCAATCCTTCCCTTAGGAAATTATTCTATAATCTTGTCAAGAGATAGGTTATGCTTATCACTACCAAGTGACAGTGCTTGCAGGTATAACATGATACTCTTATTTATGACCTGAAACAATCTCCACGGAAAGATAACTGAAGTGGAAAAAATCCTTTTAAATTTAATCTTCGATGGTCAGGCAAATAACGGAACTGAGAGTGGAAACTCAAGACATTTACTATGGCTGCCTTGCAATTTAACACCAATAATAGTGCAGTCATGCTTATTCACTCCAGTTTAGACTTTCAATTCACTTTACATCAAACATCCAGCAAACCTGAGCTAAAGACCAGTCATATCAATTTACATTACATTTGCCTTCAATTTACATTACAGTTTCCTTATTTACCTTACCTTTATATTTAACTTATCAATAAGTTATATGAAATATTATATACCATACTCCATTTATGAAGGTATTCCTTCATATTCATGAAAATATTTGAAAATTGCAGGCTGTCTATATTCCACAAATTACATGACAGAAGAAGAATAGCCTAGACAGCAGTTTGTTTTCTTTTCCAAGAGAAGATATGGGAAATAAACCTGTTTGGCTGCGTGCACACATAAGATTATCTGAACGTCTTAGCTAGGTGAGATCCCTGGGCAATAGATAATAAGTTTCTGAAAAGCTTGGAGTGAAGGACAATATATTTTTTTACATCTTCATTTACATGTATCAGAATAAGTGTCTTTAGAATATATTTATAAGAAATTTTCACTGGTTTCTGACTCTTCACAAAATAGAATAATTAGGAGTGACAACTTTTTGGCAGTTATGTTGTTAGCTTTTTCTGATGTTAGTTAAAGTAAACCTCCAGGTGGTTTAATCTTCAGCTTGTGGTCTTCAGAAAATAAAAAATTGATAGCTGTTTGGCAACTGAGAGATCTCCATCTACCTAAGAGATGCCATGTCCTCCTTTATGACATAGCATAGTAATATAAAAAAAAAAAAAATTTACTGGTAAGACATTTCCAAAGCCATAGGAACATTTCTCCATTTCAGTGATGGTGTGACCATGTGTCCAGCAATGCTGTGCTTTCCCTTGAGCAGAGCTCTACCCTGTAGCATTCAGCAACGGAGCAGGGCTGGGATGGGGATGAGGACTTGGGCTGGGACAGAGCACTGTAAGTAAATAATAAAAAGTAAATTAAAAAAATGGGATAGTGGAGATTGATCTGACTCCAGGGTCAGAACATCCTCAAAGACTGACACAGAGCTGAATGAGGCTTGGAACAGTCATTCCTGATTACAAAGCTGTAGCAGTTGATTTTTTTTATCACCAATGACTGATTTCTGCCTAACCTGCCCTCCAGGAGAAAATACATATTCTCAGGAAATCCACTTTACACAGAAAAGTGACTATTACCTTTCAGTTTGAAGGAGTTGAATCATATTAGAAGAGGAGCATCCCTTCAAACTAAATAAGCCCATGTATTTTGCTATTTTGTTTTATGGCATATTTAATGGCATTCTGTTATCTTTTTTGACTTATTATCAGACTCCACCAAAACTCATCCAGGTCTGAGCAAGGTGAAAAAATTAATAAATCTTGTAAGCCTGATTTTTATTTATACACATTAATATAGTGGTGATTTTTTTCTTCTCTGCGGCAGGGTGGGGGCTGGTATAGATTTACTTTGGCATTTCTAGATATGTATTCATCTCAATATCCAACATGCAATTAATTGTCAAATTGCTTTGTACCTGCTCCACACCCTGTCTTGCACATTAAAAATGAAGATACACAATCAAAAGAGTTCTGATTGATCTGATCAAATACCTTCCCACCTCCATAGGAAGTTGTGACCATGTATCAATAGAATAAAATCAAAACAAGAAAAATACATCTGAGATACAAAAATCTAATATTTTAGAAAAAGAAAACATGTTTAAATGTTCTATAAGTAAAATAGCAGTGGTGAAAAAAATTTGATAAAAATTAACAAAATTAGAAGTGAGATTCTGAAACATAAAAGAAAGATAAATATTTATCTTTATTTATCTTTATTTTGAACCAACAGAAAAATAATTACCACACTTTGGAAATAAATTCCTGCTTGTTGATTTGTTTCTTGTTTTACTTCAAGGAGTGAACCTATTTGCAAACACATACGAATATTATGTAATGAGATTGAATAAAATTAAAATCTTGTTTTCCTGAAGACAAAAACCTCATACTGCTTTTACTGCACTTTTCTACTAATAATTTGCTTTGATTTTCAATTATGGAAGCATAGCTGAGAAGAAAATTTTACATTCTATGTTATATGCACAGCCGTATTTTTTTTTAAAATTCAATTATGGGAGATCAATAAGAGATTTGGTACTCCAGATTTCCCCTACTAAAAGATATTTTAAAAACATACTACCTATACTAGTATATACAGAATAAATTTCATAAATAATGCCAGTCTTTATGTTTATCCAAATGAATCAATTTACAACATAGAAATATTTTACAACATGGAACATCCTTTTACATTATTTTGAGAATGAAGTCTTGTGTCTGAATCTACCAGTCACCAATTGAAGTGACTGGCAAACATGAATGAATTGTTACTTAAACTTCTAAAAGTGCTTCTTGAAGTAACTTTATTTGGTTGTTGATTATTTGAAAAAAATCACTTAAATGCTAACTAACTAAATTAAAATGTTTTGGAATATGTGATTTTCTTCCCTATATATGAGAAATAACTTGAATTTAATAATAAGTCAAAGAAAACTATCCTACTAAAGCAGAACAATTTTTTTTTCCTGGAAACAAATTTAAGTTTAGCTTTTCAAGAAAATTTCTCAAATCTGTGAATTCGGATGAAAAATGTAAATATTTAATTTTGCCCTTTTTTTTACAAATATTTGCGAATATTTCTGCAAGAAGTGATATGATTTAATGATTTAGAGAAGGAAGTAAAAAAGAAATGTGGGAATGACCTCTTTAAAAATGAGTAACTTTACTTCTCCAATTATTTTTTCATTTTGTTCAAGAAAAAATAATAACTCTGATTACAAAAGAACAACAAATATTTTTTTTTTTCCCCAAAATTAAAGAGTAAAATTGAGGAAACATTCATAATTGCTGTAGATGCACTGTATACAAATCTACTGTGAAAAGTGTAGTTATTCATCATAAATCACATATTCATACATATATATTATAATTAGTACTTCCTATTATGTCTGTTAAACTGAAAAATTATTTGCAAAGGTTTGTGTTGTTTAATTTACTACTTTTTTTGTTTGTATACTGTCATGGAAAATCAGTGAATCATAGAATATTCTGAGCTGGAAGGGACCTACAAGGATCATTGGGTCCATCCTGTAAATGAATGGCATATATGGACCAAACCCACAACCTTGGCATTATTACATCATGCTTTAACCAAATATATATATATATATATATATAAACCTGTGCATCCCAGGGAAGGTAATTTCAATTTTATATGTGTGTTTGTTTGTGGATACCGCTATGACTACGACAGCTAAGATAAATTTCAGCTCTAAAATTTGTGTATTTTCTTTAGAAGTTAATTATGATTTAAAAGTAAATGAAGGAAGTAGCCCCAAAGCACACTGTCCAATTAATGTTGGGAATAATCCTACAGTATTGGTAAGGCTATATACTGTCATAAAAAAGGATGTTCCTCACTCTTTTAAGTAAAAATGCTGCACCTAGAGAATGAAGGGTCACTGTTTGTGGTTTTTTTAACCCATGGGGATGTTAGTACACAGTCATTAACTACGATCACTTAGTTGATGATTGGTGATTATAACTTTGAAACCATTTCCAGCTCTCCTGTAAGTGAAGAAAGAAGTAAAAGGGAATTAAAATTAAAATTTGAGTGCTATATCACTGTCCCAATCTTTCATTATGCAGATGGTTATGTAGACCATCCTCCAATCCTGTATACCAAAAAATGGTCAGTATTTGTCTTTGTACTCACTGGCCTCTAGGTCAGGAGTCCCTTTGTGAAGAGGCATTTGTGAATTGATGCATAACAGCAGTGTTTTAATTCCAAACAAAATCATCCAGATTGAAAATCAAGCCAAATTGGTACATTTGTCAAACTAAATACTTTGGCAAAGCAAACTTTCTTTATTTTCAGTCTCTTCTTCCTTTCCTACAAAGGACCATGTTCCTTCAGTCATATTTCCAAGGACAGAATTGCTTTTAGGGATGGGATTTTTTCTGCACTATTTCACAATGTTATATACCATATAATTATTTATATATTTTTCAATTAGTGTTCATATATGACTACTTTATATTATCATCTAATCTAAAAATTAGCACATTTGTTGTCTCACAATTATATAACAGGTTTTATCCTTGTTGTCCCTTCTCAGATAGATCTTTACTGACATTAATGGCAGGTTCTCAACACAGCAAGGTCAGATCCTTTTAAATAAAGAGAGTGGAGGTGAAAGCAGCGGTATTCCCTAAGCTACTTGAATAGTCTTCTGTGCATGGTATTTTGAAAGCAAAAGCAATTTATAAATTAGTGCCAGGGTTACTGAACCATTCAATAGTCTAAGAGCCCCCACGAATTCCAATTACTTCTCTTTCACAAACTTATCCCATAGCTGCTAGTGTGGGGTCAGTACAGTGAAGTTCACTGCAATCAAGGTGGGACAAGGTTTACCTTTGTTTATCTCCATAGGTTTTGTGGATTCACTTGACTGTAATCTGTTTTGGGAAGGGAGTGCTCTTACATTACTTGAAATATGTGCCAACACACGGGCTGGGACACATATATCTCAATGAATGGAAGCAGGGCCCTTACTTATACACCAAAGCCAGCTAAGGCAAATGGATTTAGATATGTTATAATTTGATAATAGCTTTAAGTTTTATCTTGTAGGTAATTAGATACTTTACTCTAAATGACCCAAACGTCCTGTCAGCAACATAACCTCCATTATTGGGAGAATATATTCTCTCCTTTTTTCTATATTCTTTGTACTTCTGTTGTAAGATCTCATAAGATGGGGAAAAATAATAATTGAAAAATAACCAAAGCAACCAAACAAAAAGCCCCACTCACACTTTAGGATGATTTCAGTGTAAATCCTCACATGAAATGCTGTATCTAGATGCATGACTTAAGGGATAGGTACATTGAATAAATTTATTTTGACTGAGTCAGAATTCTGAGAGGAGATTTCTGAGACATGAATTAGACCTTCCCTGGAAAAGCATAGGATTTCAGGTAAAGAAGGAAGATAGCATGCTTCACCCAACGACCAGAAAATTTCCTGGTTTTTATCAGTATGTATGTCAAATGTTTGAGAAGCTTGCTATTCTACAAGAAGGAAGAATATATTTTGCCCTGAGCTCACCATATACTTTGTTAATTTTTTCATGTACTAATAAGCATAATGAGAAGAGCAAGTAATCAAATTTAATGTTAACTTATTGGGCACTTCAAAATAAAAAAGTGCTGTGCTGCTGAGAGCAATATACCATGCCATCCACAGTGCACAAGTTCCACAATTAAAATGCTGATTAACACTTTTATTTATAAGGAACAAGGTTATTTGATTATAATCCCATTTTCCCTGCTCTCTCCAGCATTATGGATTGATAAATCAGTGAAACAACAAACCAGCCCAGTTGCCTGAGGAATGATTGAATTTTACTTTCTCCACACAGATCTGACATACATCATGAGGATTATTAGCCAAATTAGAAAGAAGTAACATAGAAGATTATTTCCTTTTTGTTGTTGTTTTTGTTGTTGCTATTTTTTGTGTTTTGCTTGTTTTTTGTTTGTTTTTCTTCATCTCTGTAAAGAAACTGCAGTTCAATTTGGCTTTTGTTCATCAACGCCTGTGGAAAGCTTAGTTGAAATCATATCCCATGGTCAGTTATTGAAACCAAAATCCAGAATACAGCAAATAGAATTCAGAAGTTTCAGATATGCAGCAATTAAATAGAACATATATTCTTCTTCTTCTGTCTAGAGACTTCAGAAGAAACTCTCTTCTAAAAAGAAAAAGGAAGTATCAAAATGCATATATATCTATATATACACATTATATATCCATTATACACAAATATATATGTATGTTTGTAAAAAGGTGACACTATAAATATATTCTATTATTTATGTCTCACAGTCTTATAAGATAAGGAATTATTTTTAGGTCAATTTATACCTGAAATTAGTAACATATGGGATGGAATTCATTACAGATATTTCTCGTTCTTTTTTCAAAATACAATAAGAGATAAAGAAAAAATTATTATGCTCATGCATGTGCATAGTAACCAGAGCAAAGTATATATATCTTTCATACAGAAACTCAAAGCCATCTGATAACATTGATATTCAGGAGGTTTCAACAATCAGGGACTTGTTCAAACCATTAGAATACAAGGCATGTGTATGCGGAGCAGAAAAGGAATGTCACAGAATTCCTTTTGGGAAAGAAATTCTTTCTTTCAAAAGAAAAGGTATGAGCAGTCCACTGAAGTCCACATAAGCAGCCAAGCTTACAAGTCTTTGGAGCAGCTGTGTTTGTGAACCACTGAACCTGAAAATACTGAAAAGATGTCCAAGTCCAAGATGGTTTAAGTGCCATCAGTTCTTTTGTCACTATAGCGTTTTGTATTTAAAGCTTATGTAAGTAGACACAATGCCTGTGTGCCTGCACCAAGTATTTGATACACATCTATACAGACCTCTTATACTGAGCCCATGAGAAGAAGGAAAGCATGATTTTTTCTACATTCTTATCTTTCATCATAGATCCTTACAACATCTAGTTCTGGTTTGTGATCTCTTCTTGCAGCTTATATAATGACATAATTTGTGCTCTTTCTTTATATCTTGTGGATAGTTACCTTGTAAAACACATATTTTCCCTCTTCAGGACAGGACTGTGCCTTCATTTTAAAATGTATGGGAAAATGGAATCTTTGCTTGATCCTTAATGCAATGAGTACAACTATCATGACATACTCAACACTTACCATGATTATCCTTTTATGTAACTGTTTAACCTAGCTTGAATATAAAGAAATAAGTTCTATATTCCTGGAACTTCAGACTGTGTTTGCCTTCTTTATTTAGTCCCATCAGAATAGATAATAAATTCCCAAGTGAAAAATAGAGAGATAGAAAAATATTTCATAATGATAATTGCAATCAAGTGGCTGAATTAATTTCCTTCAGAATACATGTATGTGTGTACTAAGCAGGATGAGCTTGAAATTGCAGACCAAGCTGGTAGTTCTAATCGAAAGTTATATTTTTTCTGTCTTGAAAGGTCACACCTTTCAGGATGTGCTCCTGGTGACTGCAGGTGGGTATATATTCTGCACATCTTCAGAAAAGGACAAGAAGGTCAGCCTGGGAAAACACAGGCTGGTCATTCTCACTTCAGTACCTGAGAAAATACTCGAGGCACATTTCTGAGCACATGAAGGAGAAGGTGACTAGGAAGAGTTAGCATGCATGTACCAAGGCTAAATCACACCTAAGTGATCTCACAGCTTTTCATGATGAAATGACTCAGTCTGCAGATAAAAAGAAAGACACAGATGTCCTTTTCCTTGACTTTTTCAACACTTGGAAGTCTCTATTTACAAGTGGAGCTCCTCAGAAGTGTATCCTATGGCTTCTGTTATCTTTATAACAGATCTGCAGAAGGAATAGAGGATGGATTAACTCACAGTGAACAGAATGAGCAGTGACTGACTGGGAAGGAGTTTGGCTGAAAAGGGCCTTGGGGTTCAGATGTCAGCAGCATGGTTGGCAGTAAAGAAAACAGCACCCTGAATGTTATCAACAGGAACACTCAAATCCCCTTTTACATTATTTACATGTCACAAATTAGAGTGCATCTCAAGTGCAGTATCCAGCTCAGAGCCCACCAATGCAAGAAGGGTGTTGATAAATTTTACTTAGGTCAGCTGGGAACCACCAAGCAGCTCCAGCACGTGTCTCATGAAGAGAGGCTGAGGGAGTTGGGCTTGTTCATCTGGAGGAGAGATGGTTTGGGGAACCACCAAACAGCAGCTCTTTATCTGTAAAGTTATAATCAAGATGGGTTTGTATTTTTAGTGAGATTTATGGTGAAAGAATGACAGGTGATTCATTCATTAATATAGAGACTATTTGCCTAGATATAAAGGTTAAAAGCACCACTATAGACATAATGAAACACTGGAGATAATGATAGAGATAATGAACCTCCCAGCTCTCAAAAAGTGGCGTGTTGTCCATCCTTTCCATCCAACATCATTCTCCATCTCTCCTCCCTGAATTCCTACAATCTTTGAGACTTCAAGGCTCAGGTGAACAAAGCCCCCAGCAGTCTGCTCTGCCCCTAGAAATGGTCTGGCTTTAGGTGAACTATGTCTATCTAAACTCCCTTCCAAAATTAATTATCCTATGCTACCACACAAAAGAAGAGAGAAAATGTAATATGTTGTGAGAATTTTTCACAGCACTTGTGTTATAATAAATTTTCAAGGGAAAACAGAGCTTTCTATCAAACAATTTATGCTACTTGTTCATTACCAATAATAATTTATCCAGTACAGCTTCCTTTAAAATATCAATTCATTTGACATTTGGTACTCACTATAGCTTCATAGTAGTGAATTTGCACCACTGTCAAGACATATTAACAAAAAATGCAATGAGAGTAACTTTACAGGTTTTCAGAATTTTTTATTCTTACTACTTACAAGATGTGTAAACCTCCTTAGGTCTGGTTTAATAGTCTTCAGCTATGTGAGGTGAATGATGAAGGACAATTCATCATCTTGACACCTGGATGCAAAAACAAAGTGATTTTTGAGGGCTGTAAAAGATGCAGGTGGACAGTAAATGTAACAGCTGAAGAGGTGCTACAAAGTATGTCCATAGATGTAAAAAACAAATCTCTGCTCCTTACTGGAGAAACATTCCTTATTAGAGAATCAGAATGTGGGGCCAGAAACCATGTTAGTATTCTGGAAGAATCTGCAGGACTTCTCTTCACACTGTACTTAAGTAGACCTTTTTTTCCCCCTACTCTTACAGATGTCCTTTTCCTTATCAATCTTACATATTGACTGAAAAAAATACCAGGAAGGAGAAAAGCCAACAGGATACTCACTAGCAATTTTCAGTAGTCTAGGAAAATCCTGTCTTATAACAGATGAAGATATCTTGTGCTTTTGGTGAAGTGGTAACTTATTAAGAGCTTAATCTATGATATTTTTTCTTATGTACAATACCTGTACAGAAGAGATTGCTTTGAGCGTGATTTGAATTTTATTACCTTGGGTTAGTATTTTAACACAAGCAAAAAAGGAAATTATTTTTCACATTCTTTTAAATATAAAATTAACTTCAGCACTTTTTATACTATGAGAGATCTAAATATTCCTGTTTTTAGAAGTCTTTAATAACTATAAATTGATGTACTACATGCCAGTATTGCACTGCTAATATCTTAGTGTCTCCTGTGGAGACAATCCTGTCTTATTGCTGGATTTATTTGGTTTCCTTGAAGATATGAATCACAAGAGGAGACTTGTCTTTCTGCCAGAAGTTTTCTTGCAAATAGCTTTCCTCTTTTTTTCAATTTTTCATCATTGTCATCTAGCATGGCTGAGGAATTCTGTTTCTATTGGGGAGAAAGACAGTTCATCTTTGCAGCTTCTCTCTGTAAAAACACATTTAGAGTAACTTTGAAAGCGCACAGTGCCTTGCTTTGGGTTTAATGTCTCTGCCCCTACAGAAGATGCCATAAATCTAATAAGACACAGGAAGAGGTGAAAAACAATGAGATAACAAAACAGAGGGGGAATAAGGGCAGGGGAAAAAAAAAAAGCATTATCTCACTGAAAAGTAAATAAATTGCCACTTGCTGACAAAACCCTAAAATATTGACTAAAGATGATCAGATAAGATGAAAGGCTAAGGTGAATGATTTCAATCTCACGGGAGTCAATAATAATTAGATTATGTTACCTCAAGCAGCAAAAAGAAAAATATCTCAACATATGTATGAATTTCAGCCAAATTACGTGTGAAGGTTGATTTAAAATTTTGGTTGAAATAAAATAGTTTTAGTGGGATAGAGATTTAAGGTAGAGATTGCCTATCAAAAGATACTTAAAAGGCTGCTGGTTGGTTTTATAGGAAAAATGTGTGTGTTGACAGATAACATTGATTTTCCCAGTATGAACTGAATTTAAACGGTGAGATGCAGGTAGTGACAGCAATAACAATGTATCTGAACTTATACTCTGAGCTTAGCTGAACGTGCGTACCACTGCTAGAATTAAGGTGCAGAATTATTACCCCTCCACTGCTTTCAAACATGTGGCTGTTTGGGAATTCTTTCTTGAACAAATTTGCTAATGATTGTTTCTGAATCCTTCATTTGTTTGTAACTTCATAATATATCCATGAAAATGCAAAGGACACATCTTTGCAAATAGTGTCTCATTTACTGAACATATTCAAACATATATAAACCATATTTGATATTTACTACTCTTTTCATAAAATGCTTGATATCTATTTTTGAAATAAACCTCATGCTATTCCCCTAATTTCCTTCTGCCAAGTATTGTATATTAGAGAATTCTGATTTTAAAAAAGGAAAAAAGGGCAATGCTTTTCCCTGCTAAGAGCTGTTATGCATCTTTTTAGTCAGTGGACCTCTGCTGGGTTTTCACCATAATTGCGAGAGTATTTTAAAAGAAAGAATTTTCTTTTAAACTGATCGCCTGCTTTTAACAATCTCCATAACAAAAAGATATAGTTAGTGAACAGGCAAATAGTAGTTTACTGACCAAAATAACATGGTAATCACTGACATAAATTTAAATCGTCATTCAAGAATGACTTGATTACCTGAATTTTTCCTTTCTTTCTTTTTTTCATTCTTTTTCTTTGAAAGAACTGATTTTGCAATGTATGATTGAGCATCTTTAATATATTTATCCTATTATAGGCTACAAGTAATGTAATTGGAGTCTTATTTGGTATGTTAATAATGAATATCCAAGCTTTGCTGTGCCTTAACACGTCCTGGATAGCTACATGGTGTGCATGAAAAGTCATATTTGGGCTCTAGCAAATTAAAGCAATGTGTCACTTAGGCTAGAAGACTCAGTCTCCCAATAGGGGTTATAGGCTCTGCTCTGCTTCTTCTTCAAAGCTGAAAAAACCTTATTTAATACCAAGAATTGAAGATATAACAGGAAATAATATAAAAAGGAGGTAATAAAAATATTCACATTCATCATTTATTGACATAAGAATTAGTATTCATATACTGGTTTGAATATTTCAGCATTTTACTGAGATTCGTCAATTAGTTTGCTACATTTTTTGTTGGCCTTGAGGTAATAATTATAACCCAGTTTGTTATTTCAATTTTCTTCTTTATAACATATGAAAGCATTTTCCACAATATTTTTCAGTTATTCCAAATCGATCTAGGTGTGAAGGTCAAGAAAAAAACACATTCCTCAGGGTTTTCCACAGAGTAACCTCTGTATTTTAGTTGGACTCCCAGTGAGACTGACCTGCCTGGATTCTACAGATTTTATTTTTTGTATGATTTGAATGCTGAATTGAGTCTTCATTCCTTTACGATATGGGGTAATCAGACGTACCTTTTCTGGCCATAAATGTGTTTATGACCAAGGAGTGCTTACTGAACTGTGATGATGATGATGATGAAAGATGCCCTCATCTTTCTCGGTGGCAATTATGTGTAAGAACCTTCTTTGGTCCTTAGAACACTTTCCAGAATTGACACTGAACAAACTGAATTTTGGTGGCCCTTTAAGAACTATTTGTAGCAAAACACAAATTGGTTCACATTAAAACAAAGAAAATGGACAAAATTATTTCTTCACCACTGATAAACTTGGCATAAAGCTTTTATATAACCAAGTTTGTTTTCTGAGTGTTCCTCTATTTAGTTGGAACTAAAGGGATAAAAACAAAAGCCATATGAAAGAGGTATTTTATAAGAGGTGTATATTCTTGGCCTGTTCTGAGACTTCATGGAAGGAAGATTACTCAAAAGCACTGCTGATGGAATTAATACCTTGCCTGCACCTACCCAGCTTTAACCTGCAAGAAGGTTTTGATATGGATTGGGAAAAGAAACAAAACACAGATAATGATCATGGGTGTGGCTTATCCAAAAGCAGTAGACTACATTTTCTAGGCATGAACAAGAAAGAAACAAAGAAGCAGAAATAAAACTCTTAATAACAGTAATCTGTATAGAAACTTGGGCATGGAGACCAAGGTCAAAAGGTGGTAATAACTTATATAACTACAGCTAATATAATAATAGTAATAATAATAGTAGCAACTACAACAGCAGCAATAATAATTATACTACTACTACTAATAGTAATAATAATAGTTTGTATTAGTTTAGAGAGACATAAAAAAGTGCCTCAACAACCCACTGGTGGTTTATCCCAATGATTTAACTTAGAAAGCAGTAAGTAGAGAAAACAACAGTCCCAAATATATCCACAAATCCTGCCACTGCTCTGTGTAAAGGCCTGGTGGGAATACAGGATGTGGACACTTGGACCTGCTGGAGTCCTCTCCCATCCAGAACTTTAGAAGCTGATCACATTAGCTTGAAGGCTGCTCAACTGAATAAACATGCAGTATTTAAAGAACAGTTCATATTTAAATGCAGGAGGGAAAAAATTGACGTGGAGTTAGAATTTATATTTATTTTTCAATAGCTTGTTATAAATATACAAGATTATCACTCTGATTATGTATATCAGATCTATTTATTCTTTCATTAAAGTAAAAATAGAAATAGAAAGTGTCATGCATTTATACTGACAGCCATCTCTTCTTTTAACTTACCTTACAAAGTATAATATTTCAATCAGCGAATAGCTGTCAGAACCCAGCACAACCACATTCTTATTTTTATTTTTATTTTGAGAGATAGAAGCATGTGAAAAATGTAGCAATAGATTTAGACCCTAAAAATTTTTGTACTGATTCTGGTCCTCGCCTTTTGGGACTGTTCTATGTACTGCCCTGAACTTCCAACACAAGGCTCCAAAGATAAGCAGCTATCTCATATACCACACTAAGTGACAGCTGAATTTACATGTTGGCCAGTAGAAAAGTATCCTGGTGGCTCTCAGAGAAGCTTGTCTTTTGAGCATTTTTACAAAACAAGGAACACCTCCTTCTTGTTCAGGGAAAGCAGAATTTCATTTCAAGGCACCTTTATCTGCTCAGATAATATATTCTTGGTTCAAAACCTTTAGTGGTTTATAAAATATAAATTATACACTATATAAATTATGTATGCACAATTATATGTTTCCTATTTTAACACCCTTGATCACCTTTCATACACACCTTAGAAATATTTTGTAGGTATCTAGATGTTACTAAACCCTTAGAAGAAAGAGAAACTGTAAGCATGTTATCATCTCTTGTGGAAAAAGGTTCCTTCAGCTGCACTATGAAAGGGTCACGTAGCTTGAAAATTTTATCTTCTTAAGGAAAATAATCAAGTGTGAATGTGACAATTCACCCTCATCTTTAAAGCACTCATCTATGAAGAAAAATAGGATGTCCATTTACACTGGTGAGTTAATTTCGCTACAGAAAATATTTTTTAATACAATGCAATCTGAAATACAACATATTAAAATACAAACTATTTCAGGGAAAAAAAGTAACAAAGACCCTAGGAGGTGGTCTTAGCATTTATTACACAGAAGTGCTTAATGGTTTATGACATGGTATAAAGTAAAATAGCCGCATGAGGAAGCTGTGAATGCTCCTTTCACAGTGTTAGAAGGTCAGAGTGTTTTGTACATGCAGCAGTGTCCCGGAGGCATTTCTTTTTGGGCAGGCTGTCCTAATCCTGCCCATGAAATGCATATGCTGAGGGATTGCTTGTGCCTGTACAGAGAATTAGGAGACGGACTCTGCAAGTCTGTGATACTGAGTTGCAGCACAGTATCTGGCAGGAGTCCTCCAGAGTGTTATCACATGGTCTCTTTGATATTTTTTATCTCTTGAATTGGTTTATACCTTTAGGATGAATCTACATTCCATTGCTCCTCCCTCTGAGAGATGTCATTCATCTGGGACAAGAGGTGCGAATTTAATTATCTTCATCCAGAGAAAAACCTGAACTGAGATCTAAATGAACAAGGTACAGTATTAAACAAATGCAGCAGTGTTCACAGCTGCCATTGCCTTTTCTCAGAAATTTATCTGCTAGATTGGCTGAAACCAGTTAGCTCAACTTTGTCAAGGAAGATAAGCTGAATGACTGGCAAACATTGTGGGAACAAAGTACTAGTCAGCACTCAGATGCTATTATAAACTTCTGTTTGAAAGTAAGTTTTTATGCGACATCTAGGGAATATTTTTGAGGCTTATGGTTTTAAAGGTATCAATTCTTTGCTTAGGTCCCACCTTCTTGTGCACATGTTTTAGCTATTGGATTTTGCTCTTCTTGTTCCTGCTCAGTAGCATTTTTTGATTGATGTGTGTTGTTTAACACGGTAAATACTAAGAACATTCTCTTTACATTTAAAATGGTCATTGCTGATTTATGAAAAATACTAAGTTTCCCTACTACCATTTAACTTGCTTTTTGACATCAGTGTATTTTTTGCTCCCTAACATCTCTCCCCTTGTTCTCTCTGAGACAACTTTCACAAGGATTTATCCTTTATATGAGACTGAATTAGATCAGTAGCTGATCATTATTTATGTTCTTCTATTTCTTAGGCTAAAAAAGAAGAGTTGTATTATATTGATTCAATGAAGATATGTGTTTATCACTGAGTGAGGAAGTACTTTGGGTTACTCTTATGAGAAGCCATAACTAACTGAACTGTGGGGATTTTTTAGTAATTTGGTTTTTTTTGGTTTTTGGGTTGTTTTTTTTGGTGATATGGGAACTTTTGGGGTTTTCTTTTGTTTTTTGTTGTTTGTTTGCTAAAATTCTTTCTGATATAGACTGCTATCAGCAAAAAAATAATCTAGAAATGTATGAGGAAGAGGTCAAAATTTTGCCAGGAATTTCACATTCCTTGTAGGAAAGAATAAATTCTCAGTGTTGTTCAAACACAAATATGTATAATATATGAAAACTCTAGGAAATACTGTAAATTCAAGTGTTAAAATCAACTGTTTTGAAGAAAACTCTACCAAAATCATCCTGGTAGTGAATTTTTAGGAACTTAATGCCTTAAGCATACACCAGTGGAAACAACTACCAAAAAGCTATTGAAGTTTTTTGAAGCAGATGCATCTGTGGTCTTTTTTAATTCACTGATTATTAAAACTTAAGTAGCCAGCCACACAAATGTCAGCAACTTTATAGATATAACCAAGCAAGATAAAATTTTGTCTCGCTTCTCTGTTCCTGCAGTTTTTATTTGCTTTATACTGTGGATTTCAAATAAACAGGGCATGAATATAGGGCAGACTTTCCATTGCCTCTTCCAAGTCTGCAACAAATTATGTTGTGTTGCTTACAGGGTACTCCTTTTTTATTCACAGATGCATTAAAAATTTGTTGCTGTCTGTGTGACCTGTGAATAAATGATGTTTCTTAAAGAAGATTCACCACAGGTTTTGACATCATTATTTTTTCCCTGATAAAATGCAGGCAGATCAGAATGTTGCAGCTAGCCCATTCACTTCAAAAGCTGCTTTGTATGTTTTTGAGTTTGAGAATGATCTGTTGGTTCAATTAGGAGCTCATCACAGCCCCTGTAACCTGTGACAAAACCTTCAGTTTGATAAGCTAGACAGAACAGCACAGAAGTCACAGAGAATTCTATAATTTCAGAACTTTCCAGAAGACAGTGGAAAAATGTATTAGAAATTTGTCTCCTCATCTTCTGGGAAAAACAGTTACCATATTATGGAAACAATCTGCAGGCTTCCCATGTAAGAGTTGTGTTTGTACTTACTGAAGTGGGGATTATCTGGGTTTTTTTAGGTGCAAGAAATATGGTACAGATAAGTACTTCCAACTAGAGATCATTAAATTCACTTGAAAAGTAATCTCACCTATCTTTAAATGTCTATAGCTGATTTCTACACTTTAGTTTGTCACTGTTTTACAGTCATTGAAGAAACAGGCACGTCTGTGGAATCTCATAAAGCTATGCAAGATAGTTCACATGAGTCATGCCCTAAAATGTCCAGTTTCTCTCCATTCCCTCTAACTGTGCTGACCTTCTCAGAGGTAGGTGTAGACCCACTATAGACTTCTGTGCATAGTTCATTTGCCAAAATATAATAATCTAAGGCTGTTTTTTTAAAAATAATTTAACCTGCACTGCCTCCAGCTGACCTCCAAACTCCAGGCCCTGTCCTAAGGTGCCTGTATTTGGACAGGCAGATATTACACAGATCATGTGAGAAACCAATTTTATTGTTGAGGAACATCTAGAGGTTAGGAAGACCCTACAGTGCCTAAAATATCATAGGAAGCAAAAGTTTAGGTAAGGGAGTTATTCCAATGAAATTATGTGAGTTAAATCCATGACAGGACTTTTTTAAAAGAGAAAGTTTGGTAGAGGTTGGAATCGTTACAGAGGCATATCAAATTCCTAGTAGACTCATGTTAAAAACACTCTGTCAGAGTTTATCCCCTTACTTTGGAACAAGGTGAGACATTTCTTAAGAGATTTATCGTCTTCCCTCTTGTGAATTCTTTTAGCGTTATAAGGAACCTGTAAATAAACTTACACAAGAAACATGATTCAGCAGTGTTATTTCATTCTCTGCCAGCACCTTTCTCTGCTCCCTGCTGTGCAGAATGCTGCAAGGAAGCAGATAAAAGATATTTTTGAGACATACAGATATTTTGGGTGGCCATTTTTACCATTTGTACTTTTCTGATTTAGGAAGCTTCTTATATTTGCTCCTTTGTTTATGTGAAATATGAATAAGTGGTTGCTGTGGAGAATTTCCTTATTATTTCAATTACCTTTTCTTGATTTTCCTTCTTTTTTTTATTTTTTTAATTTGGGGTGGGGCTTATTTTATTTTTTTTTTATTTTTATGTGCAGGGTGTTTTAGTGAGTTTGAATGAGGGCTTTTTTTTTTTATACTAGTTATGTGTCACTTATGTTATTTACTACATATGTATTTATATGGGTGGCTTTTTCAGAAAGATTTCTTTCCTACCATGGAATTTGCATGTTGAGTTAGGTTTGGTTTTGGGATTTTTTGTTTGTTTGTTTGGGTTTTTTGTTTGATTTTTTGGAGTTTTTTTTGCTTTATTTTGGGGGTTTTTGTTGGTTTTTTGTTTTGTTTTGTTTTGTTTCATTTGTTTTTATTGTCTTTTGTTTGGGGATTTTTTTTGTTGTTAGGTGTGTTTTAATTTTTTTGTTTGTTTGGGGTTTTTTTGTTGTTATTTTTTCTTGTAGACAGTTGTTTATTTAGCTATCTATCTATTTCAGGTTTTAAGGGGTTTCTTTAGATCTTTAGTTAGAGAGGCTGCGGACATAACAGGAGCTTCTAGTAGCTTCCCACAGATGTCATCCCACTCCCCACTACCAAAACCTTGGCACACAAACCTAATACAACCTCCTGTTTTTTGTTTTGTTCTTTCTTTGTGTTTCAGTGGCTTAACACTTTTTTCCATATAACAGTTTATGAGGCATTTGTTCTTGGGTGGTTTTTCTTCCAGATTTTAATTTAATCGAGGACTGGGAGAGTTCAGTCATGGGGTTGAACTCCTTTTCTTTCTTACCTCACGCCATTACCATTCCCTGCAATTTGTGGGGTTTGTTTATTTATTTAATTACCTATTTACTTCCTTTTTTTCCTCCAAAAACCATGATTTCTGTTGACAACTGTCACTGGAAGCTGTGCAGGGTTTCTGCAAACCTGCTTTTTTTGTCAGCTGTTCCCTGATGAGGGAATGACTCTTGACTGAAAAGGGTGGATATCCATATACTATAGCTGACCTGCTCTGCTTTATTTTCTTGTGTTTTATTCTCTTCTTTTCTCTATTTTTTTTTTCCCCCTGGTTTAGACTAAGGGTACAGGAAAAGATGTCATGGATATTTTGTTGATGGCTTTTTTCCCTCTCAGATAATTTTGTTTATTAACTTTTTAAACTCCTGTCTCTGCTCAATCTTACACTGGGTTTTACTGTCTTTTAACACTCATCAATAAAACAAATACAGTATTGTTGAATATTTAATATTTTGTGCTACAAAATCTATTTATTATTTATTTGCATGGGCTAAAATTTTGTGAGAATTATTTGATATCCTGATTAATTTTCCTACATTATGTACTGACTATGATCTCTATACCTGAAAGTGAGAGATCTGTTCTACTAAGTTTAGAAGACTTACTGACATTGCTGTTGACAGAGATGTGAAGCATTAAATCACCAGAAAATATTTACATTACCTTTCCTAAATTTTTTGATGGAAAATAAAACAGTCTTTTTACCAAAATCTAATTACCAAACTCTTACAGTCTGCTTATTATTACTTGAAAGACTGTTGAATATTTAGGAGCTCAGAAAATCAAATATATTACAGATATGTGAATACAATATTTAGATTGAATTTCAGAGTAAAAGATGAAACTGCAGAAAGACAAAAGCACTTTGGAATATGATCAGATAATTAATTCATAAGAAGGTTCTACAAATTCTTTTCATGCAGAGAGAAAAAGATGTGCTTAGAGCAAAAGGAATATATCTAGAAACAACATAGAATAATAAATGCAGATATGCAGAGACTCATTTTAACATAGTTCCATGGCGTCTAAACTGCAGTGGAAATACTTACTGATTGCAAACTAAAAATGTAGCAGATAATTTTGAACAGTCATCATTGCACCTTTTTTGCTAGTGAGTATTTCATGAACCTTTAGAGTTATAAAATTACAACTTCATGAAAAAAATTCTGTGTAACTTTTCCACCTTGACTTGATACCATGTATTTGGACAAGAGGTGAACACGTTTCCGAAATTGAATCAATAGGTCAGATTGTAGGTCCTAAAGCTGTCCTTTGTCAGAGATAGATGTCAGAACTACAGAAAAAAAATTGTTTTTTCTAACAACCATGTTAGAAATATTATAAGTCGTTTGAATTTTATTATATACACAAAAAACAACATCTTTTCTTCATATCTTTTTTGCACTCTATTACGTTCCAGCATTGGTGTCTGTAGTCATTGGTCATTGAGGCATGTGCTAAAAAAAAAATAAAAACCTATTAAAAATTCCTTTTGAGGAAGCTGAAGTAGACAGGCACTATAGTAGGGACAGATATTTTGGTGCATGGATAACCAATTTTAAGAAAAATCAAAAATAATTTACACAATGTTAAATTATATGTGATTTTGTGTTTCCCAAGGATTCATTGTCGTTTTTAGATGACCAAATAAATTAATAGAACATGGGATAGCAAGAAAATGTCTAGTAGATTAAAAGATAATAAATTCAAATTATTTTATTCCATAAGGTAGAGGAGAGACTTTATAGTTTGGAAATCTTATTAAACTAACTTGAAAAGGTTTGTTCCATAAATTTTAATTGCAATTCAATGTAGGTAAGAGAAGATTATTCTTCTTCGAACACTAGATGGATTTATGATCATTCAATATTTGTCCAGTTATAAAAACATAGACCTAAGCTATAAAGCAAATACAGAATTCTTGGAAATAGCTGTTCCAGTCCACCTTGTTACTATTTAAATTGGTGAAAATGTCCTACTGTTTAGAGAAGTATATTTAAGGTTATGCAATCCAGAATTTTGACATATTACATATTTTTCTTACATAATTTCCAAAGTGCATTTCTTAAATGATTTTACAGTTATATTTACACTGAATTTTGAGGAGTGTCAACTAGACTTGTTACTTTACAGCACTGAGTATAATTTAACCAGTTAAGCCACAGAAGTAATATGATCAGTATGAAATATTTCATAACATAACACTGATATATTTAAAACATTTTTGTAATTTTATTCTAGAACAATTAGGCCTTTATGGCAATTAAACAACAAGTGACCAAATGCATGATCAGAAAGAAGACAATTCATTATTGTCTTCATTTTAAACTATTTTTGTTACAGAGCTTAACATAGGAAGTATAATAATAAATGTAAAAATTACAAAAAGTGCAAGAGATTTAGAATGTAAAAAAGCATAAAACTTCTATGTTTCTTATTTTTAATGTGTTTTTAATCTCTGATAGAAGCTTAAATGTTGGCACTTCAAAGAAGTTAAAAAATGAATACTTATATGAGAACCACCCTTGAAATCACTGTGAAAGAAATCAGAATTAACTCATCATCCAGCATTTTGTGATAAATTGTGAAGACTAAGAGGCATTCAGCTTAGCTAGAAATTCATATTATTAGAAGTTCATATTATTGTTGTGTCCTCCATATGCCTGCTATGAAACAATCTGCTCTTTGGAAGAATGGAATAGAAAGTTATAAGGGACAAATCTGGTGGTCCTCCCCAGAATATGAAAAAAACAACTTTAGCTGTCAACTCAAGTAGATCATGACTGGATGACCTTGGTGTCACTGAAGACATTAAAATCAGCTATGATGGAACGCATTGAGTAACTTGTGCTCTCATTCCCATACCACACAGCAGTAATTCCACTCTACACTTGTGCTTTGATACTTGCTATTAGGAAAGATTTAAGTGTCTACCTATGAAATTTTCTGTCTTGTATTCAATTTTATTGAGCAGCTAAATACTTGCATGAATATCAAAAACTTTTTTTTTGTAAAAGAGAGTAAAACATCTAAGAACATTTTCTATTTTTTCTATGTTCAAATATGCTAAAATGAAGTCCACAGAAAAATTTTTTCTGCATTTAATCAGGGTGTACCAAATGAAGAATGATAATTTTCTTCTATTTTCCTGCTTACAAGCAGAGAACCTGATTCACACTAAAATAATTATTTTCCTGGCTTCCTTTAAAACACTGTAATTGATCATAGATGCAAGCAGGACACATTCCAGATTTCCTGGAATTATTTTTAAAATAATTATTTCTTTTAACTATTGTATATTTACCAGCAGCAATAATAAGGATTATAATGATAATTATGATAATAGTAATGATAATAATAGATGATTTCCCTAAGTTAACCTGTTCTTTAAGGTTTTTGTAAAATGGAGCATATAATATGCACAGCTTTTAAATTTGGTAACTATACTTCTTATGAAGTGTGGAGAATTATATTGTGTTCATTAATATTTTGCTTGTAAATACAATATGGTTTCTCTTAATATATTTTTATTTTTTCATTGCCTGTTTTTGGAGATGGTAGGAACTAGACATAGTGAAGGAATCCAATCCCTCATCATGTGAGTCCCATGTGGTTTCGGTCCTAGAAGTTGTCTGGTTGATTTTAAAATATATATCTGACCCATGGTAATGAATTCTAACAAAGGCATGTAAGAATAAAAAGTTTTCATAGTAATACTATACAAATAAAAATTTCAAACAATGTCCTCTTCAATTTTCCCTCCTGGATGCTTAAATTTTAGTGGTTAAGACAGTGATAATAGATATTTTTTATAGTTCTACTGCCAACCCAAGCTACAAATCCTCAAAGACTTATTCAGAAAAAATAAAATCAAGCTCTTGAAATCCTAAGTGTTCTTACTGAATAAACAACAAAATAGAAACACAACTACTCTCAGCAGAAAAGGAAACTTAATAAAACAATGTGAATGAATAATGATCGGACTTACTTAACATGAGCAACAAGAATGATACCTATAAAAATGCAAAAGTTTTGAGCAAGTGGTGATGCAAAACAATATTTTGACTACAAGAGCTCAGTAAATTTTCTAAAGTCTTTCAAATATCTCTTGGTTCTCCATAGGAAAAAAAGTGTTTAGAGATAAAATAAATATAACTTTTGTATTGTACTAAATATAAATGAAATAACAGACATTTTGCTTTACTTATGCTTGGTTTCCATGAAAAATAAAACCTTTTCCAGGAGATGCTTTTTTAGGAGGACAGAGACTCTAAAGATATTGGCAAACTACTGGTGACTCTCAAATAATCGTGTGACACTGATAAATGCCTGAAAACTTTGTGACAATGCTGCTTACATCTTAATGAGGTGTCTAATATATAGCAGCAGGGTGATGATTGAAAAAAAATACTGCTGTGAAAACCAGATCAGCTCTTATATAAAAAGTTATTCAGAGCAACAGGTAAAGCAATGCCATGTCCTTGAAATGAGAGTAATTGTGAAATTAATTTGTCATACTAGTGTTAGAAAAAAACACACTTTGTTTTCCGTTCATTGTATATACAACCTTGGGCTACTCATCACAATAGAAATGTATATATGAACACATATAAAAGTTGTTCAGCTTGCATAATATATAATTAATAATAGATATATAATATATAATTAATAATGTTCCTAAAATATGCATATTCTCTGCTTAGATCATGAAGATACCATTCAATAGTTCTTTTGTAAGACTTATTATTTGTAGAAGTCCTTGTTAAAAATGTATCTTTAATCTGAACTTATATTTGATCCTGCCATTGTAGTACTTAGTCAGTGGTATAGACATGATTCAGCTTTCCTTTACACCCATGAATTCCATGGTTTCTGTGGCATAAGCAGAATGTGAAATACATACTTGACACAACTACCAGAGGATACCGTATTTGGCATAAACCAGCTATGCTTTCTCTTCCTGGCTAGTTTTTCAGACACAACATGCTCAATAGTCATAGTAGTAGAGGCCACACAGTTTGGGAGTCAGGATATACAAATAAAGCTGTAGTTCCCTTAAAGAGATGGAAATCACACCTGGTTACCTTTGACAACTTAAGCAATTAAGATACCAAAAGCAACCTTTACCTTCAGCTCCACTTTTGAATGCAGTTTCAGTACAATGAGTGTTCGTGTTTACTGAATTTTTATGAAAATGAGAGTTGTTAAATTAAATATTCTAGGTTTGGCTTACACATCTTTGTTTCATATGGTACTGCTATTTCAAGTCAAAACCAAACCAAACTAAACAAAAAAGAATGAACCAAACAAAAATAAACTCCTACAGAAACACCAAGATTAAATTTTCTTTTTAAAAGCAAATTCAGTTGAAACTATAGTTCAAATTCCCTAGCTAGTCATTGAAACATTTGAACTCTGTTTTAATATTCCTTATTAAGTACCTTCTTAAACCAGTTAATCTTCCGATTATTTCATTTTACTTTTGATGATATTTTCTGTAAAACTTTCTTCTTTTAGTTGGCTTTACTTGAATTATTTTTTTCAAGTAAAATCATTAATAACACCAAAAGACAAAACCCATTATTTTTAGAATTTGAATGAGATCAAGTTCTACCAAAACACTATTTTGTTTGAACAATACGTTACCCTCTTCAAACATTTCAGAATATGCTGGTTCTGCTCTGCCAGTCTGTGAAAAGAGAATTTTCTTGAATGTCTTTCTTCAGAGACAATTTAATAAATTATGTACAAAATATGTGTGTTGCAGGAATTGATTTTTACCATAGAGCTCTTTAAGTCAGCTAAAAATAAAGAAGATAAGCTTATTTTAGTATTCATACTCCATACCTACAATAATACAGAGTGTATAAGAGATCCAATTATATTGGTTTCATACCATGGAATAGCTGTCTGTATAGATAAACATAACTTTGTCAGTTTATTTTTCTGCAATAATAGAAACAATGCTTAAGAATGCGCTTTTGAATAATAAGTGTTACAGCATACATACAATTATCATGATTCTCAATCTACAATTCTTTTCATTGTATTCATTGCTCTTTAGTATATATTTTTGTTCTCTACAGTTTATTTTCATCTTGACATCATACATGAACACAGGTATTTTTGCATTTGATGTTTTCCTTAGCTTTTGCTGTAATGTGCAAAACTACGATGATTACAAAGTTTTTGTGCCTTATCAGGATAGCTTCTTACAGCACCTCCACACCCCTAAAAGTGAATATGTCACTGAATACACTTCTTGAATATACTTAACAAATTTGACTTGAACTCTGCAAGTCAAATGCTTAGAGCTCCACAATTTAAGAAGAACAAAGGTCCCTGAATGCATTCAGGGGAAGTTGACAAAGGTGGTGAAAGGGCTGGAAGGAATGAAGAGAGCTGAGTAATCTGTGTTTGTTTAGTTCAAAGAGAAGAAGTCTGAGGGGTGACATCATTGCTCTCCACAGCTTCCTAAGGAGAGGAAGTGGAGAGTTTCTTCTCCCTGGAACCCAGCGACAGGATGTCTAGGAAGGGTTCAAAGATGTACCAGAGAAAGCTTAGACTGGGCATTAGGAAGGATTTCTTCCACAGAGATGGTGATCAAACCCTGGAATAAGCTTCCTAGAGGGGTTGTTGATGCCCCAAGTCTCAGTCAGTGTTTAAGAGGTATTTGAAAAATGCCCTTCATAATATGCTTTAAGTTTTAGTCAGCCCTGAAGCAGTCAGGCTGTTGAACTGGAAAATCACGGCATATTAGATAGTGCTGGTGGCAATCTTGCTCCTGATAAATTGCAGCTGTATAAGACAGGTGACCAGCATTGGAGGAGAAGAAGCATGGAATATTGACCAACCACAAAAGAGTAAAAGGGCACACAGGTGATATGCATGTGAGAGAAAAGTATAAAGAGTTAGGAGCAGAGAGGTGTTGTTAGAGCTAGCACGTTCTGCTGTGAGGGGAAGGAGTTTGTATTGGGTAGTGCTGCTCATGGGATTGCAACAGAGAAAAGGTAGCAGACTTTAATAAACTGCTGATGCTTGCTACCATCTACAGTGTTAATCTTTTGAGCCTGCCATCAATCAAGGGAAGATTTTAGATAACAAGGGACTGATGCTGATGCCATTCATGTAACCACCATCAAATTGGTGTCCTGCTTTAGGGGTGAGTGACAACAAATGGTGCCTCTGTGAGGAGTGACTGATGATGATAATGATCTCTGGAGAGTGTGTCTCAGGATAAACAAGATCTTTCAAAAGCAACATGAGTCTATTATCAAACCGGTAATAAGAAGGTTTTCAAAAATATGATTGCTGTTGTCCACATTCAGAAGAACATCCAGCTAGATTCTCTGCATGCTTTTGAGCTTTTAATCTAACACAGAAGAGGTATCTATCAGTCTCCTATTTGTTGTATATATGACTACTAAGAAGATCACAAATGAATGGCCTTAGATTTTTAACATTTCTAAAATTTTCTATTGACAGTTGAACGATTTCTGTTGCACCCTGGGTTTTGCTATGAACCCTTTCTCAAAAAATATTTTTTCACCAGTAGCTATAGACAAAGTAGCTGTCTTACTCAACATTATATATTCCAACTCACTGTATCACAGTGAGATACATATTTTTTTTTCTCTAAGAAAGTATCATGTGTTAGATTACAGAATTTTTTTCACATGACTCATAGTATCAGCTGAAGTGGTTAGTGTAACAGAAGAAAATGTCTCAAATTTTTACTTAAATTTTAGATACTTTTAGGAGATAAAGAAAAAATATCAAGGAAATTAGAAGGAAAAAAAATATAAGGCAAATGTAGTCAAGAAGCAAAAGAAGAAAATGTTCAGATGAAAGCATTTAACTTTAGAATAAATTCTGCAGGCGAAGCTAAGATTCTCTGAAAATATTCATGCCAAACCAACTTGTCAGTAGAAAGAGAGCTATTTACAGGCACAAGAAACCTAAGAATGGTGAGGTGAATGTTAATAGGAAGTGACTTTCCCTGCCATTATTGATCATGCTAATGGCTCTGAATATTGCTCTTCAGGCTGATGCATGGTGCGTGAAAAGGGGACGGTAAGTCCTAATGCAGCCAGCAGATGAGACATCCCCCATTCCTTGAGGTGCTTTAGTATGTATTTTCTGATTTTACAGTAAAATTCTTCTTTCACAGGGACTAAAATGAGTAAAAGGATTTCTAATATTTGCATCTGCTTCTCTGTCATTGTCTCATAGATTAAATCAAATTTACTGCCTACTGAACAAGGTCATTTTTTGCCAGTTTAGTGCCACATTACATTAAATTCAACAAACATATTACAGCAGTTTTCTGATGTAGTACTAGCTGTATCAGAGGTTCACAGCTAAACTTTCACTTTTAACAATGAGTTCAAAGGGTACTGGTCAAATATTGCTTCTGGTCTTAACTTGGCATGTGAAAGACACCATCTGGCTGCATTTTTCCCAGGCATCAAAATAATAATTTAAATAGTTATAGATATTGCTCTAATAATGATTAAAATTTATTGTTTCTAGGTTCTTTTTTCTTCTAAAGCTATTTTTGCTTACAGTAACTAGGCTTTAATGCAAATATCATATTTAGGGCAAACTATATATAATGTTATATCAGGTTTTGAGGTGCTGGAGCATGTCCAAACAAAAGCAAAAAAGTTGGTGAAATGTGTTATATGGAGTGGCTGAGAGACCTGGAGCTGTTCACTCTGGAGAAAAGGCTCAGGGAGGACCTCACCTCAGCACTGCCTGAAAGCAGACTTCAGGAGATGGGGGTTGGGTAGTTCCCCCAAGCAACATGTGACAAGTCAAAAAGATGTGGCCTTCAGTTGCACCACGGAAAGTTTAGGCTGGATGTTAAGAAAAACTTCTTCGTCAAAAAGGTTGTCAAGGATTGGAACAGGCAATCTAGAAACTGGTGGGTGGAGACACCATCACTGGAGGTATTTCAAAGAAGGATGGATGTGGCACTTAGGGACATGATTTAGTGATGGTGTTGGCTGTGCTGGGTTAACCATTAGACCTGAGGATCTTAAATACTTTTTCAGTCTAAACGGCTATGCAATTCTATTTGGACAAAATTCCTAGTCTTCACAGGGAGAAAAGAATTGAGGAAAAATTACATTGAGAAGTGTCATAGTTATGTAATTTACATAGTTTACATTTTAATGTTATCAGGATTATTAATTTCATTCCATTCTACAATTAACACATGTTTCAGGAGGCCTACAAAACAAGAATAGAAGTGAAAAATATTTGACTGAACTAAACTTCGTGTTTTTTCAGCAAACTTAAGTGAATTTTCTTTGTATTCATAATCTTCAACTCACATGTTTCTAATATTTATTTTCCAGTTCATGCAGAGAGATGTCAATCTAAAAATTATTTAACCTCCTGTTAGTCATTTTCAATGGGAAATTGCATTAAGCTGTTAAAAATTGTGGTTTATGCTTCTTTTCAGGATAATACAAGTTGAGGTAGTTTTGGTAATGCACAAATACCTAATGATCATGATCATGTAATTTAAAAAAGTAAAATTTCAGAACTGATTCAAGTCACTAATCTTTAGAAAGACTTAAGCACATAAATAAATATACATGCTTGAAGTTTTTTCTAGTCTAGCACTAGATTTTACCTAATATTTGAGTTGTGTAAAGTGGAGGCATTTATTTATCAACATAGGAACCTAAATGCTTTTCTCTGTGTTCACAGATAAGCACTTACCTGTACATTACTTCATTATCTACTAAAATGATATGAAAATAATTTTCTCACTTCTGGTTGATCTGGAGCACGTATGTCCGAACAGAGATCAGGCTGAGCCTGTCCAAGCAGCTGGGTCCTTGGGTTTGACTCTGTGCTCAATCTCTTCTACCCTGAATTCATCTGGTGTAAAACAAGGGTAATAGGGTTACATTTATACTTACTGACTTACACTTGAGGATCATTTCAGAAGCTGATACATCCCTGTAATGGTAACCATATGAACATCTAGACAAGTGTCACAAATGAGTTGTTTAGGTCACTTTATATAGTTGATGCTAAAGGGTGAGGATCCAGAAGGGTAGAGGTTGAAAAAAGAGACCCTCTTGAGTCATGAGATTCAGAGGCGTTTCCCTTGCCATGGTTAAATTCTAAAGGATTCAGCAGTACTCAATCACTGACTATTTAATACAAACTCATTCAAAGGAATTTATTATAAGCACAACAGTAACTAAACTATAGATCTGAGGTGACAATATTCATACTGTAGCATATATAAAGCAATTCACACAAGCATACACACAATCACAAAGTAGTATGTACAAAATCCCTTGTATGTTAAAAATCCCCTATGAGTTCAGTGAAATACTCGAGCTGCATGCTTTTGCATCTCTCAACAAGTAAAAAGTGTTGAGTCTTGAGGAGTGGGGATAGCAGTGCAGGTTCTGTCATCAGTTTTTTGGCAATTGTCCTCTGAGCAGCACAACCCTGAGAGTTTGTAAGCCCTTAGTGGCACTGCTCTTGGAGGTGCCGGAGCAGTGCCACTGCAGTCCAGGAAAGCTCGAATGGCCTCACTCAGAATTGCTTTAGTTATCAATTGATCACCAGGATGATTCAGTCAAGAGGGTATGATCCAAGGCTGCCAGGGGATAGCTATGTCTCATTCCCCTCCCTGGTTCATTCCTGGTACAGACAGCAGTGACATAGTATTAGTCACATAGGAACAGCTGATAAATGAGTTAGGCCACGTAATCTCCTTATTTTCAAAGGAAGTTTCCTAAAAACTGCTGCTACTACATGGCCTAACTCATTTCTCTAGGCAGAGAGCTAACAAGAATCCCTGATATATTGCAACCTCTGGCAGTGGTAAAAAGCACCACCACAGCAGATGTACTCTCTTCAGTCATTTAGTTACAGTTTCTTTAGTCATATATTATAAAATTGCTAAATGGAAAGAGTCCTCTCAGAACCATAGAAGGAAAAACCCTTCTTTTGCTTTCACAATTCAAAGAGACTTTGTGCAATGCAACCTCATGACAAAGGTGACTAATGGCCTCCTGAGCTGCATTAGGCAGATCAATGCCAGCAGATAGCAAATTTTTCCTCTCTGTTCAGTGTTGGTGAGAAATATCTATACTGCTTGGACTGATGGGCAACCTGGAGTCCAGGAAACAGCAAGGAGGGTGATCAAGAGACTGGAACATCTGGCATAGGAGGGAATCATGAGAGACATGGGGCTGTTCAGTCTGGAGAAGAGAAGGCTCAGTGGGATTTTATCCACATGTATAAATACCTGATGGAAAGGACTAAAAGAAATTAAGTCAGACTCTTCTCAGTGGAGTCCAGTGACAGGACAAGAGGGCACAAACTGAAACAGGAAAATTTGACAAGAAAAAGCTCTGTTACTGTGAGGGCAGCCAAACACTGGAGTGGGCTGTACAGAGAGGTTGTGAAATCGACATCCTTGGAAATAAGCAAGATATAACTGGTCATGTTCTAGCACAACCTGCTCTAACTGATCCTGCTCTGGGAAAGAGATTGCACTAGTCAAACTCCGGAACGGTCCTCTATTCTCATCCATAGTGTTTCTGTGAGAATATTTTCCCATCAAATATAATGATTGTATTAATTGACACTAATCTAGTAAATTCTCTGAATTCACTCTCATCCTATGCATGGCTCACAAAGCAGTTTCTCTCCCTATTTTTTTCTCCAGTTCATAGATCCCAGTAAAGTTATATTTTTCTATGCAGCATGTCTAAATGGTGATGCAAAATAAAACAAACTTTTAAATAATCTCTTCTTATGACAACATAAGAAGGATCTACTGATCCTTCATAAGTCTCTAGTCGTAAGTATTTGGCTCATTAGAAAATATCTGAGCTTTTAGTGGTAAAATATAGTTTGTCATTTTTTCTGTGTTAGCCAGTCAGTCCAACAGGTTTACATGTACTATGAAAAAAAATCTGTCATATAAACCATAAAGAAGCTCAGCATAAAAGTTTCAAAAAGCTAATGAAATAAGGATTTTTTTTTGCTGGGGGGTTGGGGTTTAGTGGGATTTTTTCACATACAAAATTAAATCATTTCATAGCAAAAAATCCACTGTTAGTAGACAATTTGCTTGAAATTTTCTTAAAATATATCTCTAGAGATCAAAAGAAAGTAATTCTTTTTAATGAATTTAGGGCAAAAGGAAGAATTAAGAAGAGAAAATTTATTGAGCCATCAAAGATATATTAACACTGACAAAATATTTTTGTGCTGTTCCACCTTTTTTACAGATGGTATGCATCTATGGCTACCAATTGATTTTGATTAGAGAATTTGAAGCTCTTGCTAATTACATGTAAAATGAATCTGGAGTAACTGGAGAAGATCATTCTTGGTGACAAGAGCAAAGGATCATCACACAGTGATGCTTTCAAGGGGACATGGAAGTTATGAACTTTTTTCAGGAAGGTCTGATTATATTTGTTTCTGGATGATGATCCACACAAGATATTTTACTTTTAATCAATAATTCCCTGTGGTTTTCACTCTTTTTTTTCCCTACAGATTTTAACACAGAGAGTTTGAGCTTTAATTGCAACTAGATTAGTTTAAAGAATTAAATAGTGTTTACCTGATCTCATAAATCCATTCCTTAGCTGCTTTTGCTTTACTAATAGATTTGAAATACTGTGGATTTTAATGAAGAAGTTACCTATTTAATCTATATATATCTGTGTACATAAACATTTACCTTCTCCATATACACCTAAGTCAGTTTATACAATATACGTAATATACGTATACTTGTGCATGCATATATATTCTTTAGATGTGATTGTGTATCTACAGAGATGTTTTAACTTTCATTAAATTTGATTGAGTAAAAATGTTATTAACTGCATCCATTATTTCAATTCAAATAGAAAATGCAGTACAAAACCATAATTCCCTTTAAGTAGGGCAGAATGCATGTTCTGAAATATCAAAATGATGGCTTCACATTTGTTTGTTCACTGCCCCATTGTTTTCTGTTTTTTTTTAATCTTTGTCAATCTTTCTGTCTGAGTGTGACACGATGGGGTACAGAAAAAACATGTACTTATTTTTTATATTAGTTTTATTTTATTATAAGAAAGGAGGGTTTTTTAAAATTTGTTCCTATATTTGTTTTTGTAAGACAATTGTGATGGTTTATATACATTTTGTTTATAATCAATTAAAAATATATGATAGCCCCAGGTAGAAATGTGTAAAAGAAAAGAGGTTTTTTTATTCTCCCATTATTATTTTATGAAATAATTATGAATCTTCAATTAACACATAGTTAAATAATTTTTTATATCAAATTGTGTCACTATCAGAAAATTCAACCTTAGGAACGCACAGTCCAAATAAAATAAGAATATTATCACAGTAGCTGAGTTTGGTCATAGTACTGTGGTTTGAAATGGATATCACACTGAACCAACTTCATCGTATTTAACCCCACATGAAACAAAGCAGTTCTTCTATTAGCTATTTGAGATTCTATTAGCTCCCTTGACTTCAGTAGGAGCTGACTGTATCCCAGTGAAGTAATTATCCTCACTCAGCTAAAAGAACAGAAGCAACTGACTGGTGAGAGGTGCTGCAGCAGAGGCTCAGCGCTACTCACACAGCAGGAGTGTGGATGAAAGGCACCATCACAGAAGCCACTCAACCACCAGGTCAAGATAAGAAAAGAAAAGCTGTTGGCAGTAATTCCACCTTTCCCTGAGGAATAAAAAAAGCAGCCCTAGATAGCTTTCAGGAAGGATGACAGAAACTTGAAGACTGTAGAACACCTGCACTTAAACTACAAAGAAAAGGAAAAGCTCAATATGTGTTCAAACCAAGGGATAATATAATGCCTCAGGGTATTGTGCTTGTAAACTGCACAATAATGCTGCTGCTATGCACATATGTTATTTTAAATGCAGCATGAAAAAAATGCTGAAAATGAGAAAGTCATGCTGCATATTTTAAGGGAGAACTATAATCTCTATAGAAGTTTCTACAGAAAAAAAAAAAGTGTTTTGTTTTCATGCCTGAAGGATTTATTTTTATGCATTCCAAAGAAAATGTTGTGATATTACCATAAAGAAAATATACAGTTAAATCTGTAGGTATTGATAATTTCTCTTTACGAAACATAATCTTAAAACATATTGAATAATCAGTATGGTAAATTTTATTATGAGTTAATAAAACCTCCTTTATCTAGTGAAGAGTAAAACAAAGTAAAGAAACTTAAGACTAGCTAGAATAAAACTAGTTACACAGAATTTTACACAAAAAATGATAGTGATGCCAGAATGATTGCAAAAGAAAATGCCATGTCCTGCCCCTGAGGAGGAATGACATCCTGCTCCAGTAAAAGCTGGAGCTGTCTGGAAAAGAGCTCTGCAGAGAGGAAGGAACCTTTGCATGTTGGTGGACAATAAGTTGAACATAAACCAGAAATGTTCCTTCCTGGGAAAGACAGCCAAATTCCTCCCTGGCTACCACAGGCACAGTGTTCCCAGCAGATTGACAGAAATGATCCTTCCCCTCTTGCTCAGCCCCAAGAACACACATCTGGACTGCTGTGTTCAGTGCTGGGCTCCCCAGTGTAGGAAGTGTATGCAGCTAAGGGCTACAAGGATGATAAAGGACCCGGGGCATCTGTCAGGGGAGCCAGGCTGAAACAGTGGGGTTGTTCAGTTTTGGGAAGAGAAGACACAGGGAGAACTTAGAAATGTGTAAAAATACCTGCCAGGAGGGAATAAAAATGCATATGCCCCTACTAGGGATTAGACTACCTTTGGGATACAGCTGAAAAAGACTGACAGGTTGTTTCCTCTATAGAAGAATACATTTAGCTTGCAACACAACCACTCTGCAAGTTGAACCTCTGGAAATCACAAATGGATTTATGCAAAAACTGAAATACAGTTCCAAACTTTATAAAATACTGTAAATGCATTTTTATCTTGCTTGGTTTATACTGTGATGCAGGGTGAACATGAACATTTAATAATCATTGGAAAATGCAGAACACAAAGCTCATTTATTGCAGGAAATTTGTCACTGCCAGAAAAAGGCATCAGTATGGAACAACACAAAATTATCTGAGAAAAACTTTAGTTGAAAAACAACAAATGTGACACTTTCACCAAGGAGAATCAGACAAAATATCACTCTTCATATGGGATGACAGAACTGGAGCACATGTGCACTCAGTGTGTGATACAAAGATGACTAAGTTGTCAGCAAGCTAGGACTAAATACCCAAAGCATGGCTTCTTGCTGAGAATGATCTAACTTTGAGTCAAAACCATCCTGCCAATCACTGAGATATTACCAATGATTAATTACCTGACTAATTTCTTGAGAACATGTAGCTAGTCCACAGCCAAAAGCAAGGAAGCCTATTCCTTCCTCACATTTGTCCTTTCTCAGTCCATGACAGTGCCTTACAAATGTAATGTATTCCCTAACTCCAAGGAGAGTGGATGGAAAGTCCACCTACTGCTCCCATATCTTCCTGCCTGTCTACCCCACTTTGCTGAGGTGCACATTACTGGATTGTATGCATTTACCTAGGACACGAAGGTGATATCCGATGCAAAGCTGGGCTGAGGATAAGGGTTGGATAAAAAACAGAAGTAATTCTGCTATTACAGTGAGTCCACCACCATCACCAATCTGCTGTCAAAGGCAATGCAATATAGAAATGCCAGGGATGTTGTTGAACACATTCTGGATTTCTGAGCTCAGTGTGTGCTGAATACTGCTGATGGTTCATTACACCCAGACACTGTGGGCAAAGCAACTTACCTTAAAATGAGTTCATACACCTTTTCCAATTCCCAGGCTGTTGTATCTTGTAGTTCAGACTATAAACGACTTTGTGGCAGCAGCTATCTTTTATTATATTTCTGTGAAATGCTAAACACAGTGGAGTCTCAAGCATTTAGGAGTTCAGCAATGAAAAGTAGAAGTTAATACACAGTCTTTTATTTCAATTTTTCTTCCAACAGCCTTTTTCAAAAATACAGTAAGATTAAAAACTACAAAAGGAAATATCTGTCAAGTGCTTAAAACATCTTTATGTGACCAAAGCTGAAGGGACACAGTTTGATGCAGAAGGTCTTGAAGGTGCTTCTGCATGATCATTGCAATAGTGCATTTTTTCTGATTGCTGCCACCTCTGTCTCCCTGTCCTAGTCTCTCCTGCAGTCTCAAGAATGATAGAAGATTCACTGGTAACAGCAGCTGGAGAAGGTGAAAGGTCTGTATGATGTTTCATTTATACTCTTAATAAAAGCATTGCTCTGGTGGGTTGACTTTGGCTAGATGCCAGGTGCCTACCAAGCTTCTCTATCATGCCCCTCCTCAGCAGGACAGGATGGAAGAAATAAGATAAAAAACCTCATGGTTCAAAGTAAAGGCAATTTAATAAAGTGGAAGCAAAATTTGCACATGCAGAAACGAAAACAATAGATTTAAATTCTACTTCCATTAACAGGTGGTGTCACTCTGCTTCCCAGGAAGTAGGTTTTCAGTATGCATAGTGGTTTCTCCAGAAGACAAACATAAATAATGAATGCTCCTACCCTTCCTCCTTCTTTCTCTTAGTTTTAACATCTGAGCAGATGTCATATGAAATGGAATATCCTTTTGGTCAATTTGAGTCAACTATACTGCTTATGTACCCTCCCAAAATCCTGTCCACACCCAGCCTATTGGTAAGGGGGGAACACTGGAGAGAGAGCCCTGATGCTGCTGAGCTCTGCCCAGCAGTTGTGAGAGCACTGGTATCTTATTTGCTCCTTTCTAGCTCTCAAAGCACAGCACTATGAGGGCTGTTGTGAGGAATGTTATCTCATCCAGACCAAATACAACTGCTTAGTCAATGTTCTCCCTTTTAAACTCATATTTTAACTCAAAATGTTTTAAAACACTACCAATTGTAGAGAAATAACCCCATAAAATCTTTTGATCATATTTAGGAGCTACTCAAGTTTACTACAAAGCCTGAGTTGTCATATGTGGGTGGATGTCTTTTTGTGCTGGTCAAGAAGTACAGTGTGCTTGAAAGGCTAAACCATCAATAAATTTGGATTCACAGACATAGGTTTCTCTGGAATACTGAGAAGAAAAGAGGAAACATGAAAAAAATATAAAAACAGCTCCCCCCTGAAAAGATAGGAAATTAGTAATAATATAGAGATACCACAGGCAGGATATGCAGGAAGCCCATCTTAATACAAATTCCTTGAATTGTTTGTGCTATAATCTTAAACCTACTTATCTTGAAATCTGGAGAAAATTTTTGTATATATACTTAATACAACTATAAATTCAACCAAATCTGAAGGTAATATATTTGGTTATTTAATTGCTAACTAAATCAGAGAAATTTTTCAGTGTAGCTACTTAATTTTTTACCAAAACCAATTCTTTTGACAGGATGTAGGTTTGAAAAAATTGTTTCATTTGTTTGATTGTCTTTATTTTTAGTTAAAGGAAGCCTGAATCTCTTAAATGTTTTGGTTGTAGTTTTGTTTGCTTTCTTGGGGTCAGTTTTTTGTTTTTTTTAGGGGTTTTGTTTGTTTGTTTGTTTTTTAATTTTTGTTTTTAGGTTTTTTTGTGTTCAATTTTTTTTGAGTTTTCTAAGACAAGTTAATGAAAGATGGGAAACCACGTGGCCTTAATAGAAATTCATATGGGGAGGGGAGGGGAAGGTGCGGGAAGGTGCGGGAAGGTGCGGGAAGGGAAGGTGCGGGAAGGTGCGGGAAGGTGCGGGAAGGTGCGGGAAGGTGCGGGAGAGAAAAAATTGTACTTCCCCTTTTCTCCTACCTTTTCTCTCGTAGGGAGAGCTATGGTCAGAACAGAGTATCCTGAGCTAGCAGTCAGAGACATGCTGCCAGCATTAAATAACAGTGATCTAACCCAGTCTAGTCCCAGAAACTCACAAATTGCAAACATCTCAAATACTTCCAGAAGCCAGGAAAGTCATTTGCCAAATTTTGCTTGTTCTTGTCTCTGCTGAGAGCAAGGTAACCAACACAGCCAGAATATCAGCCCATGGCAAAGGCATATTTAGTTTCTTCTGTTAGTCTAAGGAATTACAATTCAAAGATTTTTTTTTTTTTTACATGAGAGTCTTTTATCAAAAATAATGTCTTACAGTTGTGCACAGTTAAGGAGCTTAAAGAAATACCCCAATACTGCTGAAGTTAAATATTAAAGATACCTGTCAGGGAAAAAGTATTCCTATACTTCCTGGGATTTATCAGTCTTACCTTCAGGTAATATGAAAGTTTACCACAATTTATTTAAAGTAGTCAAAATTAGGTGCATGCATTTGTATATTGATTTCCTTACTACTTCACATTTTTCTATTCCTATTTCACATTCCTCTTTATTGAGTGAAGCCATGGTATTTGTTTCTTCAAGGCCATTTTCCTGACTCTGGGTATTCAGTTGACAGAATGACAGTGCTCAAAGCATTTATCATGTGAGCCAGATGCTACAAAATCAAGATGATGCTGTTGATTTTTCCAGGATTCTGTATTCCATGCAGCAGCTGATCTCTATCTTAATAACCTTCCAGGATTTCTGCTAAGCCTCAAATCCCTTCTCAATAAGGGTGCTTATACAAAACCTCAGCAGTCATTTTAGTGTTTCAGCTTAGAGCATACAAAACCTTATGTACAAATCCATGTACAGTTTTTACTGCCATTCATTGGCTTTCTTTCCCTGGCACCATTATCTCTAAAAGAAAGTGTCAGGACTGTTTTCTGTTTGTATCTCCCAGACCAAGACAGTCTATTTCACACACAAATCTAGCCGAATACCACTGGAGTCACTTAGCAGTAGCAGAATGGCCTGATTTGGATCTCTGCCTGCCTCAAGACATTTAATTTAATTTCATCATTTGCATTTTTCACCAGACAGTATTGTAAGGAACAGAGCATCAAGGGGAATGTTATCGTGCTGAAATTAAAGAACTAAAAATGCATGTTGAAGTCGCTTTTTAAAATACAGATATAAGGATTTGCACTGAATGCATGTTATAAGTAGTGTGTGTTCCTATCATATATTTAAAGAGAGGAAATGAGATGTTATTCTGGTATACAGCTTATTTATATAAATATATAAAAATATGTGCTTTATTTCCATAATTTTAATATTTAATTGTTTTTCTGTCTTTATGCAGAAGTTGTTAGAGTTGTACTTTTTTATTTAGAGCAGTCTTTCACAGTTAGCTCTCCTGTAATCTTCATCAATAATAAAAGCAGCTTTAAAGAAGATCCTATGCTGTTTTGGAAAATATCATGCCGAGATAGCACTGTGTATTGACCTATGGTTAAAGTTACAATTGAAAACTGTGGTTTAGTTTGTTGGTTCCTCTCCCTCCACTTCATAAATGTGACAGCTGTGTTTGAAGGTTGATGTGAGTTCCCATCAATGCTCTGTAGAAAACTTCCAATTTTTTATTCTATGGGACTCAGGATTAGGTAGGGGATCCTCAGAAAAACCAAACTTCAAGGTAAGTAGTCTCCCCTTTCCTAAGTGTTTTCAATATCCTTGAATCATCTTCTAGCTCAGCAGGACTGTGAAACCATTGTGAAAACCTATTATTCATTCTGTGAAAGCCTTTTCCCTCTAACTGTGTGCTCTCAACCTGAACTGTTCTTATACCTTTTTATTTTACATTGTGCACCTGTCTGGTGCATAGAATTATCATCCATCCTGACATCACCTATATATTTTAAATATTTTATGTTTCCATTAGAGCACAACATCTTACATTTTGTCCCTTGGGCACTATCAATACAAATTATGTTGAATTTTTAATCTGAAATTATCCTTGAATTCTTGAAGAAATACAAAAGAAGAAAATATTTTGTACCCACATCTTAGTGTTAGAGGGGATAGCTTACCATCATGGAAAAATTTAGGAAAGGGAGATCTTGCTTTCTGGGTTTTCTGCAAATGCAACAGGCCTGGGAGTCACTAGACTTGCCCATGTTAGTTGGTATATTATCTGTCTGTCTGAATCCCTAGGAGACCTTCACAGATAATATTTTAGAGTAACCAATTTGACACTATAAGCCTGGCAAGGTACCAGATGCACAAAGAGCATGTCTAGACTGTAAGTCTGGTCACATTACCAATCCCAGATGCACGAGTAGTGTGAGTTGCACTCAGTCTGTGAGCATTTAGTAAGCTATCAGATGCATAGTGTCATTTATTAATTGTGCTGGCAGAATAAGGTTCAGAAATTGCTGTTGATAAGTACATTGGTATCAGAAAGCCTCTCCCCAAAATATTCTAGAAATGCAACGAAGAGAACAACCTGCCAAACAGCAGAAGCAAGAACAGGCAAAAAGTAGAGGAAACAGAAGGAGTACCATATACCAACACATTGTTTTTAAAGTCCTAAACACCACATTTACCTAGGTACACTCTGGTGCAGGTCACCTAGGAGATCAACATTTTTCAGAGTCCTTTAAATTGTTGAGAATCTCTTACATAGCTTACATAGTATACAATAATTTCATTAATTGAATTAATAATTACCTTTGTTGTATATTATTATCTAATTTGCTGGACTTTAATAGATCAAAATCATAAAGCATCAACCTTTTAACTACAGGATATAAAAAAGGTAAAATATTGAAACATGTACAACCATATGTCTGTAAGAAACATGCTGTATGTCAGATAAATATGAAATCTCTATCTATTGGTGGTGACTATGTAGTCCATACAGCAAATAGAGTCTGGAAAATGGCTCTTGGCTTCTAAAAATAGCAATATAAGGCTCAATTAATTTGGCAAAGGTGAATCTGTAGTGACACTTGAGACAGAAGCTGGATAAGTGGCAACACGATCAAGTTTGAGGCAACCTAGTAAAGGAATAAATTTATATGATAAAAGTGAATGGGACTTAAAAGACCCTTTCAGTCTTATGTGTTTAATACAGTCATGATACATCAGGGGATCCTAAGGATCTTTAACATCCTTCTTTGGGAACTTAAACTCAGAACCTCAGGACATTAACTTTTGAGTATTTGTGGGAGTTGGCCTGACCAAAACCCAGGGTCAGCTGAATTTCACCCTGATAAGCAAAGTCTCAGTTTTAAGCCCTGGGAAACATTAATTTAACTCAGGACAAGCCTGAGTTCTCCTCCCAGGAGCTTTTGAGGTTGTTAATTTAAGCAGTCCAATTCTGTTCTCCTATTGGTTATTTGTGTTCCTTACATGGTTTTATTTCCAGAATGTTCCTCCCCTAAGGTTATGTATTCTTGCACCCTCCTTTGCTCTTGTCTTTGTCCACAGAGTTCTGTTGGTTACTTTGTTCAGCTTTTGGGCATCATCCCTATTTTCTTTTATTCCTTATTAAAGTGTTCTTTTTCTGGTGCCAACCATGGTTCCCGCTCCTAATTATTTTCTCGCCACCCTCTGCCCTGAAGTCAGGGGACCTAAAAGTTTGTCACAGCCACTCTCACGGTGGCAAATGTTGAAAGTAAACACCTAATATAAAAGGGAGGTGCTTTAGTGTCACCTAAATATTTTGATCTGTGGATCAAAATCTTCAATTCTCATCTTAGACATTATGAGCTCAGAAAAACTGAACCTACCAAACTGATTGATGAAAGACATGGCAGAAAAGTAACAAAAGCTGTTTTATAGATTGCATGAAGTAATAAAAGAGTAATTGAACAAGGTAAAAAATAGCATCACCTCTGTAGAATATAATATGCACTAAGTGGAAATAGAAATTGTGTAGTTTTTTTTAGTGATATCTAATCTGAGCAGAGGAAGAAAAAAAGAGTTATCTTCCTTGGGAAAAAAAAAAAGGGGGATTTTATTGGACTGATGACTAAATACTATTGCCAATATTTGCTTAAAATTTCAGAAATAAATTAGCCACATAACTGTTTAAATGAAATTTATCTCTGATCTGTCTTTTGGTATATAAATCAGAAACAGAAAATACACTAGAATTCACTATAAATGAGAAAACGGGATCAACTGGAATCAAAATTCTGGTCAACATATTTTATAATGTTTTACTTTCCTCCTCTGCATATTGCTTAATATCAATTTATGCTCATATATATTTGGGTCAAAGTCAGCACATATAAATATGTTGAATAGCAACTAAAATATAATTAATGTATAAAATTATAATAAATTTATATATTATATAATTATATATTTATAATTATACATTATAATACATTTATAATTTATTTTTCTAAATTGTTACCTCAAATGCCTGTTAACATTATGTATGAATTAATTCTAAACACTGTAGTCTACTATTTATGCTAAATAATATAGTGCTTAAATTCCAAGAAAAATTGTCACACACTGTAGGTGCACTAATATTGTTTTACTGATGTAAGAAACTTATAAAAAAAACAGATGAGGGAAGAGAAAACAACCAGATGCAACAGGAAAACATAAATCATTATGTTATTTTTCCGAGTTTTTTTAGGTTTTTTTTAGTTTTTTTCCTAGTCTTCTAGGCTAAATTAAAAAGAAATATATATATATATCAGGGAAAAAAAATAGGTGTCATTAAATAGGAAGTGACAATAGGAAAGGAAGAAGTCATGAAAAAGAGGGAACTAAAGGATAAATTTAAAACTATTGACAAATATTGTAAAAAAGCACATTAATGTGCTAATGCAGAGCAAGAACAGCATTTTCTGCAATTTCAGAAATGAATTATAGCACACCTCACTCTACTAGTGCTTTCATTCATTGGTCTGACTTATATTCATTGCTAAAACTGCCAATTTTTTAATTAGTATTTATCTTCAGACTGAGATACATAAGTTTATGTTTACAAAACGGATGTCTGCACCTGCATATCATCATGTTATTTAGTTGTGTAATCACAAATGTCTGGTGCCATTTCACATGCCCAGGGTTCTATGAGACTTTGAAATGTGACAGATAGGTTGCAAACTTTACAGGTTAAGTTCCTGATTACTCATATTTGTTCTGTGTGTTTTTCAGCATGAACTTCATCAGATCTATCATAGAATTGTAGAATCATAGGATAATGTGATCACAAAATTATGTAAAGTTTTATGTTGGAAGGGATCTTTAAAGTTATACAGTTCCAACCCCAGTGCCATGGCCAGGGACATCTTTTAGTCCATCAGGGGTTGCTCAAAGTCCCAGCAAACCTGTCCTTGAACACTTGCAGTAATGAGTCAACCACAACTATTCTGGGTAACCACTTTGAGTCCAATTTAAATCTACTCCCTTTAGGTTTCAAACCACTTCCCCTTTTCTGAACACTGCAGAACTTTGTACAAAGTCCCTCTCCACCTTTTCATAAGCCTCCTTTATACATTAGAAGGCCACAGTAAGATGTCTCTGGAGCCTTATCTTCTCCAGACTGAATATCTCAACTCTCTCAGCCGTTTTGCACAGGAGAAATTTTCTAGCCCTAAGATCATTTTCATAATCCTCCTCTGGACCCCCTTCAACAGGTCCAAGTGTTTCTTTTTCTGTAGAGCTCCAGAGTTGGATGAAGTACTACAGCTATGGTCTCACTAGAAAAAAAGTGAGAAAAAGAGATTCACAGTTGGAGATTGCCCATAGGCTTGTGCAGGACTTCATATTTGGTCTTGCTGGACTTTGTGTGATTTGCATGGTCCCAGCCCTCAGGGCTGTCAAGACCTTTCCACATGATGTCCCTTCCCTTGAGCAAACCAACTGCACTGATTAGCTTGGTGCCTGCCATAAGCAAACTTGCTGAGGATGTGCTCAATCCCACTGTCTGAGTCATTCCACTAAGTGGGGTGAAAGCATTGCGAGCATTCAATCATTTTGACTATGCCTCTATTACCAGGTTACAGAACCTTAGTTTAGATGCATTTGTTTAGCTATAATCTTTCATAAATAGTGAAGAGTTTAATTAGATATAGACTATTGGGTTTTGTTTGTGGTTTTCTAAGTCACTAAGGATGATATATTGTCAGTAATGTGAAGAAATAGTGAAGCATCATTAACCATTATTTAATCAAAACTCACTGTGTTCTGTCCAGTCTTTTTCATTCTTCAGAACTCAACAAAATTTTAATATTAATCTGAATTGTCTGCCATTTATCAGTCATGTAATCCTGGCCTTCCTGAAGTCTATTTGAATTAATATTTTCTAAAATGCTTTAAATCTATTTATTCATTGGTTCTAATAAATTACTGAATCAATCCAGGAATAACAGGTCTTTTTGATTACTTTCAGGTTTTAATATCAGCCTCCATTAATCTACTGATTAGCTATTGTGAGCTTAATTTTTTGAGTGATATGATAGAGCACTGAGGTATATATATCTAGTCCTTCACATAAATTTAATAGTGAAAGATATATATTTTAATTTATATTCTTAATAAGGTTTGTTTAGCTCAAAAAGTAAAGAACTTCTAAAAGAAGGATTTAACATATAAAAAAATCGAACCCTAAAGCATTCATCTTTTCATTTATGAAAAAATCTCCAAAACCAAACAACAACAAAACAAACAAAAAAACAGGCTGAAAACACAACCCCTATCATTAACAATAGTTTTGTCAATAACTAACTTGTAATTAGCCTGGCTGTACTGTACTGTAATTAGTATGATGATCTGCATTACTAAACTTGCCAAACAAACTCCCTCTTCATCATCTGTTACCTCCAACGATTTCCTAAAAACTTTACATGGAATATTAATAGGCATATTTTTAACAGCTGAAACTAGGTTTTCATACATTTTTACTGAAAATAAAAAAGCAGTATTTTACATGAAAACTATTCAATACCAGAAGGAAAAATACACTGATTAAAACTGTTTAAACAATTTGTATGGTGTCTTTTGTAGAAAGAAATATAGCTGAGTAGCAATTTTCTGCTTTTTAAAATTCTGCTGACATTGAGGTTAAGGGGATTTCTTGTCTTAGATCAGAAGAAAATGGATATACAAAGATTGCAGGATACCACTGAATTGCTATGCATTTCAAAAGCAGTATATAAATGTGGTGACGTATCCACAAATATTACCTCACATATACTTTGATATTGAAAAAAAACAGTATCAGGCATTATATTCTTGTATAAAACTATACTGATGAAATCTGAATGGGTTTTGCATTTATTTAAAAGCTCAGACATTTCAATTAAATTTATAAAAGGTGGGGTTGGTGGGTTGGTTTTGTTTGGATTTTATTTGTTCAGTTCCATGGGGTCAGCAACACTGAAAGTATCCACACTGCCAAGTCCACCACTAAAGAATGTGGTTCCTAAGAACCACATCTCCACCGCTTTTAAATACTTCCAGGGATGGTGACACAACTACTTGAATGAGCAGCCTGTTCAAATGTTTGATAAAGGCAAAAGAGATAAAGAGATTTTTCCCTAATATCTAATCAAAACCTCCTCTGATGCAAGGCCATTTCTTCTTATCCTGTCAGTTTTAACCTTAGAGAAGAAACTGATCCCCACCTTGCTACACACTTTTCTCAGGTAGTTGTAGAGAGTAAAAAGAGCCTTCTTTTGTCCCAGCTAAACAGCCCTAGCTCCCTCTGTTGCTCCTCATTAGACTTATGCTCCAGACCATTTCTGATGCCTTTCTCTGGACATGCTCCAGCACCTCAATGTCTTTCTTGAAGTGAGGATCCCAGAACTGAACACACAGAACACAAGGTGTGTCCTCACCAGTGCTGAGTACAAGGGGACAATCACTGCCCTGCTGGCCACACTATTTCTGATACATGCCAGGAGCTTATTAACTTTCTTGGCCACCTGGGCACACACTGGCTCATGTTCAGGTGGCTATTAACAAATACCCACAAGGCCCTTTATACTGGGAAACTTTCCAGCCACTTTCCCATAGCTTGTAGCACTGCATGGGGTTGTCAGCTGAGTGCAGAACCTGACACTTTACCTTGTTGAACCTCATGCAATTTGTCTCTGCTCATCAATCCAGTCTGTCCAGATCCCTATGCAGAGACTTCTTACCATCAAGCAGATCAACATTCCCACCCAATCTGTTTCCATCTGCAAACTGAGAGTGTATTCAATTCTCTCAAACAGATTATTGGTAAAGATGCCAAATGTGTCTGGTCCCAGTACTGAACCCTGAGGAACACCACTAGTGACTATGTCAACTGGGTTTAACTCCACTAGCTGCCACTCTCTGGGCCCAGCAGTTCAGACAGTTTTTTAATCAGTGAAGAATCTACCTGTGTGTCATGGGCAGCCAGTTTTTCCTGGAGAGTCCTGTGGAAAATAGTGTCTAAGACTTTTCTGCTGTCTAGGCACACAACATCCACACTGGCACTCAAAATGATCCACTCCCATAACCTTCCCCAGAGGTCAGACTGACAGGCCTCTTTGCTACTCCATCCAGAATTTACTGCAGATGAGTCCCACCTCCGTTAACCTCCAGACCACCAGGAGCTCCCTGGTTAACCAGGATGTTGTGGTTTTAAACCAATAACTAAGAAAATTACTTATTTCTTGCTGTGAGATATGGATTAGAACAAGAGCAAAACAGGCATAAAACTTAAAAGGGAAAAAAAAGAAAGTTTATTGACAAACTACAATAAGAACACCAGAATAAACTTCCAGAAAAACCTTTTCATCCCCTGTCTACCCACTATTCCCTTGTTCACATGACAAAAGAGACAAAACCTTTGGAACTTTGATGGTTAAAACAGTCCCAATTCTTGCTACAGTCTTTTCACCAGTCTTTATAGAGAAACAGAAGTTTCTTCCTGTTAATTTATGGAGTTTCTCACAAGAAAACTATTTTTGTTATAGTTTTCTATTGCCCTGATGTCAGCTGCCCAGAGCTGCTGTTATTAGAGCCCACTCCTCCCATTTTTCACATCACTCTTAAGTGTATATGGGCCATGAGTCTAGGGATGGGATTTTTAAGGATAAGTTATTCAAAGGCAAAAAAAAAAGTCTTCTTCATCTGTTTCCGTGAGCTTCACCAGAAAACAGTTTTCTCATTGCCTCTCAAGGCTTCAAACCTTCCAGCACTTCACTGTACCATAATTACTCTACTTTTTACTCAAAATTTACACTTTGAACACTCTATTCCTCCCTATATACTGTCATGAATTAAAGGAGTGTTTTCAAGACCTTATTGTCCATTTCCATAGTTTTAACAGAAAGATATTTCAGCTTAATTAAAGCATCTTCTTAATTCTCTACCTTTTCTGAAGCTTCTTTTCTTTCCTGTCACTAGTAGTTTATAAAGTCTCTTTTCATGTTGATCACTCTCTTTTCTCTGTCTGGATAAAAAGATTAATCCGCAAGTCTCATCTGGGAAATGAAAGAGTTAAAATCTTGCCCAGGCTGTTGTAGGTAGTTCTGTGGCCCCGGCCGGTGCAGGAGCTGGAGCCGTCTGCGATGGAAAGCTCCTCATGGCTGCTCTGAAGAGTGTAGGCGCCGCGCCCAGCCCGCTGCAGGCCCAGAGCCCCTCTCCTTCTTCACTCAGCAGTCTCCAGTGAATCCAGCCACAGCAAAAAACCTGCAGCCGAGCCAGAGATCGGCTCGGCCCGGCCCGGCCGGAGCCCGGAGAAAACCCCCTCCACAGGGCCTGCATCCCCCGGCCGGGAGACGCTGGGCCCAGCCCAGTCCCCGCCCGGCCGCATGGCCTGGGCAGGGAGCGGGAAGCCTGGGGCTCTGCCGCCCTTCCCAGCCAGGAAACAAAGAGAACCAAGAGAGCTCTGGTTTTACACTTTAAGGTAGGGTTCACAAGTTGATCCCACTTTTCAATGGCCTAAACTGCTGTCAATTCTCAGCAATGACCGATAATTGGTCAGGAGAAAAGACGCCAGGCAGATCCCAGCAACTTAAACTTTCTTAAAGGTAAAGTAACTCCATGACACAGGACTTCCGGTAAATGATGGAAAGTGGTCCAGTGAGTTCTTCCACCAGCTCCATCAGTAACGTTGGGTGGATCCTGTCTGGTCCCAAAAGCTCATGTATGTCCAAAAGGTATAGAAAGTCACTGATCATTTCCCCTTGGATTTTGGGGACTTCCTTCTGCTCCCCATCCAATTCAGGGGGCTGGGTAATCCAACAACAACTGATCTTACTACTAAAGACTGAGGCAAAGAAGAAACCAAGTACCCCTGTCTTTTCCCCATCCTTTGTCCTTATGTTTTCAGAGCATCCAATAAAGAATGGAAATTTCCCATAATCTTCCTTTATTTATTAATGTATTTAGAGAAAATATTTTTTCTTGTCTTTTATGGCAGTACTTAACTAGTTAAGTTCTAGTTGAGCTTTGGCTCTTCTAATTGTGTCCTGGCATAGCCTCACCTTATAGTATTCCTGAGTGGTGTCCCCTTTCTTCCAAAGGTCATAAAGTCTCCTTTTTCCCTGAGTTTGAACCAAATTTGTTCAGCCTGACATGTCTTCCCCAATGCTTCATATTTGACACATTGGGGCAGCCTGCTGCTGCTGCATTTAAGAACATTTTTATTCGACATTGGGATATACATTTATATGGGGTTTTTTTAGAAGGTGTTGAACATGTAATTTTATTAGGAGATAACCCTACAGGAGAGTGCAGAAGTTATATCATCTTCTGATGTAACTGGTGTTTCTTGACCTTTCTTCAGGTATCTGTCTTGACACCAAGAGCTCTGGTGCCAGCTGTTTTGAGTTTTTTTGTGTTTTGGTTTCTTTTGTTTTTGGTATTTTTTTTTTTGTATAGTATTAGTCTCATATTTAAATCCTTCATTTTAAATGTGATCTGTACATTTACTCAAAAGATGGAAAGCAAGATTTTTTTGTTCATGAATAAAATTCTAGGCACACACTATATCTGCAGATTAGTAGTAAATTGAGGGAAATTTGTTTACCTTTAAGGTGTAATGAAAGAGCAGTGGTGATGCCTGACTGGTGCCATTTTAGATGCTGCAGGACATATAACAAAAGCCTAGGGCTGGAGAGTGAAATACAGGACTGTGCAACACTGGGATTTTTTCTGGAGCAGCAGCTCAGGGCCCGGTAGGATATCCCAGAGTATCTTAACTATAACTTTTTACTTAGTCCCCTGAATTCCTCTCCTAGACTGTTTGTCTGTGGTTTAGATGTTTCTTGCTTCATTTGAACATCAAGAGTCAAAGGTGACTTGAAGAAATTATGGGAATATTTTATTTCTGCTTCCCAACTTGTGAGCCTTTGATAGCAGTTACCAGTAAAAAGGTACAAATGAGTTTTTAATGCTCTAGTTGGCAACACCTGACCCTTCAGATGGTTGTATAACATGCTTTCAAATAATATCTGTAGGGCTATGGTTTGAAAGGGAGGTTTACCATGGCCTGATAGCAACTTGTGATTTATAAATTTCTCAGAACAGGATTTACAAGGAAATTGGATATCATTATGAAGCAGCTGTTTTTACCGGGTCTGACTTAGGTCAGAGCAGCTTCAGAGTGTTAATGATTATGTTTGCCTGCCTCAAGTAAATTGCTTGTGAATGACTTTGTGAGGCAAAATTGCTTTAAAATAGATACTGTTGATAACATGCTGCAAGTTGTTAGCATGTTTGCTGACCACAAATCATACAAGGTGTTTAATATAGTTACTGAGTGAACACAAAGAAGCAAATAATAAAGATAAAGCTATGAAACATAAAAATCTTTCTTTTTTGTATGCATTTTGTAGGGAAAAATACCACCAATTCTCATGACACTACCTTTGAGTATTAGACTACTTTATACTCCAATGTTGTCATGGAGTGACTTTAAGATGGTTTTGAGAGCTAAGGAAGTTGAAATTGCTGGTGACTGATGGGAGTCTTTTCTCCTGACCAATTATCAGTCATTTCTAAGAACTGACAGCAGTTTAGACCATTGAAAAGTGAAATCAACCTGTGAACATCACCTTAAGACCTAAGCCTGAGAATTTCTTGTTCTCTTTGTTTCCTGGCTGTGAAAGGTGACAGGCTCCAGCTGGCCTCCTGTTCCCTTCCCAGGCCATGTGGGCCGGGCAGGGGCTGGGCTGGGCCCAGCGGCTCCTGGCCGGGAGATGGGGCCTGCGGGGCTTGCCCCGGGCTCTGGCCGGGCCGGGCCGGTCCCTGGTTAAGCTGCAGTTTTTGCCGTGACGGAATTCACCAGAGACTGCGAGTAAAGAAAGGGAAAAAAAGCTCTTGACCTGCAGCAGGCTGAGACAGCGACCACACTCTCCAGAGCAGCCATGAAGAATCTTCCATCGCAGACAACTCCAGCTGCTGCTCCAGCAGAGATCACAGAACCATCTACAAAACCTGGGCAAGATTTTAACCTTTTCATTACCCAGATGAGACTTGCAGATTAATCCTTCTATACAGAGAGAGAAAAAGAGAGTAATCAACGTGTAAAGAGACTTTATAAACTATCAGAGACAGTAAAGGAAAAAAGCTTCAGAAAAGGTAGATAACAAGGAGATGCTTTATAAGCTGAAATATTTTTCTGTTAAAGCTATGGAAATGAAAAATAGGGTCTTGAAAAAAAAAACTCCTTTAATTCATGACAGAGTATATAGGGAGGAATGGAGTGTTCAAAGTTTGGATTTTGAGCAAAAGGTGGAGTAATTGTGATACAGTGAGGTATTGGAACAGAGTGAGATAAAGTAATATTTGAAGAGTTGAGGCCTTGAGAGCCAATGAGAAAACTGTTTCCAAAGAAGCTCACAGAAACAGATGAAGAGAACTTTTGTCTTTGAATAACTCATCCTTAAAATGACATCCCTAGACTCATTGACCCATACACACCTCAGAGTGATGTGAAATGGGAGGAGTGAACTGATGACAGGATTTCCTGGCAGCTGGCATCAGAAAAATAGAAAACTATAACAGAAATGGGTTTCTCGTGAGAAACTCCATAGATTAGCAGAAGAAGACTTCTGTTTCTCTACAAAGGCTGATGAAAAGACTAGCAAGAATTAAGATTGTTTTAACCACCAAAGTTCTAAAGTTTTTCTGTCTCTATGTTGTCACGTGTATAAAAGAATGGTCAGGTAGTGGGGGATAAAAGATTATTCTGGAAGTTTATTCTGGTGTTTTTATTCTTGTAGTTTTGTTAATAAACTTTCTTTATTCATTTTAAGTTTTAAGCCTGTTTTGCTCTTGTTCTAATCCATATCTGTTGTAGTTAGGGCCTGGCGCTGCGGAAGAATTCGGGATGGAACGGAAAGCTAGTAACCCACCCCTCTTTCTAGGATAGTAAGTCCTTTTGTAATTAGCCAATAGCACCCAGGTGTGACGTATGTAGATGGGAGTAACACAGTGAACCCAGGCTATAAAATGTTAAGTTTCCCTGCAATAAATCGCCATTTTCGCCATCCATCACATTGATGCAGTGGGATATGGACCGCGCGGCTGAGGATAGCCGCCCATGCTGGCTCCAGCCAGGGTACCAGCCTTGCTTGAACCCCAACATCTGGTGCTGAAACCCGGGAGAAAAAGTGGGAAGAAACGTGAGAAGAAATTAAAAAAGCAAGGATACCCTGAGTCAAGGAGCAGCGGTCAAGATAGTGCGTCTATTCTTGAGGGGAAAAGCCTGGGCCCAGAAGGATGATGGAATCATCAAAAAGGTTAGATTGTAATTAAGTTGTAAACCTAATTTGCTTGTTATTGCAAGAATTTGGGTTGTTGAAGTTGTAAATGAGTTTGTAAAGTTTATCCACCCTAAGGTGTGGGACAGATGTGCTAAAATCTTTGCTGAAGAAATTTGGGAAATGACAAGGAACTGTTTGCTGGCTACCCTGAAAGTTAGGGTCAGAGTTTTACAGCCCCCAGACGGGAGAAGCTCAACTGAGCCGGGAGGGGGGCCGGGAATCCCCTCAGTCCCTAAATTCTTATCTGCTCTCAGAGAAACAGCGAAGAGCAGAAGATTTTTGGAAAAAGTTAATAGAAATAGCCAGAGGTGTGGCAGAAAAAATAAGAAAGCATCCCCCCAAAGACATAAAGATGGCACAGAGAAAGAAGTTGTAGCGTGGGAAAAATATGTCTCTAACAAAGAACTAAAGCTGGCCTTGGAAGGTGGGCACAGTCGGGGGGAAGGGAGAGAAAAGGAATGTGAAGAAGTGAAAGAGATAAGAGGCAGTGAATGGGAACAGAGGCACAGAGATTGGAATGCAGAGAAGAAGGGGGAGCAAAAGGTGGAGTGGAGGGTGGAACTAAAGGCGTGGAGAGCCAGGGGGGAAGGAACGGCTGGCCCACAGAGGTGGTAGTGGGGCCGGGGCCGAAGAAAAAGGCAAGGAAAACAGGAAGTAACCAGCCAGTTTTGACTCTGACTGAGTTACGAGCGGTTCACCCCCACCCCCCCCCCCACTCCCTCCCTGGGAAGAAGCGCCGGGATAATACCGAGTTTCTTACAAAGTCATAATTTACTGAGTTTTTAAAAGGTGTTTATGTACCCTTTTGGAGTTAATTTTGTGTTTTAAGTAATTATGAATTTATGTAGTTGGAGTTTTCAGAGTTTTTCTCAGATTTAAAAAGTAGCTCGGCGTGGACGAGTTTAGAAAACACACACGGCTGAACGCTGTTGCCATGGCAACCACCGGTGAAACAAGTAACAACAACTTCAGTGAAACCGCAGAAACCAAAGCAATAAAACAACAAAAAGCTGGATATTTTAGAGAGAGATAAAAAAGAGAGAGTTTTAATTAGACAATTTAAAAATTAGAAGCTTTGTAAATTATATTGCTTATAAATTAGCAAATTGTTGTAATTAAAATTGAGATTTAAAAATAAGTTTCAATTAAATGAAGTGCCTTTAAAAAATAGATTAAAAGGTTAAAATGTTGTATTTTTGCATCCCAAGAAACTTAAAAGATTTTTGTTTTGTTTTAGTAATCATACATTACGCATTTGCTGAGTTTTTGATAGTTTTAATAAAGAAATTCTAATGTGAATTTTTTTGTTATATAAAACACATATAACTGCGTATATATCAATTTGAATTTTGGATTCCAGTTTAAAAATTAGACTTGATGTTCCTGAAAAGTGCTACAAACACTAAATGACAACTTGTCCAATCCTGTGTTGTTGTGGCTTTTTTTTTTTTGGAGAGGCTGCACTTTGGAATCTTAGCTAATTTGAACATATACTAGGCAAATTCTTGTTGTGAATGAGTGTTTTTGGTAACATTTGCAGTTATTGTGAGTTATTCTCAAAGCTAGATAACATAAAATTGTGATGTATTTGTTACATTTTTATAATTTTTATAGTGAATCCATGTTACTGTTGACTTGAATGTTTTTAAGTTAAGTTGTATAACTTGGATAGCCTTTTAAAAGTTAAGTTTTGTTGTTTCTTTTTGTTATAAATAATTCTTGTTAAGTTTAAATTTTGTTTAATTTGAATTGTTTTATGTTTTATTGGAAACACTTGTCTAAATTGCAAAGTATAGTTATTTTTCTAGAGATATGAAGACAGCTACAACTGAAAAAACTGTGATGGAACACTGATGAACACCTGCTTGTGGACAGAAATGAATGCAGTCTGTGACACCCTAGATTTCATTGAGAGTTCTATTTAGTTGTTGCAATTTTTGCAGTTTTGTTTGCTATAACTTTCTTATTTTTCAGTATTTCCAGAATTTTAATAAGATGTACCATTGCTAAGGATCAGCTGCCATAGAAGAGGCTTCAAATTAAACCAACTGCTGAATGATTTAATTAGTCTGGTACCTAAGGTTTTTAATCATTTGATTTGTACAAATGCATTTTAACAGTTTGCTGTGCTGTAAGCATCTCATAGCTGTTGCTATTGAAAACCTTGTTTTAAAAATAAGTTAAGAGGCATCTTTCCAGTTTAAAGTTTAAGGCCCTGGCCAAGTCTTAACTTTACCTGGACAGAATGTTTATCAACAGATCCAGATGTTCTTGTACCAAATCCGTATTTAAGTTGTTTTTTAATTCAACAATTTGACCCTATTAATATGACAGCTGGGTCAATTTTGAAGTGGGCTTGGAGAATCATTTCTGGACTGATTGTCCAATCCTTCACTGATAATTTTTGGCTTTGTTTGTTTATTAACTATGAGATGCTGGTGCAGTGTTTCAATAATTAACAGTACTTTTATATTAATTGATTTTTAACTGTTATAAGTTCTTACTAATTGTGTATAAAAGCTTGTGTTAATGTTGAACAGAAATACATCTCATTTTTATTTTTTAAAAAAAAGGGGGAAATTGATACCCTAAAAGCATTTGATTAGTATAATTCATTAACTTCAAGGAAAGAAGTGCCTGTGTTTTGTTGGCAGGTTCAAAAAGGTCACCTGTCCATCTGACCAGACTGTCTGCCTCTGAACACATGAGATGCAGTGAACGGAGAGGTCATCACACAGCTTTCGTACTCCAGACATAGATCAGAAGTGGACCTGTCAGCACACAGTTGTGTCTGAACACTCTATAGACAGTTGCCAACAGAAATTTTATGATGTTATTATGATGTTGTGTCTCTATCAATTTTTCACTTATCCTTTGTTTTAAGATTTAAAAGGATCTGAAGAACAACTTGAACATCAAAGCCCTCAGTCACCGATCAGCTGCCAGCTGACATCACAGGAGCAGTGAACATTCCAGGACTGAATCGTGTTAGAGAAATTCTGTAGAAGATTTGGGAAGTGTAGAGACTCCATCTAACTATATACAAAGTAAATTGTAATTGTGTGTTTATCCTTTTAGCAAATTGCTTTTACGCTTAGACTACATATATACCAGAACATGTGTATTAAAGGTAGTTAGATAATAGTTTAAGGTAAAGTGTTTCGCCTGTGTAGTAATTATTATGTTAGTATAAAGTATAAGTATTTTTTTTGGAAATAGTATAAGTATCTTTGAAAGTTTATTTAATGTTAAAGTTTTAGCTATGAGTTTGCAAGTATAGTGTTATTTACATGGTAAGCTGCTTATAGTAATTGTGCTGTTTATAGTTATAACACCTGAAGCAGTGAGCCCCAACCTTGTGGTACAAGCTGAGAACCCATGATCTAATAGTCTAGCCCTTGTATTTATACCCAAGCTTTAACTCCTCTGTTGACTTTTGTGTATTAGCTGTTATCATCCCCAGGGTCCTATACCACTCCAAAGAAGAAGTAAACCAGTACCTTGAGCGAGCAAGCAGCCTTCAGAAAAGGGAGCTGTTGACAGGACTGTCAATAGCAATGCTGCTCGGCTTGGGAGCGACTGGAGCAGCCACGGGTGTCTCCGCCCTGGTAAGCCAGAGTCAGAATCCATATCCTTTCTAGAAAAATCAGTCTCCTCACTCTCTAAAGTTGTTTTGCAAAACAAGTGAGGTCTCGACCTTCTATTCATGCAGCAGGGAGGCCTCTGCATCGCCCTGAATGAAGAATGCTGCTTCTATAATGACCACACTGGAGTAGTGAGAGACACCATGGCAGAGCTACGAGACGGGCTGTCTCAACGGAAGGCAGAGAGAGAAGCTCATTAAAGCTGGTTCCAGTCCTGGTTCGATCAATCTCCATGGCTAACCACCCTGGTGTCTACCCTGATTAGACCAGTTGTGATGATCTTACTTGTGTTAATCTTTGGACTCAATTTTATATTATCCATTTTCAAGACTAATACACCTTGTATTTTAGCAAATTAATTATTCTTAAAGATGGGGGAATATCTGTTGTAGTTAGGGCCTGGCGCTGCGGAAGAATTCGGGATGGAACAGAAAGCTAGTAACCCACCCCTCTTTCTAGGATAGTAAGTCCTTTTGTAATTAGCCAATAGCACCCAGGTGTGACGTATGTAGATGGGAGTAACACAGTGAACCCAGGCTATAAAATGTTAAGTTTCCCTGCAATTATAAATCGCCATTTTCGCCATCCATCACATTGATGCAGTGGGATATGGACCACGCGGCTGAGGATAGCCGCCCGTGCTGGCTCCAGCCAGGGTACCAGCCTTGCTTGAACCCCAACACATATCTCACAGCAAGAAATAAGTAACTTTTTTTAGTTACTGCTTTAAAACCATGACAAATGTCTAAATAAAAAGATGAATATATGACAACCTGATTCAGCAGTCAAAACAATATAATAAGAGTATTTTCTTTATGTCGAAGCTTTCATTTCTGACTAGAGTATCACATTTTCCAATATGTAGCTGCTATCAGAGAGCAATTTTAAGTATAAAAATTCTTGACTTATACAAAACAGATGGGATTATTTTGGCTTAACATGAATAATTATTTCTATTCTGTTTTTTTCCAAAATGATATCTAAAATCCTTCTCAATATTTCATTTGTGCATAACCAGAGATAGACGCAGTTCCTTCAAGTCTGTAGAAATTCCAGTGTTATAACTTTCAAGTCACTGTTGCTTTTATGACAGGGGTGGAACTTGATATCACCAGGGGATCAGACACTGGATTGCCAAGGGAATTCACCATTTTGCAGCATTACCATTTCCCCAGTTATTTCTGAATTTTTGCATTTACGTGCATTTATTCACTGAATGCTTCCTTGAATTAATGTTAAAATGCCAGCAAGATACTATGAAAACACTGTATATTAGGTATTTTGTACTCATACTGAGTCTTTGGCTACATCTGTACTTTCAACTGAAATTTTTTCAACATTTGCTCACTAATTCAGAATCTAAATTAAACTGAAAGAAAACAGTTGCTTTAATTTAATCTATTATCTAATCAGAATAATGCAGCTTTATGTTGTGTAACAACTGACAAATTTTTTTCCAGGAAGATTTATGGAACTCTCTGTTTTCAATACTGCTGGAGTTTTGTGTGCCTGATATAATTAGCATGCTTTCCAACAAATCCTGCTGAAACCTTCTGCCACAAACAAAATGAGATGTTACTTTGTCCCAAATAATTGGCTCAAAATTCTACTTATTTCATTTTTATGCTTGCAAATCATAGTAGATTCCAATAAGTGAATAAAAGGTTTTACCTTTGCTTCATGAAACCCTAAACTGTATTATGTGAAAAATTGCTTGAGCTGACCTAGCTGTGGTTGCTGTTAGTTCAACAGGAAGGCAAATATTCACATAGACAATATAAGGGCTTGAACTAAATCTCTTCAAAACCAAGTTTTCATCAGGCTCCAAAAGGTTGTGGTTAAGCATTGTCCAAAGGATTTAAAGTAAATTCATATTCAACTAAACATTACAATCTAAATTACTAATTGTTATTCTTTTTATCATGTATTCTTTCCTTCACCTTTCCCTCAATCACAGTTATTCATGACTATGCCTCCTCTCTCAAGGTCTGCGGGTCTCCCTTTACCATTTCTGAATAAATACTCCAAATAACAATTTCAAATGGCTGTGATAATTATGATCCTCTTCACAATGTACATGTCATGGGACTCAAAAATAAAAGCGTGCAACAATTGGAGCCACAAGCAAACTCTCATATTTATGTCCAACAAAGTGGTTGTCTCTCTTTTTGACAGCTGACAGGAGGCAGTGCTTCATACTGAATGGTTACCACAGTCCTTGGGAAGGGTCTCCTTTATTCTTCATTAGTGAAGTTTTAAAGCCAAAACTTGTTTTGATTTCCATAGAATTTATTCTGTCATGGGAGAATAGAAAATGGTTTCATTTTATTTTTATTCTTGTTTTGTTATATTTCTTAGCAGTTGTTGCAAAGAAGCAAGAAGACACATTATGGTATATGCTATCCTTCTTTTCTACCTTTGCTTCAATAGGAGGGCAGTACAGAGTTAAAAAACTAATTGGAGGTAACACAGTTTTCAAAATGGCAGGCAAGTAAATGTTGGTAATAGCTTGCAAAGATATGGAGCAAAGAGAATATAAAAGAATATTCTTCTTTGGCTCTATTTCTGTGCTTTTTTTAAAAACTTTCTGGCTGCATAAAGCTTCCTTTTTCTCACAGGGAGACCATGCACTGTTACCCTAATATCACAAATAAACTTTGAATAATTTTTTTTTTGACTGTTCAAAATTACAGTCTTTACATTTATTGAATCTAAAAATCACACATCATCACTGAAGAGGTTTTCAATTTTTTTATTTGAACATTTGCACTTATTAAACAACATATATTTTTACATTTTCCATGTTACTTCTCATGTTACCAAAAAAAGAATGGTTCATATTCTATGTTCTAAACTATGAAGAATAAAATAGTATACTGGTGCAGAATAGTAATTTACATATGCATTTCTTTCTCACTATTCTTAATGGAACTAGTTTCAAAAGCAAAAGAAGCCGCTGTTGGCCTTCAGTGACAAAATTATTTCAGCATAAAAGATAGAAACCTCTGCTTACAATAAGCCTCCTTGCAGGACAATTCAGACCCCTTCATCTCAGACATGAATTACAGCCAAGGCAGGGTCACTGATCTGTTCATCTCTCCTTCACAGGTCTGCTATAAAGGCACAGGATCAGCAAGTCTCATCCAAAGTTTAATAATCACACTCTTGTCCAGAGTATGTCTTTTTCTATTTTTACCTGATTGTGACTTGATAGAAATGTAAGAAAATGTGTTATTGATAAATGTGTAGTCCAAATAATTTATGCAATGTCATATTACTTTTTCCTTTATTTTGTCTGCCTTCAAGTGTGGTTTAAAATACCTCCAATCTAGAGTTTGGTTGGTTGGTTAGTTTTGGAGAAACAGGGCAGAGTGAAAAGCAGTATGTGTAAATAAGAAACGTTTTGATTACTTGGAAATTCTTAAACTCTTCCATTTCCATATCATCCACAAAATCATGTGCAATATTCAGTAGCTATGGATGAAACAAATTTGTCTGTCTTCATATATGAAGGCAGAATGGCATGAATAATTTGATTTTGGAACATTGAATGTCATTCTTTGTTGGGTAGTTTTTTTAGACATATTTAGTATTAGGTTATATGGGTAATAACAGTATATTTGTTAAAAATAGCTTTATGATTTTCACAACTCTCCAAAAAATAGTCTTTGTGATATTTTATCTAAGTCAGGGATTTCCAGTGACAAAAGTTATGCAAGGGATAATTTTTACAAAGACAATATTTCAGATTAATTAAGTAATTCCATATCTGTTTGATTCACAAGGAAGAAGGTGCTCTTAATGATGAAGAACAGTCTGCTTTTAAACTGGCTTTTGAACAAGACATTTATTATCAAAGAATACATACATTCCTTTGTGTATGCTTGGCTTTAAACACAAAAATCAACTAAATTTAACAGAATGACTAGTACAAAAAATTATCAGTGTAATAATGTACGCAAAATCATACAGTATAAGTCTAAACATTTTACTGCTCAATTAAACAAATTGGTAATTTACATAAAGTTGGTTTTGGTCAGAGATACTGAATGCAATGATTCCTTAAGGCAAAAACCCAACAAAACTTAAATCAGTGCTTAGGTGTTCAAAGTATTAATGAGATCTTATGAAACAATTGGCAGTATTAAAATGTTGTCAGTCTTTCTCAGTCTGTCATTATTTCTGAATCTTTTAATATATGTACATATTATGAAAATTCAATGTCATAAAATGTCCATTGTTGTCCATTGCTAAAGGCAAAGTATCCGATAGATGTCACATAACTGTTGCTGTCACATAGCTGCATAAAATCGGGATGTAAAAATACAAAGCATTTAGTTGTCGCATTGGGTTTTGTGTTGGTTTGTTTTTTTTCTTTTTTTTTTTCTTTCTTCTTTTTATTTTTTTCTTTTAAACCAGCTATCAATAATTTAGTCTTTTACTGAGTCATGGACAATTAAGAGACACTTTCTACAAACTTTCATTTTAGGAAGGAAAGACCATCAAGAAAAAGGGCACACCCTATCTTTTTTATCAAAAAGCCATTTTTTGCCAGCTGAACCAAATTGTCCATCTGCTTGCACCTTGAATTAATTCAGAATCCTTTGTTTATGAAAGCACAAGCTGTTGCTATTTGAAGTGTAACATTGTCACATACTTTTCATTTCAACTTCACTGTAGGTTCAAGCAGGAGGAAAAGGCAGCCGAAAATGCCTAAATTTCTTCATCATTATCACCATCATATTTATTAAGACACATCTCTATAAGCTGCAGATGTAGATAAGTAAATGATACAGGACAATATAAATCATGCATATGAGATTTTGTTTCCTTTTTTTCCCTTTAGAAAAAATTGGAAAGGGACTCGTGGTGAAGCAATAGATTCCTTTTTCTATTGTCATTATATACATTAATATTCCATTATTTACAGTGTTATTTGAAATAAAATTTGATGATGAATGTCATGCAAACAGGAATTGCCTCTGGTATGTATATCAAAATCTTTTGGGTTTTCAGAGTGGGGAGGTTTTCCTAGTGATATCGGGGATAAAACAGTCTTAAATTGCTCTTTCTATCATCATCCTGTCAATTATGGCACTTAAGCCTCTGTGTGCATTTCCATAGATTTTAATACCTTTTAACTATTAACATGTGTTCAGACTATTTAATCAAATACTTTCATGAAGATTGCAAAATCTATTATTTGATTAGTTGATTAGTTAAGAAGAAAGATTGACTAAATACAATGACAAAGTTTCAAAAGTGATGAAGATATTTTCCCTTTCTTATTTCTTTGCTTCAGAAATCCTGAGGTGCCTTTAAAAGGTTTAATTCAAGCTTAACATTAGACTGCTTATTATTTTATCCTAGGCACTGCATATTTATCACACCTTTTCTTTCCTATACCCCAATTCTATGTCAGTTTTTGCAGTTGCCTCCACCCTGTTTGTCCTATGATTCATTCTCAATCAGCCCAGAGAGTTATAAAAAACAGGAGACAGAGAGACTTTAGGAATAATATTAATCTTGATTTGTTTGTGCTGTTCACTATGTCTTAATAAAGTCTTGATTATTTCAAGATCCTGCTGTGTTTGGATCCAGAGAGTAATTAATGGTTTCAGACTAATGTCAGTACTCTGCAATACAACAAAGAATCACAGAATCATGGAATCCACCCAATGGTTTATTGGTCACATCACTGCAGCGGAACATTTTAGACCTTTTTATCCTGTTAACTGTTGCTACTTGCATTGCTATTAAATTCTGGTCTCCACATTGTGTTATGTCTGAAAAACTGCTAAAAGTTCACCTGTCCTTCTTTGTTTCTTCCCTGAACATGTCTAAAATATTTTTGTGCAGCCCCAATTATCTATGCTTTGTTTTCCCATCAGACAACAGAAACATCTAGTGGGTTAGAGCAGGGCAGACATGGTCAAGGTGTCATTTGTCTAAGAGATGCTTTTGGACAGGTTTTAAGCCGCAATATCACCATATAATTAAAAATTAAGTTAAAAAGTTACCTTATTTTCTCTGATGATACATTTTTAAGTCCTTTTTTCTCTTGAGCTTTTTGGTAATCTACCAGGAAAACTAAGACCCAACACTTTTTGCAGCTGGGAATTATGACTATTTCTTTCTTTTCTGCCCTCTGATTTATATACTCTTCTACCTGAAAAATAGGTTTAAAAGATTTTTTAAAAACTATACACATAATAAAAGTATCTGCTCTCTTAACTAAGTGTGTAAATAAGCTACCACATATTTTTTCATTTGAAAATGAGAGATTTACTCAAAACCTTAGTATTTGACTAGTGTTTCAGCACTCCAGGAATGCTGAGACCCTTGTGCCTGGAAAATCTTTCTGCATCCCATTTTGGGGACCCTTCACTGAGAAGTTTACTGGGCCAGAGGCTGGTTTGACTAACTTGTTCAGGGTCACGCCCAACAGAGAGATCCCTCCTGAGTCTCCACAACTTTACCTACTGTCACTGACTGACAGTGTCCTTATTAATAAAATTGTGACAGGTTAAGCTTTGGGGATTGCTGATTATATATCTGACTACAAAAATGCACTCAAATCAATATGTTAATGCAAAGCAACATACTAACAATCTGTAATCCCCAAGAAAAACTAGCTCAAGGTAGTCATTCAGCATGCATAGAGTACAGTTCTTGCCCTACAGATGTTCCCAGAGGGGAGAAGACAGGTTCAGCCCATTGACTGATTCCAGAATTTACTCTGAAGTCTTCCTTGACTTCTCCCCATTCTCAACTCACTTTTATACTACATTTTTACATTTAGGTAGAGCTTAAGTGACTTTATTCACACATCTTACCCAGTGCGGGAGTTTCATACCTTGAGGGTGGGTATCTTAGTACAGAACCTGAGCCAGCCTTGGAATGGGGACATGCTTCAGTCCATGGAGAGCTGTTTTTCTGCAGCTGATTTTGACAGAGCCAGACCCCAGTGTCTCCACTGCTCAGATTGTACTGTGTGTGGAAGGTTGTCTGTGCTGACCTCGTTTCATCCAGGGATGAACAACTGTATTTTCCCCTATAATTTTTGTCCTGTTATCTTTTAATGCACAGTCAATTTCCCACGTTTTCACTGTAATAAGATAGTTGTAGCAACAGGCGTCATTAGCAACAATATTTTTTAAATTGTGTAGAAACCTTGGAGAAAACCCTTATATAAAAACACAGTGTGCATATTTAGCTACACCATGTTAATGTAGTTACTGCCACCTTTTAAACCTGTAACATCTGATCTTTGTACTGAAAAATGTAACAAATTCTTTAAAGAAGAGCATTGTTTTTTAGAGGCAAGTGTATTCACAGGTATGTCTAAATAACTTATCAAAAATAAATAAATAAAAGAAAAAACAATTATCTCTGTATATTTACAAGACAAAATAAATGTAAAGGATGGACATACTCAAAAAGCAGTGTGTACTCGCACACCTGTCTAGAGTAAGTGACAAGTTTTTAATGAAACAACAGCTAAGGTAGTTATAACTGGACTATCTTGGATCCCAATATCTTAGTTTAGTGAAGGTGAGATAGACCTCAGCACAGGCCATTTTTTGACCTTTTTCTTGAAGAATGAAGTGCTGAGAAGGCTGGATTCTAAACAAAACTAAAATTAATTTCCCACTGTTTTTTCAGCTAAGATACTAATAACTACACAAAGAAATGATAAAAAAAAAAAACAGTGAAAAATTCAAATTACAAATTTCTCCCAATCCTTAATTTAACTGCATTCCAGAGATTTAGGGCTATGTGGTGGGTGTATGGTGGGTGAAAGTGTACAAGTTTGGGTCAGGTGCAGAGACATAGATGTGAATTTCACTCTAGTTATATTTGGGACTAGGTCAAAAATCACTGGGAGGTTTTAGCCAGATTTTACTAAGGTGTCATTTGCATACATTTACATGAATTTTGGTTGCCAAAGAGCACAACTAGATGCAGTTTGTCCACAACATGACAAAAGTATACCAAGTTTTTTTCCACATGAATTAATTTTCTATTTCAAGTAAAATATTATAATGTGTTGTTATAAAACAGTCAATATCCCCTTAATCTATGTCTATAACATTTGGGATTGTGTGTTAAGTCTTCTAAGACACAAATTCTATGAGATCTTGCTATATAATTTCCTTATCTAACCCTTTTATTTGATCATGCTGTCCCAAAAAAGACAGTCTACATATCTTGTCATGCTATTCTGCCCGTAAGGACTAGTGGAGCATGCAGTTTCTCTTCTTTTTGCCTGGAGAATATTTCAAACTTCTGTCTAATCAAATGCTGTGTGCACACATTTTAAAGTGCAGGCAAAATTGAGCTCATTGACCTAATTTCAAATACATTAAGATACAGCAGTGATGACCAGGGAAGTTGCTAGCTGCACTGGTTTGAAAATTGTCTGCCATTAAGATGTGTAAATACCAATTGCAAAATAGGAAATAAAGTTTTAAATTACTTTTGGCCTCAATTTTGGCAGTGTAAGCCAATATAGAAAAAAAACCCTCCCTGTATTAACTTCCTGGAAAAAGAAATCAAATTTTTTAATTGAGAAATATTAGACTGAAATACTATCTCAATCCTTTAATAACTTTAATACTATCTTCAGCCTTTAATAGAGGAGACAGAGATGACTTATGTACAAATGTTATGGTAATTGGAATGTTAATAGATGCATTACAAAGGCAAGAAATTACAATTTAATGGACTTTTTACTACTCTTTTACTACATTTTAATGAAAAAATTTGTGTTTGTGAAAACAGAATAAAATTAAATATGTTTCTGAAATAATTTCAATAATTTAAACTTGCATTTAATATATGAATTTAAAAGGCATTTAAGGAAAAATCCACTTACAGCCATAAAAATCTAGAAATTATTTCACTATCTTATATAGTGACAAAGAATTTTCTGCCAGTCTCCAAAATGTACAATAAAATGCATTTCGTGTGCAGAAAATCTCCGACTACAAATTTTGCCTTTCACTAAACTAAAGGGAGACCATGGATTCGTCTGACCAGAATTATATATCTAAAACATGACTTCTTATATTTAGACCTGTCACTTAACTAACTTAAGCCAGATTTTCCACAGATAATTCTGAATTGCATGAATGTAAATTCTGAATGTTCCTTTGAGACATATATAGTGCTCTTGGTCTGTGCACTCACTAAAGCAGTGATGTTGAAAATGATTTAATGTAATTAAAGAGACCATCTTAATTCACATAGTCATCTCGCCTATTTTGGACATTGTCATATTGAAGTGCTGGATTGTTCTGCTTAAATATAAAAGGATTTTGTGGGCATTTTCTTGTTATAGTGATTTTGTTTCCGGTAGTTGTTTGGGCTTTTTTTTCCCGTTTATAAGATTATTATTATTTTCGGTTTGGCAAATTTTTTTTTCTATATTAAACTGTCGTTATCTCCACCCATGACTCTTCACATTTTTACTCTTTTACCCTTCTGATTCTGTCCTCCATTCCTGGGGTTGGGTGAGAGCAAGCATCTGTGTGTTGCTTAGTTAATGACCACAACCCCAATATACCCTTAAGACACTTTCATGTAAAAAGCATTATCAGAAAGAAATTACTAAGTTTTCTACAGTAAACCCCAGAAAACTCTTTTTCCTCCAGGGGAAAATCTAAGTAATGAGCACATGAATTGTCCATTACCATATGTGTTATCTTAGTCTTTCCACAATACACATTGCTTGTGCAGTTGTGTATCTTAAATTCCTAAATCTTTTTTACAATACTTCATCTCCAGATTGCTGACTCAAATGCAGCCCAAAATGGTACTGAGTTGTCATCATCTGACACCCCTTCAATAACATATGTGGAACAAGGTAAGACTAATCATCACCATCTCTTTCACTGGATGTCATTCCCTATAAATTTCCATCATAAAAGAGAAACTGGAAATATGCTTACCTTGCTTACTTATTGAGAGTTTTTGGATTTTTCATTCTGATTTTTAGATGGAAGGACAACTTAATTCACCTTAACAACTAGAGTGTTTTTGATTTCATGATGGGGAAAAAACACTGTAAGCTGAGAAAGAAAATGTTAATGAGTCTGAAATAATTTTGGTTCAGTGCATTGTGGATGTTTGTGATTGGAAGTGTTTTTGGATTCTTCAGCCCCTCCCAAGAAATGTTAGCCATGCAGAATTATTGTTGGGTTTATGCAGAAAAAATGCTACTTTTAACTTTTCTATTGGAATATTAAATTACCGTGCTTGGTAGCATATTTGTAAACTATTACACGTTTCTATTTGCTTATATAACTCCTTCACACAGGGTGTAAATACCATAAGCTCTTCAGGGTAGACGGAATGGATACAATTACATCACTACATACAGAGTTATGCAAAGTAATCTCTTACTTCAACTATGTTACTTGAAGGCTGTCCACAGATACATGTATCTTTGGTCTTCAAAGATAAACCGAAGATAAGATCTGCCAGGTAAGACATAAACCCCCACATCATCAATACTAATCTATTTTCAGGCAGATGAAATATCTCCAAATATTTGAGTTCCCATATGCTTAAGTGGAGATTTACTCAATAGCACTGAAGAAAATTAGAGGAAAATGCTTGTCAGGGTTTGATCCAGCACAGGTACCACTCACTGCCCACGTGTCAGGATAGCTGTTGCTGAGTACTGATTTGGTGTTATTGCTTTTTTAATTTTAATTAATAAAAAAATAGAATAAATAGGTTGTATCAAACACGGGCTTATTAATCCCTTAACACAGATTTTCGATTCTATACCTATACTAACTGATCTGTTGTCCCAAAATGTTGTGATAACATTTGAACTGCATTGTATTTTCTGGGCAGAAGGCAATAAAGGTTTTCAGAGCCATGAATCAACTGTCAAGTTTCAGTGCCATGGCTGCTTCTGTGAAAAATTGGTGTCACATAAGGGTCTCCTTAGTGATAAGGTTCACTTTGCTTTGTAGTCTCTAAATGTTAAAGGTTTTATATTTTTTAATTATGTGGAAACTTTGACACATGAATTATCAAAAGAAGAAAAAAGCTTATCAGATGTATCCCTAGTATTATTATAGGACTGATTTATTTTACAAAACATAATCTTCTAGAATGAATTTGGATTCCACAAAGTGTCTGAAGCATTCTGTGGCCCTGGCAGGTATAACATGGGACTTCAAGGAGACTTGCACAGCTACAGAGTGATAGCTGAAGTAGAATATTAGATTAATATAAATGTTGATTGGAAGGGACTTTTGGAGGTCATCAAATCTGACATTAACCTCAAAGTACAACTATTACCAAAACTTAATGAGAGCAGGCACAGGTTCTGTGGGTATTCTAGATTAGTTTGGAGGTTTATCCCCCCTCCTGTTCAGTTTGAACCTGTTAGATATGGTTTGCTACTATTATCTCTTATATTTTTCCTAGCTAGAAGAGAAATAATTCTTCATACTGCAGGAAGGAGTCAACAGTCATTGCAGCTCATTGCTCACTATTCATAGCACCAGCTCCATATACCAGACCCTGAACTTTTCCAAGTGAGCAGCTGCAGATACTAAAGTATTTTTCCTACTGCCAACAACTTAAATTTTCTCTTTTCCTGGAAGCTTTTGCCTTCCTATGATTCTTAGTCAGCCTTATCCATGGTAGCTCATCTATGGGCAGTGGATGATAGGTCTTCCTTCTGCAGGTTCTCTGTGAAGATCCTTTCAAATTCTTATCATTCCTCATGAAGCAAAGCCCATATCTGCCTTTCTGCATTTCACCTTTTCTAACCTGGATGAATTATATTTCAAGATTTTTGGAAGATACTAAATTAAATCTTACAGTATGATATTCAGACTACGACACACTTTCTTCAAAATTTTCAGTGCCTTTTTTCTATTGAGATTCTCACATGCAAACTTTTCCTCTGAATCATGCACCAAGTTCATATAACACTTTAGATGTTTTAGGTTTATTTATGTTTAAATGTTTTAGGAATTAGAACACTTATTGTTAGTAATAAAAGCATTATGATGAGGCCTAGGCTTCAATTTAAGGATTGCAAGAATCTGAAACCCATTTCCCAAATACTGTAAGAGGGTTCCAAAAGCAATTATAACCCCCAAGATGGTTTTGGTTATTTTTGTGTTTGTGACATTTTGTATCATTGATCAAGACTTCTATCTTTTCATTTTTCGTGTATAGCAGTAGATACCGAATAAGGATTTCTATGAGCAAGGCAAAGAACTGCAATGACTATTCTGAAACTTGAAAATATTAGCTTGAAGCCTCAGGGACATCATGTTCAGCTAGTTCTCATTAGTTGCAGGACTGCCAACAATCTTAGCAGCTTTGTGAATGCTAGCCAACAACAGCAGTGAATTCTGCCAGGTAATGTGACAAATCAAGTTGTATTTTTGTAAGTAGCCTTGGTTCCTAACAAAGATTTAGGAACTCTGCAGATCCACATCAACCTACATAAAACATATGAAACTTTGTGACCATGATCTAAATTACTCTGAAACTTAAGGGCATTTATTTTAATTTTGGTTTGGCTTGTTTTTTGCTTGCTTTTGTCATTGTTGGGGTGTTTTCTTTTAAATTTGTGTTCTGTTTTTGTCTAAATCATTATAATGATTTTCTGAAGAATAAAACAAAACAACTCCCTCTATGTCAATCCTGTGTTCTATTTATACTGTTCTAGATTATCTCTATGACATTTGGATTCTTTCCAGTTTGAGGGGAGAAAGAAGGACACTGTGTATTTCTGTATTCTGGATGATATTCTAGTGATGTTCACAGTCAAATAAATCAATGGCTGAGAAACTTTGCAAAAACATTAAGCTCCAAGTGTGATGTCCTTACACAGATAACCAATCTCGTTGTTCTTAGACAGCTGTTTTCAGGAAACTTTGTCTTATATATTTTTTATATATATTTTTCTAATTAAAATACATTGTATCTATTTTATTGATAAGAAAGTGGACACATTCTTTAGAACTGATGAATTATTTGATATTATTGTCCTCTTGTCACAATGAGTGAAGATTTATGTAGACCTGTGACTATCTTGTGCCACTGTTTTATCCTGACCACCTAGAAAATGCCTTTTGTTATAATGAGTTCAGTTTTCATGCTTGATGGATTGGACTTCTCCAGTGGTTTTGATCTTCTCAAGGTAGGAGTCAAACTCTTTACCCTTAAGAATTAGTATCAGTACAAACAAACCCCAGCTTTCTATACTAATTAGAAACTGAAGCAGAACTTTATCAGAAAGCACTCAAACCATTCATTAGTGGATGCAAAGGTGGAGAAGAAAAATAAAAACCTCTATAATGAACAGAAAAAAATAATGAGTCAGTGTTATCACTGAGTTATCAGAATAGAAGAATGATACTAATTGAAAATAGTTTTCTAAATTAAGTATAATATAAGAAATAAGAACAGAAAAATACATTCTGAAATGGAAATGAAAGAAACACATACACAATTAAGCCAAATATTGAGGTAGTAGAAAAGAGAATTTTCTCTACAAAAAAATAACGAAAACATGCATTTGATAAATGCAGGCTGAAAAACAAATGCAAATTCCAAGTCAAGCACATTTACAAATAAATGAAAAGGTAGCTCCTTTGTTCACATTCTGAAGAAATTTACCACTAATTTTTTAAAACAGAATAACTAGAGGACTTAGGAAATTACAGATTAGTTAATTTTGCACCCACACTAATTACTGTTTTCTATATAAATACACAAATGACAAAGAGGAAGGACAGGACACTTTATTAAATATTTACCTTTTGTAATTTCTCTCTTACAGTGGTATTTGGATGCAGACTCTGGTTCATACCTAACCTGTAAAGAAGAAGATCATATGTCATTGGTTTCTTTTTCTTTTCTGTCTTGACATTCATTGAAGTCCCTGATGAAAAACTAAGGAAGAAAAACGAGTATCCGAAGGGAAAGGAGTTCACTAAACTAACTGACTAAAAAAAACTCCCAAAATACATTAACAACTGCAATGATTGGAAAAGCCCCTGAGAAATGAGATATGTTCCCCCTTAGAGATAAGTGATAGCACTATCAAAGCGCCTTGCCAAAATAAATGAATTAGAAAAGATGTGAATCTATTCCACATAAGATTGCTAATAACAATGAAAATGAGCAATATTGCTACCTGTGATAACACTATTCAAGAAGATTAGAAAAATGCAGAAGTTCTTCTGTTTGTTTTGATAGAAAATTTATTTCTAAGACCATACAATTATTACTTTTTATCTTTTTTGAAAGGGAACAAAAAATTGACTGAAACGGATATTATCAGAATGGGTGACAGGTACACAGTGATCTCACAGAGATGCTTTGTTGTTGTCCTAGTTGATAGCAGTAGGTTTTAGTGCTGCATTATGAACAGAGATGAGATCTCATGTTGAAGTTCAGCATGATTTATAATCTCCCTGTAGTGCTACTTTAATCTTCTCATCATTAATTGTGTAATTAGTATTTTTTGAGAAAGCATTGTCTGTATAATTCTAAGCTTCTTTCCTCCAAAATTTTTCCTACTGCTTATTTTAGGAATAGCAATTTTTATTTCTTAAGTTTAAAAATAATTTTGTTTTCTCTGGATAATTTTCAATTTTTTTGTTGCCTAAAATAACAATTTTAAGTTTATCCCTGCTTGGTATGTCAATGTTATTTTGTACTTGAAGTGCTATGCTATTCTGTTGAGATTTTAGTTTACTTTCTTAAGATTTTTAATGAACGTAATTGAACCAGAAAATAAGTTTTCCTTATTTTAATGATACATTTTTTAATTTTTTTTATTTTTGGTAGTAGTCCATATCCTCTTCCTTTAGATTGCCATGTTCAATTTCTAATGAAACCATGACAGTGATGCAATTTACATGTACAGAAAAATTCACTTAACTTTGAAGTTAAAAATGCTTATACTAGGTCATGGGTAGTTTGAACTTTGTTATTATTACACAGAAAAAAATAAAAACAAGCTGATTTTCAAAATAGAATATTTTTTCCTGTATTTCAAAACTTTTTTTTCTTGTTTCACTCAAAACTGAGCTCATGGATCTTCCTGATATATCTATATTTTTTAAGGAAAGCAATTTAACATACAAAGATAGAAATTCAATAAAAAGAATTTATTTGTGCAATGACAAGTCAAATGCTGGAAAAGAATTTAAAGATGTTTCTTATTTTACTATGGAATTTTCTTTGTTTGGAGATGTTTATTATTATTTTTTGGATTTCTCAATCCAAATCTGTCTTCTACATGTGAGAAACTCCCAGACACGGTATCTTCTACAAGTTCCACATCTATGGGATTCCAGAGATACAAATTAATATTTGGTGCAGAGAAAATACTATTGTACTGCATCAGATAATCATTTAACCTGGAATTTTGATCTAAAAGATAGAATAAATTGTATAATATGGGCAGAACTGGAAATTTGGTAATGTAACATCTAGTACAGACAAATGGAAGTCAGTATTGGACTGAACTAAAGCCATTTAATTCAGTTCAGGAAAAAAATTGCTATTTTTCACATTTTTCTGGGAAGTAATTAAAATATTATTTTAGTCCTCCAAGTAGATAATACTACTACTACTACTAAATAATAATAATAATAATAATAATAATAATAATAATAGTAATAAAGGATTTGTGGTCTTCTTCTGGACTTGCTCCAACAGCCTATGTCCTTATTGTACTGAGGACCCCAAAGCTCTCCAGTACTCCAGGTAGGATCATAACTCATATCAATTCATGCCATCCTCCACTTTCATTTTAATAACATGATAATGTTTCAAACAGGCAGAAAACTCTAGTGGGTTTTGTGTCATTACAATTAACTCCAAGTTTGTTAAAATTTTGAATAGTCCTAGACACCTAAGTTTAAGCTGAATAAAGATCCACTGATAGTATTGACTAGATTTCTGTTGTCCATTAGGGGAAATAATGTGAAAAGCTAGGGATCCACTTGGTTGCCTAAAGGTAGTCACCTGGTGCCTTTTAAGATTCTTTGATGCAATCCAGCCAAACACAGCTGAGTATTACATGTCTCATCCTTTCTTAGTTATCACTGGATATCTCAAATACTGCACCAGTCTGGCCCTTTGCTGTCTGTAACCATATTTTACACTTATTACCAACATTTTTACACCATGGGATTTCTATGTATTAAAACACAGCTTTGACAGGGTTGCCCTGCTGGTTGCGATTATTCACAGTGTTCTATCTGGAATACATAGTGGCTTCTATGAGGTAGCTGTACCACACTGGATGCAAACCTCAATCTGTCTTGAGCCTAAAAGAGGGGCTGCTGATGTCATGCAGTAGTTGTGTTCCTACAGTTGTATCTTCTTGCAAAGGAGAAACTAAAGTCCGATAATTAATTTTGCTGAATCTCTACTCCAATATTATATACACTGTACACAATTTCAGTTCATATTTTTCCTACATATTTTGAAATTAAAACCTGTATCCCAATACTTAAAAAAATTATGTTTTGAATTTCCAGGTCATCTTGCATATTAAAGCCTGCATGTCTATGTGTGGCTTTCATAGGCATTAGTTCAGATTGCTTTTATGAAAAACAAACATAAAAATCTTTCTTTGCTAATCATCATAACCATCATCAACTATAACAAAATGCTGTGACTTTAAAATAACAATATTCATTCTAATTAAAAAAATTCTCTTACTGAGATTTTTCTAAGACAGCATTAGAGACAGCTTCTTCCTGAATCCCACCAAATGAAAGGTGACAAAAAATGATTGTTTCAGAGCTGTAAAAATATCCCAGAGTTATGAGTTCTCTGAGGTAAAACATCCATCATTCTGTGAATGTTTCTGTATAATCTTTTAAATTAAATGGTGTCTAAGTACTCTACAAACCTCCCAGACTGCAAAGATTTTCTTCTCATTTACAGGTAAAAAATGTATTGTGGGTGATTAGTCAAAATGACAGTAGAAATTATCTAAGTGGAATTATTTGTTTTTTTTCTATTTTTTTTTTACTTTTTCCTTGTTTATGTTCTCTGATGTTATAAATGTCCTGTCAAGAATGACTTACTGCTGGGAAGAATTGCACATTAAATTACTTCTGCACCACATGCCACTCACACAATAGCAAAACATCAGCAATCATCTTTACTTAGGAGGATTTTTGGCATTTAGGTTAAACTAAATTCTTTGTGTAAAAATTTGGTTCTGCAACTTAATGATTCTATAATTTTTATTTCAAGATAAGAAAAAGACCTACTGATATTATATTTTAATTTACTAATCTTCTCCATCATAATATGTACTTCTTAAAGTCATGCTAAATAGTCAGTAACAAACTTAATGGATCTTTATACATGTCATTTATTTAGTTTGCTAGGATTTCAGCTGTTGTAGTGCATCTAAAAATCTTGGTATCTCCCAAGGGTAAAACTCACCTCTGGTTTGTGTAATGTGAGTTCCTACCTGAAAACCTTCTTTCCCTTCCCCCTTCCCATTGGCTGTGACCTCCCTGCATCCCCTAATCACCCCTGCCCCCTGGTATAAGAGATGAGACCCAGAGCATTTCGGTCTCTCTCTTGCCCCGGATGGACGACAGACAATAAACCCGGGATTAATCCAGCAAGTTTGAGCCTCCTGTGTCTAGATACTTTGAGTCCGTGTTGTATCCACTCCAGGACCCCCTCGGCCGCCTGTGCCCTGAGACGAGCAGGCTCTCACCACGAGGGGTGGGACAGAGGGGTCCCATCGGGGAGAAGCATTGCAACATTCAGCCACTTTGATATTTGTAATCCTATCCCCGGGATACTAGTCACATCTCTCCTTGAAAGCTTTGAAGAGGTGAGGGTCTGCCCATGCAACCATATAATCACCTTGCATAGGATGTTAGCAGTTTTACTTGCAGAGATTTTAATGTGTGTTGATAATTCCACTAATTTAAAAGACCATGAAAGATGAAATACCACTTGTTGCTGGCTTTTATATTTGATGGAAAAGCATTTAATTTTAGACATCTGTGGAGATGAGATTCAAAGAGTCTTATCAAGAGCCTTGGAGGTAGTGGGATGGATTTTGAGGGTTTTTCTCTGCCAATTTAAATCATCACAGTTACAACTCTGGACTCATCATACCTCCATAAGCACTATTTCCCTCTCCATACTCTCTTTAATGCTCACTGAACAGCCACTGGCCTTGTAACATCTATTCCACTTCTGAAGGAGGTACCTTGGAAACCAATTAATTTCCCTGTTGTTGCTTAAGATTGTGTTTCACACATTATGGCATTTCCCTCTGTCAAATTCATGTTATTAGGCAGAGATCCTAAGTGTACAATTACACCTTGTTTCATTAGCAATTTTGGATGAAGAGTGGTGATGACCTGTGCCATAGTTATCATTATAGGTAAACGAAGTGGGCGTTTCCACTCAGTGGATTTGGCTTGTTGATTTATGTGCCAAATTTGGTTTATTCTGGCTCTGATTTCTTTTATGAGAAGGATGAGCAGTCCTTCAATGGCTATCTTGATCTTCAGTGGAGATGTGTGGGTGTCATTCCCAGTATCATTTCTGAGAAAGTAAATAAGACAAGTCTCAGGGGGGTTTGACAAGAATCCTATTAAAAAGAAGGAAAAATCCATGCTTTGGATTTTTTTGGATTTGGTACAAAACTCTATGTTTTGTAACACCGTCATTAATAGGTTCCCAAGTGGTCCATGAGGTTTAGTTAGAGTCATAGGCACAGTTCTGATTTGTGGTAAATTTACCATAACAGGCTGGCTGCAATGCTATAAGATGTTTCCTTTTAATGGAAGGTGGAATACTCGATACAGGTTTTGCAAAGAATACTTGGTGGGCCCATACCAAATATTTAGTTGGTAAAGTACCCTGGAAAGTACTGGGTCATGTGTGGCTTGAGGCTCTTTTTCAATAAGTAATTAGCCCTTTCTCTGATTACGTTTCTCTCATGGTAGTATGGGGTGTGGTGAATACACATTGAATTCCTTCCAGCTGGACCCATTCTTGTACCTCCTGATAAGAGAAATATGACCCACTATAAGTTTGTATGGTATTAGGAAGGAGTATGCAGGATCAGCCTTGAGAACCAGGATCAGCCTTATGCCCTTTAGTTGCCATGAGTTTCCCAAAGACTATTTTTACATCTGTGAGGATGTATCAGTATCTTGTAGAGGGTCAGAGTGACCCGATGCAATCAATTTGCCAGGTTGTCCACACGGGTTTTCCTTTACTGTTTTGTGGGGTTGACTTTAGCATGATGATATAACTGTAATACTATTCTACACTGAGGGCATTCTTTTAGAACAGTTTCACAACTTTTCCTGTTTAAGGGCCAGACTTTCCCTTGTGCAGTAAAAAATAAAGTTTCCTTGCCAGTGTGACCTAATGTGACTAAGCAATTATAGAAAATCCAGGTATATGGTTTTTTTTCCAATAGATTCTTTATTAACTGTAATTGTAATTCTTTCTTAGGAGCATCTGCATTAATTCTATTTTTATTAAAGCATGTAAAGGAACTACTGTGCTGCCTGCTATCCACCAAATACCCCAAAATTTTACTTCCTCTTTGACATATTTCAGGTGGAATTTCAAATTCTGCTTCATTTTATGCTTCCTGTACTGCTTTTATTACTTCCCTAACCTTTTTGTGGGAATCTCCTCCATTTAGACTATCATCTACATTTTGGTATTTTCACATTTGATGTGAGTGGAACCATCAGTAAAAATGCAGCAAGTGCAGCAATGAGCAATCATGGTGAATGCTTGCACCTCTGAGGAAGCCTGTTAAAGGTATATCAGATTTCTCACTGTGTAATGGCAAACTGCACTTCCTCCTGTTCAAGTAAAATACTCATGAAAAATATGTCCTTAAAATCTAGAGCAGGCATCCAAGCATGATCAGCTCCCTGTATCAGCATCACTGTCTCAGCAATATTTGGACCTGCAGTAGTTAAAGGTGAATTAGCATTTAATTGTTGGTAATCAACTGTGAAATGCCAATGCCGGTTGGCTTTTTACTGGCCATACTGGTAAATTGTAAGATGAATGAGCCCTTTTAATGATGGCTCTTTTTTTTCCCAATCTGTCAACACTTTGTCTGTTCCTGTAAGTGCTGCTCCTGGCAGAAGCTACTGTTTTACTTTAGTAGAAGACAATAGTATTGATGTCTTTGATAGATTTATAAAAATTGTGCCATATTCTTTCACATTCTATTTGTATCCCTGGTAACCTAGTTCCTCTCACTCCATAAAGTTCCATTTGGGAGTTTCCCGGTTTGCCCACAAAGCAAATTAAATCCTAAAAGGCTTTTATGGGCAGCCCCCACAAGCATTTAAACCTTAATAAACCATTTTTCTTTCCTCTGAAAGCCAGAGAGAAAATTTTGCTGTGGGATGCTCAGGAACTTTAACAATAACAATCCAACCCATCCCATCCAGCACCCATAACTCACTAATTCTTGCACAAATCCACTCCAGTTAGCTATATCCACTGGCTGCACACATCCCTCTTGCTGCTTAGGAACCATGATGTTTTGGACATGAACCTCCCATACTCCTTCCTAAAAGTTTTCCACTAAAGTCTTGGACTGTCTAGAAGACCCTGAATTAGAGGGGTTAGTCTGGCTGGATTTATAGGTGCTAACAAAAGAGACCCTGTAAACCTACCCCTCTCATACACAGCCTGAGTACAAGCTGCTTTCTGCACAGAATCTGTGAGATCAGACAATCCAGCAGTTTTAATACCCCACAGGACTTCCCTGTCCTGCAGATATTTTCCTCCTGCCTGGTAAACCAGCCACACAGCTAAAGAATAAACATGATCTCTGGGACTTGTGGGCAACACATGCCAAGACCCCAGTACCCTCCTGCTTCTTCCTCACTCCATGAAATCCCATCTCCCCTGGTCAGGGAGACTCGGCACACACATTCCATCTCAAGATTCTTCCAAATGCCTGGAAAACTTGCAACTTCACCACTTCTGAAGGAGGACAGGGAATTGTTTACGCTGCCTTATGAATTTCCTTCTTCCCTCATTACCAGCTTCAGTATTAATTAATGGCTGTAAAGGGAAAGCATAGGGAGAGAGGCAGAGGCCACAATAAAATTTTCTTCACTATCATCCCAAATGCTCCCATATCAAGTCTCAGGATCCTGATAATGGGTTAATTTGTGGATTTGACTAGCCATTCCTGGACAATTGACTAATTAACAGATGTAAGGTTTCTTGCAGATATTTGCCAATTCTTTCTGCTGTTGATAACTGATATTTTAAAATTCCAGTTTCAGCTACAAGAGAATAAATTCTTCTGTAATTCCTTATTTAAAAGCCAATGAGGTTTTTATCACATCACCTTTTGATAGAATCACAGCACTTTTTTCTAGAGGTAGAAATTCTTAGGCTGTCATTGTGCATGGTCAACAAATATCTAATACAACACAGATAATTTTCTCCTTTCCAGCTCTTAGTTTCTGTTTCATTAAACACTGCTCAATACAGTCTATGATCTTACTTTTCCAAGACTTTTTAACAGTCTTTCCAAAAATGTGATACTGAAAATGTTTGTCCTTTGGTTTTTGAGGTTTTCTAAAAAGACTGGAGCTTTAGCATAACCTCTACCAGCTCTACTACTCTACTCTACTCTACTCTACTCTACTCTACTCTACTCTACTCTACTCTACTCTACTCTACTCTACTCTACTCCTACTCTACTAGTAGCTTTTACTGTATCAAAGTTATATAAATGTTTGCAATCTGTATATTCTGCTTAAAGAGTAGGCTAAATTTTATTATTAAAATTTTATTGGAAATGGTTTGGTTGTTTGCGTGAGTTTTCATTCCTTGTCATTTCACCATCAGATGTAAATATCAATCATACAAATGTGGCTAACAGAGAAAGATTTATTCACAGTATGGGTAAGGATGGTAACTTAATAAAACATTCTTCTTCTGGCACAGTCCCCAGTTGCTAAAACACAGTTTTTCCTAAGACACTGTTGCACCTGGGACTGAAAAATCATATTTAAAATCAATGAAATAATCTGGTGTTCAGGACTGCAATATCTAAAGTATTGTCCTAAAAGGAAATGTGGGAAATGAATACACTAGCATTGATTGAGGTGCAAGAGTCAAAACTCCCAGAAGGAGCAAGTAAAAGGATCTTCCTGACCCTAGTATGATAACACTTTTTTTTTTTTTAATTTTTTTTTTCTTACTAACAAAATGGTCTATGTTACCTAAGGACCATTTCTTTTGGAAAAACTACTTAGTATTTAATCTGTAACTATTTCCTTTTTTTGCTCTGTTCCTTTCTTTCCCACTTTCTGTGCAAGTTTCCAGATAAAACAGAAAGTGTGACAAAGGTATTGCTCACAGCAGTGTTGGTTTAGGATTTGGATTCTTTTGAGAGAGAACTCAGTAGCATCTGATGGTGACTCAAAATACCATGATTCCCTGTTCTGTGTGAGATGGTGCTCCATTTCTGGACTGTTCACAGAGAAATTTCCCTGTGGCCCAATTGTGCCCATCCAACAAGTGACTCACAGTGAAAAAGCTGCTGCCTGGAGTCAGGCATGTGTTCAGGTGTTCCCCTGCACCCTTCCTGTCTATCCCTCCTGAAACTGTATCCCAGGGTCACAAACCTCTGTCTGCAATTAAAGGAGAGAGATGGTTATATCGCAGTGATTCTGCATTGCACACTGGACACACTCCAGATGTCAGCATCTTTTAAGTGCCTTTATAGGCAATCCCATCTTCTACCTGTCCTGGGGTGACTTTATGATACTGGTATCCCCAATCGTCTGGTTTATGTTATATATTAAGTTCTGCACCTTTAAGACTGGCTTTGAGAGCAAGAGAGGGGGAAGAAGAAGCGCGCAGTTTGTGTTAAGGAAAAACATCACTCCCACACATCCCGCTCCTGGACTGTGGTGTCTGCAGCACGGACAGACAGCGGGACAGAGCTTCTCTCTGGCTTTTAGTTAGTTTTAGCTAGCTGAGGCAGAGGAGTTCCCTGGACCTTTGTTTGTTTTTTTTCCCAATTTTCTTGGATCTGTGCAAGCCTGCTCTGGACTGAACACCCAGCCAAACCCCGGGAGCTCACGCCTGTGGCCCACCGGGGCCTGGGCCTCGGCACTTTCCAGCGCCGGAGGGACTGATAAGAACCTGAGCCAGCCGAGCTACACCACATGAAAAGGACTTTTCTTCCTAGACTTGCCATCCCATCGAACAGCGAGAGGTTTTATTATTTAATATTACTCAATTTCTGTTAAATAAACAGCTTTTTCCACTTCTCTCTAAGGAATTTTTTCTTTTCCTGGACCAGTTAGTGGGGAGGGGCATTTCCTTGGGGAAATCCCCATTTGGAGTTTTCCTTCCTAATTTGCCCTAAACTAAGACATACCTTTTGTATTTTGAACCAATCATATAACATTTGTTATAATGCCCAAGTTAAATATAACCCTACCAACTCTTTGTGGATGGTCAAAACCTTCCTTCTATTTGATAGGGAAAGATTTAAGGATGCTGGCACACACCATCTCAAATACACGTATAAGACATCCCCAGGTCTTCTTCATATTCCCAAAGTATTATCAAAGTCTGATGTCTTCTTTAGAACTGTTTAGAGTCTTTTCTAGACAAGTTAGAATCTAAATCAATTTGAACATCAGAAGTTTGTACAGGCCAATAAAGCACTAGAAATTATGGTTCAGTTATACCACCCTAGTTGAAAAATCACAAATTTCTTTCTACTTTACAAAGTAAAATAATATTTAAGGTGTTTTTACAATACTATCCACTTAGTGTATTTTAGAATTATTTTATTCTAATACGAAATATTGGCAAAAATAGTATTTAACAACTGTTTTTACATGATTCCACTTAAAAATTATTTTAGTGTTTGAATGCACATTGAAACGTTATCAAAATTCTCAAGATAAGTGCAACCTATTGATGGTTATTAATAATTTAGCAATTTCTTTAACTAATTTAATTTCTAAAAAAATATGGTCTGACCTGCAATAATTTAAAAAAAATATTTCTCTAATTAAAAATCTAAAAGCTTTTAAAATAAAACTCCTATCTGTTTTTTAAAAATTAATTCCTATAATCCAATCCTTTTTCAATGACTGCTTGATTTAAGGAGGCAGAATATCTTCAGTTAGGTATTAACTGAGTTTCCTCAGCATGCTAAAAATATCATGGGTCCTCTTGAAGTCAATTTTCCAAGCACTTACCTCTTATGAAGTCAAGATTACTCCCTTCCTTCTCAGATGATAAAATTAAATTAAACTTATTTGAGAAGGAGACCCTCTTTGTTATTATGGAAAGTATTATAGAAATATTTTATACTTTTAAATGGATTCTACCCTCTTCATTTTCCCATCTCACTGGAAAAGCATAACAGTAGGAATATTACTGTTAAAGCATTTGGCATTTGTCTTGCAAACAATAGCAGGTGTTTAATTATACATTTCAAAAAGACCATTGAAACTTTCCCAACATAGGTGAGTGGGTCACACCATTAGAAAGATGCTTTTAGGGAAACCTGCACATAATGTTTTTCTTTTCTGACTTGCTGCATTATACTTATTGAAGAAAGAAAAGTAAAAAAGGAAAATATGAAGTCAACTATTTAAAAACTAAAAGCAAATAATTGAAAATACTTTCTTCGTGCAAAATGTTCAGCAGAAAAAATTGTTATTCATAGAATTCTGAATTTTTCATTAGAAGTCATCTGATCTGAATAGAACTATATAAATGTAAATTAAATAGTTACATTTAAAGGAAAGAGACTTTCCCTTGACAAAACATAATGTACTAATCATACAGGAACTTTTTAGAATGTACAGGAGCAGCTCATTTGGCTCAGGAGCAGCACAGAGTAGATATTAAGAAATTATTAAATGCAGATTTCATGAACTGTCAAAATAACCTCAGAAAATACAGAGAATAATAACATCTTTCACGGTCATCCATATTAAAAAGAAGACTATGAAATATCAAGAGTAACTATGTAATTTTGGATATAAGATAGTAAACACACTGTCTTTTTAAATTGGAGAGAAATATTTTTAAGCCTCAGCACTTTGTGGAACTCTGTCTACATGTGTTGAAGTTCAACGTCATGTCACATCACATGTGGCACACTTGCCAGCTGGTTAGGTAAGTACTCATCTGCCTATGCAATGTACTCTTCTTCTTCAGGGATTTGAGATGAAAAATTGGAGTCTTCTTGATGCTTCATGGCTGAAGTTGATGTTTAAAATAATGACTCAATTTATAATATTGTTATATCTGAGGTAGGTATACATTCAGCAAACATATTAGTATATTGATCATTCTTTCTTTGACACATGTTGGGTAAAAAAGAGTTATGTTTCCTTTTTGAAGAGACCTCTGTAGTACCCTGGGTTTGGTCCTAAAAGTTAGAACTTGAGAATTTTAAAAGCACACATATAGTGTCAAGTTCTATTTTCACAGAGTGAAGAAAGCATTCATAATATCTGAAGTTGACATTGTCAAACAGTAGCCTACAGGAAGATTTCATAACTGAGTGCTAACAAATTTTCAGTTGTTGCAGGGATGGGTCTCAAGCTGTAGGTTCAGGAAGCAGAGAAGGCCATAGAAATTCAGAGCAGCAAGAAGCAAGTAAAGAGATGCATTATTTTTTTCCAGGTAACAGCAGGTAGCGAGCAATAGGCTCAAAAGACTGAGAAAAAAATACTGAAAACCTGAAAACAAAAGCCACTTTTTGTAGCTAAGAGGCACAATTGTAAAGTCAAGACTAGTTTGGCCTTTATTCATTAATTTAATTCAATTTTTCTTTCTGTTGGACTTTTAGATACTTTAAAGATCAAGCAAAATTCATATAAAATCATACTAAAGCATATATTAATCTAATTTAGTTCATTCATGTGATTACATGTATAGTATTTGAAATTAAATATTGAGGTAAAATATGTAACAAAGTCTCTTATTAGGAAATTGTGAAAAATTTATTTTCCAATTGAGCTTCTCTTGGTAAGAACATTAAAAGTCATCTAAACAAAATGTGCTTCATGATATTAACTGGAAATCCACTGTAGGTAATTTGTAGTGCTTTAATGTTATTACAGATTAAAAAATAAAAAATAAAAGTCAATTGGTGGATGAATGCCCAACTGCCAGTACAATCTCTACTGCTTTTTTTCCAAGTTTATCAGAATAAAAAATATTTCTGAGTAACATTATGTGCAGTATTTGGCAAGCATCTACTTTAAACAAGTTTCATTACAGAATTCATACAATTAAATGTACTTTCATGGGGAACATAGTAAATATTAATCAGAAAGAGCCATTAAAAATGATGCAACATGTGCCAATTATGGTTGCTACAAAAACAATGTTTGCATCACATTATAGTACATTTCTTCAAAGCTTTTTTTTTTCCATCTTTTATTTGTTATTTTTTCTCAAACTGGAATTTTTTTTCTTTTAGTGGTTTTTACCTCTTTTTGAACAACGATTTCCTTTATTTTTTTCCTTATGTGCAGTGCAACTCCTTTCTGGGTAGCTGCTCTCTAGACAGATTTTTTGTGTAGTTGTAGATTCACCTACATTCTGCTAAGGAAGAATGGAGGATATTTTAATTTGCTTTTTGAGGTTAACAAAAGATCATTTGGATGCAGATTGAAAAAACTGCTTCTCCATAGGCTCAGTTTTGGAAAATCATCTCAAATTTATTATGAACACCAGACATTTGGATCAGCAAGTCACCACCAAAGTTAAGCTAATAAAAATATTTTGAAGAATTTTCAAAACTAAGAAGTCCTGAAAAAAATTCTTCCACACCCCAGTGAAATTAGGGCTCTGACAAAGAATTTTGTATGAAATTTGTATGAAATATCTGTGTTGATAGTCTAACTCCTCTTAGATAGAGGCAAAAAAAAATATTGGTTATGTTTATAACGTTGAAGACTTAATGAATATTGTTTAATTCTAGCCCCAAAACCCTATTCACATTTATTGAGGTTACAACTAGTCGTATGCGGAAAGCACTCATTTATACACACAGAAAAATTTGAATGTAATTCTACTAATTTTAATTTCTGCCAGTTAGATGCTGGGAAGTATCATCCCTGGAAATCCCCTTAATTGGACTTCTTCATTTTCTGACCAGTAACGCAAACACATATAGGCACCCTCTAAAACTCTCTGCTCTGAGAAAATGAAAGGATGTGATTTCTTTCATGTAGATATACAGTCTGTGATATAAACACTCAATTCAGGAAGATTAAGTTGGTCATTGACTTCTTGACTTCCTTAAAAAACAGGTTTTGCATTAGAGAAGCTACAAACAAAAGAGATCTCCTCTTGAAGGAACATGTCGTACAGATGAAACAGTGACCAGGAAACAGGTGGAATCTGTTCTTAAAACCCTTGGTGAAGCACAAGGGTGGGAGTGGGGCAGAGTTCATTCCTTTTTACCATTTTATATGTTTTATGTATGCTTTACCTGGTGTATGTTCAAACTTGATCACTTTCTTTTTATAATCATCTATACTGAGATCTAAATGTAAAAGCTGTACATGAAATCTTACATGCTATTCATAGCAAGAATTTTCTTTACTGTTGCAAAATCCAATAATTATGCTTAAAAGCCACACAATGCAGAGAAGAATATTCTTAAATACTACATAGCATTAGGCATATAGAAGGCAGAGTAACAAATATTCAGATACAAGCTAATAATAATAACAGCAACAATAACAATCATAATAAATTTCTCTGAATAAAAAACAGCATGCCCTATGCAAAAAGTTTCCCTATGAAGCAACTAGTATGATACTGAAGGCAAGTAATTCCTCTTCTTAATTCAACAGATCTGTGAAAATTTTATCAGCATTATCTTACAAAGATCAACAGTGCAGCCTAATAGTAAAATAGAGAACGTATTTCTCTTTAACCGTCCAAATCTGCAGACAGTATTTGTGAATGTTTAATTTTGTTTAAAAAGTGTAATATCATTTCCCATCTGGGAATTCACACACCTCTCAAATCTCTGACTAATGACATGAGGATATTAAGACTACTATAATCCTGGTGAACTTTCTTTAGGATAGAATGTCAAAAAAGGCAGATTTTCTGATTTCTTCACTGAAAAGTGGTGGCTGATTGACTTCAAATTACCCTTCTTTTTTTACAATGGATTGGCGCTATAGGAGAGTAACAGCGTTTCTGAACATTCAGATCTAATGGGAACAGTATCAGAATCTGCTGAGAAGCCAAATTTCAAGGCATTTTCCTTATTTAGTTCACTGCTTGCACTTAGGCACTAACATCCATATTTGTTTGTTTTCTTTTTCTTTTAATATTTTTTTCTTTTTGTTTAATTTATTTTGATAGAAGGGTAAGCCAGCTGGAAAAAATAATAAAAAAGAAAAATAAGTCAGTAAGTCCAAAAGCATGTTCCTAATTTTACACAAAATCTATGCTATTACATCAGCCTGATTAAAGCCCTCCTAGGCAACTCATATTTCATTTGCATCACATTTTACTGGATGCTTGCTTGCTTATATTAATGGCCTATAGCTCCACCATCTCCCTTTATGAGCTTCTCAGGCTCTAAAAGTACTGCTTTCACAGCCAGTCTACATTACTCTCAGAGAAATCTATGAAAAAAATACTTTTCCAATTGCATCATTTATCTACTGCTGTAAATTTACACAGTGCTTTCAAGGGAGACATAATCTTCCGTCTTAGTTTCCTATAGGCAAGGGCTTGGTCTGCACTTACAAGATTTTACTCCTATGACTATGTCAGATAGTGCAATCTTTTTTAAACCATTACAACTACAGTAATAAAAAACCTTGTATGGTGGCACTTACCCTAGTGAAACCACCTTTGAAACAATATTTGTTGAAACACACAAACTCGAACCCTTGGATGGCTATCTGTTATCAAAACGAATGATCTAGGTGTCTAAATAGTTTAGATGGCAGGACTTATTTAGCAATACATCTCCCCTGAGCAGTGGTCCTAAATATCAGTGGATTTTCTGCCAAAGTTTTATCTCTGGAAACATGTGAAATAAAGTTGCTCAAAAAAGAAATTTAAGATTGTAAAGGTCAAATAGCAGAAGAAAATGTGCATTGACAAATAAAAAAAAATGTTAAAGGAAACTTCTGTTTGGCTTTCTGTCTTGTATGACATACTTCCATCCCCTTTTTCAACATACTCCTTCCAGTGAACTGAAATTTGGTATTCCAGGCCTATTTTGTCCCCCACTTCCATTTACTCACTATACTTCATATGCTTTATCAACACTCCTGCTTATTCAGCTGCTGCTTCATTCTGAAAACTCTTGAATTTTCAGTCACTATCACCTCCCCTTCATAACCTGGCCCTAAAATGCACACTGAATGCAGCTGAAATTGCAATGAAAAAGCAGCATTTGAGTTGTTTGTCCACTACACTTATGAAGAAAATGACCAGCCATTTACCTGCATCTCTACTGTTTGACATGTGCTTATTACCATTTTTTCCACTGCCACTTGTGGACAGACCACTGCCATCAGAGGGAGTGGTGAAAACAAGTGGCAGTAATGGGATAAGGAGAGTAGCACCTGCCCTTTAGTCTTTTCTGAATGTGCAGTCCCACAGATCCCACAGCACAGAGGTGTCAGGCAGTGTATGCTGGCTATATCCTACCTCCCACAGGATGATTTGATCAGGAACATGGTGACTGCTAGCCCCATGACATACATTGTGGGGAGAAAAGCACATTGCAACAAATGGATATTTGAAGCAATTCAAGCCCTTCTCTATAGCAGAAGGAAGTTGGTGGGGACGTTATGCTATAGGAAATATTACTCCCCAAAATTCTCCAAGCATAAATAAAAAATGCTAAAAATTTATCAGAACATGTGCTTAATTACATATTATTGTCTTAACCTCTGATATTTTAGTATTCCAGGAAAGCATCACATCTCCTTTCATATTCTGTGCTAAACATCTATGAGAGTACTGTGAAATCATGAAAATAATGAATTGCTTTCAACAGTTGGATAAGAATATATTGTTATTCGGTATTCTGTGTTATGTGGTATTCAGTACTATGCCAGTATGTCGCATTATTCTTTTTCTTATCTCCTCTGAGAAAAGAAGTGCAGTTTTCACATTTGAAATTTAAAAACTTTATTTTAGCAACGATATTATTTTGCATGTAGACATGATCGAGGAGGCATATCTTAAAATATGTTTAAACAGCAGCTTAGATTAACTTGTAGAAGAAACTGGGCACACTGTTCACAGTGTATAATACACTTAACATATATAATGTTTTATTTTTAAATTGTCTCTGAGGAGCATTAGATATATTTCCATATTCAGAATTGTGCAACTATAGCTTGACCCACTGCCAGCTTCTAAATTACTCTTATAAAATCTGTATAATTTTCTTTTTATGCATGATGTAATTCCTACCCAGATCACATGGCATTACTTTTTTTCCCTCAGTGGATAGGCACAGCCAATTTAACAAAAAAACCCCAAAAAAAACCAAACAAAACAAAAAAAAGAGTTTTGTGTATCTAACAAATATACTAGATTCAACAGAAAGACGGAATTTCAGGTTGTCAGACCTTGGAAGAGAATTTGGGGGGGCAACTTGTCCAGTCCCCTTGTTCATGCAGGACCACCTGGAACCATTTACAAAGTTGCAAAATTTTTATGAGTTTGGTATTTTTTAGTTCATTTTCTAGGCTCATAATTTATTTTTTCCAGAGTATTAATAATTTTCTGAAGAGCTTTATGAATGAAAATACTGAAGAAGTTGTTATTTCTGTTTTTATTATAAGCTCAAATTTTCTGTGGTTTATAATCATTAGTTTACATGTTTTAAGAAAAAAAAAAAGTACATCATAACCAAAAGGAAAAATGTCTTTTGCTGAATATTATATAAATTTTGTTTAGAAGTTTTCCATTGTGATTTAATAAATGTGGGATTTCTTTTATATTTTTCCTTTATACTCCCTAATTTAGCTACTTCAAAGCCAGAACATCAAATTTTTTAAGCAATGTGAACCAAACTACACATTATAGCTTGACTGTTTGATTCATAGTTAAATAAATTAAAATCTTAAGTAAATATTTATCAATAAGCCTTGAGAATATTGGTAAACTTTCTATTATATGGAAAATAAACTTCAAGATCACAGTACCAAAATATATTTTATTTTCAATTTAAAAAAACAATTAATATATATGCAGTAATTTCTTGAGGGACAACTAGTTATTCTAAATTATTTTTACACAGTTGTTTTATCTATCTGAAAGGTTTTAATTAGATGTGCATTTAGCAGCTACTGTATTTCAATAGGAAGTGTTGACAACCATACTGCAGAAGCAGGAATGCAGGTGGGGGCAAAAATTCTTGAATGTGGTTACACAACCAAATAAAATATAATGTCCTATAGCTACATCGTTACAAGGTCCAGACTTGTATCTCTTTATTAATGATAGGAGGTCTTAATTTTTTGTTTTCCATGAGTTGCTACTGCTTCCCTTTTCCTAATGATTAATAAAGAGACAGGAGTGACTTGAGATCATTCTTTTCTTCACAACTCCCCAATAGAATAGTCAATGGGGAGAAAAAAATCTAATAAAGTCACTTTATTCTATGTTGAGTGGATAGTATTTTCAAAATGTTGAAAAAAGACAGATGCTTTTTTAATTTTTTAAAAGCTAATCTTTTTCAAGCTCTGAAAACATTCCTTCTGGTAAATATGCAAGCACTGAAGGAAAGTTAGCTCTTAGTCAAATAATCTTACTGTATTTTGGAGCCAACAAGGTAGAGCTGCTTGGAAGTCATGGGTTAGAGTCAATTTGATTGATCTGGCAGGGTTTCTGGACATGTTTTTAAATTAATAAAAATGAAATGTCTCTGACTTACCGTATATTTGCAATGAAGTTTTCCTCTAGCAGCAGCTGCCCTTGTGTATGCCACTTACTCTGCTTTAATGGGCCTTTTTTATGTAGCTGACAGGTTGAGAAATAGGGGGTTTATTTCTGCTGTTTTATGTCTCTGCTTTCATTTGTGGTTTATATAATTCTGGAAGAAACAGCATAGTGTTTGTATTTCTGCTATAATGTTAAGAAGGCATTCATTCTTACTTTCCAAGTTTCGGAAGGGTGCCCATTAAAGAAAAATCAAAGACGGTGGAAAAGGTCAGTCTTTCAAAATGTAAATGCCGGTGCAAACCTCATGCTGCTAGCCATCAGTCATATTGATTTCAAAAATTCAGTTCAGTTTCAGAGTTGTGCTTTAATAAATTTGACTTTGACAGACAGTTGAGATTGATTTAATGTAGTTATTCACCACATACAAGGCAGAATACAAGCATGTTTATTTTCTCTTGATATAGCAGTTTTTTGATATGAGCTGATGTAATCATGCTGCCAACTCCAAGTCTTCTGCTTGTTGCCTTGGCAGCCAGAGAAAAGATTGATAAGACACCTAGGGTTTCTTCTTACAATTAGCAAATTTTATCAGCATAATCTCTAAGTTGGTAAGGTGGAAAAACTAATTAATTTCATTCAGTATTCTTAATAAATAAAGCTTACTGAGGGAGTGCAAGCTTGTGGAAAGAGAAACTTGGTATAAAACTCTCAGCTGACAAACACTAGGACAAAATACCAACTACCACCTTTTAGACTACAATAAAGTAGGCTAGAATATTTAATTAATATCTCAGCATTTCACCCACAACCTTGATATTTCTCAACTTTGTCCTTGCCCCAAGTCATGCTTCAGAAGATATATAAGACATACACAAGTTTCTTTAGGATAGCCCTCTTGTATCTACTTCAGCTTTGTTAATTTTTTTTCAGTAGCAGAAACATCACATGATTGTTAATTGTTATTTTTCCTTACTTTCTGCAGCACTTCTTTGAAATCAAAAATAATAAATTGGACCTGAAAAATGCACTACCATCTACATTAGAAAAACATAGGAATACACTGGTTAGAATTTGATAATTTTAATGCATAATTATTTTCTGCACATTTTATAAGTTGGAAGTTCTAAACCATTACCTCAAGAGGATTTTCCCACTGTGTGAGGTACAGGAATTTAAATAACTTAACTTTAGTCTTTGAAGATTTGTTTCAACTAAAATTAAGGATTTTTGGTGTAGACACTTGTGTTTCAGTCAGTCACTCAGAGGTTCCTTTTGTGGATAAGGACAGAAGTATGAACTCTGACAGCAGACTTAATCTGATTTATGCTAAACACTAATCATAAGATAAAATGACTCTCAGGCACTGCCAAAATATAAGGCAGACCATTTTCACCCAGAGTTATCTTTCAGGGTGGCTTCATTCCCTGGTCTGATGACACTCCCTGAGGAGTGATCTCAGGTAAGTGTATATTTAGTGATGTCTCCTTCCTTTTCTAAATCTTCATAGCATCATAGAACCAAAAATCATAGAATGGCCCAGGTTGGAAGTGACCTCAGAGATCATGTAGCTCCAATCTAGTTGCCATGGGCTAGAACATCTTTCAGTTGACCAGATTGCTCAAAGCCCCATCCAACCTTTCCTTGAGCACTTTTAGGGATGAGACACCCACAGCTTAACTTAATTCTTCTTTAGACAGTTCTAAATATCTTCATATGCTTCTTTGTGTTGCAAAATCTTAAATTCAACCAGATTGGTCCAGTTAGCCATCAGACAAGAACCCTAGAAGGTTCCCCAAAGGGACAAATTATCTGTGCTTTATGATGAGTGTTCCTAATACACAATGCCAATGCTTTTTCTTGGAAAATTCTAGAGGCATGTTCTTCTCATTCAGTAGCAATTGGGGAAACACAATGGTATTGAAAAATTTAAATGCAACTGTTATCTAGATCATAATCTTAAGGTTCCCTCAAACACTCCATAAAACCAACTTTGTAACTAGTGTATATAATTCGTAAACTCAATCAGCACAAACCAATGTGGTAATTTTGGCTCATCAACTTTTCTCAGCTCTCAAATGTAAACATAAACATATGACTTAATTGAATTCTATTATTATTAATGCTACTATATTTAAATGAAGTATAAATAGAATAAAAAAATATTTTAAAGTAAATTTTTAAAGGTTTAATAAAGACAAAAATACATTCAATATCTCATTATTGGAATGGTGGAAAAAATTGTTTTTCCCTGATTTAGATGCATATGCCTTCAGACCTTTCTTCCGTTTTCTCAGTAGTCCATTATTCTAAACTGTGCTGCCTTCAGGATTCTTATCAGGAGAGATCTCTTAACATCTTGCTATCTTCTGCCAGTGAAGAGTAACAATCTGTTCGGTGTCTGTAGTGGAAAGAGCTCTCAGCTGAAAAATAGATAAGATTGCAAGAGAAATACACAACAGGAGGAAGCATTTAGAAAGTTTACATGGCAAAAAAGTTCAGGAGAGAAGTAGAATCTTGTTCTGCATTATCCATCCTAATTTTGGGTGAATTTCTGCTGACAGAACATATTACCTTTGGTTCCAAAGTGAAAAAAAAAATAACAATTTCAAGTTAATTTAAATTCATATTGTGTATTTTTTTACTTGTTATGGTTTAACACTGGTGGGCAGCTCAGCACCACCCAGACACTCACTTCCTTTTGGTGGAATAGGGAAGAGAATCAGAAGGGTTAAAACAAAAATCCTTGGGGATTGAGATAAAGGCAAGTTAATAGGTAAACCAAAAAACCTGCCCAAGCAATGCAAAACCAGGAATGCATCCACTGCTTCCCATCCACAGAGATGTTTGGCCATCTCCAGGAAAGCTGGGCTCAATCACACACAGCATTTATTTAACAAGACAAATACCATGAAGTCTGTACCCCATTTTCTTATTTTGTCTCAATTCTGTAATCATAGGCACAATGTTGTATGGTATGGAAGATCCTTTTGGTCAGTTGAGTAAATGGTTCCTGCTATGTGTGTCCCCCGTCTATTTACTGGCAGGGCATCATGAGAGGCAAGAAAGAATAGAGTCATAGAAGTCTTTGGGTTGGGAGGGACCTTAAAGATCATCCAGTTTCAACTTCTCTACCAAGGACAGGGACACCTTCCACTAGACCAGGCTGCTCAGAGCTCCATCCAAGCTGGCCTTGAACACTGCTAGGAATGGAGTATCCACACATTCTCTGGCAAATCTGTTTCAGCATCTGACCATGCTCACAATAAAGAATTTCTTTCTAATCTCTAATCTAAACCTGCCCTCTTTCAATTTAAAACCATCATACTTTGTTCTGTCACTGTATACCCTTATAAAAACTTGCTCTTCAACTGTCTTGAAGACCTCCTTCAGGTATTGAAATAAGGTCTTTAGGTATTTTAAAAGGCCTCCCTCCTCCTCATCTCCAGGCTGAAAGACCTTGACTCTGCAAGAACTTTCCAGCAGTAGCTTAATCATCCTGATGTTATCAACAATGTTTTTATCACAAATACGCAACACACTGTCCTCTGTGGAGAAGCTGAACTCATCCCAGACAGGATCAGTATATTAGGTGCTGGGTTTTTTTAAAATAAATTAGGTCTTCTGGTAAAACAGAGCGTGTAAAGTTGTCTTAAACCAGACAGAGCTGTGTTAAGGAGTAGGAAATATATTTCTAGTAGTCAGGGTATTCCCTTAAAAAACCCAACAAAAGAAAACATATCAAAACAAAGAAACCAAAACAAAACCAACCTAAGTGTTTCAAAAAAAATTAACCACCCCTCCAAAAGACCCTAAAAACCACCACCAAATAAAAGCAAAAAAAACCACCCACCTCTAAAAAAAAAATAAAAAACCCACCCCCAAAAACAAACAAACAAAAAAACCAAAAGAAACCCCACCAAACAGAAGAAATAGAAAGAAAAGCGAGAAAACCCCATTATTTTCATTCCCAATCATAGAGACCTACTTCAGGCTCTCATGAATTTCTGGTATTTTGTAGATTTCAACAGACTTGAATAGCTTATTTGCAGGTAATTCTTGAAACAACCTTCAAAAATCGAGCATTAGTCTTTTGCATACTTAATTACAGAATTACCCTCTGAAAGGTAACAAAGAGAATACCACCACAAAAGTCCTGAAAACAGAGGAGGGCTAAACTCTGACACTTTCCTTCATGAGAAGATTAATCTTTTTCACTCTTATTCCAATAGCTATATAGTTTTCAAAGCAAATAATGATGGAATGAACATAATGATGGAACAGACTGTCATGCTAACTCAACTGAAAAATATTTCTAGAGACACAAAGGCCATGGTTTTATCTATGACATGATGGAATGAATCTATTTAGATAGCCCCTAAAGGGAAAAAACCCAAATGACAAGCGAACAAAAAAAGTCACCAAAAGCAAAAAATTTTTATCTAGCACATTATGCAAAGTGCTAGGCACTCACAGACACATAGTTTGGTTTTGTTATCCTTTTACAAGACTGTCAAGTGCAATTTCTTTTTTTGGGGTGTTTTGTTTTTGTTTTTATTTTTTATTTTTGAACTCGTGTTCATCTTCCAGAAGAAAATCCAAAAACTTTGTGAAGTATTATTATAATTCAGGTACAACTCATAGCTTTCACCCTTTTTTCTTCCCCCTCACAGAATCACTTTAGGTGGAGGACAGTTTTGGTTGGCTTCTAGTAACAAACTATATTTATAAAAAAAAGAACATAAGATTAAATTGTGTAGTAAAAAGGAGAATCCCCCAACAGTGTGTAAATGAAATCTAGTCAAAGTGTTCTGACACTAACTACAGCAATATGAAAGCAGTATTTTTTAACAACAATGACCTAAAATATATATAATTACAGATAATATGGAATTGCTTCAGAAATAATTTGATGCAGTGAAATTCACATTTACATTTTCAGTGTACATTATGAATCCTAATTGCCTTGGTCCAGCAAAAGTGTCTACGATAAAAATACTTTTTACTGTCTGGAAGGGCGTATTATGAAAAACAATTTTAGCTGGTCTGCTTAAGATACCGAGTTCAGGAAGAGACAAAATTCAACTTTGGAAATGACTTTTTCTTCTTATGAAGAGAATTTAATTAACAAGATATCTCTAAGTTAGTAGACACTCTATTTGGTCAAATAAATCTCTTGGTCTTCTAGAATATCAGTGTTTTAGCAGAGCATGTTCCACATAGGATTATTTAGAAAATGATATCAAAGAGGGTACTTTGTAAACAGCACTTGCTTTAAAAAGGTTACAATTTCTGGTTTTTTTTAGAGTGAATAATACAAATCTGACCTTTAAATTTAAAGGGGAAATACTTAGGTGTTTTGTATTAGCTGAGATGAAAACCACATGTTCATGGCAGTGACAGTTTAGCATAAATTAAGCAAGTCACAGCATTCAACAGATAATTATCTGTAGCTAACCAGAGAGATGCAGAGAAAGAGACAGAGGAACAAACTACAAAACTGCCTGTGCTTTTTGGTGACATGGAGTGGGAAATTTTATCCTAGAGTGAAAGTTCTACAACATACAGAGCCAAAATGTGACAATATTAATTATATGTGCAAGGCAGTAGTGAAACTGTATCTGCAAATCCACAACTTTTCTAATTCCCACACATTCCAGAAACTCTGAAATGCCTACAGAGAAATCCAGTAAAAGTAGTCAGTGAAAATATAGAAAAAGAAATCAAAAAGGATGTCAGTTTTGATATTAGAGAAATGATAGTGAAGAGACAATGTCATCTCTCATCTGAAACACCAAGAATAAACAAAAATAAATTACAAGAAATTAAAATTGAGGTAGATGTGGAGGACTTATTCAGGATCCAGGAGCAAATGGAAAAAACATTTAGCAAATATTTGACAATTTTAAGTCTGCAACTAGACTTCTAATCCTTAGTGTGTATAATACTGCTCCATACAGTCAAAGTGAAGTCACAAAGGTGGAGTTTAAAATATGTTTATGTCAGGATTTTAAGACTTTTTTTCTTTTTTGCAATACAAAATACTGTATCAGAATTATTTATTGATTGAGTAAAAGAAATGAAAACTCCATAGAATCTCTGAGGTTTTCTTATGAAATCTGAATTTATTTTCTGTTATTTTCTGTCAGCTTACACTGGCAGTTGAAACATATTTTTTCTTTGTTTTTCAAATGACCATAAAGATAAAAAATGTAATTACAATGGGGCACTAGAAGTGATGCAAAGGGTAGGGAAACATGTATATTAACTGTCATAAAACACAGAGCAGCAGTAAGGCAAAGCTTTTAATGAAAGCATAACAGTTTTACAAAACTAATTTGAATATGTATATTGATATAATATGCCAGAGACTCAATGCTGGTCCTACACAGAGCACAATTACTGTATGCTGGGTGCCACCAATTTTATTTAATGAAATTTTAGTTTATTAGCTTTACAGGTCCTTCAGTTATCTAGTTAATTTTAACTCTGCTTTCAGCTGACAGAAGCTTAGCTTTCAATGTCTACAACATGTCCAATTATAATCATATAAACAGAAGTTCAAATGCACCATTTTCACATTACCACCTTGCTCACATTCTATAAACTTAAAATGTTTTTTCAGAATTTTAAATTAGCTTCCACCTAAGAATACAAGCAGGTAATATTTTTTTTTAATTAGTGCTATAAAAATTAGGCAACATTCTGGAGTTATTAAGATCTTCAGTTTCCTTTTATACTCCATGTAAAAATTTGTGGGTCATCTATTCTAATATTTTAAACAGACTACTCGATTAATTCATTACACTGAGATCATGAGAATTGTTTACAAAAGAAGAGACTATTCAGTGTACCTGATGATGGCAAAAAATCCTTATGTGTATGGGAACTGAATTTTATAAAGTAAGTGACATATCCATTGGCTTTCATTTGTTGAGAAGTATGAGGTAGTACAGCAGGAGGAATATGTGAAAGTTTTTCTTCAATTATTATTGAATTGATTTCAAATTAATTAATTTAAAGAACTGAACTAACATATAAAAAAAAGGTGTGCATTGTAAATAATTATTACATATTATTTTGCTATTACTGAATTCTTATTTCACTTAATAAACCAGAAGTTGTCAGCAGTCCATAAATGAAAAGTGATTATTGTCTTAACTCATGCCCACAGTGCTCAGTGCAGCTCTTGGGAAAGCTCTGTCAGTGAGGAGGGGAAATTGAAGAAGGGTATGTAGACATTTTACATGCAAAGTGAGTAGCTAAAGGTAAGCCAGGCAGCTAATCAAACATCTTTAAAGCCTGCATTTTATCTGATTGAGTCAACATTCATAGAAAAGAGTTTGGCAGGTGAAAATTAGGGAGAATAGCTAGCTGTCCAAAGAAAATTGCTTTTTCAATTCCCTGTAAATTGTTGTGCTCTAGAACAGTATTAGAAGCAGACATTCAGGCTGAATATAAAAGAGGTTTGAGTCTTTAAAAAAGGGCAAGAAAGTGAATGGGAAGAGTCTTCATACACTATTATTGTATACTACTGATTATCAAAGAAAATACTACAGAAATAAGATATATAATATACACTGATTATACCAATTGTACAGGTGTGAGTAGTATAACATGTGGTCTTTTCTTTAAAATAAATGTCTCCTTATTGCATATTACTGCATATGTCTACTTGTACCCTTATTTGCACAATCCAGGCGGTTAAGTTCACTGATAAACCTTACTGCACAAATGCATTTCTATGAAGTTTGTTAGATAATATATGCCTGTCCAAATTATCATACTTTGTCTTCAGGTGCAGAAATCACCAAAGATTCAGTAAGTAAATGAAGCTGTAAGGGTTTGTATAGACTATCTAACTACATCATACATCTAGAGTGAGAATACTCCTAGGAAAGGGTTTGAGAAATCTTTTTCTTTTTTCTTAAAAAAAATATTTTCTTAGTTCTGGAGCACCAGGTAAAGGTCAAAGACAAAATAAGAAATTGAAAAGAATTGCTATGCTGTAACTGTAATGAGTCAGTAGCTCAGAAGTCAGTGATGTAGCTAACTGTGCATTTGACAGCCTTCTGAATTTTTAGCAGAAATGACCATGTACCTATTTACAGCGTGGCAGTTCTGGGGAGAATTTTTGTCAGAAAAGAAAGCTGTTGCAATTGCTCTTCCGTCTACCAGTATAATCATACCTTTGGAAACAGTTAAGGAGGTCTAGCTATACATTTTGCTTCATCAAAATTGAAATGACAGACAAGAAATAATAGAAAATTTTAAGTAATTGTGTCTCATCTATAAAACATGTATCAAGTCTGTGCACTGACATAAATAAATAAATAAATTTGAACCTATCTCAATGAAGATGGTCATCTGACTGATAGAGTTGAATAAATGTGCGGGCATTCAATGCTTTTTTTGCCTCGATCTTTAACTATACTGTTAGATTAGTATGGTTCCACTGTGAGGCAACAGCAGCTTTCCTTTTGTGGGTGCTGAAAAAATTGTAAGGGAGCAGCTTTATCAGCTGAATCTTCACCATACCATAGGGCCCAATGGGATTCATCCCACACTACTGAAGAGTGTGGATCTAGTGGGTGTTATGGCTAAACCCTCTCAATCATCTACCAAAGTTCTGGAAAAATTATGAAACGTATTATACTGGGTGCTATTGAAAGTAATTTAAAGAATAATGCAATCACCAGGCACGGCCAATGTGGGTTCTGAAGGCAAAGTCCTTTTCAAATAATTTGAGACCCTTCTATGATAAAGTCACCCACCTGTTGGATGGGGGGAAGGCAGTAGATGTAGTTACTCTGGATTTTTGATACTGTTCCTTTCAGCATCCTTCTGGAGAAGTTTTCTAACAGTGGGATGAGCAGGTTCACCATGCACTGGGGGAAGGTCAGGGCTCAAGGGGTTGTAGTGAACAGGACCCCATCTGGCTGGTCTAGTGGAAGTGTCCCTGCTCCTTGTGACAGGGGAGTGGGAATTAGATGATCTTTAGGGTCCCTTCCAACACAAGACACTGTATGATTCTATGACAATTCTCCTTTCACCATATTCTACTAAAAAAGGTTGGATGTGAAAGTTTCATTTGTAGAACACGGTGTTCCTTTGCATGCATCCAGAGGAGACAGCTCTTAATAAGTGGATTTTCAAGCATTTCTACATTTCTTGATCTGAATCCAAATTTGAAAACTGAATTAATCTTAGCTAATTTTCTCGTATGCTAATTTAAGGAGTTAGTGTTCTGAGGTTTTTTTGTTGTTGTTGTTATTTTCTTTCTGTTTGTTTCTTTGTTTGTAATATTTTGATGCTTACTTAGTCTGCTTTATATCCAATGTATTACCACACATCAGCTTTCCACAGTCTTTTTTTGTCTGCATTGTAATTCTCTCTTTTTGCGGTGTTTCAGCAGTTTGTGTTTCCTTACTCTGCTTTCAGCAATGAGAAAACAAATGCATTTTTTCCTTGTTTTTCTCTATCTTTTATCTATTTCAGTTTCTTCTAGTTAATATAAAAGACAGGCATGTCAAAACATATGCAAACCACATGAAATATGTTATTGTAGGACTTGGTTGAATATCACCTAATTGGAAGAGTTTTTCAACTGGAGTACAGTGAGAAGAATAAATGGATGTATCCATTTTGTCTTTTCAGGGAAACTCAGGGCAGTTCAGTACATATACTAGAGTCCCTGCACCTTTTGTGCCTCAAAAACTGTCAGAGGATTTTACTCTATATTTAATACCAGAAATTCACAGTTATCCTGTGAATTCTGTACACCAAAGGGTAGTAAATGAAGTCTAAGATCTCTTCACAGACATCTCTGTCAAAGGATGCAAAATTCATCCTCTATTTATGCTCACAAAGTAGCATTCTGCTCAAGATAAAAGATATAGCAGTGTAAATAATGAGGTGAATGACACCTTGCACCAGTCATGTGGAAGGGTAAATTCACCCTAGCTGAAAACAACAAATAGGAAGTAGAAATGGTAAAGAAAAGCAGTGAAACTATTTAACCTTGAAAACAGCTGAGAGCTTTATTCTTTTATCATGTTTTTAAAACACTACTGTTAAAAAACAAGGCTGTTAGATCATCACTTACTATTCACTATTAAATGTGGAATTTCAGAATTTTTAATTTATTATGGTTTTCTAGAAATTCAAGAAAATCATTCCAAATGTAGTAAGTGGTACAGATTATTAAACTATCAAATTAAAGCAGGAGTGAACTGAACTCAAGAAGTTTTTGATAGATTATTCTGACACGCATGAGGGTTTGTAGAGCTGACACAAATGGTACAATTAATGTATGTATGTACATGTATGTAGGTTTTTAGGCTAGGTTTACTTTTAAAATTAGATTATAATACCTCAAAATATTTTAATGTCTAACATAATATTTTAAGATTTCTGTGATCTCCAGAATGACTAGATATTTTGCATTAATTAGGACACAGAAACTGAAATACATTGTATTAATATTACATTTATAATTCCAAGATAAGTAACTGTTGATGTATTTAAAGTTCTACAGAGATGTCATAGACATTCTCAAGCCTCATTTTAGCTTGAATTTTCCAAGGTCTCTCTTTCTGACTGAAAGAATTTTCCTCACCACAGGGCAACAGTCCTTGTTCCTCTAAGCTTATTGTGAAGGGGAAAAAAAAACAAACAACAAAGTCCCCCAAAACAAACCACAGCAAATAACTGTTTGTATTTACTGAACTGTTAGTGCATCTGTAGATAAATAAATTCAGGCCAATTAACTCCATTTCATTCATACATCTGGACATTTAAATCTTCACCTGCCTTATCTAAAACTTTTACATAGTTTGTGTGTATTTTCTATCAGTTGCAGACTGTTTAGACAGCCCTCCCCCCATCTGATTAAATAGGAAAAAAAATACATTTAGAAGAATTCACAAAATCAATTTAGTCTTCTGAAAAGCATGAGATGCCAATTCATGAACTATGAATAACAACAATATATCAATGGTATAAACTTCTTCCTTTTTGCTTATAGTATTTATCTATCTTTTCAAAGAAAATAGTTGGGGTTTTTTTCCTACAAAAAAAAAAGACTTGAGGAAGAAGGCTTTATGAAGACCAGCTCACAAACAATTTCAATTATTAATATCAGCATGAAATTTGACGGTGGCATTATACCTCACAGATAACTCTGTCCACTGAATAAATGCTATTTTCTCAAGCAATATAAAGCATCATGCATAAAAAAGTAGGGATGCAGAGAAGAAATGTTTGTTTAGTTGTACAGAATTCCCTTAGGCATTTTCCTCCAATAGGTACAATTCTTTCCAAATCTATAGCTATAGTGTACTGCAAGAGATAAAACCCTCAGGGTATCTCAAATTAATTACTCCCAATCATAAAAACAACTCCGGTTCCCAAATAAATACATGCCTCAAAGCCATTAAACAATAACAAATAGGCCTAAAGATCAACACAGAGAACAATAAAATAAATATGGTTATTTGTTAATTTTGAAACAACCAGTTCCTAAGAAAATAATAAATAAATTTGTGTCTAAAATCCTTAGCTGGGAATATGTTATACAGAACTAGATCACCAGATCATTTATATTTGTGAAAGTCAGAGTTATTTTGAGCTTAAGGGTTCTGGTGGCACAAAGTACATGAAGAACACTGTGGTTATAGCTTTTCAAGAAATTTGCTATCAGGATTTCCCCATAAGAATTATATCCTGGTTGTTCTGCCCAGGGAGACATCAGAGCTGCTCCTGACAGCGTGTAGCCAACATGTGGAAGGTGAGCTCATTGACTGCATCTCTGGAACACCTTGCATTGGCACATCACCTGCATGCTCCTCCTTGTCAAAGACTTGCATTTCCTAAATTGTGGGGATTCAGAAAGAATGGAGCATTGGTATTCCTACTTGTCCTTGCCAATGGATCAGTATCTCTGAGGCATAAATGCAGTCAACACAGCAGCTAAAGGCACAGGGGTGTTTTTTTGTTTTGTTTTTTGGGGTTTTTGGGGGGTTTTTCTGTTTTTTTTTGTTTGTTTGTTTGTTTGGGTTTTTTTCTTTTTTATTTTTCTTTTTTTGTATCATAAGTAAGTACATGAATCAGGATGTCTCAGTTGATAAATGTAACTAAAAAATTGGAAAGTTTGTTTCATATAAATTTGTATTAGCTTGATCCTAGTTCTTCCATTATGGACTTTGTGGACACCTGTAGTGGTTTTGCCTTTGACAGAGTTAATTTTCTTCTTAGTAGCTGATACAGTGCTGTGTTTTTTTGGATTTGAGCTGAGAATAATCTTGACATGTTGATAATGTTGATGTCTTGACTGTTGCTGAGCAGTTCTTACCCTAGAAATTTTTCAGTTTCCCATGTTCTGCCAGCACAGAATTGTTGAAAAATCCAGAGGGGAGCACGGGCAGGACAGATGACCTGAACTGACCAAAGAGAATGGTTTCTGTGAGAATAAGAAGTATATTAAAAATAAAACTTTTCAAATATAGAATTAATTTTACAACACAAAACAGATGAAGATAATTGTAGTTAAACAATATAGGAAGAAAAAGAACAACCAATGTAAATAAATAGATGAAAATTCTGTAATGTAACTTTCAATTAATTAACTGAAATGCACGTTTCACGGTTCAAATACATTATAATTCATTAAGGTTTTAGTTTGGGTTTTTTTTGGCTGGTTGTTTGGTTGGTTGGTATTTTGCAACATAGATTATATATAATTCTTTTGCTGCATAATCATCTTGCTTGGGCTTTTCTTTGTTTTTCATTAATTATTTTTAAAGTCTCCATACAGAACAAGGTACAGTTATTTTAGTCAGAGTCCTACCTAGAATCTTCAGTAGAAATATGGCATGTGTTTGGGTTTTTGTAGTTTGTTTGGGTATTTTTGTTTTCATACCTGGGCATTGAATTCATGTTACTGGCAAGTTTTTTCCCATGTATGACTACACAATCATACACAATCAATTGCACTGACTCATTATACTAATTAAATTCTAAGCAATCAAGAGATAAATATTTCTTAAGTGAGATAACAGTGCAGGAAGGAGAAATTTTCTTTGCACTTTTTTGATTAAATTAACCTGCTGTAAAGGAACACCTTTCAACTGAATGAAAAAGACGCAGATTTAAATCCACACAGTTTGTAACAAGTAGACTAATTGTGGGGTTTTCATATAGCCAGGAATGACAAGAACAGAGTACTGAGCAAGAAAAATAAAGAATTTATGACAATTATGCACAGTTTAGAAGTCTTAGAAAGAAAAGTCTTAGAATGAGCCAATACTCTGACATTATGCACTCATTTTATTTTTTAAAGCAATTACATTCATTTAATCTAAATTCATAGCGACAGAAGTAGACTTTATATTTTAGCATAATTGAATATCAGATGGGAAATCACACAAATAAAACAAGGAAACTCTAAAAGAGAAAACTCTATTATTCAGCCATTTCTGCTGAAACTGGCACTTCTTTCTTAAGAGGTATAGATTGTGTACAGAAAAAATCCCCAATCTATCCTTTATTTTTGTTTGTTTTATTTTAAATATTTTTCTGTTCAGAAAGAGATTGACATCTTCATCTAATAAGAAACATTTTTTTGTCTTTTTTTTTTGCTCCTTCTCAAAGAGCAGTTTTCAGAGATGAACACCATTATATAATTCAATTAAAATAAACTATTTTTCATAGCTGTAGTGGTTTTCAGTGATGAGAGCTCCTTTTTCTCAGTAGCCATGAAAGTTTGGCACCTGGAGCCCTGTGGAATGTCTGGGTTGTTATTCTATACCATCTACTGGGGGGAGAAATAAGGGATTCTCACTTCTGGGAAGGAAGGGGGCTTCTGGAAGAAAAGTCTCACCATTATGTATTCATTCACCATTTTGTTCATTGTCTCATGGTTGTGCCATGTTAGTTCAGGCTTGGTGAGCAATTTTTGTATGTAAATCACCCTAATTTTCAATACTTTTGTTGTTGATATTTTTTTATATATATTTTGTTATGCTTTTTTGTTATTTTGATATTGTTGCTCTTACTGGTTGTTATCTTATTGTTGTTACCAGTAAATTGTTCTTATCCCAACCCATAATCTCTGCCTTTTGTTTCTCTCACATGAAGGGCTGGGAGGACAGGAGAAGGCATGTTGTTGCTAAACTACAACAATAATTTTGTGGTGTTTTCTCATCTCTGTATCTGTGATATTTTTATCAGTTTCCTGGAGCACTCCTAGGGGCTGGCTACCCAAGTTCTTTTCCTCTAAGTGTTTAGTTACCACAAACACAATTTGGCTGTAGAATCAAGGGAGAGCCACAATTTCCTGCAATATCTGGGAGTAAAAGAATAAAACTGACAGGATCCTCCATGTTCAGGAAGTGTAATATCAAATTTTTGATCTGAAATGTTAGAAATTCTGAGCAATCTGCTTGTTTTTTCCCAAAGAAATGGATATTTCACAAAATTAAAAAAAAATTCTCATAAAAATTCCAATTTAGTGTAGCACAAGTTAAGAAGCTCTCTACAGATCCTGGAATTATGTCAGAAGTTTGCCTGCATCAAGTCCTGCTCTCCTATTGCTGTATCAATTGCATCCCTTTTGTGATTTAAACGTGTGTTTTAACATAGATAAAATGTACCAATAGTAGTGTTGCATGGCTGGATTTCTTTTCAGTAAATTCTTATGTGAATTAGTCAGTATGCAAAATACAAATTTTGAAAACTTATTCTCTAGAATTAATGTGTAGTTGTATACAGAGTAGGCACAGCTCAATAGTCTGATTTCAGAGAAAACAGTTGAGATCATTAAAAGATTAAGTGCAACTTTCAGAAAACAGTCATCAAGGAAAACTAATAAAAATATTACCAGGGTAAAGAAAAGGGAATCTTTATAAAATAAGTATGCAAATGACTTCCAGAATGAATTTTTAGAATGTTATTGAATCTACTCTTGGGATTTTCTTAGAAATAAATGCTTCAGGTTCTCATATATACTGACTTGCTGGAATGTGCTGTAGGTAATTAGATATTGATTCTTGCTGTCAATGGGTATACCACCTATTATCCATTTCCATACAATGTGAAATGTATAAAGTCTGAATTAATCTTGGAACTACTTTTAAACAGTTACAATTTAATTATATATTCTGTGCCACTAAGAAAACTAATCCCATTAGAAATTGAAGAGCAAAAGAAATTTTTAATGACTAAGTGACTCAAACATTAAGAGTAGTAACTGAAATTTGCTGGTTTTCATATGTACATGTATTTGTATGCTTTCTTATCTCATGTTTGGTCTCATTTGTTAGCAAACATCTGTAGAAAAGATGTCAGTAGAAATAACTAAAATCAATCTGAGTTTAATTTTCCTTGAAAAGTTATTACGAAATCAATGTCTAGTTCCATCTACAGTAACTATTATTTTTAGAGTAGTTAATCATAGAATCACAGAATATGATGAGTTGGAAGATCCCAGGAGGATCGAGTTCCAGCGCTGCACAGGACCATACCCAAGAATCATACTACAGGCTCAACAGTACTGTCTAAACACTTGGACTCTGACAGGCTGGTGTGGTGACCACTTCCCTTGGGATCTTGTTCCAGTGCTCAAACATCCTCTGGATGAAGGCCCTTTTTCTAATACCCAACCTAAATCTACCCTGTTATAGCTTCAGACCACCTCCTAGGGTTAATGTAACCTTAAAAACCTTATGTTATGTTCCTCTGCGCTCTACTTGAGGATACTATACTTTGTCTTAGATAAAAATTAGAGAAAAAGTATTTTCAGGTGGAAAAAGTAAAAGAACAAAGCTAAACATAGTTGTTAGAAGAAACATAAAAAGCTCAGAAGCAGTAGCTAAATATGCTGTTTAACTATACTCACATATTGAATATTTTTCTGGTACAACCATAGACTGAGTTTTTTGACTTTGACTGAATTTCTATCTATACATTTCTGTGAAGAGGAAGAACTGGATAGAGAGAGTAGAAGGCCATGGCTTAAATGTATTTTTTTCCCAAGATATAAAGCAAGAGATAATCAGCTTTCCTTTGAAGAAATAGGGGGGTTTGTAATTATATGGTGCTAAGAGGACCAATATGTTCTAAAGTTGTTTCCTTGTGTTTCCAGATGTTTCACTGCCTTGATGAATTAAGGGTATTATTTTTTCTTTCTCAGTAAGTTAGAACACTTTTACATATTTAAAACTCTACAGGAGTAAGGTTTTATATGGATGAACTCATTTGTCACTGAATCTTGTACCTAATTTATATTACAAAAAGTTATGCATCATAAAACTTTTCTCATTTTCTTAATTATTTTTATTTCTGAGTTTAAAGAGTCTGCTGATATGAATTTAGAATGTTAATATGACTGTTCTATTCCCCTCAAAACCTGTGGCTTATGTTTTGCTTAAAGTAGTTAATTGAGAACTCATAATTGAGAAAATCACCCTAATTACTTTGATGTCTCACCTAAATGTCTGTCAATTAAATTATCTGAGCCATGAGTAAGCTTGTGAAAACAGGTACTTCCTCTGTTATTCCCATGGGGCATGTAGTGTATCTGAGTTTTCTTCCTGTCTTTTTGGAAGAAACAGTAGCAAGAAGTCCAGAGCTTCCAGGCAAAACAGTGTGCAGTGCCGTACTATGCCAAAAAACTTGCATTCTAATGAAAGGATCTCACTGAACACAATAAAAAAACTCCAAACAAAAAAAAACAAACAAACAAGAACCGCTCCCCCAAAGCAAACAAAAAATAAAATAATAGAAAAAAAAATTGGCAAGATTTAAATGTTAGCTGTTTGCACAGTTTTGAATGAAGTAATTTGCCTCTTCCTGTCTCCACCCACAGAAAAAAAATTAATGTTGCAGTCTCCTAAGGACAATTTAGTTTTCTCTTCCTGACAGCTGATGAAGCCAAATAAAGAAGGGGTCTCAAGTTTATATAATTTGGCAGCATTCTTTAGACATTAACAGCAGATGGTGATATTTTCTCATTTCAAAAATTTGTCTTTTAGTGATGGTCATATTAAAAGGAATATTCAGGCTTTAATAAGAACTACTTTGCCATCAAAATATTTTGTTTCTTTTTTCAGCTTGAAAGATTAGAATCTCAATAGTTACTAAAATCAGTAACTTAAATAATTCCATTAACCCTATCTCTGGAGGAAGTACATAAGATTGGATGAATCAAACAATGATCCTATTTTGTAATAATCTTCTCTATCCCTAAAGCAGAGAAGACCTATTTTATTGTATGTGATAAAGATGGCAGACTCACAGATGTCAAGCAAGTATTTTGTTATCGCCTTGCTAGTCGCACAATAAGTCATGGTGAAAAATTCACAATATTATGGACACCCTTTCATTTTTCCTTAAGGCTTGTCAGAATGCTGCCAATAACTGAGAAAAAGAGGGTTGGGTTGAGCTATTGAGAGGAAAATATAATAGGATGTCACCACTGTGTTTGCAACATTAAATATTTAAGTAAACATCTCACCCTAAGGTCAGGTGGGAAAAAGCAAAATCAAAGAGAATTAATTATCAGATGCTTGTCATGAGAAATTCACACACAGATTATGCATTGCTTCCAAACAGCTTGAATGGTTGTCACAGAAGTGCACGTGCAGACAGTGAAAGTATTTTACAATACTGCACAGTAGAAATGCAGTCAGCAGTGAATATAATGGTAAACTGCAACTCCTGTATAAATTTTCATTCAACTGATTCATCTGGCATGTGAAAACAATGAAATCAAGCTGGCATGTGCATTTTAGGAATACAAAATCAACAAAGGAGGGAAGCAAAAGAAAAAAAAACGTGTAAAATCCAAAAAGGCTGTTGGAAACTATCAGGTCGATATCAGGTCACAGACACTATTTATGAACCTGATATTCTATGACAACATGACCATCCTTAGTGGATGAAGGGAAAATCTGAGCATGTTGTGTATCTGGACTTCAGTAAAGCACTTGACACCATCTCCTACAGCACTCTCATGGAGATACTGACTGCTCATGGCTTGGATAGGTGCACTCTTCTCTGGGTAAAAAAATGTCAGGATGATTGCACCCAGAGGGGTGCTGAACAGAGTTATATCCAGCCAGTTGTGAGTGTTGTCCTCTGGGGCAGCATATTGAGGTCAGACCTGTTTAACATCTTTATAAATGATCTGAATGAGGGGATTGAATACCCCCTCAGTAAGTTTGCTGCCAACACCAAGTGAGAGATTGGAGAAAAGGATTACTGGCTCAAAACAACTGAAGCATGTAAGCATGTGTGGGTGTGTGTATATGTGTGGGTGTGTGGGTGTCCCCCTACTCCCCCGTAAATATTTCTGTTGTTTTGAGCCAGTAATCACTTTACCTAGTCTTTCACAGGGTAGGAGCATTTATCTGCAGGAGGGAATGAAGGCTCTGCAGAGGAATTTGGACAATCTGGATCAGTGGGCTGAAGCCAATTGTAAGAGGTTCAATAAGGTACAGTGCCAGATCCTGCACTTGGGACACAGCAACCCATGAAGCACTACAGGCTGGGGCAGAGTGCCTGGAAAGCTACTGAGAGGGAAAGGATCTGCGGTGCTTGTCAGCAGCTGGCTGAACAGGATCCAGCGTACGCCTAGGTGGCCAACAAGGCCAATGGCCTCCTGGCTTGTATCAGCAATAGTGTGGCCAGCAGGACTGGGGCAGTCATTGTCCCCTTGTACTCAGCACTGGTAAGGCCTTGAGTGCTGTGTCCACTTCTGGACCATTCTCTACAAGGATGATATTTAGGTTCTGGAGTGTGTCCAAAGAAGAACAACAAGCTTGTGCCTCCACAGAGAAAATTAAAAAGCTACTGCCATCAACACCAGAATAAAAAAAAAAAAAAGTGTAATGGAGCTGATTTTCATAGATATTTTAGAGATGTCAAGAAGACTAAATATGCATTTGGTCCAACGGTGCAATATATTATATACTTAAAATCACTGTGGGTGCAAAATCATTCATTTTAAGCAGATTTTTACATCAGACAGCTTGTCTCTTTGAAGCAGTTTCCTGAATCAGTGGTATAAATTAATTAGTTAATAAAAAATGAAAAAGGCCTTGAAAACCTAATACATTGCTAACCACAGTTGACTATATTTTTTCTTTCTTATTTGCATTGCAGATACTGTGATCTAAATGTTGATTTCCCCTTAGCATATTATTTTGCAGGAAATAGTATGTAATTGGCATTCAAATCATTATCTTTATACTGTTAGTAGTGGGTTGCTTCCAAAAGGGAGAATTGTCTTAAGATTAACTTTAAAAATCCAATGTATTTTCTTATAAGTTACTAGTTCTTTTCTGACATAATTTAAATTTAAAAGAGTAAAATAAATACCACATCTAATCAATAACAAGATTGTGTTTAGAAAATAAATGATACTGTGTTAAAGTAAAAACAACATACTCCATCACAACAATTTGCATATATTATCGATTATTTGAGTACACTTTTGGTATTCTATGAGATAGCTTTGAACAGAAAAGAACAGAATGTCCTCTGCACTCTCATAACTTCTTTCCTATTTTTTTTTTTTTAACCATTTAGTGTTAGGGAAATCTTCAATGTTGAAATCATAACCACTTTTTCTTCTGTCATAATCTGATGATTAAACACATAGAAGCTTAAAATGCTGTGTAATATTATCTTGAACAGCAGTACATAAATGATGGAATGTTACAATGTGTGTTGAATGCATTTTCAAAGAGGTCTTATGTTAGAACTGCAAGCAACTACTTTGTTGACTAGGTTTTGGAATGAATTTTAGACAGCTGAAGAAGGTGCTGAAAAAGACAGCTGAGAACAGAAAAAAATCTGATCATATTTGTAGTGAATAACAAAGTGATGAAAGTTGAAGGTAGTATCATCAGGGAGGGCAGGATCTCATGGGTCTGAAGGCAAGTTATTGAAAAACAGCCTGACCACTTACAGAAACGGAGAAGCGCACAGGGGAATCTTTGCAGAGTATGATCTTGCAAGGTAATGCCTAGGCAACCATGTCAGAAACATTGTATAAGGCTGACACTGTCTACATAGTGGTGTGAAAATGAGTTATACCACCATTTGGAGATGCCTTTCCAGCTTGAAGAAATAAGCAAAGAGGCATCTCAGGAATTTCATCAAGAGGGATGTGCTAAGTCCTGCAGCTGAGAGGGAATAACTCTATGTGCCAATATAAGCTGGGGTTTTACTAGGGGTACAACAGCTTTGCAGAACAGGGCCTGGCAGTCCTGCTGTACACCAAGCTGAATATGAGCCAGTAGTGCATATCTGCAGATTAAAAATACAGACAAACAGCTTTCTGGATGGCATGAGGAAGCAACCGCCAGATTAAAAGAGTGATCCTTCCCCTCTACTCACATGAGAATCATCTGCAGTGCTGGGGTGCTGGGTCCAGTGCTAGGATCCCCATTACAAGACATACATGAAGACACAGAATTGAGTCCAAAAAAAAGCCACAAAGATGGTCAGTAGACTGGGGCACATCTCTGGGAAGAGAGACTGAGAAAGCTAGGGCTGTTCAGCTTGAAGTGTAGAAGGTTAAGAGGAGATTTTTCCAATGTGTTTAAAAGTCTTACATGAGGGCTTAAAGAAAATGAAGTCAGACTCTGCTCAGTGGTGTCAGTAACATGACGAGTCAGTGGATGCAAATGAAAATGCAGAAAATTACTTTCAAACATAAGAAAACAGTTCTGCTGTGACAGAGCTCGAACACTGGAACTGGAACAAGCTGCACAAAGAGTGCAAGGTTCTCCATCCTTGGAGATATTTACAGCATGGTTGGATCAGCCCTGAGCAACCTTTTCTAGCTGACTAGGTGGGATTACAAGACCCCCAGAGGGGCCTTCAAAATTTAACTTTTCCATGGTACTGTAAGTTTATGAAATATCAAATTTCCATACAGATGTAACAAAACATGACACATGGGGGAATCAATACAGACTGGATGTTTTATCTGGAAGGACAGTAGGACAGAGAAAAGGAGGTAAGCAAGTAGGAGGGCTGTTGGAGGGACAAGGGCAGCAGACTGAGTGGTTTGTGCTTCCAGGCTGCCTGGAGTCACTATCAAAGCCTTGACTGTATCATCCTGGCTGGGGTCAGACAATAAACCTAACCCATCATGGTCGGTACCTCACAGGAGATGGGCTGGCTTGAAAACAAGTGGAAGACTTTTTTGAAAAAGAGATGAGGTGAAAAGTATTTTCTAACATGTAAGAACTGAGACACTTTTTATTTCAAAGCTACACAGGATTGTATTTTAAGAAAACTTTATTTTTGGATTGTAAGATTACCTGCAAAATCTTATCCAAAAAAAGAAAAGTAGATCAGAGCAGTAGAAGAATCAACAGCTTGTGTGGCATGCCCCACTCTTTTTCTGGTTTCACTCTTTTTCTCTGATTTCAGAGAATCCAACTGTATCAAAAGGATGTTTCAGGAGAGTGGTAGCAGCAGTTGGATATGAATAAAACTTCCTACTGTGCCACCCGAGGAATGAAAGCATCTGTGTTTGGTTTTGGTTTGTGGGTTGTGGGGTTTTTTTTGTTTTGTTTTTTGTTTTTTTTTGAGGGTGGGTTTGTTTTTGTTTTGTTTTGTTGGGTTTTAAAAAAATTTCTCTAAGAAATATCAAAGCTAAAATGAATAGTTAATCCTCCCTGAAAATATGTTAATTAGGACTTCAGGCTTTTTCTGTTTCTTTTACAGTGCTCGTGTCAACACTAAGACTGTTTCACAGAACCAGTTAAAGAGCTATCAGAAAAGAAAATTGATTAATACATGATGTCTGGACAGTCAGGAAGCCTTGCAGTGTCAGATTACATAATTAAGAGTTGAAGAGTTTTTGATCTCACTACTCTTCTATAAAGTGACAAAATCAAAAAACATAGATATTTCCCAAGTTTGTGACTTTGTGAACCTTGTAAAACTCCATTACTTCAAGGACAGCTGGGCACAGCTGATGATGAATTTAATGAATTGGTAGCTTAAGATTTAGGAAGCTTCTGTTTATTATGCTCATCCCTGAATTGTAACTATTGAGTCATGAGGTACATTAGGATGAATTCTGAGGCTCTCTAGGTTGGTTGCACATATTATTTTGTCTTTTGCAACTTTCTATAATCCTGGAGTCACAAAAAATTATTCTGCTGAGCAGAAGATTATTACTAAGAGACTGAATGAAGTCTTCAGTTATTCAGATTCTGTTTAGGTGTCTGGAAGCTTTATTTAGGATATTCATTTATGGAGCTGAGATAGCTGTATTTGAAGAAGTCTTTTGTGTGTGCCTGTGTCTACCTACACAGTTTATTGAAAATAAATGAAAGGAATTAAAAGAGTGGCTCAAAGTGCTTATTGGTGCTGTCAGATGTGAATTTTAAGCAATGAGAAACGCTCTTGAAAATTAAGACACTAAAATAGATCAAACTGGGAAAAAGGCACAAGAAAGCTAAGTAAATTCTATGCAAATTGATAGACCAAATTAAAACCATCCAGAATTCATTATAATTGTGCAAGCACAGGTTACAGCTTCTCTATCTATACAAGGATATTAGCTATGTGACACAATTCTTTGCGATGTAGATAGAAACAACAGCTGTCTGGAGGAAACCTACTGATTCAGGAAAATATTAGCATTCTGGCAAAAAAGTTTTGAGTAACAAAAATTTAATATATGCAAGTTATATACAAATACACTATTTATACACATACATATATGAAATAGCAAATGTATACATAATAATATAAGTAGTAATAAAACTGTTATTTATTAGTTAGCTTGAATGTGAACCTTTTATACTAGAAAGAGGTTTTTTAGCTAAAGAGCAGAGAAAGAAATTAATTACAGCTTGCCCTCACTGTGATTTGCTTAGAAAACTGTCTCTTTTATTCAAAGATACTTGTAGTTTTAAACTTTCCAAATTGGTCACCTGCTCTCAGTAGAAGACCAACAAATCAGATAGAGGATCAGCTTTAAATCCCCTCCTTGACACTGCCAAATTTCAATTTTATGAGAGAAAAGATTGTGTCTTGCTAAGTTGTTCAGGGCCTCCACTGGGTTGTGTACACCTTCAGCTATCAGCCAGAAGCTGGGACTGGGCCACATGTTTTTAGGGGATGACATTGGAGTCGATATTTATTTAAGTTATTCAGTTTAGGTCTTGCGTATGATATGACTAGATTTGACTAGATCCCAGAGATCAATGAAGAACTGAATAACTTCTATTTTATAATCATTCTCCTGGAAAAGATCAAACTATTCATCAGTTTGGGGTTGTATATACCGAGGCCTTGTGAAAAATCCCAGTATACTACAGCCGTGTATATTATAACAAGCACTTACTAGATACCAATGACAGCAAAACTCAGTTATGCATCATTAGTCATATCAAGCTATTTTTGAACTCCTTTAGTACTTGGCAGAATTTTTCTCTTAATAATGCTTCATGTTGCTTAAATCCAGCCACTAATTCTTATGGCTGTCAAACGCCTCAGTGAGGGTTTATAGAGCAACACAGAAAGTTTTGCACTTTATTAGCTTCAAAGAAACAGTCACTATATACAGCACCAGTGGGTGTTTTTCCTCTTAGTTGCAGTATAAAGAATTTGGCTGTACCTGTTTGCTTTAATGGATACATCTGTTCCTCTTTGGCCAATAAATTTCAATGTCATCCTAATGTCGAATTCAAATGCAAGCTGTGTTTTAAAGTGATAGTGCATGACAAGCTTATGTAATTTAACAGCAGATTTCATTCTTTATAAATGATAAAAAATATCAGTTGTTTTTGTTATAGAAATTTTTTTTTGTCATGTTGACATCATATGTTTAGCTCTTCTGTTTTTAATTTAATTTGAAAATACATTTTAAAGATTATTTCATCTTTCAGCTAAGTAAAAATATTCCATTAAAGAGATTGTTCTCCCATCATTTTGTAAAACCTTTTGAAGATGTTTGCTGAGGAGCATTATCCAATGGCAAGGAATACATTTTATTTTACTTATAAATGTTAAGTAAAAGTTGATGATTTTATGTCCCATTCACCCAATTTATTTTGTCACACATATTTAGGTTCTGCTAATACGACAATTCATTTTTATTCTTGGAAGAATACACTCCTTCAGTTAGTGATGGAATTTAAAACAATGGTGAGAAGTAACATTGCACTGTAAGGGTCTTTCCCCACTTTCACAGGCCAGATAAGGGCTCATCTTTCACCAAATCAGATCATAGACTCATAGCCCAGGCTTGGATTTTGAAGTCTGAGGAAGACTAATGACTGCTGCTTTTCCTAATTTCACTCCTTAAACTTAATATCAAGATTACCAGCGAACATACCTAAAGCCCCACACTTACTCAATTTGCTTTTAGATAGATGAAAACTCAATTGACTAATTTTTAAATGTTTTTCAAAGTCTGTAATTCTAGAAGGGATTAATATAGCTATAGGAATAAAGGGAATTCTAGTGGTCATGAAAAAGAATAAAAAAGAAACATCAGGGCCTATACAGAACTTCTCAGTTAAAAGTCTGAAGAGCTAGAAGGTTTTATAAATAACAGGGGCCTGATGCTTCTAGAAATATTGAGATAACTAAAATCAAATGCTTCAGTGCTGTGTTCAGCAGTGGAGTGGCAGCCACCAAAGGAATTGGACCATCTATATAATGGTAGGAGTGGAATTATCAGGAAGGGAATAAAAAGGGAATATCTTTATGAAGACAGCTGAATTCTAATTTGGACTATTAGATAATATCTTTGCATCTGGTATGTAATTCTTACTAGATAATAGACAATCCACTTTTTAATTGGATAAAAATTTTTCATTGGATAAAATCTAGGCTTTTTACAGACAGTAATTCATGAAATCTTTCTCACTTTTTGAGTGCCTGTATTGGAGCTCAGAACCTTGATTACTGAAAAATTGGAAGCCCCGAGAAAGAATGTTTTGCTGGAATATACACTCTTAAATCATGTGGGAAATTAGCAGCTAGTGGTCTCATTCAGAATACCTAGAAATAATGCAAGTGTTTGGCTGAAACTACTCTATGCATCAGTTCTTCACTTAAAAAAAAATGATGCTAATTTCTGTCTGTTTCACAGGATCCAAATTTTCATTTCAGCATTGCAGGGGTTATGGCAACACTTGAAGAACACTTTTGTACACAAAGATTATACATCAAAAAAGGTTTTATACTTTATAACCCTCCCCACCCCTCAAATTCTTACATTTAAGTTAAACTAGAAATAGCTAAAATGAAATACCTTTTAGAAATGGACGATCATCTTCTTAAAATGTTGAAATGGAATTGTTTAGTATTTTACCTTTTTTTCCATTTGTTTTCAAGAAAAATAGTTCATTTAAATTGAAGCATAGCATAATGAAATTTGGTAGAATGAAATATTAAACGAAAATTTTTCACTGTTGTCTATATTAACTTTGTAAATATAAAGGCCTCAGGGGAAATCAGCATTTTTTTATTTAAACAAAGATTTAAGTAAGCAATAGTAAATACTACTTTCAGCAACATTCTGAAACTCAGAATAACATAACAAAATATCAATGGCATATCTCTTTCTTGGACTTGGTCCGATTTGTTTACAAGTAAAGAGACTTGACAGCAGGCTTAGTCTTCCGTAATAAGGATGTCCACCACAGGGGTGATCCTGTACAGGGCCATGAGTGGGACTTTGATGATTCTTATGGACCCTTCAAACTCAGGATATTCTATGTTTTTATTATATTTTTTTATATGGGATACAAGTGTGCTTGTGCGTGTTTGTGTGATTACAGCAATCCCTAAGAAAGGATTAAGTGACAAAAAAACCCAAAACTTTAAAAGTGCTCATCTAAGTCACCCATTAAATGATATTAAACTGTGTTTTATACCTCTTGTATGCTTTATAATTCTTCTAGTCCCTATTTTAGGTTTAACAAGTTTTACTAGGACCATGTGTTTCTTAGGGCAATTTTTTACCTTTGAATTTATATAATACCCACTTGCTTTTTTAGAAAACCATTTCAGGTTGTGGTGTTGGTTTTTTTTTGGGTTTTGGATTTTTTGGTGTTTAGTTTTTTGTTGTTGCTGTTGTTTTTTTTTTCATTGTTTATAAAAATTTTTATTGACCAATTTCTGGAATTTCAGTTATTTTTCTGCATGCATGCAAATCAGTGTCTTTTGAATTGGAACAGATATAATAAATGTATAAGAAATTAAAGTAAGTGTTTTTACAGATAAGTAATAGAGCAGTTTACAAAGCACAAAATGTTTATGGTGTTCTTCTAGAACATACAATACTTTTATGCATAGATTTGTGATGGAGTTTTAGAACTGTATAAGCAGGTATTTCATGTATAGGAAAATTCTGTAGGGATAATAGAAAACTGTGAAAGTTTTCCAGAAAGAGTAGGCTTTTTTAAAAAAAACACAAAAAACCCAAATCATTCATTTGATATGTTAGTTTTAGGAAGAGGTATTTTCCTGGTAAATCTGAAACTACAAGGTAAGGAAATTTTTTTTTCTGCCATGTGCCTTACACGGATAAATAAACACTGAAGCAAATAATATATTGCACTGTCATATAAAACTAGGGTAACTTTATATGGAGCTCATTATGCTAGGATGAAGGGATTCTATTTAGTTATTTTCCTAGTAAATTGAATGAGCCTCTTGCAGGTGTTTATTTTTTAGGTAACCGGGTCCAAGGTTTTCTGCAAATTAAAAATAGTTCTCTGTGGGATAGGCTTTAGATTTCCAGCTTCTAAATCCAGTTCTGCTGCCTTTGTGCTGAAAGACACAATTAGAATTCATGTGCAGTAAAATGCTTCTCAGTATTCCTGATAAAGGAAGATCCATCTATTTCAGTCACAAAAACATAAATAAATAACTAGACGCTGTATTTGCATGTGTTTGTAGAGATTCAATTTGACTTTTAGATACCTTGGTTGAGATGTTCAATATTAATAGGTACTCAATTCAAAGATTAAGCTCTGATCTCTAGCTCAGAAAAGGGGATGAGGATGGGAGTGGGTGGGAGAGGGCACTTATTTGCCACCTGGGGTTATACCATGACATTATGGAAAGTAATTTCTTGAAGCATTTTCCAAACAAGGTGTCAGATAAACTTACAGACCACCTAATATACTGAATTTACTTGCTTTCCAACACTGAAAAGCACATTTATACCTATTGAAAAAGAAGAACCTGTAGTTCATCACACTAGGATGGGGTGCTTGCAAATGCAGTGAAATGAATGGGATCACAGTTTCAACTCTCAATAAACATTTCACCCCCCACCACCAAACTGTTCATGCAAAAGGAGTTATACTTTCCTTCTCACTCCCTGGCTTCCACTGGGAATTGATGGCTAGGTAGTACAAACCCAGTAAGCTCATTTTCTCTGTTTTTGAAAGAAATTCCCTTCTGGGACTTAAGATACTGGAAATGGCAGTATGGGGGACTGCTTCCTACTTCCCACTGCAGACTCTTTAGTGAAAATTAAAGTCACACAATAAACTAGCAATGCACCTTCTTTTACAACCTTCAAATGGAGATATTTCAACATCCTTTTTGTTCTTTTTTTCCCCCTGGTGAAAAGATATAGTTCTACCTACAGAGAAGAATTATAGTCCTTTGTTATTGAAGCCACATGCCTTTTAGTTACCCACACGCTGTATGGCCAGTCAAGAGAATTATTTCCTAAGTAATTCAGAGGGTGAGTTAATAGCTTATTTTTTTCTTCGATGTATGTGTTGTACTGCAGAGATACAAGGACATATAGTTTTTGTAAGCCCTTCCATCATGAAAAGTGGTGTTAGATAACTAATAATAACTATATATATACTCTTAATAACTATAAGAGTAAATTTCTTTCCCCTTTCTCATCCCTAAAACAAATATTGAAATATTCAGCAAAAAAAAATACATACTTTCCTATTAGAAACATTATAAGATTTGCATTTGACTAGCTTAATTTCATGCCCTTGAATACCTTGGAAAATGAATTGATGAATACACTTAAATGCCAAACTCATCACTAGGCCTATCAGTTCCTCAAAGAAGCATCTACAGTGTATAAACTGGTATGACGAGAGAGATTTTCTAGTTCACCTTGGATATGTCCTCTTATGTTGATACTTACATGAATAGCCAACAGCACTTTTATGTGGATGATATATGACTTACATATAAAACTACGCCAGCTATGTGTCTTCTACCTAGTATAAATGAAATATTAGGCAAGTCTTCAAGATGTTGCTTTTATTTCATTTGAACTTTCATAAAACTACTTTACTGACAACTGAAAGCACAGCCACGCTATAAATGCAAACTTGCAATTATCACAGATACGAGGTTTTATCAGCTCAAGGACATATTAAAAGGTTACTCATCTTCTTTATATCATATTTCATATGATTAAATGTTAATGAAAAATTATATTGTAGCTAAAACAGTAGCAGTCATTATATAACAAAATTTTTATCCAGTTGTGCTGTTTTTCAGACGTGGTTTTATATATATATGTAGGTATAGATATAGATATACATATATGAGATACTGAAATTTCTCCCTATTTCCAAAGTCTGATTTTTTGCCAGAACTCAGCTTCTTTTCAATATGTTCTTAGTGTGAATAAAATAGAGTGCAACATATTCCTACTTAATCTCTCAAATAAAATAAGAAAATTTTGTAGAACTTCAGGTATGTAAATTAAATTCTAACATTTCCTGAAAACTATTCGTAACTTCAGTTCTGATTTCTCTGTATGAGTTTAGGCAGTCATCTAAAAAATCTGTTTTAGACCAATTTCTAAAACCATGGAAATATGCAATGCCATCATGTGAGACTTATGTATGCTAAAACCCTGAAACCTCTCTTACAGTGTTAAGCTTTGCTCAGTACAAGTTCCATGTGGCAGACTAGAGTTATTTAAATAAGGAAAGACAATATTAGGAATGCATTTAGAGCAAGTCATTCATGACAAGGAGCTGCATGCTTCTTTGCGATGACTTTTGAAATATGAACAACGATTGTGGCACCATATGCTTCAGAACATGTTCCCTTTCTGGTCAGTTAAATAATGTCCATATCAGCAAAAATCAGTGAAAGGAGAGATAAACTCATAACAAAAGGACTCCTCCATGGGGGATTTCCCTCAAGAAGTAAAAAATGCTGGATATTTCACAAAGTGATGCACTACATAAACTATTCTAACTGTAAATTATTTGGTGTGTCAGGACTGGACAGCAGAGGGAAAACCTGAAACACACAACCAAATTGGAAATAAAGCTGTTGCTACTGCTCACCAGGTTAAGATCATCCTAAGTAGAGAATAATATATAGTCTTTTAAATAAAACATATATACAAATTGCACAGTCATAATGTTGTTGAAATATTACTGCTAGCTCCAAATACTCAGGAATTGCTTAGCCCCAGGCCATAATATTTTCCTAACAGAAATGAATATTTTCTAAGCAGAAAGAACAATTTCCTGCTTGAAAATAAGTCATCAGTTCAGTAAAGGATCCTACTCTTTTCAAGTCAGACTCTTAGGCTGAACTTTGTTTTTTTAAAAAAGTTTCCTATTCAGCCAACCCTGATGAAGTGAGTTTGTTTCTTTTTCTTTTCCTCTTCTCCTATGTTGATTTCAGAAACATAATAAACTAAAAAATATGGCTTTTAATTCAAAATACATACATGGAAGAAAAGGCTATCTGATTATTTTTACATCAAACTCACAGTGAGTTTCCTTTCTTTTTACCACAAGACTTTATGCTACCTGAACATTTTATACTTTATATCTTTTCATCATATATTAAAAGAGACCAGGAAGAAAATGGCTAGCCAGAACATATGTTCCTGTCATAAATAGAGAAACTCACTGTAATTTAAAGGCTACCTAAATTTCAATCAGTAATTACAGAGAAAAGTTAACATAGCTGAACACTATTAAAGAAGTCCTAGCAGCATAACAACAGTATAAAAACAAGTGTTTGACTTTTGCACAATAGTGTTCTGGAAGTCAGATAACATTTAAAAATGTCTGAATTTTGAAAGGAAGTTATTAGCACCAAACGATTCCATGAAACCCTCTAGAACAGGGGCAGGTGCTGGAGGTGTGTGAGAAGGTCACTGATGCAGCTCTCTGTAACCAGCAAGGACAGTCACTCACACTGGGACAAGCTCTCCAGCTTGATTAACATGGACTTTCTCAAAATGAGACATAAACACAATTTTGAGCTGTCAGTAGTATTAACTGATAAGAATAATATCTCAGGTAATTAAGCTGGAAAGCTCTAGTTGATGATTCTATTTACAAATTTTTGACTATATTCAAATGATTTTTAGTATCAAAACTTCTCATTGTTTCTTGGATACAAGGCCAAAAAAAATGTAAACTTTACATTGTTCTTTGGTTTTTTTTAAAAAAAAATCAACATAAATTTATATTTAAAAGTCTTTTTGTTATTTTCTCTTTTTTTTTCCAGCTAGATCTATTTCTTTTGCTAAAAATGTTTAATAATTACTCTTTTATTTTCCAAGGTGTAACATCTTCTGACGTGTAAGATTTTGCTATGAATATTAATGCACATCTTCCTGAGAACATACATATCTTTTGTGGTAATTCTGTATCCCTGTAATGGAGATTTTGAGAGATAACTTTTTTTTTCAAAATGTTCTCTGCTTTGTCTTTCCCAAAATTAGAATAAGAACATCACCGGTTTCATCTTCCAAGTCTTTTAACATCAGATGTTTATCTTGAGTCAGCCTTTGACTGTGCTCAAGCTCACTCACATCCAATCATCAGCTTTTATCATCAGGGCTTCAACACATCTGACATGGACCTTGATTTCCCAGGTGATGCTCAAGACACTACAAGATTTCAAATAAACAGAAAACAAACGGCAACAGCATGTGAATGAGAAAGCTAGCTGCCTTGACAAAGACTCATGAATACTTCAGAGAACAGAAAGTGCAGGGTGTTATTATATTTTTTTTTAGAGAGTCTCAAGCATAATTCTTTTAATAAAATGACAGTTTGGAAAAGAGGTTTTTTTTCTCATTCTGCTATAGCATAGGGAAATGTAAACTGAATTTCTGCAGGGGTGCATAAGCCAGTTGCAATGCACTGGGCTATAATGAAGCAGCTTAATTTTCAATTCATCAGATACCTTTATCCAAGGAAATCTTTTAGTAAATTCAGTAAATATGCTGATTCATATTCAGTGCAGTAGTAATTCATATTTCAATATTAATTCATACTGTTTGTTCTTATCAAAAACATTGGAATACATTTACCAGAGCTGCCCCTGAAAAGATAAGCTTGTTGTACAACTTTGCAGGCACACAGGTTACCTTTCTGGAGATTATATTCTCTCACTTGGTTATATATTTTCTGAGAGAAAAAGGAAAGGAGGATATGTTCCCACAGTTTTGCTTTATGTAAATGTTGTTTTGAATGTTATTCTGTGATTATCATCTAAATTTTCCTTTTTAAGGTTTATTTGGCTTCATAATCTAGCCTGTGTAAGTAAGGGATGGATTTCCCACGAGAATTAACCATGTCTGCACTTGCAAACATGTGCAATTAGGTAGCTTGCAAGGCAAGGTAAAAGAGGTACTTGTATCCTTAATATCTCAGTGCAAAAATCCATGCTGGAGTATTCTATTTTAAATGAAAAACAAGTGACAGGACTGTATTCTGACCTTGAAACACTTATGAAGAATTTTAATCCTTCAGATTCTTAGGTAACCTAAGTATACTATATTATTCTAATGTCTCTTACTCCCACTTCCCTCCACAGTTATTGAAAGCCTTTTTCACAAAATATAAAAAAAAATGCATTGAACTAAAAATTAAACCCCATGTAAATGATTCAAGTGAAAAAAAATATTTAAGGAACCATTAAGAAAATTAAATTGTTTACCACACTCTCCCAACTGCCTAAATCTGTTTTTAAACTCCAAGACACAATGTTATGGATTAGATTCACAAAGTAAGCTCAGACAAAGAATATTCCCTTATTCTGAAATTTTGTTCTCCACTTAATTTTCAGTTTTCACCTGCAAGTCTTACACAGACAAAGACTCTCATGCACAAAACTTATAGGTCTTTTTTATCTATGAAAGTCCTTTTAAATAGCTATTCAATTTTTTTTTTCTTACAGACACTGTTTAATGATAATATTATGAGTGGAAGTATGGATCTAAGTAAACTATGAACGAGTGAAGAGTCCTAACATTGTGGAAGAGCTCAGAAATTAAATATTGATGAAATTAAGCACAAAAAGAATGTAAAAATAATTTAGAGAGGATATCATGTTCTTATTTTTATGCATCTGATAATGTTTTTAACCAGACAATTACTATTCATTAATTATATCCTGAAGTTATGAAAGATCATCTCATACATGAGATTTTTATATTATGATCAAAAAAAAGAGATACAAGTTTTTGTTATATTGGTTTCTCAACTACAAAAATCTCAGAGAATCAACACTAACACCTACAGTGTATCATTACGCACTTACTCATTCCCATTTTACAAACAAAAGAGAAATTATTTTTCAACATTTTCATATATCTATTTTGTAAATTTTTTTTGAAATTTATCTCAATTAATATTTGCATATGTAGAGAATAGAAGATCCATTCCAAAGCTCGTCAGAATTGTTTAGTCAAGGTCAATCAACAGTTTTGAAGGTATTTTTTCCAAAATTAGAATGCATTTGCAGAAATTCTTTCTCAGACTCCACAAGAGTTTATCAATGGGACTAAAATGGTTTTGAAAAAATTATGTGGTGTAAAGGTTATGGCCACATGTCTGAAATCTGGTCACTAGTATTCATAAACTAACAACGGTTATTAGCTGACCAAAATGCATTTTAGTTTCATACATTTTTTAGACTAACAAAAATCTTTTAGGATACAATATCACCTTAACTAGAAGCCTTGTGACTGATTTTCTTAGTGTTCTATATTATTAGCTTGAATCATCACTGATTGAATGGAAAATGATTTGGCCAAAATCTGTTTAGAAACACATAAATGTAGGTCTTAAATGCCACTTTATAATACCAAGAGCAATGCAAGCATTTATTAATCCAAAAGATAATGCTGAGTATTACTGATTGCTGCTGTCAGAAGACAATCAACCTAATGGAATATTCTTGTTGAAATAACAAATTGCTGTATGACTGAAATATTTACAAAGAATGGTTAAATTCTTACAGCTGAATCACAGTGTAGATATCACTGCTAAATCATGAAAAAACATCAGTCAAAACAGCCATTCAGGTCCATCAAATAAATAGATTGTATGTTACTTCTAAAAATTTCTCCTTTTGAGCCTTTAGAAGCCATATTTTAGGGGAGGGTTTCTTACTCCTAATTAGTGCATAGAAAACCAAAAACATTGTGCACAGCATCTATCAACTCATTCAGTGCCTGATGAATTATCAACTCATTAACATTATAATAGCAAACAATTATACTTCCATTTTCCATGGGGAGTACTTGCAGGGTTCAGTCCGCAGCAGCTGGTTTCTGCAGCAGCTACCACTAGATCCCAATCTTCCCAGGTGGTGGCACCAGGGTCATGTGAACCTCTGAGACTGCAGCTCCACTCCAGCTGTTCTTGTCACATTTTCAAACAGAAACAACAGTTTCCAGGAGCTGCTCCAGATCTACAGTTTCCTCAGAAGCTGAGACTGATTTTTATTTTATTATTTTATTTATATGTGAATATAATTTTATTTATACGTGAAATGTGAGACTACTCAGGCTGACATTTCTGAGGTAGCAGCTCTGCCCTATGGTCTCCGCTGCATCTGACTTGCAGAGCCTTTTCTCCATATCATTCCCCTCCAGACTTCTAGTCTTCCCTATAAATGGAATTCAGACCTCTTGTGCAGGCTGCTACTGCTTGAAATTTGTTTATGGATGACACATATAGCATACAGGCACACACAGAAAATTAAAGGTAACCCAAGGAAAAGTACACAGAGCCCAGTGTCTCCTGGTATCAGCACCCAGCTCCTGACTTACACACTCAGCACAGTGGCAGAGTGGGTGCTCATCCCTCTCACATAAGCATGACAAACGGGAAGCTCTTGCTCATGAAACCCTCCTGATGGAGCTTATTTAGAAGAGCAAGCAGATGTTGCACTGGCTGGTGCAGACACTGCTGGGCACAAAGACAGACTGCCCCCTCTTCACATCTCACCAGCCTCTTTATCCTCTTTCCTATTTTCTCACTCTTATTCCTCCTTTTGCTGCATTTACTTCTAGAATATCCCTAGAACCACCCCATTAGTTTTGTACAGTACAAAATACTTTTTCCCAACTTCAGCTAGCATGCCTGGTACCTTGTTAGGCAACAATCTAAAGCCTTAAAGAGATTTTGGGGAGAACTTGTCTGACTCCTCCAAGTAGATTTCACAATTGAGCAGAGGGCTGTTTTTTCCCCCTTTGACAACTACACAAGTGGCCAAGTCAGGGTGGTCTGTTTGCACAACTCAAGTTATTGGAGCTCCTCTTCTGTTTTCTCTTTTCCATACCTTTGTGGTTATGGTGAAAAGACTTTAAGTATATAACTAAAGAGCAGCGAAAGAGAATGCAGGTTTTGAATTGTAGGTTTAGTCTTGAGCACCTCAAAGTTACTTAAATTATTTTTTCTTGTTTCAGCACCTGCCTGGGGTGTTGGGTATCACCATGGGGGATGGGATGCTTTCCCAGTCTGGCTGAGGAACACCTAGGTGGATAGACACTGGAGTTGCTGTAAAACACCAATTTCAGTCCTGACTGCATCGACATGAACAGGACCTGCCTAATTTAAACACTTCATGTCAGCTTAATTGTAAGTGCTGTGGAAAGCAGACCTTTACAAGTGCCCAGATTTCCTGTTGGAGGGAATGGGACAGGGACTTGGGACACCTTTGGGCATAAAGGGTAGGCTTTTCTGCCTGAGGTAGTTTCTAGTTGCTGAGTGTCTTTCTAGTATTCTACTACACAGCAATGAAGGTAATAAGAGGTTGTAGACTACTTCCTCATTGAAATAATATTTATGAATAAATACTCTTCTACCTGTAGATGAAAAACTATGCTTTTCCTACCTTTTATAGACCTTGATCGTATCTCTTTCCTTTGTGCATGAGTTTGTTTGGTTGTTTTGGGTTTTTTTTAAATGTAGGGTTTTTCTGTTAAATATTTCATTTATTTTATATAAACACTGCTGTTGTATATAATTTACTATGTTCTTAAAGCTTGGAAAAATATTACTTCTCTGAATAAATATAGTTGTTAAAATAACATAGTTTCAAGTACTGTAGTGGGCCTGATGATCATTAAATCAGAAGAAATTAAATTATAAAATAAAAATAGTGCAGGGTATTAAATTTTAAACTTAAAGAACCAGCAACAAATGCATAAAGGCATGGAAAGTATGTTAGAAAGCAATTGCAGGTCTTAAAATGCACAGAATAAGTAATGATGAAAAAGAGTTTAAATCTGTAGAAACATTTCTACCATATAATGAAAATAAAGTATTTTTGGTATTTACATCATGCCACTTCTGACTCGTAAGTAAATTCCATGTGATGATATTTTGAAATATCTGCTGGGGTTTTGATCAGTCAAGAAATTTGATACGATATTGTATAATTGGAGCATGAACATGGGTCTAGGCCCACAGTGGGATATCACTTTCCCATTGTGTGCTTATACTCAGAAAAGTCAGCTTAATACAGATGACAGACAGCAGAACAGAAGCCATAAGCTGTTTTTTCTTCTAAGAAAAATAAAGAAAACCAGAAAATTATATTTTCTATAATATGATAGGAAAACATTTCAAGTGTAACATACAGCTAATAAAATAACCAAAGAAATTAGAGAAAAACATCCTCTTCCATTTTCCTTATTCAAATGTGTGAATTACATCTAGGACATTAAAAATATCCTAATTCCTTGAAATAAGTGGAAGAAGAAAGAAGAAATAGAAAATAATATGAAAACACAAATTCCATGGGCAGTAACAACTGTAAATGTGTGAATCTTCACTGAAATCTAATGCACTATAGAGGATTTGTATAAATGGGATAAGGCCAAAATGGACATGAGAACTTTGTAAAATCAGAATGTTTTACTTTCAGACTTATACAGGTTTCCATGAGGTTTTTTTTCATGGAAAATTTAGCAGTTGATACATTAAGGTCAGTCTGAGAGTTGGAAAATAGTAATATTAATTTTCAAAATACTACCATTAAAACCCCACTATAAATCATTAAAAAAAACCCACTTTTCTCTCTTTTGCCTTCTCCCTAATTTTCCACCCTTTTTACCCCTCATTTTTGCATATTCTAAATGCAATACAGACCTATTTTAATAAAATGCCAAATCTTCCTGATATGATGTACTAGTTATGTCACAGCCAGCCTGGTCAAGCTGTGTTAAAGAACACAGACAAGAGATTCACATTAGATTTCAACCACAGAATGAAGATAAATGGTTTGGTGCATTTGAGAAGGAAGGTCCTGTGGGATGTAAATGTGAAATGCACTGGTGATGAACATAGCTGTGGCCTGTGGTCAATATAAAAAAAATGTTGAAAAATAAATCTTCATGCTGGCTTTCTAAAGGACGCATGATATAGGCTGTGTGATATCACACTAATTGAAAATGAAGAATTCTCTGGAAAGTGAGATGTTTAAAGCTATTCTTTCAGGTAAGACCAAAAATCATGATTCTATACCATTCCAGAGGTGAATAATAAATCAAGCATAATTATATAATCGATATAACTGGGAAAAAATCCATTATTATTTTTGCATGAGATGCTGATATAGCAAGTTCTGCCACATGTCTTGTGCTGAAATACAGGTTATTAAAATCAGAAAATGTTCCTATTTAATACTGCCTTTATACTTGTGTCCATTGCAAATTGCTAAGTGGAATAGCAAAATAAAGACCAAATTTTCCTTTGTAGTACAATCTCTACACAGTTTTTGTTTTGTTGTGCACTATTCTGGAGTTTTTTAAGAATATGTGTTGGAACTAAAGATCGTGAAAGGAAATACTATACAACAAGAATTACGATTGTCTGTATAAATCTACATAATGCAGAATGACTTTCAAGATGTCAAAGATATTGGAAATATTTTTTAAAAATTAGTTCTCCTACTTTCTATCCATGAATCATGGACAGCCTCCTGCATTTCCTAAATTATGCCTCCTTAATTAATAGAAGTGATTTTGGTTTACATTAGTCTAGCTTATCATAGACTACAAGCACAACTGCTCAGTAAGATCTTGTACTTATATTACCATGAAATCACTGTTAAAATATAGGATTTAAAATAAGCACCTGCTTAAAAAATTAAATCTGAATAAATAGAGGAATAACCTTTCTTTCCTATATGGAACCAAATAACTTGGGTGCAGCTCTGTGAAAAAATTAATTTAATTATGGTTTTCCTTTATGCCAAGTTTTAATTAAGTGCATACAACTATATATCTACAGTAAATCTTGGACAGTATCAAGGAAAATATAATTTCATATGACAGGTAAATTCATGTATGTTCTAGGCTTTTACTTCCATACTGTCTTTAGTCTTGTATTTCTATTCTGTCAATTCTTTCTTTGATTATTCACTTTTAAAACAAATTTGTTCAGATTGAACTGTGTCACCTGGAAAGACCTTTCAGATAATCCAACAGCTATTTCTTTTCCTAATATATCCAAGATTCTGCAAATGGAAAGTATTGGCACAGCTTCCAGAACGGTTATTATAGGTCATCCTTCACAAACAGCGTGGTTGCCAGAAAAAAATTAGATTACATTTGGATTCTAAAGAAGTATTTTAAAAGCCCTTGAGAAGATATGAACCTCTTAGTGATCTACAGCATTTGACTGAATTCATTACAGATACATATTATATTACATCTATGAAACTGTATCAAATTTTTTCTCACTAATAACTTAATTGTTTTCTATTTTTGTTTGTTTCATATCTGCATAATTCTTGACAAAAGTATGTCTTTTCTGTTTTCTTTTCTAAAACACTCAATAGAAATAAAGTGAAACAGAACAGGCCTTAACCTGGGGTAAAGTGTTCAGGAAAGTTCTCAAAACCAGAAGTCTTATCTGCTACTTATTTTTCCAAACTGGCAATATACATTAATAGTAGAAAAACTGTCACTCTCGTGTCTTTTATCAGTCATATAAAGTGACATACCATCATTCATCAGGGGAGAAAGATGAAATTTGACTTTCATTCCAATCAGGTGTGCTTTTACTGCTTCATTTCTACTCTTGCGCTCATCTGCAATATTTGCCCTTTTTGACCTTTGGTCATGAGGCCACTCTCTGTGACTGTAAGTTTTCCTAGATAAAGAATAATGCCTTAAAATCATAACTCTAATTTGTGTTTGCTTAAGCTAGTCTAAGCTAGAATCACCCTTCTAGATCTAGATTTTGAACACTTGATATGCCCCATGTAAATAACATTTCCACATCCCAGTGCTGGCAATGCAGAGACTGACATCTGAAATTTCAGTTTTCCGTGCTATCAGCTCTGTACTCTAATTTTCACCTTAAGCTACTATTAATTTACAGCATGTTTGTCTAAAATTTGGTAGTAAATTGGTGCACCAGGTTCAACACCTTACGGAATATTTGCAGTTTGTTGATATTCAAATTCTTGTCTCTGGCAGATTAATATCTGCAGTTAAGCTTGACGGTGTTACTTGTGTAACCTGCAACTGATATACTATATAAAAAAATGGTATATTCTTTAATCATTGGAACAATCCAGATAATAAGACTGTTAGTTCACTTTTCAAACATGCATTCTTCTGTATCTTATCCTACCCAGTGACACAGTTAAAATATAAAATTTACTTTCTCTTTTTATTTTCTATAACATGACCTGAAAAACATTTGAATATGTAAGTACTTAAGGATATGCAGCAATGAGATAATAGGCTTAATTCTATAACCATTGTAAATCAATTGAAACCATGTTTTTATAGCTTATAAATCACTGCAAAAGAGTTTAGAAAAATTGTTTTGAATTCTGGTCAGAATATGTCAAAATCCTTACATTTTGGTTTCCTGATCCTTTCCAGTTGAAATACACTTCTGTGTTTACAAGGAACTGCAGTAGTAATGCTTGCAGCAATCTCTGAGATTCAGCTGAGGGAATGGTTTTGCAAAACTGTTATGTTAACTGGCCTTCAAAATTCCATTCCCTTTTTCCCTAAGGTACAAACTGACCCTGTTTTACCAAGCTGACTTTTGCTCTTTGGGGAAATTTTGGAAGGATGGCAATGCAAACAGTCAAAAAACGAGCTAGTATTATTGGTAAAGCATGAGCAATGGACACACCCCACGCCACCCCTAAATATCGGCAGGTATAAAGAGATGACAGTACAAACTGGTATTTCAGCTATAGATCTTTCACCAGAGACTCAAGTGGCACATAAAATGGAAGTCACTTCATTATTTTCTTCTGCAGGGTAATGACAGCACATGTCCTAAGAAGGACAAAGGTATCTAGTAGTCCAAATGTATGGCAATGCTGTCTTTTTAATAATTTTCTTTATGTATTTTGGGATATAGATCAAGAGATAGCTTATTGGAGGCTGAGAGTTCAAACTCCGACCATGTCATGGAGGGGACTCTCCAATGACTCTTCAGGTCAGGGAAAAAGAAAAGCTCTCAAACTTAGAGAACAATAGAAACGTTTACACTTTATTTAAAAATTTATTTAACACCATTTATTATTATTATTAATTATTATTATTTCAATTACTTAAGATCACAATAATGATGTACCTGTGAATTACCATATACCTTTCCAAAAGGCACCTAGACTTGTTCTGCATAAAGCATCTCACAAGCAAACAAAATTAAAGTTAGATGGGGAAATGGAATTCTGAACTTTGATTGTTTATGTACATTCTTTTTCCTCTATGAAAGGAATTTATATATAAAGCCACTGGTGGGCTTTTTTCTTTTGGGGTCATATCAAGGGAAATTTTCTTCCTACTGTCATGATATGATACTGCAACATATAATCTCCTTGGTCAAATTTCATCATGAAGAAGAAGTACAGCCAATATATGTGCAAGAAAGCACAAAACCCATCCCAATCATTATTCTATGACTAAATATTGGTAATAATTGGAATCTCTGTTAATTACATGCATTTTAAAAATCATTCTTCAAAGCAAGAGTTGTAAGATAAATGCAACTTAATTGAAAATGTCTTTAAAATACTTCAGTGATGTATTTTAATCATCAAAATGAACAAGTCTTTGGTTTAAAATTGCTGAGAAATCAACACATTTTATTTAGGGAGGATAAGTTAGAGAATGTGACTGCATAACTGTTTTAGGAAAATGAACTAAGTTTGAATTCTCATAGGAATTCATGTATTTAAAATATATAGTTGAAATTAATGAAAAATTGGAAAATTATGCCATCATAGGTTAGAAAAATTAGGAGGTTTAGATAATATGTGAAGAGATTTTAATCTATTATTTCTATCCTAATTTTAAATTGTTATGGAAAAATATTTAATAAGTTACTTTGAGTCACTCTCTGAATTTCTAGTATTCCTATTAATACATTATGCTGACATCAGTTGGGAAAAGTATGTTGCTGGAGTCACAAAAGGGACCTGCAAGCTATCTTTCTCTACATTATACTGCACCCATAAAACTGGATAATATGATCTACCTTATTCTGCAGGGTCCGTAGAGGATGGTGAATGAAATTTCTAGAGCATACTTATTAGATACTGCAACCATTTCTGATAATGTCTTTATCCAAAGGTGTTAGGTGAAAATGAGATCCGGTTTGTAAAGTGTTCAGCTGAAATTACATGCTACTAATAACATATTACAACTAACCACAATCTATAGTGCAGTTTATATTTTATTTTGATATCTGACAGAATTTTATAAATATATAGATATATATGCATATATATATATTTCTCTTTATGTTCCCACATATGTATTATATATATACACATATAATTTTTTTTTACCAGTATGGCCAGAATTCTGACATGCAGAAAGGAAGGAAAAAAATTCCTTTACAAAGACCTTTACGATTTCTATTTCTCTTATTTTTCCCTTAATTAAAACTAAGCTTCTATTTCAACCCACAGATATTGGTTGTTTCTTGGTTTTCTTTATTCTCCTCCCAGTTTTCTTTGTAGTGTGGAAGTAAGTATTTGTGTGGTACTTGGTTGCCAACTGGGGTTAAACCATGAGAAATTCTTATATTTTGAAGACTCAACCTTCTAAAGAGAACCCCTATAATGAAATATTTCTCAACATTCTCCCCTGTATTGAAAGCTACTCTCAGAAACAGGATGAGCACTTGAGGGGAACGGTAGAGGCTGCCTTGACTAAATGAAGTTTGAAGTGGAAGCAGGTGTAAAAGGAAGTAATTTGAGTGGAAACTTCAGCTTGGATAGATTTTTTAACCACTGAGTGTTAATCTTGAAGACCTTTGGAGTACTTAATGGCTTAACCAGGCCTACTGTATTATCAGGACTTGCATTGTATTTACCTTGTTGACTTTGGAAATATTCACTTGACATATTCGTAGCTGTGAAGGATGCTGTACCCCTTAAACTCACTTTCTCAGCTGGAGAAAAGGTATCTTTTTCATGTTCACAATATTTTATTCTCATCATGTCTGGGCTTGATTTAAACTTAATTCAGAACTGACACTCATCATCTTTATTCAATTCCCACTGTTCAGGGGAAAAAAAAAATGTTTAGACAGTATCAATGTATCCCAAAAATTCAAACAAAATAGTTTATATTCCACTAATTTTGAAATTTTTGAATTCCCAAGTCCCCTAGAGTTTTGTTCCCTCTACTTTTAAGCTCATAAACTAGAACTTGTTGTAGGTTCTACTCATGTGAATTATTTTAATGGTCTTTAGTTTGAATTGCATTATACAGCATAACTTTATGTTCCTAGAATTTGAAGGCCATTATTACTGCTATTTGGGCCTTTTGTGTGAAATAGAGACATGTCTCAGTCTCATGTCTCTTTCAGGCTGGTTTCTCCATGTCTCGATTGACCTATCAGATCTTAAAATTCTTTCCATGTGCTTTCCCTTTACCAAAAGATTTATACTTTTTACCTATAGTAATTCTTTTTGCAGAAATAGATCTTCTTCTGTCTTTCTCCAGGAACAGCTCACAGGTTTGGGATAAAAACAACTCTTGGAAAAAGAAAAGTGCGATTTTTAAGTCCCTTCAGTGTGAGAGCAACCTGGTTACAAAACCCTAAGGAACTTTGTGTCTGCTGTTACTGTTAATAATCTTTTATATAGTTAGACATCTGACATTTCCTGTTTATATTTAAGGATCTGAACATGGATTTTATGCCACATTCCTTCATAATGTATGTGTTCTTTAGATACAGGCTCAAAAGAAGATAACTCTAGAGAGATAGTCTGGGAAATATCTTCTAAGTAAACTACTTTCTTATAATTTGCAAATAATATCAAAACACTTTTAAGCAAGAGCAAAACGTGCATTCAAAACATTTTCTTTATGATTTTTCCAATGCTAAAGAGCATATAGATCAAGAAAAATATATTTTTCAAGAGTTTTTATTACCATAGATGGTGATAACAAAGAGCATGGGATAAAGTGAGAAGCATTTTCATTTCTAAAGGTATTTGCCAAAGTTTTTAAGGAATCTAATGTAAATTATTGCATTACAATTAGAAATTCCTTTCCATTTCAGGACTGAATTTTTCTTTATTTTTGAAATGAACAATTTTGTATGCTTATATTAAAGATTTATGGAATTTTTACTATTAGCAATATCATTATCCTGTTAATAGTTGTATATTAAAAATTAAATTATAAGGATATATACCTACAAACCTAGAGACTAGTTGTAGATTAGCTTTTGCACAATTTGCAAGGCTGAAAATAGAGACTAGTTTAATTTGTAACAGATTTTGTTAAGTGGGCTTATGGCTGGAGGGACAAGCAATATTTGTATAGTTAAAGAATACACAAACTTGTCTCTTGTTTTTAAATATACATTGTATTTACCTGAGAGTCTTTCCAAAGGAGGAGCTAATCATTGACTAAAGATGAATCATTTTGTCTGACAGAGGTTATGGAAAGATACAGCTATTGAGTTCCAACTTCCATTTGACTGGCTTTATATAAACATTTAAAAATTTTATTTTAAGGTATTTAAAACTTCATTAAGGTGGTCATTACTTAGTGTTGGGGTTATACCAGTGCATTCCATGTTATCAGAGCTGCATGACTGCTGAAGATTAACGCGTACAGTATTTTCAGTAGTATTATAAGACATATAGATCAGATATCTATCTTATAAATAGATAATTCTTATCTTTTCCTGCTTCTAAAAATGGAGAATGTTTTCTCCATCTAATAGTTCTTAAAGAAAAGTCTTGTTGAACATGTGAACCAAACAAGCTTTTTCTTTGAGAGAGAACAGCTGTAGCATAGTTTGCCATCACAAAATGAAACACAAGAAGATTGTAAACAAAATAATATTTTTTATATTTACATTAAAATATTTTCAGATTTTGTTTTTACAAAATTCATCATTTATTGCTATAACCCATTATCTTACAAGTAAAATCCAGGCTCCCTAAAAGGATATTTTTTCCCTTTTTGAAAATTCATACAAGTATCCTAGCAATTTTTTTGTCATGGAGTGTGAACAGCAAATGAAGGCCAACAAGAAATGCTTTAGGGAGCAGCAGAGTATGGGAATGGCAGGAAAATAATGCATCAAAAAAAAATTTCATGTCATAAAATTTTTCATATGTAACTGAGCTATAAGATTTTAGTAAGCTTAGCTAGACTGGTTATTTTACATATTGAGAGTAGGACCTAAATTACAGAATCATAGAATGTGTAAGGTTTAAAGGGACCACTGGTTGAGACATCTGTTTTAATAGGATGATGTCCAGATTGTTCTTCAGTGTCTTTAGTGAGGTCACAACCCCTCTGGGCAGCCTGTTCCAGTGCATGGTCACATGCACTTTAAGGAAATTCTTCTTCATATTCAGGTTAAACTTTCTGTGCATCAATTTCTGCTCATTGCCTCTTGTCCTACTGTTTAGAACCACCATTACTTGGCAAAGGTCTGATTCCTTCAAGATTTTGGTTCTAATGAATAGCACAAACTTCTATTTAAACAGATACCACCAATTAATTTTTCAAATAGCCTATAAAAGTGAATTCCCTCTGGAAGTGGTCTTTGCTTTCTTTCACTGTCAACCCTCCCCAAACCCCTTTTATGTAAGTTTCCTTGTTTAAGTTTCCTGCCTAATCTTTCTTCTTTCCTTTTGTGACCTACAGCTCCTTTCCCTCTTCTCCTTTGTTTATATATCTGCTGCTTCATCACAAAAAGGACAAAGTGATATTTACAAGAATTACACTGTTTATTGTATTTTCACATTATTTTGCTATATGAGATCACTTCAAGCTTTTGAACACTTTCCTCTGTATGCTCAAGCAACTGCTAGATTTAACAGCTTGTAGTCATACAGCAAACATAACAAGCCAACAGATGAACAAAACCTTAATTGCTGCATATATCTAACTTGGCAAAATGAGCAACAGCACATATCCTTCAGTTACAAGAGTTTTTTTCTACTTTCAGCATGAACATATTTTATAAACAAAAATTAGCAACTGTATAAAATATATTTGTTCTTATAAATAATAAATATTCTTATATTTATTTAAGACTTATAAAAGATTACCTTCTGAGGTCCTGAGTGAGGTACTTCAATTGTGTATTTTTTTGTTCTTCTACAGCTTATCTCCTTCCACCACCCTATTAATTCAATCAAGTTTCCAGAAAAGTGCACTGAGGAAACAATTCTTCCTTGAGATTAAAATTAATTATGATTTAATGATGAAACATTCAAATATTTTGGATATACCAGCTTCCTAAATCTTGGAATTAAATACATCCTTTCATGATGTTTAGATATTTTTCAAAAATGAAGCATATCCTTAAAATTAGAAGTTATTCTCGATCACTTCTATTCACCATATTTATTGATGATTTTATTAGGTTTTCTCTCTTTAATTTATCAATTTGCATAGAGACTTAGATTCTCAGAAGAAAAAGACTGGTGATTAAGTGTGAATGTCAAGGTTTAGATGCAAACTATTTTTTCCACTGCACTTGAATAAATTTTCTTTGGTAACTGCTATTTGAAATTAACTGTCTGTAATGTACCAGAGAATATAAGTAAAACAATGTCCTGTTTTTTTAAGCACATAGTAGAAATTTACTATGACTTCCATATGGACAGGCAAGCTTTCCTAACATATCCTATGTATGAAGTTCTCATGAGCATATGACATACACTCTATGTCAGCAATCCTCTAAGAAAAATTTGAATTTTGAAAAATTGTTGGAAATTACAGAAACATGATCTGTTTTGACAGTCAACAATGGTGTTGGATTTGAGTGGCAAGGTTTTGGTAGCAGAGGACCTTCAGGAGGCAGCTTCTGTGTGTCTGACAGAGCCAACCCCAGCTGGCTGTAAGATGTACCCTCTACTGTCCAAGGCCAAGCCCATCAGAGATGGGAGCACCTTTGGTATAATGCATTTGTGAAGGTGGCAAAAATGCTGCACAATAGAAACTGGGAGAGAGGAGTGAGATTATGGGAGAGAAACAGCCCAGCCTACACTGAGGCCAGCTAAGAAGGAGGGGGAGGAGGGGCTCCAGGTGCCAGAGCAGAGATCCCTCTGCAGCCCATGGTTACAGACAGCCCATGGTTACAGACACTCCATGGTTACAGACAGTCCATGGTTACAGACAGCCCATGGTGAGGCAGTCCATGGTTACAGACAGCCCATGGTGAGGCAGTCCATGGTTACAGACAGCCCATGGTTACAGACAGCCCATGGTGAGGCAGTCCATGGTGAGGCAGTCCATGGTTACAGACAGCCCATGGTGAGGCAGTCCATGGTTACAGACAGTCCATGGTTACAGACAGTCCATGGTTACAGACAGCCCATGGTACAGACAGCCCATGGTTACAGACAGCCCGTGGTTACAGACAGCCCATGGTTACAGTCTATGGTTACAGACAGCCCGTGGTTACAGACAGCCCGTGGTTACAGACAGCCCATGGTTACAGACAGCCCATGGTGAGGCAGTCCATGGTTACAGACAGCCCATGGTTACAGACAGCCCATGGTGAGGCAGTCCATGGTTACAGACAGTCCATGGTTACAGACAGCCCATGGTGAGGCAGTCCATGGTTACAGACAGCCCGTGGTTACAGACAGCCCATGGTTACAGTCTATGGTTACAGACAGCCCATGGTTACAGACAGACCATGGTTACAGACAGCCCATGGTGAGGCAGTCCATGGTTACAGACAGTCCATGGTTACAGACAGCCCATGGTTACAGTCTATGGTTACAGACAGCCCATGGTTACAGACAGCCCATGGTTACAGACAGCCCATGGTGAGGCAGTCCATGGTTACAGACAGCCCATGGTTACAGTCTATGGTTACAGACAGCCCATGGTTACAGACAGCCCATGGTTAGAGACAGCCCGTGGTTACAGGCAGCCCAAGGTGAGGCAGCTGTGCCCCTGCAGCCCATGGAGGTCCACAGTGGAGCACAGATCTGCTGCAGCCTGTGTAGGACCCCATACTAGAGCTGGTAGAGGCTGGAGCCCCGTGGGAAGCCCACACTGGCATAAAAAATGCCTAACTAAAACATACATCTCTAGAATCCTGAAGGATTTAAGGTGCAACTTCATAGGACAAATTCTGGGTCCTGAAACCAAAGGGTTTAATTGTATGTCCACAGATGCTAAAGGTGTACATGGCAATGCCTAAGCGTCTAAATATGGTGGCAAACTGACAACTTCTGTGGCTCCTGGAAAAAGTAATACTCTTGCAATTATTATTTTTTTTTATTTTTATTAAGCAGAGAAGAGGTAATATTTTTAAGAGACAGTAACAATATGTTTCATGTGACCTCGGGGAAGAGTATATGTTACACAAGAGTAGTTTGCAGATCTTCCATCACTATTTACTTGCTCCACTACCCTGAAATAACAACATTCACCTTTGGCACTGAATTTTAGTTCAGACAGAGCACTGCTCACAAATGCTGAAGAACAAAGACAGCAGATCAGCTATTATTAGTTGAGAAAAAAGACTTTGCTTGCATATAGCATTGCAGTGCTTTTTGTATGGGGGAAGACAAATTAAATTATAATAGAGTACAACTGCTAAGGGTGAATTTCCTTGCATGTTAGTTTCTGAAATGCAAATTTTGGTTATAATTAACGACATCATCACTACTCAGCTATTGTTCTCCCTCTAACACAGATTCACCTTTTTTCTTTTTTCAAACTTGGCTGAAAAGATACTGCTTAATCCTTTGTTACATATGCTGCATGAATTCCTGGCACTAAATTAATGAGTAGTTTGTAATGTCAGCTAGAGACAAAGGGTTACGAAGTCAAGTGCAATCCTGTGAAGACAAATCTCATGATGCTCTGGCAACATTTTGAACTCCTGTCTTTCTTGAAACCTTGAATAAATATTAATGATTAAAAAGTTGGTCATGGCAATCATTTATTACAAAACCCATATGCACTCACACATATACACACATTTAATTTGTACTCAAAAATGTCAAATTGTGCTTTAATGTTTCAGTTTTCCAATTTTCTTCTTATCAAAGTACTATAAACTGCAAAAATTTATACTAAGATAAATGTTGAAAATAGAAATTTCATAAACAGGATTTTTCCTCTTCATTTCTATTGCTGCTTTAACTTGAAAATTTGTGTGTATAATATTGAATTTTGGTATCAGGACTTTTGTTATATTCACATGCATATGAAATTCTTCTGAAAAAGCACACACAAACCACTTTATAATCTTTGTCAAATTTCTTTACTTTGGAACTCAACATGTACATCAAACAAATATTTATAAAATACTGAAAGATTTAAATAGAAATATAGTTTCTGAATCAGAAAAGTAAGGATAAAACTTTTCTATTTTTCTAGCTGATTTGGTTTAATCTCTATATATATTCCAGCAATTTTTTTCTGTTCCTATTTCATCCCAAGATCATAGTTATGGAATATTGGAAAAATAAAAACTTGGGATTAAATAAGTTTCCAGAACAAAAAAAGCACTTAGGAAAGCATTATGGAAATCACTTTGTTCTATCTGGAGGATTGTACCTCAAAATCACATTACTATTTTTCTATCCCTACAAGAAAGATACTTGTAATTCTGATTGTGTTTTACATTCAAGTGATAAAAATTATCTCACTTTAAACCAGTGTATTACAATCTTTGAGATTTTATTACAACTAAGTGTAAGTAACCACTAGGTAGTTTCTAAGCTGATATCAGGAAATATTTTACATCTGTAAAATATATACACTTTACTTCTAATTAAGTCAGCACTCATAAATCTGTCTCTTCCTCTAACAAGAAAAATCTGCAAATCTTTTAAGTAAATGAAAGCCATACACCTCAAGGGAAAAAAGTACATAAAAATTGGGGAACAGGTGAAATAGATATATTAATTTCAGCACTTGAGAAATGCTTAAGAATTGGAAATCTGAACTTGAAAACTGGAGTTCTCTATAGAGTCTTGTAGAAATCTCAGGTATGCTTCTAGGTCACTAAAAAAATCTTCAGGGACTGAAGGAAATCTCAGGAGATGAAGTGATCTCAGTACTACCTCTATATCCTTAATTGCATTATTTCAGAAAACACCTGATAAAAAACCTTACTCAGCACAGCATATATGGTGCCAGAAAGATGCACCACCATTAGTGGCTCCTATTAAGAATGAATGCTACCCCTACATTTAATTAGTTTTGTTTATCACTCGTTTTATACTAAAACTCCCCTAGCAGTGCCCAGACAGTGGTCTGGATCCCTGTGATTTTATCTACATATAGATATAGAGGTATAAACAAACAAAGGAAAATATTACTGTGACAATTTAGAAACAATGAATAAAAATAATAAAATAAAGCCATTCCACCAAAAGACTCACTCAGGTTGAATAACTTGTTTTTAAAAAAATGTGCAGTATTGTTTTTTCCTGATTCCTTTCCCTGTGCTCTGAAGGTAGGGAAAAAAATTGCAAGTGTTTGAATCTGATTTTTAATTAAAAATTTCTGTGTGATTATAGCTAGATATAATAATCCAGATATTTCTCTATTCTCTATTTCTCTTCTCCTCCCACCCCATACTCCCTGGCCACTTTTTGTTTTTAAATATTTTAGGTGTTTGATTATTATTCTGTTAGCAGTTCTCCAGTTTTGTCTTTGTCAGTATGTCAGTGAGTTATTTTAATCAATATGCTTAAAAAAAATCCCCTTTATTAATTTTCTTTATCTACTGGCTATTGCTTATCAGCAAAGTTAAGAAACTTATCCTTTCTGGCAGTCATTATGGGTTTAGGGCTTCTCGGGGTAGCTGCCTTCAAAGCATTTCCAGCTACTTCACTGTGGAGCTGTCCATGGGCTGCAGGGTGAATCTACTCTGATGTGGCCTCTCCATGGGTCAAAAGGATGGGTCAAAATGCCGCCACCACCACGATCTTCTCAACAGGCTGCACAGCAGTCTCTGTTCTGGCACCTGGAACACTGTCTTAGTTTAGGGCAAATTAGGAAGGAAAACTCCAAATGGGGATTTCCCCAGGGAAATGCCCCTCCCCACTAACTGGTCCGGGAAAAGAAAAAAAATTCCTTAGAGAGAAGTGGAAAAAGCTGTTTATTTAACAGAAATTGAGTAATATTAAATAATAAAACCTCTTGCTGTTCGATGGGATGGCAAGTCTAGGAAGAAAAGTCCTTTTCATGTGGTGTAGCTCGGCTCGCACAGGTTCTTATCAGTCCCTCCGGCGCTGGAAAGTGCCGAGGCCCAGGCCCCGGTGGGCCACAGGCGTGAGCTCCCGGGGTTTGGCTGGGTGTTCAGTCCAGAGCAGGCTTGCACAGATCCAAGAAAATTGGGAAAAAAACAAACAAAGGTCCAGGGAACTCCTCTGCCTCAGCTAGCTAAAACTAACTAAAATCCAGAGAGAAGCTCTGTCCTGCTGTCTGTCCGTGCTGCAGACACCACAGTCCAGGAACAGGATGTGTGGGAGTGATGTTTTTCCTTAACACAAACTGCGCGCTTCTTCTTCCCCCTCTCTTGCTCTCAAAGCCAGTCTTAAAGGTGCAGAACTTAATATATAACATAAACCAGACGATTGGGGATACCAGTATCATAAAGTCACCCCAGGACATTCCACCCCAGATATTTCCCTACTTCATCTGGGTTCTGAATTTGTTCACGTGAAAATTCCCAGGCTGGGGGATCAGAAAATTCCTTCAGAGTCCGGCCCATTCTCTCCCATTCTCTACACCACTCAGGATTTCCCACACCTGAGTCTACTTCTGGGGCAGGGGTCTCGTTGGCTCCTCTGGATATCTCAGCCCTCACTCTAGAGAAGTTGCAGACCATATAGAGGAAGCTCAACAGCTGAACTACCAGGAAAGTGACCAGGAATGTGGTATCCTTAACACTCAGGGGAAAACTGGATATCCCCAAAGAGGGACATAACAGATTCAAAGGAGAAGAAGGAAAGAAAAGGCTGAAAAGCCTCATCCCCTGGTCTTCCTCTAACAAACTGGGTGCTGCTATTACTAATAAACTCCCAAAATGTGCTACTGGGGACTGGGAGGCAGGGTCGGGCGAAGAAACCATAAACCAAACATACCTGACAGAAAACTTCAGTAGTTCTATAAACTTCCTATAAATCATTATCACCGAGCCCAGCACAATAACCATTCTAATCCGTGCCCACTCTACTGTGAAAGAGGGCAAAGACAGGTATTAAAACCTCAAAAACTTTTAGGGACCCAGGTCCACATGAAGGCCTCCACCCCAAGAGACATTATGTATCCAAACAACATGGCTACTGACTGTTTAATCCCAATACAGAATAAATACAACCAACACTCAGTAACAGGTTTTTCCACTTTCTCTTGCCCCTGTTCAGGCGCCAAAAAAAAACGGTATTTGTCTTAGTTTAGGGCAAATTAGGAAGGAAAAACTCCAAATGGGGATTTCCCCAGGGAAATCCCCTCCCCACTAACTGGTCCGGGAAAAAGAAAAAAAAATTCCTTAGAGAGAAGTGGAAAAAGCTGTTTATTTAACAGAAATTGAGTAATATTAAATAATAAATCCTCTTGCTGTCCGAGGGGAGGGCAAGTCTAGGAAGAAAAGTCCTTTTCATGTGGTGTAGCCCGGCTCGCCCAGGTTCTTATCAGTCCCTCCGGCGCTGGAAAGTGCCGAGGCCCAGGCCCCGGTGGGCCACAGGCGTGAGCTCCCGGGGTTTGGCTGGGTGTTCAGTCCAGAGCAGGCTTGCACAGATCCAAGAAAATTGGGAAAAAAAAACAAACAAAGGTCTAGGGAACTCCTCTGCCTCAGCTAGCTAAAACTAACTAAAATCCAGAGAGAAGCTCTGTCCCGCTGTCTGTCCGTGCTGCAGACACCACAGTCCAGGAGCGGGATGTGTGGGAGTGATGTTTTTCCTTAACACAAACTGCGCGCTTCTTCTTCCCCCTCTCTTGCTCTCAAAGCCAGTCTTAAAGGTGCAGAACTTAATATATAACATAAACCAGACGATTGGGGATACCAGTATCATAAAGTCACCCCAGGACAAACACCTTCTCTCCTCTTTCTTCCCTGATGTGGTTTTCTTCAAGACTGTATCCCTCACATTTTTATTTTTTCTCACACCTCTCTCCCAGCTGACACTCAGCACTATTTATCCTTCCTTATAATTTTTTCACAGGGGGACTCCCAGTATCATTTGGCTTTGGTCCAATAGGTCTGGTCCATCTTGGACACAGCTGAAATTTGCTCTGACACATGTTTCTTGTCTCTTCTCAATAGTCTCAACACTTTCTGGTCTTCTTTCACAAAAGCCATTGCTGCAGACACACCACTACCAAAAGTTTGTTACGTAAACCCAGTGTGACCCCAAGTCCAACAGAGTTTTGGTACTGTTGTTTTATATGTCTAGACCTTTAAAATAATATTTTTCATAATGTTGTATTTTAATTTCGTACAAAAAAAATAAATAATAACACTTCATCGCACCTTAGCCTGAAGTAGATATTTTTTTCTTTGTTATTATTGGTTTTTATTGGATTGTGGACCGGGGTTTATATTTTATATCTACTGAAGTTCCAAGTTCAATGTGTTTTCACATTAACAAGCCACAAAGTTTATATTGAATTTCTTATCTTCTGTATTCCTCCAATCTTGACTAAAATTAACTACAGTATCACTTTCCAACAACTTTGTCTCTTAGTTGAAAGTTTTCAGCTATTTTTTACTACAAATACAACATTGATCTGGATCTTCATTTTCTCTGTCAAAGTGCTCATCATTTTTGCCTCCCATCCTTGGTTGTTAAGGCCATGTACAAAGACTGCCTGTTAGCAGAATACAAAAGAACACGGTATAACTCTGGCTGACATGAAAGTTCTATGGGCTTCAGCAAGGTATGAAGCAAAGCACTGAGATGCTCCACCTGCACAAGGCACCTTACACACTTTTGCTGCTGTAGCAACATCAGTCCAAGCAGAAGGTTCAACCACTGTGAGTCCTGAACCCGACCCTTAACAGTGCTGCAGAGCAGTCAGCTGCCACCAGCTCTATTGACATGAATGCTTAATGATCTGTTTTCAACAGGCCCTGAATTAAATATTTTGTTATTTTCCTGTTAAGGATTTTATATCTTTTCCTCATGTTTTTCCTCTTGAATACCTGATCTACTAATGATAGCATCTGAATGGGTTCTCTCACAGAATCATAGAATCATTAAGGTTATGAACCTTATACCACTGGCCTTGGGCCATCTATTCAACCTGTCCAGATCCCTTTGCAAAGCCTTCCCACCTTCCAACAAATCAACACAATGTAGTTTCATCTGAGAAATTACAGAGGGTGCAATTGATCCCCTTGTACAGGTAATTGATACAAATATTAGACAGCTCTCTCTCCAATTTTAAGTCTTTTAACCTTTCTGCAGGCCTTCTGATGCCTATTTCATATAACTCTACAATTATATCATCTCTTTGAGCCAAGGTTGCAGAGTTGTGTGTATCAGATCTTGGGCCTTGGGCCCATGGTATGCAGGCAACTGAATTCTTGTGGCAGGCAGGGAAAGCAGTCAAAAAGTTTCAGACTTATACTAGCACATCTTATTTTAGCATCCAAGCTTACCTGGAACGTCCTTGGGGAGCTAGACAAGCCTAACCCACCCCTAGTGCTGGTAGAAAGTTATCCCATTTATCTTCAATACTGAAATGTGTTGACCCTGGCTGGATGCCAAATACACACCAAAGCCTCTTTCTCACTCCCCTTTGCAATGGGACATGGAAGTGAAAATATAAGGAAGGGTTCATGAGTTGGGAAAAGGACACAGAGAGATCACTCACCAAACACCCTCACAGACAAGACAGATTTGAATTAGAGATATTAACTGAATTTATTAGCAACATAATTAGAGCAGGATAATGAGAAGTAAAATAAGGCCTTAAAAAACCCTTACCCCCTACCCCTCCCTCCTTTCCAGCTCTAATTCCCTCCTCAGTGGTTTGGGGGACAGGGAATGGGAGGTTATGGTCAGTTCATCATTCATTGTTTCTGCCAGTGGTCAGTGAGAGGAATCCTTCCCCTGCTCCAATGTGGGACCCCTCCAGCTGCAGACAGTTCTCCATGAACTTCTCTGATATGAGTCCATCTCCCAGGTAACAGTCCTCCATAAACTGCTGCAATATCAGTCACTCTTTCCTGGGGCACAGTCTTGCAAGGACAGGCTGCTGCAGCATGAGTCCTCAACAGGGTCACGAGCCCAGCCAGAAAACCTGCTCCAGTGTGGGCTGCTCTCTCCACAGGTCTGCAGGTCCCCACCAGTAGTCTGCTCCAGCATGGGCCTCCCACAGCGTCACAGCTTCCTCTCAGGCATCCACCTGCTCTGGTGTGGGTTTCCTTCATGGCATACAGGTGGATCTCTGCACCTATGTGTTTGTCTATAGGTTACAGGCGCACAGCTGCCTCACATTGGCTGCAGCACAGACTGCAGGGGAATCTCACCTCCAGCACCTGGGGCATGTCCTTGTCCTCTTTCTCCACTGACTTTGATGCCTACAGAGTTGTTCCTTTCACATGCTCTGACTCTCCACTTATCTGGCTACAACTATATCTGCCTAATAACTTCTTTTTCCCCTCTTAAATATGCTAACATAGGGGTGTTGCCATTTCTCATTTGCCCAGCCTTGGTCAGCAGCATGTCTGCCTTGGAGCCAGCTGCCATTGTCTCCGCCTGGCATAGAGAAAGCTTCTGGCAGCTTCTCACAGAAGGCACCCTCACTGCTCCCCTGCTACCAAAACCTGGCCATGTAAACCAAATACAAAAACATAGCAGCTGAGTAGGGAAATTGAGACAGAACTATTGAAAAAAAAAAATTTCTATTTGGCATGTAAAATTAAGCTATTTGTATCTCCATGGTAACTAATTGCTACCCTCTATTTGATTGATGACAGGTTTACTGTCATAGATATTTTTTAGTTTTACTTGTAACTAATTTTCTGAAACATAAGTATTGCATTCAGACCTCTAATCACTTATTATGAATTTGTAGACATATAATTTGAAAACAAGCCTTTAAGAGTTTTCCCTCATTTTAAATGCAGTTAATATAGCAGATCTGAAAAACTGTTTTTTCTGCATTTGTACTGTTGATTGCAGTAATAATAAAACTAATTGCCTGTAATCCAGTAAAGTATAATTACACCTAGCTTGATTTAGACAAAGATGAAGATATTTCATAATTAGATCACATGAAGAATTATATGAATAATTCATAAGAAATATGATTAATGAGATAATTTTGTAGACTTAGTTTAAACAAATATCCCAACTGAGTTATGGGCACCCTGTGTGAGATTCACATTATCTGACTTTACCTGTCTAACAAATAGCAATCGAAGTCGGTGTCTTAAGAGAGTATCCATCACTAATGGAAGAGTAGTCAACAACACATGAGGCAAAGGAAACTACTGGTCAAGTCTCTTGTTCGGCTTAAGATTCATGTTTATTTTGCATGGATGTTCAGCTGTTCAGAAAGTTTGAGAAAAAATAGGTCTGTAATATTCAAATGCAGGGAGAGTGAAGAAAATCTATTACCATTACAAGCAGGAGGGAGACGGAAGAAGCCTGTAGCCTCTTTATAAGCAGCCCTAGAGCTGAAATGGATGAGAGCTTTGAGATGGAATTTGTCTTGGAAATAATTCTCATTTAAAAGAAGTACCTTGCTTTCAGACAAAATTGGTTTTGACTTTACCAAGGTATAACTTTTTGAATATTGAATACTGACCACAGTAATAAGGTTTTAAGCCTTTCTTTCACCTTCTCTCTTCCCTTAAATTTTCCTTCCATATGAACAAGTGTAAAATATTTTTACAGGAAACTGTGAAATATCATATATTGCTTCAGATTGGCAGTATGTCCTGTTTATTTCCTAGATATTAAATTGCCAAAACCAGTTTTGATATTTCTGGTGGTTTACAGTATATTTTGTTATAGCACTTAAAATTTATATTCTTCACTGTCTTCACTGTCATCAAGGAATAACTCTCCTTTATCCAAAATGCCTCTTTAGTTCCAAAACCTGTCTATTCTGTATCACATGCGTCCAATTTGCAGGAGTGTGAACATTCACAAAATTGATACTCATACCAGTATTATATCTTCTCAACTGCAAAACCTCTTTTCTCAAGAGACTTTTATTTCTCTCACATAATCCTAGATTGGCTTCCAATTATCTTTCTAAATCAATATAGCTATTGCAGCAAACTCTGGCAGCCTTGGTTAACTCTCAGTCATTAAGAGTAAAGCACTCCTATTAAGTGATTTCATAACTGATAACACTCTTGCTATACAACATAGGTTAGATTCAAATTACAGTTTCAAAGGGCTGAAAAAAGTGACCTTTCCTGTTCATTCTTTATTCTATCAGGACTCCCTTGTGTGAATCAGTTAGGACAACACAGCATTCACTAAGTTTCCCTCGCATGAGAAACTTTAAACTGAAAGTGAGAATGTCTTTCCAATTTGAAGACCCAAGATTACCTCATATTGACTGGACCTGTCGTTTTCCACTTAATCATTTCTCAAGAAACTTGGAGAACTTTTACTTTCATTGATTATTTCATTTTAAGTCTTCTTGAATAACTTTTTGGAGTACTGCAGATGCAGTACTGGAGTATTGCAGATGCTGAAGTCACTAATTTATCCATGTTTTACACATTTTGCAAAGTATTTGTTCTTTTTCTTCTAAAAGTGCATTTTCCTTTGAATAAACACAAATTTAGCTGATTTTAATTAATTTAGCACACTATGCATAAAGATTCAAAGGGAAGACTTTCAAATGGAGACTAAATTAGATGGACAAAATCACAGTACAGAAGTTACACTCAGAATTTCTGTCAATATGTAAGATTTTTTTTAATTTTTTTTAAATTAAATTCAAAATATAAAGTCAAACTGACTTTATTTTAACTATTAAAATTGTAAATAGATCATGTTATTTTTCCAAAGGATCAAATCCCAGTGAAGTCTGAGGCCGAACTTCTAGAGTCTTCCAGACAAGAAGTTGACTGGGGATCATTTAAATTATTTCCAATTTTTCCTTCTGTGGTGCTTGTTCAAGACGTGTTCATTCAGCTGCAAGACATTTAGTGTAGCTAATAACTTGTTAGAGAGCTTTTCTCTGAAAGGCATATGTACAGATAGTTAAGAATAAACTGTAGCTGGACATCCCTCACATCACTAATTTCTGATAGTAGACTAAAGATTTGGTTTCCTCAGTTCAGTACATAATATTGAGGCAGAGAATGACTGCTCCACATCTGCTCCTTTCCTCATCTCAGTCATCAGGGTAAACAGGTCATGCTTCTCTTGGAAGCACAGGCCCTTTCCAGTCCACAGAGAATTCAAGTAACAATACAGAGAAACTAACAAATATCTGTCTACTTTTGCTCTGAAGCATCAAGATTCACACAAATTTTGGCAATAATATTGATTACTTTTTTAAACTAGACTTATTTGATATATGAGTCTAGTGAATATTCTCTGGGCAAACAGAATTGCCATTTCAGCTTCCCTCTCTACTTCCCTGGTAACACATGCTTTTTGTTATTCCTTTTAACTACAACAATCTGTTAAGAACCAGATCTTCAAAAGCATGTGCTTAATTCACTTTGCTGGGTAAGAGGGACACCTAAATGTGCCTGAGGGATCTGATCCAATGTTTGCTTTTTTTCCCTTATTCCTACACTGTATTGTATGTTGTCATTCCAAAACCTTATCCTTCTGGTGAAATTATAGACATAACTGATACAAAAAATAATAATTATATTTTTATATTTAAAATTCCCATAATGGTTTCTATTCTGACATAAATAAATATAGCTTAATGATTTAAATAATTTGGTGAAAAAAGAGTATTTTATAAGACTCGCAGTTAAAAGAAACAAACTTACTGTTGAAATTAATGGGCCTATTTTGGCTCAGAATACCAAACTTGTTTAAGTTTTAATGGTGCCGAGAACTCTAATTAGTCATTATTTCCACAATATGTCCTACTTAAGTACCACATCTTTCATAATTATCAAATTCAAATCTGAATTTGACTTTTGAACAAAGACTTCTGAAAGAATTCTGTAACTATTTTTATAAATTTTCCCCTCTTTGCTAAGAGTATGCTCTGCAAAGTACAGACAGGAAGGCAGTGAAAATAATTGATAGATTTGTGCTGCTAATGCATTAACTAATAGCTGAATACAGCAGAAAGTCATTTTGGATAAGGACTCATGTATTTTTAAGGGTTTTTTAAAGTTTCCTTTACAACATCTTATGCAAAGAAGTTATTCCTTTGTCTCAGTGCACTACCAAGTGGTGTGCTTAAAATAGCTCTGTCTAAATCAATCTCTCATTCTACTTGAAGGTAAACCACATATAAAAGTATGCATCTTGTAGTCACTCATTTTAGCAGACATAAAGTAAATTAGAGAGTGTTGTCACTACATTTATTGACAAGAACAGATTTTTTAAAAATTATTATTTCTATCTTGATGTCTCCCTCCCCTTGTTCTCAGTTGCTTCTATTTTGTACAAAATGTCATACTTACAAAGCACTTGTCATACTTCAAGCCATCTGTCTGGGATGATATACTTTCATTTTATGATGATGAATTTCATGTTACATTAAATATAATATATTCATTAAAATAGAATTAAAATAAACTATAAAAAATAAAAGGAAGGAGGGTAATCAAAATCTCCTAGTTTTTATTTTCTTGAGAGTGCCACTTTCTTCCTAAATGACAATACAAATATTTCAGACAAAGAGGGGTAGCTGAGTCTAGTAGAATTCATAAATGTCTCTTCCATTTATAAATATCTGTTTCCAGATATAGGTACCAAAGATGGTATTCAGGTATTGTGATGTGACACTGGCCCAACACCAGGAACCCACGAGAGTCGTTTGCTCACCCTCCCCTGCCACAGCTGGGCAGCGGAGAGAAAAAAAATTAACAAAGCTTTCATGGGTGAGACAAGGACCAGGAGAATCACTTCAAGGGCAAAACAGGCTCAACTTTATGTTTGCCAAGTGAATGTATTACTAATAGAATCAGAGGGGGATAATGAGAAATAAGATAAGACCTTAAAACACCCTTTCCCACTGCCCCCCCCCTCCCCAGCCTCTCCCTCCTTCCCACTGACAGTGCAGGGAGACAGGGTGTTGGGGTTTTGATCAGCTCATCACTGAGATTTTCTTCCTCTGCTCTAGGAGAGGAGTCCTTCCCCTGTGAGACCATGGGGTCCCTCCCATGGGAGACAGTTTTCCATGAACTTCCCCACTGTGGGTCCACTCTCACGAGCAGCAGCCAGGCTGCACCTGCTGCAATGTGAATTCCTCCCACAGGCACACAGTTCTCCCAAAACTGCTGTGGCATGGCTCTCTTCCCATGGGGTGTAATCCTCCAAGGACAGGCTGCTCCAGCCTGAGACCAGGGGCCTCTCTCCACCAGATCTCCCACTGGATCACTGCCTCTTCCAGGCATCCACCTGCTCTGGTGTGGGCACATCCTGTGTGGGCACCTCCTGCATGGGCTGTGGGTGGATCTCTGCATCCCCCATGGATTCCCAGGGGCTGTGGGTGGATCTCTGCATCCCCCATGGATCCCCAGGGGCTGTGGGTGGATCTCTGCATCCCCCATGGATCCCCAGGGGCTGTGGGTGGATCTCTGTATTCCCCCGTGGATCCCCAGGGGCTGCAGGACACAGCTGCTTCACCATGGTCCCACCACAGCCTGCAAAGGAATCTCGGCTTCAGCACCTGGAGCACCTCCTGCCCCTCCTTCTCCACTGACCTTGGTGTTGCCATGTAGCTTCCCTCATATGTTCTTACCTCCTCCTCTTCTCTGAGTAGAAGAAAAAACTGCATCCTTTGTTTTGATTTTCTTGTTAAAAATGTCATCACAGAGGCATTTCCAACCTCTCTCATTGGCCCAGCTTCAGCCAGCAGCATGTCCATCTTCAGAGCGATCAGGGATTGGCACTGCTGGACGTGGTGGAAGCTTCCAGCAGCTTCTCACAAGCAGCCACCTCTGTGGTCCCCCAAGACCAAAAACAGGTCATACAAAACTAATACATCAGAAAAAGCAAAAGTTTTAAATCTCTTGTGGGCAACAGAGTATAGGTGGGGTTTGGTCCCTCACAAAAAGGTTGTGAAGTCTGCCTTTTGCTGTGCATAGAGTTCTTTTGTTTTGTGTAATTGTATCATTGTAAAATGTGCTGGATTTTCCATAAAATCTTCTGTAATAAAGAAGGAAAAGTGGGTCAAGATTTTCTGAAATAAATACAAAAAAGGAGGTGTAAGGAGAAGCAAAATTATGATGCCTAAAAGAGGGAAAACCCTTAAAGGATGAGTGAGATCTATCCTTTGAAGTATAAAGTTGTGGCATGATCCGATGCTCACTGTACGTAATGGAAAGATTTCTATTGACTTCATTGCCCTTTGAATTCAGTAAAGTTTAGAGGAAAACAACAGTTTTCTCCTTTTTCACATCAGCTCCTTAGCTGTGCTGGTTTCAGCCATACTGAGCAAACAAAATTGAGTCAGGAATGAAGTTAGAAATAATTGACTTCACATGAAAAAAATGGGCAAAAGTAATTAATTTATTTTAAAACTAAAAAGCATAATTTTTAAAAGAAATGTAATTAATTAAAATATTCTCTGTACTATTTCAAATATCCAGATATTAATAATTTACTCAGTTTTTATGGTAGAAAAATAGAAAAAAATTGCCTTTCTGTAAGAGTTTGTACAGATTTTTATAAAACACCTTTTCAATTTTTTTTTTCTTTTAAGATATATTTGGTCTTTCTTCCTTCTAAAACTTTTCTAGTAAGATACAAAGTATATTCATTAGTTTTAACAGCCTAGTGAAAATAAATATTGTAGCTTCATTTTCATGACAGAGTCTAGGTCCTGGATGACTCCTCCCATTTATTTTCGGACCACTTTTTAAATTAATTTAGAAAAAACAATATGGATGACACCTCTTAAAGATAACTTACAGCCATAATACCATTGTACTCTGTACAAATATTTAAAGTTTTAAATAAAGGTTTTTTCCAAAGAGTTTTTTAATAGAAATACCTGTTACAGAACCCACCCAGTTGTAGTTGAACACTTACATGGTCCTTCCCCTTGTCTTTGCTATTACAAAGGTGTTTGAACAAGGCCCTAGATTTGGTCAGTTTTTAAAGTTTACAATTATTGCCAGTACCAGTTGCGAGAGAAGAATGATCTTGAGATAATTCTTTTTGTAGTCTTCCATTTTAGATAGTAGCATCTGATATTCCCCTAGAATTATTTGTTACAAGGACTTGTACATCTGGATGTCTACTGAATATGACCACAGCTCTCAGGTGTGACTTTTTCCTGATTTTTTTTTTTTTTCATGGAAATCACAGTATTCTATGGTCAATATTTTTAGCCTACAAAATGCAGAAACTTTGTCTTTGCTCTTTTTAAAAGAAATATAAAGATATAAAAAAACCAAAAACTCTGAGACAAAACAAATTATTCAATCTTCAGGTTATGAAAAATGAGCAATCACCATATTTGGGATCAGCCCAGCAAAAATTTTTAAGCTGTTTAGTCTTAGCAGCATTTAGTCCAGGAGTATGTAATTCTGCTAAACTATCCTTTCATTCTAGCCATATCTGACTGATGGAATGGGGCTAATATGTCCTAGTGAAAAAGGATTTTGCGGCTTTTTTATGGGACTGGATTACTTTTCTCTTTTACTTGTACTCCTTTAATTTAATTTATATTCCAACACTTTAAAAAAAAAATTTCTAATTCTGAAGCCATTATACAGTTGCAGAAAAAATAAATATTAATTTTCCAGTCTGTAAACTTTCTAGAGCTTCATGTTTGAAGGATTTGGTTTTTTTATACACTATTTTTTTTCATAACTGAATGCTATGTAACGAACCATCTCCTCCTCTCCCCCTTTTTATCTTATATTCCATGGAAATGTGATTCCCTCATCAAGTTGCTTTTAGCTGATAAATTTCTTCTGCTGCCTTCAGTACTTCATTAGCTCACTGAATATTTAAATAAGATAAGACAACTGGTTTAGGTTTCTTTGTGTTTGTTTCACACGATATATTGTATAAAAGCTATGTAGTCAGAGGGGAGAGAACAAAAACTGGTTGGGCAGAATTAAAATCTTAATCCTGAATTTCTACCATGGTATGCACTAGATAATTCAAAGGAAAGAAAAATGTTATGGATGTCTCAATCATGAGAAAAAGAAGCTTCATTCAGAGATAATATTTATTCTAAAGCAGGGAATACACAGGGAAATAAAATAAAAATGTGTAACAAGAATCACTTGGGGTTTCTGAAGCATAAAGCATCAAACAAGGCAGCTGTCAGTCCATGTCAGGTCCAGGCAATTGAGCTGCAGTTTGTTGCCTGACAAGAGTCAGTCAGGAGAAAAAGAACCAGCCTGTTACCCTGACTGGTGGTTCATTCTTTGTGTATAAAATCCATCACTTGTTTACTTGGTAGTGGTCTTTCTTTTTCTGTGTGCCACTTTTTCTTTGTGCCACCCACTTCTAATGGTTTCACTCCTATTCTTGTGTTAGTTGTTCTGATTTTGGGATTTGTGAGTTTGGTTTATTTGTTTGTTTTAGTTCATCCTTGCAAACATCATCCATATGTTCTGACTCCTGTCCTTGCTTTTTTGTCCTTACCCTAATCCTCCTTGTTTCTTGTCTTCTTGGTACCTCCTTACTCCTTTTTCCAGGAAGGGGGACAATCACTCCAACAATGTTGCCTTGTCCTTCAGTTCAGTAAGCTTTTGTTTCTAGAATCTTACAACTATATACTTGTTAACCATAACTAATAATAAACCAGAACTGTTGAACTGACCAAATAATTTGATAACTACTTGCTTTACTTTCCATACTTCTTGTATAGTTGGGGAGGGGGGTGTTTGGGTCTTTTGGGTATTTTTGGGTTTTTTTTGTGGGGGGAGGTGTTTCTTTATTTATGTTGTTGATGTTGTTGGGTTTTTGGTGATTTTATTTTCACTTTAGGATTTTATATATTTTTCATGTTGAAGTGTTTTGAAGATTTGCTTTTGAAGCTCTGTATTATTAAAGATCCCATGTCAAAAGTGTGCACTGTGCCTCTAATATTATTTTCTTGTTCTTTGACAGGTTTTCTTACAGTTCTTTTCAGCAATCTCATGCAAAACTGCACACTTTTTCCACTTTTGTACAGATGCACCTTGGCTCCTTGGTACTTAGGTGGCCAAATGTTGTGGAATCAGGTTTATGGAGAAAAAGAGGTTTATGGTTCTCCTGCATCCTAAGGTCAGAAATATCAGAGTTCAAAGTAGAGATAAATTGTCTCACACAGCCTTAAGCATCTTGAGCTTGCAGGAAGAAGTTTTGATGCTCATAGTGACAGTCTTTTCCTACATGTTCTTGGGGCTTATAACATTTTTCATTCATTGTTTCCTGATAAAGAGTTGCACACTAGAACACACAAAATCTGTTCTGTGTTATGCAACCTGCTCTTTGTTATGCAACAACTTCTCAGATTTATTAGACTATATAAGGTTTTTCTGACCTTAAGGTGGAATAGGCTGGGTAACAATCACTTGGCTGCTAGACCATTGCTAGGTAAAAGTGTTTCAGACCAATGTAAGTCCACATAAATCCCAAGATCTTGCACTTTCAGATTTCAGGTATAAGAGGCCTTTTAACCATAATGGCAAAAAAGTTCTTGGGCTGGATTAAGAACAACAGATTTAGAATGTTGGCCATTTCCTCCTCTTATATTTCGGTTCATTTATTGGCAAGAGTATATAACGATTATTTGTCTTTTTCTAGTTTTTTAAAATCTTTATAGCAGTAGAAAAAAACCCATAATAAAAATACAAGGGAAATTGAATGAATTAGAAGGATTCAAAATCAAGTTAAATTATACTAATAAACTTTATTCAAATGTTTTTCTTACTGTACACAACAAGAGTAAAAAAATGCAAGTGGAGTTGGGAGGTTACTTATGGTAAGCAAAAATATTTTAATATAAAATTAAATCATGATTTTCAGCAAGTGTACTTAAAATGCTTGAATTTAGATAAATTATTTTCGTTTAATTGACTTCATATGTAACTTATAGTATTTGCATACATAAAAAATTCTAAAGCACAAGAATATGATATAAACATCTCAAAGATGGACAATTGTGCTCTGTGCAGTAGAATATGAACTTGTTTAATTCAGACAGGATGTGATAACATGATAATCAATTATACCCAGGCAAAGACCAAGTGCCTTCCTAACATTTAGCCTTCAGTGATTATACATAAAGGTCATTGGATAATAGATATTTTCTCCTACAATTCTGAATTCCAGTCAGATATTAATAACATTATTATGATTAAATATTTAATAGCAACTCTAGAGTGATCATTGTAGGAAGAGGCAAAACTAATAGCACAAATAGAGCTAAACAAAATTTCAAAGCTTGTTGTGGACCATTTAAAACCTTAAATGGAAGTCTCAAATGACTGATCTTTGTAAGTTATTACATGTTTCCTTTTAAGGTTAAGCATTTAATTGCTTAGGAATAGTATATATTTTTAAGTGGGTTAGTTTGTGGAATGGAATGGTGAAATTAATGGTATTCATTCCAACATAAAAATAATTATCATCAGAATAAATGCAGAGCTGTTCCACAGACTGCAATACATGTCTAGTTAGCAGGCTGAAGGGTGACCTCGCTGCTCTCTGCAGCTTCCTAAGGAGGGAAAGTGCAGCAGGAGGTGCTGAGCTCTTCTCCCTGGGATCCAGGGAGAGGACACGTGGGAATGACTCAAAGCTGCACCAGGGGAGGCTTAGGCTGAATGTTAGGAAGCATTTCTTTACAGAGAGGGTGGTCATGCCCTGGAATTGGCTTCCTAGAGAGCTGGTCATGTCCCAGACCATCAGTGTTTAAGAGGCATTTGGACAACATGCCACAACATTTGTTCAGCTCTGAATTGGTCGGGCAGCTAGACTGGATGATCACTGCATGATCAATCTATTCTATTTTCTATATCCAAAGACAGAATCTATTTTATCCACACTAATAATTAATTTTTATTTTTTTCATTCCTACCATATATTTGTTTCATTTCCCAAATGGAACAAATTAGTTATTTTTTAAATTGTAAGATATTCTTCATATTGATTATTTCTCTGATATTGAATTCATGTTACAAATGCCTGGATAAGAAAGTAGCATTTCCAAAACTGAGAGAAACTGATATTCATTGTCCAAATCCTTGATGTACTTCAGTGTATATAAGCTACTTGATCTGAATGGAGAATTCAGTAAATTATTGCCAGGCTATTTCTAGTATTTATTTAGTTATTCAACTTTTTTTATCTTAGTCTTTATCTGAAAGAGAAGTTCTATCTTATGAGAGCATCATGCTTAAAGCATTCTTACCCTTCACTTTCTTATAGACGAGAATCTTGCACGGAATTTTCCCAGATAAATATTTTCTAGAAAAAAGGAAACATCAAACATATTTCTTCCTTAATATTTTCTTGTTCCCATTGGTTTCTTTGCTTTTATTCCAGTGCATTTTTTCTCTCTTAGCTAAAATATTCCATAGGAGCAAAAGCAGTGTCATGATTCTGGTGTACTTGAAGAAATGTGTCTGTTTAACCAAATATACTTTCTTCAATAATAAATCTTCCAGGGAGATTGACACACACTCTAAGGGCTTCAGAAGACAATCCTCTAGAAACACAAAGTTTCAACTACAGTTAAGAAACAGAAAGAAAGCAGTTTCTATGCTCATCTTTTGAAAAGACCGTCTTAATATTTAACAATGTATTTCATTTTGGTTCTCTCAAAAATATCTCTTAATTCATTACTTGACCACCTTTGATTTATTTTCTCCTAGCAAAGGACATTTTACAGAAGATTTTATTTCCCTCTGTAAAGCAGTAATCTCATGTAATCAGTTTTTATAGTCCTGTTTTTTAGCTAAAATGATCTGGGTAAAGATTAATTCCTTTTATTGCATTGTGTTAGCACCATTCAGCCTCAGAAATTATGTATTTATATGTATTTAGTAACAGAGCCTTTCTGCAATACATCAATGGCATACACACATGCTGCTGAGAATGTAAGCTCTGCAAATACAGCATTGGCAGTGCAAGTGACAGAGCTACACACAGAACAAAAGCTCCTGTGGTTTGCAGTGCCACAGCTAATTTCCTTTCCCATTTAAATTCACTTTCCACAGTATCTTCCTTTCTATCCTTCTAAGTGCTTTTACTAATTTGTCCCAAAAGTTAATTTACATGCTAGTTTTAGACATTATGCAAATAAAAGACTGCTTTTCTAATGAAAATATGAAATTTTAAATATTTATTGAAATGTTGTACTATCAGTTGACTCATAAAACTGATTTTTTTTATTCCTGATAATTTTGTGAATGAAAATTCTGACAGTTAGAAAAAGATTGAATATGCAGTGTCAAAACCAAATAAACACGACATAATTACTTTTGCAATATATAATTGACAGCTTCAGTGGTAAATGTTGAAATTTGAATATGTTGGCAAATTTCTTGTCTTACACAAAAATTTGTTTTATTTACTTTGAGGAATAGTGAAATAAATTCAGCTGGACTGATGTTTGATTCTTTTTATTAAACCACACTTTGGCTTTTAACTCTGCTTAGTTTTGTCCTTTGTAGACAACTGTGAGGTCTGCCTATCACCACTACAAAATTGGGGTCTTTATACAAATTCTATATTGCTCTTGGTCAAGATTATCAGCTATTTATCATTATTGTTTAATCATTACATAGATTAAGAAAGATCTGGCAGTGAGATGTGAGTTTAACAGAAAAGGAAAACTGAAACCTCCAAGTGCTACCCTCTCCTGGAGAATAAAAAAGGGAACAAGCCTGCCCTGACTCCAGTGATAAGGCTAAAGAAAGCCAAAATATAATAAGCTGCCAAAACCTACTCTTCTAACATTTTGTTCATCCACAGGAAAAGCCTGAGGAAGGTTTGAATCTATAATATGGCAATGATAGATAAATACTTAATGTACTACAACTACATATTGTTGACACACTGAGGTAAAACTATGAAATTATTACCTTAAATAAATTTAGGACTTGTCATATTTATTTCTTTTTCTCTGGCTCTAAGGAAGAATTGTTTTGTCTTATTTTAGCTCATTTCAAAACTTGCTATCTTAAGGCAGTTTAGTTATTCACCTGTCTTCTCTTTTTTCATGATAGATATAAGCTCCTTTAGAAAGTAATTTACCTTAACCTAGAAGATGTTTCTGATCACTGCAATGAGGATCCTCTTTAGTGTCTATGGAGTCACTGCAGCTGAGCTGAGATCTCTAATTTTTAGATATCTGATGTTAAGTGAAATGAATCTTAGCTTCAAACACCACATTCATACTTTCAATGTTTTTTTCAGTGTTTCTAATGTAACATCACTAGCTCAAGCCAAATACATATTTAAACCCATAAGAATCTATTCCACCTTCTGAAACAATATGAATGAGTTCAAGTAATATCCAGTGTGACTTGGAAATTCAAAAAAATTTCTTCTGATATTTACATATATTTTAAAATTTATAAATAATTTCAAAGATTATGTGGTCTTAATTATTATTTTCCTGGTTACATTCATGACCAGCAACTTATCTGTTAGCAATAACCTGTTATCTTCTCCTAACATAACAGAAACCAGTAAAATAAGTTTTATGATGTATCATACACAAAAAATTCAAATTTATTTGTTATGAAGCTTTGTCATATTATTTAACTGCACATATGTCTGAAAAGATTTTCTATATGCTATTGATAATTATTAAAGTTAAATATTTTTTACCATGTTTCATATTTTAAATATTATGTTTGTCTCAGAACAGCAAAATAGGTATCCAAAAAAACCGGTCAAATTTAAGACCATAACCAATTGCACATTGCTGTATGGTTCTGGGGAAATCCCCATTTGGAGTTTTCCTTCCTAATTTGCCCTAAACTAAGACAAGTTCTCAATTCAAGTTTTTTGTGCCAAGAAGAGCAGCAAATCTTTATACTGATGTAAACACAAAATGAGCTGCAGACACTTTGTGGAACTGAAGAATTCAACATATCATCCTAAGAACTGATCTGAAGCTTTAAAAATTGTTTAGAGGCTGTGGCTCATGCTGATAGTTACACAACAGTGATGAAGTATAGTAATGGAAAAGGTTTTGGAATAGGTCCAGTTCGAAAGAACCAGGGATGGCAGAATATAAGATCCTAAAAAGAGGGTACCAGAAAAAAAGCCCTGTTCTTATCATGGATTATCATGAAACAGGTAGATTTATTCAAAACCCATTAATATTGGAGACAGAAAAATCATTCAGAAGGCATATAAGGCATATAGCCTTTAGTTATAAAACCGTATATTATAAAAGAAAATTCACTCTTAGGGTGGTCAGGCTTTGGAATTGCCTACCCAGGGGGATAGTGGAGTCACCACCGCTGGAGGTGTTTACGAGGCATTTGGATCTGGCGCTGGGTGATAAGTTTTAATGGTTTAGGAGTTACGGTGGCTTGGATTGATGGTTGGACATGATGAACTTAAAGGTCTCTTCCAACCTTGATGATTCTATGATTCCAACCCCAAATTGCTACAAAATTAGAAGATATTATGTGCCCAGGCCTGGAACCCTGTATCAAGTTAAGAAGCCAACTGTGTTAGCTGTCAATGAATTGACAAATAATAAAATTACAGTCTGGGAAGAGAAGAAAAATGCCTTTCTTCAGATACCAGCTAGAACCCAATGCTGTTACCTTCTCTGCAGAAAACTTTCAGGTCCAAATAATTACTGGAGAAAATACAATAAATAAAATTCAGGTTTCTCATCTTCTGTGAAACCTGAGCATTTACAAATAGAAAGAGGCAACCTAGTTTGTTTTTGATTTGAACAAAACTATAATCAGTAAGTAAAAATGATTCCTAGATTGGGTCTAAAAGATGTCTTAGTGATTAGTTAAGATGAAATATGAAACCCTTCAGTGGGTTTTTACTGGTGAAGCTATACAGTAATGAAAGGAAACAGACCAAAAAATAATTTCCTAGATACAATTTCCATTAGTTGCTGGCCTGTCTGAAGGGGAAAATGAAGCACTATATCTCTCAAGACTGATAGCAAAATTTCAATATAACTTGACTGTACTGAGAATTATCTATCACAGAAAGAGGAGTGCTAGAGCCACCAATGACATCTGCAGTTACAAAGACATACAGCAAGCAGACACTGCAGATTATAATTTCATTGGGGGAACCTGGTTTCAAATGCAGTATTTTTTTTAGATCTATTTTTGTGGCCAAACTGTGCAAGTATAACACTTATCCCATAACCTAAAACCTAGAAAAAAAAGGAGTAGATTCTTATGAAAATGACCCAATATGAATTCCAAATCTTGATATTATGTAGAAGTCAGATATGTCAGCTAGAATTATTGCAGATATGTGGAAACTAAAACTTGTGTTTTGTATTTATAGAGCTATGTTCCAGAACTCTAATTTCTGCACTTCAAAACATTGCTTTAAAGTGGCTCAGGTACTAATCTGTTTATGTCTAGCTAATAATTATAATTTATTTATGCTTCGGTACCCTACTGGTCCGTTTAAACTTTCAGAAAAAGAACTTAAAATATTTGTAAGACCTCCCATTAAAACTTAGATATTAAATAAAATGAGGAAATTTTGCTATGCATAAACACAGGGCAGAAAAACATTCATAAATATAGCTTATTATATGAATATAAGAGGGTATTGTATATATCCAAAGAAGAGTTTGGAAATAACAAGAAGATGGGGAAAAGAAACAAATAATTGTATATTCTTTTTCCTCTATTGTTAGAAAACATCATCAGAACCACTACTGATCAATGTGTATCTGCATAAAGTAGAAAAGCAGAAACCTCAGAACCCCACTGAATTATTTTCTTGGCAAATAGCACTATTATTTCTCAAAAATCACATACATCTAAATTGTTAATTATTGCAAAATAACAGAATATCACAGGTTGCAATGGCTCTTTAGACATTATCTAGTCCACCTACCGGCTCAAAGATGGGCTGGTAGAGATCAGACTGCTCATGGCTCTGATCAGCTGAGTTGTGAGCATCTTCAAGGGTGGAGGTTCCACATCTACAGCAGCATCTCATGCTGTCTGATGACCCTCACAGTAAAACATATCCAGATCTAACTGGAATTTTCCATATGGCAGCTTGCATGTGGATTGCCTCTCATCCTATCACAGTGCACCTTTAGGAGGACTCCATGCCTCAAAGATGGATCTTTCTCCCTAACTTTACCATTGCCTTTCAACTAATCTTTATGAAATATCATAATTCTTGCTGCTAGCTTACATGCTCTTTTAATGGAGTTAGTATTCATCCAGTGCAGCACTCCAGCCATTTGTACTATCTCATGAAAACTCTCTAACCCCACTGATACCATAACTGCACAATTAATGAATTTTTAATTCCTTTTCTGTTTTCCATACTGATGTATCTGTGCTGTAATATGTGAAATGAACCCCTGGTCATTCTGTTTTCACATGAAGAGTGTGAGGGTGACTTCTTTACTCTGCTTCTATACCTTCTTTTCTCTTTATCCACTTTCCTTTATCTAGTACTGTTGAAAGCTCTGCTGTTTGGACTAGGAAATTCACTTTCAGAGATGATATCTCTTCAGTTTGTCAAATGAACTATTGTCCAGCCATCACCTTTTCTTAGGGAAGGCTCCCTGCACACAAAATCTAAAGACTTGATTGCAACACAACATTTATAACCTTGAAAGAAATGTCTTCCCTTTCATCAGCAATCTAGGAAAATGTCACCTAGGTTCCTAGTCTTTTCATCATTACCTCACCCCTAGAGTCCTGTTAATTTGCAGCTGTTTCAAAGAGGACGCTCCTACAGTTTTCAGACTTATGGTATGGTCATATTTCTCCACTGCTTTCTTGGCATGGATTTCTTTTATCGACTTCCAAGTATCATGTCTACGGCTGACACAATTTGAATTCCAAATTCTAATAGAATGTTATGTGAGTCTTGATTTCAAGCAGGGCTATTTCTACACTGTTGATTGAAAAAAAAATAATAGAAAGGACATGCACAAAGATGTTCAATAAGAAACTGGTAGTAAGCAACCTAATACTAAATAATCAGACCAAATAATTTAAAAGTGTTATGGCTACAATTGAAAGGAGTTACATTGTATTAAGATGCTTTACTGCTCATTTAAAAATGAGTCTCTTGCCTTGTTTCTGTTTGGTTTTGGTCTTTTCACTGCTTATTTTTCAATAGGATCTCAGGAGGTTCTAAACTCATAGCACATATGTACTTTTAGTTTAATTAGTGTTGAAAACTTGGTTATGCCCCTGAGTGCATAAATATTATTATCAAGAAAAATTTCATCTGGAGGTTCCTTTTGAGGCAGTCCTTAAAGTAAAATTATTAATTGCATTATACAGGTATGGACAATGATACCTTAAAAAAAAAAATCCCTGTAGATACTACCTAGCGCGGCTGTGACCCTTTCATTTTGTCTTCACTGTGAGTCATAACACCTTCTCAGACCACTGATTACCAGAAAGCTTCTCTCTAGAGATAAATACATGTACATGAATTGAAGCAGACACAGCAGTAAAAGGAAAAAGCCCTAAGGAAAAATGTCTATTGTATTCAACACTTCCAACGCCTGTTAGGTGCATACATTTTACATGGGGAATAATATGGGCATCATTAATATTTCACTGTTCTTTCTTGATTTAGAGCTGAGAGCAAACAAATTAGTATTATGTAAAGAAGATAAAGAGAATTTGAATGTTTGGTTTATACACTCCTAGCTACGGTACATTCAAGAATTTAAGCAATCTGTAACCTGAAGGACTGTAGGCAAACTGAAATGAACAAATAAAACAAATCTACTGAGACTTAACGCTCAGAGTATATTTGATTTGTTAGATATGACATACTGCTTCAATATTCAATTTTTTTTTTTATTTAAAGAGAGACGGTGTGTCACAGTTCAGGTCAAGATCTTTCCTTCACTAATTTTTAAAATGTCATAAAAAAAGAAAAAATCCTCATTCTTATATTTTATAGGAACTGATGAATTTCTGACCCTTATATTAAATAATTAATAGAAAGCTGTACATAATGTGAAAAGTTCTACAGACAAATATTCAACATATTTCAATTTTCAGCTGGACTACTTCAGTGGATTGGATGATCTCTCAGACACCCTTATGGCCTTCTTTTTTATCTTAATTTAATTTTATTTCTGTCCCCACAGACTGGTAAATTTATATGAATTTATACCTTAAATCAAAAAAATAGAAATACTTTAAATTTAAAATATTCATGAATATATTTATGTTCTGGTTTATAAGAACTACACTTTTCAAAAAGAGAAGTACACGCTCTTACTTTGTTCATAAAAGTCCTGATTTGATAAGGAAGACTTCACTCTTTTCTGAAAACTGGAAACTTTCAAAAATATTTAACCTTGAGCAACCAATATTTAAGTTACTTAATATTCACACATAGATAATGTTATCTTCACTTGAAAAATAATGATTATTTGCAATATTTTCCTCTCTATAATTTTAGAAGGATTTTAGCAACAAAAACCCAAACCTCAAGAAATTTAAATTCAACTGATAGCCAATGGGTAGCCCAGAACAAGATGTTTCACTGTGGTCTAATTACAACAAATTGCTCGCACATTACTAGACAAACACATATTCTTGAGTTTTATTCATCACTATACAGGTCTCTACACATTTACTGTCTCATAAGAATAATAGAGAAAGAGGGCAAAAAACTCCCCATGTATAACTGCACCCTCAGACCTAGTCAGACACTACTTGCAGTTAGGGTTTCTCTTTAGATACTCTCCAAATTAGATCGACCCAGGCTCATTGTAAATTGTTGCTGTGCTACTCTATAATGTCTAGTCTTTCTTGTTTATTTGTTACTTAAGCCCTGAACTTCAAGAAGGAACTGATGCAACTGACCACAGCAAAATGAAAAGAACTTCTGTAATTAATATTATGCCTTTCAGTACTCAGAGGGGGCCAGGAAATTTGTAGAGGGACTTTTCACAAGGCCAGAATGATAGGAAAAGGGGTAATGGCTTCAGAGTGGAAGAGGGCAAGTGTAGAGTAGATATTGGGCAGAAATCCTTTTCTGTGAGCATCATGAGGCAGGGGAAAAGGTTTACCTGAGAAGCTGTAGACTCCCCAGCCATGGAAATATTCAAGGTCAGGTTGGATAGTTTTTTGACCAAGCTGGTACAGTGGAAGGGTCCCTGCCTGTGACAAGAAGATTTGAACTAGATGCCACTTAAAGTCTGTGATTCTATGATTCTATGAGATATCTCAGAGCTTGTTGGCTATATTTGAGCAGGGTTTATAATGGTAAACTCTCACCCCATTCCTGTTTGAAAGACATTGTCAATAATTGATTTAAAGGAACAACGATGAAATCACAAAGGTTCTCTAGACTGAAGTTAGAAAGAACTCACTGAGAATGTGAAAGAAAAAGTCATGAAATTATGAAGTTCATAAATCAAGGAAGGGAAGGGAATGGAAAGAAAAGCATAATAAAACCTAAATATTTTTTAAGACTGTTGTGTAATCTTTGATTTTGAGGGTGTTAGAAAAATTTAGGCAAAACCCACCAATGCTTTTTCACAACCTACCTTTGAGACAGAGTAGATGGCCCTTAAAGTTTTCTTCTAGTCTCATTTTCATATCCCTAGAACTTATGACTTGGGCACAGAAATAGTATAGCCTCAATTAATAGTCATGTGGGTGATGTTACTTTCAGACAATGAGGTTTTACAAATTAAGATCAGTCTGACTCCAGTCATTGGAAGTGGTCACATACTTTTTCTGTGGGTTTGTCCTGAGAGTAGAATATATACTTGATCATCTAAACAAGCAGACAGATTTAATTTTTTTTTAATTATGTTACATAAAGCTTTGTAGGCTTAAAATTCCCTGGTGTTTCTGCGCTTCTGCATAACTCTATTAACTAGAGATAGAACTGCTTAAAAGATACACATAATTTGATCACATTTCAGCCAGGAATACTATATCTGAAAGCTGATTTTTCAGTTACAGTGAGAAAAAGAAGAAAATGTTCAAATCTGTTCTCTGAAGTGGAGGCTTCAACATCAAGGTAGATCTGTTAACATTATTACTCGCTGTTTGACAAAAATATGTTCTTACACTTCTGTATGGCTGCCTCAACAAAATAAATTTCAAAACAGCACAACGAGGCTGATAGACTTTTAATCCTGTTTGTAGCATACAGTTTGCAAAGCTTTCCCAAGAGATCCCAAACTTTACTGGTTAATAGCACAGAATGTACTTACTCTGAGCTGATTACATTCTGGTTTATAGTTACCAATTAGAGAAACCAATTACAGCTCCAAACTGTGTCAACAGTGTTTGACCTAATTTGATGCCAATTAATCAGTTACATAAACAAATTCTGTTTATAGAACAAATTGAATTTGAGTTAAAGAATATACAATATAAACACTATACCATATTTTAGATATAAAAAATGTAATTGAGTATATTATTTAGAATGAGTTTATTGAAATATAAATGAGACCCTTGGAAAGAGCATTCTTGGAGAAGCAAACAGCTTAGCACACTAGCTACTTTCTTATAATCTGCGGAGAATCTTTAGCATTGAGCTATTTTGTAAGAAAAAGTGAATTTCTCTTTCAGCTTTTTCATTTTTTAATCTGAAAGGATCTATTCTTATAGATTTAATATTAGTATTTCAAAAGCTGATTGTAGCCTTAGAATAAGGAGATGTATGGGTACCCATCTGTCAAATATGCGACATATTAGACAAATTCTTAATTTTTTGTACTTTAGGACTATGATGTTGTGGTTGACCTAATTACATTTTGAAATTCATGGCAGCTGAAGACTTTCACAAATACCTTAAATTCTGGGAAGCACAGAAAAGATAAAAAGTCCCCATATATTTGTTTCTCTAGGATATCAAATATTAGATGTCAACTCACAGAAAACTGAAATCAGAAAAGGCAAAAAAAAATGTGCATGGCATAGGTTTTGTACAGTGTCTTATAGTGTAATTGCCACATATGTCATATGTTTCCTGGATTCTAGATGTTCAGTCTTTGCTAATGAATATATTTTGTTCTTCAATGTTCTCTTTTTATCCCTTCCACAATGCTTTTTTTTTTTTTTTTAATCTTATGACTTTCTAATAGAATTAAGGATATTATTGTGAGATATATGCACACACGCACACATACAAACACACACGCACACACACAAATTGAAAAAAACCCAAAAAACCTAAACCAACCAAACAAACAAAAACCCAAAACCCCCTCAGTCTCTTTGTAAAGGCCTGAGATAAAAACCATTGCATTTGATGGGAAACTCCTATGAGACTGAAGGCTTTCATTCCAGTGTCAAGTGGCATCTTAGCTGCATACCTAGAACAAATACTCTGAACTATTAATAAAATTTCATCATCCTCCTCACCCAGCATAAAGAGTTATTAATCATATTCTTTGTGTAGTGGCAAAATTATCTTTCTGAGCTGATTCTAGAGGATGAGAAGCCATGATAATTATACAAGGAATTTCCTGTATTGTAGTACCAGCGCCATCTCTTTCTGTGGACAACACAAGCATTTCCACTTGTTTCAAGGACTTTGCAATGAACTCTACCTTTCTTTATTCCTTGCAATGAACTCTATCTTTCTTTATTCTTTTTAAGCTTCACTGACTGTGATATATTAGTTTTTATTGCCATCAGTGAGAAAAGTATCATGACCTTATTTGTTACAACCATAAAGCCAGTAAACAAAAGCAAGTTAGTAAAGGATGGTTCTGATTTGGTTTCCTCAGCCCACTCAGGAGAAAACAATGAGATGTATTTTCATGAAAATTTAAGGTTTACATGCATACTGGCATTGTAATTTATAGCCTGTCTGAATGCAACAAAATATGGCATGCAGAGCACCTTCTTACTCATCTAGAATTTTATGCTGGTTTTGACTGTGATAGAGTTAAATTTCTTCATGATGGCTGTCATGGAGCTGTGTTTTGGATCTGTGGTGGAAACAGTGTTGATAACACAGGGATGTTTCCATTATTGCTGAGCAGTGTTCACACAAACCCAGGTTCTTTTCTGCCTCTCAGCCCACACCACCTGTGCGGGGACTAGGGGTGCACGAGTTCAGAGAGGAGACACATCCGGAACAGCGGATCCCAACTGACCAAAGGAAAAACCCACACCATATTACATCATGCTCAGCATATAAGGCTGGAGGAAGCAGGAGTAATGGTGTTTGTCTTCCTAAGCACTGCTAGCATGATGGAGACTGGCTTTTCTGAAATGGCTAAACACCTACCTGCCCACAGGAAGTGGTGAATGAATTCCTTGTTTTGTTTGGCTTTTGTGTGTGGATTTTGCCTTGCCTATTAAACTGTCTTTGTCTCAGCCCACGAGTTTTCTCACTTTTAACCTTCCAGTTCTCTCCTCCATCCCCATGAGGGGGAATGAGCAACAGGGTGGGCTCAGTTGCTGGCTGGGGTTAAATTATGACAAATTGAAAAGGATGTTGTAAGGAAAACCAGAGTAATAAGGTGATGTCTACTACAGAATTAGGCTAATCTCTGAGTGCAAACAAGTTGTTTAGACAAATAACATTAGATGAGAATCAAAATAAAGTGAATAAGCCAAAAATCTATACAAATTGAAAATGGAATAAGATAGGTAAAATTTGAGGTGAGACATTTTAATGGTTGTTTCCAATGTTACCCTTTACTTTCATAGTAAGTTTCTCAGACAATGGGGATGTTTCTTCCTACTCTCTCTGCCAACTGTCCCACATTAATCTTCTCTCTGATCACCATAACTGGACAGTTCACAAAGCCCTTGAGAGACTTTGAGTCACTGCTGCCATGATTAAGCTAGGCTTCAGGGATTTCAAATGTGTACAAAATACCAAAATACCTTCTACTGTGCCTGTATTAATACATTATTTGTGTAGAATTTACTTAATGTAAATGCATCTTATGATGAAGCTACCCATATGGTATATAGATAACCTCCTGAAACAACATGAAATGCTAAAGGACTGTGACTCAATCATAGATTTTTACCCTAAGACTATAAATAATCACCTCTGAAGGTAAAAGGAAATTCTGCTCCCGTGTTGCCTCATGGGTCAAGAAAGATGTGTGAACTCCAACATTCTAATCATTCTAAACTTAACTACATATTTTGTTTCAGCATAGATAGAGTGCCTTTCATCTGATTAAATGTTTCCTATCATTTTGAGAATCACTGCTGTGGCTTGAGGTAAACCTTGTACATCTTAAAATAATAAGATATATAAACTATCAGTGTTTCATTTTTCACAGTCCAAAAATATCAATATAAGAAACAAATCTTCTAGAGACTATACCAAATGTTCATAACCTTCTCTCATAATAATGTTTCTTTCATTATAAATGTCTTATTAAGTGCATTAAATTATTACATAAGGAAAAAAAATCCCCATGCCTTCAGCTGTTTTTCTAGAGATATCACAGCTGAGCTTTCCCAAGATGCAATTATTTCCTCTTAGCTTCCTTCTACTTTACTCTACAGATAAAATATACACTATATTCTATTTTTCTGGGTCATTAAAAATTCAAGGAATTTTAGATTGTAGTATGTATGATATCATTTTTGTTAATAAAAGGGATGGAAGAGCAAAGATTTTATGTGTGGAAACCATTTAATCCTTTGCTGGACAGAACCCTGAATTCTGGAGTTAGGTATTGCATGATATCTATAACATTGAACCAACTCCAGCAATCAAGGCTATGTCCATTAAAGGGTGAAAATATGGACATAATAGGAAAAAAAGTAGATTAAACAGTCTCTTTTTTTTTTCCATTTCATATACTTGAAGCATTTAAAATACATAACCAAATTGTTTTCCTAAATGTGTTCAGAGAAACACCAATAATTATTTTCCAATTAAAAATAACATAAAGTTATTTTAAATAACTCCTTAAAATGATTATTTAGAGTTGATGGAAAAGCAGTACTATTTAATGTGCTACTGTTATATCCCATGTCTCAAAATAATAACATTTCCTATTGCAACATTTCTTCTCTCCAGATTCAGTGCTTACATACCAAGGAATAGAGATGCACAGGGTTAGGAATATTTTCATATTAAAGCAGAAATTATGCTTCTACCATTTGTCATTCTCCATCTCTCCCTTTCTCTAATATGCACTCTGATTACTATTAAGTCCTCTTTTAAACATGGAAAAATGCTTATTTATATACATATATATATATATAATGCTTATATATATGTACATATATATACAAGTAATATATAAAATATATATTCATCTATATAAAGAAATGTACACTAATTTAGTTTTGTTACAAGAAAATCACTTTATTATCATCGGACCTAAAAATCACTATTATTCTAATAAGTATTTAACATCTGAGGTAAGAAATTGTAAGACTACCACAAAACACTGGTGATTTTTGAAATTATTAAAAGTAATCTATTCCACTTTCATTTTTAAAAGAGCTTTTACATATGTATAACAGAGCTTAATCCCTGAAGCTGCAATCATAGTAATTTAGAAATATTCAGTCTGGACATAATCAAATGATATACTTGAAAAATAATACCTATAAAAATAATACCTCTAATACTAATAAGATAAATCTGCTAATTTTCTTAAATATTGTCTACCATTGTGCTTTTTTATTGTTCTTTAATTCTCATTACTGACAGTTGGAAAAATTTTGTTACAAACCGAAGACTGTATTTATCTAACTTGATTTATTTATCTATCTTGTGCTAATTACAGGATTGTAATAAATGTGGGGTTTGGTCTCCAAACACCATCTCCAATGGTAAATATGTAAATATTTACATATGTAATGCTATCTCTCTTAATGGGACAACACATCCATTTTTTTCTGCACAATCTCTCTGCACTACAGAGGTTGGATCATATTGTCACATTTAAGTTACTGAAACTCGATAAAAGCAGGATGAGTGAAATCACTGCAAAAAATCATATATAAAAAATGAGGTGTTTTGCAATAACCCCCTAAGTATTATTAACCTGAGCAACAGCAACATTCACTTTACCAATATTGATCAAATTAGCTCAACTCTGAAGGATCCCTTAAGCTAAACAGGGGATTTTGCTATGTGGAGTGAAGTAATAATAAAGACAAAATATACAGTGAAGCCAAACCCTCAATTGCAACATTTTATAGTTATTTTGGGAAGAGTCCAGTAAGGATTCATGGTAAGAATTACAGTCATCTTGATTTATTTGGCTTAGTTTCCTGTAAGTGTCTCTAGACAGTAAGCTGCAGTTTTGAGAGTATAAGGCAGTTAAGAGTAACAGCTTGCAAATGTTAAATATTTTTTACTGCATTCTCCCTGCTAGGGAAAGTGCTGATCGTAGTTTCTATGCCAACCTATGACTGAATTCCATATTGTACACCAGATGATTTATTAACAGATATTTTTCTTAGAGATGTGTCATGTAAATTTGTGCCTTAATATATTGTAGGATAAGGATTTATCTAGTACATCTGCAACCTTAAGTTTTAGAATTAAATTGTAAATTTTCAATGATCTTATATTTCAAAGGAGTCCAACCAAATACAAATTTACATATATGGTAAATATATGTAAATCATTTATGTATTCATTTAGCTAACTTAGGAATGTAGTTGATATACGCAATGTTTCATCAAGCAGCTAATCCTGGAAGCCATTTCCAGACCTATGAATGCAAGAAAATCATAAAGGATAGTCAGCATGAATTCACTAAGTCATGCTTGACCAATTTGATAAAATTTCTCTAAGGAAATAAATGGTTTGATAGATGACATGTCACAGAAACAGCACTAGATAACTTTAGAAACCTGATAGTTTTCATATAATCGTATAATATTAGAATATGTTAGATTGAAGTGGTCATGTGGAGAACATCTGGTCCATCCACCTGCTCAGGGAAGGGCCAGCGCAGATCAGCTCTCAGCGCTGATCAGGTGAGTTATGAGCAGCATCAAGGATGGAGTTTCCACAATTTCTTCATCAGCCTGTCATGGTGTTAGACCACCCTCATGGAAAAAACATCTCCATATCTAATTGAAATTTCCTATATGGCGTCTTGTGTCTCCATTGCCCCTTGTCCTATCACTGCACAACTTCAGGAGGACTCTGCGCCTGCAAGTCTTTCCCCCCTATGCTTTAGCATGAGTAGCTGATGCACAATTCTATCTCCTCTTACCTTAGACCTAGATCTCAGCTTCTCCTCACACATCATGTACTCTAGCCCTTGAGCATCCTGATAACCCTTGGTTGGATTTATTCCAGTACTTCAATTTTGTTCTTGTGTTGGGCAGCCCAAACCTACATTCCTAAGTGCCAAATGGAGGGGAGAAATTATCACCCTGAACCTGATGGCATTACTCCAACTGGTTCATCTTCTGATGCTCAGGCAAAGTTTCCCCCCTACAAACCTACAGATTCATGATTAACTTGTGCACTTGGGATTCCAGGTCCTTTTCTGCAAAGAACAAAACAGGTAGAGAGGAGTCATCTTGGCTTCATAGAACTAAATACAACCATTTGAGTTCTTCAACCTGCCCAATTTCTCACTTCAGTATTTTTTTTTTCAAAACAATAGATTTTTATTTTGATTTTAGAGATAGTATGGAGTAAAACCTCATTATGATTTTGCACCATTAACAAAAACACTATTCATTTCAGTAGGATGAGCTGTATTAAGTTCTGTTTATTGTGACCAAGAAAGAGAAATTAGAAACTTCCAGTAACATTGAAGCTATCCAGAATTATGAAGATATTCACAAAGACAAGTGAATAAGACTCAGAAGAAGAGGGCAATAGCTGCATTCACATCTTGGTGGTTGTCTACCACAGTGCCCTTCATAGAAATTTAGACATCTGAATTATCTCAGGCTCATCTTTCTTCAGCCTGAATTTCTGAGAATCATAAAGCAAGCCCTTTTCCAACACTGAAGAGCTGAGTTATGTATATTAAGCTTATATACTTCATCTATAGACTAGATGTAGGCTACTTCATCTAGGGCTACAGCAAGAAGTGAAAATATTCCCTGCTGTCTTTACACATTTGTAAGGTCTGGATAATGCTGTCATCTGAATAACTTTGCCCTACTCGCGTAATATAAAGCATTGTACCAACCATTAGAAGAAGCCCTCAAGGACACCTTATCATGTTTTCTCTTTGTCTGGATCTTTCTTGTCATTATTCCAGAGAAAGAGAAGGAAATGGGTCCCCTGACATCTGAATAGTGTCAGATGGCAATACATAGAACACCAGTCCCAGCATACACTGTGGATAAGCCCATTACTCAAGCAATCTTGGGATTACAATGTGGTTTTATATCCCCATCACATTACTGAGTGCTTTTAAGCTATGACAAAGGATGTAGAAATTTGCCATGTACAAAAAGAATAAATGAGCCCTAAATACAGCCTTTACTCCCTTTGATGGCTATGTAGCTCTATTTGATGCTGATAACAGTCACTTGCATACATGAAAACTATCTCCATAGCTAGGAAGATTTTAGCTAGGCTCTGTGAATAAGCATTGTGAATACAAAAGAACTAGAAAATGGAACCCAAGAGCACGCTAACACAGAAGTGGCAACGGCTTTATCTGTAAAATTAATTTATGATACTACATCCCCTTCCCTTCCCTTCCCTTCCCTTCCCTTCCCTTCCCTTCCCTTCCCTTCCCTTCCCTTCCCTTCCCTTCCCTTCCCTTCCCTTCCCTTCCCTTCCCTTCCCTTCCCTTCCCTTCCCTTCCCTTCCCTTCCCTTCCCCTTCCCTTCCCTTTCCCTTCCCTTCCCTTCCCTTCCCTTCCCTTCCCTTCCCTTCCCTTCCCTTCCCTTCCCTTCCCTTTCCCTTCCCTTCCCTTCCCTTCCCTTCCCTTCCCTTCCCTTCCCTTCCCTTCCCTTCCCTTCCCTTCCCTTCCCTTCCCTTCCCTTCCCTTCCCTTCCCCTCCCTTCCCTTCCCTTCCCTTTTCCCTCCCTCCCTTCCCTTCCCTTCCCTTCCCTCCCTTCCCTTCCCTTCCCTTCCCTTCCCTTCCCTTCCCTTCCCTTCCCTTCCCTTCCCTTCCCTTCCCTTCCCTTCCCTTCCCTTCCCTTCCCTTCCCTTCCCTTCCCTTCCCTTCCCTTCCCTTCCCTTCCCTTCCCTTCCCTTCCCTTCCCTTCCCTTCCCTTCCCTTCCTTCCTTCCCTTCCCTTCCCTTCCCTTCCCTTCCCTTCCTTCCCTTCCCTTCCCTTCCCTTCCCTTCCCGCACCTTCCCTTCCCTTCCCGCACCTTCCCTTCCCTTCCCGCACCTTCCCTTCCCTTCCCGCACCTTCCCTTCCCGCACCTTCCCTTCCCTTCCCTTCCCGCACCTTCCCTTCCCGCACCTTCCCTTCCCTTCCCTTCCCTTCCCTTCCCGCACCTTCCCTTCCCTTCCCTTCCCTTCCCTTCCCTTCCCTTCCCTTCCCTTCCCTTCCCTTCCCTTCCCTTCCCTTCCCTTCCCTTCCCTTCCCTTCCCTTCCCTTCCCTTCCCTTCCCTTCCCTTCCCTTCCCTTCCCTCCTTCCCCCCTTCCCTCCTTCCCTCCCTCCCTCCTTCCCTTCCCTTCCCTTCCCTTCCCTTCCCTTCCCTTCCCTTCCCTTCCCTTCCCTTCCCTTCCCTTCCCTTCCCTTCCCTTCCCTTCCCTTCCCTTCCCTTCCCTTCCCTTCCCTTCCCTTCCCTTCCCTTCCCTTCCCTTCCCTTCCCTTCCCTTCCCTTCCCTTCCCTTCCCTTCCCTTCCCTTCCCTTCCCTTCCCTTCCCTTCCCTTCCCTTCCCTTCCCTTCCCTTCCCTTCCCTTCCCTTCCCTCACCTTCCCTCACCTTCCCGCACCTTCCCTTCCCGCACCTTCCCGCACCTTCCCGCACCTTCCCTTCCCGCACCTTCCCTTCCCGCACCTTCCCTTCTCACTGTGATGTTCTGTTGTGTTAACAAATGTGGATACAGGTTGAAAATTACAATGGAAACATTTCTTTTTACTGCACACCAGGCAAAAGAAGTCAGTAATCACAGTTCATTAAACATTGACATAGGTGGTATTTTCAGACCTTGTATGTCCCTCTGTGGCTACTGCCAGAGTGAAAAAAAGTTACTGTAGAAAGAACTTATCATAAGTTTTCACCTAAATGTTTGTTTTTCTGACAATGAAGAAGACTTACAGAAAAGCTAGGAGGACTGTAGGTTAGATATATGGCTTTAATTCAGTTACTATATTGACATATACAGATTTTTTAAAGTGAATTTATGTATGAAAGCAGGAAACTGTTCATACATTTTTAAAATATGTTCCTGATTTATTTCATAATTTACTGAATGTACTTTATGAAAGTTTCACATTTATAAGCATATAAAATATGTATCATTTTTATTCTACTAAAGAAACTGAAACAAATATTCTGGCACAAGGAACATTTAGTGTGCTTTGCTCACATCTGGTTTGTATAAGCAGTAGTATTGTGCAAGCTCAGAAGAGCTCACCTTTTCCTTTTACTATCACTATTCAATGACTCTGCTTAGGACACAAGACTGCAGTCACCTGCCTGTCTGTCCAATCCTACTTCCAAAATATTGACAAGAAAAGGGGAGCTAAAGGAATTGATAATGTATGAGGATCAGTGTTTGAATTGCCGTAAAAGTGCTCTGCTCTGACTCAGGAATTTAGTACGGAGCTTGTTTGAAACCTTTACATACACAGACTTGTCTTGACAAGATAGAAAATGATTGTCTTTTCCACTTCATAATCTTAAAGTAACAGTATTCTTGGGAAAAGTGAGGGGATAGAAGGCATCCACAGTCATTTTGCACACAACATCAAGTTGGGTGGGAGTGTCAACCTGTGGAGTGCAGGAAGGCTCTACAGAGGTTTCTGGACAGGCTGGATCAATGGGCTGAGACCAATTGCATGAGGTTCCACAAGGCAAGTGCCAGGTCATGCACTTGGGTCTTAGCAACCCCATGTAGATTGACAGGCTGGGGGGCAGAGTGGCTGGAAAGTGACCCAGCAGAAAAAGACCTGGCAGTGCTGATCGACAGCTGAACATGAGCCAGTGTGTGCCCAGGTGGCCAAGAAGGCCAGTGTCAGTCTGGTTTGTATCAGCAGTTGTGTAACCAGCAGGCAAGGGCAGTGATCATCCCCCTTTATTTGGTGAGGTCATACCTCAAATACTTTGTACCATTTTTGGGCCTCTCACTGCAAGAAAGACATTGAAGCTTTGGATTGTGTTGAAAGAAAAGCAACAAAGAAGTCTCCAGACAGTAAGTCTTATGAAGAGCAGCTGAGGTCTCTGGAGTTATTTAGCCTCAGAGGAGACTGTATCAGTCTCTGCAACTACCTGGAAAGATGAAGTAATGAACTGGATGTCAATCTCTTCTCCCAGGTAACAAGTGACAGGATGAGAGGAAAAGTCCTCAACCTGTATCAGGGTAGGTTTTGATTAGATATTAGGAAAAGCTTTTTTCAGTGAAAGGGTGGTAAGCTTTTTGTAGTGGGCCACCAAGGAAGGTGATTGTCTTTTCTACAAGTTTTTGAGATACGACTGAACACGGCACTTAGAGATATGGTTTCCTTGACAAGGTAATGCTCAGTGAAAGATTGCAGTCTGTGATCTTACTTTTCCAACCTTTCTGAAGGTTTGATGATTCTATACCTACATGAAATATAACTGACTTGTTTTTGAAAATTGTGTCATATTAAAGCCTTGAAATCTAAGAGGTTTTATGGCAACATCAGAGGACAGTTTATTCAAAGCAAACTGAAATCACATTATCACAAGAAAGACTAAAATTTGAAGAAACAATGGTTGGATTATTTAAAAATTCACTTCCAGTTAAGAGATCCCTTAATTTATTTTAATAAGAACACCTATATAATTCCTCCTGAAAACGGAAGAGCTAACCCAAATATATTTTGCTACAATAAAACAAATACTGGAAAAAGTCCCAGTTGAAAACTACAAAGACTATGCTGCAGAATTCTATATTTTGATAGAGATATTCATTCTCATTGGCTCAAGCAATCATTTCTCCATGGTGCAGCATAACACCCAGCATGTTTTTATGATTCAGTCCCAGTAACACTATATCCCTGTTAGCATGATTAATCAGCCCAAACAGAATACAGCTTGGGTTTAACTCTCCTGCTGCTTGCTGCAGAGCTGAATCAGTCAGGGCCAGTTAAGGAAGTCTGCACTTCCCTCTGTTGCACAGTATGGGCATGACCTGTGATTCTCTGCTGTGATGATATAATATTATTTCCAAGCCACTATCTAATTATCTTTCACACATACCATTTATTTGTTCACAGTGGAGGGCATTTCAGTGTAAGGATTTATCAGGAACTTTGATGTGTTGTGGTTTTTCAGTAACAAATGCCTGTTGGTTAAGGAATAAAAACTCCACATATTATCTCATGGATTTATCTGTTAATACTTTGTCTTCAATTAAATCCAGGAAAAGGAAAGTTCAAAATTCTTAGTATATAATTTTGGAAACTATTGAATCAAAGGTTGCTGTTTCCTGCTTAAGTATAATGTGTTTCTCATTGTTCCAGATCACCAGCTGAGATCTTGATGCTTTTGATGATAACTGTTTTCTTTCTTCTCCCTTTGCAGACAGGTAACAGAAGTAGTAGATAGGCAGAGGTTTTGCCTTTTTTGGCGCTGCATAACTTCTGAGTGAAATTGTTTTTAAATGCAATATTTAAAGATATTACTCTTGGCCTTACTCAATTAAGGCCTTTGTCTTGTTGGTTTTTTGTCTTAGTTTTGTTTTTAATAGGGTAGATCAAAAAAAGAGAAAACATGAGAACAGTCCAGGAAAATTGAACTGAAAATTTGCACTCTACCCAATGATTAAGACTGATGTCCCCATTTTAATCAATAGGTACAATTAAATACATCTGAATGATTATCCATTTCATTCTAAAATAGGAACACAAGGTAAAGCATATATATAAGCCACAGTAGGTACTGGAACTGTTTATGACAGACTTATACATCACCTGACTAAACAGAAGAGCTTTGTTCAACTGAGATATCTGGGAGCAATGTGTGATGCTCAATACATAGAGTCTTAGAATCATAGAATGGCTTGGGTTAGAAGGGATCCTGAAGATCATTTAGTTCCAAACCCCATGGCACAGGCAGGGACACCTTCTAATAGATCAGGCTGCTCAAAGTCCCTTCCAACCAGGCCTTGAACACTTCTAGGCTTGGGAATCCACAACTTCTCTGGGAAACCTATTCTAGTGTCTCATGGCCCTCACAGTTAAGACTGTCTTCCTAACTAATCTGAACCTGCCCTCTGTCAGTTTAAAGCCATTAACCCTTACATGTCCTTGTAAAAATCCCTCTCCAGCTCTTGTAGCCCCCTTTTTAGGTACTGGAAGGTGCTGTAAAGTCTCATCAGAGCTTTCTCTTCTCTAAGCTGAATAATCAGCTTTCTCTACCTGTCTCCACAGAAGAGGTCCTCCAGACCTCTGATCATTGTGGCCCACCTCTGAACTTGCTCCAGCAGGTTCACATCTTTCTTGTGCTGAGGATCCCAAAGCTCATGCAGATGGACAGAATCACCTTTGATCTCCTGACACACTGCTTTTGAAGCAGCTCTGAATAGAGTTGGCATTCTAGGCTGCAAGTGCACGTTGCCAGGTCATGTCGACCTTCTTGTTAACTAACACCCCCAAATTTTTCTTTTCAGAGCTCCTTTCAATTCATTCTCTGCCACACCTGTGTTTGTGCTTGGATGGTGCAAACCCATGTGGAGGATCTTTCACTTGTCCTTTTTGAACTTTGCAAGGTCTGTACAGGCTCACCTCTGAAGCCTTTTACTCCTTTTTGGATACCAGCTCTTCCCTTCAGTGGGTCAGCCTCACCACACAGCTGTCAATAAACCACTTAAATTTAAAAATAAGCCAGTGCTGAAGCTGCACTCAATCCCACTGTCCATACTGCTGACAAAGATGTTAAACAGTGCTAATCCCAATGCCCAGCCCTGAGGAGCACCAGTCCTGCACAACAGCTCCACTCAGCTTTTTCCCCAAAGATTAGTCTGTTTTACTCATGACCATATTTCATGGCTGATCACTCCATTTTTATCCTGGCCCATGAGCTTTTTCATCCTATTTTCTCCTTCTGTCTTGTTGGGGAGTGGCAGTGAGGGAGCAGCTGGATAAAGTTTGGCACTTAGTCAAAGTACCCATCTCATTTATACATAACGAGATACATTAGCATTATTAACAACGTGAGTTTCAGCAGGTCTCATTGGACACAGATAGCTTCATATATATTTTGTGCTTTTAATCATTTACAGAGAGAATACACTACCAGTGTAAGAATTATGATATCTCATGTATTCTATGAATTATTGCTGTCAAGGGATGACACAGAAAAATGGCAAGAGTATTATTTATTTAATTATTTAGGGGTTTCATCTTCATTTGTATCCTGAGCTGAATTTGTACAAGCACAGATGGATTAAAAGCAAATTGCGAAATGACAAAAAAAGTAGAAAAATAATTATGCAAATAACATGCTTACAATTTCTAAGCTCCAGGCAGATTATTTAGCATAGCTTTTTAAAACTGAGGTCTCCGAAGTAAAGACTTGGGAAACCCTGTTCTGACTGACAGAGCAAGTCAGTCAGGAGGGCCCAGGAGATCAGAAATAGTGTCTGAGGTTTTAGTAGTACAACACTCATAAAATTCTAATCATACTCTGGAGACAAAGAACAAAGGCTGACTTTGTTTCTCGTACTAAAAGATACTATAGAGGTTTTATTAAGATCTAGAGGTATCAGTAAGAATAGGAAACCCATCACCAAAAACATAGGGGCTTTTGAGACAACACCAGACAACCCCCTGATCCTCAAGAATATCAGAATGCAAGAAGAGAAAAAAAATTAAAACCCACAGGTTTCCTTTTTTTTTGTATCAGACTTTAAACATAAAAATATATTTTTATACCAAATGTTTTCAAAGCATCTGCTAAAGAAACTTTTGGTTTGATCACAAAAATTCAAGCAAATGAAGTTTTCTCATGAGCTGAAAGAATTATTTTCTATGCCAAAAATTTATGTGACTGACAACATTCTCTTCATCACAAAAACATGCTAAAAATTGGAGTCATACTATGTGGCTGTGCTCAGTGTGATACACTGTGAAACATATCCATGTTGAGCATGATATGTTGAAAATGTGATTTCTTTTTAACTACAGATCACCATGGATTTCCCTTAAATATTAGTCCTCTGCTGCTGCACAAAATTCATGATCAGCTCAGCTGTAGGTAGGTTCTGATTAGCCAGCACCAAGCAGTTATCACCTATCTTTTCTCAGTCATCATCCTGTGAAAAAGAAAGAAGTGGAACATCATTTTGTAGTGAGCTGAGAAACTGCTGGAATCTAGGAAATTAAATTCTTATTTTAAAAGGCAGAAAAGAACAAAAATACACATGGAGTAGCTTTCAGTCTGTTCCTGGTTGGAACTGTATTATGAACTAAAACAAAGTAAATACTAAAAAGGATAAGAAATCATTAATATTTAGAGCTCGCATTTTCAACTTTCTTGGCAGCAAAACAGGAGTCCTGCTTCAACCATTCAAGTACTTTTAACAGGCCTCATAACAGCTACACAGAGAGGGAAATAGACTGTTACATAAAACATTAAAGTCTTTGCCAAATTTATGATTTTTTTCCTTCAAGAACCCCCAAGATTTACTGGATTTAAGGAGACTGAGCTCTAGGCCATTACATAATTGTGTTGTGTTTACTCTCCAGCTAGGACACGGCTCTACCTGACTGTATCAAGAGAGATTCTGTGTACCAAAAGTCAATACTTAGAAGTGTCAAAAATGGACAGCTTGATTAAGCACCAAATATATGAATAACATAAAGCATCTGGGGAGAAGTTTCAATCTGGGTGGTGATCTCACAAGCCTTAAGAAAGATCTCATCTCCTGTTCAGAAATGTATCAAAAGAAAGAATATTTTGCATCAGCCGTGACTATATAAGAAACCAGCTGCTTAGCTTGTTGAAACAGGTGGATCAGAGCCAAAGTATGTGTACTTTTAAGAGTTGTATTTTTTGTTTCAAGGCAATTATCACAACAGAGTCCTCTATACACAATCTGAATATATTTTTATTTTTAAAAAAATATTTATTCAACTTGTGATCTCAGACTACCTTGGGTTATGTTCCATGGGAGCTGGGAGAAGTGGCTCCTCCTCAAAGGGGCTAAAGTCACAACAAAAAAATGCAGGGGCAGTAGGATCAGGGTTCCCACATGTACTGCACAGACTAATCTTAGGAGGAGATATGTGATGTTGTTTAGACACTTGTTTTGTTACAATAAATATTATCAGGATATTTTTGATATGCAGAACAAAGAGGAAAGCTATGCCTGAAATTAATTTATTCTAAAATTTATAGCCATATGCTTTCCTAAGTAAGTTGCCTAAACAACATATCTTTTTTGTGTGTATTTGTGTGTTGTTCAGTGGCTCATAATTGTTTAACTTTGCCCCCATATTGTACAATAATAAATAAATAAAATGCCTCTTTGTAAATTAAGAATTCCCTGAGTGAAACTTCAGTGGAGAATTATTCTTCTTTCTACAGGAAGGACTTTCTGATGGCGAATCCTGAAACTTAATGAATTGGATTGTGGGTTGGTCTAGCCTTTTTCTATTAGTTTTTTTTATTATTGAATATCAGAGCTTATTTAGGAAGATACATAGAAGTTTTAATATAATTTTACATGGGTTATAGTTTACACTACAGTGATTCTACTTCACAGTCTATCTCTGAACCCTCTCCAAATATAAAGTGATTGTGAGATGGGGAAACAAACTGTCTCATTTACATTAGGCATAGTCTTCTGGTGATTTTATATAAATTCTCTGTATTTCATGCAGTGGTTTAAAGGAGTGACAGCAGTCTGTGATGTATAATACATGATTTTTTGATATTTCTTCCAGAAAGCAACTTTAAGTACTCCGTAAATCATCTTGCTTTAGAATTTCCCAGATATCATGGAGGCAAAAATATTTTGATTAGAATATATTAAGAAATGTAGCTTCACAAACATTTTACAAGCTGAGTATAAGTTGTAAGGCTACACTTACATAGTAAGGCCATCACAAGTCATGACATAGTATAATTTAAAATGTCAGCCAAAGTTCTGTTGCTGATAACAATTTTATTTCAAATACTAAAAGGATTTTATCTTCTGCCCCCATTTTAAACCCCTCTGTTCCACATGCCCATGTCTTCATCAAATGTGTAAATGACTTGCACTCCCAAGATTGATTTAAAGATTTTTTAAAAGCCTGTTGATCCTTTTTTGCTCCTCTACTTCTAGCTTCATAAATAACTATTTTCTGCTTGTCATTCCTGCTTGTTTTGGTTGGGGTAGAGTTAATTTTCTTCATGCTAGCTGGTATGGGGCTGGGTTTGGATTTGTGCTGAACAAATTATCAACAACAGGGTTGATAATACAGAGATGTTTTTGTTATTGCTGAGCAGGACTTACACACAAGGCCTTTTTTGTCTTTTCTTACAGCCAGACTGTCAGAGAGGTTGTGAGTGCATGAGATGTTGGGAGGAGACTCAGCCAGGACAGGTGACCCAAACTGACCAAAAGGATGTTCCAGACTTTATGACATCATGTTCAGTACATAAAGTGGGGAGAAGAGGAAGAATTAGGGGGATGTCTGGAGTGGTGACATTTGTCTTCCCAAGTCACTGTTACACACAATGGTCACTCCTGAGATGGCAGAACATCTGCCTGCCCATTGGAAGCAGGGATTAAACATGAATTAATTCTTTGTTTTTCTTTGCTTGTGTTCACAACTTTTTCTTTTCCTATTAAAATCTATCTACCAATTTATCTCAATGTACATGTTCTCTTTTATCTTTCTGATTCTCTCTATGATCCTGCTGGTAGGGGAGTGAGTGAGTGGCTGTGTGGTGCTTGGTTGCTGTCTGGGATGAAACCATGACATCAGCCTATGCATAGCAGGTAAAATTGCCAAGGTTATTCACTTCAGGAACTTTCTGTCTACAGAAAGGTCCATGAGGTCTCATAGCACGTAATTTACAAATTATACCATTACACTGGTATTTATATTCACTGAGGATAATGCTTTCAAAAGCTTTCTGGGGTGCCCATGGAAGGTGCAATGTACATCCAAACACTTATGTGTCATTAGTATTCTCTGACAAATAATCCTATTCATGTCAGTGGAAATAGGAGGAAAGGATTCACTTTAGTTGACAAATTTCCAGAACCAACAGTCTAAAACGTATTGAAAACTGAAAGTTGGCAAAACAGATGGTGATGTTATCAACTTGTTTCACAGCCAAAGCACTGCTGAGTGTCTGCAGAGCAGTATAGCCACCTCATGTATATAGCACATTCTGGATGAGTATTATTCAGCCAAGGGTAAAAAAAAAATTATCTGTTCTGACCTTAAGACACCGTCAGATATTAGGTGTGGGACCTAAAAATCGGAGTCAACCACTATTCTCATGCCAGACTTCCTGGAAATATGAAAGCAACGCTATTGTAACAGACAGAAGAAATTTAGCTCAACCCTCAAAAGGTTGGCAAGAAAAAGAGAAGGGAAGGGAAGACAAGTTTGATCTTTTAATGATGAAAAAGTGACATTGGAACTATGATTGCTTTTAAATGCTGCCTTTTCAAAGAATAGGAAATAACAGTATAAGAATTACAGAAACAGGAAATTTGAACAAAATATTGTAATCAATATATATAAAATATAAGACAATTATTTATGTCCTAAGTAAATTTATAAAAGAGTAGACTTCATACCAATTTTAAATAAGATATAAATGATCTATCTGATGGAGAATGCCATATCTAATGACAAATGCAGTGATAAAGCAAAAAAGACTTTCAGATAGTTAAATTCACAATACTAGAAGAAAATCCATACAGATCCTTTTATACCAAGATAGATGTTTTCAGGTGACCAATGTGATGTGATTTGCCTTTAAAAAAAAGAAAGCTCTATGAAATTCTAGAAATTAGGGAATTAACATATTTATATATTTGTTATCACCATTTTCCAGAAATGGTAAGTTACTGAAATATAATGCAGTTTAACCAAAGGCCTTTACTCCACTTTGAATCAAGCCATTGTAATGTAGAATGGAAGAATGAAGAAATTAGAAATCTGCTTTCTGTATATCACCTACAGATCAAAGTCTGAAAAAAGAGTATCTCTTACACAAGATTAAAACATTGCTGTTGAAGAAAACCCAAAACAAACAAAATGTCTAAAAAAAATCCCAAATTCTTCCAAAATGTTAAAAACCACCAACTCAAAAATCACACCCCTAAACCCTCCCAAACACCTCTCAGTATTATTGTCTGTGTCTGCTTCCATTCATTTAGGAATAGGCTTCCTATTTAAACAGAAAATATGCTGTTGTTCAACTACTAAAGTCAAAAACCAGAACTGCTGAATAATTATTTTTTTTTTTGCTGTGCTAAAAGCAGATCCTTATAAGTAAATTTATTATTGGAATTTTAGATACTTATGTGTTATATGTGTATGTCTATTTATAGATAGAAAATCATGTTTCTATGTGATATATAAATACTGAGAAGATTTCAGTAGAAAAACAGTAAGTAATGGAGATATATCAAGCTTCTCTTGAGAGGTGAATTCCAACACATTATTTCAGTATTCATTGATTAGTTGTGTGTAGTTAAAATAGCTTTCAAAATGTACTACCACTATGGAATTTGCTCTTCAATGACAGCAAAGGACCATCTTTGCTGTTTACCTGTTTAAAGTGAATATCAGTCTAATTCAGGTCAGTAAGTGGTAGTTATAACAGAATATTTCATCTTTATAAATACATTTATGCAGATTTCTAGAGTAGGATTTACTGGATACAACTAAATGCTTCTATTCACTGTCTCTCTATACAAATTTTTCAGCTGAGAAGCTGAAGAGTACTAATTATGTTGTGTAGGTTTCTCTGTCTCTTTGTTCAGTTTAGCCCTTGTAGGGAAGTTAGAAGCTCTTTTACTTGTTCTTAAAACTTGAAAGGCAACGTTATGAATTACATCAAAACATGTACAAAAGCCATGTTGCCTGAAAGTTACTGGAAGTTTTTCTTAATACCAAACTGAAAGTATACCACATTACATTTTCAAGTATGATTCCACTTTAATACACTGCTCTTTGTATCTAATCAAAGAATAATCCTATTTTACAGCTCTCACCAAAACCAACTCATCAAGAACAAGGAAAAAGACAAAACTGCACTCATTTAGAAAATGAAATTTTGAAATAATGAGTTAAATAATCTTTCAAAAACAGCTACCATCTTAATAAAAAAAAGTTTCTCAACAGTTTATAACTTAGCTGTAAGAGGTCTAATGAACAGAGAAAATAGCTTAGCATTTATAATCTATGCAGGATAAAGTTGTTCATAAGGAGTCCAAATAAATCACTCATCAATCTCTTACTAATGCAAATAAATATATTTTCATTTGTCTAAGGAAGCACAACTGATTGAATGGCTTTCAGTGCAAAGTGTGGCAGAAGAAGAATGTTCATATTAGCATATCATTTTGGCCTGTTCAGTTATTATTTTTAGCTTGAGGACAAAAAAAAGGTAAACACCTAAACGTGATAGCTTTAAGAGTTCATGTAATAATTTAATGGAATCTCTTTGGAACAAAGGAAAACAATTTACCTGCCCTGGGAATTATTTCTAACCAATTTTCAAGGGTTGTGATCAGCAATGAATATTGCAATGCTTCTTTAAAAAAATAAAAAAAAATGAATAATTCTTTAAATTATTAAGGAACTAACTGTGAGGAACATTTCCAGCTTTCCTACACTAATAGTAGTTCTATATATTTACTAAATATTTATATATATATATATATATATATATATAATCAGTATATATATATAGCAGTATATATATATATATATATATAGCAGTTCTATATATTTATATATTTACTAAATATAGGAAGTATCTGTTGGTTTGAGAGACAGACAACTTGTTCTGGCAGGTAAACTGGACTATGCAACTGAAGGGAGGACACAACTGTTCACTCATGTTTCAATAATATGGGTGATCAATAACTTATATCTCATACCTTTTACTAAAGTAAAAATGCAAAAAGTCTGGAGAAGAGTGATGAAATATAAATTTAATGCAGGGATTGACTGAAAGAATTTTCTCCAAAGGTGAGTATTGGTGGGAATCTGAGATACTCACAGAGCTGTTCATAGGACAAAACTTATAGACAGTGATTGTTCAACTCTTACTCCTGTACTGGTAGTGTAAATATCTTAAGAAACTAGCAGAAGGTAATTTCAAAACACGTGAATGAAAATTACGTTTTATGCAATATGTAGCGGATCTGCAGGACCCTTGCTGTGGAAAGCTGTGAACACTAAACACTCACATAAATTCAGAAGGGGACAGGAAAAAATCATGGTTATTGAACTAGTTCAGAAAATTCTTGAGCTGTAAATTGCCAAACAGTAAGAGAATACAGTGGGGGTACTACTTTTACTTGTTCTTCTCTGTAAATTTTCTCTGAGCTTTTACCATTAACTACTATTTAAGGCAAGATACAAATTAGATCTCTGGTCCTTTTTATGCTTACTTTCCTTTAGACTAATTACAATCAATATAGATTTCCTTCTTAGTTTGGATAAAGTTCAGATCATTTCCATGATGGGTGAATAATAACTGTGTCTTTTTAATAATGATTAATTTTGTCTACAAGTGGACACAAAATTAATATGGAATTCATTCTGTGTAATATGATCCCACTGATAAATGTAAATTGCCTTCAACTCTCTCCCTGCATTTAATGTTATATACCATGCAACTTGCAGAAAAAGACCCAGATGTTGTACTGCTTTCATTCTGTTGATGTCTTCCTGAAATATGTCATATATCTGCTGCCAGTTCTTTGACCAGTTTCTCACAGTAGAATATTTTGTTCCTCTTACATTTGTAAATTAAGGCCATTACCATTTGTTTTTATGTGTACATGTTCTAAAGGCAGTTATGCTTAAATTCCAGCTACACTGAGAAATATTTTAAAATTATGTCATGCTAGGGGTGGACCAAGAGTTAAGACTATGGAAGAAGAAGAGAGAAGGACATGCATGAAAACACAAAACTGAGCACTTTATCTCAAATAAGAGAGAACAAAAATTTGGAGATAAAAGAAAAATTAAATAAAATGCAATATTTCCTTATCAAAGATAGATAATAACAGGGCAACTCATATAATGCTATATCTGCTTTTGTACAAAGAAGAAATATTAAAAGTTTTAGGACTTCTATGATTTATTGTGGGTTGCCTCTATCCATCAACTAAGCACCCACACATAGTCAGTCACTCCCTCAGCCACTCACTTTACCTCTTCCCTCAGTGGGAAGGGGGAGAGAACAGAAAGCACAAAAGTGAAGAAAAAGCACTCCTGATTTGAGATAATTCAGTTAATAAGTGAAGGAAATGGGAGGTGGGGGGAAGTGGTGCAAAGACTGTCACTCAACACCTCCTGCATGAAAATCAATGCTCAGCCAGAAGTAATGGCTAACTTGGAAGAAAGCCCCAACTCTCTCCAGTAGTTGTTGCTCAGCAAGTTCAGGTCAGCTCTCTTGGTTGTGTCTTTGTTGCCTCTCAACTTCTTACCAGCTCACCCTGGGGGAAAGGCAGAGACAGCCCCAGAAAGCCATGACCATGTGCAAGCACTGTACAGCATTAGATGAAACATGGGTTTATTACCCATGGTCAGTCCAAAATCTAAATCACAGCATCCTAAGGGTTTCAATGAAAAATGGTTAACTTCATACCAGCCAAACCCCAGCCTGGCCCAGTACAGCCATGGTTCATAGGAAAATATAATTAAAACAAGAAATGTATAGGAACTAAAAGTGAAGAAACACTTCCGAGGAAGGGAAATGAATTACACTGAAGGTCAGTGTCATCTTGAAAGGAGATGAGTGATAGGCAGACTGTCAGGTGTAAGGATGGTGACTCATAGCTGAGTAAACTGGTAATGATCTTGAAACACTAATGAAGATGTGGAAAACACTTTTGAAACAGAGAATGTTCCCTCAGAGAGGAGAAAGCAAAGCAAGGCAAAGCACAGCAATGCTAAGGGATCCAAACTGCATTGCTGATTTAGGGTAATAAAAATAAATGTAATGTGAACTCTGTCACATTAAGCAACTAAAATTCTTCAGTCAATTTAATAAAGCAAACTGTATTTCTGTCCATAAACGTGACAGCAAGATAAACAGAAAGGAGGATAAAATCCCATTGTCTGATTTTCTGTCCCCAGGTTATCCATGCTAAGAAGTTGTCTCTGGAACATTTATAAAAACTAATAGTCATAATAGTCTATCTGTAACATATATATACCTATAAAGCTCTGGGACAATCTTTCAGGAAGATGGTTATGAAACACAATGAAAAGCAACTACTTTTAAAAGGATTCTATGAATTACAATGAAAACTACATAAAAAGCTACTAAAAAGAATAGTTTCAACAACTGGGGAATAGAATTAGAATGCTTCTTTCAGAGCCTTACTCTCAACTATTCAAATAAATATATTTTTGATAATACTAACTAATATGTGTAAATTGCTGTGTAAATCAAAATAATTGCTTTCAGTGCCTTCTTCAACAATTTCCCCTGAAAATAGCTTTTTTAATGAAAAGAAGACTAAATAATTCTTTTCCCACACATCTGCATGACTTTTTCCTCATGCAAATTGAAACAGTGATTATTCCTTCCTGTCTAGCCTCTCACTGTACTAACATCACTAAATCTTTCACTTCATAATGCAAATTAATTATCTATTTTTTCTCTGAAAACAGCAACCAGTGTTCACAATACCTAATATACCAACAAATTTACTGGAATTTTTTTTGTTCAGGCTGCAAATGGATATTCTTTCAATGGCACGTGCAATATTATAGCCAAATAGGGGAACCTTCATGTTGTAAACCAGAATCTCAGTTAAGTCTGTTTGCATAATTTTTACCTGAGTTTGTGTTTCTTAGTTCAGAGAGTTCACTTTGTGGTTTTTTTTTTGCTTATGTAATAATATCATCCTTGTAAGATGTGATGAAATAGATATAATACAATTTTTGCAATTTGCAATCAAAAAATTGAGATGTATTTCTGTTTAAAAAAACCCCAACAAACAGTGAGTATTAACACAGAAGAAAGAGTGGATCATTCTTTTGATTAAACCTCTTTCCCATTTCCATACAAAATATCCCAACTTATTTAAAATTAGTTCTGTCAGAATTGTTGTTACTATTTGTGACTCATAAAAGTTCATCTGTTGAGATACAGAAATGTTAAAAGGTGGAATATTTTCTTAAACTGATTCAGTATAAGTATTATATGGTTCTTTAATATTTGTCAAATCTGCAGGTGTATTAAGAGTGAAATAAACCTTTTTCTGTTTTGCTACAGAGCACAGTAACAGCATCATGTAAATAAAATTTTTTCAATTTTTCTATGAAAAAAATGTTTATTAACCAGTGCCTGAATGTATTTTGTTCAATATGATGCAAAATATAAAGAGAAATTGTCTATAACTGATGCTAGATCAAGTCTTCTTTCTAGGAAAATTACTTGAAGCTTGAATGAAAATGAGATGAACAATACTATCAACCTTTCATTCTTGGCCCCTTCAGCTCTGGAGTTTTGGGGTTTTTTTATGTTAAAGACTGTCTCCAAGAGAAAAAAACATTTTCAGTTATTCAAGATGAAATTTCACGTGCATCATTGCGAACATCCAGGCAACATCCAGTGAGAAATACAATTCTCAAATTGTACTTAATAATATATAAAATTAATCTTCTTCATAGTTCTCTCATTACCATACTTTCATTATTTATTCTACAAATACTTCTGCTTTAAATTTGCTCCTGAGAGACATGAAGAAAAAATATACATTTTAGGAAACCAGTGATCAATGATCACTGGGGCTAACAATGAGAAGGGTAATGGATATTTTCATTGAATTTTTTAATTTAATACTTATAGCATGCCCAATATAACTAAAACATGCAAATATTATACATTACTGAAAAAGACAATGTGCAATTCAGGATAAATGACTGAGCTATTTGGTTACTGTGAATTAACTCAGTAGTTTGAATGAAGTCAGATGACAATTTTCTTGAACAGGGAATCTGAAAGCTAAGAGGATTTTTATTGTCCTTTAAAGAAAAATGAGATATAACTTGTTTCTACAAGAAAAAAAAAAATCAGATAAACAGAATAACATTATAGTAAGAAGACTTCTGATTTACACTGATGTGTTCAGAAAACCAATTTAAATTATCAATTATCCAGTAATTTCTTGGAATGAATTGGTGAAAAAATTTTGATACAAACAGTAGAGAGCAACAGACTCTCCATTTGATTCTAAATAGAGGGAAGATTTTCACTGTGTCAAAGGCAATATATGTGACTGTAAATGAAGATAAAAGAGTTCTTCATTCTCAGGAAGGGAAAGAAGACGTATAGTAGCTGTAGATTTGGACAGTATATATGTCAGTAGACTGAAAATAACAAAGAAACTATATGAAACCCTTTGGGAATAAAATAATATTGAAAACAGTATTTTTAAATGACATCTTTTAAAATAATGTTGATTAGAGAAGCTAGAGAAGTGCAGGAAAAGGACGACAGCTAATTCATATGCTCTCAATTGACCTGAAACTTGACATAGAGATATATAAAATGTGAAAATTATTTCACATTATTGGAGTTTTCTATATAAGAATTTCCATAACATGTAGAAGTTAGAAGGACAAGACTCAAAGAGTTACAATGAATGGAATGTAAGGCAGTAAAAGGAAAATATTCTTGAATACAGTTTTATGAGTTGAAGACATAACACGCTTAACAGATACTAAAAGCTAAAAAATGACCCATATTAAGTTTACAATGTTATTTTTATCAGTATTCACTGCAAAATAAATGCCCACAGAAAATTACAGTAAAAGCTTGTAATTATCCAAGTAGAAAAAATAATGGCATTGAAATGTTTACATGTGGTTAGCCTAGAATGAGAAAAATAATCAATTTTTAAAAATTGTTAAGTACATTTCTTCAGTTTAGTAAGCCTAATAAAGATCATTCTTGTGTAGTGAGAGATCTGTCTAAAGCAAATTAGAGCCACTTGACTTTTAAATTTAGGGATCCATAGAAACCGGGTGGGATTATTGAAGATAAGTAAAGCATGAAAACATTGTGCAGCTTCAAATGAAGGTGAAACGGGGCCAAAGGAAAAGCAGAGCACACATTTGAATTTCCTATATGTGTCAAATTAATAAACACACATTCCTCGGCAGACAATTTTAAATCCAAGCTAAATAATTATAGAATTTAGAAATTTCATGAAAAAAGGATATTCAAATCAGCTTATTTGCTTACTTATTTGCTAAGATGATTTACTCATTTACAGCATATCTGATTGAATATAATATTCTTATATGCAATAAAGGGAATATCAGACTATACAAAATTATGGAAGGGATAATGAAGACCTCATTGAATTATTCCCAGCAAGGAGCATTTTACAAAGATCCATATTCTATATTCCATAAATATTCCATATTTAGTTTTATTTGGCACCTTTGGGAGCTCTTTTGGATCTCTCACTGTTTAATGTTCTCATTAATAGCTTGATGCAGTACAGAGTATCTATATTCAAAGCTGGGGATGATCCTTTGGAAAATGAATAGGGGAAGAGGAAGGGAGAATGTGAGGGCTGCAAGTACTCTTTTTACTGAAATAATTTGGTCAAGTAAGTAAAATTTCTAGACTAATATCAAAAATCCCACTAAGGATTTGTGCAGAGTCTGGAGTTGCCGTTGATAGTAAAAATGCCTCACAGGGAAAAGACTGGATAAGCATCAGCATCACATAAGGTTTTGTACCTATACAGAAGTGTAGGCTGAATATCAATTACTAATTAACAATGTCCTTAAGGAAAAAAGGTCAAAAAAAGGAGAAAAAATGTCTAGGGAATAGTTCTTTCAGACTTTCAAAGTAATGTTCTATTCTGCCCCAAAAAGATCTTAAGTGAAGTACTTACCTATTCAGAACAACATGTCAACAAAGATACAGATCAACTAAAAAATACAAAGTAGTTCAGCAAATGTGATTAGAAATCAAGAAGAAAAGTCTGCTAAACAGAAAGGCTTGTCACTCACCTTTGAAAAAAGAAAGCTGAAGCAAGAAAATATAGTAGTCTTTAAATATGGTAACGCTTTCCAGAATAGAAAGGTGACAATTTTTTGCCTGTGCTTTTCTAAACCGGGAAAAGAAACACGGACTTCTGGGAAGGAGATTTTGGACAGCATTGTGTAGTACATTGTTTAAGAAATCTTTAGTACCTATATTTTAGCTTTTCAAAGACGGTATATATATTGTTCTGACTGAACAACATGGAACCGAGTGAGTTTCTGCTGTGTTTCCTCTCCAGTAGCCTATAACGTGATAATGATACGTAATCACAAATGTAGAAGCAGAGGGAAAAAATGCGTATTTAAAAAATAATAAGTTCTTTGTCCCAGCAAAAATTTTTATCAAATAAAATTCAGAAAGCATGGACCCCTGAGTAAGGCTGGCTGGGCTAGAAGCCTTGGGAGAGCATGAACTAACCTTTCTGTTAATTAGGATTAAGTATTAAGACACAAGTTAATAAAGATGTTACTCTTGACTGACTTTTAGACTGCTAGTCCATGCACCTTTATCCTTTGCCATATATTTTCCAAAAAATAGTCTTCTGTAAAAAAAAATTTCCTTTATTTTCAATTCTAAATATTTTTTTTAATAATGATATTCTGTCTATTATAAAAAATATTAACACTTACAATAAAATTCATTTGAAATGAAGTTTCAGTGAATTCACTTTATAGCATCCAATCAGAGTAGGATCTTAACCTTTAATTAAATTCCAAATTTAAAATTTGTAAAACCTTACATTTTGACAAATATTTGGGTTTTTTCTTTTTTGTTTAATTTTTGTCTCTGTAGAGTCAAATTTTAAGGGATAATAACTATCTAAAGCCAGAAAACTATGAAAAGACATTTATCTTTCAAGAAAAGAAGAAAAATATTCTTATGATATGTTCAAAAACAGACAACAATTAAATGAAGTTACCTCTTTCTGTGTTTTAAAGCAGCAGTACATGATTAGGTACTCATAATTCACTTTGCTTCTAAATGCATGTGGTACTCACTTTGTTCTACTGGTTAAATAAAATGGCTTTAGACCTGAAAAATATTTACAACTTACTTCATCATTCAAATGCCATTCAAGATACCCCTTTTTTGCTTAAATTGAGCTATTTTTTTTCAATAGTAAATATGGAATCCTCACTTGTAAGAAATATTTTCAGAACATATCTTAATCTTTCTTCAAATTTGCACCCTAACACCTGAGGCCCTTCCAGACCATCCTCTATTTCTAACTCCCCTTTAATTTCTTGGAAAAGCGAGACAAAACAAAACAAAAGGAATGAAGGTATTCCAAGAGGCAGAGCAAGAATGTAGTGTGGTTTTAGAATAATGTACCTGGAATTAAACTTAAATTATTGCTGCATCTGTGAAATAGAATTCACAGAAGGGAAACTCATGAAAATAGCTGATCCAAAAGTCTGTGCATGAAAAACATACTTGAACCTAAAGCACTTACTGGCTTCAGCAATTAAATTTTTCTTCATTGAATGACACAGATCCCTTCTCAAAATGAAATTCAATTGTGATGCATTTTAATATGATATTTCCAAATTTGTAGGGAGTTTATTTTTGTTTTCTGTATTTTCTAATTCCCAAGTATTTCTTTAATTTTGCAAGCAAAATACGGTCCTCCTACACAGTATAGCTACACATACTTGCATCTTAAATATGAAAAAAAACTGCACTTCTTTGATTATCATTCAAATTTAGGTGGTCCCGAGTCTCACCTCTATTCAGCAAGAGAATGCTAGAGGATAATTTTATCCTGTGCCAAAATTTCACAAATACACCAAATAAGAAGTAATAAATGATGATAGGCTTATATTAATTGTTTTGAGTATTATGTTGCCACAATTTGAGTATTATGTTGTCAAATACTATTTAATATTATAAAAATATGGTCATATGCATGTCTATGTATATACACATACCTACATATATATGTCTACATAATCTTTATATCTGTTTTGGTACTATGTCTCTTTTCCTGAATACCTGATCTTTGTATCCCTCACTACTTATTTTTCTTCATTATTGTTATTCTATGATTTGATTTAGTTTTGGGGTTTCTTTATCTATCTTTTTCTCTTTAAGCAGCTCAGTAAAGAACTACTACAGTTCCAGAATAATTGCATACCTTGTAAGGAAAAAATAATCCTTGTTTTTTTTAAAAAAAAAATTCTCAATACTATAGAGTGGTTTTTTGTATGCATTGTTCCTTGAAATGATCCTATCATGAAATCATACCTTCTGTCATGATATATTTTCTTAATGAAATTGCTTTTGTTTTCTTTTGTGCTGTGTGCTTTATCATGTGTCTTAGCATGAAAAATATCACTTTGTTGATGGAACATCTCATACACTGAGTATGGATTTTGAAATTTTTTTTCAGTTTTCAGCAATTCATCTCATGTTTTCTATTTTATCAGGAGATGTGGCATATTTCAGTGTGTCCCTGATCCAGGTTAGAATGTCAGAGGCAACAACGTGTTGCAGATGCTAAATCTAGACGGAGGGAGCACGTTTCTTTTTTGTAGTATTGCAGTAATCGGACCAATGCTGCAGCCAGCTATTAGAAATTTAGCACATACAGCTTCTCCTTAGAGTATGTAATGTATTTTCATGCAACATAAGCAAAATTAATTTTACATCTGCTTTTTTTTTTCCAGGAAATATCAGCAGAAGCATAAGAATTCAGATAATTAATTTAATTTAAACAAATAATTTCTGCTTATTTTATCTGAAAGAGTTTTATGACAAATATATGGTGATGGTAAATTTGCTCAGAAAACAAGACTCAGCAGTCAAAACTCGGGTAAAATTCCTTTAGCAGGCCTCAGTTAAGGTCAGTGTGGCATGCTTAGTTTTAATTTAAAAAGTTCCAGAGCTTTTATACATTTCAAATTGTACCTATCTTATAGCTGGTTGTTCCCTACCAAAACCCGAAGAAAGTGAAATTTCAGGAATTTCCTATGCAAGTTTTTAAGCGGTTATACATATAAGTAGTGTTTCAGCATCCAACAGGAGATGGATTCCTATTGTGAGGAAATAAACAATGTTTTCTTTTTCATCAAAATCTCTTTATTTCCTGTAAAAAAGCAAAACCCTGAGAAAGTTGGGGTCTTTTTTGTTGGGTTTTTTGTTTCATTTCAGGTCACTTGGAAAAGCCTAAATGCTTTTATTTATACTATGTGTAATAAGAAAAGGAAAATTTTATATTTGATTAAACATAAAACAGATCTCAATAAAAATTTTGCTCACGCAGCCACTATACCTAGGAGGATTTGTGAGTCACTGGACCATGTCGTTTTATTCATCAGTTAACTGATGAAGGGTCCAAGTTAAGAAGAATATGATGGGAGTTATACAAAGGAGAGTGACTCCAACACAGGTGAAGAAGCAACTGGGAGTAACTTTAACTGCATCAATTTCCCCATTGCAGCCTCTCAGGAGAAAATTGTAGAGATGCTGAAGATCCCTGCATTAAAGCCAGCGTGAAGCAATGCGGGTCAATTTCATATTCCCATTCTGAATGACTCTGGTCCTAAGCATTCATAACAAGTAATTTCTTTTCCCAGTGCTACAAACAAACAAAGGAAAAAGAAAATCCTTCATAAAAATGCAGTTTTGCATTTTTGTCAGCACACTGTAAAATATAATTATTTTCACTGTGAGTCACAAGATATTCTGAGTCAATAATTTATATATTAACTTTGTGGCCTTATTATACTACTATATGTTAACCTGATATTATGATATTTTATATTAATTATATTAATTATATTATATATCATGTAATACCAAATATAGGATTTTCTTTGCTGTTCCTAAAATGACTTAAATTCAAGGTTAAACCCCAGAGATTAGCAAATCAAAAAAGAATATACATATACTCTTCAGTGTTTTCTCAAGTCTTATTCCAGTAATGTGACAGTCGCAGTTGTTGCACTATGCATGTTTTCCTCCCTTTTTTTATATCATACTTTTCATAAATGAAAGAAAAAAATATTGCCACACAAAATTCTAGAGGCCTGGAGATCACATTTATTAAAGGGACAGGAGGTGGGGATTTTGCTGAAACTCACTGCTTTTGTTTTAAAAGGTCACCTGATGTTTTTAAGTTACAGTAGCACAATTGAACTACATTGTAGGCTCCCTGGTCAAACAAATTGAAAGGAGGACAGGTTACCATAGAAACAACATCAGGACAAGCCTGTGATATCGTTAAAAGAAAGCAATGCTGGCAAAATGAGCAGTGCTTGAATCACAAAACCAGATGAAATGCTGAAGAATCCCTTCACTTGAGAAAGGGGAAGTGTTTAAGGATCAGTCAGTGAGCTGCTTATCAGAGATTCACAATGTGGCAAATAAGTCCCGTCAGACTCTCTTACAAAGCTTCTAAGCATAGGCCAGAATTTATTTGTAAAGTACATAGATGTCTAGACTGGAAAGAAAAAAAAAATATTTTTCAAGGTGTTGAGTCTGAATGGTAGAGTCAGTTAATCAAGCAAAAGAAAGCTCACACAGTCCCCTGAATTTTGACTGAAACATATTAAAACATGGGGCAGAAAAAGAGAGAAAATGAACAGTGAGACTGATGAGATGTTACACTGTTAACACCTCTTTACAATTTCACTAATTATTGCTTTAAAATACATAGCCCAATTATTAATGTCTTTTTTAATATCATCATCATGGATATTTAGTTTCTAGAAAATGTTTGAAAGAAAATATTTAGCTCCTGTTTGGATTATATAATTTATAATCCCCCCTAACTTGAAAAGGAACTTATTTTATCAATGAGTAGTGAAGTTTCCAGGATACCTTTAAATTATTTTCTGTGACCCCTATTTCAGAAATGGAAATAAGTATTTTCCTACTGCATCTGATAACCAATGAATATGACAAGAAAGATAATCTGGCACACCCACCAAGACCAAAGGACAGCAATGTAATTTCACTGGACAGCATTCTTAAAATTAGTCAAGCAACTATCTTCTTTAAGCATTAAAACTGTGCAATAATATTTTTAAAAGTCATATTTTGTTTCTCAGTGATGAGGTTTCAAGAATCATTAATGCTGTACATTTAGGTTCTCATTTTATCATGGACAAAGCATCTGTCATGAATTTGAGATGTGGGACAATATTAGCTCAGATTTTTTTTTTTTCTGTTTTCAATGTCAGTAACTTTGCTTTTACAACAGATTATGTAGTATTTTGTTTTTTGCTTTCACAGATATCTCACTTTACTGACTCTTTTTCCCTTAAAAAATTTTTAGGGAAACTAAGAATCATATGGTACATGGCAGATATTCCATAAGACTTGGGTAAGGAAAAGCTCAGAGATTATTTGAGAAGAGATACAGAGACTGCCCCTTTCTGTCTAAGCTAGGTGGTATCTTCATTGTCTCTAAATGAGTGAGGAATGACCTAAATTGATAGAATTTAAGACAGAACAAAGAAAGCTTGATGAAGGAAGCTGCTTCAGCCTCCACACCAGTCTGAAAAAGGAGGTTTTTGAAGAAACACAATTATTTTGTGACTTGTGGATATGCTCAAACAAACCTTCCCTATAAAGCTCCCAATTTCAAATAGAAGGTTCCATTCTTCTAGGACAGACAAAATAGCTGTATGCAAGAATTCTGCATTGTCTTATTATGCTGTTAATTTTCACCTAGTTAATTATTTTTTCCCCTTATTTTCTTAAAAGTTTTATTAAGGAGATTAGCTGGGTTGGTTACATCATGGTGCTAATAACACCAAGGTTTTTGAGTTCAATCCCCATACAGGCCATTCACTTGAGATTTGTACTTTCTGATCCTTGTGGGTCCCTTCCAACTCAGATTCTATAGTGTCTGTAATGAAGCAGGGGAAGAGAAGCAAAGAAGTCAGAGAAAGATTCATTGGGATAATTGTGTTCTGTCTTTCAGTGCGCTAAAATCATGTTCATGCCCTTTTATAATTATGCTTTCATGTTATAAAGAAGTAATCTTATGCAGCACCTACCATGAACACCTGTGCATACTGGAGCCTTAACCTCTGACGTTCCTGGAGATCTCTGAAGAGGTAGAAAACACTTGGGTAACCTTCTCATTCCTGGGCATGAATATAGTGCAAAGTGACAATATTGGAAAAAATACCAAAACCAAAACAAACCACAAACCAAACAACCCCCAACTCTGCCCCGTCCCCACCCCCCAAAAAAAAAAAACCCAAAACCCAAAAAAAATCTTCAAAAATCCTCTTGTGTTGAGGTAGTATCTCCCTGACAAAATTTTCAGTGATTATAGTTCTGTTTGATGTACTGATGTCAGCAGATAGAAGTGCTGCCTAATTATCTATGACAAGGAGAGAAAAAATTAAAAAAAACTTAATGAAAATGCTAAAAGTAGAAAAGAACTTCACCAAAAAGAACTTCAGCCTAAATGAGCTGAATACTTTCAAATTATGGGAGCGAAAAAACATCAGGAAGGAGAAACTTGAGCCAAAATACACATTTTACGTTGTTCTAAGCATTTCTAAGTTCTTCCTCAAAGCAGAGATCACTTTTGCATTTTTGTACCATTCTGGAAAGAACAGAAGTCAAATATGACAGACTAGAGACCCCTAAGCTCAAAGTATATTCTGCAGAACTACATTGACTTTGTATTCAGCTATGGGAAACGTGTCAATGTTTGCTACTGCATTTAATTATTTAGATAATTCATTATTATTCTATGGTGACTGTGCTGTGACCTAGGCACGTCAAAGTAGTGGATATGAATTTGATCCCACATGATTCTGCTGAAGACTAGCAGCAAATTTCCTTTCTACATGTGTTTCACTAAATTAATTCTCTTTTCCTTCAGATTGGACCTGGAACCAAGGAGTATTTCCCATCCCCTAAATTTGAATGTGAACACTGTTTTACACAGATGTCAACAGGGGTGAGTTTTTTTTTTTTGAGGGCTACTCCTTTATTTAGGATGGAAACACAGGTCCATGATCTGAAACTCCACAGAAATTATTTGGTCCACAGTTTTAGAATAATGTCTGAGATATAAAATAACTAGTTTCACATATTTCATGCATTAACTACATCCTGCCTGGGTACCAATCCTGAGAAAGAGATAAGTGTCTATTCAGCACTGAACTAGTACATATATATATATATGTATATGTTTTAAGCCTGAGAACTGCTTCTTTTTAATTCTTTATACTTTAAACTTTCTTTATGTTTTTTACAATAACTCTGAGCATATATCAATATTTTGAAATTTAGACTAAGGGGAGAGATATTATCCCAGGAAGAATCTGATAGAGGCATACACACATACATTTATTAGAGTTCTTAATTTTCAACAATATTTTTATTTGCAGTGTCAATAATTTTTTTTTTTTTTTTTGTCAGCAAAACAATTTGGAGGTACGGCCTGTCTTAGGTATCATTCTGGGTTTACAGATCTCTGACAATTCAGACAAGGCAAAGAGCAAAGTTTTGAGGCCAGGACCAAGCCATACCATATTCAAGGTATAACTATTGCAACATTTCTCAACCTGCAATGACTTTTTATAAGACTGAATTCATAAGACATATTCAGTGTTGAATATTCACTATGAAAAATTTCTTGATGTTAGATGTCATGATAGTTCAGATAATATGGGTAGGGATTTCATGTAAATGTACCAGTCATTGACAGTAATCTAACAAAATACCATCAATGATGTGTAGATCCTTAGGCTTTATACTTTGAGTAAACATCCATTCCTCTGTAGTCCAATTCATTTTGAGGGATAATTACAGAACTAAACTCTTTCCAGTGTAAATAAAATTGCCATCATGAAAGTTTACACAAGTCTGAGTCAATGTCTACAGAGGCTGATGGGAATGAACAGAAAAAAATTTCAATTAATGAAACTTTTGAAGCTTGCTATTATCTTACTATTTTCTGACTGAAAAGCAGAAATTGCTGTGGTAAAAATTAAATTGTTTACACTTATTGACACACTAAAAAAGTAATAATACATTTTTAGCTGTAGAATACATTTTATATATGCACACATATTTGCCAGAATAATAATTTTTGCATTCAGACATGTTCTTTTATGTCAGTGTTTCAACTACTGAAATAGTAAAAAAAAAATGTTTCCAAATCTGTGCAATTTTCCTCTATATTCAGTCACTTATACAAGCTGAAGCTATAGTTTTCATCTTTGGAGAGGGGAAACAAATAAGAAAGAATAAAAGCACAGAAGATCTATACTGACAGAAACATCTCTTCACTATAATTTCTAGTTCAGAAGAAGCATTCCTTTAAACTATGCCATTGCTGAGGTCCCTAGTTAGCTGTATTTTAAAAGTTACTGAAATAAAGAATGCATCATCCAATAAAACATCTTGAATCATTAAAGAAGAATGTAATAATTTATTTTTAATACCTACTCCTAAATGAAAGCAGCTGTTTCCACTTCAGGTAAAATTAAATGTTTAGAATTAATTTGGTAAAAGTAGGTAGAACTTTAAGTGTCTCATCATCAAGAATTTGATTAGTATTTTTTATAGCACTGATAATAAAAGACACAGTTGTGATTCCTGTGGAGTCCTCATTTAATATTGATATCTCTCATTTTAAAACCTTCATTTAGTATACAATTTGAAAGTGTTTCTAAGAGCTTCCATGTTGGATCACCTATTTGTAATTTTAACCATTATTTAATAACTCAAATTCATAATACTAGTAGTATGCCCTGACTATCTTTAGCTTCTGCTCAGGCAGATGCTAAAGATGTGTTGCCTATGCACCAAGTTCTTGTCTGTATTATTTAAGGTTTATTTTAATAATATATTATTTTGATTTATACATATTAGTATTAACTATATTAAATAATTATCATATTAGTATACACATTTAGTATTAACTAAAGATCTAGTTATGGATCATCAGTCTGGAAAGTTCATGTTATTCATGTTATTCTCTGAGATTGAAACAATGAAAATAAAACTTCAGTTATGGGAAAATGGGAAAGAAAGGGTAACTGAGATGCATGCTTTCACAAAGCAGTCCAAATGAGGCATTGAGGTGGAAAAGAGGATGTCTGTTGTAGGGCCGGTACATTTAAGGTTACTCTCATAGGTGTGCCTTCCATAAAAATTACAGCCAGGTTTTACGAGCACAAGATGAGGCAGAAACAACAGTCATAAAAGGGCCTTTAATGATAATACAACAGTACTTCTAGACATAGCATTGCAGCACAAAATTTCTGAGTGGCCCCCTCTGCCCACCTATGAGATAATCTGGCAACTTCATTCTGAAGAAAGGGGGACATTGCACAGAGCAGCAGGGTTAGACACCAAATTGCATACCAAAGCCAAACTCCATCAATGTCATTGATTTACTGTCAATTTTGTGGCTACTCCACATTGACAAAATGAGTGATGTTTTTCCAAGTATGTCTCAATAAAGTCTTAATACATTTTTGCCTACATTCTTACATTTTTACTTTAGCATTTCTGAGTTTCTCAGGAGACTGAAACTGATGTTGCATAGCAATAGTAAAAATGAAAGAAACATAAATGCTTTTATATATATGTGTATATGTATCTCTCAAGTTGTCTATGTATATATATAAAATATATTTCTGATTACTTATTTTTAATATTTTAATTTCTTTTTTCTGCAATGTTAATAATAGTTAACAAACTGTTTGCTTAAACCTATTAGATTCTCTTCAATCTACAGAAATACTTTTAAACATCCTTAGTGTTTCCAGTTGAAATATGTTAAAATATAGCATTTTTATACTTACCATGGTCTTATTAATTTACAAGTTTTGAAACTTTATACAACACTAACGATTTTAATATTTTATCCAAATTGTGAAGAAATGAAACATAATACAATGCTTGTCAGGAGTAAGCAGTTTTCAATCATTTTGTGACAGTCCAATGTTTTAATCACAGCTCTAATAGCCAGTTGGGGCTTTGAAATACCTTGATAATTTCAGTAATTCCCTTCACAGTGTGGCACCAGGAAGAGTTCTGTTAGTGGAACTAAAAAAGTGATGAGGTGTCCATGAAAGAGATGGAGGGAACCTCAATCTTAGTACAGGATTTTGAAAATGAAGACAGAGAGAGGACAAGTATCAAGCATCATCCCTTAATAATTAACCAAAGATGTTTCCCCCTTTCTAGTACTCTGTTTGTATACTACCAGAATTCAGGTATCCAGCTTCCTCATCACCTTAGAATGAATCCCACCCAGTCCCATAATCTTGTGAGCATCTAAGTGGCTCAGCACCTCACTAACTGCCTCCTCATGCAATAGAGGGGTTTATTCTGCTCCCCATCCCTGTCTACCAGCTCAGGTCATGGTCCTGAGGATAACTGTCTTACTGTTGAAGACTGAGGCAAAAAACGTACCAAGTACCTCACCCTTTTCCTCATCTTTGGTGACTATTTTCCCCACCACACCAATAAAGAATGGAGTATTATTAATGTATTTATAAAAATTCTTTTTATTAGACTTTACAGAAGTGGCCAGATTAAGTTTCAACTGAATGTTCAACTGTCTAATTCTCTTCTACATGACCAAACAATACCCTTAATAGTTCCTGAATTGTGTGCCCACTTTTCCAAAGGAGATACAGTCTCTTTTTTTTTTCACCTTAAGAGCCTGATATACTCTGTTTTATTTTTATTTTTTTTCTCTAAGAAACTAAAATGTTTGCTACTGCATTTAAACGTGCAATTGTTGCTATGTTTCTTCCTGGCAGGAAGGAAATGGTTGTCAGATCTGTGCTGCATTTTGATCTAAGCGAACACTAGGTAGGAGTTTACTCAAAGATTTTATCTTCTGTGTCAACACTTTGTGCATGGATAGCTCTCAATGTTTACTACATACATTCTGTGTTGACATTTATGCTTCAAGCCAACTTCAGCAATAATACTTTGTCTTTTGATTACATCATAGGCTCTGTGAGTTTAGGATTATCTAAAGTAAAACTGGATTCTGGTTTTGCTTGAATACTTAGGTAGCTGCTTCTGTTTTATAGGTGTGTAAACAATTTTTCATCTGCCCAGGATTCTTCAATTTTGTAATAGCTTAAAATTCAGTTCCACTAACATTTGCCTTTGAGAAAACATCATTTGCAGTCAACTCATTCTATATAATATCCACAGGAATGCCATTTAAAAGGGTGCATAAACACATTCAAGTAAACTGCTAATTTTATTCCAGAAAGTGTTTGTCTAACTTCTTGTGTGTGTGTTTTCAAAGCCTCATTTCCTTTCAGAAAACCTATATTTACCTTTCCACAAAGGTACAAAAGTATCAATGATACTCTGTGACTCACTTACACTGACTTCTCCAACTCCACCCATTCCTCAACATTCCCAAATCCTAATTTTTACACATAGCATTATTAATTTGCTATTTTCTTTGTTCTCTTTCATGGTCCACTGAAACCGTACAGGAGCTAATATATTTTAGTTTCCCATGTAGTGAAATTTAATCTTTAAAGTTTTAAAGGACTTGATTTACTGAATAGACACTAGACAAATCAATGACATTATTTTAAATGTGTGGATCTACCAGGGAACTAAAGAGACTTTAATCTTCCCCTTACCACTGTTTCTGTCTTTCAGATTCAGTTTGATTTTTTGTCTTCACAGATGATATGGGAATGGGTTTCTTTAGCTGGGATTTTGGGGTTCTGCCTACCTCTGTTGGGACAGGAGCTCCAGCTGTCTGCCCGCTGCTCAGGAAGCCCAGACAAACCAGCAGTGCACAGGCACAGCTCCTCCTCAGTGGCACTGAGCTAGTGAGAGCGCTGCACACACTGACCATCTGCTCTCATTCTGAGCAGAGTTGCACTGGATGCAAAGGTAGGCAGCAGGTGTTACAGCTTTGTCCAGGAGAAATACAAGGGCCACAGCCCTGTGTCTTGGACTTACTGTGGGTGAGACCATGCAAACCAGCAGCCTCTTCAGTTACTTTTTGGCTGGCCAAGAAGCCAAATGGCGCCTATTTGCCATAGGTTGTTAATTTTGTCAAAGTGCCAATCATACTTACTTTCTTTAGCCTATTCATCTTCAGAACATCATAAAAAGCTATCAAACCACTGCCTTTACACAGGGAGAAAACAGAATTCTCAAATTAAAAATGAGTAGGATTTAGAAAAATTTCTGAAAAAAAAAAGAATTTTGCTCCTCCAATATGACCAGCTGCTGTCTCTTCTGCAGAACTCCTGAATTTTACTATGTCTCTTAAAGTTGCTTATTCTCTGTCTCTGGGAATATATAAGTTTGTCTCAGACTTTGCAGGACTGAGAGCTTATCAGATGTTCATAAACAGAAGTGGTACAGAAAATAGTACTAGAATTTTCACAGATATCCAGTCTTGCATTTGTCACCAAAATGTGGATACACCTCCCAATTTTTTGTAAATGACAGAGAAATAGAAAAGAAAATATGTGAACATATTATCGAGATATATATATATACACAATAGATTGGTAGCGTAATACAATGCAGAAGTAAGAACATTTGTCAAGTATTTGGCTGCAGTCCTGTTTTTGGTTAATGATATTTAAAATTATTCCTCTGCCTTTTCTGAAGGAATGTTTTCATTCTGTCCCTCTCTTCATGTAGACTTTACTATGAGAGGGACAATGTCCCTTCTGTTAAAAACTATTTGTCTTGGGAAAAAAAAAAAAAAAAAAAAAAAAAAAAGTAAGTAAAGCAAGCAGCCACAAGCTTCATCATGGTTCTCTAGATCAGGAATTTCCACACTTCTTTGGATCCAATGAACTGACCCGATTATGCCACACTGCCTTTATACATTTTATCTAAGTTAATATATTAAAAAAAAAAAAAAAAACAAAATTGGAGAAGGAAATGGAATCCAGGGATCCTTCTTTCAACGTAAGTGCTCTCAATGCTAGGCCACAGCCTAATTCTTCTGGTGTTTATATTTTTAAGTATTGATATTTCAATTATTTGTACAAATGTTTAAATAGGATATGTTGAAAATGTCAAACTCAACCAGTACAAAGACTGCAATGTACTCAATCCAGGGTGGGGACTATATGATTTCTTACAGATGCCTTCGTATTTTAAGACAATGTTTTAATGACTAGATAAAAAAAGCCTTTCCTCATCCCTGATTGCCAAAAGAATGAGAGTAGGCATAGGTATCTAACGGCAGGAGGCAGCTCTGGACTAGGAGCTCTGAAAAGTCTTCCAGCTAACTTTGAAACATAGTTGAATAGTGCTGAACTGCACTAGGGAAATGGTAGCTATATTTTTGTCTCCTTTTTTATAACTTTTTTATTTTATATGTGCATTTAAGATCAGTATAAGGGTCAACATCAACAAATTCTGAATTACCTGCATGGTTGATGAAGGTAACCCAAACCAGTTTTGGTTGGAAGCCTGAAACTCCACTGTGAAATCTCCTAATGTCCCAGATGTGTCATAAAACTTAAGCAAAAGATACTTCTTAGTTAAAAATGCTGTAGTTTCAGTAGGAAAATACATTATTGACAAGGAGAGTATGACCTTGGATTGCAAAGGAACACATATTGTGTATTTAAATATGCATGCATGTGTGTATATTTTAACAGTGCCAGAGGAACCAGTATATATCTCTCCCTGACACTTTGAAAAATGCATAGTGTTATATATTATATATGTGACATTACTTATAATGCATGCAATATAATGTATACATGGGGTGTAATGTATTACACAATTTTTCAGCTTTTGTTCATGAAAGATGGCTTCCATATCTCAGAAAAGTGGAAAAATGGAAAAATTACTGTGTCCCTTTAAAAATAAATTTTCATCACAGTTTCATCTGTTATACACTGATTTTCTGAGGAAGAACAAATTTCTCCTTAGCTAATACAATCATTGCATTGATGCAATGTTTTGGATTGCTCCTCTGGAAAACTGTGATGGTCTACTTATTATATTCCATAAGATCAAACACTTTGCAATGACCCTGCTATGTCTCTTGCAATTTGGATCTAATTGGGAAGATAGCTGTTCCCTTGCTGCACCATTTATTTAAGTCTTAATAGAAAACTACCTTGTGAACATCAAGATTTTGGAACTAACATAACTTAGGTAACTGCCTGAGGAATAGTATGAATTATATAATTTTTAGCATAATTTAAGTGAAAAAAACAGCACAGAATTAATAGAATAATTTTAGTTGAATCACTTCAGATCTCACTGTCTGCTTAATAGGAATGTAACTTGACTTAATTTATTAGAATTCATTACAACAAGTACATACATAAGTCAGATTTTTTTGACCTTTTCATTTACCTCTCTATATAATATCAAAGAACATTGTCAGTTTAACCCAAAGGGAGATATAAATGTTACAGAATACAAAGTGCTAATAGATTTTCAAGAAGTACATAATGCTTTACTTGTCTTCCAGAACACTAAGGATTTAGTGGTAATATATTTTATAGAGATGCAAATAGAAAAGGTTGAGTAAACCAACCCAGTTCCATTCAGTAAAAATACTTAATTATACAACAACTTTAATTTAATTTAATTTTAGAAATGCAGGTAATTGCACTATGGTATCCAAAGGCTGGAGAGATTCTTGATGGCTTCCTATTCTAAGAACAAAGCACAAAACTACTAATTACTTGAGTCCAGATTCACTATGAGGATACCACAGACAATCTTTTATAAAAACAATTTTAAAATGGACTATCTCATTTAAACAAAGAGTATACAATTTTTAAATGAAGTTTTTTGAAAGTTTGGTCTTACACTGGTAGGATTATCATAACAAGCAAGAGGAAAATCCCTAGAATATCTAAAAAAAGTAGTAATTCACTCATAAATGGAAGACATAATATTTTGAGACCTCCCTATATATGTTTTTTCCCCGCAAAAAAACTTGAATACAAACAAATAAAGACACCTCAAACCATGGGCTTTAGACTCGCTGATCCAACTGTGCTGTCCTTAAAGTAGCAACAAAAGTTAGATTTCAGAGAAAACACAACTGGGGAGCCTTCTAGAAATTCTCATCTCTTTCCTCAATGTGGCGAGTCTAGATGTCAGAGAATAACTGAAATTTTACTGTTTAACAACTGACTCATTAACAGAACATCCAGTTATCAAATCTCTACCATCTCTCCTATTTTTGACCTTAGGTCAACCAATGCCTAAACATTGGTTGTTGACCCCAAATTCCTATCAGACGATGGGCCGAAAGATGCACCATTCACATCTGGTCATCTAATCTTCAGATGGGAAAGTGGGTAGGTCAGCTGATTCTTGTCATCTCTTCCTAAGACCACTACAATTTAGAAAAATGTTAGTTTTGTAGCAAAATGTCTGAATCATACTGATGAAATGGAAAGCCAGACAGGAAACCAATGTGAGTAAAGTAAAAGAAGGATATCTTGACAGAGGGGTCAGATTGCACCTGTAAAACATAAGTTTTGTAATAATATAAGCATTATTTTATAGAAAAATATTTGATAATTATAGAGAAGGCGAAAAATTGAACAAATAGACATGAAAAATGGAACTGATCTTCACTATTAAACTAAATCATATAATAGAAAAAAAGCAGAACAGCTACATTCCTGAGATAAAAAACAAGGAGGAGAGGAGAGGAGAGGAGAGGAGAGGAGAGGAGAGGAGAGGAGAGGAGAGGAGAGGAGAGGAGAGGAGAGGAGAGGAGAGGAGAGGAGAGGAGAGGAGAGGAGAGGAGAGGAGAGGAGAGGAGAGGAGAGGAGAGGAGAGGAGAGGAGAGGAGAGGAGAGGAGAGGAGAGGAGAGGAGAGGAGAGGAGAGGAGAGGAGAGGAGAGGAGAGGAGAGGAGAGGAGAGGAGAGGAGAGGAGAGGAGAGGAGAGGAGAGGAGAGGAGAGGAGAGGAGAGGAGAGACTATCATGAAACTTTTAGATTGTTGTCTTAATCTATGTGGTGCACATGGCAAAGGATCTGGGTGCTGTTTGGCTTGGGTTGTTTCAGAAACTCTGGGATAAGAACAAGCAAGCAGATTTGGGGCATGACCATGACAGTTTTTGTGATGCTTCTGAAAGTCTGATAGATATGTGAACTACATATGAAATGTTTTGGGGTTAATCAGTCAAACATGTTTGATGAAGAAGAGGTAAAATAAAGGAAAATTGGAAGTTCTCTTGGAATACATATGCATTTCAATACTGGAAGTTGCCAGATACTGTTAGTAAGTAATGACAAGCATGAGTGAATGGAATTACTGTAATGGTATAATATCCAGACAAGAAAAAGATCTTATTTTCTTTCAAGGCTTGAATTTTAAGCAAATGTGTAGCAATAACATAAAAGTTAATATTGTGTCTACTGTATTTTTATGGTATCCACTGATACATTGAGGAATGCTAATTTATATGACTTGTTAAATTAAACATAATTGTTTCATTGGGTTTTTTTTTGTTATTTTTTCATATCAAGAGACTTTAATTAGCATGCAATTGCAATTTACAAAGTTTTCTTGTTAGTTTTTCTCACATGAATGTCAGTTTTAGAAATATAATTATTTTTGCATTTTGACATTATTTTGGCAATCTAGATAAATCATTTAGCTTTCTTCTATTATAAATATATATATATTAAGCACGATGCTTATACTAACATTGGTGGATAAGTATATTTAAAAATAATATATATCTCCAAACCCTTTCAGGTTTTAAATAATTACATAATTACTTTATGTGCCATATATGCTTTTGAAGAAAGACTGTATTATTTGCTTGAAAACTGAACTGAAAAAATTTTGACTGTTTTTACAACCATGCATTGAGAACTTTGTGTTCTAAAATAGTGATACAAACATGTACTCTATGATGAGTCTGACCGTACAAATATAACGTTTTAAAATATTCACAAAGGAACACCTGTTTAACAGCAAAACCTTTTGTGTGGCTATTTTAAAATGTAGTTTGAGGGTATTCTGAGGTAATGTATTGAGTCTGCATGGCAAGGTAGTGGTGGTGCTACACGGATGATTTCTGTACCAGCTTCTAGAAGCTTCTCCCATGTCCAACGGATCCAAAATCAGCTGGCTCCATCCTGAACCTGCAGCCAACTCTGAGTCCATCAGCAGCAGTGGGAGCACCTCCGGGATAACAGATTTAAGAGGGGGAAAAAGGCGCTGTGTGACCGCAGTTGCCGCCCGAGGGAGAAGTGAGAACGTGTGACAGCAGCAGGCCTGCAGACACAGCGAGGCCAGCGCAGAAGGAGCGCAAGGAGCCGCTCCAGGCAGCACCCAGAGGTTCCCCTGCAGCCCGCGGTGCGGAGCATGGTGAGGCACAGCTGCCACAAGGAGGTCCACGGTGGAGCAGGGATCCAGCTGCAGCCCCTGGAGCCCCCCGTGCCCCGGCAGGTGTCTGCTGGGGGCTGGGAGCACACGGGAGGTGAGGCAGGCTCCTGGCAGGACGTGCGGACTATGGAGAGAGGAGTCCCGTCTGGAGCAGGTTTGCTGGCAGGATTTGTGACTGCAGGGACCCACACTGGAGCAGCTCTGTCAGGACTGTGTAGGAACGCCATGTGCAGCAGGGAAGAGTGCAAGGCATCCTCCCCACAAAAAGGAAGGAGTGATGGAGACAATATGAGATGAGCTGACCTTGGTCCTCCTGTGACACTGATGGGGAGCAGAGGAGAGTAAAACCTGGAAAAAATGGTGGGGGAAAGAAAGTTAAAGATTTTCTTTTTTTTACTTATTACGCCACTCTGATTTGATTGGTAATAAATTCATTTTCCCCAAGCTGAGTCTGTTATTTTTCTGTGAAAGAAACTGCTGACTCTCCCTCTTCTTATCTAAAAGCAGGAGCTTTTCCACTATATTTTGTCTCTCCTGTCCAGTGGAGGAGGGGAGTAACAAAGAAGTTTTGGTGAGCACCTGGCATCAAGCCCGCCATGCTGCCACATATCTGTGCATGCATTATACATTTCAATTCATTTGAATTGAAGATTACTAAGTTTTTAATGAAACCAAATCAAGTTTCTCTAAATCTCCATTTCTCATGTAACTGATGATATCTCAGTTTGAACTGAATCTTGCTGTGAGAATTTTTGCTCAGTTTTGTTCATCCAAAATTCAAGATGAGCTCATGACAGGCAAAGCTAAGGCAACAGAAATGGCTACGTATTCAATAGATATTTCACACTGGTTAATACTAAATTATTTTATTATTTTTAACATGAAAATCTAGCCTTAGCATTGACCATGTTCAGTAACTAATTTTGAATAACTTTCAATTTTTGTAATATCTCTCTTGAAGAAAGTATTCTGAATACCATCTGTTGGTAATGAAAAAAAAAAAAAATATATATATAAACACATAACAAACTACAGAACTAAACTGACCTAAACAAAAGCTTGGGTTTTATGAATGCAGAAAGCATTAAATACTGCCCTGGTTTCAGCTAGGATAGAGTTAATTTCTTCTCAGTAGCTGTTAAAATGCTGGTCTTTTTAATTTTTACTGCAAATGGTGTTGATAAGACATTGTTATTATGTTTTTTTTGCCAAGTCAAGTTTATCATACATCAAGGACCTCTCATGTTCTGCCAGCGAGGAGGTAGGCAAAAAAAAAAAAACTAACTGAGAGGGAGAATAGCTGAGACAGATGACATGGACTGACCAAAGGGATATTCCACACTATAGAACATCATGCCCAGGACATGAACTGGAGGAGTTACCCAGAAGGGAAGCTAATCTTGATTCAGGAATGGGCATCTGTCATCATTCAGTGAATGGTGGGTAATTGTACTGTGCATCACTTGGTTTTTTTCCCTTTTTATTATCATTATTGCTATTATTTACCATTGTGATTGCATTTTACTTTCTTTTCAATTATTAAACTGAAATTTTAAACTGAAAAATTTTATCTCACCACACAAGTTTTGCTCTTCCCTATTCCTTTGGGGATCCTCTTCTCTTCCCTATTCCTTTGGGGATGCAGAGGGGAAGAGAGAGAGGATTGAGAGAGCAGCTGCATGGTGTTTTCTCTCCAGCTGGGCTTAAAACCATGACAAATACTCACTTAACTAGAGGGTTGCCAAAGGTTTCTTTCTATGCTTTTATTTTACCTGTCATGGTACAGGCTAAAACATTATGGTACTGGTAAGCTGGGACAATGATAGAACTCTGTAGTAGCTTTTTCTCCTGTGAATAGGTATATTTGTGTTTTAAATAATGCACTATAATTAATATTGCAAAAAAGAGAATTCTGATTACTATAGTTTATATTGTTTTCTATAGTGTAGCTAATCATTAGAAGTTCCAATTCTATCAGTAATAGCACCCTCCATAAGTTGAACACACACCTGTTATATTCTGGAAAGCATTTAGAACATGAGGAAACTGAGCCCAAAGCAGAAAATCCCAAACCAAACCAACCCCTTACAAAATCCAAATGCATGATCTCCCCAAAACCCTGCCTCCTCCTCCAAGCCCACATAAAAGCAAATGTTACAGTTTCTATGTGCCTCAATACTGCATGTCTATTTCTTTTCCCTGTTCTCTAATTCCTCTCAGCCCTGTTCTGCCTAAAACACTGAAAATGCACAAAGGAAAACTGCTGTAAACCTTCTCTGAAATATTTCAATTTAATACAATGAAGTCTGTTCAGAGTTTGTTCAAGTTCAGTGTATCCTTTTGTCTTTTTAAAAGTCTCCTCCCTCACTCCCTCCCTCCCTCAATTCAGCAGGCCTTACTGAAACAAAATGTGTGACAGCTGCTCTTGTCAGAGTGCCCTGTACCTGGCTTGGCTATTTTAGGTTTAAAGTTTAATATGGAATTCATATAGTCACAAACTATTTGTACCCTGTCTTACACTTAATCACTTCCAGCAAAATCAGTATTTTCTCTCTGAATTTAATAGGAGGCACTGGAAATAAGAAGGAAATCTGTAATAAAAAGCAATGAAATTTTGCTTACAGCTTTATTCATACCACCTTCAAGCTCACTGTAACATTCACGACCTTATGGACTTGAATATACTCACTGAAAACAAAATTCCAATTTCTCAGCATTAATCTGAGCCCACAGTGTTGGTTAGGGGATCCTCACATCTTCCACCATAAATAAATGTACTTTTTTCAACATCAAACTGTTACTTTTGAGAATGATATATTTTTGTAATTTTTCATAATAAGCATGATAGGTCATTAGCACAGGCTTTCACAGACCTTAGAGGTTAGCTAGGAAAAACCCTTTTAACAGCAACATTCCCAGATGTGCCAAATATCTCTAGAGTGCTCTGTATCAGTGATTTCAGATATAAGAACTTATTTTGCACACCCTGGCTTTTTAAATGTGCATGGTATTTGTGCATAGACATAGATCCCTCTACTTAATAAAATTCTGTGTATCAGCCATGCATGAATGCTAGATAGTTTGCACAATTATTATTTTAAATTCCTGCCTATTTCTACCCACCCATTTGTCTATTTATCTACCTATTTATGACACGCATATATTGTTTTGTATGTATGAGAAGGATTACCTGACAAACTCTTATTTCCAAAGAATCAATAAATGTTTTTGTGCAATGCATATTTATAAACACCTCTGACTTACTTGCTGAAAATGAAAACAGGTGTTGGGGTAGGCACACAGAGTACCATATCCTTTAATCTTCAAATCTAGAGTGCTTCTGCTATTTTTTTTTTTCTTTCTGACAGTAAAGACAATACTGTGATAATCCCAAAACCTGTGGGTATTCTTCATGTAAAGATTTGTTAATTCCTCCCACAAATCCCAGCGCTTTATGGCTACCCCATAGCTGTTATTATGTGTAAACCTATCATTTTCCATTGATATTATTTAGTCCATAATAGATTTTGTCTTATAATAGTTGTTCTCCCTCTCATCTTCTTTCTCCATATCTATCTATCACTGCTGTGTTGATAGCCTAAGAATGGTGATTTGTCAGTTTAGTAATTAATTTGAGATTACAGGCTCCTCATGCTCAGTCATGCCATAGAGCCAAACTGTGGCTGTATTAAGTATTTGGCAGTAGGTTTACAACAACATAGTCTGACCTGACTATTGATTATGTCTTTCAAGTTCTTGTATGTTCTTCTTCTGTAAGTATTAGAGTTGCCTCTCTTGTTGCACGTTGTTCTGCAGACAGCTGCCAACATATTCTGGAGGTTGCATGTATGATTTGTAGCCAGCCCTAGGGACAAAACACTTATACCACCCCTCTACAGTCTGTTCAAATAAAAGCTTTTTACTTGTTCCAGTCATCAAAGATATCTCATGAATAACAGCACAATTTTTCAAATATAATAAATAATTTGAAAGAATTTCTTCTTTAGCTCTGTAAATACAAAAGAAAGTATTTGATGGCAAGTATTTTTGTGTTGTTTTAACAGTCTTATTTGCATTTTAATTATTATGTCTTCACATCATTATTGATATTTGAGCTTTAAGGACTTTATTTTCCTTGGAATATGTTACAAATCATAAATTAGTATCTTACTGCATATACATAATTTCAACATTTCCTTTTACCTACATTCATATAATCACAAGATATCCACATTGAACCAATCACTCTTATTTCCCAGTTCAGTATTGTTTAGTGTCTCAACAGATACAAATGTGGGATGTGTTGGTATTACTGTCAGTGGATCTATGCATGTATAAACTGAGTCTGAGGGAATATTAGTCTAAGGCCTGACACTATCAAATGGTATGTTTAAACTCCTCAGCTCCTCAAGATCTTCACATGAGCCGAGATACCTCTCCCTCTCTGTGTGGAATAATCCATGTGAATTCACACTGAGTCATTTGTGATGCTTAGGAATTCTCCCTTAGCTCCTCTGTGCTCCATCCATGGCTAATGCATGGATAACTTCACAGATAACACTTTTATACAGATAATGCTTCTAACAAAATCTTGACTTGCAGTAGCAGGATACATGAAAATTATCAGTATATATGAGTTCTCTGGTATCAGACAATTCCTTAAATTGAGAGCATATTGTTTTCTCTTTATCTGTACTGCAATTCAATATTTACCCATCACTGTGATCAACCTTTTTCTTCAGTGATAAAAAAGGAAAACATTATCATCATGTGGCCCTGTAATACAGTATTGTCATTGCTAGTAGCCTGCTTCATACTGGATCTGCAAGGCTTTGGAGTTTCATCAGATTTCCTCTGTCTGAACTTGACCTGCCTGCACCACGATTTACATTTTCTCTGTTTGATCAGGTGTCTATGGCTCATTTTTTTCTTACTTTCACAGAGTCACAAAATGAGTGAGGTTGGAAGTAACCGCCGTTGGCCACCTGGTCCCACCTCCCTGCTCAAGCAGGGTCAGCCTAGAGCATGTGGCACAGGACTGTGTCCAGACATAACCTCTCTGGGCAGACTATTGCAGTAATCAGTCATGCAGTAAAGAAGTTCTCATATTCAGGTGGGCCTTCCTTTGCATCAGTTCATCTTTATGTGATATAACCATAGTTCATATAGATAGCAGCAATAAGCAGTTACTCTCTGTAAAGATGTCTATAACTGGAATTACTCATTTATAACTGATGTTATGTAGGAAAAAAAGCATGCCTGGTATGACAGGAGGGGTCTCATGCCTGGTATGACAGGAGAGGTCTCAAAAAATCAGAGAGAGTGTGCAACATAGAGCAGTAGCTGCATGGGAAAATTAAAGAAAGGATGAGCATAAAACCAGGAGAAAGCATAGAGACTAAGAATTGTGCATGGTTTACTTTTAATTCTACTATGAGTACTACAGACAGTTTTTCTCTATAGAAGTATTCTGACTGTGCTATCTTCCTTTCTTATATTTTCTGTAAAAAAATAGGTCTATAACAGCAGTGATTCTTGAATTAGATTGTTAAGATATTTTTTGTTCTAAAAATTAACATTTGGTTTTGTATACATACTCATATATATATATAGCATATGTATATGTTTGTATATGTGCACATAAGGCAAGCTTATTTTCTGCCTACATAAGAGATTTTTAATATAACAATATAAATTCCCTGAGGAAATTTACATAAAACATTTTTTTTTAGTGAGGTGATTTTGATCAGATTTTTTTGATGCACACATGACAGTACACATCACTTCTATTACATTTCTATCATTATATGCTTGTAAAGAAATATCTGCTCTCTAATGCTCCTACAGTAAAATTCAAGTTTCACAGCAGTTTGATGTAGTACTTAAATTTTGTTCAGGAACCTCCATCTGTTTCATATTTCCATATGTTGATTGGCATTTGCATGCATCTATCTGTCTGCCCCATGAGCACATATAGGTTAGCAAATATTCTCTATCTGTGTCATGGGACATAGGCATCTCTGTGATACACTTGTTTAGGATATTTTTCCTCAAATGTCTTATTTTTCATAGATCAAATAGCCTTTCTAGATGAAATATCATGGCTGGAGTAAATTGGTCAGTACACAATGAACAACCTTCATGACTTTCAGGTTTTTGTACATTGTGCCCTTGTCTACTTAGCAAAGGTGGTTTGCCACAGCCTTTTCTTACTGCAGGGGACATAAATTCTTACATATTCCTGAAAATACTTGACTTGAAATATAATTGTATTAGTTTTGCCCTTTTCACAGAGATACCACATTGTCTATTTATTTGTTAGCACATTCAAATTCTTTGCACTACTGACATTTCCACTTTTTTTACTCTAGCTTTCAGCTGATGTCTCAGAAAAAGGTTTTTTACCAACAATACCTTAGCTTAGAACTGGATCTACAATGTTCACATATCTCAATATACCAACAATTGTTCCCTTATTCACAAAAATGCCTGTTATTTTAAGCTGTTTTCTGAATACTAAGATACAACTGTCAAGGAAAAGTTAATTTTTATTTTTTTACAAATGTTCTCCTGCCAGCAGAATGGCATTTGGGAAGTGTTGGGAATGAGCCAGTGGTAGTTCCCATTTCTTTTTTTCTTTCTTTTTTTTCTTCCTGCATTTCTAAAAGGACTATCCTTATCCCTTTATATTATTATTACAAAGATATTGGATCTTAGTGGAATATTGCATCTACACTGACAGGAATGGGATCAAATTTTTTACCAGGTTATCTTACTGTCTTCTCCAATAGTATTTTTTTTATCAAGATTCATTTGACAGCTCCTTTAAGTGTAGTGTAAGACTACTTAAAAATATAGTGAATTAAAAGTATCTTCTGGCTTACATATAGCTACATTTAAATGGAAAACTCTGTTCCACAAAATGTGTCATCTGATTATATGCCCATGGTCTGCTGGTACACTAAAGAAATTAATCAATTTATTTTCTTTAGCCAAATCACAGATCATAATGTAATAGGTCCCATTTTCATTAATTATTTCACTGACTCACAGAGAAAAAATTGGCCCTGAAGGAATTTACTTACAAGTGGCATTCTATTCACAAGTTAAGACTGACTTTGCAAACACCAGTTTGCAATCATGGGGCAAGTGGTCAGAATTGTCCAGTGTTTAAAAAGCTGAAAATTTGGTGAGAGTGGTTTAGCAAAACAGGAGCCAGGCCCCTCGCTTATCTTATACCTGGCTGGAGCAGGGCCTAACAGTTGAGTGATGTCTGGAGAGAAGAGGATGTCTCTCCACTTGGTGTTGTTCCAGTGAGGCTCAGAAGAACACTGTGTCTCTGTACCAACCAGCAGCCCCTCTCCCTTCACCCTGAAAAACAAGCCTTATTATGAATCTTCATTAAGCAGATAAGGGTGTGTACAAAGGCCCGATGATGAACATCAAAGAGCCTTTACTGGCATCTCAGGACATGAAGGAGGACCTAAGTGTTTAGTCTACCTCTTTTGTCAGCTATAAATTCTGACAGGACCCTCATTAATCCCCATTAACACATTAACTTACATATCCCTTGAGATGCAAATGAAGGTGATTTATTTTATGCTAAATCCCAATAGCCTTAACACAACACTAAACTATTAATACAAGAAAAAAGGACTGTTAGAGGCATGCATCTTGCAAACATCCTGTGAGGAACATCCACCAATGTTAACACATAATTAAACTCAATGTTGATTTTTACTGTTAAAAGAAAATGTTTGCAATGACTGTCATATGTCATATGATTCCCAGGTAACATCCTTGATAAATGGTATAGGAAAATAAATTCAAATATCATACCACTTCAGCATTTATGTCCTACATATACATAAAAGTGTGTATTCATATGTTTTCTATGTAAGCCTTTTTTCATTTGTACAAAATGCCTGGAGTCTGAATCTAAAAAAAGATATTAAGAAATGGAACTGAAAACTATATGAGGGAATAATTTATCAGCTGTATTCTTCCAGGAATCTGTAACACAAAGCAGTAATTTCAAAAAGGGATAGTAAATTTGACATTAAATCAATTTTTTTTCTTTTTCTTTTCAGATATTCTTATGTATATTCTTATCTATATTTAAAACATAGTGATGGCCCATAGGCACCTATTCAGTAGATTTCTGGAACAGAAGTAGAACAAATGTAATAAAGATGGAAATTAACATTGAAAACTGTGCTAATAACATACTTTTTAAAGTTCTATAACACAGGCTGCTAAAATATGGAACAATTTTCCAATTACTTCTTTCTGAGAAAGAAATTACCCCTGGAGCAGTCATGGCTGAACTTTGAGCAAATATGTTAAGGTCATAAAAACACCTTGGACTGGTGAACTCTGCTCCTCTTGATTTATAACACTGCATCCACTTATAGTTAAATGAATGTGTATGTTGCCTTAGTTTCATTTCTGTCTTCTGCACTGTTAGCCAAATGATAGGTTGATTTTAAAATTCTTCAGTGTTTTATAAAAGCTTGAGTCTCAGTTTCATGATCGTTTCAAGTGCTTGCTCCATCTTCAAACTCAGTAATGGTAAATTTGATCCAGTTATTTGACATTACTGAACTATAAAGTACTAAAATACAAAAGCCTCAAAATAAGACTTCAAGATCCAAGAAGCTATTATTTGGGACAACTGCAATAGGTACTTCTCAGTAGTGTATTTGTCTTCTGTCTGTTCTAGAACAAGTTTAACCTCATTTCACTCAGGGCATATTCCACGTCATACAGTGTTTTGTTTACTTCAGGATGAGTATTTTCAAAAAGGCTATTACTGTGCAATAGCTTATACATCATAATTAGTTATTCCAGGGTAACCTGCTCATGTCCATAACCTCACTTAGCTGTTCTACAAATCTAAATCACATCTATCTACTTATCATTCTAATGTGAGTAAAGTTCTACAGCCTTTGGGACATATTTGAGTACTCTTGTATACTACTTCATTCTTTGAACAAACCCACTGGATTCACTTTAAAGGCTCTCAAAGACTTCAATGAGCTGTGAAATTAAGCTCTACCCTTGTACTCTTTTCAATCTGAATTTCATCATGGACATTTGTACAGGTGTTTTGTTGTATGAATGTTTGTGGAAGAGCTTTTAATTCACCTGAATCCCTGATATTCACAGATGAATGACCATATTCATAATCCCACCATATAAGCATGAAATTACTAGCAGACTTTGACAAGGCAAAGTTGAATGAAGGTTGTGCAGGATAGAGAGTCCTTATGATTAAATTCAGCCTCAAAGCTCCCTACCATCCAATTTTTCTACTGTTTTGTATGTTTGTTTTAGTTTGTTTTGCTTTTATCAAGGTGAGAATCTGTGTGCACTACATACAGCACAATGTCATGGTTTTGTCCTTACAAATACCTAATATTAACTGTGAAATATTCCCGAATTCCATACAACTCTGTTAGGTTATAATAGTTTACAATTTTCCCCTTTGGGTTGGAAAAAAAGGTCAACATTTGAACAGATTTAACCTAAAGACTAGAAAATCAAGAAGGAAGTAAGGAACTTTGGCTGTTAAAGAAATGTCTTATTTTAGGACATGATTTTCAGGGAACACAGTTTGATTTTTTTGGTGATTTGCCATAATAATGATGTGTTTAAGGCCACAGACTGGTACTGCAACACTGTGAAGTTTGTCACACCAGCTGAGTGTCCTGCTGGGTCCTAGTCAGAAGCTATGCAGAGAAGACCAGGGATACCTACTTTTAAGAAATACTGGAGTCAAACCTAGTAACTCTAGCAATAAAAACATTCATGAGAGGGAAGAGACAAGTATGCTAATGACACACGAAAAGGAAGGGAATAAGTAATCTTGTGCAATAGCACAGCCCCTCCTTTCTTCATATCCTTCAGCACCCATTACTTACAACTACTCTTTGCAAAGCCTGCTTGTGTTTTGTAGTCTGGAAGGATGGTGAGGTACTGGATTTCAGAAAGATAATTGTACTATGTGAATAAATGGCAGCGCATATGAGGTGACCCAGCATGATAAGATAATAAATCCTCTCAGTCTGTCTTAATACATATTAGAAATCCTTCAAGCAATTACATCTAATGAGAAAATAATTACAGCTCACAACTGGTCCATAAGGAAGATGAACAGGGAGAAAAAAAAAGGTAGCTCTTATAATAAATACATACTTTGACCAGCTCAGAAATGCAATGCTAGTTGAATGACTTGTCTGTACTGGTTTGAGCTGAGGTAGAGTTGTTTTTCTTCACAGTGGCTGGTATGGGGCTAGGTTTTGAATTTGTGCTTAATATGAAGGGATTATAATACAGAGATATTTTTGTTGTTGAGAAGACCCTACACAGAGGAAAGGCCTTTTCTGTTTTTTGCCATACAGGCAAGGAGGCTGGGTTTGTATGTGTGGCTGGGAGGAGACACAGCCAGGACAGGTGACCCCAACTGACCAAAGGGATATTTCAGGCCACAGGACATCATGCTCAGTATATAAACTGGGGAGAAGAAGGAGGAGGTGGGGGATCTTTGGGGTGTTTGTTTTCCCAAGTCACCATTACATGTGATAGGTCACTGCCTACTCTCCTGGACATGGCTGAACACCTGCCTGCCCATGAGAAGGAGTGAATTAATTCCTTATTTTGTGTGCACAGCTTTAGCTTTCCTTATTAAACTGCCTTTCACTCAATCCACAAATTTACTAGGTTTTGCCTTTCCTATTCTCTTGCCAGTCCTACTGGTGGGGGACACAGCTGAGTGACTTGGTTACTGGCTAGAGTTAAACCACTACACTGTCCCAGTAAAATTCAGTACTTCCTGATGATGAACAAAACAAAATCTAAGATACAAGCAATTTCACTTCAAAGTCATCTTAAAGGTGGTTTCAGTAGGCAGAAATAGCAAGTTTTGCCTCTTTCAGATATATCTTACTCATTACAATTTTTACCATATTCCCCTGAACAGAGAGTAGGTTAAAGTATAAAGATTGATGAAGAAGCTACATAAGTTTGTTTCAGAGAATTTTTGCCTCATTAGAGCCAAAGTCCCCCAACCACACACTATAAAGCTTCTCAGAACAAGGTCAGAAGGGATGATATTAATCCTGGTAGAAGTGGATGATTCTCATAGCAGTGTTTAGAAGAGCATTCTCTTATGTGAAATTGATGATCTTCTAGCACCTTCACAGTCTATAAAAAAAGTTTGAATATGAGCAGAATATATTTTCTTACACTATTTGTGGATTATGGTGTCTTTTATTTGTCATTTTCAGATTCAGTGCTCTGAAATGCAATATTTTCTATCATCTGATATGCCACAGGTATTTGTAAACTCATTATAGTGGTACTAAAACACTAGGTAACCAGTGCCCCTTTTTTTTGAGAAAGTCAGCATATTTGAAAACACTAGAGACAACATGGTTTATTTATATATTAAGCTTTTTCATATAGTTTATTATCAAACTATGAGTGAGAATATTCTGGTATGAGATAGAACATTGGAGATATTTGTCCTGGACATTCAGTTTAGTAACACTATAGTGATCTTGTTGATTAATATTTTTCCCATTGTAGTATTAAAACACATTTTATAACACTTGAAAAATCAATTTATTAAAAACTGAAGAAGTATGGTCTGAAATTTTGTTTGTTGCACACACGCACACCAGTCCTTCCAGTCTGAGGACCCAAAATGTCATCACATTAAATCACATTGAATTTTTTGTGGCCTTTCATTCCTAAATACAGATTTGAAGGGGTGATCTTTAAATATCTATATTGATATGTATAACAAATTTACCTGAATATTATAAAATCTTTGAAGGCATTTTTTACAAACATTAAATTTAATTAGATTATCTCAGAACACTAAGAGATAATACATCCATGTCATTTGTACTGAAATATTGGCTAGCTTTCCACAGCAGCATGTGTGGCTACAGTAGGTATTAGCAGCACTACCAGCCTGACACCTGCACTAAGCAACAGACTCACCCTAATATAATTTAATAAGATGTCTTTTGCTATTAAACCAAGAATTGTATGTTGCCAGCTGAGGTGGAAAATAGGTCCCAGAGGTTTTTCTCCCTTATTCCATCTGTGGTTATTTTTAGGGGGCTTTAATATTTAAAAGTCTATTACTAATTTCAGCATTGCCCATAGAAACCTGCTTTTTAGTTCTATTGCCAAATTATCCCTTGAAGGCAAGGGCTGTAAATAATTTCTCAGTTCTGTTCCTAGACACTTGCCAAGGTCATTATCTGGCTTTCCCATAGTCCCTGCATTCTGAATTTGATTGTGAGTGGTAACTAAGAAACAGTTATGAGATGCAATCACAAGCTGTGACAGTCTTATCAAAAGCTGAAGATGGTCCCTGAGCACTCTGATGAAGCCAGTGGCTCAGCTGCTCTTGCTTCTTTAATACTTCATTTATCTTTCAAATCAGTCAACGAACAGAGCACCAAGAGCAAACATAAAATAGGCACTATGAAGCAGGCATGACAGCCAGAGAAAAAGGAGGCTCTGGGAAACTAGTTGTATGGAGCTGATTACAGAATTCCAACATTTAGTTTCTAACTAGCAACAATTTTTTCTTGTGTTCTTATGCTTTGTTTCATCTCTCACAATGTCAAAAATCTGTCATATCTTCTAAAAATGTAGACAATTACTTCCACACAAGTATCTCTTGAATTGAGCTGGTAAGGCCCTCTACAAACAGATTAGAACAGCTTCACATTCACAAGGCCTGATCCACGTGGAGGATTTCAACTACTCTGAAATCTGTTCAATGGACAACAAAACAGGGCATAAAAAAATCCATGAGGTTTCTGGGATTTGTTGATGAGAAATTCCTTCTCCAAGAGATACAGGAGCCAACAAGGAGTGATGTTGTGCTGGACCCTGTTTAAACCAAAAAGAAGGCCTGGTGGAGAATGGGAAGCTCAAGGACAGCCTTGGCAGCAATGACCATGAAGTGGTGGAGCTCAAGACGCTTAGATTGGTAAGGAGAGCACATAGCAAGCTTCTTACACTGGACTTCAGGGGGGCAGATGTTGGCCTCTTCAGACATTTGCTTGGTGGAGTATCATGGGACCCAAGAAAGTGGGTTAATATTCAATTATTGTTTCCTTCAAGCTCCAGATCAGTACATCCCAATGATGCAAGCAAAAGGGGTAAGAGATTTGTATGAATGAGCATGGAGTTTCTGGCTAAATTGAAACAGAAAAAGTTTACAGACTGTAAGAAAAGGGACAGGCAACCTGGGAGGAATATATAAACATTGTCAGTGTATGCAAGGATGTAAAGAGGAAGGCTAAGGTCACTTTGGAATCAAATGTGGAAAGGGATGTCAAGAACAAGAAGATATTCTTCAAGTATATCAGTAGCAAAGGAAAGACTAGGGAAAATGTTGTCCCACTGCTTGAGGAGGCAGGTATCTTGTTGATGAATACCACCAAAGCAGAGTTACTGAATGCCTTCTGGGATTCCTTCTTTCATTCCTAAGGCCAGCCCTTAGGAATCTCAGCCCCTAGAGGCAAGAGAAGTCTAGAAAAGGAAGATTTTCCCCTTTAGGGATCAGATTAGATTCAGATTAAATTGAATTCAGATTAAAATGGATCAGATGAGAGTTTATTTAGACAAATCCATGGGTTTCAATGGGAAACACTTAGGAGTGCTGAGTGAGACAGCAGATGTTATTGCTAAGATGCTCTCTGTCATCTTTGAAAGGTTGTGGAGAATGGAAGAGGTGCGTGAGGACTGGAGGAAAGCTAATGTTACTCCATTCTTAAAGAAGTTCAAGAAATATAACTCAGGAAATAGAAGGCCAGTCAGCTTCATCTCCATCCCTGGAAAGGCGATGGAACAACTCATCCTGGATGAGATCTCTAAGCCTGTAGAGGAAAAGAAGATTATCGGGTATTTCACATAAATCCACTAGGGAGAAGTCATGCTTGACTGCTGTGATAGACTTCAATGATGCACGGTAGATGACTGGAGAACAGGATGTTGTCTACAACAACAAAGCCTTGCTTCATCAAGGCTTTTGACACTCTTTCCCATAATATACTGAGAGGTAAGTTCAGGGATTGTGTTAGATAAGTGAGCAGTGATGTAGACTGAGAACTGCATGGCAGAGCTCAGAGGGTTGTGATCAGTGGCACAAGTCTAGCTGGATGTCTGTAGGTAATGATGTTTTCCAGGGATCAGTACTGGGTTTGGTCTTGTTCAATTAATTTATCAGTGGCCTGGATGAAGGGGCAGAGTGTACTTTCAGCAATGATGATACAAACTGTGAGGAGTATCTTATGTACCAGAAGGCTATGCTGACATTCAGCAATATCTGGACAAGCTGAAGACTAGGGAAGAGAGGAGGAACATAATGAACTTAAGCAAAGGCAAATATAAAGACCTAGGAAGTCTAGTAAGCCCATGCACCAGTACAAGTTAGGGCTTGATCTGCTGGCAAACAGCTTGGGGGAGGAGGATGTGGGAATCCTGGTGGACAAGTTAAGGCCACCAGTGTGACCTTGTTGCAAAAAAAGGCTAGTGGTATCCTGGGCTGCCTTAGGAAGAATGCAGCGAAAAGGTCCGAGGGAGGTGGTGAGGCCACTTCTGGAATCCTGTGTCCATTTCTGGGCTCCCTAGCTCACAAAAGAAAAGGTGGGTCCAGCAGAGGGCTACAAAGATCATTAGAGGCTGGAGCACCTCACTTATGAGGAAAGCTGACTGAGAGGGGATCTTATCAGTGCATACAAATATTTTAAAAGAGGGTATAGAGGGAATATTTACAGCAGTGCCCAGAGACAGGACAAAGAGTAACAAGCACAAACTGAAACACAGGAAGTTCCATCTGAATATGAGAAAAAACCTTTAAGGGTGACCGAGCACTAGAACGGGCTCCCCAGAGACAGTGGGGAGTCTCCTTCCCTGGAGATGTTCCAAACCCATATGGATGTGGAACTGTGCAACCTGCTCCAGGTGAACTTACATGAGCAGAGGGATTGGACTAGATGAATTCCAGGCTTTCTTTCCAACCCTAACCATTCTGTGAATCTGTGAGGCATGAGTTTCAGGATCAAAATTATTGTGGTGTAAAGTTTTCCTTGTTTTATATACCCTTATGGATAAAAAGCACACCAAAACTATAGTATCAAAGGCAGCTCACCTGTGAAAGTCACAAATTTACCTGCTGTAAATGTAGGACAAAACCATATAAAGCAACCACTAAGTCAGACACCTAGTTATACTCTGATAAGTGTGAATGTTCATTTCAGATCCTTAAGTTTAGGAACTATGCAAAGAGACACAACTGCAGTTATTCAAGTTCACATATTAAGTACATGGCAGAATCTTTAGCAGATCCCAGCTTTCAGCACCATATCCTGACATCCTTCAACCCCTCTGACTTTCAGTTATACTGTTTTCTTAACTCAGGGCATTTAGCCTCTACAGACTGACAAGGTGAAAATTAAAATGCTTTGCAAGCTCCTGACATTTGGGGTGAAATATGGTCCCAGCAGAAAGAAAAGAATGTTTACCTCATTTCAAATGTTCACTTCAAGAAGACACACAAGGGAAAAAATAAAAGGAGAAAAAAGTCAAGAAGAAAAAATGAAAAGAAAAGAGGGAGGGGTAGAGGGAGGGAGGAAGGAAGGAAGGAAATAGAAAAAGCAATAAATGTCAGGCTCCTGACTTAAAACTTCAAAGCTGACAAGAAATGCATGACATATTTTTATTTGTCTTAGTCAATAAATTATGTATGTAGTATTTTAGTCATGGGCTACTTTACATTCAAAAAATACAGCTCTAAAATGAAATTAGAATCAAACCATATTCCTAGGACCTGGAACTTGTTTGTGCATATTGTTAAGTTCTCAAGGTAGGATATCACATGGTTTTTTGTTTCAAGCTGTAGTCAGTAGGCTTCTAAACAATTTCTGGTCACAACTATAGGTGCACCAAAGCAGAGGAAGCTCTCCACTTCTGAATAAGTGTTTTGCATACAGCCATCTTCTTTTAGAAGATGAGTGTAATTGTATTCTTAGAGAACAATCTTAGCATCTTTTTAATGTTTTGATAGATAAAATAACATACTATTATTTGAAAAACAAATGCAATTTCATGATATAAAATAAATAAATATTCTATAGACTAAAATTACATCCAATCCTAATTAATGGCGGCTTTTTCAGAATTTAATTTAAAAAAAAAATTAAACCATGAAAAACAATGCCAGAATCACATCAGCATAAGTTTTCATTTGCATTCACCCATGACTCAGATTGGAGCTGCACAGTAATTACTTCTGTTTCAAGAACCATTTTCATTTAACAGGTGTGGATTATTCAATACATAATTTTAACCAGCCTTTTAACAAAAAAAAAAAAAAATTATACAAGGAAAGAAAAATGGTTTGTACTTCTGTCTTCTTGCTGCATTACTTTAATGCTAATTAAAATTATTTTGGTAAAAGTATATCCAAGCAGCTTCATAATACAGTTGGATAATTAGTTCTTTGTGAGTTTAAAGTATCACATTTTCCATATGATAGTTATAAGGATATAAATTACAAAGATATATAACATATTTATCAACTGAATATCCATATATAAAACATATATTTAACACAGTTAGGGTTTGGGTTGATTTGTTTCTTTCTATTCTTTTCATTCCTTTTATTTTATTCTCTTTTTTTAATTGAAAATACTTTTGTTCACTGAAAAATACAATTTTGAACCACTTGAGTTAATAAATTTACAAAATATTTCTCTCTATAAACAAGAAATGAGTTAAAAAAACTAAAAAAATGCAAAAGTTTTTAATTGAATCATATTTAATTTAAAAAGGGGTGTCAGAAATGGTTCACACATACACAAGGGAATCTTTCCTGTTTCAGTACAACACTGAATTCTATCTTAACTAATATTTCCCTGTGAATTTTTGTTCCTTCTTTACCAATTCAGATGTTCCTCATGACACTTACACACACATAAAAAAAGACACAGGCCAAAAAAATAGAAAGGAAACAATCGATACATAAATCACACCCACCTTTGATGATTAATTCTACAGATGCAAATAAAGAAAGCTGTGTAGTTGATTTCATGTTGTATGCTGTGTATGCTGTATTTGATTTGTCACTCTGGGTTTCATTGTGCTTGTACCCCTTCTAGTTAGCAAGCACTAATGAAATTGTACTACTAAAGGTAGCAAACAGTAATGTGTTTTTTTGGTTTTTTTTTCAGTTAGAAATCTTGTGATTCAGACTAGGTCTAGCCTTTAAAGATTTTTCAGAGTGTTTGTGGCAGCTAGAATTGGTAATAAATAAAAAAAAAACGTACTCCTAATTTAGAACAGCTACTGCCTACAATTAATGTCAGCTCCAAGTCAATAACTTTGATGTAAGTTATACTGACATGAACTTTTTTGCAGTCACATACTCAGCTCTCTTGCCTTCAGTGTACCAAAAACCCCTATCTCTCTTGGCTGACAGACAGGAGCAGCCTTTCTCCAAACAGGCTTAGCTGGCATAACTAAACAGTGTGAAGCACCTAACTTTTCATAGAACCATAGAATCCTTCAGTTTGGAAAAGACCTCTAAGATCATTGAGTCCAACTAGAAACTCAGCACCTCCAGGTAAACTTCTAAACCTTGTCCCCAGTTACCACACAAATATGCTTTTGAACATTTACAGGAATGATGATTCCACCACTTCCATTGATAGTGTATTCAAATGCCAGAACTCCATTTGTTTTGGTGAAGAATTTATTCCTAATATCCAGTCTAAACCTCCTCTGGTGCAACTTGACACCATTTTTTCTTCTATCACTTCTTATTTGGGGAAAAAAAGGACTGACCCCCTCTTGTTACAACCTCCTTTCAGATGGTTGTAGAGAGTGATAAGGTCCCCCAGAGCCTCCTTGTCTCTGGGCTAAAAAAAAACCAACCCTCTCAGTCACTCCCTATAGGATTTATGCTCCAGTGCCTGTTGCCCATCTCTGGACATGCCCCAGCACCCCAGAGTCTTTTTGGAGTGAGACACCCAAAACTGAACACAGTATTCAAAGTGTGACATCAACAGTGCTGGCTACAAGGAAACAATCACTGCCCTCACCCTCCTGGCCACACTATTTCTGACACAAGCCAGAATACCACTGCCTTCTTGGCCACCTGGGCACACAGCTGGCTCACGTTCATGTTCAGACAGTTGTTGACCAACACTTCCAGATCTTTTTCTGCTGGGGAGCTTTCCAGCCACAGATAAACACAAAACATTTGTCTGACATGTTCCATCTCTTACTTTCAGTTGGAAATATGAGAGAGTAATGGTCGTATAGAACCCTCTGTGATCCAATGCTTCTTCAAAACTTTGGGATTCAAGCTTGCAAATGTCCATTGCATTAATTTTATTGAAATTAAATGCCTTTCATTTTAGTATTTTTCAGGAAATTCAGGAGAGACACTTCATACAGCAATTTTCAGGCATTAATTGACATTAGACTGTTTTCTCAGTGAGCATAAAACAGTGACTAGCTAAGGAGAAGCTCAAATAATTTTTGACTCAAGTAATGATAGTATTGTTTTGTATGCTTATTTAATTTCCCACCGGATATCAGGCCGTAAGCTGAATGTTCTGCAACGAAGTCTTGTCTGTAGACTGGAGGAGACATTTATCATTCATTTCATAATCACTCACTAAAGCATATCATACACCAAATGAGATTTTTAGAAAACTACAGAAACAACCCTGTATGTGTGAGAGGACCTTGGCACGTTTTGACAAAATCGCTCTACCTGTCTCACAGAAAAATTTCACCTATTTACCTATTTATATTTTTCTCAACAGTGGCATGTGACGTAATACATTCCATTCCTCACAGAAATTATTGAAATGGTGTCCCCTCAACAAATGAACTTTCATCTTCTCCTTCTTTGTATGGAAAAGAGGGAAAGGCTAATTTCTCCTCAGTTTTATTTTTTTTTTAGTGGGGGTTGGTGGGAGGAGGTATTTTGAATCATTATCCTTGTTATCTCCCTGAATTCTATTAACATTGTTGGTGATAATAATTTTTCCCTGAAATATTATTATGTTTCTTTCAATGGCTGTTTTTTTTGTATTACAATAAAAAAAAGTATAAAAATTGACAGATTGTGTCTGCTTCTTCATGACCTTGGCTCTCACCATTCTACTAGTGTGAAGTTTGAGTCTTTAACAGCATTCAACATTGTTCAACAAACATTCAAGCATCTCAGTGGTTGTATCAGGATGAAAAAAATTAGTGCTTCTTCAGCTTTACTAACTCCAATATATCACTGAAATACCTCTTTCCTGTGCTGTGCTAGTGCTTGTGCTGTCCCACAGTAGTTAGCCAATAATGCCTCAGAGTCATTAATATGGAAGAAGATTAATGGTCTGCTTTCATTGAGGATTTACTTCATGAGGAGTTCATTCTGACATGCTGCGCAGTTGAACAACAATTCCTCCTTGCTCCCAGATCTGTGCTAGGGGATCCCATGTCCCATTTTAATACCTGTACCCAAACCCTGACTGAATGGTAACTTCGCTCAATGCCCTAAATTCAGAGCTGCTGAAAGAATAGCCTGCTTTTGCTACTCTTTAATAGCATAAAATTAGTGCCTTCAAAAACTCTCACCTAGCATCAGTATAACCAGAAAACTGCTTCAATGCATAGATCAAATTTTGCTCTGAAGCAAGAAATAACTATGATTTGGGAATTCACAAAAGCATTATAGAAGAATATGACGCTTAATATCATATGCCAGAGAAATTTATGGCTAATTTCAAGATCAGTATGACTGGATATCACTCTAGGAACAAGAAAAAAGCTTCAGTGGAAAGGGGTAAAACGAGGAATACATACCCTTGCATTGTATGAGGAGCAGTCCAGCTTGCCCTGAACATCTCAATGGATGCAAATGCCTCTATGATGTGTGCTGTTACTGACTGCTGATGTCAAAAACAGTAATTTCCGCACACTTAATGGGCACAAAGAACAGATATGATGATACTAGAATTTTACAGAGAAAGTAAATATTCTGTCATGCTAACAAGTTATGAGGATTTCACCACTAACCCTGAGAAGTTTTACCAGAAAAATATTTGATATGCACTGAATGAAGCTAACAAGATCTCTCTCCAGAGAATAATGGCTACTCGATTAGAAATATTTTTCTTCTTTCATTTTTCATGAGTAGTAAGACTGAGCTTTCATTTCTTAGAAATGAAAATAGTCTATGAAATTTCTGACTAAGGGAAGTCCACCTGCATTCATTCTCAGACACTCTATTCATCTGTTATCCATTTTCTGATACATTATATAGAAAAGGTTCTCTTTTACAGCAGGAAGTTTTTCACAGTGAGGTATGAGTAAACCACTCCTTCTGCTAGTCTGGGATAATGTCATTATCTAAAAACAGTACAGTTCACCATCACCTCACTTCTTCAATAGAAGAACAAAATACAATAATACAGTGGCAATTTAGACAAACATGAAGCTTCAAGTAGGTCACCATGATTTCACTAGAAATATTAGTGAACTAAGGTCATGATTTAACAGAAGTAAAATCTGCCTTCTAGTGGGAAGAAATGAGAAGTTTTATATGTATAGGCATCTAATTTCTGGGGAAGCTCATTGAATTTATATTCCCCCCCACCTTCCTTCTTCCTTGACTCATCTTTACTCCCAAATTCTCTACAATCCACTCTCCACCCAACACTGCAGGGAGATGGGGAATGGGGCCTGCAGTCAGCTCCTTCCCATTCATGGGAAGGACTCCTCACAATCTTCCCCTGCTCCAGTGAGGGCTTCCCAAGAGTTCATGCTCTCCCTCACATGTACACGTCCTCCAGTGTGAGGCCCTCCATGGGCTGCAGGAGAATCTCTGCTCCACCAGACCTCACGGGGCTGCAGGAGAATCGCTGCTCTCACACTTGGAGTACGTGCCCCTCCTTCTTCACTGGCATTGCTGTTTGCAGGACTGACTTTTTCACATGTTCTCAGTCCTCTCTGTTCAGCTGCACTTGCCCAAGGTTTTTGCCCCTCCTAACTCTGTTATCCCAGTGACAGTGCCACCATCACTGATTGGTTCGGCATTGGTCAGGGGTGGGTCCATTCTGGAGCCACATGCCTTTGAATCGGTCAGGTGTGGGGGAAGCTTCTGGCAGCTTCTCACAGAAGCTCCCCCTGTAGCCAGCCTCTTACCAAAACCTGGCCGCAAACACAATTCATTACTCTAGTGTGGAATGTTGAAACCAAGATATGCAGAAGCCATTGTTCCTCCTATCAGGTGGATGGGTGAAAGCCTATCTACACACATCAGTAAATAGTCCATTTAATTGTTTTTTTCATGGCTTACATGGAAATTGTCAAATTTGCATCTAAATTTGCCATGCTGGATGGTTAAGAAATATATAAAATTCAAACTGAAAACAAAACCAAACCTGTTTGCCTCTTTCAGTAGCATGCCCTCTCAATTTCCTGTTCTACACAAATAACAAATATTTTCTTTTCAGAGGAAGCCTGAGTGATAGCTACATGCTTTTCCACAGTAATCTCAAAACAGGCATCTAATATTTTTGTGCCATTAAATGGCTTCTGACTCATGCCAGTCTGCCTCTCCATACTCTGTCCCCAGGTTTTCAAGTGTCATATTCTGATAGAAATCATGTTACCTCCTCAGTGTCCAATTCCACATGTATTCGTACTAATTACAGCAGGAGCTGGCTCCACTACTGCATTGGCATTTCATTCTTGTTGTACTCTTTATTGGTTAATCACATCTGTAACAGTGTCATGACATGGACCATTGCCCAGTTCATTCTAGCTTTTTACAATTTATTTGTAAAACATTGAATCACACAATGTCTTGGGTTGGAAGGGACCTTCTTTCCTAAAAATGTAAAATTACTTATTTTCTATTTGGCTTTTTATTTCTACATTTAGCTATAGATTCATTACCATAGTCCACATTTTTCCAAGTTTATTACAAACATGTGGGAGATGTCACACACTTTTAATGGACCTAAGAAATCTACTTTGCTTGGGTTCCTTGTTAGGTTTTGAGCTTATTTCTTTATTTTCCCCAACACTGTGAGATTTTTCATGCAGCTGGACTTTTACTCCTGGGCCATGCTGCAGCAGCATTATCAGTGTTAGATCTTAACAGCTTTGATTTACATTAATCCATAACCAGCAGCTGCCGTACCTACAATTCTCCTTTTTCTTGTATATATCTGCAGTATGCCTGCATCCCCTTGTGCTCAGTCAGACGATTGATCTGAACATAAATGACTCCATGGAAAGGGAAATACTTAATGATATTTTAATAAATAGGGTTTTTTTAATAAATATTTATTGTCAGTAAATGAGACATTTCATAATTTAAAAAAAAAAAAAGTATTGTATGTCCTGATTAGAAAATTCATCTCTTTTCCTCTGTATAAAAAAATTAAGTAGTTTTTCTATATACACATATTTGATATAATCAAATATGATTTTGTAGTTTGCATTCTTTGTAGATTTCAACAGTGGGGTTTAAGGGTTAGTAAATACAGCTCAAAACACAAGCTTAACAGTCTGAGATAGGTCCCTGTCGCCCTGAAAACTCAGCTTCTGAGCTTGCTAACATAGTTTTCTAAGGACTTTCCCAGGACAGTAACTATAAACATAGATATGTGTACATTCTGTTACACGTCTTGTGATGGGCACCTCTCATGGCCAGTGCAGTGGGAAAGTGTTATCCTGACCATCCAATCCCTGGCCGTGGTAGGAAGCCTATAAATCCTGGGAGGAAAAATAAACTCTGCTCTTCTTTTCACCACACCTCGACCTGTGTCCGCATGATCTATTCATCTTCAGCGGTAACAGGTCCCCAAAATGGAAATGTGGTCTTTATTTTGTTCTTAATCTATTTTTATTTTAATGTAGTCCATTCTTAAATTTATAGAGATTTTTCTGTCTTTTGTCCTCTGCACAATAAGCCATAAAATTGAGAAAGGGATGGCCTCTGAAAAATAAGTAAACAAACCTGTTTGAGCAGGTTACTTCTACAGATCCTGGGCATTACATTGTATGAACAGCTGTTGTTTCCCTTCCTCCTCCAGAAGCAGATCTGAATGGCCCAGAAGTTCCCATAGTAGCCAGAAGGATGCAATTAAAAATCTTGTGATATGGATGTGGTCCAAGAGCCAGTTTAGCCTTCTTTTGGGCAGCATGAAGGAGCAGAGCAGTTGTGAAGGTGTATTGGCTTCACAAGGCTTCCTGGTGAGACTTTCCCAAACTGCATAGGATCTCTTGATTACTGCTTGATCACACTGTCCACATTTACAATTAACACAACATCCAAGAGTCACACAAACAGAGAAAACATTTAGAGGAAAGTCGTTATAACCCTGATCCTTAAACTGGTTACTCTAAGATAGAATTTCCTTAATACACTTTATGAGATACAGAAAATTCAGGTATGAAAGCTCTTCTTTCCATTGAAAATGCTATGCAACTGCTAATAATTTAATATTTAAGTTAAAGGCACATACTTCCTTTCTAGGTCTAAAACAAATCTGCAGAAATTAGCAAAGATATGAAATTTTTAGAAGGTAATCATTATATTTTATTTACAGATCAATTAGAATAATGATAATATAAAAAATAAAGGAAACATTTCCTCTTTGTTCTTTTTAAGTAACACAAGAAGAGCAATGAAAAGAAAAAGACAGTTTTCAAAACATAGGTATTTTTCTTAAAGCTGTAAATAATTTGTGGAATGCATTTATCTGCTTATCTCTCTCTACCTCTGTCTGTATCACTATCTCTGGTCTCTATCTATTTCCATATATTTATATATTAAGACAGTAAAATACCACAATCCTTGTGATCATCACACAGAATGATAACTTACAATTTATATTTAATCAAAGACAAAAAAGTTTAGTCTTACTTTTTTACAGTAAAAAATTACCAGTCAATTATTTGGTATTAAATAAAACCCATATTTTAAATCTAATTCTCTTAATGGGTGACTCGTGGGTGAAAAGCTGGCTAAAAGGCAGAGGTCAAAGTGCTGTAGTGAACAGCTCTACATCTACATCTACACCAGCAGTGGTGCTCAAGGTTTGATTTTAGAGATAGTTTTGGTCAATATTTCTATCAGCAATCTGGATGCAGGAGCTGAACACACCATTAGCAAGTTTGCATCAAACTGAGAGGTGCTGCATAGATGGCATCACTAAGCAATGATTAATGGGATTACATATAGCAAGTCTAAATGCCAAATTCTGGACCTGGGATGGAATAATGCTACATACTGGTAGAACTGGGAGAGGAGCATCTGGAGAGCAACCCCTCAGAAAGGGATCTGGAAGAGCTAGTCAACAGAAGGCTCAGCAGGAGCCAGCAGGGAGCCTGGGCAGCCAAGAGGGCAAATGCCCACCTTGTGTGCATCAAACCCAGCCTCAAACCAGCCACTCAGAAGATGTGATTATCTAGCTGCATTCAGCTTTCATGCCACCTCAACCTGAGTGATGTGTGCAGTTCTGGGCTGCACAATTAAACAAGGGGGTGAATGTCCTTAAATGCATCCAGAGGAGGGCAATAAAGCTGATGAAGAGGCTGGCACGTCCTAGGAGGACTGAGGACTCTTAGTTTGTGTAGTTTGGAGCAAATGAGGCTGAGGTATGATCTCATTGCTCTCTACAGCTTCCTGGGAAGGGGAAGTGGACAGGGATGTGCTGAGCTCTTCAGCCTGGGATCCAGTGATAGGATGCATGTGAGTGGCCCAAATGCATGAGGGGAGGTTTAGAACAGACTTTAGGAAGTATTTTATCACAAAGAAGATGGTCAAAGCCTGGAACAATCTTCCTAGAGAGCTGGTTGGTGGACCATGGGGGAAATAAAAAATTTGTCCAGGGGCCAATATAGGATAACATATACATAGACAAGCATATACAAAAATATGGAAAAGGAACCCTTATATCTTTTAATGATTAGCAAATGAGCTTAAAATATCTTCCAAAATTACAACCCTGATTTTAAACTTGCACAAATGTTTGTTTACAAAAATAAGAGGTTTAGCTTTTTTTAAATGTGATTTTGAAGTCTGTGAGTGACATGACATGTAAATAAAGGAGTAGACCTTTAGTTTAAAAGAAAGCAAAACACATTCAAGAATGGCTTTTCCCAAAGCAATTTATGGGTGTGGAACAAATTTTTCACTTGTTTGCACTTTGTCAATCAATTTTCATCTGATGCCATATAGAGAAATAATAAGTTTTAAAAAATTATTATGTTTTTCTTAAATTTACATTAGCTCTTCTTTGGGTAATAGTCCTCAGGGAGACAAATAAGGAGTTCAAACATCATTAATCAAGAAGTTTCAACCAGCGGCAAATGTAAATATATTTCAGATAAATATCACTTTAAAATTTCTCTGGGAAATATTTAAATCAAATTTCTCATTTTTTTTATCTTTTTTTCCCCTGGCATTTTAATTGATGATATCCAGAACTGACTGAGATTCCTACCTGGATATTCTGCAACAGTGAGTGAAACACTGTTGTAAAAAGAATAGGGCTTCCATCAATCACGAGTCAGTGTGTTACCTTATCTTCACAGAGACTTGCTGTGCAATTCCTCAGCAGCCAGGAAAAACATACCCAAGTACGCTGCTTATGCATCCCCACACATTCCCCCTGATCACTATCTGGAAAAAAACTAGAAAAAATATCTATAGCAAAAACCTTTATTTTATCCCCATACTGAAATTATAATGTTAAAGTCATAGCTTGCTGAAGGGTAATTATAAAGTCAGGTTGAGACATGACTGAAAATAAACTTATTTCAGACAATTGGACTTGTATACAATTGTAGTATTTCAAAAGTGGTAGTTTATAAAAAAAATTCTCAAATTATCTCTATAATTTCATAACAGTGGACAGCATAATTTTGACAGCATTATTTTTTATTATATTTTCAGATACTAGTGACATTATAAAGCAGCAAAGAACAGTAGCATTAATCTACCTCTATGAAATTAGATTCATACTATGCTGTCATGAGTAACCCAAAACATTACTTTATGCCATTACTAGCTGTGACTAGAAAATGTTACTGACTCTTTAAGACCCAGCCCCAGATCTGACCAAATCCAGAGCTGTGGGGTAGTCGGGAGGTAGCAGTCCCTTTAAACCTTTGAGACATCCAAGCCAATTTCCTCTTTTCCTTGGCAGTGTTTGCTGAAGGTGGAGGCTCCACTTCACTTGGTTGTATTTTTCCTGGTTTACAAGAGTAGCCAGCTGGAAGAACTGCATTTCACATTCAAAAACTGTTCTGGAATGAACTTTGCAAAACCTATTTGCTTTGGGTTTTATTGGCTGGGGATGTTTTGTTTCATTGCTTGCCCATTTGTATTGGTCATTTGTATGTTGAGACAAGTGATATGGATCCACATTTCATGGAAAGTAAGCCAAAATGAAAAGACTTAAAAAAAAACCCCAACAAACCTATAGAACCATTAATGTTGGAAAAGACTTCTAATAATATTGAGTCCAGCCATTAGCCTACCAGAGAAGGTTGAAATTGGATACTAGATAAAATTTCTTCACTGAAAGAGTGGTCAAACATTGGAACAGTCTGTCCAGGGAAGTGGTGGAATCACTGTGGTGTAGATATGGTGCTTTGGGACATGGTTTAGTGGTTGCCTTGGCAGTGTGAGCAGTGTGAGGCTATAGGTTGGGCTCAATGATCTGAGAGTTCTTTTCCACTGGAAAAAAAAACAAACATACACATCTTTATAGAAAATTAAATCTGTTTTGAGGACAAAATATCTGGAGAAAAAATGGAGGAGTACCTTTAGAGAAATCAAGTTCTAGCATGATTTCAGTTCCCTAAAGATGATACACTGCTGCAAAGGCTGTTTCGAAAATATCGTGGTACTGGCTATAAACATCACTTTCTGTTGGCAGTTCATAAACTGGGCACAGAAGAGGCAGTGCCTAAGTTGTGAGATATTTGGGATGTTAACAATATTTGGAAGATGAAAAACATGAGGTGCTTTGTCAAATGGCAGCAGACTAAGTGTGTACACCAATAGAAGAGGAAAGTCTCTGCAATGGCTGTATCAAAATTAATATTCACTAAAAGAGACAGGAGTTGTGGGCTAAAATGTTATCTAATTTTGTATGCAAAGACTGTATCAAATTGTATTTGCACAGGCAGGAAGATCGAGAATGCTGTCATCCTTAATTCTGAAATCCCTAACTTTCGAACTTTGACATTCTTTTAACATAATTTTTCAATATAGTGTGTAATGTATAATGCATATATGCAGAAAAGGCAGTTCTGGCAGTAACATATTCGCATTTTATCTGTTGCTAGCTATTTCTCTTCTCAGAAAACTAATCAAACCCAAAAGCATTTCATAATTCACATCAGAAGGGAATTGACTTTCTTCTATCAGTTTTAATTCTTTCTTTTTGTTACTATTAAAATAGTTATCTGTGCCAGCTAATTTGACTTTGACTTGCATTTATATAGTACATTCTTATCTTTGATTGTATGAAAGGAAAGGGAAATCAAGTACATTAAAAGATTCAATCAATCTCTGTCTATTCTACTCTCACAGGTATGGTAAAAAGGGATGCTTTCAAAAGATCTTTTTCTCTTACAAAGATGATCGGGACCAAACTGCATTAAAATAATAAAAAATCCCCTGACTACTAGGAGCAACAATCACAATTGGCATTCAAATTGTATTCCACCAGAACATTTTAGCATGCCATCTTATTTCAGCAAGCAGATGGTGTCGTGTTTAGTTCTCAGCTGCTGGGAATGTTGATGGACTCATCATCTTTGGCACAGTTTGTGTTGTACTTTTTAAATAATAACACTTTTCAGTAATAGACAGAAATTGCACAATTCAACTATGCATCTAATGCTCAGCACAGGGTGATGCATTATGTGAAGTTAGTGTTTTATTAACTTCAGCTAGTAACTTCAGTTTTCTGACAGTCTGAGAGATTTCATGTCAAAAAGCATTAGTCATTTCATGTACTTGATTTACCCGAACTTTGTATAAGAATAAATGTCTGAGATAACTTGTTTTTTCTTTTCAATATATAAAATACGTAGATTGTTCAGGCACTTTGATGAATTTGCCTTGTTTAAGGGAATCCCAAAATTTATATAAATATCAGTAAGAAAACATTGGAGCTGCTGAAATAGTGCTCTTCTGTGTCTTTTGTGTGACCTTAGAATTTAAAAGTAAGTTACAAAAGAACCGTTTTGGTTTTAATAACACAACTGTTGAGATGCTGAGTCCCAATCTTTATTTTCTCTGTTAGGTATTTCCTTGACATCTCTGTCTTGTATCTTTTATCAAAAAAAACCCAAACTACTGTAGCAATCAAAGTACAGCATTAACTCACTTCCACTTGGAAAGCCTTCTCAGTGATAAAATGATTCCACTTTCCCAACATAAATAATGTCTGAAAAAAACAAAGTAGTATAAAAGAGGTTCCAATAACTTGCTCAGAAAGAGACATAGTTAAAGTCTGTTTTAAAAATGATTTGCTGATTTTGCATACAAGATTTTTGGCCAAGACAAACCATTGATTAAACAGTGAAACATGAAATATAAAATTGCACTAGACAAAAGAAGAATAAAGTAAGATTATGTTACTGCTTCATAATGATTTATAATACAAGAGTTCAGGAAGAGATGGTGTAGCACACCAAAAATATCCAAAGATTTCTAAATGAAGGGTCATTTCTGAAAGGTGTAACTATCAATTTATTGGAAGTGGAACTCTGAAAGTTGTTATTCAACCAGTTCAATCTCTGTTTTTCTTATTTTCTCATCACATAGCAGTTTATATAGGTAATTTTTTTATCTATATTCCCATAGCTGTATTATAAATCTGTTCTCATTACACAGAAAATTCAATTGTTGTTTAGAATAGGCTGAATATTAATCCTTCAATTTGCAATTTCTAGACCTGTATTAAGTTCTGAAGCACTTAAATTACTCATATTTCCCAAACTAAGAAATGTATTGTGCAGAAATGACTGTGTTGTTTGGAAAAAAACTCACAGCAAAACAAAATAACCCTGAACAGCTACATCACTTTTTCAGGAGATTATGCACCTATTAATTGACACAGTGAAATTACCCACAGATAAACATAATTTTTTTCAGACACCAGAATAACTTTTTTTTGAGAAAGATAATTGGCAGGTTAAAGCTAAATAGACTATAAAAGACAAGATCTGTGAGCAGAAGCAGAAGAGAAAGATGATGAGAAACGCAGAAAGAGGAGAAAAACATCTTTCAGTGACAAAGATGGCACAAAACTTTACATGAAATTTAAAAATGAGAGAAAAAAATATTCTCTCTGACAGAGTAGACTGCTAGATAGACCTCCAAGCATGTTCAAGAATCAAGATTTCTTGCTGAATTCACTGTGCAGTTTAAACTCATACTGATTTCAGAAAAAGTGCATGCAACAGAAGCTGAATTACAGCTTTATGATTAGTCAACCAATAATTCAGAAATACAAATCACTAAATAAAATTTAATATGATGATGGTATGGGTTATGGTTTTAGCATTTGTACTTAAAATAAATTTCCATGGTAAATTTCCAATTACCCCAAAAAATTTCTTATCAATATCACTAAAAAAATTCCCAAAGATCTTCACCTTGTCTTTTTGAGGATTTCCTTGCAAGTCTTCAGAAAATGCATTGGACTCAGAGATAGCAAAACAATATATTCAGATTTTAAGAATACCTAATAAAATGGTGTTAAATGGTAAGATAAAAACACTGAATGGAATTCACTGTCAGTCTTTCATTGTTTTGTTTATTTTATCAATCAAGATTAATATCAAGATTAATGTACCAATGTCTATAGGAAGCAAAAGGAAACTAATAAATTTTTAAATTTTTTTTTCCCTCATGCTTTTCCAGTCCCAAATTGACGTGGTTGGTTTTGGAAGGATGTTGTGTTTTTTTGTTGTTTTTTTGTGGTTTTTCTTAATTTTTTGGGGGGGTTTTGGAGTTTTTTGGGGTTTTTTTTGTTTTGTTTGTCATTGTTGTTTTGGGGGTTTTGTTTGTTTGTTTGTTTTTGGTTGTTTTTATTTTTTTCTTGTTAAGGGTTCTCCAGTGGGATTCAGCAAGCAGCTCAATTTCAGTATGCTCTTACCTTAGAGATTATGAATACTATACAAGTGAGTATGACTGAAGATACTTCAAAGTAAATGCTGTTAATGACCCATTTTTCACAACATTAAATATTTTTAAATATGGAGCTAATTTTGAAATATAAATAATATAAATATATATGAACATATATGAAATATAAAGAAATTAAGAACATTCTTTGGTTGGTAATTTAATATGCAGAAATTATTCATGGCCACTTTATATGGCCGTCCTCTCAATATATATTCAATCTATTCTGTTATAAATAACTGCATGTTTGAAAACATGACCTCATGAAGTCTTCTTGGATAATTTAATTGTGTATATTGTTTATATTATTTTGCTTCTCTTCAGCATGTGTTGAATAGAAAAATGGTCCAAAGAATAATTCATGTACAAGTTCCACTTAGATACTACAGTTTGCATTCCAGCTGGTGTAGTTGAAATATAATGCTTTTCCTCACTCACTGTTTTTATTTTCTTTTGCCTGAATTTATATTCCAGTTTCCCTCCAAGGACTTTTTTCTGAAGAATAATCTTTCATGTATCTTAATGTTACTTTCTTTTCATGATGAAGCACACAACATGAAGGGCATGAATGGGATACTGCAAAGTCTTTACATTCTTCAAATTTCTCAAAGCACTTTCTTATTGAGGTATTTGGGACATATTATTTATGTGTGTTAGAGTTGGGATAACTGGAAAGATGAGAATCCAAGTATGATTGAAGTAGTTCTATGCACATTTTTACTGATTCATAGCTGTGTATTTTATATCTCAGCAGAAAAAATCAGATTAAAATTAATTACTGTATACTATATTCTCTAATATTTATCACATATTTCTGTTCTTGCATATAATTATACACTCTTCCTATAGTCACATTATTGAAAATATGTCTCAAGATGTTTATATATTCCCTTTGTCACTGAAGTTTTATCAAATATATGTATCTACACTGAAAAAAACCTCCTATGTCCTAGAGGATTTCAGGTTCCTTTGAGGAGAGAGCAGGGCTAAATCATGATCACAGCCCTGGACTTCAGGAGAGAAGGGACCTGCTTGGAAGAATCCCAAGGAATACAGCCATGGAGGGAATAGGGTCTAAGAGACCTAGGTGATATGCGAGGATCACCTCCTCCAATCTCAAAAATAGGCTAGCTCGAAGAGCATGAAGTCAAGGCAAGGTGGCAAGAGCACCTAGTGTATGTACAATGAGTTCCTGAATAAACTCACACATCAAAAGGAAGTATACTGGAAGTAGGCTCAGGTGACCAGAGGCAGCAGCAATAAATGAACTATTTCTGAGGGCAGTAATGGAGTTCAGAAAGCCAAAGCTCACCTGGACCTGAAACTATCAAGGAATATTAAGGGCAGCAAGAAAGGGGCATGAAGAGGTACATCATCTGCCAAAAATAATTGGGAAAACATAGGCCTCATGGTGAATGCTATCAGACATTTTCAAATTAAGCCTGAAGCACTCAAGTCATTGTTTCAGGTAACAAATGTAACTTGACTCCATCATAAATTTTCAGGCTTATTTCTTCTAATGTATAATAATTATTATTGCTTTTAGTGTTTACTTTCTCATATGTTATCCGATACTTTCTAGTACACTTTTTCTATGGCCGCAGGAGGTCCCTTCACAGTGGATTTTCATGTAGAAAATAGTTCTTAGCATATCTCACCAAGATAGATATATTATTTGACCTTTGACTATTTTCCTTATTTTCAAATGGAATATGAATTAATTTCTTTAAAATGTATTTTCATTCAAAGCATGAAATACATTATTATGTATTATGCAAACTGATATTATTTTCTTTTATTTTACTCAGTGTGGATATCTCAAATGTCTAAGTGAATTTAGTGCCAGTACCTGGATGTGATACAATACAGGAAATCAACAGATATCTAATATTTTGCAGATGGAAATTATGTTCACTAAGGGCTGATTAAAGAACTCTATGTTTTCTGAAAAATTCTGTCTTATAACTAATATTTTATGACTAATATTTTTTTTTTGTCTTCCATAGAAATAGTGCTTGAGCCTTCACAGATCAGGATGAGGTTACCTTTGAATTTTTTTTTTTGTACAGCTGTCAGTCCACAGGTCAAATAATATATCACCACTGTGCAGACAGAAACTCTCTTGTTATTAATAAAGGGAGCTCATCAGTTTACTTATGCAGGAACTTACAGGAGTAACTAATGATCATGTAACTATTTACTATGAACCCTAAGTCCACTTTAAAGTCACAGCTTTCACAATAAAGTGTGAGCAATTATTTTTTAAAAATAAAAAGTGTACTGAATAACTCTGAACCAAACCAAAGTTTTGAGTGATCCTATCTACAGTAAAGAAAACCATATTTCATAGGAGACCTGTGAGACTGGTTGTTCTCTCCTGTCACTGGTGATACAATTATATATAGATACTTTCACTTCCTCATTAGATAACACAGCTTTAGCCATGCAGCTCCATTGTAGGCTTCGGCTACATCTAGACTGTGTATCTCTATATTTTATCTTTTTAACTCTCTATTCTTGAGACAACTTCATATTTAGCACAAAGCAGAAAGGTTTCATTTGGGACCACACTTTTCAAAATTAAAAGCATGATGCTGTCATCTGCCTCTGTAGGCATATGAATGTACAAAGCTAATATATACACAATGGCATTTGAAAAAGGAGTCTCCAAGTATATTGAAAAATTTCTATGAAGTGGTAGTAAGGATAAATGCTACAATTTTTTCATTCAGACATTATATTGTCATTTTGTCATTCACATTATATTGACTATATACTGAAGAATAGAATTGAATTTTCTTAAATCCAAAATAGCTTGTAAATTTATCTTCAGAAAAATATATGTGCATATATATCACAGAAAATGCATTGAAAAAATCCAGAAACTATGTATAAGGATGTTAGAATTTTTCTTATATGTATGTATATATATCTATATCTATACATACATATATATATATGCATATGTGTGTGTGTGTGTATGTGTATATATATATATACACATATATATGTATATATGTATATATATATATATATATATACATATATATATATATATATAGTGCCTGGTAAGTAATGGTATAGTACCCAGTAAGGTCATGAACAGTTTATATGGAGTGTCATCACTTGCAGGATGGCCAGGGCATCAGACCGAGCCAGCATGGGTTTAGGAGGGGTAGGTCATGTCTGACCAACCTGGTCTCCTTTTATGACCAGGTGACCCACCTGGTGGAGGCAGAAAAGGCTGTGGATGTGTCTATTTGGACTTCAGCAAGGCCTTTGACACTGTCTCCCACAGCATTCCCTGGAAAAGCTGGCAGCCCTTGGCTTGGACAGGAGCACTCTTTGCTGGGTTAGGAACTGTCTGGATGGCCGGGCCCAGAGAGTGGTGGTGAACAGTGCTGCATCCAGCTGGGGACCAGTGACCAGTGGTGTTCCTCAGGGGTCTGTGCTGGGACCAGTTCTGTTCAATGTTTATACTGACGACATGGATGAGGGTATTGAGTCTTTCATTAGTAAATTTGCAGATGACACTAGGCTGGGAGTGTGTGTAGATCTGTTGGAAGGGAGGAGAGCTCTGCAGAGAGACCTGGAACATTTGGATGGATGGGCAGAGTCCAGTAGGATGAAGTTTAATAAGTCCAAGTACCGAGTCCAAATGCATTTAGTCCACAATAACCCCCTGTAGTGCTACAGGCTGGGGATGGTGTGGCTGGACAGTGCCCAGACAGAAAGGGACCTGGGGGTACTGGTGACAGCTGGCTGGACATGAGCCAGCCCTGTGCCCTGGTGGCCAAGAAGGCCAATGGCCCCTGGCCTGGATCAGGAGTAGTGTGGCCAGCAGGAGCACGGGGGTCATTCTCCCCCTGTACTTGGCACTAGTGAAGTCACACCTGGAGTTCTGTGTCCAGTTCTGGGCCCTCAGTTCAGGAAGGAATTGAGGCACTTGAGCACATCCAGAGGAGGCAACGAGGCTGGTGAGGGGCTTGGAACACAAACCCTGTGAGGAACAGCTGAGGGAGCTGGGGTTGTTTAGCCTGGAGAAAAGGAGACTCAGAGGTGACATTATCACTCTACAATTCCTGAAAGGTGGGTGTTGTCAGGTGGGGTCGGTCTCTTTCTTGCGGCAGTAACTGACAGAACAAGAGGACACAGTCTTAAGCTGCTCCAAGGGAAATATAGGCTGGATATTAGGAAAAAGTTATTTACAGAAAGGGTGATAAATTACTGGAATTGTCTGCCTGGGGAGGTGGTGAAGTCACCATCCCTGGATGTGTTTAAAAAAGGACTGGATGTGACAGTAGGTGCCATGGTTTAGTTGAGGTGTTAGGGCATGGGTTGGACTTGATGATCTTGAAGGTCTTTTCCAACCTAGGGATTCTGTGATTCTGTGATAAATACATATATATATATATGTATGTATGTATGTGTGTGTGTGTGTGTGTGTGTGTGTGTGTGTATTTATACACTTAAAATTCTCTTGATAATTTTCTCAAGTTGCGTTCCAATTTGCATTCATTTCAAGAAAGAATTTGAAAGAAAAGCATTAGAAACAAGCAGATAGTTTATATTCTCAGAAATTATGACTTCTTCAGTTGGAAAGAGATTACTTTCCCCAGTGGTTCTCACAATATTGTGGGTGCTATATTCCTGCTACTAAAGCTTCCACTGCCACCTAAAGTATCCAAAGAAAAGTCTCTAATTTTAAAAGATTGTTCATTAAAAAGCGATACCAATGAACAAAATATTCCCCACTGGGTGAAAATCAATAATTTATTACATATTGCATAATGCTGCATATAAATGCATGAAAAATATAACTGCATATATATGTTCGATGCTGCACATGATAACTTCATTTAAAATGGGAGCTGTGTAAGGTCATTTTAGTTTCCCCACTGTGATTAAGAGTGATAGACATGCATAAACAAGCATTATTTTGATAAATAATATTTTACCCATTCTTACCACACCTTTCCAATAAGTAACAAAACTATCATTCGTCTTACTCATAACTTGATGGAACTCCATAAAAAAAAAAACAGCCATGTATAATTTTGCCTACAATACTTCAAAAATATTATTCAGAATATTATTTCAGAATATTATTAAAAAATACTTCAATATCATAGGAGTAGATATTCTGTCAACTTCTCTTGCCATTTTACAGGACCATAAGAAAATGCAGAGGGGAAGGTTCCTCTGGAGGTTTTTGTTCCACAAGCCAGCCTTGTGCGTGAAAGAGAGTCAGTGTTAAATAAGGGCCAGAATCCTCAGGCCTTTTATAGCTGGGCCTTGAATACCTCTATGGATAGGAACTTCACAAACCTCTCTGGCAAATAATATGCATGATTAATTTGTTTCACCATTATGGTGATTTCAGCTGGGGTAGAGCTCAGAATTCCATTCAACCTGATCTTGGGCACTTCAGGAATGGGGCACCCACAACTCCTGGAAACATGTTGCAGTGCCTTACCACTCTTACAGTAAAGAATCTCTCCGTAGCATCTAAGTCTCTCCAATTTAGTTTAAAGTTCCCCCTTGTCCTGTTGCTAGCTGCCTTGTGTGTATAGTCACTGTCCTTCTTTATAAACTTCCATTCAGTACTGAAAGGTTGAAATGAGGTGCCTCTGAAGCCTTCTCTTCTCCAGGCTGAACAACCCCAACTCACATCCTGTGTTCTAGAGAGACGTGCTCAAGCCCTCTGATCAACTTTGTGGCCTTCCTCTATACTGGCTCTAATAGGTCCCACCTCTTTATTTAGCTGGTGACCCCACAACTGGACACTGCATGCCAGGTGTAACCTCACAAGAGCAGAGCAGAGGGGCAGAATCATCTCCCTCACCCTGCTGCCCATGCTGCTTTGGACGCAGCCCAGGATACAATTGATTTTCTGGGCTGCAAGTGCATGTTGCCAGCTCATGTCCAGCTTCTCATCCACCTGAACCCCCAAGTCTTTCCCTGCAGGACTTCTCTCAATTAATTCTTCTCACAGTCTGTACTTGTGTCTGGGAATGCCCTAACCCAGGTTAGGGTTGTGGAACTTGATGATCTTCTCACTCCAAAATCAAGTCCCTACTATTTCAGCTCTCTGGAAAAGCTGAAATAATAAACCAGACAGCTTTGATACAAGTGAAAGACACTGGCTAATGAAAGCAGATGCAGGCATTAATGCAGTCCAGGTCTGTTTGTGGAAAATATTTTAATAGTAGGTTATGTGATAAAAGATCATTATGCCTATATCTACATCTTCAGTACTGTTTGGAGCTGGGGCAGGGATATGAAGTAACCTCCACCCTTGCATCCACTTTCTCACATGCTAAGTTCCTATCTCATAAGTTGGAACAGAACAAAGCCTTTCATGTGTGCAAAGACAAAAAAAGTGCTAAAGAAGTAAAACCAGAAGAAATTACAACAGAAGATACGTGATTACTTAAACCTCTCAGAACAAGGGAATAAAACAGGTGTGGAAAAATTAATCTCTTTGTAGATCACTTGGAAGTTACAAGTGAATGTCTTTGGGGGTTTTCTTGGGGGTTTCTTTTGTTTGGGTTTTTTTGTTTGTTTGTTGGTTTTGTTTGGGTTTTTTTGTTTTTGTTTTGGTCGGTTGGTTGGCTGGTTATTTTTTTGGGGAGGGGACAGATGAAATTTGATTGTTTGGTTGGTTGGTTGAGGTTTTTAAGGTAAAATAGGAATACCTATTTTTTCTATTATCAGTTATTCATATGACATCCATGTTTTTCTTGCATTCTCACTGGAACTACTCAGATTACACAGTTCAAGCTTGTAAATATATCAAGAGGTAAGACAGAACCTTTTCCTAACATTAAGATGGAGTGTATCTCATTTAAGAGTGCTTAAAGGTTGAAAGTGATTGTATTTTTGGATTTTTTTCCCCATTTTTATGAACCATAATTTAGATCCTAAGGTGCATTACAATTTTCATACTCACATAGTCTTCTGGCTTGACATGTCAAGTGCTGACAGTATGACATTTTGGATATTCATCTATCTCATTTCAGTTATCCGCAAAGTGTGTGGAAATCATAAATCTCAGCTCTGCTCATTTGCATATTTTTCAGGCAGTGTTGCTCAGCCCAGTCTTATTTAATTATTACTCTGAATTTCATCACAGACCCTTTATCTCAAAGCACATGTAGTGAAACAAAAATGCCACTTTTATTCTGTACATTTGGTGTAATGCATACTGAATAGAATGAGAATTATAAGAATAATCCAACTGGAAAATATTGCCATAATTATAATTGGGTTGTATAATTTGACTGCTACAAATAGTCCAATCTATCAAATATATTTTGTGTTCAGTTTTATTCAGAAAAAAAACAGATAGGCAGGAGATAGGATGGGGTGAGGGATGAAAATGATAAGCTTTTTATATGGTCTGAAGAAAAACTGGTGAATTATCATGTTTTATTGACATAAAAAAATTACATTAATGATAATCAGAAAAAAACTACTAATTAAAAAGGTCAAAATAAAATAAAAAGTTTTCAGTTCTGCCCAACTGAAATATTTGAATTCATTAGAGCCAAAATTAATTTCAGTGTTTATATATTCTTCTTTTATAGTTTCTGTCTTAAAATAAAAAGTTTTGAAATCACAGAAATGCAGAATATGAAAAAGAAATCACATTAAATTCTAATCATACTCAGGGTTCCTCCAAAGTTATGCTGGAGAAAGAGAACCAGTCTAACAATGCCAAGATGGTAGGCTGTGTAAACCTATGTTCTCACAATGACTGCAGCCATGCTATAATCCTCAAAGATATAGGAGAGGAGTTGCCTGGTTTCTCAGTACTCAGTAGTTTGTTAGTTTGTTTTTAGTTTTATTTGGTTTTCCACTACTTTTAGCCAGAAGAGATCGTTCCTCTTTTTCCCTTCATGAGTCCTTATGAAGTAAATAGAGGGTTGAAGAGTGACCCATCTCAAGCCTTGCAATATCTGTGCTGTATTAACACTAGTTCTCTCCTTGGTTTCTTTGCTAGCTTTAAGCAAGACCTGTGCCATCCCTGAGGCAGCTCTGAGAGATGTTAGCCACAATAATGCTATAGCTCTTGGATCTAGAAACGAGTCCTTGACATGAAGGACTTGAATTTTATTTATTTCTCTTATTTAAAGGCTGCTACTCTAGGCACTATATATTTTGGGGGGTATTTGTAGTCATTGTTCATTTTTATCTAAGCTGGAAGGAATTTGGTTCTCTCAAAACAATAGCAAGATGGTTACAAGTGCTCAGAATGTTCCAGATAACTGAGTCAGTACCCTTTTATGTTGAATTATGCTAGTGGTCCATAAAAAACTCAGTTTGTTGAAATGAAATTGTGTGATTTCAACCGTTTTCATGTTTAAACATTTATTCTTATAAATAGATGTGTGTGTCTGTGTGGGTCTGTGTGCCATTGCTTGCCCAGAAAATCAGCTGTTTCATAGGATCATAGAATATCCTGAGCTGGAAGGGACCCACAAAGATCATCAGAGCCCAACTGCTGGCCTTGGACAGGACAGCCCCAAAAATCCATGTTCCTAAGAGCATTTTTCCAAATGCTTCTTGACCTCTGTCAGGCTTCATTCTGTGACTGCTTCCCTGGGGAGCCTGCACCAGTGCCCAACCACCCTCTGGGTGAAGAAGTTTTTCCTAATATCCAACCTAAACCTTTCCTGACACAACTTCAGACCATTCCCTTCGGTGCTGTAACTTGGCACCAGAGAGGAGATCAGTGCCTGCCCCTTCTCTTCCCCTCACAAGGAAGCTGTAACTGCAATGAGGTCAACTCTCAGTCTCCTCTTCTCCAGGCTGAACAAACCAAGTGATCTTGTTCTGACATTTCATCTAAATGAGAATGCAAACACTAACCTTTCTCTTAAGTAAACAGTACTTCCTTTAGTCTAAAAAACAGTACAACAAGTTGGTCTCAATCACTGTATTTGGTCTGCTAGAATGAATGTGACCTCTTCTGTTGTTACATTAATAAGGTTATTTTCTCTAGAGTAATCCTTTGGGATGTACCACTGTAATCTCTTGTCTTCTGGCATTCTTTCCATGTCAAAGAACAATTGTTATGTGAGGACTTTTTTTGACCTCTTTTTTTTCCTGTGAGAATGAACTATTCAGTCCTGTTAGATCATCAAGAAAAAAAACTGGAACATAAGAAAATGGACCAGCTCCAAGGTCAATATCTAAATTAACATGGAACATAGGAGATTCCAGGGAATGTAAAATAACAACTGGTATAGAAAATAACAATGCTTTACAATTTGAAAGAAAATAAAGACAAGCAAAAAAGAAAAAAAGGAAGAACAAATGCAAGAAAGGGAATGGAAACAGCATTTCGTTGTTGCTGTGCAAATTGTGCTGCTTCAAGAGCAACAAACTCTAGTGTGGGGACCTGAGAACAGTCCTGCAAGTGTCTCATGCCAAACGAGCAAAGTGGAGTAGCAGGCCAAAATCAACACAAGTTTGAAAACCTTTCTGATGTTAGATTTTAGAAACTTTGCCAAGGAATCTGTTGCATCACTGGCAATATTGTCAAATGGTCTGACTTCAGTCAGAATTGATGTGTATAATAAATAATTGTTTCCTGACAGACTAATGATATCTCCCTAAATTAAAAATATTTACAAATTTCACTTATAGATATTTATGTGTTAATTTTAAAATTAATATGAAATTTTAGCAAAATTTGTAGTAACAAATTAGTAGGCTTATTCAAAACCATTGTGTGTCTATTCATTTTGTCTATAGATCCCGCCTTGTGATAGAATGTAGATAATTCAAATTGTATTTATAAAATAGAATGGTAATTGAGTCCCTAAAATATTATTTAAAATTTGTGGCATCTTGGAGGAATCTCAGATTTATGTCTTCACTGAGGAAGAAACCAGAGTAAATGCAGATTATGAATATTTTTTTCTGGCTGTGTCGAAAGGACAGCTTCTTTTCCTGGCCAGACAAATGCATATAACTCTCGCCAAATTGTGTCATCTGTTTTCTTTTCTTTGGTGGAGAGAATTTCTGGTGACAGAAGAGAGCAGAAGGGAGATTTAGTGTTACCCTTGCTGTGAGGAATGGGTGACAGGTAACAAACCGGGAAAAGTGAAATTCATCTGCTTCTCCTTGCCGTGCTGAATTGCTTCACTGAAATTTTATAAGCACAGAAACATTTTAGAAATATTTATAGGACTCATGTCTATTTGCATTAAACTCATTTTCATGTTTGAACAATATAATTTCAGTTTCTGTGCTCTTTTAAAGTACTAACCTTTTTTATTCAAAATTCCCTCTTACAATTATCACACACATTATTATATCTCTATTAAGAGATAAATTGAATTTAAAATTAAACTATAGTCCTATTTCCCCTTCCTGTAGGCTTGCAGTTCATAGATAGGAATACATGGAAGGAGAGAAACTGTCCTATCTGTTCTAACATTGCCTATCATGCCTGAAACACAAATTTTCAAAATGATAAAAAAAAAAAAGTCTCTCCAATAGAAAGTCAAACAAAAAATCTCCATATCCTCCATTGTCCAGTGGGTTGAAATCTTTTACCTAGAAAACTCTGCTGCAGCACACAAAGCTTAAATTCAAAGATAGAATTTCGTATCAGATCATTATGCTTACTTTCAGTCCTTTCTCCAATGAATAAAAGCCTTCTCTGTGGTCTGCACCATTCATAGTTGGTGAAAGATCTTTCGAATCCCTACATCCTGGCTGTTTTATGTAGAGAGAAAGACCTTTGTTTAGCTATTAGTCACAAATGACTGTCAAAACTAATACTTATATTATTGTGAAACATTTTAATTTCATCACCAGGAATATTTCATTACTTAAAATTAGTAAAAATGTAGCCCATCACTATTTAAGATTTCTAGATCAAATATAGATTTCACATATTTTATATAGTGTTGCTGATTTACATCAGGTAAGTTTCAAAATCACTCCCACCCTAGATAATTAACCTTTTGTCAATTTCTTGTAAATTGTTTTCCTGAAATTGCAATGGTGACAAATGGCTGATGTTCTTTTCACTCTATTTCCTCAAGAAATTGAAATGAACTTTTGTTTTGCAGTGAAAATCTCATTTTGCTTCATAGATCCTTGTTACCCTGCACATGTTCTGTTCTCAAGAGAATGTTTTGATATAGAAATATAACATTTCATATGAAAAAAAACCCACCACTTTTTCAGACTTCAAAGAAGCCTGAGCTTAGTTGTGGAGGGAATTCTTTTCAGCATTATTGCTTCATAAAATATATTGATTTCAGAACCCCATTCTGTTCCAAAGAGACTACTTCATGGGATCTTGTTCAGCTCCTGTCCTCCCCAATGCCACTGTCAGAATGTGTTACATTTGTTCACAGTACTCACTGAGGGAAAGAAAGAAAAGGGAAATACACAGCTATTAACATTTAGTACAGCTGCAGTTCACTCACTAACAAAGGAGAAACAATGAATGGGGAATGGAAAACCAGCAAACATAAAGCAATTTATAAATAGAATCTAAACTGACGTAACCAAAATCAAAGCTGAGACTGCTGGGGAAAGCTCCCTCAAAATATCAAGATCATACCTGTTGAGGGATCAAATTCAGATATAGTAAAGCAGGACTCATGATAGCAAGATGAGAGTAAAATATACCATCATCTCAATTTAACCTGCTTCATGATCTTTTTCATTTCTTTGTTTCTTTGTTTGAGGAATATCCTCAGTGTCTAAAATAGAGAAGCCTACGTCAAAGTTTCTCCTTTGTGTTTATGCTCAACAGACACCTGCCAGGTATTAATCTGGCCTGTTTTAGACATCTGTGTCAGGATAGGATGAATGAAGCTTTCAAAGTGCTTTACTTTCTTCATTTTTCAGAAAAATATCCCAGCAAAAACAGCTCTGATGTAAGTATGTGTATTCCATGAGATGAATTTCTTACCCTGAGCAACATTCAGCTTTCCTGTTCTCTATTCCGTATTACTCTAACCAGCAACCAGACCCTGGTAAAGGTGATCTTAATACACAGGATTACAAAGATGCTTTAAAGAACTGTTTCAGTACAGTACATCGTACTGCTTTAAAACTCTGAGGACAGGCATTTGACATTACCTCTATTGGCATTTTTATTTTTCTCTCAAATACTTAGGACATTATAAATTTTGATGTCTTTGGTCACTCTGTCTTTCTAAGGTGATAAGACACGGAAAATTTTTGATTATTTAGGTAACGTCTTTAATACTGCAGCAAACTTGCTACTGAATAAACTTTCCATAATTGTCAGGGCTGTCTTCTGATGGTTAGGGAGGGGAAGAAGATTTTGTTATTTTTTCCTTTTTCATCTCATTATTAGTATAGTTTAACAAGGACTGTTGGAGACAGATGAACTGAACAGATCTGTTGGCTCACTGCCTACAAGGAATGCTAAAGTACTTTCCTGTTTAAGCTTAATGGGAGTGAACTCTAGGTAACAATTTTCAAGTGCTCAAAATATCTCACTTTAAACTCAGTCAAATCTGAAAACACTTCAGAGATTTCATACAGAAAATGAAATTACGTCTTCAGAGAATCTTCCTTTCTGATTCAGTCTTGTTATAACAGCACAACTACTGTCCTAAAAATCTACCTTTAGAAATTTCACAATGAAGACATGTATTTTTTCAAGCAGCATTTTAAAACTCTATTTCATTATGTCTCTCCAGAATTCCAAACTCGGTGCTCTTTGTGGGCTGCATCAGATTGGAATTCTGGAAAGTGTTAGGAACCAAGAGTGACTAAATATCAAGCTTACCTCTCTGGAAAAGATTTTAGTCATGAGGAAGGAATTGCATAAGCACATGATGAAAACAAGCTCATACATTCAGTAAGAACAACTCATTTAACCAATGATAGTATCAAACTGCTGAGGGAAAAATGGTCAGATACGTGCCTCATTAAAAAAAAAAAACTTGATTAGTACTGGACTTGGAATTTAGTGAAAATAATGAACCTTTTAATTGCAAAAGCATTTGATGCAAAGGCATCAGAAAAAAAATATATAAAATTGTACTTGAAAGTGAGGTTCAAGGTGACTATAAATAGCTTTTGCTTTCTGCCCAATATCCTCTTCTTATGCAACAATATTTATTTTACAAAAATTTATTTAGTCATGACCTAATACTGCAACTATTGCTATTATCACATTGTATAATAAGCATCAACTATTACTTCAAATAATTTAAATAGTGTAGGAGATCAAGAGATAAAAAGGAAAGTACACATCTTTCTATGCAGAGCCTATCCCAACATGGGAGCAGGAGAGTGAAGTTCATTCCATCACTGATTGCTATGTGCATCATGGGTACACTTTGAAAGAAAAAGAAGAATAGTATTGAATATGAAGCTAATGAACTATCTGTTCTCCTCACAACACATAAAAATGACATCCTTTGAGGTATCACTTCATTATTTTTTTATGATTTTTGTGCTCTGAAAATAGCAGATTGTACAAAAGAAAAAGAAAAGGAAATAAATATAGACTTCTGTATCTAGAAAGACAAAAGCAAGAAGAGTCATTCTGACAAGGACTGCAAAACATGCATTCTTATATCTGTAAAAATGATACAATTCTTTTTTGTATTGTATTTTTTTCCCCTATAACTATACCACAAGGTAGGGGTTTTCTGGTCCTTCCTATGGTCTGACATTGATGAGACTATTGAGACTATAAGCATCAGCCTGTTTGTAGGCCATAAGGAAGTTTAATAAGCTGTTTGACAGAAAAGCATTTAAGCAAACCCATGCTTTATGCTAAACATATGCAATATATATAAGTAGCATAAAAAGACTCGAAATACATTTGCTTCCAAAACAACTGTATTCGTTAATGCAATGGAAAAATTTACCTATTTCAATTAACAGTTTTGTTGGCTTTTTTGTTTAGCTGTTTTGCTTTATATTATGCAATGAAATCTAATTTTTAAAAAGCTAACCACCTGTGGAAATATTTAATGAAGTCCAGTGTTTCATCATGCCCACAGATTACTTTGCTACATATCATATGCATATATTTTGAAAATACGTTTTCTCCCTGAGAGCTTATGATCAAATATGAAACAAGGTATAAATTGTAATGACAGGCAGCTAAATGTTATAGCTCACTAGGAAACTCTCCTACATTAATCTCTCATGGGCAATTATGTACTTAAGGCTTTGCACTTCTTTAATTGCTTTCAGCGCATGAAATCTGTAGTTAAGAAGAAGGCTGATTATCTTCTGTTCAATCTTTTAAGAAAATAAAAAAGCTTGAGGGAACTCAGCAGGAAAAATAAATGCATTGAGCATTCCTGCAACTTCATTTTTGTTTCAACAATGGAATTAAGAAATAATTTTAAAAAAAGCAAGAGTCACTTTCATATCATCTTTTGTATTATTTCTTACTCTGATTGATGTCCATTAAAGAAGTAGTAACAAAATATTATAAATATGATGTTTAATGAATATTGTATTACATGACAAGGTACTGCATTTTGAAACCATCAGCCTAAACTTTCAGAATGCAATTTCCCAACAGACCTACCAACAATGGCATGAAACAAAGACAGAAAAGTGACAGATAATTAAAAAAGACTTATCTGGGTGACCAAATAACTTACACCGGCATACCAAAAAATTTACAACACCAATATGTATGTTCTGGTCTTTAGGTTTCCTATGGATGTTGTATATATTGCATGGAGAATTTTATTGAAATGCATATTAAATAACCATATTATCCACAAGTAATGCTGCTTATTCAAACTCCTGATGTCAGCTCAAATTACTGCCCATAAAACCCTTAAACACGATCATTTACTGGGTGCCTGTAAGTGATGCAGATTTTATAGGAAAGTGAGATATGAATATTTCAGGAACCTTTTAAGAAATATATCAGTATTTTGTTTTTACCTCTCAGATTTTAAAAACAATGTCTTGAAGCTGCGGTTTACAGCTGGGACAGCTTTTTATTAGAAAAGTAATAAAATCATAAAAACAATCTTCCGATTCATTATGGCATCTTGACATGAAGATCCAAAATTTTAAATTTTTCAGAGCTGCATTATTATTAGCAGAGAAAATTTGATAGTCACCAGTCACTTGAAACTCTTCTACCCAAAATTACATTTGCAAAGGAACAAAAAAAATAAGAAATCAAAGGAAAAATTTTGTAAAATGGGATTGCAAAATGACTGTAATTGAAATCCAGCCTGGATATTTATGTCAAAAATGGGTTTGCTTTCAATCCAATCCCTATCACTCAGATCTTCTGAAGAACAGAGTTTCCCAGGTGTTTGATTGTATTTTGCTCTATCCATGCCCTGTGGGCAATGAAACAGAGACTTTAAGCTGTCCTCAAATAATACTTTAGAATACAAGAATACATTCGCACTGATCAATTGTATTGTGCTTAAAATTCTGTCACATCACTGATATTGCTTTGGTTGGCTTTATCCCAAAGGGAATTTTATGTACAAAGTAAATGTTTTGAATTGAGTGGAGATAAGGCCAACCATCTTGAAAGTGCAAAGATATTTGTCTACAAAAGTCAACATTTAAAAAAAAAAAAAAAAAGCAGCTCTAAATTTTAGGATATAAAGAATAAACTTCCCTCTGAAATTAATATAAAAATACTGAAAGTAGTAAATGCTAAAGAAATGGTGAAAGCATATTAGAATAGGGCTTTTCTGCGTTTTTTTAAATAGTAAAATTATAGTTCTGACGCTGAAAACTAGATCGTATAAAGGAAACTGTGTACTGATGCATTTAAGCTTTTTCCCATGGGTAAATTTTTGTAGGACTGGAATCTAAGTGCAAAGAGAATGAAACATGTAGTTTAGCTCTAACTAGTATTCCAAATAACAAAAAACACCCTCACAGGTCAAATGTATTGGAGACTTATGCTCAGGTATTCTTGGAACTAATTAATTGGTACTAATGTTACAGTTGTCCATTTCGTCTCCCACTTCCTCAGAAAGTTCGATTTGGAAAAAAAGTATATAAAGGCAACTAATACCATCATAATATTAATGAGGAAATTCATCTTTTTTTTGCAGAGTTGCTCCTGTTACAAATTTGCTGTTCATTCACCCTGATGAATTTAGAAATAGAATTCATGAATTCTTTTAAAACAGTCACCACAATAAAAAAATCAGTAAAACATGAGATAAAAATTCAAGAAAATATGTAGAATGATTTCAGTTCAGACTAGAAGAGAACTTCAGTTAAAGATAACTGAGCCACATAAATGTTTCAGAGAGTACATCTGTAGTTAAAATGTCATTATACAGAAGATTTTGTTTGTGTGTTAACCTTCTCAGTGTGGTATAAATAACTTGGCTTGGAGAGGAACCACAATTCTGCTTGACTATATACAACACTATAGTTAATTTATATTTATCCCAAAATTATCTATGTCTACAATAACAGTGACCAGAACACAGCACCTTCTGCAGATCGCACCATGTCTTGTAAATGGCTGGATGGCAACAACTGCTCTCTGCATACACATCTCATTATTTGTAAACATATAACCATCCTGTTCAGAAACAGACTATATTTATTGAGATGTCAATCCAAGAAGAGTGGTGATGGACAAGATTAGAACCTGGAGAAATTATTGTTGCTGAACTTGTATAATTGGGAAAAAAATGGTTCTGTAGTGTATGATATGTAGGGATTGTAATTTATATCACTCTATTTAGTTTAATTGTGTTAAAGCATGTATCCACGATGCTGCTAATGGATGTTACTTAAAAATTTCTCCAAGTTTATAGATATTCAAATATATGAATTCAGTGAACAACATTGTCTCAGAAGCAAAGCAACATATTAGTTGAGAGAACCAATTTTCCAAGTATTAATATTGGGATCTAATCCCAGTTCATTGAAGATTTATAAACTGAGACTTAACCTCCAGGTTTAAAATACTTTAAAGCCTGAATAAGAAAGATGTGTCCTTTATTAAAAAAGCAACAAAATTAACTCAGAGTTCTGGCTTCAGCATATAAAGAGAACCATCAGACTAAAGTTATGGGCTCTTTATATATTAATTGCCAAATGCTAAATGAATGAGATGTTTTGGTAACATGATCTGAAATGAACAGAGAAGCAAAAGCCTCTCAAAAATAATGGATGGATTAACTATTACTCCAAATTTTGTCCTTCAAATAAAGCTAGATCATGTTATCCACGTATTCTCTTAGTCTGCCAGTGCAGGAAAATGTCAGAAGTTTAAATTCTGTCATGCATTTTCACTACCTTTATGACCTTCCCTATTTATGGAATTGGAGAAGTACAAGATAACAACTAGGTAACAGTAATATTTAAATTGTCAGAGAACAGATTAGGCTCATAGTATTTTCTGTTCTCATTACAGACATTGTCATACAAATGTGGAATTCAAATTTTATATATTTATATATTGCTAAAATATTCATATATTTCAGCAATCACAATTTCTAAAATAAAATATTCTTTTGTGACCTTCTCAATGTTTGTTTTCTGATTTATTAGCACTTTCTCCATTCCTCTGCCCAGACATCTCATAATGTGTAAGGGGAATGTCAAAATGCTCAGCCTATATACACTTAGCACTTTTTAAAAGTTTATATGTTATAAAAAAATTATAGCAGAGGGCAACTTCTAAGTGGAAAACATCAAACATAAAAGTGAATAAAATAAGAAATATTCCATCAGAAATGGCCATTTATATGCCCTTTTGTTTACAAAGACTAGCAATTAGAAATTTACTTCAAGAAATAAAACAGCCTAATAAAAACATTTGACCTTTTTTCCTTTTTAAACCATTTTACTATTTGTCTAAAACTCGTTTTTAAATAATGATAATAATTTAATGGATTACCTCATTATTCACTAATGCATACTATTGCCTAGCTACTGAAATCTACTAATCTTCAAAAACTAGAAACACATTTCTGTTTCCACGTGAAATTACAAAAAATTTGCAAGTGAAATTAAATAAGAATTCATAGTGATTTCTACCTCATCATAATGTCTTGAAAGAAAATAGCAAATGGATACTAAGACACTGAGAGTAATTTAGGTGGAAAACAAAAGTGGCAGTTGATTCTTTGAGTATTTCAAGTCACAATTATAATACATTTAGATGAAAATAATTTTCACAACAGAGCTTCATGCAAGTAATATGGAAATAAAATATGTTATTAATATAATTTTTAACAAAGTAATGCAGAGAAAATGATGCAAAGTAGTCAGAGTTAATAATGAATCTATGTTGGAATAGAAAATGGATGAGCTTAAAATATCATAGCAGTCAAATTTAAAAATGTCAAAAGCTGAATAGTGAAAGTATTTATAAATTTTTTTCTTTGTGAGGATGACATCATCATAACTGCTCTTTTGATGGATAATTCTTTTCTGTGTTTAACTGTATTCTGTCTGTATGTTACACTTAATGGTCAAAATGGTTAGCTTTTTGAATTTCTTATGATGGATAGTATCCAGCCAAATTGTTACCACTGTTTTCCTGCTTTTCTGATGCCACTAAGATCACTGAAAAACAGACCAATATGATCTGTTTTCAGACAGTTACCGGTATACAGACAGACTCAATCCCTTATTTAAGAATGGTAGTTTGTATTCAGAGCACATATTAATGAACCTCCAGCTTCAGCATCTCTCCAGAGTGTCTATCTGGAATAATAAATACAGATCTGATAAAAAGAACTCTGTACTTGAGTTTTAGTAGATGGAAATTTCCCCATGTGACTTATTTTCCCGTTCAGGAACATAATACATGGTTTCCTGAGTGTGTTTGTCCGAAAACCTTAGACATTTAATTAAACATGCTCACATCTACTTTATGCACAATTGTCTGGACAAGTATCTTGACTATCATATTATTTTAATTGCACTATTTTTCTTTGGTGCAATGAACCGTATGCACCTATAAGAAACAATGTCTTTTTTCTGTTTAATGGTTGCTTTAGTCAAGCCTTTATTGACAGCCAGAATTTTTGCTCATTATAGCATTAACCTAAGTGAAACTTTTGCAATGTAAAAAAGTGTTGCCTTTATATTACCATAAGCATTATGTACATTCCTCCCTGTTAATGCTTTGCTGTTGCACAGACACGAGTGCCAGATCCCTCTCTTCAAAAGGAAACAAACAGGAACATCCCTCTACATTGGGGCACTCATTAATAAAACAGCTAAATAATCCCATTAAGACAGAACACACCAGTATTAAATTGCTTTTAGGACGGGGCATTGATTGTAAAATCTCTTCTAAAGCACCATGTAGGTCTCAAATGACAACATAGTCAAATCTGCCTAAGGAGTCCAGAGACTTGCTCAACTTCTCTTCTAGCTAATGCCTGCACTGGGTATTTTGCAAGACCTGTAAGTTCTAATAAAAACTGTGACGTTGCTGCACAAACACAGGGAACGTGCCAGAGCAGTGATAGATGAAGTGGGAATTAAGAGACTCAACACATGACCCACAAGACAGCCAAGCTCTTCTGTAAGAGCAGAAGGAGGCCAGACATGTGATTGCATTTAGGAAAGCGGTTTCCACCTTACTAACAGCAGTGACAATTTCTTGTTCATTATAACAGGGACACCCACCCCACACAGACAGAAGTTCATGTTTATGTGTCCGAATACAAAACTGAACCTCACCTTGGTATTTCCAACATTTATCTTGTAGTCTGTTTCTTATATCTAGCAATTAATTCTTTGATTCAGACATTTTGCAATGCTTTTTAATTCAGTACCAACTTAGCTTTTTATAGAAAAAGCCTCTACTTAAATTATTTTAAGTTTTTCAAGTCTTATTCAGACTCCATAATAAATCCTTGAGGGGTACCTGACTCATATTTCAGTCAGACACTATAAACATTTCTTGTTGTTGAAGGCTTGATTGAAAACCTGCTGAAATCAACGGATACAGTCATATGCCTTCAACAGCTTTTGGATCAGTGTCTTATGGCCCATGAATAAATATTATAAATCATCTCATTTTATATTTAAAATTAAGAAATATATTTTTCTTTTCAAAATGGACTCTATCGACTCTATTTCATTATTTAGAAACTACTTCACATGGTTGGAAAATGAAAGATCAATGGATTCAATTTTTCAATAATTAAAACAGAATTGGGCAAGAAAATATTTTAAGTTCTTAAAATGGTTTAGCATTTACACTCAGATAAAAGTTCAGCCTTTTTTAAAAGGATTTGTATTGTTTATTTGTAATCGGTCAATAGTGATTTTTATTTCACAAATACATTCAAAATCCATTTTATTGTATTTGTAAGCGGTTGGAACGTGAATAAAGAAGACAGCATATAAGACAGTGTTATGGTTATTATGATACAAAGGTAGTATTCTATAATTTTGTTTACAGCAAATGCTTACATCTATGGAAAGAAAGTAGGTCCATTATTTTGGAATATATGAACAGATTGATTATTTCCAGCTTGGAAGTAAAATAGTTCCCTTTTCCTTATGTCTATTTGATATCCTGCCCCTCTCCCAGGAAAGCTATCACAAATAGAGTTTAATTAGAGGAGACAGGAGCAGCGCAGCACAGGCACAGCTGTGCATAAGGACTGGCTGGCTCCAGCTTACACCACCAGCCCTTTCTGCCTCCCATTCCCACACCAAGGAGCCTCTCTGACTCCTCATGGGTCTGGCCCAGCCTTGAGGCTCCCCTGGGGCTCCCTTGGCAGTGGGAAGGGTCCGGTATCCAGTGCCTTGTGGGGCTGCCAGGACACCCCCACCCCTGTGTGTGGGGATCAGCCTTTGGCCACCATAGCCTGACAGACACGTTTTCTGTCCTTGCTATAAACAAATTAGCAGAGGATAATTTAATCAGGCCACCACCTTTTGGAATAATTTCTGTACTTTGCTACAAGAAAAGCCTTGTTAAATAAAGGAACTTGAATTATTTAGTAAGACAAGAGAGTCGTGGAAGAAATTCCTAATTGCACAGAAGAAACTTGATTTGTTACTTTCAGGCAAAAAAGTGACAAACTATGAAGTGTCTTTCCTAACTTCTGAGCAGAAACATTCTCATTCCTATCTTTTCTATGTCTTCTTAGATTTCTTATTCTTCTAGTTGTCTTTCTGCTTTCTTCCACTTCTTCTTTTTCCTCTTTTGCTTCTGTCTGCTTATCTGCTATTTTGAAAGGAGCCGATGCATACTATTTTAAATGTGCGTGGAATTTTTTCCCAGCGTCTCATCCCATTTAAACCAATAGACAAAAGGTGTTCATTAATTTTATATCGTTTTATAAATTTAAGTGACTTTTGAACAAAAAAGCCGATCAGTACGCTTTTTCTATTCAATGGAATTTTTAATTGGAGTTTAGCAGCACTGCAGGGAAATGATTTAATAAGTGACGAGTCCCTGATTTGGGATAAATAAGGCATGGGAAACTACTGGCAGTGACAAACATGGTTGCTGGTTTTTCAGGCAAGGCAAACACCCTAGTCCAGAAGCCAGCCCGTGGCCTCTCTCCCGGGCCACCCTGGCCAATCTACCCACAAGACATCAATATGATGGATGGCGAAGCAATGGCGTTTATTGCAGGGGAATTTGACAATTTATAACCTAGAGTCATTGTGTTACTCCCATCTGCTCACGTCACACCTAAGTGCTATTGGCTAATTACAGGAGGTTTTACTATCCTAACAGAGAGGGGTTTTTGCTAACTTTCCGTTACATTCCGAGATCTTCCGCATCGCCGGGCCTTAAACTACAACACATGGTGTGATAAACTAACTAAAATTACAGACAGCACTTTTAGGAATAGATTGCCAAGACAGGAAGAGGGGAGCTTTTAAAGGAGAAAGGCTCCAAATTCACAGAAAACTGGAGAGGAGCCTCAGGAAGCAGAGCCATGCAAGGCCAACATTGCTCAGCAGCCTTGTCAGAACTAAAATATCAGGATGATGTTCCCCAGGTATACCAGAAGTACCAAAACTGGAGGCAAGGTAGCAAAACTGGGACCTGTGAGGAAAAAGTCTTTGGAGTTGGATGCTTATCTGGTAGGAGACAGTTGCAAGGAAACAAAGGTTCTAGGATTGTGAAAGTCGGGAAAAATGAAATGAAAATGGAAAAAAGGCGTAATGAGGTGTTGTGAATTCTGAGTCAAAGTTCTCACATGAGCAGGCAAACAGAATTTTTACAAAATAGGAATAGGGTAACATCAGCACCTCACAACAAATTCTTGGAATATTCTTACTAGTTTTCCAGCTCCACTGTCTAAATTGTCCTCTATGGTGACTTCATAATATAAGCATTTAAAAATACTTAAAATTGTAACAGAACACATTGAGGAGACATTGCCTCCAGGCAGTATATTCTGAAGCTTAAATTTAATTTTAGAAAAAGGGAAAAATATGTGTCAGGCTTTGATAATAGTGGCATTTCTGCAGTCTATACTGCGACAAGCCTTTAACCTTGACAAAGATCCATTGAAATTAGCCTCCAGGAAAGCTGGTATCATATGCAGCATCTTTAGCCTCAGGTTAATGGGATAAATAATTGAGGCAAGTACTCTGTGTAATGAGGTGAATTTTAACATTTTAATATAATAATCAGATCTAACCAATTGTCAGGTCTCTCTAGGCTTTGTCTGTCCTGCGACTTGCTATATTTAGCACAAAATGTAGTCAGGAATGCAAATTACTGTAGTAAGATGACAGGATAGGGCAGAAGTAGAACATAGCATATATCTCATGTAGTTACAGAAAATGAATACCTATAATCTGAAACTACCCTTTCCACACCTGTATCTGCCAGAGTGAATTGCAAAAACAACATCTGTTCAAACCTACTGCCTAACAGCTCCCAATTAACCCACCTGTATAAATTCAGTCTTTACTCTGTTTACTACCTACTACCATGAAGTTTAAGCTAATGCTGAACAAAACAACAAAAATCAAATCGCATTGTAGCCATTGTTCTGATCACTGGCAAAAGAGGAGTTTTATCCTGTTTTATCTGTTCATGATGTCATGCCACATGGCCATGATTTGTAATTTATGTGAAAGTAAGAAACTTGATTCTGTGAAGAGCTTCTAAAAATTTAAAAAATCAAACCTCAAAGCTTCAACATGCATGCTATTATTCATTTTGTTTGCTATACTTGTTTCAGAAAAAAATCTGATAAATAAACTACATTGTTCTAATTTGTCATAGCTACTGATCCCCCAGAGTAGTCTCAGGTGAACAAGTTACTAAAGCTTTGACAGCACAAAACAACAAACCATAATTCCTGCCTGTTATGCAGAAGAGACGGGAGCATGGGATGGAGTCAGTCGGTAACTTGGAAAACCCGGACTGTATTCCTCTTGGAGTACGGAATGAAGTCAGTTAGAGGGACAACTCCATTTCATACTCTGGTAAAACTCCAGTCCGGGATTTTCAAGTTACCGACTGAACCATTACGTATTCCAGATAAAGCCAGTCCAGGTTATGCCAGTATGACATAGGGTTAGCAAAAAAAACACAATAAAAATACAAGTATTGTCAGCAGAAAGGAATTTATTGACAATTATAGATGGTCTTAAAGATTAAAAGACTTGAAGATCTGACAGAAAGTAAAATGCTGTTTTGTGCTCTGTCATTAGGGAATCAGAATGACCTAATTTGTATAGATAAAAATTAGAGCATCATATGCATTGTTCAGCTGTAAAAACATCATAGATCCAGAATGAGAATGGATATATGTATGTATGTTTTTGCTTTTTGGTTAATGTATTCATCCACAAACAAGAACGTCTGAATTGTAATCCCTGCTTTTTTAGATGCTTCCTCTCTGATTGTTGAGATTTTCCCCTTGGCAGGTTTTTTTTATTTCCCTTTGTCTTGCTTTGGTTTTAATTTGTTTGTTTTACACACTGAAAACTATATAAGATACTGTTATCAGTCTTAGAAAAAAGGGACTAATTATGGTACACACTATGGCTGACTCAAAACATAACTAGTAGATTTTTTTATTAACATTCTTCCTTCATTTTTTTTTCAGTCTCTTTCTGTCTTTAAATTCTTTCTCACAGAAATTACTTATTTCCAGCTTATGTTGTCATACTCTGCTAAGACAGACTGAGCAATTTCTACACTTGGTTAAGAGATTCAGTCCTCCTGAAACAGAGCAGAAGTGCAACTTGTGGGAAGAGAAGGTGGCCAATTAGGCAAACAGCATCTCAACTTGAATCAGCACAGTGCAGCCAGCAGGACCAAGGCCATGATTGTCCCCTTATTCTTGACACTGGTGAAGCCTCACCCCAAATCCTGTGTTGAGTTTTGAGCTCCTCACAAGAAGGACATTGAGATGCTGGAATGTGTCCAGAGAAGGGCAACAAAACTGGTGAAAGGCTGGAACCACAAAGCTGATCAGAGAGATGGAGCACCTCTCCTCAGGGGAAAGCCTGACAGAACTGAGACTGTTCTGCCTGGAAAAAAGAAGGCTTTGTGGTGGCTATTATGGATCAAGTGAAGGTGTTAGACAAGCCCTGCCTTAGGTTCAGATTTTTGTCAGCAGCTTTATTCAGGTGGCCTGCACCTAAATCACTTTGGCTCACAAGTTTATAAGAAAGGATGAAAAGGTCTGTTATGTGTTACTTATTGAACAGGCAAGAGATTAACAGACAAATGGCCTTAAACAGTTACTTACTACACAGGTTAAAACAAAGAACAGCTAGTAGATTACATAAAACAGTGCATGACATAAAGGTGCCTATATTATAGCTAGCAAAGAAATAGTATAATTAGGAGTCAATGTAATTTACCACCAAACAGATGATGAGGTACACAGATTCCTTCCACTCAACTCCCTAGAGAGTAACCATGTGGCATTCTGACTCTGAGCCACACACATGTCCAGGGAATGTGCAGAAGACTTCTGCTTGTGAAAGTTTTGTGTATCTTTTATAGTTTTTAAAGTGAAGCTTTGTCAGTCAGAAATTCAAGCTCATCTTCTTTCAATCTTGCTTGCAAGACAAGACATTTATTGTCAGCTGGGAATGCCACCTTCATGGTACCAGAAATAACTCACTAGCAGACAGGTGTCCAGCTTGAGATATTTCACCAATTAGAAAATTCATGTGAGAGGAAGATACCCTGAGCTATTGCACCAGCTAATGGCAGAAGAGATAAGCCCTCCTGCAGTGGTGAACATCCTGCAACAGTGACCTACTTTCAACTTTCCAGTACCTGAAGAGAATTTACAGGAAAGATGGGGCAAGACAATTATTTACAAGAGCATGAACTGACAGGCTAAGGGTGAATGGGTTGAAATTAAAGAGAGTAGTTTCAGACTAGATATTAAGAAAAAATTCTTTACTGTGAGGGTGGTGAAGCCCTAGAACAGGTTGCCTAGAGGAGTTGTGGATGCCCCATCCCTGGAAGTGTTCAAGGCCACATTGGATGGAGCTCTGATTCATGTATGTGTGATTCTATTTCTCCTTGATAAATTTGCCCATTAAATTGTATTCTGAACCTGTCTGTTGTAAGGTTTCATATTTCATACTTATCTGAGTATTGACTTTATTTTGGAAAGAAATAAGAGCTATATTACAAATAGGAGAAATCAATTCACATTAGAATATTACTGAAATTTATTGTTTGCTACACTGAAGGAGGTAATAAATAATTTTACATATGCATTTAGTTAAATTTGGGGACTAGACAAAGCAAATTTTTCATTACTTGTAATTGATTAAACAAGTATTATTTAACGGTGCTAAAACTATTCACTGAAGATTATGTATAAGGTTTAAATCTCTGGTTTAAGGTATTCTGTTTAGTCTCTAAATTTAAATCTAGTCAGAAAGAGAACTGAGTTTTAGTCTGCCTTGTTGACTTCTATTTCATTACTCAGATGTAAGCAGGACTTGAAAGTCCAATTCAATAATTAGATTCAGAATTCACAAGGATATTACAACTTTAATAAAATGGTACAATATTCAAGGAAATTGAGTTAGTTATTGTTCTGCTATAGACAATGCAAAAATATACGAGACTCCCTGACAGCAATTGACGCAGTATCTGTGAAGTAGAGGCAGCCTGTAAGTCCAGCTGCCTGCAAATAGGCATCTGGTTCTCTGAGATGCTTTTAAATATCTGGACAGAGTATTCTAGATACTGTGCAAGGAGGTGCCCAGAGGTTGTGGCACAGCCAGAGTGTTGTCTTTTATAACAAGGCAGACACCCTGGTTCAGGAGCCAGCACGGTGACCACACCCAGGCCACTCGGACCATTTACCCACAAGACATCAATGTGATGGATGGCGAAGAAATGGTGTTTATTGTAGGAGAATTTGACATTTTATAACCTAGGGTCATTGTGTTACTCCCATCTGCTTTCATCACAGCTAGGTGCTATTGGCTAACTGCAGGAGTCATTACCATACCAACGGAGAGGGGGGGTTACTATCTTTCCGTGACATTCCGATATCTTCCGAGCGCCAAAACATTACTTCTACACCAGAGACTCACTGACATCTTGCATTTAGCACTATCTTGGGTGGCACCAAGTGTCTGCATAAAGGCACCTGAGGCAAGCTTATGCTTTAGGATGGGAGAGAAAAATGGCAATGACTAGAGTTGAAGGATTCAAAGTTTATTTTTAAGTGGCTAAATTTTGGGGCAATTAGCTTTATGATGAGAACTCTTGGCATGCTAAATAAGCATTCAGGAACAGTGTCATTGAATAATTTGTATTTCCTTTTATTACCTAATGAAACAAAACCTGTCAGTATTTTCATTAGAAATTATTTTCGTGTCCCTGGCTGAAAAGGAGGGTGGGAGGGAGTTCAAATTTAAGTCTTATCCTCCTTAAGAAGGGAAATTTAATGTAGATAAATTATTTTCTGAATGGATATCTCTATGAAGAATAGTAGTAATTTTGCTATCACAGTCCTATCAAAAAGAAGCTGAAATAATATTTTTAGCATTCCTAGTATTCTCTCATGTTATCACCTAAAAATAAAAAAAACTAAATATAGTAAAACATTCTGTGTTCTGTTCATAATCCATATTTTGGTTTCTATATTTCTGTTAGGGTCAGGTAAATTAACAATTCCAATTTTTTCTTGTGCTTTATTTCCCACCTGAAAACACTGAGTGAAAAATCACCAGTTTTACTTAATTTCCAGCTGAATTATTTTAGCATACTACAGATAAAAAAGCATTTGTCAATGCAAATGGAGTCTTAATAACATCCTCATGCACTGAGTTTAAGTCTCACAATGCTCAGAAGAGTTGCAACTCAACCTCTTACCTCTTCTTCCCCTCTCTGCCTTGTCACAAGCTAAAATAAAACCCATAATGCAAAAGGTTAAAAAAGAAATCAAATAACAAGTGAAGTCATAAATGTGACAAAACCAGAAAAGACTACCTTTTACTACTTTTCTAAAATGCCTTTGTGGACAATTGCTGAAGGCCTTTGGGAGATGACAGTAAAAATAAGGTTGTGGTACCCCCTAAAGGAAGTTAAAAGCAGCTTTTTTTTTCTTCTTTTTTTAAAAATCACTTTTTTTTTTCATTGACAGAGAAAGTCAGTTCACTCTTCTCCTCATGACTTATAAAAGGGAAAAAATGGTAAAATTTTTATATTAATAGTCAAAGAGAAAAAAACATTAACCAGGAGTTTAGAATTTCCTGATGATTGTTTTAATGAGAGGATAATAGAGCTGAAGGTCTGGATATTTCTGCGTTTTAAGAACAGGCATAGAGATTCAGTCAATGGTGAGCTGAATATTCATATTAAACAACAGCTGGAATTCCTTTAGTATCACTATGCTTATAGAATGCTTATATGCAAAATTTAAGAGCAAGATTACGGAAATAATTTTGGAAGATAAATAAAGTGGATGGCAGGCTACTGAACTATTTTTGTCTTTAAAATGGACCTTGTGAAACAAGAAGCTTAATTCCATTTTACTATTTTCTTTCATAAGTTCTCAAGTACTTCCATCGCTGGAGCAGGAGGGAACTACAGAAGAAGCTGGGTGTGCCGTAGTACATCCAGATCCACCCAATGCCTATTCATCCCCACATCCATGTTTACTGTGTCCAGTTCTCATTGCTTCGAAATTACCATTCAAAGCCTGAATTGGAAGTACATGAGGTAAAAATATGCGAGCCAGGAAAAAGAGAAATTGAGTAAGAGTTTTAATAAAGGCAAGTAATATAAATGCTTTAATTTTTAGTTGTTGTGGAACAGGGTCTGTAACAATTAATTCTCTCGCTAGTAGTGGTGTACCCTAGGTATTTAAATATTACCTACTGGACATGTCTCTTTAAAATAATATTTTTCCATCTACCTGTGTTTTGCACCACAGCCAGATTGGCAGATACCGAAAGACATAAGTGGATCTTGCAAATGGATAAATAATATTTCAGAAAAGTTTATATTCAGCTTCCTAAAAACTTTGTACAAACTCTAAGTTCAAGTGTGTTCTGACTTATTGGTAATTTGGCCTATTATAACTACAGGGAATGTAAGTAGTTATTTATAAATCAAGTCATTTATATAAAGGACAAAGTTTGTTTTCTGTAGCAAGAAAGTTTAAAGAAATAAAAGGAGTGAAGTGAATTAAATTGATGGTTGCATATAATTACATAATACATAATAAAAAAGTAACTGCTCTACGTAGATATCAGTGACTCAAACCACTGAGTATATCAAATGAAGCTCAATCAAACCACTAGACCAATCATAACAAGGTGCTGGCATGTGTATGTTGTTTGAAATACTTAATTAGCTGTTAAAAGTGATTTTTAGTATTGAAAACCAAATGAGGAGCTGATTTATGCATAAACACTCCCCCAGATACACACTAAATTAATGCATGGGCAACAAGAAACAGATGTGTTTATTACACAGCAGATAACTATTTCACTGGATTTTATTACTATTACTTTTAATTAAGATTTCCTATAAATTTCCCTCTTCTTATTTTTAACATTAGGAAATAATTTTTTAATTTGTTCAGCCCAAGTATTAGTGTACCAAAAAAAAAAAAAATTGATTTTGTGAGTAAGAATTTCAGTTTGCCAGGTTGTGAGGCTTATACTGCTACTTAAAGAAGCTATACATATTAGTGACTTAAAGACTGAGGATTATGGCATTTATGCATGGCCCTTCCTTATCTTAATTTTCTGTCTTATGTGAGTACTAAACTAAAAAAGGAGAAAAAACATCTGTTAATAAATCTAACAGATACAAGGTATTCCATAAAAGGGCAAACCGTTACTCTGTTCAAGTATTTTATCTGTAGTTTCTTCAGAATAAAATAAGAATAAATAAGCAAAAATATTACCTGAATGCACCCTCTGAAATAAAATAAATAAAAAATAAATTAGCTTTTGTCTTTACTGGGGTCAGCAGGTACTTTTGAAAATAGTGCACTTTTCACACCAAAGTACATTTAATGGAACTTATGAAAAGGTCTTTTCCAGTGTTCTAAATTTCTGGTGAAATAAGGAGGAAGTGAGGTGGGGTAAACCTTGTCCTCTTCACTTGTGCTTCAAAGTCTACAGAATCACTGAATAGTAGGCAAATTAGTAAAAGCAGAACTTAAAAGAAATCTTTAATGAAATTCAGGCATTATTAAATAACAAACATGATGTTTGTTATTTAATAATGTCTCAGTCTCTCTAAAAGCACATGCTAATCAACCAACTAAAAATACCAAATGACAATCCCAAAAGCAACAAGTGCTGTTCAAGTTGTTACTACATGGTGATCTCCCACTTGTTATTTATCCAGTTTGTGTGAGGAAGGCAAGTCAGCCAGCTCTCTCCATGAGGGTCAGGGATGGGGGTGGCAACAAAGACACAAGAGTGATTGATGTGTTAAAAGCCACAAAACACGTGAGAATGGTCACATTGCAATTAAGGCTGCTTCCCCAAAAAAGTGGTGGGATCAATAGCCTGAGTGTAGTGCAAGACAAGAGGTAACCTCAGCTTACACCAAGGGAGGCTTAGATTGGACAGTGGGAAAAACTTTTTTACCAATAGGATATCCAAACAGGCTGGAACAGGCTGTCCAGGGAAGTGTTTGAGTCACCATTCCTGGAGACATGTAAAAAACATGTAGATATATGGTGCTTAGGGATGTGGTTTAGTAGAGGACTTGACAAAGCTGGGTTATTGTTTGGACTTAATGATTTTAAAGGTCTTTTCTAAACAATTCAGTGATTCTATAAACTACCATTAATATCCAGCTCATTTGGCAAGGCTGTGCAGTATTTTATGATCCTGAGTATTTTGGTAGGCTTTTGGAATGTCCACTTAGGGTCAAGAAGAATTTTTTGCTTTTATAGTTGTTCACCAAACATGTAAATTCGCTGTTAGAATCTAAGAGGTGAATTCAGAATCTTACTGCTGATCTTGCAATAGTAAGAATCAGCAGCTGATTGTGCAATTCAAAGGTATTTTAAAAAAATACTTTGCACAACAATATTTTAAGATAGATATTTTCTTCTCTGTTACTGTATTCCAAGACAAAATCATTCTGTATTAAATTAACTGAGTTCCATACTATGTTTTTCCTGGCAGATTTCGCAGATATTGATCCTATGTCTAGATTGGTGATGGATTTTCTTTCTTGTTAATCTAGTGATATGCTGCAGGGTAATGACAGCCTCAGTCACAGCATGTTCCCAGCAAGTTATGGGAATGGGTATTACAATAGGATTTCTACACAGCCAAAGAGCACCAAAGCAGTTGTTAATGTTTCTTCCATCTTCTCACTTTCTTTGTACTTTTGCTTTTTTTATTCTTCTCTTTGTTTATAATATTTTATCTATTTTGACACAAACAGTATCATGAAGAGCTGTATGAGCAGCACTTATTTTCGCTTTTCTTGGGAATCTAGGGGAAAAATGGGAGAGTGCTTATTTGTGTTTTTTTTCTATTTTACATTGTCTAGTTGTACTTATTTCTCTTGTATTCAAAATTGTCTTTAAAAACAGAGGGAGAAAAGACTACATCTTTTTTCTTGCTGTCTTAGGACTTTTCAGTAATTTTGGTTTATGTGGTCTTCAATAAAGTGTAAGGCTGTTGGCAAACTGCAAACTGTTTTTTTTGGTGACAGCTATTAGGCAGATATATATATTATTATGTCCAGACAATGAAAGGTAGAACAAAAGACAAGTCCAATATACCTTTTATTTTACTGAAAAAAGCTATACTTAATTTTCTAATTTCTTCCACAAAAATCAGACTTTCCAATAAAGTATTTAATCTAAAATTTGACCGCACAAGACTATTACTAAATGGCCATCTCCAGAGTTGGCTATAGCAATTGAATTGGTTTAGATTTGGAGGATTTTGCAGCCAATAGTTTTCTCAGGAAGCAAAACCCACAAAATCTGCATCAATCATGATGAGCAAATTACACTGAAAATGTATTTGGTTGGGGTTTTATGTCCACCATGTTAATAAAATTCTAACTTGCCTACTGGTGCCAGCTATAACTTAAATCCTTCTCTCAGTCTTATCAAAATAGTGAAAATAAATAGTCAAAACAGACTTAATTTTTAAATGTCCACAGGAAAGGCAAAGGCAACTGTCTTTTGGGCAAGAATGAGAGATATAATTCAATGTGATCAAAATTATGTCCCCACATCTCCTGTTACTTGACCAGTGAGAGGAATACCTTCCACAAGACCACATCTTACCTTCTCTTTAGTCATATGTCATTGGCTGTCTACCTCTTATATATGAAAAAAACCTGCAATTATACTCTTATTACATGTAATTTTTAAGAGAAAATGAAGATTACAGCTATCATGGAATAGGATGTCTATTTTACTGCATTAGCAGTGGAAGTACAAATAGTGTGTTAGTGATGTAGCTTTAATATTTTTGTACTTAATTGCCTTTAAAGCAGCTGAGCAATGATGCACAGTTAAATGATGAGAGGAAAATAAAATTTCTGAATTGCTAAAAGGAACTATGTTAAAAGACTGTGAATCTCATATATATGAACTATAAAATTTTAATTTGCTTTTCCACTTGACTAGGGAGGTAACTGCTTTGGTAACCACAGCAGTAGAACATGATAAATAACTCATTAGAAGAATGTCTGACTTCACTAAGAAATACAATTGGTATAGATTAAATATAGTGTAAATAACTACTTTTAAAAAGAAGAGGCATATTTGCTTTGAAATTACAATTTGAGTTTCTATCCACAGAACCCAATATTTTATCCAAAACCAAATAAAAGGTCAACCGAAGTAAACGAGATCAGCTAATTAATCTAATAACACTGTAAAAACCACACAGCATAATAAAATGTTAATTTAAAATGGAAAAACGGTCCTCAAGGGACAGGTAAAAGAATGGAAACCTTGTTAAAACTGACTTTTAATCAAATTTGCCATTGGCTGGATATGTGAACTTTATTGCTTTATCTGTTTTTGAGCATTAATGCATTAGGTACTGTAAATGCTCCTGTATTACATGAAGTTACAATTCAAAAATGTTTGAATTGTGTCATCTGCCTTCACTTATGGCAGTCTGTGATAAAAATAATGTGCCATTATATCAGTAATATCTTTGCCTCATTGCATTACAATGGAATATTTCACTGATTATCTTATTCCATTAATGTTTACCTAATAGTTATTTAAATAACATTTTTCCATTTTTCATTGGTCTAAAAAACAGAAGTTTTACACATTATTATTGATTTAACCAATTATAAAGTACAGTTTGTGAAATTAGAAAATGGAAAAAAAAGTAAAGTTGTGAAGTCAAATTTCAGAGTTTTTCTTTCACAACCTGAGTTACTTTTATACTTTGATATTTCATTTTCTATATTTATTTTTAATTATTTCTCTAACTTTTTTCTTTTTTCTTTATTAAAGTATAGCTCCATGCCACTTGTGCCAGGGGTAAAGATTTGAGGATCACCATCTGTTCTTTCCACCCTTATTTTCCATTATTTAAAAAATTGTTTTGGCATTTGTTTTGTAATTGTATAAGCATCTCCCTGTCTTCTTCTCTGAAGTCTTATTTTAAAACTGTTCTTATCAGTGAGCCAATTGATCCAAGAGGAACATATCAACACCAGTGAAACTTAGGTTTTTCTTTAAAAAATAAAAAAGCTCAAATTTTATACACACAGAGAATAAAGCTTTTCAATGGAAAATTCCAATAAAATACTCAGTTTTGACCTGTTGAAACATAAAACTCTCTGAAAATACCCTGCATGTTCTATTTGAAGTAACAAATAGCAGGGAATCAGAAGTAATGTTAGTTTATACAAAAATGTCTTAATCATATTTTGAAACATTATGTGATAGCAGCACTGTTTTATCTCTTTTTTCTCCCTTAACAGCAGAAACAAAACTAGCAGAATAGTCAGCACACCAATTTCCATTTTAGTTCATTTTCTTAATCATATTTTTTGCTGTTGCTCATCCAGGATACTTCATATTTTTCACATTTGTGAGTGTAAATTGTCCTAAACCAAGACACTGTGTAATAGTAACACCAAGGGTGTATGTTCTGAAGTACCAGAACAAATAACACTAAGATATTTGTGGAACAGGTTAAGAAGAATAGGTGACAGAAGAATTAACCTATATGTTTCTGAAGTAAAACCTCTCTTTTAAGAATAAATTCTTTTGACTTTATATTTTAGATTGCCTGTGGTTTGTCCAGCTGCCAACAAAGTTTGTTCTTGCAGATATATAGATGACTAGACTCAAAAAACTAATTTGAACTCAATAAAAAAATGTTGTAAAATGGCAGGGAGATTTTACAATCTAAATTTAAGCACCTGCCTTTATTACTAGGTTAATTTTCTGGATGCATCATATTTTCCTTTTTTTTTTTTCCCTTCCTATTCACTAAATGAGGAACATTAACTTTTAACTTTAGGATCTGAGAAGTACTTTTAAGTTAAATTCTAGAAGCAGCCAATAGGTGAGAAATTTATGCACTGAATTCTGAAAAATCTGTGCTTAACCATTGCCTCTATAGACAGTCACAAAATTTGATTCTTCTGGTCTTTCTCACTATGGCATTGCCATCCATGGTAGGAAGGACACACAGGTATGACTGCAAAAACACAGAACAATTGTCAGTTGTGGCCTCTGGATAATATTCTGTTGCACTTATAGGATTCCTTATTCCATCTTTTGCAAAATCTTTGCTTTTTTTGAACTGAAAAATACATGCAGTACTGCATTATTCAATTGGTAATTTATTTATCTTGAACACTATTATGCAAATATTAAAAACATTTGACTGAAAGACTCTGTGACTACAGAAAGCCTGATTATATATTTGTATTTTATACATATATAAATATATATATATATATTTGTCCCTATTTGACCAATATTTGTGGCAGGTGACTGAAAATACAGGAAAGATTTACAAATTTTTACTTTTTCAGCAGTTTTTTAATTCTCCTTTCCAAAATCTAAAACAATAAAAGATATTTCAGTGCTAGCTGGATTTGGTGTTTTGTTCACTTAGAGGATTTCTGCACTAGGATAAAAAGAAACTAAGTTGGTCATATGAAGGCCACATTTGTGCATCAACAGTTTTCATATCTTACACTAAATACTGAAGTAAATATATATGGAAGTTTAAGAATGTCAGTAGAAAACATACATTTTCAAATGAAACTGACGGTTTAAACAAATGCCACAATTAAGTCTAGAGAATGTAGTAAGAGGTAATAATTGAAGTGTTTTAAATCTGAAATGGGAGGAATCCAAGCAGTTCTATTGTCAGCTTTAGCAGTGAAGAGCTTATTCATTTGCCAATAAGAACAGACATCTTAGTCAATATTAAATCTTGTGAATTGACCCAACCTGTTACATGAAAAAGTACCTTAAACGTGAGAAGTGACTTGAATAAGGTCAATGACAGTTCTCATTATCTACTAAAAGAAAGATACCTAACACTGAGTAATTGAGACTAAGATTTCTATTCCTGGTCATTACTTGATTTTATTATTGTGTCATTCATGTTTTATTATAGTGTTGATGAAAATAATGGTGCCCAAATATATTATTTATTTTAAAGATAACAGGAGGAAATTATCTTCCCATGTTATATAAATTGATGAGAAATATTAGGGGACAAAAAGACATTAGAAAGTAAAGGTTTACTTGAAACAGAAAATCAGTTACAGATATAAAATTCTTGTTTCATAGTCAGACTTTGACTTTATATCTCAGGCCAAATTTAGAATGGCTGAAACACTGGAAGCTTTGAATAAATTAACAGAGATTTATAAAATTAATATTTATTATCGTAATTATAAAAATTGAAACAAAATAAATAGCCTTATGACAATTTTTTAAAGACCTTTATCTTTTTATTTCTATTCTTAGAATGTTAACTGCTGGAAATGCATTCCTTAGAATTAGTATTTACAGATTGATTTCTAATAATTAATTGGAAATAATTTTTCAAAAACCACAATCAAAATGATCAACAAGGTAAAATTTATATTAAAGAATTTAGATTGGAATTAAAAGCAATACTAAGATACAAAATTAAATCATTTTGAGAACACTGTTTTGTATGCAAAGACCAAGTATATTTGGAATATACAGATTAATATCTTGTCTCTGCTGTTTGCCAAAGGTAGAAGAGTATATCTACCCCTATTAAATCTTCCTCTGCAAAGCTTTAATTTGTAAAACACCAGTTTACACATAACATTTTTTTGACTGTTTCTGTGGTTTAACTGATGGAGGAGATGAAAACAAAAGCAAAAAGACAGGAATATGCAAATAAGGAGAAGTATTAATCAATAGTTAAATCCCTTCATCCTTTTAATACATGAACCATAAGTGATTTTATTATTTAAATCTTGGGATGCAAGAGAATTATATTAATTAAATAAGTTCCAAGTGGAGATTAATTTAACGTATCAATATAATATTGTTTTTTTGGTGTGGGACTGGCTTGCTGTGTCAGATATTGATGTCACTGTGTTTTGTAGAAGCTTATGTTAAATGTTTCAGTCAGGTTTCCTGAGATAATCTTGCATTGTATTTTTAGTAAAATATCCAATAGCAATAAGAGCTTAAATATTTTCCATAAGGAAAATTCTAGCTAAAACTGGTTCATGGAGTCAATCATTTAACTTTAAAATATTAGTGCATCTAAAATGTGAGACAGAATGCTACTTCTAGCACGTAGTTTTTATGTAACCTTGAAGGAAGTGCAGTTTGGTATGTTGGTTGGTTTTTAAATGTGAACGTCATATTATTTGCAAACTGTGAACAATAACTTTTTTCTCCTTAATTATGCTTGTGTCACACTCCTGGCCAAGGCAGCTGAGGAAAGGATTTGCTCCTAAAACTCACATGAAGGACCTGTGAATTACTAAATAACACATGAATTTGTTGATTTCAAAGAAGAAATGGAAGATATTGTGGGAAGACGAATCCTTTCACTCATTATTTTTTCCTTAAATCAGGTTGTAAGAAAAAGTCTGTAGCATCAACCAGAAAATTGTCTCCAGCAAATACAATAAAAAATTTGGCAATCACATCACCCATACACAGAAAAGAAAAAGATTTCTTTTCTGTGAAGCTGACAGAAGTTCTGAAGAAGGAAAACCATATAAACATGGAAAGAGAGGAGAAATCACAACGCCTTTTTTTGTACATTATATATCTGGATCAAAAAATTCTTTAATAAAATTCATGTCAAATGTAGTCACAGACCCTCACTGGGGGCCTTAGGAAAAACTGTGTCCCTGTAACAGGCTCTGAGGCCACCTGGAATGGAAATATCTGTATTCATGCTGTTGAATGAACTTGTCTCTTTTTCTTTGCCCTCAAACCAGCCTTGCACCTCCAAAACAAACATCACGAGTTTTGAACTAAATCCTGAAACACACTCTCAAAGCCTTGGGAAATGCTCTTTGACCTGCAAGAAAACTATTCTGGGGATTCTTCTTATAATTTAATAATTTAATAATATAGAAAATGGTCCTTACCAATACAGGTGTACTCATTGAATGCCTTCTCTCTGCACAGCCAGCATGGCTGCTGACCCAAGGGGAAGCTGTAATTTGTGTGTGTGTGAAGTCTGACTGAAGAACAAGAATGGTTGTGTCTATATTGGCAAGAATCTGTAAAGCAAAACAGGTAATGGCAGCTGCTGAGGGCCTAATATCCAAGTGATTCAGGAATATCTTACTGTTGAATTCACTCTGTGGACTGCTCTTGTACCATGGAGTCAGCAGCTGTTTGCAGCTATTTGTGCCACTGGAATACATCTGCCAGGTTACCTTCATCTGAAACTATTTTTAGCTCAGGTTTCTGCTATATTCTCGATGCACCTCACAGCACATCACAAATCAAACTGGATTTTATTAGATCCACTGCTTCACACATGCTCTGAATGAGTGTTTAGGTCACTTACAGAATTGTCAAATCAAAGGTATTGGCAAAACGCAGGTTTTATATGAATCTGTGAAAGTATGACTTTAACAGAGTTTAATGGCAAGGTTCACTCTATTACTTAGTACATAGAGTAAGCATACATAAGAAAACTGGATTAAAATAAATTTAGAATTATTTACAAGAAGAAAAGGAATGAAAAAGGCTAAAGGTGCAAAAGGATATGATTAAAAAAGATAAGGGCACAAACAGGTTTAGCAGCACTTAATCATTGACTAGTTTAATATTTATAAGATGATTCAATAGGGTTTACTTGATTTACAAAAATGAATTAATTATATCTTCACAATATCATTCATACCTTAATGCATAGATGCAGACAAAGAGGTGTATATATCTGTATCTATGGGTGTAAAGGTACCTATTAAAATTTCACTCAGGTTCAGTGAAATACATTAAATCCCTTAGCATTTCTCAACACATATGGTTTGCACCTTGAGGAATGGTGAGGCAGGGAATATCAGCCTAGGCCTCATCATCAGTGATGGTCTTTTGAATATCACAAACTCGAGAGTTGATGAGCTCCAAGAGGTGTCTCACTTAGAGGGGGATGCTGATGTAGCCAGCTGCAGTCCAGGACAATGCAAAGGGCTTCCCTTAAGACCACTGTTTATAGGGTCACAAGATGATTGTCTCATCAGTCAGTTTCCATCCTGGCCATAACACAAGTGGGTAACTACTAAATATTTGTTTTCAATTGTAGTGTTACACTCAGGCTAAAATTATTTTTTTCAACATGTCTTTTAGAAACAGCAGCATTTCACTTGGGCTGCACAATTCAGGTGAATGATTTACCAGGACTAAGAAGGATAACTGCTCATTCTTTGTTCCCCTCCTTGGTCAGACAGTTGGTGTTCCTGTTATGGTCAGAATCATTCCCACCTTTATCATGCAAAAGCACAGTCAAGGGACACTTCAGCAACAAACTGGTGCCAACAAGGAGGGCTTGTCTTGGCTCAGCTGGTTCAGTCAGGGTTTATCAGGAGCTCCTGAGATAATAGAGCAGGGTGGAAGAGGAGTAGGGAGGGCAAGGCTCCACCACCACAAAACACAAGATGGTGGAATTCTCATCCCACCCCTCATGATCTGTCTCTGTGTGGTGTTGGGTATGTATATGCAGTCCAAAACATGTTTATACAATTCAGAGAGATGCTTATCACATATATGCTTGGGCAACTGTTGCTTCCAAACACATAATCAAAAAAGTCAACCTTGTAACATAAAGGATTAAATTCCTTTGTAGTTTGAATTTTTTCCATTTCTTTTCCATTTTAGCAATGCATTTTGAACTTTCTTCAAAGTAGCTCAGTATGGGCTGTATGTTCATTAAGAGGTTTTGTAAATGTGATACTGAAATTCTGTTTTTTTTCATTTATTAGTGGGAAATTATTTTTATATCAGAGAGGCTACTCAAGGAGTAATAAATAATTCTCAGAGAACATAGTGTTCTAATACTTCACATGATTACTTTTCTAATTGTACATTAGCAATTCAAACATAGACATAAACATTCTGTCAAATCTACCCAGGTAATGAGATTCTATTTTAAAAATTATAATCAGTTTAAATCCTATTTAGTCAGGTAATTTCAACAACCTAATGTGAGTTTGATTAATTAGTTGTCCCAAACACAGAGCAATGAAGGCATCATGAATTAGCATTCAATTCTGAATCAAACTAGATGATTTGCTCCACTGTGCCAGTTAACTCTTGTAAAGGTATTAATGGGTTTGCCTAGGGTTGTTAGTTTGTAAGCAAGCTCATAAGGAGATAAAGATATCCAGGACTTTTCTCCCTAAGGTGACAGGCAAATACTGAAGATTATGTCCATCTTCAGATATATGACAGAAGATATTTCTTAGTTTCTTAAACAGTTTGAAAAATCCCAGAGCAAAATATAAAAATTTGAATGCATTCCATTGTTTATTAAAACTGTAGAAACATACGTAGAATACATAAATTCCAATCACAATTTAAATAAAATATGCCTTTTGTTTGTTTGTTTGTTTTAAATATCTCTGTAATGGAAGCACTAAGAGAACACTTTAACATAAAACCCTATGGAAGTGTACAGATATCTATTCAGGTAATTGCAAAGTAGTAAGCTCAACATTAAATATCATATCAAGGAACAAAGTAACATGACACTGAATAGATTATTCCTGTACAAAATTACACTGGTTTGCAGTGTGTTTCTATGGGTTTATGACATTTTTTATATGACAGCTCCGTACAATTAAGAACGTCTGTACTCAGCCCCGGTGAAACCACACCTCAAGTGCTGTGCTCAGTTTTGGTCCCTCACTTCAACAAAGACATTGAGGTGCTGAAGTGCATTCAGAGAAGGACAAGGGAGCTGCTGAAGGGCCTAGAGATTGTCATATTAGGAGCAGCTATGGGGGCTGGGTTTATTTAGCCTAGAGAAAAAAGGGGAGACCTTACAGCTCTCTAAAGCTACCTTGAAGGAGTTTGTAGCCAGGTGAGGGTTAACCTCTTCTCCCAGGCAGCCAGTGACAGGACAAGAGGACATAACCTCAAGCTGTGCCAGAGGAGGTTCAGGTTGGAATAATTTCTTCATAAAAAGGGTTGTTAAGCGTGGGAACGGGCTGCCCCCAGGCTGTTACCATTCCTGGAGGTCTTCAAGAAACATCTAGGTGTGGCATTTAGTGCTACAGTCTGCTTGATAAGGCAGTGACCCATCAAAGGTTGCACTCACTCATCTTGGAAATCTTTGCCAGCTGAATTATTCTGTGATTCTTGGCAAGACACCATACTTAGGTTTAAGGAGGCAAGTCAGCCAACTTATGAACACTGATGTGTCATGGTACTTTATAATGTCAAGAGTGTTACATGATTCTGGTGAACTTTACCACTAAACTATAATTCACATATACTTCTCAGTGAGGAGAAAAGGTGGAATCAGACATGGCCTTCAATCTAGGAGGGAAAATATAAATAAAATGCGGTGTAACAGTAAAAAGAGAAGTCAAATGAGAAATTAGGTTTCACTGATAGACATAAGGACTGGAGAAAAAAATTACTGACAAACATGGAGGATTTTTCCTGATTTCATTGTAGCCATGAAGGTTGTATTTTAGAAAGACAATATTACTTTATTATTACTTTCTTAATTAATTAAGAATTAATTCTAAACTGTATGACTGATGAGCATAGAGACAAGATGTCATACATTAAATTAAGAAGTTGGAAATCAAGGTGTTGCTATCGTGAACTCCCGAGTCCCATTGCAGATAATTAAGAGTAGCAGGGCAGGTGATCGCAGAGTCTGGGTTTGCTCTAAGAGGTGTTCTTGTACTTAAGGAAGCTGCAGAACATCTGCAAAGTAGCTGTATACAGTCTTGACATCTGCCAATATGCACACTAGCAGAACCTCTTAGAATCATGTTCCCTGATGATTATTAACCTCACACAAATGCCTGGTTGTTGAAGCTGTGATATTAAAAACAAGGCAGTGTTACATGCTATCAAAGTATATGCTCAACATCCTAAGAAACAAAAAAAAAAAAAAAAAAATAGTGAGTTTAGTTCCATCTGAGGTTCAGACACTGGGTTTTTTCGACAAAAGTAAATCAAGGATTTTTAATAAGACAGAGTCCCTAGGTTGTTAAATACCTCACCTAAAGCTTACCTCTTCAAGTAATCCTGTGGAAGGCACAGAGTGAAATGATAGGGTTTGCCTGATTTGATTCAAAAGGTGCACTGTGCTGAGCTTCCTGGTAACAGCTAGAAAGCAAATATTTGCAAAGGCAATTGAATTAGTGTTTAAATGACAAACACTCAATAAAAAATACTAGAACCATTTTTGCTACTAGAAGATACACTGCTGAAGCAATTATATTGTAATACAGCGCATATTGCAAACATAAAGTAAAGAAATTTTAATAGATTCCTGTTATTTTACTCTGGCTGGGATGATTTCCCACAAACACCTGTAAAGCAACACCATTTATCTGCTTGAAATCCCTCTTGAAATACATTCTTTCATGAGAAAACAGAATCTTCAGAATAGCTACTGTCCTGAAGGTGAATGCAGTGACCCATAAACAGACCTCTGTTATTGCCTTATGACTTTCCGATTCTCAGAACTTATATGTCCTTATCACCTTGCTCAATTTAATGCAGAATTTACAGTACCTTTGTTAATGGTAGATTTTTCTTCAGCTTCTCTACAACATCAGCCGCAATGGGTTTAAGCACTTAGTTTCTGAACTGAACATTAATCAGGTAAGACCAAGAGAAATGTGAAAGCTGACTGAAAAATAAGCTTATTTTTGACTGACTTAAAATTTGCTATTCAAAGTTCTGTTTCTCCAGTGGAAATATTTTATCTATCTGCAAATTTGAAAATGAAAAAAAAAAAAGATTGAAAATCACTGGTCTAGCAAAATAGTATTCTATGTGATAACTGATTCATAGTCTGCAAAACTGAGAAGATGTATGTGAAGAGACTTTGTGCAGAACATCTTTATATTGCATGCATCAGACTCCTTGTACACTGGATTCTCAACTACACTGGGCTAGCAGAGGGATGTTGTGACATTTTCAAGTTGGAAGTCCACTTCCTAGGCATCTTAAATCTATCCCTTAATACTGTGCTTATAGCACTAAACTAATTATAGGAATAATTATCGGTGTTATATCTTGAGTGATCAGTACTTCTACTATAAATAGAAATGAGTAGTCTTTATTCACCTAGAGGCTGTGACATAAATAAAACATAAAAACAGTCTAAAATACTGCTTTTTCTATGTTCTACATGGAAGTCTCATGAAAGCTTGACTATAGAAGCAAAAATATCATCAAACAAGACACTTCTTTTTTTTGAGTCACCTCTGCTATCCCTTAAAATTGGGGAACCTTGGTTGCTTCATGACATTTTTTAATAACTGGCAAAAAATTGCAGTAGAAAGATTTTTTTCATTTTCTAATGCCCACAAAATAGATAATAATTATGTATTAATACCTGAATTATTTTGAATTCTGCCGTGGATGTATATAAGAGCTGACCACACTTTTCCACAGTTTTAAGTGGATAACTGATCAGTGCATCTTAACCCTGTATATTCTGGAAAATAATGCTGAATTAAAGATTCACATCATGCTTTTGCTTACTTTCCTTGCACTAACACAATCACCATTTTCAGAAAGTATTTTTGTACCCTGATTCAGTTTTTCTGAGAAGTTTGCTTTTAAAAATTGCATCATTTGTTTGGTCAGAAGAGTGTAAGTTCTACCACCAGCAAGAATACAAGACCAGGAGAGTACAGATTTCTGGTTTGAATTGTGACAGAACTAAAACCTAATAAAGCAATTAATACCATGAGTCAGGATTAATCTTTTTTGTATAAGTAGTCATATGTACTTCAGAGCTGCTTTGTTATGCAAAACCACTGGTGAGTTATAGTTTTTTTATTTTTTTATTCTTATATTAGCACTTTTAAGGTACAGTGTACACTTAGAGACCTAGCAGCCACTTTTTGTGATTTCATTGCATTTGATAACTTAGTCACTTCTTTCCTCAGCTGTGTGTGTAGGGTTACACTTAGACATTTCTTACCTACCTTCCTTCATATCAAAGAAAGCAGAAAGGAAGTTTTAGTCATTTTTTGGCCATTGAGAAAAAGTAACTGTTGTCATTTTAAGCCATTTTAACTGCTTTCCACCCTTGAGACACATAGGACACGAGAAGATTGTGCATGCTGAGAGTATAGCAGTGTATTCACTGAAAGGTTAGTTTCTGTTATCTTTGGTAAATAGTTGCTAGATCTGCCTAAAACAATCACAAATTATTGCAGCTTTGCTGCACACTAGCTGAATCTGCCATATGGCAGTACTGTGGAAATGATCCAGGCATACTGAAGAGTTATTTCTCTTTTTAGCTTCCTCCTTACCCTAATAAAACATGTTTGTTTGTTGTTATTTTCACTGGTTTTGTGGTTATATAAATATGGTGTAAAAACCTAATGAGATTTATAAATTATGTCAGCTCTGAAGAGAAGATTCTATTAATAACTGAAACTGTATGAAAATTTAACTTTACACTCCCTTGGGATTTTTAATTCTAATCTCTTATGGGTCTGAGATAGCTCCAGCACTAGATCATGTTGTAGCTGTTATTAAACTTATTCCAGTAGATTTTTAAAATTTTGTCTTAAATTCAGTGCTGTTCCTCTGCCTTAGTATCTTAGAATAGTGGTTTTAATATTAAAAAAAACTCAAAAAGGTGAAAAATTTCCTACTTTTACTACTTAGCTCTCTTAAGTATGACATTACACCCAGTAAGCAACCTATAAGTAACCTATGCATTTGTTCTGTTCAGTCGGATAAGTTTTTCAAACATGCCAGTCATGCCTCTAGCTGTTTGGCCACACACAGGAATGTTTTTGGAAGCTGTCTGGAAACTGAAGTTTAGAGTCAGAGCAAGGCTCAGTCATAGACACCACACATCTTTTCCTAGTTTTTTTCTGCTGCTTTTATTCAAAGTGATTCAGAGTGATTGCCATCAAATGTTAATTTCCACATTCAGTGACCAAATTTTTTTTTTTATTTTATTTTATATACTTTAATAGGTACAGATTTTAAATAACATTTCTCCTTTATAGGACAGAATGCTTGATTCAGATAGTTCAGATGTTTTCTGCAGTGCCACACAGTTTCTTTTACAGATTCTACAACTGTGATTGTGTCAGCTGCTGATGTCAACTGAAAATTCATAAAAATAAGAAACAATAACTGGATATTTAACTAAAATAAAACTAGAGTACTACATAAATATTTTGAGGATGAAAAGGGTAAATTCATAATACCTTAATTTGATCTACTTTGCTAGAATTCTTGTTCTTGTTAAAGCGAAACAGGAGAAACAGAAACAAATTCAGTTGATCTCCTTCAGGGAGTAAATATACTTCATATTGTTGTCTTATACCCTGTTTATTCAAGAAATCTGCTTCTAAAAATATAAAGATTGTTCATTTAAAACATTTCTAAAAATTAGAAATCAAATTCCATTGCCTGTATTATCCATCAAAAGACATTACCCACAAGGTAAATCGAAAAATAGCTGACATTTTAGACTTGAGACATCTGCTTTTTCTTAGATTTTGGGGTATTGTTTTTGGTTGATCAGGAGCCTTTGACCTTCTAGTGAACTTACACCATTTAAATTAATTCCATTTCATTTCTTTTTACTTGTTTCATTCATAACCAGCCTGATCACCTTTTAGCATTTTACTTATATGGGTTCTGTTTTAAGCTCGCAGTAAGAGAAGACGTTCAGTTAAAGGATCAAACAGCACAGGTGTCACCGTTTGTGGTTTTGGTTTGGGTGGCTTTTGGTAGCAGGGGAGCTGCAGGGGTGAGAAGCTGCCAGAAGCTTCCCCCTTACCCAACAGAGCCAGTGCTAGCTGTATCCAATATGGATCCATCACTGGCTAAGGCTGAGCCCATCAGTGGCAGTGACAGCACCTCTGGGATAATGTATTTTAGAAGAGGGAGGGAAAATCTGAGCAACTACATCTGAAGAGAGGTGTGGGAACATGTGAGAGAAACCATCCTGCAGACAACAAAGTCACTGAAGAAGGAGCAGGTGCTTCAGTCACTGGAGTGGAGATTCTCCAGCAGCCCGTGGGAAAACCATGGTGAAACACATGGTGAAGCTGTGTCACAGCTTGTGGATGCCCACAGTGGACACAATATCCACCAGTATTATAATCCTGACAAAGCTATTGGGGTGATTCTGGTCTCTGGGGTACAAGAAAAACAGGAAAGTAACACAATCTAGCAGAGAATACTTCACCTGAAACTGATCTGTCCGGCACTTTAGAAAGTTACCTTGACAATACATGCTGAAACACAATCCTATGTCCTATTTTTTTCATTTGTAATTAATTTTGCTCCAGTAAGAAAAAAAATGCCAAATTTTTATGGATTTTAGGGGTTTTTTGTTTGTTTTTTTAATTTTTTTTTATTATGTATTAGTGACTACCAACTTGGTCCATTCAAATTTAGATGATATCTTAAATACCATTTTAGGACATATCAACTTTCCTTTTTTCCTCTATGGTGACCAGTTACATATGGCATTCAACTGAGAATCAAAAACTTGAAATGTTATCATTTGAAGGGAGTAATAAAGCAGTATTATGAATTAAATTTCAAGTATAAACTGGGTGGCATTTCCCTCCCCCCCCAAAAAAAAAGTTGGTTGCTCAGCATGATTCATTTTAACATAGGTAGTCTGACCCAAAACTCACTGAAGTCAGTAAAAAGCTTCTTACAAATTCATTAGACTTTAGGTCAATCCATGAAGCTTTTTCACCTGCAGAGTATTATTCAAAAGAAAGGCAGTATTCATACGAAGACATTATTCATAATAATTTTTTCTCTTAAAAGAAATGGAAATAAAGACAGGCACCTTATCCAGACTCAAAAAGCAATTCATGATGAGAACTAAAAATAGAATCCAATCTTTTCTTGTATAGTGATAATAGAAATAGTAGAAGCATTTGGACAATATTGAATAATGATAGAGAACTGCATAATAAAGAAGGAATGGATAATTGTGTGTATTGTTCCTGAAGATATATTCAGAGGAAGTAGAAATTTATACTGTATTTTTATATGCAAGCCTTGGATTTTGCCATGTCTCTTATTGGAAGTTTGCTTCATATTGTGAAATAAGTGCATGAAGTCTAATCTGCTGTTACAACAACAAATTTATTTTCTACATTTTATTCAAGGAAAGGCAATGCAAAATAATCCTTGTATGCAGTTGAGTCCTGTATTCATTAATACTCTGTAAATAACATTTTTCTTATCACATAATTCTTTAAAACAACTTAGAGAAAACTACACTGCAGATTTATTAGTTAAAAAATGCCTTGTAGATGTGCATGAATATGCATCATCTGTACTGATTCTTCACAGCTTTAATTCTCAGATCTTGTATTTCCATTCAGCTGAAATCTCCTTGCTGTAGATATAGGATTGGGAAGTGTTATCAGCCCAAGATTTTGAGAAAATGATAGCATCAAATTTCAGTGCTAAAAAAAAGGCTTATTAGATTTTTCATAGGCGTCTTTCAGTAGATTTTCTTATTTATATAAAAACTGTCTTTCTGTCTAGTGGGAGTTTTGTGGATATATGTCAACTGGCCACAATTTTCCACAGCTTTAAGTAGGTAACTGATGAGTCCATCTTAGCCCAGTGTATTCTGAAAAAATTATTATTCAAAGATTTGCAGGTAGTTTCTCTGGGTTTCTCGAGCACATGGTTCTCAGCTCATTGAGTGAGGATCACTGTTAGCTCAATTGACCAGCAAACCAAAAAACGTTTTTGATCTATTTATCCATTGATTCACAAAGGAAGTAAGCAAGAATTCCCTACACTGAAGATAAATTGATAAATCTTATGATCCATACCACACCTTCAAAGACAAAACATATTGTCACTGAAGGTCTGGTTTTATTAACAGCAACTGCAGGATACATTAAGTTAATTATGTTCTGCTACAAATAAGCAAAGTTATGAATAACTGAGATTTTATCAGATTTTCTATATTTCTGTAGGTAATTCTGGGATTCTGGTTCCTTGGGCCCTTTTGCTGTTTCTTGATTAACTTAATGCAAGTTTTTGTTTTCCATATTCAAAACTATTTTTTTTTTTTTTATTAATTCAAAGGATCCATTACTTTCATTTTGCACTGTCAGCCCTCATTTCAAATCCTCTTTACTTCTGAGCGATTTTACAAAATTTCTTAATGAAGTTTATATGTGCTTTTATATATAATCCAGATAACTAACATTCTTTGTTACAAGGTCAGCTACTCAACATTATAAAACCTATAATGTTATCACAGGTTTTGAGGCACTCTGTGTTTGTGAGCATGCATGCACAGAAGATTTGGTCTTATAATATTTGAGAGAGGCATACACATATCACAAGAAAATATTTATTGTATTTTGTGCAAAATTTATACATTTTTTCATATTCTTACAAATTTCAATGCAGAAAAGTACACTCTACTGTAATGAAGTTTCTTTTCCACATGGCCTTCTATTCAATTTATGCCTATTAGAAGACACAGACATTTTGAGTTTTCTCTTTTACCACTCCATTGTAGCAAAGCAGAAGAAAATTTAGCAATATGTCAAGGTGGAATGTGAAGAACATTTTAACTGATTGAAAGTAGGAACAATGTTTTTGCAGAATGTAATTCACAAGTTAGCCAAAAGATTTTTTTATCCTCGTAGGCAGACTCAGGAGACTTTGATGATTCTCCACCAGCAGAGCTCTACTTTTTGGGAGGGGAAAAGACAAGCAGGGCAGTATATAAGAATGAACCTTACATTGGACAGCATACTAAAGGCTGCCTTACTTTTCCTTTCCAGCTAACCTTTACCTATCTCCATACCTAAACTGAACAATAAAATGAAATAAGTATTGATGAAATTAGTTTTGTCCGTTTGTTTGTAAGCTAAAAGATAAGTCAGGTAACTTTAAAAGACAGTCCATGCTGGAGATGGAAGCAGGATTCTAAGAAGCACTGACAAGACCCCAAAATTACAATGACATCTGAAAAATCACAGAATGTCCTTTACACTATAGAATTCTATAACTCAAATAAATCTGAGAACATTGATCATCTTATCAAGAGTTACTTCAATGAAACAAGTAGTGCTGACCATTTCATCATTATGTTCTAGTGACATAGGACACTATGTAAGTAACTTTGTGCATGTTTGAATAGGTGCCAAGTTCATGTAAAAAAATTAAATTTAAAGGTTATTAGACTAAACAACATATAGGCAGTATGACTATAAAAGTAAACATTGAGAAAGGAATAAAATTTAAGTTTTTATATGCTTTTAAAAAAAATGTAGAAGATTTTCTATTGTTAAGAACCTTGGTTTGCTATATGGATTTTCTGCTATGTTATTGGCTATTTCACTTTCTTGTTATTGGCTTGATGGCATTTGAGTAGAAAAGTGTAACAGTTCTCTAAGCATAAACATTGCTGACTATTCTCTTTTGAAATGGCCTCTGTTCCTCTGTAATCACTCATGAAAGGTAAATCAAAAATTGTGGAACTAGATTTTTTTTTTTCTGCGTTTCCAGGCACACTCCTCAGGCTGCTCACCTCTTCCTCAAACAAACATAATTGATGAATTTTCTACACACATCTACACACACATTGAAATTTATACGTTAATACAGAGGAAGGAAGAAGGAAGATGGTCAAGAGAAAATTCTAAACTTGCTCTCCTCTGATATCAGAATTCTTTTTCTGTGCCTAAATGGAAAAATCTGCTCAGATTTTCAATTCTGGAAATTAATTTTTTGCTTTTCTTCTGAATATATGTGTGTTTTAACATGTTAGAAAAGCAATCTGTGTAGTAAAATATAGAGAAGTTACAGAAACTTCTTTAATGTGATTTGCAAAGAAAAGAGGAAAGGGAGAGTGGATCTATATTGTTATAACTGCAGACACGGTAGTGTCCTGTAGCAGTCAGGGCAGGAGGTATGTGTAGCCTCTCTGGTGTTCCATTCTCTATCTACTCTATTTATCAATACACAGTTTAATAACACATCATGTGATAGGGAAAAAAGTAAATGCACACTAATACTTCATATTCATCAACTACATGTTGGTAGTTAACAGTGCCTGTTAATGCTACTGTTTATTGACCTCAGTGACAGTGCTGATAAAAATAAAATGTTTAGCTGACAAGGTTTAGACTCAGATTTCTATGAGTTTATTATCTAGCTATTACTGACATACATGGCATGAGATTTTTTTTTTTCCAAAGGTATGTAAAAGCAAAAAAAAAAAATTACAAACTGGTATATACAATGGCTATACACCATTTATACACCTGCCTGTTAGAAATCAGTCAAAACTGGTGTATAAACATAAGGTATGTCCCATTGACACGGCAAATTTTAATTAGTGATTAAGGAAAATGTGACTCCACTAAAGTGCATTTCCTTTGTGGATATTTTCACTCTTCACAATGGTATCAAGCTGTAGCTATAAGAAATGTTTATTTTTAAACTTTTAGCTCAGAATCTTGTTAGAAAGAATCTGTTAGAAGGTAAGAAAACCAATAGAACATATATTTTAGTTTGTTGGTCAGTGGGGTGGAGGGGGATTTACTGATAAAAGTGGAATGTGTTTATAGGATGTGGAACTATTATATGCAAAAATGCAACACATTGTAATGAGATTAGTTCCTTAATTTGATCAAATATCTTTAATATCTTTAAAGTCAGCTGCAGGACAGCTTTTGCATGTTGTTTATGAGAATAGAACTGCAGAATCTATGACTCCTCTTTGCTCAAGGTCAGGTAAAGTATATTTAGATTTAGACATTATTTCATATTCCCCCACACTGGACGCTTCCCAAACATTGAACAGATAATACTCAAGTGGGGTGCTGGGCCATTGTGTCTAGACTACTTTTCACAACAAAGGTTGAAGCAGATGATCCTTGAGTTCCCTTCCAATTTAATATTCCAGGAATTATATTCTTTAATGTCTTTCTTATTTGACATAAATAAGAAATTTATGATTGGAAGAAAATCCACAGCAGTCTATGTATTAATTTTGATTTAAAATTGCTACTTAATGTTGGTATTGAAAATCTGCAAGTCCTTGGATATGATAATAATACTATTCAATTCATCTCTTTTTTAAACTGAAATTTAATTGATTTTGGTTCCCTCTGCAAGGTGTCTGAAAGCATGTTGTGACCTTTTCATTATGAAATTTCCAATGTTTTCACAAGACTGCAAGTGTCATTTCTGGCAACTACTTCAGATAAATTGATATTTGACCTTCTGTTCAGTGTTCAGAATATGCTTAGAAGTAACAATGGAGCCATCTTTGAACATACTGATAATAAGTGTGATCAACAATGAGGTGAATTTCATCAAAATTGATGATGGTGAGCTCAATAAAAGCCACTAAAAATGTGGTGATACATGGCAGCTAGGCAATGTATCCCATAAAAACACTTATAATTAAATCAAGTGTTTCCAGACAAATTCCCTGATTGCTAGCCCTAAAGACTTCTTGGCACACAGTTCTGTGTTAAGAGATATCTTGAAAACTAGAACTTATATATTTCAGAGGACAATCCTTTCCAGTGGAAATCAATTTTATGTAGCTTTCTCAATTTGAAGAGCTCCTGAAGGTTCCATGTTGGGAACTCATGACTTATTCTAATGATGGGGTGTCCTTGAATATAGGGGCTTTCCTCTAGCTGATATAATTTATCCAGAGTGAAGATCATTCAGGACTTAAAACAGCTACAATTAATCCTGTTGAGTTCTAGAGCTATCATAGGGTAGACAGGATTCTGTTATTTTTCAAATAGAAAAGGGTAATAATATTTACATCGAGACAGTGTTTTAAGAACCAGAATCTCCTGACAGCTGTTAGGTTTAAAAAGAGATAGTTTCATATAAAAGTGAGATAAAAAACTAAATTTCATCTGAAACCTGAGCTTTATACAATAAGGATATGTTATCTATACTAAGCTTACAGAAATAAAAGAAAAACCATATTATCAGTCCAATCAGGGTAAGTGTTGTTATTAAAAATTAATGTCACATGCATTTTGTTACTCATATTTTTAAGGCACTGATTTAAGGTAAAATATGTAAGTTCTGATACTTAATTTAAATCAATTTGAAAATACAGGAAAAAAAGCTTATTTGAAACAAGGATGCACTTTCATACATATTTAGGAAAATATGTAAAAAAAATCTGAAAGTTTAAGATAGCAGTAGCTGTTTTGGGTAATTGTTATATGATTTAAAATGAAACATATTCTAAGAAAATAATTTCATAATAAAACTTTGCACATAATACATAAATGTCTTTAACTGAAATAAAGAATCAATTGCAATTACAGATAGGAAAATAAATGAAGAATATCACTGATTTCATCTAAGCAAAAGGACATGACTGTCAAATACATGATTAGCAAAGAAAACTAAAGGTTTATGTTTTAGTGGAAAGGGAGCCACTTTTTTATATATTAAAAGAGACTAATTAACTCAGAAGGCCCAGACTTACACCAAGGGTGCAAAAAAGGTTTACATTTTGCAAGTGTGCACCACGCTCTTCCAGCAGTCATGAGGCCGATTTCCTGTTCATGCAGATAGCTTGTGCTACATAACAGAGTTGCTCAGTAAAATTCCTTTCTTCCATATCAAAATAACATTTTAACTTTTGGGGGTTTCAATACCCTTTTAACTACTTTATTTTCTGCTCTGCGTATTGATTTTTCTAACCTTTTGACAGGAGCTTTACTTGCCTTGTCTTTCTGCATAATTCTTTTAAATTTTATTCAGACCACAAGACAAATTCTAATCTCCATTATAAAAAAATGCAGTAAACCCATTGAAGTTAACAGAAATGTATGAGATTCAAAGTCTGATTCTGATCAAAAATAGACCTATTGGCTTTTAGTAGTCTAGCTTTTAAGCCAGGGAAAAGCACAATGGGCCAAGTTCATTTCCAGTGGAACTACAATAATGTCTGCAGACTTCTAATAGAAGAAATCCAACATTTTCTTTAAAACTTTTACTTACACCTATATTTCTTCCTCTGAAAAATAGATCTTAAAAGTTTAAATATTTTGAAGGAATTATGGTAATTACTGTCATGAGCTTGCCAGTAACTTTTAAGGACCTTCCCTAGCTGTGAGTCATGTGTACATAATTTTGTATCCCAAGATTTGGTTCCATGTTGATGCAGTTCAAGTGACCTACAGAATGTATCATTTTGCCCTTTTCCTTAGCATGCCATTTTCCTATTGGGAAAAAGGTCATACAAGTCAATGATGTGAAGATCCATCCTGAAACTCAGGTAGCAGCCACTTAGGATAAGCACTTGCATCCAAAACCTGGAAAATACTCCACATACTAAAGGCTCAGAGAGTGCCACTGAATTAGTCTGGCATGATTTGCCCTTGGTGAAGCCACAGTGACTGTGTCTGATCACCTCCCTGTCTTCCACATTTTGGTACATCTTCCAGCAGGATCTATTCCGTGTTCTCAGAGAATACAGAGGTGAAGCTGACTAGTCAGTGTTCCCCAGGGTCCTCCTTACAATGCTTTTCAAAATTGAGTGTGACACTCCATTTCTCCAGTCACTGGGGATTTTGTCCTTTTACCATGATATTTAAAATGCAATAGACCAATGAAATTATTGTAGGCCATACTTACAGTAACCTGCTTCTTTCTAAAAATAGGAAAGATTATGAAGTTTTTGTAGTCAAGAATCATTTTTAATGAGAATGTCAATGCTTAGGCTGTACTTCAAAACTAATGTACACACTTGGCAATTCCACAGCAAAGAAAGAGAAATCCCTTAAAATTCTATATAACATTTTACTATCTCATATAATTACTGATTTATGCAAATATAATTCTTAATCTTAAAACCACTTATAAGTTATTAACTTCTAGAATTCCACTTTCAGCATGACTGCACTTCTTTGGGCTTAATAATTCTGAAATGACTAAAACTGTAAGTTTTAGGGATCTTCAGTCCAAAGAAAAAATGAACAAATTGTTTCATTCACCATCAATGGAACACTTGAATCAGCCTTAAAACCACCACTATTTCAAGGCAAGCCTTATTTGGAATTACAGTAATTATTGTTTATCTTTTTATTATATTTTAATCTGGAGGTATGAATGCAAGGAATTTTCCTGTGGAAAAGATTTCTTCCTCCTCTTATAACTGGTATTCATCATAAGCTTTTGCAGCAAGGATTCATGGATTTCATTTGTTTGGTAAGGTTTTGATTGTTTATTTTTGTTTGTTTTCTCAGAGAGTATTCTCTTAAATTAAATACAGAGTACTTGCAAGACCTAAGGAAAAGGCCATTGATGTTCAGGTGCAGAAGAATATATCTGCTGCATAAGCTTATGATGAATACCAGTTATAAGATGAGGAAGAAATCTTTTCAGTAGGAAAATTCCTTGCATACATACCTCCAGATTAAAATATAATAAAAAGATAAATAATAATTACTGTAATTCCAAAAGCGTTATTTTAAAATAATGTTCTACGATGGTTTGTGCTTCTCTGCTGAAACAAATATGTTTTAGTATTTAACGATTTTTAATACTTTATAAAAGATTTTTTTCCCCCTCAGATATACAGTTGCATAGCAGAGGTTGTTTTTGCTCAGGCCTATAATGGTTGGATGAGGAACTCAAAAAGGGAATTTACCACATTCTTGACTGATATTTTAACTAGATATTTGCAGCTTATGAGACACAGCATTCTATCATTCCCTCATATTGACTATAAAATTGAAAATCTCCACCATATCAAGCCTTTAATTTTTCCTCAGTTATGCACTTAAACATTTTTATTTAGATTGCAGAATATAAATTTCAGCACAATTTCCAGTGAGTCATTAGTAAGTCAATGTTAAACTTTTGGTCTTTTCACATGGGTATCTCATCTAAGGCCTCTAAAACACCCTCTAGGAAGTGCAGTAGGAAGCAGACACTTTTCATTCTTTACTTGTTGTTTTTTATTTTCAAAGTATTTCAGAAAGTACCTGAAAGCTTCTGGTCTAATTTCTTAGGAAATGGTGTGAGCCGGCAATAAAATTCCCTCTATCTCACCGCAGAACTTCACCAGGACATTTCATATGTGAACAGACAGGTGAAAGAAGTTGGTTTAATTTCTAAGGAAGAGAGGTTGATGCTTGGTAATGCATTTTAGATTGACTGTGCAATTTCCATAAAGATGTTTCCTAGTAAAGCTAGAAAGACTAAACTAGAAACTTTTTTAGAAAGTACTATTCTACCAAATTATTTTGAGATCTTTGACAAAATTCAGTCAATGAATAAAACAACCAACCTATGCAAACAGTATAGATATGTCCCCAACCTTGGTTTTATATATAAAATATTGAAATAAGTTTCAATACATTAAAATTCCGTAATTAACCAATATTTCCAGTAAATTGTCCAAGTTATTTTGCTGATGGTTTGTTATAGACACAGTTGATGATACTTATCAGACTTGGTCTTTCTTCGGTTTGAAATACAGAGAAACTTTTTGAATATCCTTTTCAGAGCTTTTCTTGCCAGATAGCTTTGTACCACAGAATGATCATTTGTTAAGTTCAATATTTGGACTTTTTATTTCCCAAAATCTAATTTAGTTTCCAAACTTAAAACTTCTCACTGAACTGGAACAGTGAAACAATTGCTCCAGGCTAAATTAGATTTGTTAACTCAATAGAACAAGAATACAAATGATGTCTTAGAATTGTGTGCAGAGTCCAGCAGACATCATAACAAAATTTAAAAACAAAATGTTACCAAATTCACTAGCATTTGTTTAATATAAAATGGTAAAATAATTTGAATGCTTAAATTACCCCATTGTGGGGTTTTTTTTGTTGTTTTTGTTTTTTTTTTTCTTAAATATGAAGACATTCAGGTTTGGAAATAAAACCACAATGAACATTGGGTTTTGTAACCTTTCTATTGATTTTTCCAGCATCTAGCAGTACGGTTTCTTTTCAAATGTTAACCCCATTATTTCAACATCTGTGTGATAACTAATTTAACAGACAGAGCACCAGCTTCTAAAGTGCCCTGAAGTCATGGATTACACAATTTAGGATTGTACTTTTGGGGGAAAACTCACTTAAACAGTCGTTCAGGGATGGACTCAGCTGCCAGAATATGAGAAGCCAATAGGACAGATATAAGCTCTTGCTGGTTAACTTGGCTTATTTTGTGCTAAAGTGTCATGTCTACATAGTGGTTTTTTTCATACTGTCTGACATTTTGTCCTGTGTTAATAAACCCAGTTTGGAAGCAGGATTTCTGGAATGAAGAAATGAGATACATTAAAGCAAAATGATGTGGGTTGAATTTCCAGACTGAAAAGCCATTCTGTATCTGGTATTCTTTTCTCTGTTGGCGTTTTGACTGACTAAACTAATAAATCTATGAGTGTATCTCAGCTACACTAGTATCATCTAGACAAATCTTTCTATTCCCATTATTCATCATCAAGTGCCATGCTTTGCAATAGCCCAAGGCAAGTTCATATAGCTGAGCTCAAAACATGATTATTCAGCAGATGTGCCTCTTCTTCTGTATGGCTCATGCTGACGTCTTAGATTTTAATGAATCACAGAGTTGAAGAGAGTCCAAGCTCATCTGGAGAGCAGTGGGATGCACAAGGATCAGTAAGGACAAATGAAGGGAAAAGGAGACACTTAGCACTGATAGCACCATGGCATGGAAGAGAGGTTGAGCTGAGTTATGCCAGTGTTAGGAAAGATAAAGAGCAGATACAACCTTGCCTGAAGCTTGAATGGCATTTTTGGCAGAGATATGATCACTGAAATATATCCTATAAAAGTCATACAGCAGTTCTTGCAAATTGTTACACACAGGGTAGAAAACTCACAGCACCTTTCAAGAATTCACACATTTTAAGAGTTAATCTAAGTTAGTTGCATCACAGTGGGGTGTCTCAGATTTGTGCAAATGTGTAAGTTTAAAAATCTGCTTTTCTAATCTGTTTGATTTGTCTATATGCAAGAGATACAATTTGATGGAAACAAACTGCTCACAGGTGGACACGAAGTAATCATCCGTATTAAACATAATGCAATATTATATATATGTCTATATCTATATCCATATATCTATATCTGTATCTATATATAGATTTAAATATATATGTATAGAATGAACAACATACATGCATGTTATTGAAATAAGATCATGGTAAACAATAGTTCTGTGGAAATCATGCATTTTTACCTCTCAGTTATCAGTCCAGCTCCCAGGAGCTGTGATCTTTTCAGGCTGGTGCAGAATTCGTGAGTTTTCTTAAAGCTCTTTCAGGTAAGTAGAATTACTTACTGAAGGTCTTGGGACTACAATTTCTCAAAGCTACCAAGCTATATATTAAGCTGTGTAAAATGGAATTCTGTTTTTAAAAGTCAAAAGGAATTTCTTTTCTACATCAAAATATGTAAAATCTTTCTGATGGAAATATATTTAGTTCAGGAGTCTGAAAACAGTCCATGGCTAACCAGTCTATCCTAGTTAACTGGTGTCCCAGGTATCCTTTTTGCTACAGAGAGAATCAGAAATGCTTCAGTTATGAGACACTCCTAATGTACCTTAGAATCTTAAAAACAACCCAAGCAGACAAAAACTTTATGGGTTGTTACTATAAGGATTCAATAGCAATAAACTCTGAGGATGTCAAAAGAGAATAGTCTAACTTACTGAAAGTGAAGTGGAAAGCAATACCTCTTATAAAAAACACAAAGCAAATATTCAATCTATAAAACATTATGCAAGATGAAACCTTATGTCTGGTAAATAAGAATAATTAGTCTCTACACTACATTTCCTGAAATGGTGGTGTTATTTTCCATTGCAGGTTAACAGGGAATCTATAAAAAATAAGTCTTTTTGATTAGAAAAACCCCAAACATATTCTTTCAGTTATAATTGTTCTAATTGTTCTAATTGTTATTGATTTCCATAAAAGAAGAGAATCATATCTTAGCATATATTTTTAATATACAACTCATATGGTGTATCTTATGCTCACAATAATCAATCTGGTATTTTTATTATTCCCATGCTGACTGTGTGAATCTTTTTTTTAGCTGTAAAGGTGGCAATGAGTGTTTTCACCCTCTTAAACTCTAAAGCACACATTAAAAGTGTAATATTTTTGAATTAATTTTTTTGCCATTAGTTACTGAAATTTATTTCAGAAAGAAGTCAGGCTAAAGACTACAAAAAAAAAACCCCAAGATTTTTTTTAATTTCATGTTAAATGATAAATGTGCAGCTCTAAGGAAAATCAGGGTATGGAACAAGCTTTATAGTTATTCAAGATAGACTAACATCTTTCCAAAGGCCATTAAACTCATCTGTTTGGTCTAATCTTATTTGGTCTCTCATACAACCACTATAAAATGTTAAAGATAGTTTATTAGTTCCTCCAGTATTTGCTTATACAATGCAAATTAATTTCTTACTTTTATAGAAAAGAAGGAGATATGGAGAGGACCAAAAATACCTATACCTGATGGCAGGCATTGAACCCAACTGCCTACATTAGTTTTCGGGACTGCCTCCCTGGCCCTCCCTGGCCAGTACCCCCAACCCCCCAGAAAACCAAACCAAAATGAAAAGCAAATAAAAAAAAAATAAAAACAAAAAAACCTCCTGCAAAATAAACAAATAAACCACAAAAAACAAAACCCAAAACTAAATGCAAGCCAACAGCTAAACCTTCAATAACTCAAAAGAGATAGAAAAGAAAATGTTCTGCAATGTCTCACTGGGAAAACATGCAGATTTCCACGGAAGAATGTTTTTTTTTCTGGGAATCCTCTTCATATGTTGTGAATTTTATTGGTATTCCTACTGGCTGCTCTTGCTCATTATGCTGGTGGCATTGATTGAAAAATACTTTGAGAGGGTGCAGAGGTTGCATGTTCTCACTGGATACTAAGCTTTGTGTGTAAATTTTATATGAACAATTCTTGGTTATTTAATCTCATTGGCTGTTTAAATTATTAGCAAATGTTACTGTTATCTACTAAGCCTTGTGTGAAGCCAGGGATATGAGGGCATGAGCACTTTAAATACAGGTGTACAACACTGCAACAGGAGACAAAGAGAGGAAGGTTGTGTGTTTATAAAATAGAAGTGAAAGGCATGCTGCAGTACTACAAGTGGTGGGCTATGGAGCTGCACGTGGAAGGAGGGGAACCTGTGCTTTACAAAGGTTAACACCACCCACCTTCTTTACAGAGATGTCTTACAGATGTAGTCATCAATAGTTCTAAAGTACTCTTTAGTCACCAGCACTCTTGCCTTAAATATTAGGAATTGTAGATAAAGAATACTGATGTTACTTGAGCTCCACTAAAACAAAATTTAAAGGTCTATCTTGACATAAAAATCTATCTTGTAAGTGGGTTAAACAATTCCTTTAAAAGTTACTCTGAAATGTGTAGACATGGAATCACAGAATACTCCCAGATGAAGGGGACCCATGAGGATCATCAAGTACAGCTCTTGAACAAATGGCCCATATGGGGATTGAACCCCAACCTTGGTGTTATTAGCACCATGCTGAGCTAATCTCAGGGTTAAGAATTTGAGGGTTTTTTTCTTTGTTACAGCTAGGAACTTTTTCATTGTGTTTGTTTATTTCTTATTCTTACTTATTTCAAGATATATAGTTTCTGATTTTTCATACTTTCTTTGCATCTTCACCTTTGTGTTTATGAGAAATACAGACAGATTAAATCCGGGGGTGGTGGACCTTTGAAAGTCAAGGTAGTGACAGCTTCAAATTTGGGTCCAGCTACAGAGACAGATGAGGTTGTTCAGTGCCTCATACTGCTGAGTTTTCAGTACCTCCAAAGGTGAAGATTCCATATCCCATCTGGACAGCCCATTCCAGTATTTGGCTGGCATCATCATGAAGATTAATTTCTTTATTTTCAGATAAAATTTCCATTACTGCAATTTTTCTTTGCCTCCAGCTCTTTTGCTGTGCACTTCTGGAAAAAAAAAAAATTATCTGTGTTTTCTACGAGCATTCATTATGTAGTTAAAGGAAACAAGTAGGTCCCCTTAGCTCAGGCTTCATCAGGCTGACTAAACCCAGTTCTCTCAGATTTCCTGATATGCCATGTGCTCTAACCTCCCTAGCTGAAGCTTTAAATGCCCTGCTGCTTATAAGGATTCATTGTGAGACCCTGTAAAGCCCTGCCAAAATACCTATGCACTTTTCCAGATCTTTATATGAAATGGTGTCTTTCAAGGCTGGCTGGTTCTTGCTTTTTCTAACTCTGTCTGACATACTGTAGAGCTGGCTTTTATCCAGAGATGTAATGGTGCCTTACCATTTCCCAGGAAGTCCATGGAAGATTTCACTGTAATGTTTGTATATACCTTGAATTCCTGGACGCTACAGTTTACCTATCTTTCAGATCTCCTTCGTGTGTCTTTCTGTTTATTAGCTTATTTGTTTGAATCTAGCTAGGGGTTTAGCTAGATATACATTTTCTGTGACCTAGGTGGCCTAGGTGACCAAAAATACGCATTCTATGTTTTTTTTTTTCAATCATCCAGTCAGTTTTACTGTCCCTTAAAGACTCAGGGCTGAAGCAGAACTGGAGTGTTTTACCCCAGTTCATGGGAAAGAGGATGTGTGGTGCCCCTTTAAAAATAGGGAACACAAACACAGCAAGTTCTTTTGTTCTCTCTGGTCTCCTGAGCAGGTTGCTTTAGGCAGGTCTCCAAATCACAGCCTGAGAGACTGAGGTGGCACAGGGAGAACCTTTTCTGTTCTCCCCAGGCTTTGAAGAATTTTGCAATGCCTTCACTGCTTCTGCCACCTGCCATTTTTTGGGAGGGTGAGGAAGAACCCACTTCACCAGTTCCATCTGCTGCCCACAGCTTCTCCATCATGCTGGGAACTTTGTACCCAGAACTAGAACTTTGTTCTAGAACTTTGTACTAGAACCCTCTCTGCAAGTTCTAGCTGCTAAGGGGGAATGGGTGCTACAACATCTTGGAAGTTTATTTCTGAGGCCTGGCAGCATTGACTCATTTTGGACAAAAATTAGTTCTTCCATGTTTTTGTTTTGTCCCTGTTCTGCACTGGTTGTTGTTTGGGGGAGGAGGGAGCTCTGGACCTCAGAGGCTCAGCTGCTGTGATGTTTTCCTTTGTTCTCTCTTCTTGGCCGCACGGTCCAGAGTATGGGGCTTCTCTGCCACGTTGTCTTTTTCCTCTGGGCCAACATGCTGCTATGCTGGCCACCATCCTGGGAGTAGGGAGGGGGCTTCTGTGCCATCTTGTTTTCATTGTTCCCAGGGGACCATGCATCTCAGCACCTTTGTATCTAGGAGTTTTTACTGTTATCTTGGTTGTTGCTATTTTCTTCATAGTAAACTATTTTTTTGTCACTTATATCTTCTCACATCTGTCTCTCCTTATTGGTGAAAGAGGAGTGGTTAAAGCTAAAAAGGAGGTAACTCATTGTGGAGTCTTCACCTTGCATAATTGTTTTAAACTAAGACAGGTCTGCTATTCCTCTGATGATTTTCTACCACTCCCCACCTATGCTGAGCGTATTTTGTACAAGGCGGTTTTTGCCACATGAGAACAAAACGCATGTGTTGCAAGAACAGGCATAAAGACACAATGATGACTAGGAATTCTTTATCTGTCTTTTCCTGGGTTGCTGACCATCTTACTCTAAGCTTGATGTAATATTTTACCAAATCTCCCTGCTTAACTGGAGCTATGTGCTTGACCAATGATATGGGATCTATTTTAACACCTAAATTGTCAGACAAGTCTTTGATTAATGGAGCTGTAAATAGCAATTTGATCTAAACCAATGTTGTATACTGCCATATCCTTCAGTTGTTCCACTGGTTATACTCAGCTTACCTGATGATCCATTTCTGTTGGTTACCTTAAACTTTGTAGTGAACATATCTGAAATATCTTGCTTACTGTAAAAGACTGTTCTGTGTGAACAGTTTGTTCATTAAAACCTTTACTTTTTTCTAATATCATTCCCTGATTCAAGGCTAAGGTCCAGTGACCTTGCAGGCTTGGTATTTGTCTGTTCTGACTTTTTTCATTTGCATTGCTGAAGAACATGAGGCTTCACAGTTCTGTGTTTTCCAGTCACACACTCCCTATGTCCCCTGACCCCCAGGTCTAAGCATATCTTTCAAATGGTGTGAAAGTTTGCTCCAGGAAAGTAAATTTTTGATCCACAGGATGTGACCTGGAGTGTTTCCTTTTCCATTTACATCAGAGTTATACGAATCCTTCTGATAAATCACAGAGCTTTCAGTGATGAGAAGAATGAAATTGAGTTACATGGGTTTTACCTTTTTTTGCTAACACTATTAATAGACTATAGAAAAACCTTATCTCATGGGGCTCCAATCCTACAGGGTCCTTCCTCTCACTGTCTTTATAAAGCAGTAACTTTGCATGCTTGTCAAATTTTGTGAAAATCAAATTCAAGAGCAGAGGGATTAGGAAGTAAAGCAGCAACAGGAGCCATAGTAAGGGCTTCTTATACCTATAAATGTATGTAATGTAAATATATATGTAATTTTAAGACATATGGAGAGACTTGGAAAAACATGTTGTGGTACGTATTTTTATATTGATTTTTTTCTCAGTTACACGAATATCACAGCTAATTCTGTTTAAAATTCTATATTTACAATCTGGATTTTTTTGTTTGCTTAGTTCTTTGAGGGCTTGGGGTTTTTTTCTTTTTGTAAAATCCACTGTAAACCTCATTACCTCAAACCTCAAAACTGTTAAAAGATTGCTTTAAAATTTTTTGTGCAAGTCTCTCTACTAATTTATATATTAACACTACATTCTTCAAATGATTATGCTCCTTTGCTTTAAATGCAATAGTTCTCTGACAGAGAGTATATAAAATAAATGTGCCACTTAATCAGGAATGATAAAGACTGCATAAATTAATGACATTAAATCCAAACTACTCTCTTTTGGTGAAGCTTAGATGGGTATCTTCCCAAAGTGGTCTCTTTTCTACACTGAGGAATTGAGCTACCAGGAAAAATATCCTTTGCTTCAGTAGAGTTTCATTCTATGATGGATGAGCTTTGGCTACTAGACAAATTCCTACCCAGGAACTCCTTCACTTCCCCTCCTTCGTGGGAAGGAAGGACAAAACTGGCAAAATAAATGAATAAGAAAGTTTCTGAGTCCAGATAAATGAAAAAAAAATAAAAATTGTCATATCTGCTGTGGACAAAACAGACATGAACTTGGGAAAATTAACTTTTTTTGCATATAGGCACTTGAGTACAAATTTGGTAAAAAAACATAAAAAAGCTGTTCATGTGTAGTGTGCCAACAAGGTTTAAATTACGAGTTCTCATCCATCTGTTAGCTGTAGAAGAAATGCACCTCAAGAAGGTAACACAATGCACTAGTATAGGAGTAGTCTGTCTATTCCTTGAAAGCACTGAGAATATATGTAAATGCAAATGTTCTTCATTGACTTTAGATAAGTGTTTATTGAAATATCCGGCAGCTAAGTTTTTTTAATAACACAATCGCCAGAGCATACAGAAAGGAAATGAAATATATCAAAGATTTTTAGCCAGTTTCCATTACTCCCTGCCTTTAACCCTTGGTTTACATAATCTTCTTGTGCATATTAGTCATAAGTCCTGTCCTTATGAAAGTGAAGTTCTTGATTAAGCAGAAAAATGAGACAGCTAAGGAGATGATATGTTTGGCAATTTGAATGCTTCCTTTGGAGAAAAAAAATATATTTGAATACATTTACTATAATGAAATAAATATTTCTTCAAGGATAAAGGATGGACTCCATTAACAAGAGTATCTTTCATACAATGAGAGGCTGAGCAAGCTGGGAGTGTTCATCTAGAGAGGGAGAGTACTAAAAGGAAATCCCATCCATGCATATCACCATGTAATGCAGTGTAGAAAGGAAATAGCACTGAGAATATTTTCAGCGGTGCCCAATGACAGAACAAGAGGCAATAGCCACAAACTGAAATACAGGAGAACCCCTCTGAACACAGGAAAGAAAAATTTACTTACCTCTTGCTATTAGCATACTTTTAAAAGTTGTTCTTATTGTCTGACACAACACTGGCCAGTTTCAACTCTAGCTGATCTTTGGGCTTTCATGTCTTCTTCCTCTATATATCAACCACAGTTTTATTATGAAGTTCAACTTCACTTCCAAAAATCATGCAAATTCATTTTCCACTTGAGCTCCAAGTTCCCTGTTAAGCCAAGCTGGTCTTCTGCCCGATTTCTTGACTTAAGACACTGTGGAATTGCCTGCTCCCATGGTTCTAAGAAATATTTCCTAAAGACTGACCAGCACTCATGAACTCCTAAGCCCTCAAAATCAGATTCCCAGGGATACTCTAATGAATGCTCCCTGAACAGACTAAAGTTTGCTCTCCTGAAGTCCAGTTAAGCAACTCTGTTGTCCTTTTACTCTTTACTGAAAAAATTTTAAAGTTACTCATTTGATCATTTCAAGATCTCCATGGCCAAGGCAGCCACCCACCAGCACATTCCCCTTGAGTCCTTCTCTATTTACAAACAACATACCCTAAAAAGTTTATTTCCTGGGTACTTTTGACAAGAAATTATCTTCATCAACAAACTTGAAGTATTTCCAAGACTGGCTTTTTAAAGAAGCATGATATTCCTGGTTATGCCCGGAAAGTTTAAATCTTCCAGAAGAACAATTGTCACTGATCCAGAGATTTCTCCTAGTTGCCCGTAGAAAAATTCATCAGTGCTTACATTTTGGCTGGGCAGTCTGTAGTGGACACCCTCTAAAATTCTCCTTTGCTTTCCATTTCTCTAATGTACACCCAGAGGCTCTCAAACACGTCATCACTAACTATAATGTCTGTACAATCAAACCTCTCCACTAAGTACAGTGCAGTGCAAGACCTCCAGTTCACCTTTCCTGTCTATCCATCCTGAGCAGAAGATAGACCCCCCACACCAGGGTGGTCCCCCCACCTCGGGGGACTCATTCCACCAAGTCTCCATAATATCAATGATATCAGTTCTGCAAGCTGACCAAGGCTTCCAGTTCATTCTCTCCATGGATTTTAGTATAAAGCCCAGGTTCTAGTTTAGATGAGAAATGACACCTTGAGACCATCTAGTTCAACTTCACTGATTAGAGCAGGCTGTCCAGGACTGTGTCCAGTTGGGTTTTAAACACTTCCAGAGAGAGAAACTCCTAAGCCTGTCTGGGCAACTGGTGCTCTGACCACCCTTAAAGATAGACTGAACAATTAAAAAGTGTTTAATGGGTTGAAATTTAAAAAATCCAAATGCTGGATTCTGCATTTAGAATGGAGTAACATGAGACACAAGTATAAATGAGGAGAGGAGAGGAGTGGCTGAGTCATTAAAGAAGACTGACTGTCTGAAACACATGCATACATTTTGAAATGTTCATACATGAAGTGGTAGGAAATAACCGGTGAGACATAACCTGTTGTTCTGGTTTCATCCAGGACAGGGGTTAACTCCTACAGCAGCCAGGAGGGACATGGCCAGAATGCTGGGCTTCATTGATACCACCTCATGCCGTGCACAGAGAGGATGGAGGGGAGTTAAGTTTTTTCTGTTTTGCCAAAGTGTGAGGTTGGGTGGTACAGAGTCCCGTGTGGTGAGCAATCATGTGTGAATCATATGCTTATCTTGTACATCTTAAGCACTGTGCTTTTTATTGCTGCTTTTTATTTCATTGCTGTTTCTAGTAAGTTGTTTTTATCTCAATCTGTGATATTTACCTCTTTGTGCCTCCCATTCTCCTCTCCACCCTGCTGCTGAGGGAGGGGACAGGGAGAAGCCAGAGTGCAGCGTAGCATTGGGGTGTTTCAGTGGGAACACTAAATAGGAGAATTCCATGACTGAACTACACCTGTCCTCATTCAGATGCTCATATGAGAGCTGGAGTCTTCACTCTGATGCTGAATGTGGGGCCTAAACAAACCATTTTTAGTATAGGCTTGTTTAGAGGGAAAATGCTCCCTTACATTCAGTTGAAATAAGTTGCAGAAAAATTTAGAAGAAACAGCAAGGTGTCTTCAATGATATTAATTACTGGCAAAACTTAATTTCTTTGGAAGCCTCAAATGTTCAAGTTTTGTAACCAACTCACACACCATATCATTTTTCCCTCACTAATATACAAAGGTATCATAAAAACCCAAGAAATTAATTCTGTGTGTAAGTGTTTGTGAACAGAAATTGTGGGACACCAAATCAATTTTTCTGTAATGGAGTTAATGTATAGATCAGCATACTTGGGTGATGCGAGGTATAGGTAGAGGGAAGATGAGAAAGCCTGGGCTTGAATTCATTTGTATCACTACTAACTGTTGCTTAAAATCTGTGGAAGACCTCCTCATTATCATAAATGCAAAAGAGGAAGAGCAAAGATTTGAATGCTTTTAATTTTGGCAAAACATGTGAAAGTCTCATCAGGGAAAAAAAAATTCTCAAACTGAACCCAAATCCCTGTAAAATCCATACATCCCTTTTGGACACGGAATTTCTATCTAACACCTGTCTGTAAGATGTCTTATTTTGTGGGGCAAAATTTCACTTGAAATATCTATTGAAATGATAAAGAAGTAAGCCAGTGACACAAAACTTAATGCATATTTGAATTTCTTATTTATTTTCATTTTACCCAGAGGGCAGATTTAATGCAAGCAGACAATGCAAACAGAAGTATTCAAAGGAGTCTCTATTGTAAAGTTGCATGGGATTTCTGAGATATCTCCCCTGGTAAATTATCTTTCTTGGATCTAATTGAAATTCAGCAAACATAAGTTATTATTTTATTTTGAAGAAAATAACTGCTGAAGGGAAAAAAATCAATAGAGACTTCTGGGCAACAAGAAAATGTGCAATTGTTATACTATTTGATTTTAAATTAAAGCTTTCATCTTTAAAGGATTTGTTGAACTGTAGAAAACACATATGGATTACAGGGAATTAATTTATGAAAAATGCAATTTCTGAAGCCTCTTCATTATTTTTACACACTTGCCTGCAGTTTCTTTTAGCTGTATCCCTCCTGTGTTAGGGTAGGCAGCAATGGCCAGAAGGCTCTGCAGAGCACTATCATAAATGAAAATGTTATATCTCAGAACTGTTTGAATATACATTGAACCAAACATACTTGGTTTGGGAAATCTGTATTTAGTCATTTGCAATTGTCTCTATGTAACTATTGCAACTTTTAAACTGACATCCTTCCATTTTATGGTATTAAAACTTTGATTTCATGACCTATATATTGTCTTAAAACGCAGTAAATGATTGTAAGGAAGGCTACAGACTGAACTATTACATCCTTCATTAGCCTATAACTTTTTGTTAAAGGATCTAAAATAAGGACTTTTAACAATTAAAATAAGCACTTCTTGTTACTGGGAAATACAATGTCAAAATCATCTGTGATCAGTGAATTAGGGAAATTAATTTAGAGTAGAATACTCATGCAGACAAGCAGACAAGTGATTTTTAATGCAGAACAGAGTGTATTTTATTAAGTGTGGAAGAAAGACACTTTAGGCACTGAAATTTCACTGCTGGTGTGCAAGCAAGTTGCAATTTTTTTTATGAGCCTTAGCCTGTACATTAGTACAAAGAAAGCAGAAAGCAGTATGATATGACTGTTAGTTCTAATCTAATAGTTTCTTCAGCCTGATTGAAAAAAAAAAGTCCAGCCGACTAAAATTATAAATTAATTTTAAAATGTTGTATGAATACTTTTTCTGCTCACATCAATAGAAAAATTATTGTTGATTTCAAGAGGCCTTGTAATTCATGTATCATATGGTAAAAACATAGATAGGCAACATTGGTGGGGTTTTTTTAGTTCCTGAAAGCCTGAAAACCACAGAAAATAATAGTTGTTTGAGGAAGTGACACTAAAATATCATGTTAAGATGAGAATATGAAATATATATTTTTTAAAGTGTGTATACGTATCTGTGTTAAGGTAGTCTATAAGAGCAAATTTTAGGCTAATATCTCAAATTTTCATAGAAACAGAATATCTGTTCTTAAGATTATATGATAATTGAAGTTTTATTAAAAGGTCAGTGACTTTGTATTTTCTTTATCAAATTGACTATTGTTTTTAAAGTAGTTATGGAAAATAGAATATACTCTTTGTCAGAGGTTACATTACGTATACATTATAGTATATGTTATAGTTTACATTAAGTGTAGGTTTAAAATAAGGAAAATCTTTCTGCTGCAAATAGAGTGATTTAATAAAAGGGACTTCCATATCAATATTCCTTTTATACCAAAAAAGGCAAGGGCTTCATTTGGTGTGTTTTCAGGAGATGAAACTCAGGCCTATAGGTGTTATTAATTGGATACCACTATTACTTTTTTCAGATGGTTAAATGAAATTCCCCCATGGATGTTGAGGTCATCCAAGCAACAATTGCAAAGCATGTGATCCAGGTGGCAAATTACAGGCTCAAATATTAAATCATGATTCTAATAGCAAAAGTAAAACCACAGTGAGGACTTTGTGATCAAGCCATGTACTGGTATAAATTAGGCTCAAAAATTCTGCACAGCAAATAAATCTCCAAATAATTAGTTCTCTTTTTCCATGAAAATAAGTGAGTAGATGGAGGACTGGAATTCTGGAGTAATAATTTGTATTAGGATTTGAAAATAAGGATTATAAGGAAAGTGTAAAAGAATCTTATCTATAAATGCATAAACAGAATTTATTTAATATATTGATACTGCTAAGATTAAAATATGGTTTTATACAGCACTTGATTTTTCATTTCATAAAAAGATTTTCTTAAAAATATATTATGAGAAAAATAATCCTCATTGTCTGGTTTGGCTTTTTTTTCTTATTTATTCTCAATTTTTCATATACAGACTCTCCTTTAAAGTTGCACAATACAAGAGGCTTAGATTGGCAGAAGTTTACATTAGCAATGAGGCCATACTTTGCACAGAAGAAAATCTGACTGAAGACTTCTACCTTGAGAGATTTTGGAGAAAACTATAATCCTCTTCTTAAGCCTGAAGCCTTTTCTCTTTCACAGTTCTGACGTGAGAATTCAACCTGATGTCTCTAAACCATAAGAATTAGGAAAAAAACCTCAGAAAACCCGTAATACCTTTCTTACTTACAAGTGCAATACCAACAGCTGATGGATGTCTTGTGTACACTTCATGTGTTGTGTATTTCTGCCTCCTGAAAAAGCAAAACATAACATAATTTTACATAATTTAGGAAAAAATATAAAATTATGGAGATTTATTGAAAATTCCACCCAATTGTGCAAAAGCAGCCCACCAGGCTAAACACTGTCTATTTTTTCTTGGCAGATTTTGCAAGTGCTCAGATATATTTTTATATAAGAAATAAGGAAGGTAAATTTCTGTGCAATTAACCACCTTCTTACACTACATACATGTCCACAGTTTGCTTTACACTAAGGCATTGTCATAAGAAAGTCTCTGTTATGTTGATTTCTTCCAGCTATTTTTTACTGTTGTCTGATACCAATTGCCTCTGGGGACAAGGTATAGTCCTGTTGTTATGAAAAATTCTGTGCACATACAGTTCTGAACACTGCAACAGGATTGCAATGTACACTTACTCTTGAATCGTTGTTCCAAGTGGACATGGATTAGTTGTAGCTGCAGGGAACCATAACAGTGCCATAATGTACTTCCTATTAAATTTAATTGTTTGACAGAATCCCACACCAGTGGTTTATTCATTCCTAGCAACTAGACTGTCAGGAGTAAATGAGGTTCTGTCTTTGCATATCTAGTAATAAATTATAGTACTTCTTATTGAAGATGGATAAGGTAATAAAAAATAAGAAAGAGTAAAGCATGTACCTCAGCAAAGCAAAAAACCATATAAATGAAGGAAACAGGTATAATTTGTTGGCAACAACAGTAACACACTATCAAGCGCAAATTGTGCTATTTTTTAAAAAAAGTGACATAGGACATATATTTCTCCTTTGACAGTGTTCTTCAGGAATGGTCTTCTTCAGTCTGATAGGTAAGAAGTTGAATGGTAGAGGGTGTCAGTATTGCAATATATGCATGGAAAGTATTTTGGGGATACCTATTCTATTTGAAAATTATGTAGATGTAGTTCATGGTTTTCATGCTGTTTCTGATACTTGTTTCAAGTCTTGGTTTTAAGTTTCAGAGGTAGTGATGGATACAGCTGTGTATGAAATGCCAGACTTTAGAATAAGAACTGAAGTGTGATAGCAGCCATTCTTCAATAGGTTGTCTCTTAGGTTAGACAGTGCAGGTGTCGGAAAAAAGGTGAAAGCAGCAACCTGACATTTTGTTTTTTCCATCTCTAAAACCTCAACCAGTCACATTCCAGTAAGAGAAGCAGTTCCAAAAACCTGCTCCAAACAGAAAGTGGTTGAACTTTATTACCAAATGATTTGCATTGAGACTGAATTAAATGTATATAATATACTCATCCTCTGAGTCTAGTGTCCACATATTTCTGTCTATGAAATGCCTTCAATAAAAAGTTGGACAACATTATTCTCTGAAATACTCCTCCATAGAGGAGCCTAGGTAGGCACTGGAGAGATGGCTTCAAATCTTTTCATTAAGGACTTAGAACTGCTGCCTATATCAAAGCCAAATCCTATTCCTAAAAGTCTATGATGGCTGCTCAGGCTACTTGACTACTGTTTGTAATATCCTTTACATGTTATTACTGGGTTTTTTGAGAAGCAGCTTCCCAGAAGCTGACTTCCTCCACAGAGGAATATCTTTAAGACGATTAATCATCTTGTAATAGGAATATCCACTAGAAATTTCTGAAATAAAATATAAATTGCCATTCTTTGTTTTTAATGGGCACAACTCCTGAAGCATGAATTAGTCATCCTCACACAAATTAAAATATTGCAGTGGACCAATGCACAGTGACAGAATAAAAAGTTAAAAACCTAGAAACTGAAAATTAGAACTCATTTGTATTTACAACGTCACAACAAAACATTCTTTGGTTAAATACGCAAATTCAAGATCAATTGCAAATATATGTTTACTTTCTTGCTAGCTGATAGAACTTACAAATTATTCCAAACCTAAAACCCTCTTTGTCTGCTTTTTGAAAAAGTGGATGAACTATTTAAAATTGCATGAGATCCCTATTTATTTCCAAATTAAATATGTTCTCCATAAACACAAAACACTGTTTCATTCAAGAATTTAATTTTCAAACAAAGGTTACATGATAAATCCAAGAGTATTTTCACAAGTATTCCATAAGGTTTTTGTTCCAGTTTGATTTTTAAAGGCATATAACTTTTTAAAATTACTTTGGACTGAGCTATAAATAATAAAATTATTTAAAATGTGGCAAGAGAACTGCTTCTAAATTTACATTTGCAGTTACCTTGGGTCCTTCAGATGGTATCTAGTCCACCTCTCTATCCAAAGAAAATAGTGTCATTCTTGGCAGGTGCTTGCCTGACGTATTAGAAACATGTTTTGTGATGGAGCTTACACAGTAATGCAACCAGCTTTTTCAATGTTTATCTCTGCACATTGTCATAACATACCAATATTAAAAAAAAAATCCTATTTTAACATTTTCCAAGGTATCTTTGATACCTATAGCTTTAATTATTAGAACTGTTGGTGTCACTGGGAATATTTTCTATACATTTAGAAAAACAGTCAATTCAGGTAGTGAAATGTTTTAGTAAGAACTACTCTGGTTTTCCATTCAGGCATTTTATCATTCATGGAGGATATAGTCTTATTTTCCAATGATGCAGTTTTAAATAGCAATAAAAGAAAATATTGTGAATAAGCAATGTGAACATGCATTTTCCTCATCTGTATGTGTTCAGTTTCACTGATATTAGTGGCAAGAACACAAGCATATTCAGCAGAAGTAAGTGGGAATAGCCACATTGCCTTCTCTGTAGCTGGACTTGCTCATCACAAATAGCAATTTGGCCTATTGTCTTCTAAATAAGAAAATGTGTCTTTTCCACCATTCTTAATCTTTTTAAAGTGTGCCTTCTTGTTGAAAAGAGACAGAATTTTTGTTTATCAAATATGTTGGCAAAATAAACATTTTTTTCAGCCTTTGTTACAAAAATAAAACTTAAAAATATGTAGAGATTTTTTTGAAAATAAATAAATATATAAGTAAGTCTTTAAATCCTTGGACATTTTGAATGACAACTGTGTATTCAGGTCTCACTGTGTAAATATCTTCCATGCATAGAGATAGCAGAGGCTTGGTGTTTGATCTCACAGGATATTTACTTTAGGGAATGCTGATTTATACCTTTAGGCTTCTCCATTAATTGCTAAGGTAGATAAATTATGATGTTAGATGTAAACATCTGTACACTTATGAAATGTAGATATATAACAGTACTTCAGCATCCAGAAAACTATGCCAATCACTGAAAGATACACAAAATATTTTGTGTGTCTACTCCGGGACATGACATTTACACAAGGAAAAGCATCGTAATTTGGCATTAAAGTATATGCAGACATCAAAACAAACCAGTATAAAATCTCTGGGAAAAGATTCTCTCAGAAATGTGACTTTCAGGACCATCTGAACCTGCACAGTGGGGAGAAGTCCCATACATATAACTCCTCTGACAAGTGGTTTGTGCATAAACTTACTTTTGATGAAACATCTTATACAGCTACATGATAAAAATAGTTTTGACAATGTTAGGTCTATGAGTCATCTACATGAATTTTCCTCTCATACCCCTGAGACAATGAGGAAAAATGGAAGAAAAACAGTAGAAATGGAAGTAATTGGAGAAATAAAATACATAAGGAATTGCTCATTAGCCTTTATTGAAAATTAAAATAGTGATGGAAATTGGTTTGATAACTTTGAATAAAAGTGACCTGACTTTACACTGTCTTAAATCTGGGCTTGTGTGCTACAGAGAGTCTCAAGCTAAGCAGTGACAGGAATTGCTCCTTGTATATTAGTCCTGCAACCTTGAACTTTTAAGTAGACTGGGAAAAGCAATTTGGAACACTGTATAAATTACAAAATTTTACTAGAAACTGCATACTGTGAAACAGATGCTTATTTAAAAGTTACCTGATTGTTCTCTTCAGAGAATAATTTCAAGATTAATTCTATTCATCTGCTTCAACAATTCAGCAGTTTCATCTTCCCATTGTCTGGTCTGTATTATGATTCTGCTCCATAATAAAAAGAAAAAATTTGTTGCTAGAAGATTTCTAAGGCAAAGATATCTGCATCTCTTATTCAGCAAATAAAAAATGTTGAGAAAAATAATTGCAGCATCCTGAGAGGTAGTAGTTCTTTAATAGCAATATTTTAACTTCACTAGAGACTAAGTGAATGTCAAAAATTTTACTTTACTGTCAAATTCAGTTTCCTCATCAGTTCTTAAGATCCTAGGGAAATGTCAAGTAAATCCAACACAATTAGAGGTATCCTTGACTGAAAGTCTATTTTCCCTGAAGAAGTTATTAAAAGAATATTTTAGAGGCAGTTTGCTCAGTACCTGTGAAGAATTGATAGTTTGTACTTCCCATGTTCTTAAACTGAAGGGGAAAAAAAAGGAAAGAAAAAAAGAAAAAGAAATAATTGCTCTTGGCAATGAGAACCTAGAGGCTGACACCAGCAGAATGCAACATGATGTGGATGCAAGAGTGTAAGCATGCTTCTTTAATCTATAACCATATTTAGGTAAATTATTTGCAGCTAGCACATTAAAGCATCAATGGCATAGATACCTGCAATTCTACTACTCGAATATGCTTTTAAAATGTGGAAACTAAGAAAGTATTTTCTGATTAAATCAGCTTTTTAAAAAACATTCTAATACAGAATTTGTGCTTATATTTTATAATTATTGTGATGGCATGGCATATATAAGATATATTTTTTCATAGTTTCCCTGAAGAATGTTGTGATTTAGGTTGAGATATAGGTTATGATTGTGTCTTTGTCCACGGCAGGGGGGTTTGGAACTAGATGATCTCTAGGGTCTCCTCAAACCCACACCATTCTATAATTCTGTAATTCTATGTTACGACTTCAGATAGCAGCGTGAAACTGTTTTATCCTGAGATTTAGGTATCCTAATCATTCAATTAAAGGAATTCCTCTAAAGGGCATTGGGCAGGTTAGCTGATATGCAAAGTAATATCAAAAAATGGGTCATCATAATATTGTCAAAGAAAAAGATATAATTTAAGATTTGCTATTTCCACAGAAAATAGACAAAACCCAAATCAAAAGAAACTGAACCAAAACATGAAACCCCAGGTAAAATAACTGGACCCCCTCCCTCACCCTGCAACCCTTGTCTAAAGCATTATTAAGGTATTTTGTAGGCCAAAGGTAGCTTGATAATATATAAAATGGGTTTCATTAATTACTTCGGCAAAGAACTGTTAAGTAAGATATTTTAACTAGCAATATTTTTTCAAAAAGAATCCATAATTGAACTCTGCTTCTATTCTATGTAAGCCTACATATGTACAACTTTATTTTTGTAAATATTCAGGTTTAACTCAGGTGGACTATACACAAAATAAAAGGAGTAAGAGGTTCTTTGACCTATATTTGATGAATAAGTAGAAGTAGAGGTAAATTGCAACAATCTTATACTAGTAACGTAAGTCACATGTTAATAGTGAGAAATCTTTTATGACTACTCTTACTTAAACTTCTCCTTGCTTCGCCTCGCCTCGCTCTGTCCTTGTCATTCTAACACATTGAATCACAGTAACAAACATGCCAGGTTAATAGTTCCATACTTAAAACAATTTCCCTGTAGTTTAATTGTGGTTATTTCCCACAGTAGTGGACAAGATAGCCCTAATATATTTTTTCTTTATTTTTGTTCATTTATTTGTTTGTTTTTTAATTAAAACAAGTTAAAACAATTTAAGAAGTGTGTGTAGCGGGTGTGCTTGCAACTGATATTCTTTTTAAACCTGTTCCTTTCCAAAAGTGAAAACCTTTTGAAGAAATAATGGAACTTTTTTTAAATAACAGGAACAATTCTGCTGCCTGAAATTGTTAATGAATTACATGCTTATTGCCAGCTTGGATAAAAGGGCTCCACATAGCACAAGCTTTCATGCTGTAGTGATTGCAGAGAAGTCACAGTGATTTCACAATTGATATTTGGAGCTTTCAGATGAGAAACTGCGTAGCACCAGCTCCAGCATCACGTTTTTACCTCTAAGTTTTGTGGTTTGTTTCCAAGATTTATTTTATGGCATGTGATAATAATTGAATTGGATGATAGAGTGTAATGATAAATTCACAGTCTATGCATTAATGTAGGACTCTGTATTCTTATGCATCTGCAGAATTCTGCAGTACGGATCAACTACTCTCATTCTTTGTAGAAAGAGTCTGAAAAAATAGAGAAACAAACATGCAAACAAACAAAACCCCCTAAGACTTCTTCACTCTAAAAAAAGTGTATAGGCAATATATAATACAGAACAATTGGAATTTCATTAGGTAGAATTAATGTTTAACCTCTTGTATGTGGGTTTCAGAGGCATCCATATAACTAAGAGTTAAATGAGACATTAAACTATTAGAAATCAGATGTTTTATAATTGAATAATTATTTGAAAAGTCTAATAAAATATTTTTGCCACCTGCCATATCTGAAACTGCTAAACATACCACGAACTGCCAGTATTTGAAAAGTTTACAACATTTTTATGTGTATTACAATATTTTTTTTTTCAAATTTTGTTCATGTGGAGAATTTTGCAAAGGAAAGGAGGGGCCATTAGTTTTGATTAACAGATTGTGTATTTGTTCCCTTACATCACCTGAATTAAAATATTGTGATTGCAATTTAATTTTAATGAATTATTGACATTCTGTTAAAGTTGGAAGCTGGAAATGCTAACGGATTTTAAATGAAGCAGAACAAGGGCATTAGTTTATATTCAAATTAAGTTCAAGCCTTCCCTTCCCCTCCTCTCCCTTGGCAGAAGTAAGTACTCAACAGAAGTAAGGCAATCCCTTTAATTCTTTTGTCCAGCTGAAACTTATATCTATTTAACATAAGTCTGTTACAGATTCTATGTTTAATCTTCTATGTTAAAATCTCTTTATATATTTCCTGATTTCCTAGTTGATACTGAAAAAGTCTGAACCTGAAACTCTGATCCTTATCCTTACAAGAAACCAAAGAACTAAACACAATATATTTTCATGGAGGCCAGCTCTGAATTTTGAATCAAGGCCTTGATCCAGAGCCCTTTAAAATTATGTTGCCAAACAGTCCATTGGAAAATAATTAATCTGAAACCCAGGAAATAATATCTAAGAAATTATAAATAAGGATAAAAAGTAAATCCCAAAGTAAGGAAAGGGTTTTCCTAAAACATCCATGGAAAATAAAGAATACTGAAAATTTTTCCAGTCTTGTTTGTTTAGCTGATCTTGGAGTGGAGACCATTCTGCAGCAGCAATGACTTGCTTTCCTGCCTGGTGGAACAGAGTATATCATGCCATCAAAAGGTCATTCACTGTTATGTCTAAGATTTTAGGTTATTTTTTGAGGATTTTCTAGAAGCCAGAAAGTTAGCTAGTTTGTCAAATAAATTGGATCAAATGTTGTGAGAATACCATAATGGAGATTACTGAGCTATCTTTTAAATAGTAGCTCCATTCCAGGGTAGTACTGTACAGCACCATGTACAGATATTAATCTAGGTCCCTAGGAACCAATACAATTTCCCTCCAAATGTCTACAAAGTATCTATTTCAATTGATTAAATTTCTAATTTTGTGTGTTTATTTTTGTACTTAACAGCTTTTAGATGTTTTGTGCAGCACTTCGTATTTGGGCTCAAACTTGGTAGTGGATAATCTAAATCCATTAATGGTAAATAGTTATCTGATAATAATTTAAAAGTTATAATGACACCGGTATCAAATTATGACTGTAACAGTTCTGTTACTTTTTATATGGGTAGTGAAGGTTCACAACTAAAACTGTATGCATATTCCTTTAATGATCACAGGCTAGGAGAAGTAATCTTTCATTCATAAAATATGCATCAGGCCTTGACCACTTCCCTAATGGTATCTCGTTATCTATTTGAAGATATTATGAGCTTAAAATTCAAATTATAAGAAATTAAAATAAAATACAAGACTATTGGAGAAACTGTGACCTAATTTAAGTGAAATTGAACCCAGGATTATTTGTGGAAGGGACTAAAAGTAGTGGAATAGACACTAGAAACCTTGCTATGTATTTAGGTCTGTTCTAGAAGAAACCTCTGACACTCAATACTCTGAAGGAAATTACTCCAACTTGAAAATAAATCCACTCCATTCAGGGTTGTGAGTAAGGAAGAGGGCAGTGGCAAGATGTTGTTTGCTTGTTTAACTTTAAAATACAGTTATTTCACCAAATATCCATAAAATGTGTAGGTCACAGTCTGAGACCTTTTCACTCATTCCTGGTCAGATAACAAAAAGCTGACAAAATCATCCCAATGTTTAAAGGACCTGTGTTAACTTTATTCAATCAGTGCTCATTTTCTGCATCCCTAGCTATAAAAATTTTACAGCTATTCTGTCTATAAAAAGATGCCTAATCTTTCTTTTTCTCTTAACCTAGGTCTCAATCTTTTTGCATAATAATCCCTCTCCAAACTTTAAATACATACATAAAAACTTTTAATATATACATAAAAACCCAACATATCCTTTTTGGGACTGGGGCATCCCTACTAACTCAGTTATTAAGGAACTGGACTTCAGTTTATTTATTTAAATTGACAACTGGAAACTTGTTTGACATTTCTTCTGTGTTCTTCTCAACACAATGAAAAAATTGAGATTTTGATATGTAAGCATATCATTAGGTGTAATTTTATGCTTGTGAAAGACTGTATGTCTACATAAAAAAAAGAGATAAATGTTCCAGAAATATCCAGTGTGAAAAAAAAAACCCTTGTGACTAATTGCATTCTAACCTGTATTTAAATTTCAAAAGATGCATATTGCTGGCTATCCTGATATAAATAAAAACAACTAAAATTCTACCATGTGTACAGTTAAAATACCTCAAGTCGTGATAAATCCCCCAAAGTTTCCATCTCATTTGGTAGCCATGGAAATTATATGTATTTTGGTAGATGGATCACACTGTGTTCTGGTGCTGTGTTTTCTTTCTGGGGAGTGATGTTTCTTTTCTTTTTATGGTTTGTTAGTTTATTTTTTTTTTAATTTATTTTTATTGCTGTTGTATACTAAGCTTAATAATGACAGCTAAGGCATCTCTAAAGCATGCTTCTTTTTTTCTCATGAAGTGCTTCTTTTCTTTTTACTCATGAAGAGTGCTATTAACAAGGTCAGAATTAGCAATCTGACAGGGACATAAGATCTTTTTTTATATATTTCAGAAGAAGGAAATGCTAAAAGGCAGATTTTTTACCATGGCAATGAAGTGGGTTCACAAGGACTGTTCCAGAGTATGACTGCCACCTTGAGCTCTTCATTAAAAGAATAACAGAATATTTAGACAAAGCAGTGATGCTTCCTCAAATAAGGCTCGAAGATGTTTGCCAGTTTACATATTTACCAGTTCTTTGTCTGGTGAGTTTCTTAACAGTGCAGTAATCATAAAACCAACACGAGTGCTGCAATAAGGGGGCTATAAATCAAAAGGGAAAAAGAAGGACCATTACCTCAAATTCCTGCAAAGGACAGAATTGGCATGTACATATTGGCAAACAAATACAAACACTAACACAACAATAGCACTGCATAACATTTGGCTGCATTTCATAGGTCTTCTAAAAGTTGATGGTTTTCTTTCGTGACAGCATTAGTCTTTGTAAGTGTTAGGTACCTTACACTGCTCCTACATTTGTCAAATGTGTTTGCTGCTTCAAAATCTATGTTACAGTCTTCTGGAAAGTCTCCTCATATGGCAGAACTAAAAAATTAAAATTAATAATAATAAAAAAACACCCCAAAACCTTCAACCAATAAATCATTGACTATATTGTATACAGAAACATGCTCTTTGCTCACTGTGATGTGATATGCTCTTCATTTCAATCACCTTTATTTCTCCTCAGTAAAAAGTGATGATGGTGGCCATGAATAATGAAACATAGTGTATCTGTTGGAATTACTGGGACACTGCTTGGGTTTCTTTTTGTAGTGTAGGTGTTGGCATCTGCTTGTTGAGGAGATTATGTGTTTATCAGGTCATTGTATTATATACTTCAAAGAAGACACCTCATTTCCTGTTGACTGTATTCAATGAGGCTATTTTCTTTTGTCAGGATGAAAATCAATGTACTCATTCAATACTAAAAATCAATTTGTTCCTTTTAGATTAAACTGCTTTTATGTGCTTCATTGTGTGTAAACAGGCTTCTCACTCCCAAGTTTATCTTATAATTTATGTAAAATTAGGAAGACAAATACCCAAGTTTTGGGAGTTTTCTTTGTGTAATTTTTTTTTTTTAATCTGCTGCATATTAAAAAAAATAAAACTGCTGGAAACGTATAAATATATAAACGTTTCCTTCTGAGGATCACCATTTTAAAATATTGCTTGGATAAAATTCAAGATTAAAGGTTTATAATATACAGAGGAGAAAAGGGTTAGTGCCCAACAAATTACTTCAAAATTGCCTGCTTTACCTTTACATTATATCTCTTTAAATTTTATTGGAGCAAGATATTTGGAAATGTTGTCTTAGTAAATCTTGACTACATTCCCATGAAATATTTTTTAAAATGTGGGATTAGTATATTTCTGTAGAAGGTGTGAACACATTTCATTCTGCTTAATTCACCAATTAGGAAAAATTAAAAAATGTATGTAGAAAAAATGTGAAATATATGTGTAATAATACCACTAACCATATTTAATAGATAAATATAAATAAAATATATGAGATTTCCAGAGCTAAGAGACATGTTTATTAGTTTTGTACAAGAATCACTATTATGCCACAAGGTTATTAGACATTCTGTTTTGTTTTCCCCTCATTCATTGTACGACTGAAAGGAATAATAATAGAAATAATGATGAAGCAATGGTAATACAAGCAATATAAAGCTAGTTATAGTAGTCATGATGTTATAAGAATAATTTTAATTTCTTTTCAAAAGAGTAAAATTATTTTATATTGGTTGTATATCTCCTGATTTATTTCAGAACTTCTACAAATCAGGGATAAGACCATATATCCTAAAAGCGCATGTAAATTATAATGGCATAAAACAGTGATTTCTACAAGCACAGGGGACTATATTTTGAAGATAGAAACTGGTATTAAATACAGAATGAACTGAATCACATGGATTTTAATAAATGGGGAAATATTGCTCCAGGAAAGCCTGAACCCAAATTCAGTGCAGTGCAATCATTCAAAATGAAACATTTTACATTCTTATATATGCAGAGGTAGGAGAAAGAATCTTGGATTCAGTAATAAAGTAAAAAAAATAGTCACTTTCACAGACTGTAGCAAAGATTTGAGATTTACAGGTCTGACTTGGAGAGTCCTTTGATTTAAGATATAAAAAGGTGATAAAAAAAAAAATCAAATAGGGGCACCTAACAGACATATCTCTATGTGGGCATGGAAAAGAGCTGGAGATGCTGGTGAAGGCGGCACAGGACTACACCAGTACCAGGGCTGATGTATCACTGGGCACGGTACCTCTGACTGCAGCAAACGCACCAGGCACAGCAGGGCCACCCAGAACTGGGACTGCAGGGCTGCTTGATGCATCTCACAGAGCTGGGGCTGGCAGAGGTGCTGCCCCTGACTGTGGGAGCTGGGTCTGTCAGCAGGGCAAGCAGCTGGGAAAAGGGCAGATGGCACAGCATGGAGGGATATGTAAACAAAATTTACAGGCTCTTCTCTGAGCTCATGCAAGCAAGAGCTCTCAAACCTCCAGAAGGGCCAGGCAAAGGCTGTGTTCCCTGGATTGCAAATGGACACCTCTGTGGTAGCTGAGGCAGGGAGAGGATGTTAGGACGAAACAGCAGTGTGGCAGTGGGTGACTCCCTGCTGTGGGAAGGCCTCCATCTACTCACCTGATCTACTGTTAGGTAGGCTTGCTGCTTGTAGGGGATTCAGATCTTGCGTGCTGCTCCTCTGGACATCAGACTATTGCTCTTGCTACTTTTCCCCATGGACACAGCAATGGGTTAACCTTGACTGGCTGCCAGATGCCCACCAAGCTGTTCTCTCAGTTCTTCTCACTAGGACAGGGGAAGAAAATAAGACAAGAAAGACAAGGAAATTTCTCAGAGAAATGACAGATTCAAATTTGGGAAAATAAATTTAATTCATTGTCAATTAAAAATAGAAGAGGGTATGAGAAATTAAACCAAAATTAAAGCCAGCTTTCCCCCACCTCTCCTTATTCCCAGGCTCAATTTAGCTCCTTCATTCCCAGCTCTTCTATCTTAATCCCCATGAGCAACACAGAGTATCAGGGAATAAGAGCAATTTCCAGTTCACATCTGCTGCTTCTTCCTCCCCACACATTCCCTCTGCTCCAACATCTGATCCTTTCTGTGGGATACAGTTCTTCATGAGCTGCCCCAGAGTGGGCCCTTTCCACTGGGTTCTGATTTCTGGAACAGACTGATCAGTGTGGGTCTCCTACAGGGTCACAGCTCCTGCCACCCTTCTCGTGCAAATATTCCTCCCCAAAGGCTACAGTTTCTGTCAGAAGCAAGCTCCCTCATTGGGGGTTTATGGACTGCAGTTTTTGTCAAGGTGTAAGGACTTAAAGAGCAAAACAAACTGTCATAAAAACTGTCAAAGAAGGAAATAGCCATAAAACAATCCACCACAATAGGAGCCTAAGCACATATGGCAAAAAGAAAGGTGTTAATACCAGACCTAAATGGAAGTGGACATTTGACAAAATTCCAGTGTGCAGACTTGGAAATTTGTGATAAGTGCAGATAGCAGCACCAGGAAGATTTCAGGCCTGGTGAAGCAGATCTGAGTGACCTCATGACATAAAATTCCCATGGCAAACTGTAAAAAAAAAAAAAAGCTGCTTGCACACATGCCATCCCAAGTTATGGGAACAGCACCAATGCCTGGGACTTGGACTGTATAAAAGTAGCACCTCCAGTAGAACACTCTGAGACCCCCACCACCAATCAGACCAGCGTGAAGAAGGACCAGCAGGACATTGCAGAAGTTCATGTAGTGGTGATATCCTTTGCTTAGTGTCTCTCACTTTTGCTCTCTTCCCTGACCTTTTTCCCCCATTTCCCTCTCTCTCTCATCACACTTACTGTTAAATAAAATTGATACTTTTAATTATGATCTTGTTTGCACCTTAATTCAGGCAGAGACATTCCTTAATAATTGGATCATAACACAAGGCATATCTACCTCCTCTGGCATGGAATCCTGCAGGATTTATCTGCTCTGATGTGATCCTCAGGGCTGCAGGGAGACAACTTGCCTCACCTTCTTCATGCTGAAGGAGAATCTGCTCTGATACCTTGGGGAATCACCTCCTCCTCTGACCTTGGTGTCTGCAAGAATGCTTTTCTGACATTTTATCACTCGTCTCTCTCAGCTGCTGTGTAGGTGTGGGGTTTTGTGGGTTCTTTTGGTTGATTTTTTTTAATATAACTTCATAAATTGTTGTCACAGAGGCAAGCACCAGTTTCACTGGTAATTTCAGCTTTGACCAGGAGCAAGCCTTCATGATGTTTTAGAGTTGGTTGGGACTGGCTTTGTCCAAAAGAGGGGCAACCCCTCATCCCTTCTCATAGAGGCCACCACTGCAGCTCCCCTGCTACCAAAAGCTCAAATTTTCCTATACTTTGTATGAACAATCCATTTCAAATCTCATTGTTCTTTCCTTTTCAAATGATCAAAAGTTTCAGCCACTCTCAGAAATATTTTAAGCTATATATAAATAATGGATCAAGATAGTCAGTGAAACATGATGTCCAGCCAGTGGATTATCACAGCTCCCAGCTGTGAGGGCTTCTCCATGGGAAGGGTCTTGTGGTGTAACAGAGGAGAAAAAGTTGAGTGCAGGACTCCAATGCTGGTCTGAGGGCCTGGCCAACTTGCTGCCCCTGCTCTTCATAGTTTCACAGGATGGTTTGGATTGGAGAGGATCTTAAAGGTCATTTCATCCTACCCCATGCCACAGACAGGGGCACCTTCTACTAGACCAGCTCCTGTTCCACCTAGCCTTGAATAGTTCCAGGGATGAGACAGCCACAGATTCTCTTAGCAACCTGTGCCAGTGACTCACCACCCTCTGATCTGGCAATGCTCCCTCTTGCTCCCTCTTGTTTCATTTCAACATGACTTTAGGACTCTCCAGGTTTCCTCTCCACACACTAGCCAGGATGAGCTGCTTTTGGAGTGACCAGGCAACACCACCTGATAAGTCATACCAGGGTGGAGTGCAATTCCCAAACTGCACACATCCATTGCACTCAGGGGAGGCCTACAGTGAGCTGCAGCTGCAGGTACACGCTCCCACTCTGGTGAGACAAACCCTGCCCCATGGAGACCAGGCAAAGCCCTGCTATGAGGCAAGTTTTCAAGGAAAGCTTGGTGTTGGTTAGAGCTGAGCAGGATTCCCTTATTCCAGTCTCTAAGTTGCTGAGAAGGAATTTCTGCTTCATGGTGGTCAACTGGTGATAAAAAATCTAGTTGTTTTTGTTTTGAATGCTTATATTTAGCATATAAATAAATGCTATTCCCCTCCCCAAATGGTGCTGATGTTATTGTTTAGTGCACTTTTAGCTGCCAAAAAAATAGCATCAATTAATTTCTTTTTTTTCCTTCTCTAAAAAAAGGAAGTATTTTACTATCTGTAGAACTTATATGACCTTAAAAATTACAAAGGCATTATAAAATTAGATCTGGCCAAGTAAGATAAAAAGTTGCTTTTTATTTCAAAGAAAATGGAACCTAGGGAAACCTGCAATTCACTTGCACAGTGTAAGCTGGGTGTCATGGTTGACATGGCAACTGGCACCTGTCTTGGCCACAGCAGCCCTACAGCTATCGAGTTTCAAATCTCTGGTGCCAGGTGCATCTGTCTTGCTCCTGAGATGGACCAGACACAGATGAGCACATTTGGAAAATCAGCATCATCATTGACATGCTCAGCAAACCCACCCTGTGTTGCTCCCTCAGGGTGCCACAAAGGCTCTGGACCAGCAGTCATCCCTGGGGACCTGTCTGGCGCTGATAGTGGGGGCACTAATCCTCCAGCCATCCCACCACGCAGAGCCACAGAAAGAGCCCATGCAGAGCCCAGAGCTTCCTCCAGAAGTGGGAGGGCCATTTCATGCAGGAGGCCCACTGTTCGCTGTGGACTTGGGTTTCCAGCTGGGAAGACGAGGGGCTGTGTGGACAACAGGGGCTGTGCAGGGCAGCTAGATGGCTCTTCATCCCTGCTGTCACCTCCTTGCTGAAGGTGGAAGAAGTTGCTGCCTTTGCCCCTTGGGAGCTCCTCCTCCTCAGGACCTCCAGCCAGGGTAGCAGCTGCCAGCTTGATGCCTGTGGTACCTGCTGGGACAGGAGGTGAGCTGTTCGGGTCACCGACTGCCTCTTCTGCTGCCTCTGTAGCCAAGCTGCTGGGACATCTGGGCACCTCCTTGGGTGGGACCAATATAGGGATCCTTATCATTCACCATACTCAGTGGAGTGCCCCAGATGTAGCTGAGGTCATCTTCCCCCTGGGCCAACTTTTGGATGTTGTAGTCTTACCATTGGGACAGCTCTTTGTCATGTTCATCTTCCCCTTTGAAAAGCTTACTGTAGTGTTATTCCCTTGAGAGAGCTTTTGGTCTCTCTTCCCTTTGCTGTGGGACAATTCTTTGTCATGGTCAACTCCCCCTTGGAAAAGCTCTTTCTCAAAGCTGTCTTATTTAAAATAGCTCTGATTTTATATATTAAAAAAAAAAACAAACAAACAAAAAACCCAAATAATATACCAGATATTTTTACCAATCAAAAACATTTGTACCATTGAAAGACTCAATTTAAACCTATCACTTAATCCATAATATAGAGGTCTTACTAGAGCTGCAATTCCTCTATCTATATCCTGTTTCTACAGCTTACATTTCATCAGCACAGCGTGCTATAAGAATAATTTTAAAGCCTTGTTTCCATGTTTGGGTTTATTTGTGGAATTCTTTTAAAATCATTTAATATAACTTTAATGATTGTATCATCTACAAAAGCACAGACATTGTTCACTTGTTTTGAGGAGACTTGAATCTCATTGTCACTTTTGAGAAGGAATAGGCTTGAAACCAATCAGAATATTTTGTTCTAACCTCTATTTCATGGGGGCTGTTGAAGTGTTAAATACCCTTGACAATAAACAAGAAAGAAAAATTTCTGTCTCTCTGTCATCAACCTACTCAAAGTACTAGAAAAAATAAAGCTAGCCACACTGAATTTCAGATCAAACCATAGTTACATGAATTTAACAGATTTTAAGTAAGAATAATTATGACTGCCTTTTAAATTTGTAAGCCCTTATCAACATAGTTCTTATGAATTTATGTTCATTAATCCTAAATATGCCTCTTTTCTTTTTTTACTTCTTCTTCTCCAGATTCACTTTCTTTTTCATCCTTAATAATTCATGGAATCTGTTGTAGTTTCATATTGACTCTTGTGTTTTCTTCAGACTTTGAGGTGCAGTTCTGAATATTTTCCAAATTTCTTCCAATTTGTTTTAGTGCATCCTACTTTGCTCATTGGCTTGTTTAATTCACTCAAAGTTAATTTCCTGAAATTGAATATACTAATATTCTTGTATATTATATAGTACTATATATTATTCTTATGCTGTATGGAAATAGCTGGCAGTAAACATTACCAGGATTCTTTTTAAACTGCAGCTCCTTTTTTTCTGTTGCAACGAAATGGCCTTTTATGTACTCAGTTAAATGTTTCAACAGATGTCATTCGGTGATATTCAAGACTACAGCAGTTTCTTCTTTTGAGTAGACAAGGATCTATAGAGGTGCAAAATATCTCCCTGCTATTTGTCTCTGTCGGGTCTGACTACCTAACAGCTTCTTTTATATTAATTTTCTTTTGGTAAAGTTCTTTATACAGTATGTAATCAGTCTTTGCAATGTAATTTCCTTTCATTTCCTTTCATTTCTATTTTGGTTTCAAAACTGAATCATAAGTTATTAAAACAATAGAAATGAGAAAATTATTTAAATTTGTTAGTGTCAAAGATATGGAAAACAATGTTACAGATAGTTATTATAGAATGTACCATGTATTTTTCATTGTTCATACTCAGAAGAGACAAAACAAAATATTCTGTCAGTACAATTCAAGTGTTTCTATCTAATCCCCTTTGTATAATTAATTTGTGAGGAAAGCATAGTCCTTTCTCCCAGAAAATGTTGGCTTGTAAAATGCATGATAATTTAACTAAGACAAGGGGAAAAAAAATTGAATTTTCATATATTAGCTGTTTGTAATGTTATTTGGAACACTTTTCTAATTCTCCATTGATGATGGAATTACTCACAAGATACTATTTAACACCACCTTCCTTCATCAGCCAAATTTACTAATAATTAAGAGTAGAGTCCTGAAGCATGGAAGTTTCTAGCTACCATTTTTAGAGGCAGCTGGAAAAGATGGATGGAGCACGGATAAAAAGAGGCAGACAAAATAGCTGGTACACAAAGTCTTAATTTTCTCTATCCAGCTGGCATTTCACTTTTGACTTAGGTTGATATGCCTTTTCTCCCTACAGAGTTGTTCAGCTACAATCTACAGATTCCCTAGTGATGAAAAAGTGATTAAGAGTTGGTTTCACATACCCTTTCCAACAGTGACTTCACACTGCTTGCTTTCATCTTACAAGTTTTCTACAGGGATCACAAGTGCTCCTGTAGGTCATTTCAAGACCAACATGTTCTAGATGTGCACAGGCTACAATTGTGCACATCTAGACCCTATAGCTGCAAGGGTCAGATCTATATTGGTCAGGGCAAGTGCCTCTGAGACTGAGCAGTCAATCAAATATTCTGCTTTTTTTGGTCTTTTGATGAAGTAGTAATCTTTATCAGAGAGATTTGTATATAATCCTCAACATTAGCTGTGGCAGCTAATCCCAAACTAGTCCTAAGAAAAGTAACTATTCTGAGAGAAAGTGAGGAAAGAAGGAAGGTAGGGAAGGAAGGAAGGAAGGAAGAAGAAGCAATGAATGGAAAGGAAAATATAAACAGGAAGACAAAAAGAAAAAAGCTTACTTTTTAAACAATGCAGTTAGCTCTATTGATCAATTGAGGATTATGATATGATGTAACACACAGAATAAATGAGATGGCAAGAATGGAAGTGTGGGAGGACAGTAGCATAGGTCTGTCTTCTCCCTTGGCCAGGAAGCATTGGAACAAAAACTGCTTTGTTTATGCCTTCTCTTCATTTCAACAAAAGAAGAGGTAGATTACATGAAGAGGTAGACTACTAGAGACACAGTTACAAGAGAATTTTCACAAGTGCACAGAGAATTAGAAATCCCCAATTTTGAAATTATTTTTATTTTGTGACTTAACAAAAGTATATTTACTGCATAAATGCTTTTCCCACAACGTTTATACACTGCAGAGACTGGGATTTCCTGATCAGATATATGGAACAATTGATATCTCATGAACAAACAAACATGGTTTGCTTTAGATTGTATAAAAATACCTAAAGAAGATAAAAAGTGTACCTATCTTTGGCTGGTTATGAATGTTTCTTCACCATTTGAAAATACTCCATATGCATAGTTCAAAATCTTTTCAAAAGATAAAGTCATTTTGGAACAGAAATTCACTCTATCCTTAGAGGAAGCTAAAAAAAAAATTTGATTTTTTTTTTTCCTTTTAGACCTACTTTCCTCTCACAATGAAAAGTGTGTTCTTTAAAGATTATTCCCACCTGTCTAAGCCTGGGCTTGGTTTTGCTTTTTTTGTTTTTTTGTTTTTTTGGTTGGTTGGCTGGTTGTTGTGGTTTGGTTTGGTTTAGTTTGGTTTGGTTTGGTTTGGTTTGGTTTGGTTTGGTTTGGTTTGGTTTGGTTTGGTTTGGTTTGGTTTGGTTTGGTTTGGTTTGGTTTGGTTTGGTTTGGTTTGGAAAAAATAGCTCCGTGTTCTGGTCTTCACAATGACATTGAATTGCAAACTGGTGACTCTCCAGCATGTATTCAGTGCTAGGAAAACATATTTAATCATCTATACAGGATGGAAGCACAATGAGCTTCACATTCACAGATTTCTGCCTGACAAAGAAAAGCCTCTTAGATGGAAATAAGTGGACTGCACAAGTCACAACCATCATCATCATAAGACATTACCATTTCTATTCATTTGATCTCTGATGATCTGTCAGAGACATGAAATGAAGGTCACTTTTATTTATGTCCTCTGTCCAATATTTCCAGAATGAATTTGCATTTCTAACTTCATTTTGATGACTCGTGATTTTTTTCCGTATACAACTGTGCATAAACTTGATGAGAAACAGTTATTATTTGGTTTCTCTCCAGACATGCTGTTCATCTAATATGCTGCCTTGTAAATCAGTTGCAAACAAAAAAGTAATTATTTAAATTAAGGAGTATATATTTAAGTATTGGAACTACTCAAATAAAGAAACTGAAAATGTAAATGATCAGGTACCTATTTACACCAATTTATATTTGTCATAATTTACAACCATCTCTCATGAGCTTGAAAATAAAATATTTACATTGTCAACTAGTTTTTCCATTGAATCATTAACATCTTTTCAATGGAAAAATGCATAAAATATATAAATATCATTACTTTTCATTCTGCATGGGTAAAATGCAGAAGAAATGCAAATACTAAAAAATAGTGAAAAATAGTAAAAATTTACTTTCTAAAAATGGTCTCTTCTGTCTCCCTGCCATGACCACACAACGGATAACACTTGTTGCCAATATACTCCATAATTTTCACATAAAGAATCAGACCCACACTGTTTTAGGAAACAGGATAACTAGGTAAAATGACTACCTATGGACATGTTTATAGTGTTCTAGTTGTGTAGGATATTACAGTAACTGTCCATTATACTCTTAACAGCCATAATCTCATAGAGTGCTATTCACCAAATGGCTCTCAGCTCCCGCAATAGCACTGGGCAGGGTCCTACGGCTCAGCTCAATTAAAACTACTCTGACAGGGCAAGACCATTTTGGCAGACAGCACTATTGCTCTTTCATATAAAAGAGCCCTGGGAACACAATAAGCAATCTCTGCACCATAATGGATGAACTGGAGCTAATGTTCAGTGATGCGGCACAGATTTACTAAGCTAATGCAAGTTGACTGTGCTGTGACATACCACACACAGCTTTCTAGAAATGGTTACACATTTTAATACTATGCTGTCTAGGTGTCAGTTTTGCTGCTTCAGTACTGTAATGCTTGAGAAATAATATATGCAGAGATAAAATGCTAGCTATAGATTACATGTGAAACAGGGTTTGAAATAATAAAAAAATCCAACAGGAGGAGGCAACAGTATTTATCTTGTTTTCTGGTTAGTATATGAACAGATCTTTTTTTTATTCCTTCCCTATGTCTGAAGAAAAAAAAATATGCCTATTTCTATATCCATATCTGTACCTAGAGCATCTCTTCTTAACCTTTGCATAATTTCCTATTTTATATATGTTTATACCATGTGAAAAAATAAACTATTTATTTGCTTGTTGTTTGCTTGTGAATAATGGATTTTCATAGTAATTTTTTTACTCCAAGGCCAAAATATTCAACCCATGATCACTGTGAATGGCCTTTTTACATAAGATTGGATTGAGCTACCATGAATTCCACAAAGGTAGAAACAATGTATATAATCATGCTTCTTTTTATCTTTCCTAAGTAAAAATATAGGTCTGAATAAAAGTGTTGTAATCAAAATTCTGTGGTTTCAGCTGTGACCCTTCAGGAAAAAAGCCATCAAACAGAATTCTAAGAGAAAAAAGAAAGTCTTGTAATATAAATTTGCTTTATTTCTTGCAAAATTCACATTTATTGTATGCAGACACAGTTCTGTACATGTTTGACTCTCACGTTTCTTCATTAGCACACACACTGCTATTGCTTTTGACTGCAAGGAAAATTCTAGAAATATGTGACAACATACACATATGAAAAGTTGTATTTTATTTGCTATTTCAAATTAATTTGGGGTCATTTCTATAATTTCACTCAGTAAATTTGATAAAGGTGGCCATAAACTCCATATGATCACATGGGGGTACTAGTGAATAACTAAGTAATCTCATAAACACATCGGAATCAGTAGCAACCAGGATCAATTTCACTTCAGATAATATTCAGACATATTTGCAACATGCAAATCTGTCATCTACTAATTCTGACAACCAATTATGTCATACAGTGTTTCTTAATGGGATTTGAGTAATAACCTAAGTGAATTTTCCAGCTCCCATTACTGTTTCTGAGAGACTTAGTCCTAAGCACAAAAGAGTAACTCTAATTACTTATTCACTGCACATCAGAAAGGCTATGTTGTTATCCAGAGTCAAATAAATCAATACAAATAAACCCATGAGACTGAGCAGACTTTAGAAAATGTTATGAATGAGGCGTTATCCCATGTGGACATAGGTATCTTTAATAGGATATCAGGAGAATACAGCAAATGAGCCAAGACGCTCAGAAAGGAAGCAAGGTTTACTCACAACATTGCTTTGCCTCGCTGTCCATCCAGTAGAAATACAAACCCATCTTCCGACTGGACACAAAGATGAATTTGTACCAACATCCCTTATAGTTTTGTTGGAGCTTAATTTTTCATAAATGGGACGGGACCTGTGCCACAAAGTGGTCTTTCTGGTCAATGGAGCAGGCATTAGACATTCTATCTGATGGCTGGCTGAAACTCTTCAGATTTATCCCGGTGTTTTCACATGTAGCTCCATGAAGAAGGCCTCAAAATCAACATAACTTCCATTCCCAGGTGGAATCCAAGTATCATTTTTTTCTTTTGCAAACACTGGAATCCAATTCATCATTTGGCATGACAGATATTAGTGTCCAAAGTGACACTAATAAGCAGTGCTAATAGCATGATGTGTTTCTAAATATATGTACATACATGCCAGTACATAATGACAATGCAAAATGTGCTTTATTCTGTGTAAACTAGGTATGTATGTACATTTTGACGTCTACTGAGCAAGCACTATTCTAAAATATGAAATTTTCTAAATCAAAATTCTTTTATTTTCTTATGTAATTATAAATTTCCACTTGTTTTCCTTATGTCAGTAAGAGATCCATGGGCTACTTTTAAGACAGAAAGAAAAGGTATTTTGCATTAGTAATATGTAGCCTCCTTGCAATGGCATTAAAAGGCGTTCCAAGGTTCCCTCACCAAAAGTGATTTGACTATGTGCCTAAATCAATGTACACTTTAAATATGATAAATTACTGTAATGTTGGGCATGCAAGTGAGAAATTAATGATACAGAGTTTTCCTGTTTCAGTGTTTTAAATTTGTTTTAAAAACCATGCTGATAGAGGGCATAAGAAAAAAAAAAAAATCCACAAAACTGTTTGAAAATAGAATATATAAAGCAACAGCAAGAGTAGGGGAGTTTTAATCTCTCCTTAAGGAAAATGGTTGTAATGTTAAGTGCAGGAGACTAACTTTAGTGCTTAAACTTTACTCTGTACTTTAAAAGCAGCTGTAAAACCTTCTGAGTATCCATTGACCTAGCACCCACCCTTTCCTGCATCTAACTTGTCTTCTTGAGGTTATTCATCTGTCAAATATTTGTGAGCATCATGAGTACATCTAAAATGCCATTGAACACTTTTGCAATGTTTAAATTGTTTCCTAAATCTAAACCAAAAATATTTTTTCATATCTAAGAAAGAGAAAAAGCCTATTGTTTCAGACAAGTAAGTTGCAAGATTGTCATGAACTCGTAAAATTACATAATGGTTTGGGTTGTCCAATCTAACACTTCTCTCTTTCTGTTTAAACCGTTGGCCCTCTCCTGTCACTACAGACCTTTCCAAAAGGTCCCTCTTTGTCTTATAAGCCCCCTGTATATACTGAGAGGCTGCCGTAAATCTTCCCTGAGTCCTTCTCTTTTCCTGGCTAAACAGCCCCAACTCTCTCAGCCTGTATTCATTGGAGAGGGGCCATGCCTTTCTTGAGCTGTGAATACCAGACCTGGGCACAGCACTCCAGACAGGGTCTCTTTAGAACACGTAGAAGCAGAGAATCACCTGCCTTAACCTGCTGGCCAAGCTTCTTTTGATGCAACATGGGATTTGGTTGGCTTTGGGATGCAAACAGTGCATGCTGTCTCATGTCCAATTTTTCAACCACTATTATCCCCAAATCCCCCTCCACAGGGCTGATCTTTATTCACTCAGTTCCAGTCTGTGTTGACATTGGAGACTGATTGCCCTGAACCAGGCACTGGACCTTCTACTTGGCCTCACTGAACTCCATGAGGTTCACAAGGGCCCACTCTCAAGCCTCTCAAGATCAATTATCACTTGGAAAAAGAAAAAAATAGGATGAGTTTTGAAAGATGTATTGAAGCTTTCTGGACACTGTGAATATCTGTAATTTGATAGTTATCTTTTTTAAGGTGTATTTCCTACATAACTTTCATAAAGCAAGCATTACACAAAGTATTCGTCATATTCTGTAGCTCACAGGCAAGACCAAATGTGTAATCTAGTGATCACATACAGCCTTTTCATAGGATATAAAGAAAATTATGAAACCTTTAGTATTGTTTCTATCAGAACAATGGTAAATTAGGGAGATAAGGTAAATAAAATATTCCTGATATAGTATTAAAACATGTATGCATATATAATTGTGTCACATTTTGTTGGGGTTTTTGGTCTGTGTTTTTTTGTTTGTATTAGTAGTATTAGTATTAACATTAATATTTAAACTTCTGCATTGTTTATTTTTCTTGTTATGACCAAATGTTTTTGATTGCATTTTAATCTCTTATGGCATCAATCAATTTGGATTTAAGATGAACAGGACAAAACTGCAGCATTGCTTAGCTTGTTGTCAAACTGGTAAACCCTGAGAAACCTTAACAAATATATCATTTTCCACCCTGTTTAGAGTCTTGGAAGGACTCACTGTCTCATGAACAGGACACAGAAAATAGCTGACATCAAAAGTCAAGATAGGAAGTAGTTTCTTCCATTCAGCATTCGCTGTAATGCTGGCAAATTTATGACAACATGATTTTATTTGGATTTTTGTTTGCACCTTTTACTTTAAATATGTTATATTGACTTGAATTTGTCCTGTCAAATATCAGGAAAAGCCCCTAGTAAGTGAGGACTTCTGGAGCAGCTGTTGATTTAATTTACTGGAATGCACTGACAAGGCCTGGCCTTGGTTTTGCAATCTGTAGATGAATTCTAGAATCTGTTGAATGGAAAATTGCATCTATCACTCAGCATCTACAACTAGTGAAATGGTGTCACTATTAGAAACAACAATGCTTTACTTTTCCTTGCACTTGTCTGAATCAAAAATTGAAGTCTTGCAGAACCACCTGTCAAAAACATAAAGCTGATGTAGAGCTCAGGTAAGACCTAAGAATTACACGAACCAGAATTTAGATTTAGTTTCTAAATCCAGTTAGTGGCAGAATAACAAACCTTTACTATATTCAATAACAAACCTTTTATATATTCAGTATTTAAAACCAAGATGAGATGTATTTTTATATATCTGTATTTCAGTATAAGGAGTTATTAAAGTTATTAAAGTTTGGCATAATTTTCAAAAATAGACTCCTGTTCATTCAGCTAAATAATTTTCTATATTTCATTGTGATCAAGAGGATTAAAAATTCCTGTTTCTTGGAACCTATAAACAAGCCAGAAAACCTCCTTTTTTGTTATCAAAAGTCACAGATCTGACCGCATTAATAGGTCTTAGTGGCCTCAACCTCAAGGTGAGGTACTATCTTGTCAAGATTGGGTAGAACATGCTTCAGCAAGGTGGTAGAAGGCTATGCTGATGTGTCTAGTACTAGGCTGAATCAAAACCCTAAATTGTCAACCAGTTTTATTAGAAAAGATAGAAACATCTCCAGAAATGTATGTCAGCCTAAATAGGTATGTGGATACTAACTCTGAAGCAGGGAGCACAGTGCCTGTGGAATAGCAGGCCACAGAGCTTTCTCAGTCTTGCCTGGGAAAGTGGCCTGGGAATCCATAAGGAGGAATTAAAACAATCCTCAGAGACAGAAAACAGCCCTGCAGGTGCTGTTTGTCAGTTTCTTGTTTTCTTGCAAGAGAAGGTTGAGGGGTGGTGAGCCCCACTGACCAATGATGGTGATGTGTTAGTTCACTGACCAATAAGAGTTTTACTTTTCTGTACTTTTCACATATCGGTCTATAAAAAAGATCTGAGGTAATAAACCGGGGAGAAACTTCTCCAGTTCTGACTCCATGAGAGAGTCTGTGTTTTTCTTTCACCGTTCCCAATAGAGTGACATCGGTACCCAAACTATATGGACTAAATAAATTTCTGTAAATTATAATATCACCCTATTCACCAGCTGTGAAATATGGATCTAGATTTAGTTGCCTTAACACATATTTGCAGTGTCATTTTAGGCCCTGTGGGGCCAATAGCTGATACCCAGGCAGGGCTCTAAGTCCCCAGTTTTTATTGTGTCTTGGATCTGCCAGGGCTGTGGAGATGACTAGGATAACCTAAGCTTTTTCAAATGGCTCAAGGAGACTTTTTTTTTTTTTTTCACTAACAAATCAATCCTGATATAATTGTCTATGTAAATCTACAGGTTTCTGAAAAACTAGTTTTAAATCAGGGGAGCCTGGTTTATATGCACAGAGCATGAATAGTCCTTGGAAAAAATTAGGAAAATACTTAAAGAGGGTTTTGGTAAAAAAAATCAGTAAAGTATATTGATATCAATTAAAAAACTTCATTGTTCTGTCACTGTGTTTCAATAGAAGGACTTTTTTTTCCTTAACTTCATGTTCTTCTGCAAATACACTGCACTGTGGGTTTGCAGTTGCAGACGCTGAATAGAGATTTTCCTCAAGTTCTGTCTATTCTGTGGCATGAGAATTCATGTGTTTGTCATCTGAATGTTCCAGAGCAGAAGGGAAACACAGGTCTTTCCTGCCTCTCAAGCAAACCACACTGCATCTACCCATTATTCAGCAATTGTTACCATCTATCACCAAGGTCACCTGTCTGCTCTGTGAGGCTGGGAAACTGTTGTAGATTTTTGTTATTATCTTTGCCTGAAAAATACCATGGTCAAGAACAAAATTATCCTCGGGTGATTATAAAACATAAATTAAAATTATTATTACATCCTAACACATCTTTAAATTTTATGAAAGGAAGCTTTTAATTATTAAGATAGCCTGAAATGAATTGAGTAGAAAGTGCAATATCTTCCAAATTTCAGCTAATTAGAATTTCATTATAATTTTTTTGTTATTATTTTGGATGTAAACTAAAAGTGTGTTTATGACTTGCCTCAAAACTCAAAAATCCCAGTTAGACATTTTATTAGAAATTTGCTTCATAATATTTTTCAACTACTCTGAAATTTACTTTTTTTGACATCTAAGCAATTTAAAAAAAAGTTCTTGTTTGAAAATTTCACGTTATTTTCCATGTTGAAAGGTTAAATACTGTGGGGTTTGTTCCAGATCTTTCTTTTTCCATTCAATTCCAAAAGGAATAAGCTGTTTGCTTTTATAATACTCTTTAAAGAGTGAGCAAGGACTAGCCTTCACCATGTATTTCAGGCAGCAAGTCTCTTAGCCCAGTGCTGCTCCAGTAGTTCAGCATGCTTCTGGCTGTGTCCCCTAGGATAGCAGAACTGTGGATGAACCAGAAAACCTTCATCATGCATTAGGAAAATAAAAGCACTTGTATGTCTTTATCAACATCAAATAAGGGTGCATTTGCCATCACAGCCAAGATTTTAATGCCCTGAAGAGAGTGTTGTTCCTAAAAATAAATGTAACTTTATTTCAACACAATTCAAGCTTCTCAACTTGAATGTTTAGCCCAGGGCTTGAAGAGGATAAAAGTCTCATGCGACCACGTTGCTCTGTGTTTTGGAAATAAAATTCAAGCAGTTTTAGGTATGTGCATTGTTGACTTTTCTCAAAATTCTGACTCTTAATTTCCTACTTCAAGGTAGGAAGTAGAAAAAATTCAAGTAGGGAAATTTTTAAATCTCTCCTCTGATCTGTATTTAAAAGGCAATTAAATTTCACGCCAGCTATATAAAATAAAACATAATTTACCATTTTCATTAACAGAAAATCTCATAAACTGCCCTAACAAAGTTGCTGCTGGAGAGATGATGCACATGAGACCTATGGTTGATGCAAATGAGGTGACAAATTGATGAGGGACCCCTTCTCAAAGGGAGCAAAATGTGCAATCGGAAGATCCTTTTTATCCTCCTGGGAGTTTTATGAAGTACATTATTTAGTTCAGCTAATTTTCTTCACCTCTATGACAAAGAGTTGTCTGCAGAATAAAATAGTGTTAAAACTTGGATGATATTTTTACTTTTGGCTATCACATAGATTATAGCAAAAGTATAAATAAAGGGCTTTGACACAACTGCTATATTTTGGACTACAAAAAGTTAGGCAACATGAATCCTACCCGAAGTGAAGGACTGCTGTACTCCAAGCTAGCTGTTCTCAAAATTTGAATTCTGCCTCTTTCATCATATATATAAGTGAAATTATATGTATAAGGTCTGGGTGCATCCTTATTCTCTGCTTGCTCTGAGACACCCTAAAGCTTTATGGTACCAGTACATCTAAATTTGGGATAAACTGACAATTTTCACTCTAAATTTTCACTGGCTCAGAAAACTGGCTCGGAGATCTTCTGAGTATATGTAGTTAAACACATACATATACCATCACAGTCTCCTTAAAATCATTATTTTTTGTTTTTCAACTTAAACCAAAATGGTACAACAGATTGTGAATGAAACAAACAAAATCTTGGGAAACAATTCATTGAAAAAGTAATCCTATTAAGGGCAGAATCTTTCATTCAGCAAAATCTCCTCCTACAGATGAAAAACCAAAAAAACCAAAGAACAATCTCAAACCTCTCCCCAATAAAAAAAAAGTAAAAAAAAAAATAAGAAAAAGACAAGTCTACTTGTTAGTTTTTGTTTTATTTTCCTTGCCAAGTCTCATAATCAATATTTTTTCATTAAACTTGAAATAAGTAGTGAGGCCTATTAAAAGTTTTAGCTAAGATTTTTTGGTTTTTTTAAGACTTTAAAATAACGCACCTAAGCGTTGGAGAACAAATATTGAGCTGGCATTAGTGGTAAAAGTTACACTAATATAAAGTTTACTCGGTTAAGGATCTCATCTAAATCCTGGAAAACTCTACATGGTCTAGAAAGTTTCACAAAACAAAAGCAATCATAACATGGATTTGATAAGCAAGTGTTACAAAGATAAATTTTGTTCTTCTTTTATTGTATTAGCAAAGTTACATGAATAAATGTAACTTTTTTTGTATTATTGTGTATCTATTCAGATGTTATTTTTACTGATAAAACCTGAATCCAGAATAGCTGAAGCTACAATTTCTTCAAATCTCAAACTTTGTATCATTAAGCTTGTTCAGCACTTTGATGCAAGTCCTCTTGGGAAAACGCATGAGCTGCAGAGGATGCTGTTAACGGCTTTGTGAGCTGTAATCCTCCCACCAAGAAAAATGCTGGACAAACTGCTAATTATTCTATGGAGATATGAAGAGGGTTATCTTTCAGAGAATATGGGTGACTCTGGACCTGGATTTTGACAGATTATTAACCTCTTTGTCTTTATCAAATTCTGAGCGGCTGGTTGTAAGGTTTTTCTTGTTAAATTTTTAAGGGTTTTAGTGTACAAACATTCTCCTAAATCATTACAGTGCACACCTGCTATATAATTCCATCACAGAGGGACTATATGAATGGAATTGGATGTGCTCCTGTTATTCCCATTCAAAGATAATAGGCTGTTTCAAAGATACTAGGCTGTTTCAAAACATGCATGAAAATGGAATTTCCTCATTTTATTTTAAACATAGAAAAAAATGTGAAAAAAAGGTCAAATAGGCAAGATTCAAAACTCAGAAAATTTTCTCCATTAGCAACTCTTCTCATTTTCTATCTTAGATTCCACGCAATATGTTTATTATTTTCCATTGTTTGTATTTAAACTTCCTCCATAATTTTTGGGATTTGTTTCTATTTTCAGAATTTTTTCTTTTACTCCTTACTTGGTGTTTAGATTTTGTGCTGTATACTTGCTGATGTCTGCTTTTTTCTTATGTCCAATTTGATCGCCTACTTTTTATCCATATCTTATATGACAACGCTCTGATACAAAGGATTAACTCCTGACTCATTGCTCAAGATGGGGTTGGAAGGAGCCCTGAGCAACCAGACCTAGTGGGTGGCACCCTGCCCTAGGCTGTGTTTGTGTTTGTGTGTGTTCAACTAGATGATCTTTAAGTTTCTGTGGTCTTCAACCCTTAGGAAGAAAGGACCACCCAAGACTGATAAAGCCAAAGGAAGAATAGAAGTCATAGTCCACAAAAACCTACAGTTTTATTAGGAAATTATCTGCTTGAGGTGGAAATTAGTATTAATTATTCCCCTACCTTCTGGTATGAACACACAGCAGTGAATTTTGAGAAAGGGATGGGGGGAAAGAGAAGGGAGAGAATAAAGAGGAGGAGAAGGAGGAGAAGGAGGAGTAGGAGGAGTAGGAGGAGTAGGAGGAGTAGGAGGAGGAGTAGGAGGAGTAGGAGGAGAAGGAGGAGAAGGAGGAGAAGGAGGAGAAGAAGAAGAGGAAGAAGAAGAGGAGGAAGAAGAAGAAGAAGAAGAAGAAGACGACGACGACGACGAAGATGACGATGACGAAAGGAATTTCACCAGCCCTGACTCCAACATCAATCCACCTGATGTGCTGTCCAAGGTCTTGAGGGTGCGCACCTGGATTTTGTGGGGGTATCTCTTTATAGAAAAGTTTTCTTCACCATGGAGATAAGTATCTCTCATTCTATGAAAATTAGTTAGCATGCACATCCCATTCTTCTAAATCTTTTTGGAAAAGCCTCTCTTCTAGGCTTCTACAAGTCCTTTCCAACCCAAAGGTCTCTCCAACTTTCAAAGATCCTATGATTCCATGACATGATGCTGTTATGGAAAAACTATTTTCTCTATGTGTAGACAAAGCAGCTTTTGTCAACATGCAAAACCTTTTCACTCACAGTAATTCTAGAAGTATCGTGGTATATTTATTTTTGTTATAATATGCATATCCATAGGAATCTATGCATATTTGATACTGAAGTCTTTCTATAAGTCCACCAAAGTACTTACACATTATTCACCATAGAAAGACTATCAGAATATTAAATTCTGGTGAAAAAAACTGTGTGGGATGGGATTAATGACTATAGAAAACAATTGTAAGGAGATATACTGATACACACATATGTCATAAACACACATTTTATATATCTATAAAATATGTGTGTGTAAAGACAGAAATAAATATGAATACTTGTCTCAGAGTCAATTGTTCTGTGCTCTTCCTACTGCAGTACAAAGAAAAAAAATCTTGATTAAGGGTTGTAGCCCACAGCCACAGGGTTACTTTGCAGACAGAGTAAAAATGAGTACAAATTGGCATGTCTAATCTAATGGTAAATTTATGAAATGCAGCATAACCAACCTATTTCTAGGTCTAGAAAATCTTTGTGTTACTACTCAAAGAAAAACAGCTCTTTCATACAGAGTATTAAAAAGAGATTATATTTCAATACATGTTGAAAAAGAAGCAACAATGAAAAACATAAGCCATTTGAGAATTTGCAACTTACTTCATGATGTGTATACCTTAACAAATAAAAAAAAACCCTAAGAAATAAAAGCACCTGAGAAACGACTTGTAAATTTGAAGTCATTTATTTCAAATAGACTGTCAAATCATCAGGAAAATAATTTCTTTGTATAAATGACAAAAGTACATAGGCTCCAGGTACAAGAAAGGGGGACAGAAATAAAAATGAAATTAATTCAAGCATATATAAATTAAGAGATGTGTTTATGTTTCTGAGGATATAAAGCTCTGTCAGTGACACACCTTGTCAACTTATTCCTATTTATCATTCAGGGTAAAATAAATCTGTCTCTCTTTCATTCCATCATTCACCTTTTTTGACAGGTAGCATTGCAAGCAATTGTGTCAGTCAAGGAGGCTGCTATGTGTGTCTTGTCACTTCACTGGAGCTCTAAATAATATGGTGTTTGCAAGTAAAAAAAGGTAATTGCCAACGTTAGTATTTGGATATGCACTACATAGGTCAGGCATGTAGATAGCTAGGAACAGCATGCAAAGAATCATCTGTGTTACACTCATAAGCAAGCTTTCTAAGTACTGTAGCTGGAGTAAATTAAAATCTTGTTGATTAACTAAAGTAATGAAACACTGTATTTTGGGGTTTGTTTATTTGTTTGTTTTCACTAGATCTCAAGATTAAAAAAAAAATGGAAATTTCTGAAGTATCTTGGTAAAAAGGGTGTCTTAAGCATAGGAATCAGAATTGTGGGCATTGCTGCACACTGCACAAGCATACTTATGACCTTTACTATATGTACACTGAGAAATAACAAAGACAGAAAACAGGTTACACAGATGTTGACCTGATTTGATATGGCTTTAAAAAATTATATACTCGTATAAGGACTAGAAAAAATATTTCTGTAATTATGTCCTTATGTTATTCCTTGATATTCCTTTGTAGATTCACAAACCTGGACCAATTTAAGAAATAACTAATATCCAAATATCAAGAAATAGCTAGTATAAATAATTTTCATAGCATTCTGTTATGAAATGATGTTTAAATGTAATCTTACTCACATATGATGGTGTCTACTATGTTAGTTTTATAACTGATTTAAGCCTGTAATTTGAAATTAAATATTTATGCAACAATGGCAATATTCTTTATGGTTTGGGTTTTGGGGGAGTTTTTTTGGTTTATTTTCCATTCAGAACCTTTTCAGTTTATAGCAAACTGTCACCATCTGCAGTAAAGGAGATGGATGTCATCTGGAGAAACTGAAAAATTGTAGGAATGAGAGTACTCCTGTAGGGGAAACATGCTTTGTGCAAAAAATACTGATACAAGAGACTCTAACTAAAATAATTTAGGGAAGGAAGTGCTACCTACAAAAATTACTACTATCTCATTTAATTATCTAGGAATTTTATTTTCTAGCATGCTCTTTGCATTGTTGTATTTGTTCAGTAGCCAAGCTTCAAAGAAAGAAATAAGTGATATTGTAAATACACCTTTTGAAATCCCTTCTCGTCTTCCTCAGACATTCAGACTGATTGCATTTATTGTATTCACATAATATTGCATTTTTAAAAAAATCTAGTAGCTATAGAAACTCCTTTCAGATGTTTTTGTTTTTTGAATGAAATTGGAGCTCCCCACTGACACTGTAATAAAAGTCATACTTTCTTGCTCTTTGTCATGTGTGCACCATCTTATTTTTCAAATATCTATAACACTCCATTATTTTCTCAAGACTCTTGTCACTTCTATTGTTTCTTCACAATGTTTTCATGCTCTCTGAGGAAGCCTGGATACTAACGTAAATACCAAACAAGTTTTGTAAGGGAAAGAGAAAGATTGTGGCTACCAATAATTCCCAAATACATTATTCCTATGCAGGATTTAAAATTCCAGAAAGCACACAGATTGATCATTCAACAATATTCGTAGCTTCAGTTACATCTTTAAACATTATTTATTTTAAATATGGTGTGGGAGGTGTCTGAAGTTTCCATAACATTAAGAAACTATTCTCTCTCTGGCTTATTAAACAAAATATTCTAAGCTGATGTTATTGAAAATACTTGCAATGGCATTTAAAATCTTAGGATTTTGTTCTGTTCCTCAAGATTTTTTTATATCTGTCATTAAGCTGTTTTGAATCAATAACTAGAAGCAGAAAAATTCTGTGATCTCGGATTCTTCCTTATCGTGATGTAAATTGCCTGTGATTCATTAGACAGCTGGAGTACTTCTTCAAGGAGGAACTATGCATATCCAGAACTCTAAATTCTAGGAAAGCACTGGAGATATTTTAAAAGTATAAAATGCAAATTATATTGATTTAAAAAAATAATTAAAAAAAAAAACCCCACAACAACCAAATCCCAATCTCCACAAACCATCATCGGTCAAAAACCAGAAATTAATAGATTAATTTGAGAAGTTCTGAAATTTCACATCTCAGTGCTTGTTGATCCCCCTTTTTGTGGAAAAGTGTGATAAAACAGGCAGCCTTAGATTTTTAAAATTCAATGCATCCTTTCTACTTTGATTGCCGTATAGAAACAAATGCAAACTTACTGTAACTTGATGACTAGCTCTCAGAATCTGAAGTCAGAATAGCCAAGAATTAATGAATGGTGGAGGTTTTTAGAATATTCAAACATTTTCTTAATCTGATAAATGTAGATTAATTGAAATTTGTAAATAATTTGAATTTTACTTGTAAGGAAGATTCATAAGATATGCAGCCATAAGACCCTTTCTGATGTAATTATATATCTCAGGGTTTTTTCACAGATCTCTCCACTAAAGTGTCACTTTAATGATTATTCAACCAGGGCTCAATTGTGAAAATCAGCATGTATGGACTAAATTCACCAATACTCACTCCACATAATCATGTATGGATTGAATGAGAATGTAACAAAGCTGTCCTGAGAACTGCAACACATTTCAATATTGTCCAAAATAGCTATACATTCTCCCATATAACTTTCAAGTATCATTCTTATTTAGATCACAAGGTATGTAATCTTGCCAGAGACCATGTTCTTTATTAAGATCCAAATTCTTTATATTTACATGTCTAATTTTCCAGGATTGCAATTATTTTCCCAAGGCCAAAATTAAATATTAATTTCAAATTAGTATTTAAAAGAAATTCTATAAAAATTCAGTTACGAGATCCTTACAAATTTAAGTATAATTCTGTTCTTCAAAAGTAGTATTAGTGAGAATCACCTTTATTTGACTAAACTGCTCCTGAATATAACTGCGGTTGCAACCAGTACATACCACTTCACTTCTATTGCTCTTCCTCACACTCCTTCAACAGCATTATTTGGTCCCTCCAAAAGGATCTAGATCTTTGTGAACTCCAGTGTGAGCGCTTTCCTCATGGAAGAGTCCTTCAGGGACAGAATAATTCAGTGTGGTTCCTCCATGGGCCGTATTTCCTGACAGAAAACCTCCTCCTGCACGTGTGCTTTCTATAGGTTGCAGCTTTTTCCAGGACACTGCTCCAGTGTGGGCTTTCTATGGGCTGCAGCATTTTTCAAGGCACAGCTACTTACCCTGCTGTGGTGTCTTGCAGGGACTGCAGGGTGAAAATTCCTTCTGTCATGGTTCTCCAAGGGCTGCAGGGAGACTGCTTCACCACGTTCTTCTGCATAGGGAATTCAGGTGTGTGGGGGAAGAAGTCCTCGCCTTCTCTGATCTCAGTGTCTGCTGGAATGTTTCTGTGACATTTCCCAGGTGCTGCATACTGGATTTTACTATTTCTGAAATATGTTGTCACAGAGACACCATCAGCATCACTGATGGCTTCAGCTTTGGGCAACAGAGGGGATTGGTTGGAACTGGTTTTGTCTGACACGGAGACAGTCCCCGATCTCCTCACAGAGGCCACTCCTGCATAGACCCCTTGTTACATAAACCCTATACAATATTTTTAAGGGTTATAAAAAATATTATTAAAGGTGATAACCAATATCATTAGAATTTTTGCTAAGTAGAGGCTTAAGCATAGTTTATTTTTATTTTTATTTTTTACTACTTTTCATTCCATAAGAACATATGTCTTTCCCTTAATTAGTTACTAGAAAATAAGCTGTTCTCTGACATACCATAGCAGCCACTTAAAGTGTGGTTGCTATTATCATAATTTCAAGTTAATTACATATGGTAGGAACACAGTATATCCTAACTCCTTTGTGGTCTCTTATAAACAGTAGACTTTGCATTAACCAGATATTTTCTCATGCCATATAGCTAATTATGACCCTAAAACATTAAACAGGATGTATTTTTTCTAACAGAAAAAAATGAAAGTTCATATGTACTTAGTAAAGTGCTCTGTGAGTCACAATAGATTTTAATGTATTAAAATTTTCCAGTCATGTATCATTTTGCCTCTAAAACAAAATTGAAAATAAATTAATTTGGCAGCTTAATAAAGATTATATTCAAAAAACAGAAAATAGTGCCATCTTGCATGTAAAAATCTGTGTTTGAAAAAATACCCAACGACAAAAAAATGCAGTACTGATAGTTAAAGGCATCCATGCAGATCCCAGCAAGGGCTGGTGCCAAAAAGTCACAGTCCAGTGGTTGCTCCCGTGAGCAGCAGTCCACCAATGGTAAGGAGAAACAGCAGGGAAGGTTCAGCAGTAGCAGCAAGTCCTCTGGGCAGGAGAAAGTCCAGCACCAAAACCCACAACCATCTGCCCTCCAAGCTGGGCAAAGACTGAAACACCCCAGCTAAGAAACTTCCAAAACCCACATCATTCCCCTTGCTTCCCCAGAACCATTCCAACAGCACATATCTGTGCACTGGTTACATCTTTTGTCCCTTATCAAAGCCCATTTGCCATTGCCATGACAGAAAATGGGAAGAAAATTCCCTTAAGAATCCTAACCCCCAACATCAAGTATTTTACACTGAGAGTCTTTTTCCCAACAGACACTGAAACGGTGATTATTCTGACATGGACAAGCAGGCACCTTTTTAAAAGAAGCAGAGGAGCCAGGAAAATATATAAAAGTGGAGAAGCCAAAAACCTGGAACTCATACCCTTGTTTCCAAGAGCATTTAGATTCTTCATTAAAACGTGTTTCTTTGGAAAAAAAAAAAAAAAAATGGAGTGAAATTTGTAATATTTTCATGCTTTTTCACTGACTTTTTTGGCTATTCTTATAACAGTCTTATAAAGGAACCGTTTCTTTCCTAAGAGAAAAATGCAATTTAGTCTTCTCTGAGGCCAGAAATTTATATCAGGAAATAAAATTGAGCAGTATTAACAAAGAAAAAAAATAACACAAAAAAACACACACAAAAATAAAAAAGGGGGTGGACAGGGGAAGACTAAAAATATACATTTATGCATATACTCTCTATATACATACGCAATATATATGCATATCCTCTCATACATGCATATAAATTCCTAAGATAACTTATTTGCTTTGATATTGCCAGGGTCCAAAAAAGATTACTTTTTTTTTTTATCCCTTTTCCAGTTTAGTTCAATATGGTTTAATAATACTAGAGAGGGACACATGTTCCAACAAAGGCCAAACATAAAGAAATTGATCTATTAGTGAGTGAATAATATTGGTACGATTGATCTTACCATCTTTATTCTGCACAAAAGCAGACTGTTTCAATGCTTAATGCTTGTTACTGAAACATTAACATGTACAGTTCATTCCAGCTTTGGAGAATTATTCATTTCCTCCGTGGAAATTTCTGATTCATAGGCAATTAGCAGAGAATAAATAGATTTGTGCTTATGACTTTGTATATGAAAAAAGAAAACACGCCCTATATATTAAGTCAATAATTTATTGTTCGCAGAATTGATATCTTAACAGCCTAAACCAGGAATCATAATTACACAAGTTGTAATTATTTCAGATATTGAAATAATACATTATGAATTTTTAGTAGCAAAATCAACATATGGAAGTGGATAAACATACACTTTTGCCTTCCATCTCTTTTCCTGATGTTCTGCAAGACTATGCAGGGTATAATTTCTCAAGCCCTCTACTGTTCTGACATACCTGTATTTGTACAACATAGTTAGGATTATAAAACCACTATGTTATCATACAAAGTTAAACAAAAGTAAATCCAAGTAACCATAGAAATAGAAAAATCACTGTTACAACTAACCCTCAATCTAGAGACCTTGCAAACTCATTACAAACATTACCCCCTGCTACTAGAAAAATCACCACCGTACGACAGCGCCATGTGAATAACAGCGGGTCTAACGAAAAGGGTCACTGTTAGTGACTTCTTCCCCGGGCCCTAAGCCTGAAGAAACCTAGACATCTATTGTACTTTCACATCCTCTCATGATCCTTGACCAAAATCTAACAATCATTTTCAAGACTTATTCTTGACATGTGCTTAAAACCCATGCTTCTATTTCAGCTTCTGGAGTCCTCAGACACCAACAGAAGCTCAGACACTAAGTCTGAGCTGCAGTGGGGCAACAGCTGGAGTACATCAGCAGCCCACTTCTAGTGTCTCAGATGGAGAGCAGCTAGACCAGCTCCCAGTAATGCCTGATGCAAAAGGGAGCCTTTAACATAGCAACACTACCACTTCAATGTAACTAATTACACGTGCTTCAAAATTTATTTCTCCATGGTTTCAGAATACCAGGAAAAAGAGTAGGATAGCTGTCTGGCTCAGGTCACAGCTTGCTGTGGAACATGTATCTGTGCTGCTGCTAACCTATGCTTCTTCCAGCCTTTGGCTTTTTGTCACACTATTTCCCTTCTGTCCACACAGATACTGTGTTCACAGTGACATTCGCCAGGCTGGACCAGAGCTATGGAGATAAAGAACACGGAGCTGAAAATTTATGTTGTTTATTGCTAATTTGGTGTGTTAGTTTTCAGCTCCCTCTATTCCTTGGTCAAGAATGACATATGAGTGCTAATACCACTGCAGGATCAGAAGGTGAAATATGCTTTCACTAGACATAGATGATATACATTGAATTTGGACTATTATACTTTGTTCCCAAGGGCAGTGTGATACTTCACAACAAGCAGTGTAAGTTGATTACAGTAAAATAAACAGGATAGATTTCCTTGTACCCATGTACATTGCATTTAGTGATATGTGTGGCTTCTGGAAAACAAGAGTTGAAAGCCTTTTACTTGGCAATGTACTCAATTGGTACTGCTGACTTGACAATGGGTTGTTAATTTTGTCAACAAAGCAGATACTTCAGTGTTAAATGTTTTCTTAATCCAAACCACCTCTGTGTCTGCACCTCCATAATGAAATTACTTAAGACAATTGCTGCTTGCCAAGAGATCAATCTGGATAACACAAATCTTGTCAAAGAGCGGAAGGAGGACATCATGAAATTCGGGGAATTTTTTCTCCTCAACTTCAATCATATAATCATATAAGGCAGTATTACTTGCTTGATGTAGAGAAACATAGTGCCTAATTGGCATTCCATTTATGTTTTCAGATGCAACCAGACTGGTTCTTCTAAAGAGTAAGAACAGAATTTTTAAACAAATCTTTGATGACATTTTGCTTCCAAATATGATCTAAAAATGTTCATAAAGACTGTATTTTGGCTCAGCTAGCTATCTAAAAGTTAAATGGCTGGTCAGAGTTCGAAATGTAGCCTCCCTATATCGTTACTCAAGAGAAAGAGGCAACTCCCAGAAGGTAATCCATCTCATCGTGGTTGTGTGTCTGAGATAAGGGCTTGAATTTTCTGTGGCAGAATCTATTTCTCCATTGATTAAAAGGGGAGGGAGAAGAGGCCTAGACAAATAGTTTGACTAGATGCCCATTTTTCAGGCAGCTGGAGTTAGGTGAAATTCATTTCATCCAGGAATGCCTCTCTCTGTGATGTCAATTGACCAGTGTTCTCTATCAGTTGGGTATGGAAAAATAAAAATATCCCTTTAATCATGCAGAAATGCAAAATATCCCAGTTTCACACCACATTAATGCCCTCACAGGCATTTATAGAAATGCAGAAAGTAATTCTCAGCCTCCTGGCCCTTATAAACATCTCTCTGGTACAACTCCTTTGCCCAGGATGGCAAACACCTCTTCAAACAAATATAACACAGGAGTTTCATATCAACTCCTTCTGTCTCTTCAGTTCATGAATGACCTGCATTAATAACAAAAAAAAAAAAAAATCATTAATCTATTAAATACAATATCAGCAGGCTAAGCACAGATTTTTAATTACAACATAGAAAGAGGGACTACAAAAAGAACAGAAAATAGGAACACGATTGGAAACTTCAAATAAATGCTTATCAGTGAGAAGCAAATAACTTAATTATGCAAGTTCTCTTACACCTTTAATATAATAGCAAATATAACTCTTTTTTTTTATTGTGAAATGTGTTTTCAAAAAATATCTATAGGTAAAAAGAGTGTGATTAGTGTCAAAAAAATGTAATATCTGACTTCTAGAGTGTATGGTGTATTAGGGGATACTACTGACATTTTAAAACTTGGGGATTTATTCCAGTGAGAGCTTAGCAATCAATTCCAGCTGCCACAGCAAATTAAAACAGATCAAATATCCAAAGCACTGCCATTCTTATTTATTCACCTAGTGTGATTTGAAAGGATGCTTCACTAAATCCAAAAGATCTTTGTCAGTGAGGATAAATTACTCAAATTTTGTACCAGTTACTCTTTATTCTCTGTGCTGACAAGACATAGAGAAGTTGTGGACCTACAAGTATTTTGCAGATCATGGAATGGACACTGGGAGATCTCTAGGCTACTCCTCTGACAACAAAAGGGCCACCTCTGGGGTCAGACGAGGCTGTTCAAGTCTTGGTCCAGTTGAGGAATAAAATCCTCTGAAGGATGGATACCTTTCAGGACAACACAATCCACCACAGACTTTCCTCAACAGAAAAGAAATAGAGGTCTTTTTTTCTTCCTCATAATATCCTATTAATTAGGAGTAAACATTATTTTTTATTTTTTTTTCCAGAAACTGGATGAGATTTAGGAGTGGAATGAAGAAAGCCTTGGGAAATATGATGAGCAGGAGGCAAAGAGCAAGGAGATTAAGTAAAGACCATAACAGGTGTAATACTCTCACAGGCACAATAACATAACTCTTGGATCTTATATTCCTTGTGTAGTAGCCATCTGACTATGAGTAAATTTCTTTTTCCTGTAATAACTCCTTCCAATCTATAGGAAGCAATTATTAATGATTCTGGAGATAAGTGTTTCTGTTGGGAGAAGGTCTGTGTGTATATAGGAGAAATCTGGAGGGAACTGCTACTGACAGAATTACCTAACTTGAAAGAAAAGCTGCTTTGGGTTCTCTTTACAGCCAAAGGAAGGATGTACTTATTTTTCTTGATTTGCATTAAGGAGCCCAGGCTGGTTTCTCTCCTGATATAAATGCTCCTGTGCAGCATCGAACACTGTAGAATATGTGTACAGAAAGAGGGGGAAAAAGAGATTATCATAGTATTGCTGAAGGAAAACAAACCTGAAGGACACTTAATGATCACAGCTGCCCTAATCTGAAGAAGATTCTGGTTTGGAAACTTTTTTTGTCTATTCAAAGTAATAACTTGATCTGGCATGTGTTTGACTGAATGGGAGCCAATGTGCATACTATAAAGTGACAATATTGTAATAAAATCTCCCTTAACTTGAGGTGGTATTAATTGCTGCCTGGGTGTGTATGACTTTACTCTTTGATCAGCTCTTAATGCACATGAGTACAGCTCACCTTTGTGCATGGCTGTCATTCTGAGAGGATTTTAGCCTTTAGAAACTATTGAACGTGTAAGCAGAACCATGTAATTGCTCAATGGTCTGTTTTAGAAAGAGGCTTTACAGAACATGAGATAATTTGGGCAGAAAGAAGATCAGTGGCTATCAAAAGCTTTTTTTCTCTTTGTCTCAGCTACTTTCTATTAAATATAAGGTTAGAAAATACTTTTACTATCACTTAATAGGCACAGTCTACATATAAAGCTCTCAGGACATCCCTATTAGATCAGTCTAGTTATTAAGATATTAGGTATTATGACAGGGAATAACTAGTGAAAATCACTGCAAAACATATCCAAAGCATGCCACATGAAAGTCTTATTTGTGAACTATTTTTCTATGATGCTTTAAAATGCTAAAGCATAAGATTTCCTTTTAAATCTTGTAGTTCAAATGTTTAAATAAAATAACAAAAAAAAATTATTATTTAAAATTAAACAAAAAATAATTACCTTAACCAAAGTTATGTATACATAAAAAGTTATAGGTGCATACAGCAAATGCGTTACCCTTTAGCTTTCATTAACTGCAAGAAAAGGCCTGAAGTTATAACCTAGCTTCATCCTGCAGTTTCAAAATACAAGAGAATAGTAAAAAAAATTCCATTTTATATACCACTAATTTAAGGACAGATAAATCCTGGCAGGCATTACCACACAGCTTGGAAAAATATAGGGAGAAGTTCTTCTACGACAGTTTGGAAAACAGACACCAGAAGAATGGTGGCAGTGATGTGTCCTTGGCTTCCCTGGGAAGGACTTTCTGGTCTGGTCTGTGTTAGTCTCTGGCTCTTTTCTCCTGCTGTTGCCATCAGCAGCCAAGTTCTTCAAGTCTTTGACACAGAGACAAGTGGAAAGTTGTGGCATTAATTTACTGTGTCCTGACACCCACAACAGGGACATCTGTCTAAAGGCAGCCCAAGGCTGAGTTCCTATGTTTAATAAATATGGTGTGCCTATGTGAAAATAAGAAGTTTGGGTACCAGAAGGCAATATAATTCTGTAGTGATATTAAAACCAAAACCAGACAGCATTATCTATGACTCAGAATCTGGTTCACATCCTTTATGTGCTTGCACAGGATAACAGTTTGTCCTACCTTTTGAATAGTTGTTAAGCTCTGAGTCTCATCATGACGGAAGTATCACAAAGAGAAAAATAAGTAATTAGTTAAATTTATGTTTGCCAAATGAATAATAATGGGATTGGTCTGATCTTGATAACCCCTATCTATTGCCTTCAACATTATCAAGGCTTTCTTTTTTATTGGGTCTCTTTAGTCTCACTTTTTACATTATTTTAAAAGCATTTTGGATATGTGGGGAATTTGTTTGTACTTCAGTAGTGGAGATGCTTTTGTGCACCACAAATTCTTAAACATTGACTTATCATTATTAAAGCCCAACCTAGATATTATATTTTATAATCTGACAGCAGAAACCATAGGTTTCTCCTCTTATATTAGCAATTAGGGAGGCATCTGTCAGTTGTTTCACAAATACTCTTCTAGCGTGGGTTTAAAGATGGGAAGTCTAAAACTTCCTAAAAAATAACTTGTCAAATTTGAAACCATTAACTCCTTCCTCATAATTTTCCATGAGTGTTTTTTAAAAAAAAACACTTTTTAATACGTGGCATTTCTTAAATTTATGTTCTTCTACTAGAAAGTTTTTATCATTAGAATAAAATTGTCAAGGAAAAAATATTTTTCTTTTGTGGATATAGTTGGAAAATATTTTCATTTACATACCTATAAAGTGTAGACAAAAATAAATCTTAATTATCATACAAAACTTAGTCTTTTGATACTAAGACATCTGTATTTTTTTTCCCAAATTATTCAAAGATCTTAGTCCAAACAATTTCCTTGAAACGGCAGAGTTTTGCCTGCAAGTTGGGGAATAAAGCCTTTATGTGATAAAATCAAATTGCTAAAAAGCCAAATTTTTGTGTTTCCTTTATTCTCAACATATTTGATCTCATGCTAACACTCATATTTAAATTATTTATTTTAAAAAAATAGTATGCTAAAGAAATATATCTGCACCATCATCAAGCAAAGCATGTAATTGTTAAGAAAACATGCTGATCTTATACTAATTGCTTCTTCCTTCAATACACTAGTTTTGACCAGTAGGAAAGAAGTATTTTCTTATTCAGCAGAAATATTGAGTTCAGAACAGAAAAAATCTTTAAGGAACTGTTGACAAATGAAGCATTATGCAAAAATGTTTCTCTTTATATTTAGTCTTTTGGAGGTTTCTTGTTTTGACTATTTTTAATTTTTCCTCTCAAAAATATGGTGAATTTCAACACATTGAAAAGCAAATAGTCCTCAAAAGGGCCAGCAGTAATGTTGAGATGGTGATTTTTATATAGAATAAGAGAAACATACATATGCTTTATGCATATAACAGCATACAATAGCAGCAGAAGCTTAGGAATAAAATATTACCATAAGCCACTACTGAGAGTACAGTGACAACTACAGGAAAATGATTCTTGGTGGGGCAGGGTATGTGTGTGTGTACAGGTGCATACATGTGTATGTGAGTTATAATAGAAACCTTTGGACAGAAATCACCGTGCAGCTATAAACAATCCCACCCTGACGAGTATTTCCTGGTTATGTATGGCTGGACAGTGTGATGCTGGTGTTGCTGCAGTCCCACCTAAACTGCACCTTGGCAAACACTGATGCAACCTCTAACAGACCCAGGGGTTGTCAAACACAGCCCTTTTCATCCTGCTGTACAGCAGCAAGCATTTAACAACATTTCTAGTGCTCTCTCACAAATGCAATGAACACGGGATTGTGCTTATAAGATGCTATTTAGATGCTTAAAAGAAGTAAGATGGTTGCAGCATTACACAGCAAACTACAAAATCTGAATCTGAACGAAATAGTAATAGACCAGATTGATTTAATTATTGGTCTTGTGGCTGGAGTTATAGATACACTAATTAAAACTCTATCTTCCTGCTTATAACCTGCATTTCCTCCTTGAACCAGAGGTCACTCTTAATGTTTTGAAGAGCAGCCAGATTGGAACATCTGGGCAATTACCCTTATAAAAAAGGAGGCAAACATTTTATAGCTCACAAGATAAATGCATCAATAGGCTTTTCCAAAAGCTACATAGAAAAGAATGACAAGCTTTGAGTTCAAATCTGATCAGACTTAATATAGCAAGTGAAGAATAGATATTAAACACAGAAGTGGAAATAAATGGGAAAAGATTTTGCTCAAGTGAAGCTGTTAGCATCTTATCTGAGGATCTGAGCTAGAGCACAGATCATCTGCAATTTTTTTGTTGCAGGTACTTCAATAGATTTGGAAAGCATAAAAGCAGGAGCATGGATATGCCCCTTAAAGAGCAAAATTGAATTAATGAAGTGGGATGGAAGACTACCTCTTAACACAGGAAAGCCTCTATTCTAAAACACAATTTCAAAATACCTTCCATTGTAATTTTTATTCCTCTTTTTTATGCTATTAAAATATATGAAAAATACAGTGGACAGCCCAGTTTCCTTCTGAAAGGTATTATTGTAGCAGACATGAAGACTGATGGAACTGAATGCAGTTATAGTATGATAGGTGAAAGAAGGATAGAGTATCATACCAAAACAGAGTACATTCTAAAGACTTCTTTCAAATCCTTCTGAAGGATCTCCAGTATAACTTTTACTATGTATACCTTATTTTCAGGAACTGAACCCTTTATTTAAGAAAAAACAAAAAGTAGACCAGAAATATTCTTTAGAGCTATGCAGCTACTTACTTGTCTTTTGTCTGATCTTCAGTAACTGATTTATATGCTTGTAAGTTGTTGGAGGTTTTTTGTTTTGTTTTGTTTTTATTTTTGTTGGGGGGGGTCAGGTTTGGTTTGTTTTTTTTTTCAGAAAAGAAGAGAAAAAGTCAACTAAATATCTTTGACAGAGAGTGAGTTAAATAAGTGAGTTAAAATAAGCTATTTCTATATAAACTAATTCTTTTTCTTGGAGACTAATCCAAACATGGTGCACCAAAATACACCAAAAATTTTAGTTGTGTCCTGAGTCATGAATGGCATAGGACCCTTAAATGTAAAGTAAATGAAGAGTTAAAACTAAATATGCCTTTGGTGATCAGTAATACAAAGAAAACTAAATACAGCTACTGAAATGAAGAATCCATTCCTAACCCTAAAGTACAGCAAATATATCACCAGAGAAAACAAACAAAAAAACCCAAACAAACGTTCCCAAGTTATTTTGTAGTCAGGCTAAATCCTGAATTATTGCCTACATTCTTACATTTTAAATAGCTATAGTAACAAGTATGGAGCTTTATTTGTTTACTTACTGTACCAAATCAGCTCTGCCAAAGACATTGAAATCAGATCATAGTTTGCTAACTAGTATGAAATAAATCATATGAATAAACCAAATCACAGGAAAAAGGTGTGAAATGCCTGTTCTGAAAAGTTTGAGGGGCAATCTTTTTCCCCCCAAATTAAGGATATCTAATATTATATATATTCAGATGGAATTTAAAAAGTAATTTTCACAAAATTGTAGTCTTACATAAAGTTTTCCAGTTTTCTTCTGAATAGTTTCACAATGAATGCAGAAAATGAAAATGGTCAATATTCATGACAAGTATTCATATATTTTAGTTTCTGAGAATATTTGACTGATTTTTACTTATGCATATATATATATATTCTGGCTTTGTACAGGAGACAACCTGTTTTGCAAATTCACATGCAGAATTATATTATAAATACTAACTAATATATCCAATATATATAATATATATAATATATTTATATTTATACTTATATTCATATTTATATTCATATTTATACTCATATTTATATTTATAATATTTATATTATTTATAATATGTATTATATGTATTGTATTTATATTTATTTTTATATTTATATTTATATTTATAACATAGATAATTAAAAATATATATAGTCAATCAGGACTGGAAAAAATAAAATATATCTTAACTATGGTTTTTAGGATTAATCCATTCATGTACAATTCTGACATACAATCGAGTTTTCAAAAATTTTTATACACTATTATAGTGTGAGAATTTTTTCCTTTTTTATTTTGATCCTAACTTGGTGATCACTTTATATTAACACAACAGAGCTCATACATAAGCAATTATTATGGAATTGTTAATACAGTCTTCACTGATACACAAACAAGTTTTAACAATAACAACACAAATTATCATGGCTGTACTCAGTCAAACTAACAGCTATGTCTCTATATATTCTAATCTACAATAAGTATATGATAGGTCATTCTTCTTCCACCCCACTGTGTTTTATATCACAGAATGTTTACCAACTCTCTTGCACATAGGCAGCTATTGCCACGCATCTAACTTGCCTCTCTGTAGGGATGCAGATTTTTACTTGAGCATAAGGAACAGATATGTTCTACATTGTCACAGCTTGTCAGAAGTTACTATATTTGTCTTGCCCCGTTGCAGAAAGTAGTTCACACATTTTTATTCATTATTAAAAGGCACCTGGCATAACCAGAGCTGTTTGAAAGGACAATCAAGCTAACTCAGAGGACACTGATGGCTGAAATGGCAGAACACCAAACATTTAACTTAAAGGAGAGAACATATTGAGCTGGAATAATCTCACCAATATACTTTCTTCTTTTCTCATGGAAGAGAAGTTACTGAGAAACAGACCCCAGCACAGAGCATTCACTCTGCTGAACCAATGAATTAGAAATTTCCATAGGACAAAGGTGCGAATTCAAGTGTGAGCCAGCTGTATAGCTTAAGCACATCACATTGAATTCTCCAGTCATACAACCTCTCAGAGGAATGTTTGTATTTGACATTATAATATTGCCAACTCTAATGAAGATATTCACCTGAACCACAGAGATGGAAGCTCCCCCTTTTCAGTTCTGCTGTTCCTGATGTGCCTAAGCACACGTTTTTGTCACTGTTAAACATATGAAAGTATCTTCTGCAATGCTTTCTTGAATGCTGTCCTTGAATAAGACCCTAAGCATAAACACAGCTATTTGTGCAATTCAGCACAACAGCGCACATCTATAATTTCAGAACTAGGCCAAGTTAAAAAACAAACCATACAACAGCATCTGTTCTTGAGTTAAAAGAGCTGAGCAAAAGTAAAAATATTTTCATCTATATTAAACCTATTCTTATAAACTTACATCAGGTTATGGCATTTGAAAAGCTTAATTTGAAAGCCCTTCAGTGAATTTCCTTGTGTAATCACGTTTCTGACCTGCTCTGTAGAGTTCTCACCTTACAGCACAAAGCTGGAATTATGCTGTCACTTACTGGTTTTACACTAGAGGAGTCAATTTTTCATTTGGTAATGTAATCTGACAGTCTGACAAAAACATTGGAAAAGGCGTGATGTGTATTCGGCTCTTGAGAGAATCACAACTGGTGAAAAAACAGATACTTTGAATACTTGTCTAAGTGGGAAACTCACTCCCAAGTAACATACTGCAGGTTTGTGTCATTCACAGTCACTGGAATTTCTTTTACTGCCCTCTCATGATGCTACATCAGGCCCAGGAAGGTACCTACAGATCACCTTATGCTGTGCATGTATTTCTGTATGAATAAGGCACAATTTTCAGCTGTGACCAAAGAGGTTCCCCTCCTTTTCCCAAAAGGAAAGCAAGTTCATTAAAGCACTCCTAAGATTGTCCTCCAGCCATCAATGGAGGCTTGCATTCAGACTTAATCTCATTTACACAACTTCTACCATAAGGGCAGATCACTAGCTATAAAGGGTTTTATTTACAGGCAAGTATACATTAACTCTTTGGAAAAGTGACTATCAAAAGCCCAGAGAAATTAAGTCACTATAAGCTTATATCAGTGTTTATATCAGTGTTTAAAAAAAAAAAAAAATACAGCAAGTTTCAGTTGTTCTAATGGAGAATTAACAAGGATAAGGGTCCTTACCCATCGAAAAAAATGAGGCATTATGGGTTGCAAAGTGTGTGATTACCATCTTCTGACTTTTCCCTTATCTTTGGAAAGTTTTCCTTAAAAGCAATGTCTTTCAGTGTTACCAAATTTCTACTAGTTTAGATCCAACAATATAAACACACAAACTCTATTTGTATTAAATCTAAGGGCAGATATCACAAAGATAGTTTTACAGCCGTAAATCTGGTAAGGTAATAATTGGATTTTTGATATCATTTCATTCCATACTGAACCTCATTCTATTTTTCCAACTGAACCATAATTTATTATTTTATAAGGATCTTGGTCCAACTGTAGCAAGCAAGCACACAAAATTCAATTATATGTTTCACTCTTCTCTCTCAGGCATTCTGATATGTTCCAAATATCATATGTGTAGTCAGAAAGACAAAAGTATTTTTTTAAAAGAACAAGCAGCACAGTAAAAAATTAACAAGAAAAGTTAATATAAACATCAAGTTTGTATTTTACCTTGGAGATAATTCCTTAACAAGAATTTTGGATAAAAATAATTTCAACATTTTAATGACCTGACTCTCCTACATAGAAAGAATAAATAAAAAGGAGAAAAGATTAAAAATAAGAATAGAGTATATAGAGTGAAAGGCTAAGACAGTAATTTCAGTGGGAGAAACATTATTAAACTGAAGTAAAGTCAGGGTAATTTTCACAAAAATATCAAAGATGAACAAAATCTACTTATTCAAATACAAGAAAACTCCAAAACCCAATACTTTTAAAAATGTTGTTTACAAAAAAAAAAGAAAAAAATTAAAAAAAAAAAATTAAAGGAATGAAATTTACTGAGAAAAATCCAGATGTTTGTTGAGAAAGAAAAGAATAATGACTAAACATTTTGGCTTAATCATGAATACAGAAATTTCTGGTTATAATTTCTACCAAATTTATCACTCAGAAGCATTAAATACGTTACCATTAATCATTTATGAAGGAAAAGGATGTGAAATCGGCAACCTCTAGCAGTCATTCTTCAACTTTTATGGGAAAAGAGACTACAACAACTCAATTGCCATGGAGTACCTATGGTACATCCTGTCCCTATTTTCCTCGTCTGCATGTATTTGCTGTCACAAGCACTGGCTTTGTTCTAAACAGGTTATGACTTTTGATGGATTTTAGACCCATAAAATGATTATTTTGTACTCAGAAAAGTGCAGTGTTACAAAAATCTTCTATTTGAAGGAGGATTTATATATAAAAGGTTCTTTTATTGGGTATATATAGATTCAGAACACATAAAAAGAAGGTGTTCTGGCAGTTGGGTAAAAGCAAGTAGATTAAAAAAATCAAATTTTGTAAAAAATCCTGTAAGCTCTCAATTGTGGACTACAGTAGCAACAAATAAACTGCAAGCAGCATGTGAAATTTAGGTAATATTTAAGTCCATGTTTTTCAGCTATAGAATGCTTCATAGCTTTTCTGAAACACTGTTGTTACACCTTGCTATATTGCCACCTCTTAAACAGTAAAAAATATTTTAGTCATCTCATTTCTTAAACACTGGGAGAGGTATATTTTATGACATTTGATAAAAAAAATTAAGTCACCCTGTTTTCTTGCATCCCAAAATTCCATAGGGGCTAGCTTTTTCAGTACTGTTTGATATGCTGCAAAAGTCACCAGCTGGAAAAATAAAACCCCTAATATTTCTTAAAGGAGTAAGCATACAGCATTTATAAAGAGGAAGATGAAAACAGAAGACTGTTTGGGCTCTGAGTAAATAACATTAATAATATTAAACTGCTTGATGCTCACAGCACTTTAGAAAATTATAATAATTATGATATACTGTAAAGGTACTTTTGTTTGTGAAAAGTATAATCTCCAGATCTCTCCGTTACAACAAATTAAGTGGTGGGTCACAGAAAACTGAATGTAGGTTGGAGGAGGACAATCTTTCATGTAGAGTAAGATCAGACCAAAAGAAACACAATTTTCTAAATACCTGAGTAAATATTTAAGCATCAAAAAGGTATTACAAAAAGAAATATTCAAACTAAAAGAAAAAGGTAAGTTATTACATTTCTAACAAACAAGGAATATTAAACTAACACAAAATAATTGTAGACTAATATGGGAATAAACACAGAAATTATCACCAGGAATCTCAAGGTTTAGGTTTGAAAGAGCTTCTACAAAGTGTTGGGTGGTTACAAATTTTAATTAATTTGAGTACATATGCAGAATCATATAGGATCATAAGATAAAAGAGAGTGTTTCTCCCATTGCCCTGCAAAGATAGTTAATGTATGTATTAATAAACCCCATTATTTTTAGAAGTTTTATAATTAAGAATTTTGATTTTTATCTTACATTGTCTAGAGGGAATTTAATGAAAAGTCATAGAAAAGAATTCCCCCTCATTTGTTTTCTTTTTAAGAAGCCAGTGAGGTAAAAATGTTGAGTTGATAAAGTCTGATTTTCTTCATGGTGATGTGTCTTTGTCAGGGACATATTAAACCTCTAACATTTACAAGATTACTGTTGAGTCATGTCTATTCATAAAGTTGTTATAATGAAAGTAAAACTCTCAATAATTGAAAATCATTTAACGGGAGGTAAAAATAGCATCAAGATATCTTAAGAAAACACATTTAACAGCAATATTTTTTTTGAAAAATGCCTTATGATGAAATAGTGAATGCTTTTAAAAGCACATTACTTTTAATCTGCCTAAGGTTAAAAATCATGTGTTAAAACGTATATGGATTAGTTATTGTAACATTAAGCAAAGCTATATTCTATTCCACAGTTTGTAGACCTGATTTTAGTTTGGGTACAAGAACAAGGAATAGAAAACAGAGAAAATAATTTACAGTAGAAAGATTTTATGTGAATTTATCCTCTCTCTGTGTATAAACATAAATGAGAGAAAAAAATTGAGAAAAATATATTTGTTTAACAATATATTGATTGTTCTATATAAGGCATTCCAAGGAGAGAACAGTTATCCCCTCATGAAAATGTGTTTATTGTTCCTTTGCAGCTTTCCAGGTCTACAGGCACTCATCACTGACATTTCTGAGATTAGCAGCATATGTTTTTTATATTAAAGAGTCAGTTTGACTCTCACATGGAACATTTGTAGGCTCTGGGAGTTGCAACAAAATATTTCCAAGACCAAATCCAGAAAATTAGAAACAACATGACCATGCAATATCATCCTTTTCAACTGATGCCAGAGATATTCATGCTGGATCTGGGCACAGGTGTGAGGGGACAAAAAAGGTGAAGAAAGAATCAACTATTTGTGGACATCTCAATCCCCCATGGCTGAGTGTTTATTTCTTCATCATTTGTTATGATGCTTTGTTTAACTGCCCTGGAATCATTCTTGACTGATTACTTAATATTATGTTACTAGACAAAATTTTGCTGTTCTGTTTCATACATAATAAAATAGAAATATTAACAGGGATAGTGACTAAAGATAAGGTGATAAATCTTATGATCAGCTCAGGGAAAATACCTGTTATCAGAGGCAAGCACAAAAGCGGAGATTACAAATATTAAATTCATTAAAACTACAACAGCTGTTTGTAAAACCCAAGGTTGAGCCCTTCACCCAGTCCTTCTTGGATTGAACAACAAACTCAAAATTGAAATAAATAATTGTTAGCTTTAAATAGTCTCTCTTTTTTTTTTTATGAGACTATGTAAAATTCAAATATTTCAAAAGATTGATATAGTTATACAAAAAGAAAATCAAATGACCACTAAGCTAGATTTCATGGTATGTTATTTAAATAATGGAAAATCAGGTGATATTGGCAAGATTTAAGTTCTGGCTAAGCCTGATTCATAATTTAGCAAAACTAGCAGCTGAGCAACTGGCTAATACATTTTTTACTATTTTTAGGTTTTCAATATTTTTACCTGATTACACTGATGTATTAACAAAGTAGTAAGTCATTGACTCCTAGCACAACATGTGAGAATTAAAATCGTCAGTGGAGAAGTTTCCAATTTGCTTTTAAGTATCACACTATTATGTCTGTTACTTAGAAGAATTGTTTTGATAAGGAATTGTCCATCCATGCCTTGGGGAAACAAAAAAAAAAAAAGGAAAGAAAAAGAAAAAGCTAGACGTTCCCTTTGAAAAGTGTGCCATTGGTTAATAGCTTCACTTGATGTTTTCTTGAAGGATTATTTTATTTCTTTGTTTTTCTTTAGTTTATTTCAGGTTTATTTACAGCTTTATTTCTATCATTTTCTGCTCTGTACACTTTTTAACTTAATGTAGGGTCTTTTTCTCTCATGCAATACTTGCACATAGCTTTCAGCGGTCCACAGAAAGCAGTGATAGCAAAAAAAGAGCAGAGTGGTTTTCCTGCTTAAGATACAAATATATGAGCTGCCATGCTGTGATAAATCCAAGGTAGGTCTGCAAGGGTAGGCAGTGGTGAGATGGTTTTGGCTGGGATAAAAAGAATTTTCTTCAAAGTAGCTCTATGGGTCTATGTTTTGGAAAGTGTAAGAAACAGTGTTGAAAACACAGGGATGCTTTAGCTATTATCAGCCATTGTTCACACAGAGCCAAGGACAATTCTGCTTCTCAGCCTAGTCCTCCAGCATAGGCTGGGGATGCACAGTGAGTTTGGGGGGACACAGCAGGCACAGCTGGCCCCAGCTGTTCAGAGGGATATCCCACACTGCATGGCCTCATGCTCAGCACATAAAGCTGGGAGAAAAAGAAGCAAGGAGGCGATATTTGGAGTGATGGTGTCTCTCTTCCTTAGTCACCATTATGTGTGATTTTTATTTTAACCCACAAGTTTTCTCACTTTGACCCTTCTGACTTTCTCTGCAGTCCCAGTAAGGGAGGGTGAGTGAGCAGCTCTGTGAGGCCTAGGTTCTGACTGCAGTCAAACCACAACATGTGGTTATCAATATCCAGTGGTTTGAGTCACTGACTTTTTGTATCTTGATTTCTATAGTTTTATTCACTTTTGGTAAAAGAGAAACAGTAGTTGTAATTAATGTCTTCTTAAGAAAAAAGAGATAGGAATGTATCCAAGAAAGAAGTGTAGGCACTGTGATGTTCAGGTCTACAATTCTTTCTATCAGTATTCTAGTTTGGCATAGAATTGTAAAATTCCTTACCCGTTACTTACTGAAGGAAATATAGCTTCACAGTAATTACTATAAAAAAGCTTTTTAAAGTGAAGTAGGAAAGCCTGTTTCTGAAATTCTGCATTCACCATTCACTTAAATGAGCTAATTTCCCTTGTTTCCGGTCTTCATCAAAGAATAGGGCTTCATTATAGTGTAATGGAGTAGGTGTGCACATCTAGTTCATTAAATGTGAAAGATAGTTTGAGAATATTTTCCTTATTAATCATCTACTTAGATGTCATAAGTGAGGATATGAATATCAGTCTAAATTTGTTACAGTATGAATTTGAACTGTAATGGTTTAAGCCCTCATAAATAGAATTCAAGAGAAATTATTTCTCTAGCATCATATGTGAGCTTTTCATTTTCTGCTGAAGTAAAATTCATTTTGGGATGCACTAGAACAGACTGGGATCTTTCACACTGTCACTTATGGAATCTGAGGTGGCAGGCTGTAATTAATAGATGAAGGCAAGGAAGAAGTGACTTCTGAACATCTCCCTGCTGAATTGAGTCACCTTTACTGAGTGGTAATATGATCAAGGGTGAAAAGTTCTGCAAGACAGAACACACACAAATGTTTCCCAAGCCATGAGAAACAAATGATTCACATATATGAGTCAGAGGTATGACTGCAAGAATAGCAGGATAGCCTGTGACAGGGAAAGGGGGAAGACCTCAGTGGTATAAACAAGGTACTGCTCCTGCCTAATTCTCTGCAAAGAGCTTGCCTTAAGTAGAAGCTTAATGCAATAAAATTTGGATTTTCAAGACCATAAAGACCATGTTATGGTTTTAGTAACCATAGTAACAATATCCAAAAGTACATGAAATCTGAAAAATTTAATTCTAGCATTTGTTTGCAAATTAACTGAACTCACATTAACCTGTTCATAGTCTGATTGAACATAATGGTATTCTGGCTGGGATGCAAATTTCATGATAGGTGAACTTGGAATAGCAAACTTCCTAGTGGAAGATACTGAAAAAGATAAAAAGGGTTATTTTTATGTGCAACTAGACTTAGGGCTATGAAGCAGAGAAAACAGAACAGGTAAAATAAGTCCAGTTCATTTATTCAATGCCTTTATTGGCCGCTGGATGATATGGTTTTCACCTTTGAAAATACTGCAATAGTTGTGGATTTCTGACAACAGATGGTTTTCCTGAGACCTGTGCCTCAAATATTCATTTTGCATTTACAGAGAGAGCCACTGACAGCCTCATAGAAACTCTCTCTTTGTTTTTGGCTTGATTTTTATTTTGTTTATTTGTTTATGTTTGGTTTCTGGGTTTGGGGCTTGTTTTTGTGTTTGGTTTTTAGTTTTGGGGGTGTTTATGGTTTTTGATTTTTTTTTTTTTAATATTCCTATTGATTTTTTATTTATTATTAATTTCTTAGTACAATGATGAAACAAGCATCATTAGATAATACAAAAAATATAGTAGAAAGCTCTAGCTGAATTTGCAACATTTTCCATAACTATACTTAAACACATGAGAAGGTAATATGATCTTGGAGTTCAAAGTATGAGATAGGTGAGACAAATGTAAGTAAGATATATGTCTCAAAGGAAGCAACTCTATAAAGCAGACATAGTGTTTTTCTAATCCTATAAGGGACAATATGCATTCTTATCTGAGATTATGCTGACTGCCAATGACCTTAGCACACAACTCCTTGTGGCAGAAAAAGAAGTTTGCCATTCCTCAGTATCCTGCTTCAAGGATTTTTTTTTTTAATGACTGAATGATATTTAATCTTTTAGTTTGCTCTGTATTTCTATCTATATCTACATGTCTATATATCTATATATCTATATATCTATATATCTATATATCTATATATCTATATATCTATATATCTATATATCTATATATCTATATATCTATATATCTATATATCATCTATATATCTATATATTTATATATATATATGTACATAGCTATATAACATTTCCGTATATGTACATAGCTATATAGCATTTCCATATATTATAGAAATAATATTAATAACAATTAATAACTGAAAAGAATAATAATACTACTAATACTACTACTACTACTACTACTACTTCTACTAATAACAACAACAACAACAACAACTCTGGCTTTTTCCTGAAATGAGACAGTTTGATCTGGTATTTTGCAGTGTGCTAGAGAAGTAAAGTGCAGTGAGAAAAAGGTACAAGTGATTTCCTAAGTGTGCATGAAATTTTAGACTCACATACTGTATACAAACTGTCAGCAGTGGGAATTATGGCTTTACCATCCAAAACTTCCTCTTTTGTTTTACAGTCTTTTAAATTTTTTAAAATTTCTTATTTTACTCTTTGTTTTGAAATAAAAAAGCAAAACTATTTATGATGGTCATTTCCTGTAACTGAAATATAAATGAATTATTTCCACTGATGATTGCTACTGGCAAACAAGTATTTGGAAGCAGTTTTTCAAAAGAACTTTAACATTTACCTACACTGAAAATCTGTCAGCGTTCCAAAGTTCCTAAATTAAGACAATGAATTAAAAAACAATTTTAATGGAAAATTATTACATAAAATGTCATTGCAACAAACATGAAAAAAGAACTATTAATATGCATCATTATTTTTGTGAACTGCACTCAAGTTTAGCTCAAAGTTTTAGCTTTTATTCATGACCTATTGTTTTAAGTTGTATATCAGGAGAGCCTAAGACTCTCTATTCTTGTCCATTTTCTCCCTTTCATCATGTGCATTTGTTTGCATAATATAGAAGAGCAGCAGGGCAGAGTAATTACGGCAATCAGTCTCTGAACACATTAATCTGCTCTAAACTGCAGGGAGTAAATGATGCAGAAAGAAATCCAGCAGAGAAATATTTCTTTTGTTTGTGGCAAATCTCATACCGGGTTTAAATCATGCAAGGGCAACTTGTAATTTATTTCATGGTTGCCTTGGCATCAGCAATTAAAATACCTGGTAAAAAATGTTTGATTTGAAGAGGCTTATAAAGTCTCTAGTTTATGTAAGCTAATGAACATGCTATTGTAAACAATAACAAATACTCTTCTTTGTTTACTCACATGGAGAATAATTCTTATTAATAACTCTACTGTTCCAATGGACTATAGCTAAAAGTTTCCAATAGCAAATAAGATTTTTTACTTCTTCTCTTCTTTCATTCCTTTAATTCTTGTTCTTATTTTGAGTCTTACTATCATTTCTTCTAAGTACTCATATAAAAAATTTCATGTCACCCAGAGAAAAGCTAAATTCATTTGGGAAAAAAAAATAACCAAAACTCACACATACAGAGATGAAATAATGAACCAGTGTGAGATCAAATTGATGGAATTTTTCTGTGAAAAAGAATGTTTGAGAAGGTTTTTTTGGTTTTTTCTTCTCTTAATTTTATTTATTTGAATTTATTTCCATTAAATAAAATCAATTCTTTTCTGCAAACAAGAGACTGCAGGAGGAAAAATGTTTTATATCAGAGATAAAGATATAAAAAGTTCCATGAAATTTTTCATTTTTTACCAAACCAAATGCCTTTGCAATCCCTAGCTCTCTCATTCAATAACAAAGAAACAGTAAAATTTTGTGCAATGTTTAACTCTTTGTATTCTTAAAGTATCTTCCCTGTCTTTAGATTTTCAGTGAAAATGCAGTCCCATTACTGAAAGTGATTTTGTTTTCTTATTTTTTCTAGAAAAAGGAGAACATATTGTCTTTAGCTATTCAAGTCATAACCCAGCAGAGCAATGGGTACAGGATTTTGTTGAGCCAGTGCTGATATTCTGAGCATGGATTGAAAAAGGACGTATTTTGTGTCTAACCTGGGAGAAAGCAACACTCCCTGCTTCCATCATTGAGGCAAATAGCCATGTTTCTAAAGAAGTAGACCACTGAGTGAAAAAATTATTAGACTAAAAGAAAATTTATATTAACATTGCTTTATTGACCTTTGATTATATCCTGTGTTTTGTAGCTATTTCTGAAATCTGAAAATACTCACACTGAGCTAGTTATACATACAACTCATGTACAGACGTATATGAGTTCTAATAAATGATTTATAATAAGTAGCTTAAAGAAGGCTGAGTGCGGTGTGTTCCCTCCAAATAAATCTGAAATTTCATGCTTACTTTATTTTAATTCATGTTTTAGTAGGGATTTTTTTTTTGTCAGTGTTAAGGACTTATGTAAAGTATTGTCATGTTTAATCATTGTTTTGGAACAATCAAATGACTTCACCCTCCCTCCCAAAATAAATTGAAACAAACAGAGTAGGCAACCCGCTGTTTGGCAGATGAGAAGCTTGACATGAGCTGGCAACGTGCACTTGCAGCCCAGAAAGTCAACCATATCCAAAGCTGCATACAAAGGAGTGCGAGCAGCAGGTTGGGAGAGTTAATTCTGCCCCTCTGTTCCACTTTGGTGAGACCCACCTGGAGTGCTGCATTCGGCTTTGGTGACCCCCACATAAGAAGGACATCAGTGAGTCCAGAGAAGGGCCATGGTGATCAAAGGAGCAGCTTCCTTCTGCAGAGAGGCAGAGTGGGTTTTGCTCAACCTGGAGAAGAGAAGGCTCCAGGGAGACTTTATAGCAGCCTAGTACCTGAGGAGGGGTGACAAGAAAGATGGAAAGGAGCTTTTTAGAAGAGCATGAAGTGAGAGGACAAACATTACAGGCTTTATAACGAAAGAAGGCATCTTATCTTTAGGTAAGATGTTTGTCCTGGTTTCAGCCAGGACAAAGTTAATTTTTTTGCAGTAGATGAAGCGGTGTGGCTTTGGGCATGTCTAAGAGGTTATTTGAAACCATGTTTTGTCTTTCCTGGGGTGTGGGGAAAAGGACTCTCTGGCTTGCAAGAAGAATGCTGCTTTCCAGTGGGGCAAGCATGGCAGATGGAGCAATGGAGTGAGGTGCTGCTGTCTGGGGTCACCCCACATCCTGTCAGGCTCAGTGAGCATTTTGTATGGAAAAATCACTCTCACTTTGTACACTCTTGTTAATATTGTTGCTGTTAGTATTCTTATCTCATTGCTGTTTCCAGTAAAATGCTCTTGTCTCAATCTGTAATTTTCACCTTTGGTGTTTCCAGTTCTCAGCTCTATCCCTGGAGCATGGAAGGAGCAGGGGAACATGGGATCAGCATCTGGTTGGGAAAGTGTCCGTGAGGGCACTGAACTGGGGAGCACCTTTCCTAAACCATAACAGCTGTAATTGGTGCTGCGTTACGGCACCCAGAGTTGAGATAACAACAGATCAGCCCAGAGTGGGATGGAAAAAAATATGATCTAAGCATTTGTTATTAGATGCAGAGCCACTAGTTACAATATTGCTTGGTCTGTTTGTATGGGTGTGGTATCTAACCCCCTCTATGTTTCCGTATATGCACATGGTGCTCTTATTCAGGGCTCTCTTTGTGGGGAGAGGGATCAGGATTGCATTGCTGATATACTGGGGGATATAAGTTTATGGCATGATAACATGAAGGGCAATTAGAGTCATCTGGATAGTGTATTCAGTGTTGTTGTCTCACTCTGGCCTTGAGTGCTGCCTCTGGGAATTCAGCAATAATTGTACCCAGCCTGTGCAGGAAACAGGGGAGGATGATTTTCCTCAAGCTTCCATCTCCTTTTCCTCCTTTCAGGCTGTCTCAACAGCATTTGAGACTTTTGAATTCCTGTTGGTTGTTAAGGAAAGCATGTTCTTGTCTCTAAATCTGCCAGCTCTCCTCAGTACAGTCTACATCATGTTTAGAATCAAGACGTGGCAGCGGCCTCAGGGGAGACAAAGAGTTACATTATCCCACCCCAAACCCCTTGTGAAGGGCGGCCCAGGTGTTCTGATTGGGTTTGAGTCCCTGGGGGGTTCTCCCTCGGTGTGCTTCTACTGGTCCCTGACCCTGAACTCCACCCTCAAAGGTGGGGACCCTCGGGGGTTCTGTCCCTCAAAAACCCCTGCTGTGCCTCTGTTCGGAGCTCTCTGTTCTGGACCTGAGTTTGTTCCCATGCTGAATAAATGGTTTCATGAACCAGGAGCCCGTCTTGTTGGTGTTCCATGCTGGTCCCCAGAATCCTGCAGCTTCCCTGGATGAGATCCTGAGGTTGCTGACTGCAACACAGACAGAGATTTCTAGGGAGACTATTCAGAGATTTCCTCTAAGGATAAATAGTCATGAGTGGCATGGAATGTGAGAAAATGGGCCAATTTTTGGCAGACTTCTTTCCCACAATGGTTTTGAAGTTCACCCCTGAACAACTGCAGGACTCTATTAAGTGATAAAATATGTGAAGAAGAAATGCTGTGGCAGTTCCAGAGAGGTGTGAAGTTGAACAATGTTCTGGGCCCTGGCTAATATTTATCAGACACTGCTCCTTACCAGACAGGGCACTCGGGAGGGAAAAGAAGAAAGCCTTTGAAGAGCAACTGAGGGAGCTGGGGTTGTTCAGCCTGGAAAAAAGGAGGCTCGGAGATGACCTTCTCACTCTACCTGAAAGGTGGGTGTAGCCAGGTGGGGCTTGGCCTCTTGTCCCAGGCAACCAGCAACTGGACAAGAGGACATAGTCTCAAGTTGTGCAAGGGAAGGTTCAGGTTAGGTATTAGGAAGAAATTCTTCACAGAAAGGGTGATTAAAAATTGCAATGGACTGCTCAGGGAGGTGGTGGAGTCGCTGGGTAAATACCACTGGAGGTATTTATGAAGACTGGTTCTGGCACTAAGTGCTGTGGTCCAGTTGACATGGTGGTGTTCAAAGGTGGACTCGATGACCTCAGAGATCTGGAAATCTTAAACAAAAGTGGACTCTTAATCAAACTGTATAATAATGTTTAAATGTTAGCCTGTACCAGTGAATGGCCTTAAGATCAGGAATGTTACATTGTTTTATCCTGAAAATAGTAATAGGCTGTTAACTGAACAAAAATAATTGAAATCTCAAGCACAGACATTTCAGGAGTGCATTAAACCATCTGTTTACCATCTCTGAGGAGGTATTAAATAAGATTCTATGTTTCCCACACAGAGCAGCTGCTGGCAACAACCAAACATAACACAGTGTTTTACGTTTTTTTGGATGATTTGGGAAACAGCATCACAAGCTTAAAACATACTTGCTAAAACATTGAGATGAACATGTTGTGAAAACTGACCTTTTACAATTTACCTGAGAGGAACTTAGATATTCCCAGTAGTTATATAGGGACATAGAGTGTTTATAAATAGCTATAGCTATTTTTCCTATAGAATTAAAATAATAATAAAAATTAAGACTATTGACTTGTATTTTATTTGTATAACACATAGTTGTACTCCTGAAGTTTTTGCAGGTCTCTACTAAGTGCTGAAAATCAGTGTTCAGATTTTTGAATGTGCAGAAATGTGTACAAAGCTTACAATTGGGATTTATGACATGACAAGCAGCACTCTGATACCTATGTCTCCTTTTATGAAATATTTTCATTGGAAGCTAAATATATCTTGTAGCATTGGCTTGTTATTCTCATCACTTTTGAATTCTTACTTTCAGCTGGGAGGACAGATTGGATGGATTTATCTCTTTGTTTTTCCTGCCCTGGTTTCATTTGGGACAGAGTTAATTTTCTTCTGAGTAGCTGGTGCAGTGCTGGATTTAGGATGAGAATAAAGTTGATAACACACTGATGTTTTAGTTGTTGCTGGGTGAATGGTGCTTACCTTAAGTCAAGGACTTTTAAATGTCTCATGTTCTGCTAGTGCAGAGCTGCACAAGGAGCCAGGACAACTGAGCCAAACTGGCCAAAAGGATATTCCATATCATAGAATGCCATGTTCAGTATATTGACTGAGAGGAGTGTTTGGAAGGGGTTGATTGCTGCTCAGGGACAGGCTGGGCATCAGTCAGAGGGTGGTGAGCGATTGGCTTGGGCATAACTTGTCTGTCTTGGCTTTTATTCCTCTCCCTTTTTGTTGCCTCCTGTTTCATTATTATACTGTAATTATTTATTATTATTATTAATTAGTATTTATTAGTATAAGTATTGATATGGTTATTTTTTATCACTATGGCTATAATTATTTTATAATTTTACTTTCAGTTATTAAACCCATGGGTTTTATCCTTTTTTTGATTCTCTTCCCAATCCTGCAGTAGGGTGAGCAAGCAGCTGTGTGGTACTTAGTTGCTGGCTGAGGTTAAACCGCAGTAACCCCCTGAATAAAAAGCAAGATGGACCTGTGTAAAGCTACAAAAAGCAATTACAACTCAAAAGGAAATGTCAGAATCAATTAACAATTGAAGAAAGTGAACAGAGCTCTGGCTTTTAAGAAGAGAAGGATCTCAGTGAAGTGGTCTTTGCAATCTTTGAGAAAAAAAGAAAAATGAAAGCTTGAGTTCTAAAGATTTTAAATGTGTATGTGCTAGCAACACAGTGACCTTACTACTGGACTTTACAGGTATAAGTTTTAAGGTACTGCACTTACAGATTTTCACTGTATAGGAGATTCCTATTCACATTTTGAAGAATGGGAATGTAATCTTACACAGGCAAATTAAATACAGCTTGCAATAAAATGGCCACTGGAAACTGGACTAGCCAAAGAAGAATTACAATTTCCATCCTATTTCCCAAAAGAACAGACAGGAAAAAGTGTTTCAGCTGCAAATCAAAGAACTCAAGGTTTCTACTACCTTGTGCTTTCAGTCATAAGAAGCTGCCCACAACATATATTCCTCAAGTTCACATCCACTGGAGGTTTTATTCTGTTGTTCTTTGTTGGCTTTTCCCCATAAGTAAAAATGCACTAAAGCACAATGTCTTCTGATTTTCTAACACCTTTTAGAAGAAAAAATTCTAATGTTTACGTTGTTTACATTTGTTTATAGATGTTATGATACAACATCAGAAATGCAAAATGAAAAATGCAAAATGAAAGAACAAAATAAACAAAGCAGGGGCATTTTCTGTTTAGAATCATGATTTCCTTGCATAGTTGGGAGAACACATGGAGTATTTTAATCCACAGTTGTGCTTAGTGAAATGATCTCGTTGTGGCTGAAAGCAGCTATTTTTTATGCCTAATGGAACAGGAATCAGTTTTAGAGAGAAATGGCCTAACAAAATATTTCACAGGGACGGGAAAAAATGTTAAACCCTTCAGACTAGGTTTCTGCAGTGTGTTTCATTCTTCCCACCAATTAAATATTTTGGGAGTAAAGGTAGAAGGCTAGGCAGTACTATCTGTCTTTCTTTAACCAGCTGAAATGATTGCAGGAAGAAAAAAATATCACCCTAATATGGATTCAGATGTAATCCCTGACATTAAAAGATGCCAAAAATAACAGGGGTCCTAAATACAAATTCTTGTTGAGATTTTTGCTCTTTTCTTGGATACAAAATCAAATGCCACAACAGCTTACTAATTAAGACTAGCTATTTGCATTGACTGATCTGTACTGCAGTGTTCATGTTTGTATTTGCTGCACAGTTTGGTAGGAACATTTTTATTTTAAAGAAATTTATCTCTGCATTCATGACCCTATTGCAGGACTGAAGAGTGCTTGAAAAGAGTATTCAAGGCAGAGGTTGTGTCAGATTAATTGACATTTTTGGTAACTGCTTCTGCTATGCTTTCAGCTTTAGTTCCAAAAATTCACTGGTAATTCACCTGTTTCCTATGAGAAAAATACTGCAGTGCTGTAAAACACTTTGATTTAATAGGTTTTCATTTCCATATGCATCTCTCTTTGCAAATCAGGCTCATATTTCAGCTTTTCAGGGTGCAAATAGCTGAGAGAGGATTTTAAAAAGGGGGAGTAATGAATTTAAGGAATATTGGCTTTATCCTCAAACTACTTTCAGATCTGGATAAATGATAGAGTTATTCTGGTAGTCTGGGCACCAGGCTGCAGTGATCAGCAGAACAGAGATGGTTTGTCCTCCTGCTGTACAGGAGGAAAAAGCCAAGCTGTCTGCTGCCAAGGAAAGACATTTATGTGTGCGGACTGAAGGAAAAACAGCAACAGCAAATTTTGTTTTCCAGGGCTCTTCTTCTGGTAATCGCTTTTGTTTTTTATCCTGCTGAGAAACTTGAAATAGCTCTACAAGTCTTGAGTTCTCCCTGCTAAACCAGTACCTGAAAATGATGTTGTGGGGACTGTAAAGACAGAATATTACTTTATTTCTGCTGTAGGATTCATCACATTCCTCTAAATGTGACAGGTCATTTTTATGACACATTTATTTTACATTTACATGGTGCATAGTTGTTAAATTAGCAACATTTTGCATCCTTATGACCATCACAATAATCACTCTCATGTAAATTCACATAACAGTTGAAAATAAAGCAAAAGCCAGTGTTCTAGCCTGCAGTCCAACTCACTGAATTGCTTAAACTTAGACATAAAATCTATTAGATTTAGTGAACAGATCCCATTTTTGGCAAGTAATCACAAAGGCTCAGTGCCAGTTCGTTATTTCTATCATTCAATCATAAAAACTGATATATGCTATTAATATTCTATTCACAGATACTGAATGCCAGAAATAATCCTGGTGTTAAATCAGACTTCTTGCATTATTCATGATGTTCTCTGTAATATTATTTTTGCAACTCAGAGAGAAACAAGCAGTATTGCTACTTTGGGAAATAAGTCACATGAAACTGTGTTTGTCTTTCATGACCATCTGAAGAAATTAAAAGCTTTGATTAATTAAAGGCACATATCTATGTTACTGCAATGTTGAGGCTAAATTTCATGTCAGGAAATTGATTAAAATGGCCAAAAAGGTAAGTCAAAGCCGCCTATTTAAGATCTTCCCTTAAGGTTTCTGATCCTTAAAGCAAGGTTAACAAATCTATGCCATGAAGCAAACATATTTCAAAACTATGTTTTTAAAGTGGCAGATTTTAAGCAATTAAAATTTCATCTGACTCAGTGGTAGTCACTTGGGTAGTGTGATTAAAAATCTGTGGTTCACGACAAAGAAGGGAGCAACAGGGCTGGCATGAAATCTAATCCTCGACTCTTCAGTCTAAACAACCTTATAACACCAGTGATTTCTACCTAAAACTACTTAATTCTGCCTAAATTTTTTATACCCCCTGTCCAGCAGAACCACACTGTCTGTTGTTATGTTCCGCAACTTGAGTTTTGTCTTCACAAAAGACCATATTTCTAAAACATATGTGGGGAAAATCATTAGCTTTTTCAGTGGGAGTGATAACACAGTATTTAAGACCTGTATTGTTACTATTAGCAACATTTTTAAGGAAAGCATTTTTTTTCATTACGTTTTTTTGGGTTACCTCACTGTTAGAGCCATCAAAATCAATTTATATATATCTGTACATGACTGAGAAAGCTATGTTCTAGAATCTAATTATTTTTAACTCAAAGTATCAAGGTGGTTTCATATTTTCATAAATTCTTATTATTTTTTTGTCTTTTCCTCCAGAAAGTCTGCATTCATTAAGCAGGGAAAAAAGTTAATAACTGAGAAGCGCTGGTGCCGAAAAGTGAAAAAAAGGTTTCTTGAAAGGAGTTCTCATGCTCTGAAAAAGCTTCCTGATTCTTTTTTTTTTTTTTTTTTGCTTCCCTCCCTCCTGTTTTTAAATCATTGCATGGATAAGGTTATTTGCGGTGTTGCCTCCTGCCATACTGACTGTGATGTATTTCCTAACCTTTACTCTGGCTTTGACTGGGTGATCCCAGCCACTGTGTCGAGGGAATGGCTCTTCTGCAGAAAAATTAAATTCTGTCATACCCAGTTGTTTGGTTCCACATTGTGACAAACTAATCAAAAAGTTTATGCATTTTTAATAGAAGTTATGAAAGAGTGAAATTCATGGAATCAAAGGAAATGTAAAATATAAAAGGAACACTGATATGTTGTTTTTTTTCCCATTACAGCTGTTGACTCTATATGTTCTAGCATATTCTTAACATAACCTTTGCAGTCATAGGTTCTAATGTATTTCTTTATTTTCTTTTCTGATACTCACTGTACAATGTCATCAGGTAAAAGCATTTCTGGGTATTTGAAAAGCCGAGCAATAGGCCAGTGTAAAAAAAAAAACCAAACAGGATAAAGATGGTCAGATGCTTATTGTGTGAGTTTTGTGTGATTGCAGCAGGATCTAGCTGCAAATGAACCACACCAGATGTGCAAAGTTATTGTCAGCATTGATATAAAGAAAAAAGGAAAAGGTGAAGCATAATATCATAACTATATTGCATAAACACTCTTGAACTACATTTTTCACTGTAACTTAACTTTTATTATTTATAACATCTTCAAAACCAGTAAAAGTCTAAGTCAGAATATCACAAAATTTAGGCTTGAATGAAAAACATATAAAGAAAAACAAAACAGGGAGCTGATAATTTAATTTAGAAGATTCTCTACCTGTGTTTCAAAGGAAAGGCAACTCACAAAAGCTCTTTTAGTAACAGTACATTTAGCAACAAAGTATTCCTGAACGCCAGTTTCCTTTCAGACAGAAAAGAATTCAAGTTATCTGAAAACTAGTGAAAAGTCTTCTATTTCTTTGTGATTTGTGTCTTGCAAGATTTTTGTTTCTTTCTACACAGAAGTTTAGCAGCCATTAATTTCAAAGGAGCAGATGTGAGTTACAGCTACTGCCAGTTGCTGTTCATGCCGAAAATCACTTTATTCAACGTGAGTGTGGCCGTGCTTGCTAGTGCCTGTAGTGTTTGCTGTAGCAAGGCACAAGTGCCTGCTGAAGTTGACCCAACCACATTTTTACCCTTTGGAGACTTCAGTGTTTGTTTGGAGTCAGATAACTGTGTTGACAGTGTGCTCCAGTTATCTCATGCTTGCTGGTGCTTTCCAAAAAAAATAATTCCACACATCCAGCAGACAACTGGTAGTTGCCATGCCTGCAACTAAATGCTTAGACACATTTGCAAAAACTTATCAGGGAGAGGCATATTTCAGGACCATCTACATTTTCTGCAAGAAAATAAAGCTGAATACAGAACCCTTAACATTGACACAAGGAATGGCTTCCTTTACTCTCATACAAGTTTGAGCAGAAAGACAAGCAGCTGGAAAAGCTATCAGGAAGAAGCTTTTGTGTGTGTGGAGTACAGGGAAGTTAGCTGGATAGCTACTGAAATAACTGGCAGTTGAGGTCCAAGTTTTCAGGTATGTATTTGGACAACAAAGTAAAACTCTATTGCATGAAAATCTTGTTCCTCTCTGTGTTGGCTTATATTTGGTATATATTGCATTAATAACTTCAATAAGTGTCAGAAAAACTGACTCATTTAGATGAGAGTTTGGAATGCCCTTCCTGCTACTGTCAGCCCTCCTTTTACTCCCCTGACCTTGGGGATGACTGAGGACTAAACCTGCATTTGTCAGTGAGGATCTGACAGCTTTTGGTCTTTGGCAGGAGATATTTTAAGGCTTCTACCAGCCACAGACAGCACTGATTACAAAGATCCCATGTAATCTTTTGTAATGAAGAAAGATTTAAAATGTGTCTTGTGCACTTGATGCAGTAAGAAAAATAGAAAACTACATGCAGCTTTTTGAAATTCAAGTGGCCCCAGTGAAGCTGAAGACAGCCTGGAATATCTCCTATCAATGGCAGCATACTGCTAAAAAAGAAAACAATAAATTCATGAATAGAAATGTGAAGTCAGGTCAAGATTTTACAAAATTCAGAATATACGAAATAAATCTTCATTTTGAAAGGCTGGAAGATGAGTTCTCTGAAATGAAGATATTTTTCTTCTTTTCCCAAATATTACCTTTTACAGGAGGATGCTGCAGGAGGTAAATTTAAACATTAAAAGGTGTCATGATGTCTTGGAGGAGTGTGTGAAATCTTAGGGCTGCGTGAAATCTTAGGGCTGCATGAAATCTGCAGATGGCAGCAAGGAAGTCAGCAGGGGTATCAGGCACCTCTATTAGGACATGCAGCTCGCCCACTACAGTCACTGAGCACTTTTTTCAGCCAAACATTGCGTTCCCAGCTGCTTGCACCAACAGCCAAATGGCAGGAAATATCTGAAATTGAAACACATATGTGAAGTCAGGACAGCAACAACATGGCACAGATAAAGGTAAACCTCAATTCTGTTAAAGGGAGCTGAATACAGTGGCCTTTGGGGACATGGAATTACTCCTTCCAGGCCCACCAGACCCAGAGTTGCTCATTGCTCAAGCCAAGGCGTTTTCTCACCCTCCAGTCCCATACAGTGAAGATGCTGAAATTCCCTAGGTCCCAGACTGAATGCATATAACCACTCTAAACATACACTCCCTAACTACAGACAAGGCTGGATGCACACACCAACACAGCAATTCCTTAGAAAGGGCTGGGGACCAACATCCATGCAAAATGTCTAGGGCAGGGACTGATGGCTCCATGCTGGACTGAAACAGGGCATGTCCAGGCTGGAAGGGAGCCCTGTGGGGGCTTAGCAGGGACAGCCAGGACCAGTGGTGCTCTCAGGGCCACAGCAAGTATAAGTGAATAAACATATTCCTCTCTAATCTTACATATAAGCTTGAAGGGTATTTGTCTCTTTATCAGAAAGGTAGATAATATCAGGAATAATTACTTCTCTCAGCTAAATAGAGTAACAATAAATGATCAAAATAAGACCTACAGTACAGTAAGCCATCTCTTAAAATGTACATGCTTAATGTACATTTTAAATGTACATCTCCTAAATTGTAAAGTCCTAGATCACAACTTAGTGATCCGAGTTTTATGCTTAACAGACATTATTCGAATAATACCCCTAAGAGGAGAACATCTGTATTGCAGCACACACTGTAAGAAAATGAGTATTCTTGAGTCTGCTGCAAAAACAGTGACTCTAATAGCACTCATTTGACATTAAACTTGACATTAGATCCCCTCTTGGGCTAATAAAGACATTTTCAGTATTAATGAAACTCATCCAGCAATACAGATTTCTGCCTGCTCATTACAGTAATTTATTCATAAAGTGTTCCGTTGTTCCTGGGAGATTCTGATGGAGAGCTGTACTCAGGACAGACATTTCTAGGAGCATTCTTAAACTGGTTTCTGGCTTATCTCTGGCTTTTTCCCTTGGTGTCTCTGTTAAGCTTCACCAAACACTCAAAATCTGAATATATGACCCTTCTTAAATATTTTCCAAAATGAATTAATGATTGGTGAGGATAAATTTTTTTTTAACTTTTCACATTTGTGTGTTTTTAGTTCAGCATTTCTCTGGCTGTCATACATTTTGTGATACAGGCTGAGGGGAAATGATGTAGAATAAACAAAAAACCTGAAATTAAAATAATCAACAAAGACAGTGTTTATTAGGAATTTGAAAATATTTTTAAAATCGTTCACACTTTCTGTCTGGAAGTGACAGAGAGAAGAGATATTGAGCAGCTATTTTCAAATAACCACTTACAGGAAAATAATTAAAACCTAGTGCAAAGTTTACATAAGGTAACCATGACCAGCAAGACAATAGGTAAGACTATGAAAGCAAAACAGAAAAATGACATTGCAGTAACTTAGATCATCTAACAGGAATATTTCCAGGTCACCTGCCTCTGTGTCTCCCATTCCTGTGCCTAACTGGTCACATGGCCACTGTCTCCCAACATCTCACCGGAAAAGTTACCATCGCTGCTCAGTGATGTGCATCTACCAAGGAAGACAGCAGGTCTCCTTACTCAGATTTTCCAGGACACTGCTTGTGGCACCCTGCTGACCAGGAATCATGGAAGTGCTACTCTTTTTCTTTGAAAACTATTGCTAGGGATACATTGAGAACCGAGCTACATACCTATGTGTTCATTGGCTGCACTCTCAGAGTGAGGTGCTTAAACATTTGGAATGAAAAGGCTAGGTGTCACTATACATTTAAACAATTTTTGGTTCCTGAACAAAGTGTGAATCAAATTCTAATGTAAGTGTCTTAGTCATTTGAAACAGCGTTAAACCATTTCTTATTTTTTTATCTCTTATTATCTCTTTTACTTCTTTTTAAGTTTTGATAAATTCTATAACAGATTTCTGTTCTTTTTCTTAACATTACATTGCTATTATGGAATGCCATTTAGAGAATTTTTCCATTATTCTGCTTCTTGGACATCAAGCAACAATTTGATCTATTCAGTTCTTTCCTTACACTGAAAGAACTCAGAGAAAAGAATAGTGTCCGTTCTAGAATTTTCATGAGCTCAAATTCTCATGGAATACTTTAAATTTACACCTAAAACTCAAGAACAAAATTTTTGAAACATACATTAAATCTCTTTTGAATCTATCAGTATTACTGTGAATTATTAGACTCCATACAAAAATTATATTATTGAAATAAATCTTGTTTTGTAATGGGGTGTGATACTTTTAAATATTCCACAAGGGGACCCTTAGGAGGAAAAAAAAAATCTTCCTAAGCAAATATTCAGAAAAGCTAACTTGGAATTCCTAGATGCAGAACTACTATCCTTACTCTTAGAAAAACTTCTACAATTAAGGAATTAATCAGCAATGTATTAGTCTTGATTAAAGCAAGTCACTTCTAAACTCAGTGAAGTCTTTCCGACTATTTTAACTTAATTCATCTTGACATTAGCCTACTTTAGGTTGGATTTTTTCCTTCTAGAAGTGTATCAGATTAGTAGGCATCAAATCATTCTTTGCTGTTACCCTTTTCATTTCCTACCAACATCCAGGCTTCTTCACTTCCTGTTAATGTAAGAGGAATTCCTATTGTATAGATTAAAAATAAAGATTTAAAATTGCCAACTACTCTGATCAACATCCTTGACATTTAAATACATATGTAAAGTTATTTTGTTTCACCTGCAGCTGATATTTGTGTACTTGCTACAGAATTAACTTTGCATGTTTGATATCTAACCTGAAGAAGTCTGCTTTTGATGTTTCAGCTGAGTGTGTAAATAAATTGAAATGGACAATATCCTACCAGTTAACTTTTGATGGTGCTGATTTTATCTCTGACACATCCAAGTAAGTTAAATTTGGAAAAAAACCCTTCTTTCCATTCTATTTAAATTTCCAAAAGCTGCTTTCTCAGATGAGCATGAGTAGGCAGTAAAATTGTATTAATTATTATTGTTATTGTTGTTGTTGATGTTTTTTTTATTATTAAAGCTTCCCTAAGCACAATAATCCAGTCTTGTCATTGCTTAACTGTCTGCTGAAAAGCACTTTGAAAATATGCAGAGGAAGGTAAAAACTTGATGGATTACAGTATTAGATTAGTAATCAAGATGGATAATCAGCTTCTCAGAAAGTGTGAAAAAAGGGGTCTTTGATAAGCAGGCAGAAAAAATAATGGGACAAAACACTGCATGTCCTGTCCATAAAAACATGAAAAATGGGATAGAGGAGGAAATGGATGCTTAAATTCCAGAGCATAGTTTAAAAATCCCAGCAGCATTGCTAGAAAAATAAAAGATTAAATTAAATGGAAAAAGTTTGGTTTTTTTTTCACCCCAACTCTACAGCATTACTGAGTGCCACTACTTCAAAAGAAAAGCATCAGAAATCAGCAAAAGAGAAACACAAACTAAACTCTAGGGAGTATATCTTCTGTGAATCCTTTGAGATCCTTTTAACTATGCAATAACTTAGAGAGAAGGTTTGTCTACTGGTTTTTGTGAATTTTGTGAAGTATTCTGTGAATACTACTGCTGTTAAATGTTTGGGAATTAATAACTGTACCGGGTTTGCATGGCTAAGATTTGGTAGCAGGGGCTGCTTTTGTGAGAAGCTGTCAGAAGCTTCCTCCATGTCTGGCAGAGCCAATGCTTGGCAACTCCAAAGGCTCCAAGGACTGCTCCTGTGGAAGAGTGGCTGATGTTGCAGCAGTGTGAGGGGTGCTGTTGCCCATGGGATGGACTCACATTGCAGCAGTTCACAGAGAGCTGTTGCTCGTGAGATGGACTAACGTTGGAGAAGTCCATGGAGGATTGTCTCCCATTGGGAGACCTCCTCCATGGTGCAGCAGAGGAACAATTCATCTAACTGAGCAACAGGAGATGTGTGTGATGAACTGACCATTCCCTACCTCACTGTGCCTCTGGAGGAGGAGGTAGCACTTGAGAAGGAGGGAGGGGCAGGGGGAAGGTGTTTTAAGAGCTTATTTTCTTTCTTATTATCCTACTCTGATTTTGTTAGTAATAAATTCAGTTAATAGCTCTAATTCTTGCCTGGTTTACCCACCCACATTATCTGGTGAGTGATCTCTCCCTGTTCTTATCTCAACTTGTGAACCCTTTGTTATGTTTTCTCTCTCCTGTCCAGCTGTGGAGAGGAGTGATAGAATGGCTTTGGTGGGTGCCTGGCATGCAGCCAGCATCAGCCCACTACAGTAGCTTTATTCAGCACTGTGGGGCTGCCATGTCATCACTTATTCCAAATGGTAGACACCTGTTTTGTTTATGGATTTGTACAACAGACCTTTTGTGTTCTAAAAAGGGTCCATTTTTAAACAGTGCACGATTCGTTGAAGATCTGCAGTGAATATTTCCCCAAATAGCTATAAAGCATATGCATAATTTTCAGTTTTTTATGGATGTGAATTAATTCACTATATTTATATAAAAAAACCTCAAAATAGCAAAGGTGTATCCTCAACAATCATATTTGAAATATGTTCTTGGATGCCTGCCACTTCTGCCAATTTTAAGAAAATGTGTCCATTGATTAGTTCCCATGATAATAGCATCTATAAATTGATTTTAACAGTGATGAATGACAGACTGTTTTTTTCTTAAATTAGCTCCAATGATTATGTAAACAGATCCTGTTGCTAGAAAGGCAAGGCAGATGTTATTTTTTAACTAAAACAAGCAAAGCCTCACTTCTCTGTTCAGCTCTTGTTAAATTCCCTAGAAGTTTTCAGGAGAGCTAAAATAAGGGTTATCAAATATGTATTTTTTTGCAAAATGAAAAAAAATGTATTGATCTGTAATGAATTTCTAAACTCCCGTGTCTTTGCAGAAGAATAATTAAATGATCCCTTTGGTGCTTTTTAATTCAGAGTATCATATAATTTTTTTATTTAAAAAAAAGAGAATGATTACATTTTCTTATTTTCAAAACAAACATTTATAAATAGAAATAATTTTAGAATAACAAATGAGCTATTTAATTTTTTTACAGTATTTAGTCATTAATTTTAAACAATTACATTTTCCCCTGAACAATTGTAGTTCCAGAAATAGTTAAGCATTTCTAAAAGACAAGGAATTTATTTCCATCTCTCTATATATATTTTACTTCTGGTGAATATTGCATTGTTATAAAAAAGCAGGATGTCTATCCCTAACTTTTTAAATCATATAGTACCCTCGGTTTTTTTGTTACCCAACTTTAATTTTAACATTAAAAGTTTGATTCTTAAATTTATTTTTGCTGTGTTGTAAGCTGCAGCCTTTGCAGTATAGGTTATAAAATATAAAAAAAATTGTAGATTCTGAGGCAAACCAGTATCTCCTTATTAGCTGTAGTTCCCTCTGGCACATATAGTCTGCTTTCTCTTACAGTGAATTATCATCAGAACCGCACTGCTTGCCCTCTTGTTTTATGAGGGAGTTCAGTCACTACTTCAGGCTGTGTAAAATACCACTGTTGTTGACCCATACATATTAAATAATATCACACATATATCTCATGAAATACTGAAATGAATACAGGTTTTTAAAGTTTTCATTGAAGTCAAATTCTTTTTTTTTAATGTCTTAAAGCCAAGAACACAGCCACTAGACAAAGCTGTGTCGTAGAGATATATTTCTAATGGCTGCTACATAAATTACTGTTGAACACAGTGTTTGTTATTAAAAAACCTCTTGAAATACACAATAGAAGTATGTAAATCCAAGCTAATGAAAAGAATATCACAGGAACTACTATTGCTTCCAAATTCATATCTTAATAGTTTCCTGCTGGAACATTAAATCAAATCTATTGCACTTGATTTCTAGGCAGCAGTGGAGAATTAGGTGATCTAAAAGGAGCATTCTTCTAAAAGCTGAGGATGAAAGAAAAGTCATGGATGAAAGACAGGGACACTAGGTGCCTTCTCACAAGAATTCAGCTCAGCCATTCCTGCTATTCCTGTGACCTCAAATCTTGGCTTTAAACAAGAACCAAAAAAATTACTGGTTTCCTCAAATGCAGATAATCCACATAACCATTTGTGTGGTACAGCTAAGCCTCAGATGCTTGAAGCACACTGTATTCTTCAGGCAGGCAACCAGGACTGGTCTCTGATGCTGTACTTTGGAAAAACTGAGATCTGTTTATTTCATGAGAATAATCATTGTATTCACATTAAAATCCTTTTTTTTTTCCTTACCCTATCTGAATAATTATAATAACTATATCATTAAAACTGCAAGTGTGTCTGGTTTTTTTTCTCCATATGTTTTTTTAAGGTAGACCTTGGAGGGTCCAGAAAATGCTGCTGAAAAACCAGCTTACAACAGAAAAGTAATTTTTCTGACAGAGACATTTACAGTTTAACACATTTAACTATATATATCTGTCAAACATGGAATACAGTAATTTATGCCACCTAGACAGATAGAATAACAATGCAGAGAGATAAGAATTCTCTCTATCTAGGGTGTAGGGCCAGTGTTTTATCTGCTGAGCTGAATAGTACCAATAGCATCATTCCAGCAGACTTATCAGCATGTGCTGGATGGTTTATTTTTCCTCTAGCATCTGCAGCATATGCAATCACATTGCAAGGTGACCACAAGTCTCCCACTGAGGTCATTTTTTGTTGTTCCTACCACTTGCTTAGAAGTACATAACCTATCACCAGGTAGAATAATAAAAGGTGTCTACTTCTCTTGTAAGTTGCTTTGTATTTTTGGCAATGTCACCAAATCAAAGAGCTGGCTTAAATATTAATTATTAACCAGATCAATAATAACTCCAAAACTGTAAATATGATAATTGATTAACTGACATAGATGTATGCTACACTACAGACAAAATGCAGTGATGGTTTCTTCCGATGTATGTGGTTTGAATTTTTGTTTAGTTTTTTAAATTTGTTGCTTTCTTGACGAATATTGGCGCATTTTGGTACAAAGTGATGTCATGATTCAGCATAAATACCAAGTTCTATACCCATAACAAATTTAATAAATGAATAAAACTAGTTCCTTGGGCATAAAGTCTTAGTCTGACTTTAGGCTGTGGCGCTTGCCTTCATGGGTGTAGAAATTTGCAAGAGCAGCCTAGGGATTTTTACATGCTTACTATGGGAATAGGAGAAGGAACCCAAAAGGAACTGTGAAGTTTCTTACCCAGTGGTTATTACCTCAAAACCAATCTCCCATTTAGCTGCTTAGCATGTATGTATTTCTCATGTATACATTCAGACTTCTGTTTTTAGTCATGAACAATTGCAGGTGCTGAAAGTCAGCCGTAATGCTTACTGCTGTTTACAGAGGAACTGGCAGTGAATGCAGGTACCTTGACAGCTTTCAGTGTGACTTCTCAGCATCTAGACCTTCCCAGTATGTGGAGGATGCTATTCTACCCTTAGAGTGACCAGTGTTTTTTACCTCCTAGTTAGAATTTTTATTGTTTAAGTATGCTGTTCTCTGAGAGACAGAACTTATTCCCATTTTCTAGCACATCCACTGCAGTGGTTGCACTGGCCTAAGGTGGAAAAGTGCCTGAAACTGGGTGATTCAGTCTGTTACTATGTGTGTTTCTCATAGGAGTAATTGGAATAAAGAGGCTTCTTACGCATTCTCACAAACACAATCTTTATAATTATTTTTCTATATCATTTACCAGTTCTACTTCTGCTTCAAAACAAGTAAGGACATAAATATAAAATGGCTCTAATAGCAATAACATTGCCTGCAGCTGCCAGGAACAGTTTGTACCAAGGAAACTCTGGGCATATGTTGATGTGACAGCCATTGGCAGGGCTTGGTTGCATATGCCACACTGTCAAAACACCTTTTTAACTATCTCAGAGGGATTGTGCTATTCTCCTCTTCATTTTGAGATAAAATTCAGAAAACAAATTAGTTTCTGGGAGGTTTCTTATTGAGGAGCCACAATGAATTACGCTTACTTTCCCCCTAAGCTTCAGTATCCTATTCCCGCGTCCATAAGGTCTGACTTAACTTCTTTGAGGGTAATATATGTAATGTCATCATTGTATAGTAATTTTTTTATAACTGTATATTGATAGCTTGCATATCTAAAGAAATTATGATTGGGTGTTCTAAAAATTTTAATACTGTTCATTCCTGAGAGACAAACAGAACATATAATGTTTTCTTTCATATGAGTTTCAAGATTCAGACAAATCATATGCATACATGCACTAGTGTTTTTGTGTGTGTATATATGTACGAGCATGAACTTATGGAATATCTTTTACTATCACCTTTCCTAATAATAGAAAAACTGAAAAAAACTCAATTTACCCAGAAAGACATTTTCCTATTCATCCTTGAGGCAAAATGAAAGAAGCAAACGAAAACATAAAATGCAGACCCAGTCTTGAAAAGACTTCCTTTTTCCAAAACTCTTGGAAAAGGGATGAGTTTAGCAAGCTATCCAAATGAAAAAGGAATGGGTCCAAATCCATTAGAGTCAGAGAGATTCTTTCCATTAACTAAAATAGGTTTGAGATGAGACTCATGGCACATGTTTTTTAGTGATTTGTACTAAACATGTGAAAGGAATGACAACAACATATTAAAATTACATCCTGAAAGCATGCTTTTGTTCTATACTAAAAATAGATGCTAGATCATCTTTAAAAAGAGAGCTCATCAAGGTTGTTGAATAACCAGAGTAATAGCTGTCCAGATGCCATAATGAGATTTATGTAAAATATTGCGTGGGTAGAAAGTGTAATTGCTTTTTTCGTTGTTGTTGTTGTTGTTGCAGAAGAGAAAATTTCATTTTTCAATTTCTAGCCTTGTGAAGTTCAGTTAAGAGGCAGAGATTACAGTTTAATTCCAGCTTATCACACTACTTATATGGCAAATGCATATATAAAAAAAAATGTATACATATCTGGTAGCAAAATTTCCAAGTCTTAGCCTAAAATCAGATGATACAAAATATTGCTGTGATATTTACTACGAAATTTGAGGTCTATGAGCATGAAATGCTTTTCAGTTTTGAACTGAGGGAGGGGAGGGAAGGGGAGGGAGAATTCAGTACATTGTAAGTAATTTCTTGTAAAATAGCTTAGATAAGCAATAGAAGAATTTGAATGAAAAACAATAGATTTGCATAAGGATAGATTAAAAGGTCTAAACCACTGCTTACAAAGAAATTGAACTTACACCTCAAAAGTTTTCAAACCATTTACTTTTTTAATGTGTACTTTCTTTTTCTTCATTTCTGATGTTAAAATATTGTCCAGTTTAGTATCACCTCTGCAGCACAGGAAGCCCACAAGGAACAAGCATTTCTGGTAGGAATCCATAGATGAATCAGAATAAAATGTAGGAAGGTTAGAATTTTTCGGGGCAGAGAATATAGAGAGTGAAACAGAGAAAAAGAAAATGAGGAGATGAGAGAAAGAGAGAAAAAAAGGATGGGAGGAGAGAAAAGCAGAAGGAAGAGGATAAAGGAGGGAATGGGGGAGGGAGGGAAAACTTTTCTGAAGGCCTTCTCTGACTGGCTTATATAGAGCACATTTTAAAAAAATATTTATCAGTGTCTTTTCCTTAGTGGTGGAAGGTTTTATGGCACAATTCCAACATTTTCAGTGAGAAGACCATTGTGTCACAGGGATGGGGGATAGGGTGAAGGGAGGGAAAGAGAGAATTACAGATAATTGAAGTTTTTTGTTATCTTTAGATTTTTGAATTTAGATTAACTGTACTGTTCAGAAGTGCTAAAGCCACAATGCCATTATAATCACTATCAGAATATCTGTTGTTGAAGCTTCCATTAGCATAAACATGTAAAACTACGATGTTATATATGTTGCAATCACAATTTTAAAAAGTCAAAACTTAAAAAGACAACTGACATTAATGTCAGTATTTCTGTTATTATTTTGGTAATTGTATTGTAGCAATTCTCCACTGTTCAAATTATGTTAAAGTCCACTCAGAGAAGCTGAATATTAGATTCTTCACTTCCATTTCTCCACTGTGTGTTTTATTCTATTCATGTTACTGTATCTGAGTACAGAAAAGCTTTATCTAAGGTCCAAATAATATATATAGAATATAGAGAAAACAAATATTCTAAGAAATTTAAAAATTATATAAATGAAATGTAATCCATGAAAGTATTTGCAAATTAGATGAAATTCCTCAGAAGAATTGCTCAAAATTGAAGTGTTAGTTCTCTATTTTCTCAGGACAGTACCCCAAAATAATTTCTGTCAGCCCTTACCATGCAGAGAATATAGAGAGTGAAACAGAGAAAAAGAAAAGTATGAGTATGTTTGTTACTGACAAATAATGTATGCTCAGGGCAAATGCAGAAAAGATTATTCTAGCAAAAAAATTTGATTTATGAAGCAAAAAGCTACATGCAGTAGTTTATTACAGTATGTCTAGTTCACTTTTATCTTAATTTAGTGAAGAAGTAGATTCCAGAACACAGTGAAGTTTGCAGTTCTCATAAATGTGCTTCAAAAATTAACCAGTGGGGAACTCTAAATTGAATCCAATAAAAAGCATTTGAAATTACATTTTCAGACTGCTCAGCAACAAATTCTTTTTAATTGTTTATATTGACCTTGCTTTTCCAATTAAAAAAAAAAATCCTCTTTTAATGTTTAATGTTTCCCTGAATAGAAAAGACTTAATTAGGCTTCATTTGCACAATCAGGAATCATGAACAGATTATAATTTGCATCGCAGAACTGTGGAGTGTCATTAGGGTTACATTTGGTATGGTCGTTATATGAAATTGTATTGAATAAATATCTGCAGCCTAAGGTCAAACGTTGTAATGAAAATATAAATCCTTATCTGAAAACATAATAGTGTTTTTCTTTCCCTGGGTGTTACTCTCCACAGTAGAAAGGCTGCAAAGATGGAAGTAGGTCCATGCATATGTGACTGATGTTTTAATCTGTTACAAAACAATTTTGAGGAGATTTTCATGACTTATTATACTAAATTACTAAAAGTCTTCTCAAGTCACTTCTGGTGGGTTCTAGGCTTATGGAAAAGAAAATCATTTATTGTGAGTAAAAGCTAACTTGAAATCCATTTCTGCTTTCGTAGCTGTCACTATTCTTGTTTTACATTGTTTGCCACTGACAGACAAAAATCTCTTGAGCAGCATGAAAACATTTTTCATAAGCACTATACATGGAAAATCCTCTCTTCCTAATTATACTACATACACTCAAAACAGTCATCCTAATTATTTGTTAGTTAGAAACAGAGTTCGTAGGCAAGCAATTTTTTTAACTTTATTTCTTTTTTCATCAGCTTTTTAAATTTGTAGGAAACAGGGAAGGGCAAAATACTGTCAAATATTTCTTCAAACACAAATGTTGTACCAGCAAAGATAATTGATAAGTGACTTGGCCTGTGCTCACCCTTTTTTCATCTTCAGAACTGGGTAGCAGATGTTTTCATGGTAGACAGAATGAAATATCAGTGTAGGAATCATGAAAGAGTACTTAAAAAAAGTGCTGATGCAGGAAGGCAGCTCCAGCCAGGTACCTTACCTCTTCACACTCTCATGTTTACTTTGAAGTAAAAAAAATTTAAAAATTAAAATCCTAATTTTCTTTGGATAAAGTTTCTCTCTGATGGTCCATAGTGTACATAGAAATAACAGGGACCTCTATTCATACTTTTTTGGATCTGTACCCAAAAGAGTCACTTTTTTCACTACTGGGAACTTACACTTAGCAAGTACAGAAGAGAAAGAGATTGTAAGGAGATTTTGAGGAGTTGGTCTCCAGAATCTTTTCCCCTTCACTTGTCAGACCTAAGAATTGGAAGAAAATTGCTTGAGTGATGAGGCCTGGTTTTCTATCACTAGTTCAAGTATTTGAGCTCCACTTGGAAAATACCTGAATATATATATTCAAATAGCTCTAAGTTTTGACCAGCAAAACACTGCCTGTTCAATATGTGAGAATGCATTCAGCAGAAGCTGAAAAATAAATGACAAATCCTGGCTGCAGTTGCACCATGCTGATTTAATGTAAAGTGTGATAGCTTCAGATATGTTGTTTTCAATAATATGAATTCAAATCCATAGAAAAACATTGTATGTATTTGTAGGAGAATAGCAGATGGAGCTGTATTGGGTTAGCTTGAATGGATATGTGTTGTCTGGAAATATGCATTGGATGGGCAAGTACTTCTGACTGAAAAACATGGAGTTGAGAAATAAATGTATTTAATGTAAATGAAAATGTATTCATTCAGCAAAAAGTTACTGGCTTCTATAAATATATGTTTGGAAAGAAAACCTATTTTTATACAAAAATAGAATTCTATTATTTGGGTACTGTGGTTGATTTAAGAAGCAATTGACAACATATCCAATTCAGCAAAATGGCCTTGATTTCAGTGTCTCTTGCATGTATTTCCCTGAAACTGTACTGTGTCAAAAAATCAAACAAACACAAATCCAGTCCCAGTGTTTCCAGTCTCAAAGGCTTTGTAACAAGCCAATTTCATTGAGTGCTGTCAGTCTTCACTAAATTGTGAGGATTTATTTTAGATTCTTTAATTTTTAGTTGTCTTTATTTACATTTCTGAGACATCAATTTCAATAATGGATGAGTTGTCCCTTATTAGCAGCTCTGATTTCTTATTATTGCCCATCATTCACAGCTATGTCATTGCTTCATAAGCCATTTTTAAATACTTATTCTTCCAAACTTTTGTTCAGAGAAGACATTCATTCTACCTTTTTTTTTTTTTTTTTTTTCCTGAAGAATGGAGAAGCTTTCTTGTCCTTTTTCATACTTCACTAGAAATTGGATAAATTTACTTGGAAATTGGCAGAATTCATGTAGAAGTATTGCCCTCTTCTGTTTCAAACTATATTCTAATTTTTTTTATAAAAAACAGACTTCTATATGCCTAGTTTTCTAGTGGGAGCTTCATCTTTTACTGTGGAATTAGCTACTAGTAAAATATGATAATCATAACAAATAATATCTCACTTCTTCCTAAGCCAAAGATACTTGTCATTCCTTTAGTTTTCTATAAGCTCTAATAAAAAAAAAATCACATCTGAAGATACATTATGTCAAGTATATTTTTTCATAAAAATATTTATATTATTTATATTTTAAATTATGTGAAAACTTTTAAATTTATTTTTTAAATTCGCTCACATTTAGTATCAGTTTCATGCCCCATTGCAAACCAGTCTTCACATTCTCCAGTTTTCTAGACTGATAGTTTTTAAGTCAAAAAATTGCTGCTTTGTATCTTTCCTCCTGATTCCTGTGTACTCAGTTGTTGATCCTTTATTTTATCCCCATATCTCCTTTCTTTTCTTTCTGCTGTTTCCTTTCCTTTCTGCACAATCACTTCACAAACACTGTTAAAGACAGAGAGGCAGCCCTCTCCCCTTCCTTGCACTGAATTGAATCAGTTCTTGGACCAGAGTCCTGACGAAAATAAATTGGAACACTCAGTTACACTATATTTCAGTTCTCTTGTGGTTAGACATTCCTGCCAGTAAGTAAAACTTCAAAATCTAATAGAGTGTAGTATCAGTAAAGTGAGCTTTGGTAATGGATTTTATACCATTAACTCACAGAAAAGGTGGATATACTTACCTAAGGAACAGCAGTAGCAATTTACAAGCATCCAAAACCCTGCACAATAGGCTGCAAAGCTGAATAGTAGACCCAGAAAGTAACATTAGTAGTATTTACTGAGATCATTTCCTAGTGGAACTAGGACAATCATAGGTTATTCCTGTTTCTGGCAGATGAGAGAGCCCTCAATTTACTGACCACTAAGTGTTGTTCAAGGTCAAAAATACAAACTGAGCTTGAAAAATGAATTTAAAAATTAAAATTAAAATATGAATACTTCAGGAAATATTTGTATAATTAAAATGTGTTATATTAGGGAATTTTGAAGAATGTTAAGCAAGAATCTACACTGCATTCCTATTGCAGATTTGCTTGGGCTATCCTCAAGCACAAATCTCAAGAATGGAATAGAATGGAAATCGCAGAATTGAAAACTGGTGGAAGTAGAGTGGTCAGAGATGTAATTCCCTAAACTGGTTTCTGTATTTCAGATTACAGGAAAGGAGGGGAAGGCAAGCAGTATTTTGATAGCATGATAACTTGGCTGAGGGTTTTTTTGCATATAAAAAACCCCAAAAGGATAAAAAAGGGAATACAAAATAATAGCACATGAATTTGAAATAAAATTCACCTGAGAAATACCATCTGCACATCTACCTGTTAGAAGTATAAATGACATGCTGAGCTTGTTTTGATAGCTCAATGAAAAAAACAGTGTTTATGAACACATAGAGGAAAACAAATTATTGAAGACCAGGGACCACTTACATTTATGTGTGTAACTAAATATAATTGAAATAAAGATGAAAGTTACATTAGAATAATTATAGCAATGATGAAAAAATATAGTGAAATACATAATTACATGCACACCAGTACACTTATCAAACAGCTGGTCAAAACATCAGCTAGTGTAGATTGTTTGTTCAGTTAGCTGTAAATATTTAAACAAGAAAAAATATGATATTGGCAAGAGAGCGAGAGGTGAAGATGGGAAATTATTTTCCCCCATCATTAAACAGAGCTGTAATATAAATAGTTTCAAACACTCCTGAAACCTTTGAAATAGCTGTGTTGTTCTTTTAAAGAAAGTAAGAAAATGCCTTGGTGGTGTTACTCAGTTCAGATGACAGAACCAAGTTCTGATTGTAGCAAGAGACTTCAAAGTAAATCTGTAGAGGCTCCTTTTGTTCCCTTTCTCCCAGAAACTGCTTATATGAAGCAGAGCAATTCTGATGAGAATGACTAAAATTTCATTTCTGCCTCCACAAAAAAAGAAATAGGTCTCACTACAAGCAAGATGGCTAAATTCAGGTATCAGTTCTGTCTGAGGCAGATATTCAGTTCTGGATTTGACCTGAATTTCTTTAGCCTGGGCTACTGGTTCTGAAACTGAGATAATTTCACCAATTACGATTATGTTCAATCTAGTATGTTTCCACCAAAAAATAAAAAGTCATTTTCTATCAGTATGCATGTAACAAAATAATTTCCAAAAAATTCTGATGAAAACAATAAAAATCCTGTAACAATATCCTCTGGCTAATTGATTCAAAATCAATTTTGTGAGTGTGCCTTTAATTACCGTCCATCCCACCAGGTCACATGTTCTTTCCCTTATTAGAATTTTATTTCTGTAGGTTCTTTAGAACACAATAGCATGGAGTTTAAATTTTTTTGGTGTGTTTTTTAGAAGGTTTACCAAGTGTAGGGTACAGTGTTTGGAAAACTGAGCAGGTTTTACTCCAACAAGAGAGAAGTTTTGAAGAAAGAGAACTCAGCTCAAGCTCTACTCTTTGAATCATAATGTGCTGCATATGGATTTAAATCTCTGTTCTTAAATTTTCCATCTGAAAAGTTTTGTCTTGATTCACAAAGAAAGGCGAAAAATAAAACCCAGAGAAATAAGAGCTCCTTGCAAGGAGCTATAGATTTGTTTGATTTCAAAAGGGAGATAATGAGAGGAAAAAATGTGGACTGTATATGTAAATAGAATATATTGGTTTTTTATTTATGTTCTAAAAGCATAATCTTTGACTAATTCATTCTGTGTTATTCAAGCCATAACAGGACACTTTATATCACTGGCTGTTTCTAAGTTTTAAAGAAGGCATTTTTTGGGTAGGTTGGGGTTTTTTGTGTTACATATCAATAAGAACAGTTATTTTACTGGAATAACAGGTTTTTTAGATACACAAAGAAAATCCCCTGTTATATTTTTGGAGAACACTCAAGACATTTATTTTTTAAAGAGAGAAATTAAGGTCTATATGCGTGCATAAGGGTAATAATAGTAATAATTAATGGATGCAAATAAAATAATAACAACAGAAGCACAAAGGGAACAGTGATACAACAGCAGCTGAGTATTAAAGTAGTAAGTCACAGCACTCCTGTTTCCCGAGCTCTGGAGAGAAACATGAAGGTTTGCCACAGTCCTATACTTAACCCTTGTGTCATACCTGATGCAGATTCAAAATTGCACTCCTGGGAGAAATAAGCCGAAGGCAGTGGTGTTGAACATCCTCCCAGTGCCCTAAACGATATTCAAAAGAGCAGGTAACTAAGCCTGTTTTGAGGGTCTGTTAGCATGGAAATTTTTTGTCATTGCAGAGGCATTCTTTGCACTAAATACTTTTAATATTATTTTATGGAGAAGTCTTGCCCATTCTGAGTCACAGATTATGTGTGGCGCATTTTCTTCACTGTAATAAACACGCGGTCCAGCAACCAGTGAGCAATCTGTGGAATGCAAATAAGAAAATATTTCCTTTGGGAGAAAATTTTCATTTGTTTTGTGTGAATTTTGCAGCTGTAAAAGGTAACTGTAAATGAATCAGCAAATCTAAAGACACTGAAATTCACTGTTCTAAATCTATATTTCAGGAAATGAGTGACTTGTGGTAAGAGGAAGCATAATAAAATACAGAAATGGTGGAGTTTTTTTGATGAAAAGACCAGGCTTATAATAAAAAGACCATGTTTCCCAGTATTTGTCTGTATTCCTAAGTGACACTGCTTTGATTGCATCTTGGTCTTGCTCTTTGCACAGTGCACATTGCTGGTAAAGCACATTCCTGCACACAAAGGGCTTATACTAAGCTTAACTGCAGTATCTTCATGCAGTTAAAGCTACATCCCCATAAGAATGCAGTACTGTAGAAAACTTGCCTTAAAGTATTATCATTTCAGGTTTTCAAAGCAGTTTCTGCATAAAAACTGATGACAGCCAAAACAACAACAACAACAACAACAACAACAAAATTAAATGCAAATGTCTGTAGAAAATAACACAGGGGAAGAAAATTGGGCAAACAAAAGGCCACACCGAAAATAAGCACAATCCATGGTTTTTCCAAAAGCAGGGTGATAGCTCACCATTTGCTTTGTATTATTTTAATAGCCAAGTTTCATTCCATTGTATTTTTGATTGGGTAGGTAACGATCTGTATTTTTACTTCATTTTTTAATTTCCACATTCATTCCTCCCTAGGTGCACTACTCCCAGTTACAAAACTGAAAACTAAATGATAGATGATAGATATATAGATATAGAGATTACAGAGATAAATATAGATTCCCATAGATGCATATATATATAAATATGTATATTTATATGTATAAACTCAACATTTTCTGTAATCTAATCTACTGTTCCGTCTGTTCTGTGAGCAGGCTGAAATGTTCATAATGCGGCTGCCCTGGAAGCTTGTTCCTTTTGCATTCTTTGCCTGGAAGACACCTGTTCAGCAATTATATGGCCAGCAGTACATTAGCAACATTGCCTGCTGGATTGCAGGTGTTTGAATCTATAGGGAGAAGGTCATTACATTACCATTTCTCTCCATCTGGCCCTAAGAAAGCTAAGTGTATATGGGCCACTGAGATTGCTCACTTCAGAGGATATCTCTTTGTCCATTTATCATCAAGCAGAACATGCTGCACTACCTGAATTCCTAAGATGCTAGCCATTATTAATTTCTAGTTGAGAGGCTTATTAGAAGTGCGGCTCCAAGTGGATTTACTCCTCAGTCTGCATACACTCTAACAAAGTGCCTTGAAATTCCTGTGTGTAGACTCCCTTTGTTTGCCTGATTTTACTGTAACTTGGAGAAAAATTCTTCTCTGCAGCAAGATGGTTTAGACATGAATTTTCACACTGCATGCCGATGTCAGACCACCAGCAGAAAGCTTGGTAGCAAATATTTTGGTGTAGAGACAATGACACTGACCTACCGAATGTGAAAGAATAGAGATATTTCTATATACCTGTTTTTGTTGAAGTGACTTGTGATCACATATCAATCAGAAGGGTAAAATCAGATGAGATATATTCTACCTTTACAAAACCACATTAGTGTAACATTATGTCTATAAATTCATTGAAAAATAAGCATTAGGAAGAAAGGAGAACTTTTTCACTTTTCACAGATTTCTTACTGGAAATATGCTGGCAATTTGCCACTGGCTAATCCAGCAATGACTCTGAAAGCTTTTTATTATGCTTACAAGTACCTCTCTCTGTTTCTATGCAAATCCAGATATGCAGCTAAGTAGACAGGTAAAACTCTGCCCTGTGTGTATCGAATGGGTAAAATTTACCATGAGAAGTTGAATGACCCAAGTTTAAAAATAAGTAATGGGATTTAATGAAATATCTTGGCTGAAAATAAGATTAATATATTGACCCTTTAGACAGAAAAAGATTGGAGCAACCTGTAAAGATAGAGGAGTTTATATTAAGAATTCATGTGTTTATGGATATTGCTGTATGGTGTGTTTGGCTACAGCAGACAGAAACAAACCACATGATCAGACCATCCTCTGCAGCCCTGTCATCTTACCAAGTCAATACAGAAAGGAGAATCTTTTCACTGGGATGCTTCTCTCAAAGAGAAGTGTTTGGCCTGCAAGTCACTGTTTTCTGTTCTCACTGGCTTCAGAGAACCAGAGAATGGTTGGTGTTCAAAAGCACCTCTGGATGTCATCCTGTCAAACCCTAATGCTCAAAGAGACAGTGAAAAGCAGACTTTTGAAAACTTCTGAAGATGGAGGCTGCAGCCTCTAAGCAATCTTCAGCATCAAAGTAAAAGAGTGCTTCCTTATGTTCAAACAGAACCTCAAGATTTCCTCTTCAGCTTACTACCTCTCAAGAATACTCCCAAGGATGTTAATGATAAAAAAAAAGTAGCAGAAATGAAACAGGGGAACCTTTATGCAGACTACTCATCCTTCATAAAACTACTAGTAAAACATTTCTCCTTCTTCCTTTCTATATCTCTGTGAAAATGATTCTACAAGTATATGCATAAAATTAGAAATTATTTTCTTGGATATCATTATAAAAATACAAAATTAAATATGGCAAGTAAGACCCAAATGTCTCCTGAAGAGGGGAAATTATAAGTGCTGATCTCTTCTCCTTGGGATTCAATGATAGGGCACATAGGAATGGCTCAAAATGCACCAGGGCAGGCTTAGGCTGGACTTTAGGATTAATTGTTTTACTGAGAGAGGGGTCAAAACATGATCAGGCTTCCTAGGGAGGTGGCCGATGTCCCAAGCATGTCAGTGTTTGAGAGGCATTTGGACAATGCCCCTCACAACATGCTTTAACATTTGATCAACCATGGGTTGGGCAGGCAGCTAGACTGGATGATCATTGTAGGCCCTGTCCAGCTGAAATATTCTATTCTATTCTATTCTATTCTATTCTATTCTATTCTATTCTATTCTATTCTATTCTATTCTATTCTATTCTATTCTATTCTATTCTATTCTATTCTATTCTATTCTATTCTATTCTATTCTATCCTATTCTATTCTATTGCCTTAGCTTTTTTTCTTGTCTTTTAAAATTCTTTTTCTGCTTTGCTTAATTTATATTTTGTTTCTGTGGTGTTTTTTGTTGTTGTCATTTTGGTTTTCTTGGTTTGCTTTTTTTTTTTTTTTTTCTTAATCCTGGTTTGATTTTGGTTGGGGGTTTTTTGTTTGTTTTTGTTTTTATTTTTTTTATTTTCCTCTTTCCTATTTTATTTTGTTATTTAATGTCGTTTTAGTGATAGAATAGTATTAACTTGCTCTGCAGAAAAATTCAGGTTTTTCAAAATCAGTTGTGCTAAATAACGTGTAAGATCATCATCACTAGAAGTAACAATGGATTATTGTCTCCTTTATTGTCTGGGTAGGCAATTACCTCATTTAGTCTGTAAAGTAAGATCAATAAATCCAGACAATTTTTGTTTTCAACTGTTTTCTGATATGTTTTTGGGACATAAGATCATATGCTGTTCTTATCATGTCTTGTTTATGTGAAAGATGCAACTTGTGACATTGGTTTTGTTTTTATATTTAAAAAAAAAAATTCTTCTTTTAAGAAATTCAGGATAATATATGTTAACAGCTTTGCAAAAATCTGTAGAAGTCAAATGCTTAATTGCAGGAGGAACCACTTTACAAGAAATTAGTAGTCTTGAAAAATTGATGAGAAACACAGAAGTGAGGAAAACAGAAGCTCAGCGCTCTATCTGCCCTGGTGCTCATCTTCTCTCAACAAAATAGGATCTTCAGGGCGATCCTAAAGAACAAATCCTAAAAATGCAATGGAGCTAAATAATGAATAGAAAGGTTGTCCTTTTATTATGCTGTGGACAAGTGTTTTCTTGATGTACTTTTCCTATCTGTGTATTCGCTTTGTGCTGACCTGCCTTTACTGCTGGAAACTCTGGCTACATCTTGACAAGATGCAGGTAGGCATGAGACAGGGTATGACCCAGGCAAAGAAAAAAGAAATACAATGAGGAAGTAACAGAATGGTAAATAGAAATAGAAGAGATCTGATGTGATGGGAATTACTGTAAGATCAGATTGGTATTTGTGTAGCATCATTTAGTGCAGTCAATACAAAAGGCACTTTTGGAAGTAGTGGAACAGTGACAAATAAACAAATATGAATAAAATTTCCTTTACACAGTAAAGCAACCTGGTGTCTAAAGGCATAGGCTTAGATATTTTAGGGGTTTAGCACTATAAAAGACACGTTATTGAAAGTGAACAAAACTGTCACTTTTTCTAGTGTGTGTTCATCTGTTTTTGTTCTTATTTTGTGGTTGAATTTAAAAGATAAATAAGAGAATCTTTAGATAAACCATTTGTCTGACTGATGAGGTTCAATTATTGAAAACTTGGATTAGGCTTTGACAGTACTTAGCTGTTAGCATTTTGACACATGAATTGACTAAATTTGCAGTGCCTAGTTCTTTCAATATTTTCAATTTCATAGTATGCAATGGATTAAAAACTGCATATTACATAACAGGAAACTAAATCATTTATTAATAATATTTTGAATTATTTAAAATTATTACTTAAACATTTTTTAATTTCAGTATCTTTTTTTTGTGTTGCTTTTTACAACATAATCTAAATGTCAAAGTATCAAAAGAATTTACAATTTAAAATTTCATTTCTCAGAAAATTTAGACATAATAAAGAATGTTTCTGGTTTAAACTAGCAGCTGCATTTAAGACTGTTAATTTGAAACTACTCAAGTCTTATAAAAAGATATGCATGAGATTATAATTTAGTGTAGCGAAGACTTCTCCTTTTTTGCAAATTACAAATTCTTATGCAAATCCACTATAGCTTTCCTATTTGTAAGTGTAATGATTGCAGAATATCTCAGTAAATATAGAATATATGGGAGTATTGAAATTGCTGGAATGAGGCAAAAATAAACTTTTCAAAAGGAGAAGACTAGTTTTCTCTAAAAGATAATTTTTTTGAAAAAATTTTTAAAGTATCAATGAAGAGTATCTAATGTAGAACCAATTGACCTATCTTGCTTAGGTTTTGAATGTGTTTCATACAGGATGAAACTAATAGAGACAAAGGGTCAGAAGGAAAGCATTTTCATAGATTAAAAACACTGAGAAAAACAGTAATAATCAATTTGGATAATGTAAAAACAAAGAAGCACATTTTTTGTGTTTCAAGAAAACTGCTGCTTTAGAGATTTTTGTTTAGTTAACTCTTTTCCAGAGATAGGTCATGAATCAATTTTGACCAAGTAAATCCCTTCATCCTGAACTTTCAGGTCTAGGGAGGGGGAAATATTCCTTTGCAGAATTTGATAAAACAGTACTTTTTATGGGTATATTACATATTTTATCTGTTCCTAGTAAGTTTCTAATGTTCAGGCAAAATGCTACAGAAATGAAAAAATCACCTGTGTGTTATGCCTCAATTTTCCTTTCATAACTCTTACGTGGAATTGTAGTGTATGAACCCTGTGTAGATGGAATCTCTGTATGAAGAGACTTCCAATTTTAGTATATTTTTATGAAGTTGCAGATTCTACTTGTTCAGATGGAAGAAGCAATTCAGGCATGAGAAAGCTCAGAGCTGAATTTACACTTCAGTTCCTACTCCAGCCTCATTTGCTTGCCTGAACAACCAGGGCAGACAGAAGGGCAGGAGGGTGGCAGAGTCAGAGTGGGGAGAGGAAGAACCAAGGGGAACTGGACTTGTGTCTTATTAGGTCTTTAGAGGGCTTAACAAAAAGGAATATATTTTGCTCATCTTTAACAAAATTAGAGGGTCTTGCTTATTTTAACAAGTAATGCAAAGACATGATTGTTCTTAGTATACTAAAATATCGTCTGTGTTACATCAGTATCATAGACCATATATTTGTATATATGCATATATATATGTATATCTATTTATATTTATATAAATATGTATATATTTTTATATATATATGTATATATAGATATATATTTGTAATGCCTTCACTTCTAAAAGTACAAAACCCCACAAATTCCTTAGCCTCTACATGAAAATCCAAATACTTATTTCTTTCAATACCTTCCAGTCCTACTAAGTTCAGTAAATGATTCTGTAAATGAAAAATATGATTGGAAAAGTGATCAATTTAGAATTCTAAAGATTCTAAATTCAGTCTAGGTGCTGAAATCCCAAACCTTAACTCCTTCAAAAAATATTTTTTTTTTCCATTTCTTTATCAAACCTGTGGTAGAATTATAAAGTGATATTTGTCAGGAACCTGTAGAATAGATAGGTATACATTTTCACCTGTTCTGAGGCTGCACTATTATTTCATAATTTCTCTTATAATTACACAGAAAATCTCCCTGATTACTTTTAGATACTACTGAATTTATTGAATACTTGAAATTGCTCTTTTCCTTAGTGGATTAGGACATTTAACCAATCATAAATCTCAAAGGTATTAAGTACCTCAGCCTTCAAACATCATCTCTGACCTTCACATACCTTCAATATGAACTACAATAATAAATAAGTACATTTATTTGAAGTCAGACAAAAGGAAATTTACATAAAATTTTCAAGACTGTCATTCAGTTCAGATGTAATTTGTATCTATTTGGCATCTGGATTAGCTTATTTTTGAAGGTCTCTTCCAAACTATTCTAAGATTCTATGATTCTAAGATTCTATGATTCTATTCAGGAAGATATTCATGACAATACATTTAATGGCTTGAGAAATTTAGAAAACACCCTTACCTGGGTGTTATAAGCTTTCATATACTCAGTAAAGATGAAATTCCATCCAAACTTAGTGTGTTTCAGAGCTGCTTATGCACTGGAGCATGTAGACTTTTCTGCCTCTGTCATCTGTGAAAATTTTTCACAGCAAGGCTGCTAAAATGAAACAGGTGAATCTTTCACCTGTGCAAATGAATCTCAGACTCCAGGAAATTAAAAATAAACCCAACTAGAAAACTGTTAAAGGTATGAAATATGTCTTTTATAAATAGATTGCATCCATATTTGGAAATTGAGAGTTTCCATTCAGAAAGGTAAGATAAAATCTCAAGCTGGGAATTTGTGTTGGAGAGTTCTTTTTGAGAAAAGAAGAGGGAAAGATAAATCTGCACAAAAGCAATCTTAAAAATGCATGGTGCACAAGTCATCTATAGTTTATTTTTAGTATCATTCAGGATAAATCTATGCATATTAGTATATGTACTAGTATCTTTTTGATGCAGGAAACAGATCTCATAGACCACATCTGGACATCCTTAAACTAAAGAAAAGTATGGATTTTTGTTTGTTTGTTTGTTTATTTTTTTGAAGTTAACTATGAAGAGATGATATTGAAAAATAAGATGGTGCATTAGTACCTAAATAAATGGCTGGAAAAAATACCATTTAAATAATATTTCTCACAAACTATGCCGAAAGTGTCCATGTGTTAGTGTATATTCAAGGGATAGGCAAGGTGTCTCTTCCACGCTGTCTGGATGTGTCACTGATGGCTTTCTATTAACACAAGTTTTCCATTTCCTTTCCATGACCCCTGAGCCATTTTTCTTCTTCATAGTGCAAAAGTAATCAAGGGAATGATGCACAGAGACCTTTTTCTTAAAGTTCAGCTTCTTTCAACTTTGTGGTAAGAAAGACATAGAAATTGCTCACAGATGTAACTTCTGGCTTTCTTTTCATATTTGGCTTAAAAAAAAACCAAAAAAACTTTAAGAAAGATTTTCTAATTATGTTTCTAGGTACACTCCCAGACAACTAATATTGCTTAAGGTCATAAAAATGTTGTATTTTCCTTTATCAAACAAAGGCAAGATAAACATATATTTGATCAGAAAGCTAAAATAGAAGTAGTGCATATCCTTGAAATTTTTCAAGCAAGGCATAACTTATAGACTGCTAAGGATTCTATCACTGGGCTTGGTAATTGGCATCTCCACGCTGATCTGAGATGATATATAGAACTGAATTGAACAGGACAAGAAACTGTAACTTTGCTGAAAGTAGCTAGAGGCATTACTGAAGTGAAGCACTTTCTAAAAAGGGGAAAGAGACAATAATTACCTTGTCAGTCTCCTAAGTTTTCTGTTACTGAAAAGTAACTTGACTGTTTGCAGGAAAAAAAAAAAAAAGGAAGTTAGGATTATTGATAAATTATTCTGTATGTGAATAGACATATATTTACATACAGCCTAGTCATTCTTAGGCTGCAGTTACTGCAGTAATCCTGAATGAGAGCTCACGGTACTGCAGCACAGGAAATAGCTCTTAGATGTGTGGTACATAATTGACAATGCTAGGTCTGATAGCAAAAATCTCTGGTAAAGTCTGGCACTGATCAGAACTTGGAGCAGGTCATGCTACCCATAATGAAAACATAGAAAACTGACTGTAGACTATAAAGCACAGATATTTCATGTGGGAATTCTGAATATCTGAACAAATACAGTTGCAAAAATTTCCTTTGAAAAATAAAACATATGAGAAATTAATTAAAAATAGCTTAGAATTTGCAGAATTGATTTTTAAACTCAGTGAATTTCTCTATGCAAATACTTGAAAGTTTTCTTTATGAAAACTGTCTTGAGGTATGATCAGAACTACTCAGAATTTATCTTTACAGTCATAGATAGGATTTTGTGACATACTGGAAATTCACAGTCTAGTTTTCTTCAAGTGTCTTCAAGTGTCCATATTTTTATTCTAGACCTTTTTTCCACACTGATGCAGCTGAACACACAGAAATATGCAGAAATCTATAATTGTATAATGTTATTACTCGCATGCAGTGAGTATTTTATTATATTACAATTCAACCTTTTTAATTATGTCGTGAAATAAATATCATTCTACTATGTAATTAAACAAATTACCAAAATCTGCCCACTCACTAAATAAATCAGGCAGTATAATTGAACATAAATAGCTCCTGGTATCATCCTAATCTGTTGAGATAGCAGAAATGTTCTTTTCATTTCTCTTGCTAAGTAGAGAGCTCTGGCAAGTCAGGAAAGGCTTCAGAGCTTTTTTTCTTTTCTGTGGAAACTGATACCATGTCTTTCAATTGTCTGAACAGGAAAAAGATCATAGATGTTGTCATTCAATAAAAAAATCCAATAAATTCTTAGAAAATCCTGATAAGGTACAAGTCGCTTTCAATAAAATTTTTCCCACTAATTAAATGATATATGTATTGAGTTTAAAAATGTTATTTTGTTTTAAACAAATTTATCAAAAAAAGTTAATATTTCATGGAAATTAAACATAAAGTTGTCTTGAAGAACCTCTTAACTGAAAATTTTTGTTGAAGTATGCAACTACAAAATGATAATTTTGCTGTATTTCCAGACAAAAATAAGGTTTGCAAGAGAGGTAGAGATCATACTAAAGCTATTATTCTTCTGGGAAGAGATTCAAGGAAAACTGAACAAAAAACTTTTCGTGATTCCGAGACTCAAGTGTAAAGACTTAAAATCTGAGCTGCCTTACATTATGATAGCTTCTGACACTTATACAAATAATATAGAAAAAAGATTTTTCCCAACTCTGATCTCACTTTTTTTTTTTTTTTTTGGAAGTTTGGTGTGATTTCTCTTATCTCTGTTACAAAGTGATATTGATCAGAATCCAGCAAGGAGGGAGCTCTGGAAAAACCTCTGACACACATGGAAAAAATTGTGATTTTTAAAAGTTTAGATTCAGTCTTACTCAGTTATTTTTGTTTCTTCCTTCATCTGTGTCCTCATACAATTATGGTGATATCTGACTGTAAACACAGCTGCCCTAAACCAACGCACTGAGAAGGAATCCTATATACATGAGATTTAATTTTTCATCTGCTTCTCTGAATTTAAAATAGTGCTTAAAATACTGATGCAATTTGAAATTTTCCATTACTGCATATGGCTGAGACTTCTCTAAACATTGAAATAACATTTCTGTTCAGACTGTAAATATTTAATTAATATCCAGGTTTACCATACTAATCTGACATGTTTGTGTCATTAAGAATTTCTACTGTTACATTTCATGTTTCTACCAAAATAGAAGGGTTCTAGAAGGGGTGTCAGAAGAGGTGATGGAACATGTTGTAATAAAACAAAAAGGTAGTCTAAGACAGGACGACTTGGGTGTTTTTCCTGTAGCATGGGGATGAGCATCTTATCCTTTCCTAGTAAATTCATACTAGAACTCTTAAGGGAATCCTGTGTCTCTTTTCATCCGTTCTCCTACAGAATGAATGGCAAGATCAGAATCTTGTGTGCTTAATGACTCAGTGTAAAATGATAATGATTTATAAAAAGGAAAGGGAAAAGGACAGGGAAAGGGAAAAGGCTATTTGAAATATGTTACAGTCCTCATCTAAATGTATATATAGATATATCATTTTGGGGAAGATCAACGTCGATTGCATCTAAAGTTCCACTTGCCTTCATTATTTGGTCTACTGTTTATAACTATTAATCTATACAAGATACTGAAGTGCAGAGGCCAGAAGCTGCTGGTCTAGCCATTATTTTTTTTTCTCCCTAAAGTCCATTGCGCTGGTAGAGAGAAAATTAAGGTCAGAGATGCACACAGAAGAGCTTTGTTTAGTAGTTTAACATTGTGAGCCATAATTATGGTTCTCTCATCTGCAGATAAGGCAGTAAGAGACAAATGTTAGTGCAAGTTGAACAATTTTGAAAGCTTTGCATAAAGATATTTATTTATTGCAGACAAAATATTTGTAAGGTACAACAGTGATGGATGCAAAGAAGATAAATTTCAGTTAATAAGTGAAAAGGGAAAAATTGACAAGAGCTGGTATTCACATGCATCAAATGTCATTTTCTCACTAAGAACTACTATTTTGTCTATTTGCTTGTCTTGATATTTGCTTAGTAATAAATGGATTTTTTTTTTTTAATATTAAACTCATACAGAAACACCCAGGCATTTTGAATACACAGGAAAGATTTTTCCTCTTTTACCGTGTATTACAAGTTCTTTCTAGACACTGTTACCTATTCTTAACACCTTAGCACAGCTGCAGTCCTGCCATAATAGTGCTGCAAGCCAATAGAAGCCTTTGCTCTGTTAAACCTGACACTTCTGGCAGCTGTACTCTTTCTCCTGTCATATTTCTCTTCAACTATCTGCTTGATGCAAAAGGAAAAAAAAATGTCCCATCATTCAGTATGAGGAACACATGGATGTAATGAAGTGAATCCAATGACGAGACACAAAGATCAGTAAAGGACTGGACTCATGTATGAGGAGAGGCTGAGAGAGCTGGGAGATTTCAACTCAGAGAGGTGAAAGCTCAGGGGGATATTAATGATGTGCATAAACACTTGGTGGGGAAAGTAAAGATTTCACACAGACTAGAGCTACCTGCCCTAGCTGCCCCTGCTCAGAGCAGGAGGTTGGACTAAACATCCTCCAGATGGGCCTTCCAGCCTCAAACATTTTGGTGATTGCTTACATAAATTAATAATAAAAAGTTTATTGACATTACATATCATCACAATAAAAGGCCTAGCAATTTTAAAACTAGTTCAGAGGAAAATTAATGCTAATATTTGCAAAAAAGGCTTTTTTTTTTTTCTTAAGTGCTAAAGTACTTATAGTAAAATGTTATTGATGTAGGGGATTTTCTTAGAGAACATAAATTGACCATAATTCTGAAATACATCCTTTCAGGACTGGACCGGCTAAGTGCATAGTCCCAAATTGTAGGAAATTTAGGTATTTATTATACGGACATAGAAGCTGAGTATTTATCCCTCTTTGGAAAAATACCAATAAGGATTCTGAAAAAAAGAGAGTATAAAATCTGTACTTTTATATTGTTTCTTTCAACGTGTACCTTGAAGAATATATTTTTCACAAGCATGGAATGGACATCTTCCCTTGTCTGTGTCCAGAACACTTCCCCATACATCTGCTCTTACTAAAATAAAATTATTTTTCCATAAGAAATTGTTATTTTGTGTTTTTCAAACAGACAAACAAACAAACAAACAAAATCTGTTTCTCTTAAGCCTTTTGATGCTACCCTTTCAAGTACCTTTCTTCAAGGATTATTGTTTTCTTAATTCAGTGAAAATACCTCTCCTCCATGAACAACAATTCCTGCTGTTCCAGTTTCCATCTATCTGTGAACAATACCTATTTCTTAAACTTTTCAATGTGTCAAATGACAATTCAAGCCCAACCACTACCCTCAGTCGAGATCTCTGGAGTCTGAAATGACATGACACCAAGTGGCTAAGAAGTAGAGATAATGTGCTTCCACATGCTTGTGTATAAATCAGCAGGGCTAAATCGCTGTCAGTTGCCACACAGAGCAATAGGTAAAAAGGTAACTGCTAATCTTAGTAATGACTGAATCCTTGAATACAGCTAGAAAAATCTGTCAACACAGTAATGCCCTGCATCGTATAGTTGCCAAAAGTTTTCTTCCTGACATGAATTTTATTTGTCATTTTTAAGTGATTAATGATATCTAAAATTTTGTCATTTCAAACAAAAAATGAAATTTCTGTTGCAGCAAGTCTGTGGCTTTAATTTGATGGGTCAATGTGGAGCATTTCTGCTCCTCTTCCAGAACTGTTTTCTCTTTGCCTTTCAATCTGAAATTGCATTATGAAATGGTTCTTGTACTATGAGGAGACCAATTTCAGTTTAAAATCACCTTGATGAGGCTTCTATGTTGTCCTCTGTAATTTTGATTTAATCTTTAAAATAAATGTCTTTAGAAAATTTTCTTAGAAAGAAAAGTATTTTAAATCTATCTCACCCAGGCTAATATCATGCTGAGTAATTAGATTACATTTCTATGCAACTATACTGATGCTCTCTTTTAGAAACCTTTTCCCAGATTCACAAAAATATTCACATTTCAAAGACTTGACTTTCTAAAATTCTCAAGAAAACTTATGATGTTACTATCTTTGTCTTGGAACTTCTTAGGTGCATCATTGTCCATGCTTATAATTTAGCATTTATTAAAGAGAAGAAAATCACCTTTTAACATTTGTAATGATTGATTATGTTAATATGTGAGAAAACCCAACCACAATAAAAGTAGAGGTATTTGCTTTTAAAAAAAAAATAAAATGAGGGAATAAATAGGATAAGTTTGTTTTAATACGGTGGTACACATACAATATGCAAATAACAGATTAAGAGTGATAAAAGTCAGAGACGAGGCCAGTGAGCAGCACAGTGTGTTACTGAGTGAGCTTAAGATAGAGGTCCCATATTGTGACCCATAAAATATGCAAACTTTATTAACAACCACAGAAACAAACGCAAAAAAAAAAAAATCAGTAAGGATGAGAAAATATGATCTTGCTCATAATACATTACCTATTGCTATTTGCTTCTTTTGAGTTGTGAAAATAAGTAAACCATTGACATACCATACTGTTTAGTAAAATTTGCTCATATGAAATAAAATTTCGTTGTGCAGCCAAGCAAGCATACCCCAGCAAATCTTGCTCACAGCCAAATGGTTCTCAATTGCATTTAAGCAGAGCAGGTCTGAGGAGAAATAAAACAATTACCTGAGTAAGCTGTTGATGCTGCTTACAGGGAAAGAACACTGACACATTTCATGTATTACTGTAAGCTAAGTATTTTTCAGGAAGGAGTGGTGTCTTACTGTGCTTAGTCATAATACCTCCTCTGCAAGAAAAGCAGGTTAATTTATCTTCTGTATTGTTACCTTCTATAAATTTTAAAGGTCACAACATGATAGCTTTAATCTGAATTTTGTGTGATAAATGTAGCATTACTATCTGAGAAGTAGCCTGAGCTCAAGAAGTTGTATACTCTAAAAAAAGTTGTATACTCCGGGTTTTTTTTTTACATTCCAGTCATGGTTCCCCAAATTTCAACATAATATAAAAATTATAATTCCTATAGAATAGATTTAACTCCTAATGAGATCTTATATTTTAAGGAGTTAAAATATGCATACTTTTGATAATAATTTCATACTCAACATAATCCTCAAAGAACTTTAAAATCACATTTTATGTTCCAATACAGGTTGTTTATCTTCATCATACATTATATGTATTATTTTTTCTTCATATTAATTTTCATTTTTATATCCTTACAATAAAAGATTAATTATATTGTTTGAAACATTTTAAAATTGTCTAAGACTTACTTCTCCTTTCCTGTTTTCTTATACTTTTTGTTTGCACTGTATATTGTGCTCCTGCAAAGGATTTGCACTGTGTGAAGTCAAGGGGTAAACCCTATATCAGCTTAAGCAGCTTAAGATAAATGTGATTTTTCTGTAGGAAATATCTGTGAGATATGGATATCCAAGCTTTCCAGATGAAAATGTTCTTGTAAATAATACTTTGAATCACTTCTCTGCACAGCATTCTGCACACCATTCAGCAAACCCACCAAAATCTGAAGTTTCATTTTCCATGGTAGTGGAATCTCTTCCCTACAGCGTCGGTTTTCCAGTTATTTAAGCACTGGTCTCCCTGTGGTATCAGATACAACTGACCAATGAGAAATAGTTGGTGTTCATTTTAAGGTTGTGTATTTCCACTTATCCTGCAATCAAGATGCTATTCCAACTGTTTTTAAACTGGAAATATCTATGCCAAATGGACAAAGAAAATCGCAGGGTTCAGAGAGACTGAGAAGATTGAAAATCAATATACCTCCTAAAACTGGAAGAAGAAAATAAATACCCCATACCTAACTCAGATAACATTTTTTCCCTTTGTACTTACAATTTCTTCTTATTTTATGGCAATGCCCTATACAAGGGTGTATAACACCTCAAGCCATCATGAATTTGTCAACAACAAACTGTGTCAAACCAATCTAATATCCTCCCATGACACAGGAACAGCCTTGTGGCAAGAGACAAAAAAAATGTCATGTCTTGACTCGGGTGCATTTTTTGATGCTGTCTCATATGACATTCTCTTAATGAAGTTCAGAAAACATCCTCTGGTGGAAAGCGGTTGTAACATGTAAAAATGTTTCCAAAAAGATAATAGCATCACTATTTCACTGGCACAAAGAATCCATGACTAAACTGAGAATCTGTATCAGCAGACAGAGAATATCATCAGGGTTGACCTGATAATGCAGTTAATAGCTTATTTATTAAATTTTCAGGTGTTCAAAACTGAAAGATTTCCAGGGTGTTGGAGGAATAAGAATTTAGAGGACTCCTAATGAACTGGAAAAAAGGTTGGAAAAATAGGATGCAGTTTATTAGATATGCCAAAGAGTAAGTGTAGTGTAGGAAAGAATTGCATCTCAATTAAAAAAATAAAGAAAAGTTAAGTGAGTAATATAAATTCATAGTAGTCCTACAAATCAAAATCTGATCAACATATGCAAAGTATCAGACAACATTTCTTTAATTGGGGGAAAAGAAAGGAAGAAGAGAGAAAGGCAAATAGCCTACCTATCCATTTCAGCTGAGAAAATCAGCCTCATTAGGCAGGTGAACTAGATTCCAAAAGGATAACCTAAAAGCCCATTAAAAATTTCACTGACATTTTGTCCATGCACCTCTACATGGTGTAAGATGTAATACTGATAGGACAATAAATAAGTGTTAGAGTTATATATTGCTATAAAATAATAGAGAAACCCTTCACCTATCTATTTTGAAATTATCTAGCATCTGTTTTTAAAAGATTTTGTCTTAAAAAAAAATCAGGAAAGATAAATTGTGTTAGTTATACTCTGTGGTTTTAAGTTAATCACAGTTACTGATCTTTTGTAATTTTTTTTTTTCAGGCTATCTTAAGTCATCATAGATAAACCTTCAAAGTAAAGGCACTCTTTACCCTGTGACCTCTTCAGTACCATTTTCTGCACATGCAGTACCTGCTATGATGAGATACAACCACAGGATATCATAAGGGGCATAGGTATGATAGGTAGGCAGATAGGTATGATAAAACATCCTTTACTTTATAAAATGCATATAAACAGTCTCTGACACCTGACCTTGTTAAAAGAAAATGACCTTAGCCCCCACTCATAAAAATAGACTCAAGCTGCTTAAAAAAGGCTTCAGGGGCCTTTGGAAGGACACATATGAACACAGAGTGCAGGGCTGCTAAACAAAATATGATAAAACAAATTTGATTGTAGCCAAATACAGATAAAGTTCTATGCAGCATTCATACCCCAGGTTGTAGGTTTTCCATCTACAGGCTTAGAGGAAAGGAGATTGAATAAAAAGACTGTGGAAAAGATAAAGTTTATGCAGGGAAGAGGAAGTTGTCTTCTGGTATTATTCTGCCTATGAAAAAACATTCTGGGAAAAGGACTATATTGTTATATTTCAAGGTGCTCTTTAGAGATCACTGTCAAAAGTTAGTTAAATTAAGCAATATGAAAGAAAAAAGTCCTGATAAGAACAGCTACAGGCTAGCTTAAAAACTTGATTTATATGCATGTAAATGAATAATTATTTCATCTATGAAAAATTCAAAATAAAAATATCTTCTTTCTATGGTAGCTAATATAATTTAAGTAATTGACTCCCTCTGAATGCATAATAGCAGATGAGTTCTGGAGCATCAATTAAATGGATTTATTAATAGAAAAAAGGATGCTGTTATACTTTTTTCATCTTAAAAGAAACCCAAAAAACAAAACAATAATTCTCAGAAGTAGAAGGAAGACAAAAATAAAATAGTAAGAAATTAAAACCTTAACGTGCTTCTCATTGATAACATCCAGTGTCAGCCTTGCTAAATCTGCAGACAATAGACCTGACATATAAATATTCTAGTTCCTGATAGTGCAAAACTAAAAATACCATTATCAATGATTTACTTGTGTATTTTTCTAATATACAGCAGTTTATCTGTTTTCTAGAGTCCTCACCCAAGACAGAATTTCTTCAATGGGATACAAAATTGTTAAGTCATAAGCTCAAAATATCAAACCCTTGGCATTACTCAAAAAATACAGAAATAAGACTAATTTATCAAAATTGTTCAAGATAACTGCACCAAAACTAGTACAGTCTTTTAAATACTTAGTGGACATGTGCATGAAATATCAATCCTCTGATTAAAAATCCACATCCTATGATTTAGCATAGTCAACTTGGGATAGAAACTTGCTGTCACAGAAAAACTTTATTCAAGGAAGACAAAACAACCAGGTGAAATACAGTTAGTCAAATAAACTAGAACTGGTTAAATGGGTTTCTGACTTGTTTACAATCTGGTAAGAAATATTTCCCTCTTTAATATACTAAGGCTTTATGTGAGATATAAGGAGATATAATTGTGAGTATTGCAAATTCTGGGGTTATGTGTTTTATTTATGTATTTATTTGACTTTCTAAAAGAGAAGGAACTTCCAATGTTTGGTCTTTCCTTTTACAGAGGGCTTGCAGCTCAGAAAGCTGATTTTATCCCGCATCAAAAGAGGTGTGGGCAGCAAGCCAAGGAGGTGATTGTCTCACTCCATTCCTGTGAGACCCCAGCTGGAGTACTGTGTTCACCTCTGGGGCCCCCAAAGTAAGAAGGATGGGGACCTGCTGCAGTGAGTGCAGAGGAGGGGCATGAAGATGATAAAAGGGCTGGAACACCTCTTCTGTGAAAGGCTGAGAGAATCAGGGTTATACAGACAAGAGAAGAGAAGGCTCTGGGAAGAATTTACAGCACCTTCCAGTACCTAAAGAGGCCTCCAAGAAAGATGGAGAGGGACTTTTTACAAGGACTTCTCTCTTTAACATTTGATCTCTCTAGGAATTGGAAGATTTATTATTATTATTATTATTATTATTATTATTATTAATAATAATAATAATAATAATAATAATAAATATTATTATAATATTTATTATTATTATTTGTTCTGTTCACTCTGAAATGACTGCAATGCTGCAAAACTTAACATTGCTTCCCAGCTTCACGTTTAGAAACCACAAGGATCACTTAATCCTTGAGATTAAGAAACAATAATCTACTGCTTTCAGGAAGTCAAACTCATAATTTCTTTTGTATTATTGTCTTCACTATAGTGGAACATTCAGTAATAATATATGTGTGTTAGCTGATGATTAAAACATAAATTTTTGACTAGTTAGATTACTGGCAAAATTTGGAAAAGTGGAAACTTGCTGTTTCTTCCACAGCTAGGACCAGCCTAAATTTGAATCATTTAATAATTTATTTAAAAGTGTTAGTTAATCTAATAAAACTAAAGTTGGGAGAAATTAAGACAGAAAAATGAGAAAAATAGAAAATTAAATAGAAAATAAAAAATAGAAAATAGAAAATAAAAATTAACACTGGAAGTAATCAGCACTTTTGAATTTATTTTGCATCAGCAGGATTGAAGTATTTTGTGTGTTAACATTTTTTAAAACAGGATCTTCACACATATTGGAATGGGAAGAAGTATCAGCTTTTCTAATTTATCTTTGATCATCCTCAAATACCACCTGTAATTAAAAGTATGATTATGTGAAACAGTTATTTGTCTCTCTGGGTGCAAGAATCCTTTCCTGTAACCAGGCATATACCATTGCCTGAATTTAAATAAAGCATTAGAAGAATGGGTCAGCACAGCAGTCATTTCCAAACCTTAAGTGCTCTTGATTTGAATCATTCTTTCATGAAAGCTTATTTCCCCTCTCTATTTCTTGGGGTATGACGTCACAAATTTACATATTTTTTCTTGTTCTGATATTCACTGTTCTCATAATTCCATGTAGCCCATCATTTATTTGGCAGCTACATTATGATGTTCATGATCCCAGAGTATCATCAGCACTAACCCAGAATTCAATCGAGCAGCAAATTTACAGTCTGGATCAGGCTAAGCAGATTAGGTGCCTGCTCCATAATAACAATATGAAGGGTTGCCACAGAAAAACAAGAGCAAATACAGTTCCTGCCAGTGAATTTTCATTTATATTCTCTGGTTCTCAAACAGTAAAAGCTGACTAAACAGCACGTCTCTATATTTTGTAATGGGAATTTTAGGAAAGCTTCCAATGTGTATTATATGGGCTAAAGCACATTTTGGCTTTGTCTTCATAATCTAGGGTCAAACTGTGCAATGTAATCAGGATGCAGTATTAGTTTAAAAGTGAATTCAGGGGAGATAACTGAAGGATGTAAAATCTTTTGTGAGAAGCTTTGATACATTAATTTGGCATCATTATAATTGAAATATACAGTGCATGCTGGGTTTTTGGTAAAAGCATGTTAGTGTGATGGGGACAAGGGCTGGAAGAAAGTTGTTGACATTAGTAAGGGATACAGTGCTGTAAGCAAAACTGGGGGACGGGGTTGCATGCCAGGAAAAGAACAGTTCTGTGAGGCAAATTCTGCCATGGATATCCTAGAATCATCTACCATCTGCGAAGCTATGGCAGCTCCTCTCTCACTGCAGGGTGGGGCCAATGCTTTTGAATTTGTGTAGCTGTTGTACAAGAACGAGATGGTGTTGCACAGCACACATGGATTGGGGTTTGTTATAACACTGATGTATTGCATCTTTTACAAAAGGCAGCATTTGTAGTGATTGAAATCTCTGAAGCAGGGTTGTCATTCAGTAGCTGGTGATGGCAGCAGTCCCCATTACATGTTGACACAAAAGAATCACTAAGTGACAAGACTTGCTGAGCTGCTGCTCTGGTGAGTGCTCTTAACCAGTTGGTCCATATCAACTGTGACTGCTCCAACCTCATCTGTTTATGTTGGCTAGCTTAAACTGCTTGCAAATCACATCCCAAATACTTCATACCCTAATTAATATACCTTAAATAATGCCACAGTCTGTCCTATCTGTCCATTCCTGACTATTTATATATATTTAATCTGTGTTCAATTTACTCCATTCTGCAGCAGTAACAACTTTCAGAAGTCCCTGGGACAGACAATGCTTTCCCCCAGCATTGAATGAACATTATTAATTAATGAATTAATCTATTCAGAGCAGGGACTGGCTGCAGGAAAACTTCAGGGCTGACTGAAAGTCCCACCTTGAGAGCTCTTATAACAATCAAATACTTTCCTGTGGAGTTAGTACTTCAGTATAGCACATACCTCAAGTCACTTTATTGTCTCAGAGAAGTTTTTAGACCACCTAAGGAAATTATGATTAAATGTGTTAAGTATGCAAGCAAAGACATCCCTGATCCCTTGCTACTCCATGATTGCAATCATATAGAAAACTTGAATTCTGTGCTTGTATTAGAAATATGACTTAAAATTTGCAGGGATTTTGTTAAAAAGGGCCATGAGAAATGAGAGAACAGGCCGTCAGGGATGTCTCTCCTGCCTTTGCCCATAGCCTGCTCCATGCCATATTTCTGTTGCACATTGTCCCCTGCTACTTCCTACTCTACCAGCCAGTATTATCTTCTACGTTATCTCACTTTAGCTGACAAATGCTCTAACCCAGTTGAGCTTTCATGGCTGTCTCCTCTAAAACTCCTTGTTATTTGCACACCATGAAATATTGCCTGAAAGACTAGGAGGACATGACTAAGAGTAATCTTGTGTTGCTCTACTGTGAGCCACACTGGCACTGATGCCTAAGGCACTGTTTGTAAATTCACCAGAATATAAAATCTATTTTGTGAGCTGTGCCAACATTCCTTCAGCTGGCTACCAGGATTTTTAGTAGATTATTGCAGAGTCATAGTTTTCTATGACCTATAGGAGAGCTAGTCTAGCCTTCTCTAAAAATATGGTCATTTTCCTGAAGATAACTTATTGTCAGATTAGATGTCAATTAATCAAATCAACAGACTCCCTACAGCTAGTTTGAGCAATCTACAAATTTTGGTCCCATTTTACACATGTGAAGTTTACTCTAGAATGGTAAACTAGGGTAAACATTAATGGTACACCCTTGAATTTCTGCAAATTTCTGAAGCTGCCTTTTAAACTATTTCAAGGGATCTCACTTCAAGTTATCTGACTTTAAATTATCTGATCCTGGGGAATAGAATACAGTTCCTTGTTAAATACAAATGTTATAGATTTGTTGATATAATTCGACTTAATCTTATCTTGTGTCTCATGAGCAGCTACTTTTGAGTAGACTCCCTTTTAACTTACTAGAGAGAAATGTTACCCTACAAAATTCAGAGGTTCAGATTTAGACACCTGCCATGAGATAAAATGAACTAATTTTAAAGTTCTTTTATTTCCTTGGCTAAAAAATGAAGTTTCAAATTAGCTCTGAGTTAAACACATACAGTATAGATATCTAAAGATGACTCAAATGTCCCACCTTTGCTGGCAAGAATATATGTAGACTGAAAACAGTTTACCTTCAGAACCTGATTAATGCAGATTAAGGTGGGTATTCCTCTACTTTTGTTTGAAAAGCTGCAAACACATGAAAGTTGCTATTCAGCAGCATTTAGGAGAAAGAAACAAGCAAAACAACCCCTAGAAAAACTAATTTTTCAAAATGAAATTATTTTTAAAGGAATTTTCATACCTAAAGGGCCAACTTTTATTAACTTTATGCTATAATATGCTCACAGAAACATTATTCTATGTAATGAAGAATACATTTCATTCTGTGATATTTACAGTAAAAATAGTAATATAAAGGAAACTACAAAACCCAACAGATATTGTGAAGATAGATTAATCATTCTGTTTTAAGTACTCAGGATACTATTTCCAAAGTGTGATAAAATAATTTTGTAGGCAACAAATAAAAGGCTACATATTAGTGAAAATTATTCTTAGACCAAATTCCATTTTGCAACCCAGGACCATTTTACCCAGAGTGTTATTTAAAGAAAAAAGGAGGGAAAGAATTTCATAATGTGAAAAGAATATTATTTCCTTTCTCTTCACCCTACCGAATAAATCAGCTTAATATAAAAATCTTTCATCTACTCTTCTGACAAAAAAAAAAAAGTGATTAGAAGAAATTTATCCTACAATACAAAAATTAAAAAGTCATATTTAAAAAATAGGAAATAGGACCAATGCATCATGAAATTTGGTATTTAATCCATAAAAAAGGGGAAAAACTGTTATAGAATAAAAGTTTTGTGGACAACCTTAAGCACAGTACTCAAAAACCAATCAGATTTTTAGTTTCTTGAAAGGCTTTTTGCCACTATTACGAGACCCTAAACAAGGTCAAATTGTACAGATTTTTCTGTTTATCCTTATGCCTGCTTAAGTACGATTTCAGATAAAATTATCTGGAAACTGATGTGGTAATAAGAACAGTAATTTCTTCATTTTCTGCTCTGACCAATTTCTGTGACCCAAGTTAGGGATGTATAAAAACTTGAAAGGAAGAGTACAGCCAGGAGAGCAGAACCGAGCGCAAGAAGCCAGAAGGCTGGACAGTGACGTGATAAGAAAGGTGTAGGAGTGTGACTCTGCTGTTCTCCAGTGTCCATCTGGGGCCTTGGATGAGTCAGTCTCCTACTTGGAAGTGTTTAGGCACCGACACAGAGACTCACAACAGCCACAGTGTTCAGCACTAGTTGAGAAAAACAGCCAGGAGAAAATTCCAAAGAGGATTGTGCATGAGAATCTTTAGATTCTTTCTATTCTGAACAGTCACTCTCTGCACTTACTTCTTCAGAGGTATCACAGGTTACCTCTTTGTTAAAGTAGAAAGAGACCTGGAATGACTTTATCTAGATCTTTTGTGGTGTTGTGTTTGGTTTTGCTTTCCTTGAAAGCTAAACCAGATGAAGCTGGAGATGCTGGTACTGCCTTTGGAATGGCGTTGTGCTGGCAGAAAGCTTTCGGAGAAGGGGAATAAAGTTCATTCTTCTCTTTGCATTGAGGAATGCTAACGCACTTCTCCTACCTGCTGGAGGAGTCCCCATTATTATACTACTACTACTAATAATAATAATTTTCTATATTTTTTTTCTCCTTGTCATAATTCCAATAAAATCATTTAACTGGAAAAAAAAAGAAAATCAAGATGTTACACATGACTTTGTCTTCTCTGTCAGGTGTAGTGGCAGAATCCAGTTAACATTATTGTAACACAGATTATGCCCATTAGGAAAATGGTTTGTTCAATACTTCTAGACAGTATAATTTTTGGAAAGGCCATGTTTTAACTACAGATCCAGAAATGTGCAATTCCCTGTGTTGCTTTAAATTATGCTAAAGGATATGACAAAATAATAGAAAAGAATAGAAAGAAGACCCAGATCTCAGTGTTTGATAGGAGGACGTATGTTCATTTTTCTTCTAAAATGTAAAATGATGAACTGCAGCTCCTTTGCATTGTGTATTTCAATTTTTTTGTCATTTTACAGATAAAACAAAAAATACTTAGCAAAGAAATAAAACTAATATCAGAGATCATACTTTCAAGTTTATAGCAAGGAATTTGAATAAACTTCTGTCAGTATTTTGAATCTCAGTTTTGAACTTTTAAAAAAAGGAACATAAAATTTTGCTCAAATTTGAGATTTCATGAAAGAGATTTCTGTTCCACTGGCAGATAGAAATACTTCATTAAATTTTACTGGAGTGGTATATTAGGTGGCATATTTGCTATTCAATTTCATTGGAGAATCAAGAAAATACTTTTCCCCTCACAAAAAAAAAAAAATCATATATACTGAGACTGAATTACAAAATAAGGATAACTAAAAATCACTGTGAATAGCTTATTTTTTCAAAATCAGTGGTAAGATTAAATTAGGAGAAAGTGGAAATTTGGCTGACCACCTTCAAAAAAGGAAATTCTTCTGAACTGTTTTTAAAAATTTAACCCCTACTATACACAATAGTCTCTTTTGATTCTGTCTCCTCAGTCTATCAAAACTTTCCTTTTAGCTTTCCTCTAGTGTTTAATTCAAAATTTTTTGCTACATTTCAGACAGAAAGAGACAGTAATATATAAATGAAAGAGATTATATTCCTTGGAAACATTTAACTTATGATACTAATTTCAAGCATACATTTCTTAAATTGTTGGATTAAAAAATTGAATTAATAGGAGTAGGAGTATTAGGAAATTTATTTGAAATAGAGAGGGCAGAGTACAGCAGAAGAGTAATTTGATACAAAATACCACCAAGTCAGATTCAAAAAATTTTGAACCTTGGCTTTTCTTTTTTTTTTACTAGTTTTAGTATGAATTTCCTCTATAACATGCAATGGAAAATACTGGCACTGAGCCTTCCTAGTATCCAACATATCTTTGAGACATTACTGAATATGAAGACAATATTTCAGCTCATTCTGAGAGCAGACAAATTTCACTCTTTTCAGAAGTAGTTCAGATTCACAGTATAGGACTTTATATCTTGTTTAGCTTGGACGAGAATTAGCTCAAAGAAAAGCTCTTGAGCTGGTTTAAAGCCAGCAGTCTTAACTTCCCCAGGTGTAGTTAATTGTTACTCAACATAGCTTAACATTGGTGAACTAAATTAAGACTTAACCCTATGGCAGGTGGGAAGCTTTTGTAATCAACAGCAGAGCAGCTGCTCCTTCCTTCCTTCCTTCCTTCCTTCCTTCCTTCCTTCCTTCCTTCCTTCCTTCCTTCCTTCCTTCCTTCCTTCCGCCACTTCCTTCCTTCCGCCACTTCCTTCCTTCCTTCCGCCACTTCCTTCCTTCCTTCCGCCACTTCCTTCCTTCCTTCCTTCCGCCACTTCCTTCCTTCCGCCACTTCCTTCCTTCCTTCCGCCACTTCCTTCCTTCCTTCCGCCACTTCCTTCCTTCCGCCACTTCCTTCCTTCCGCCACTTCCTTCCTTCCTTCCGCCACTTCCTTCCTTCCGCCACTTCCTTCCTTCCTTCCTTCCGCCACTTCCTTCCTTCCGCCACTTCCTTCCTTCCTTCCTTCCTTCCTTCCTTCCTTCCCCCACTTCCTTCCTTCCGCCACTTCCTTCCTCCCTCCCTTCCTTCCTCCCTCCCTTCCCTCCCCTTCCCTCCCCTCCCTCCCTTCCCTCCCCTCCCCTCCCCTCCCTCCCTGTTATCTACCATCTCTCCAGAAGGCTTTGAGAATCAGATAACTCTAATATGCCATCATAGGATCACTACTGATCTATTTTACAAATGTGAGAGGAATAGTTGATAAATAAAAAAATCAAACAGTGTAAGATGAGAGGGTGGTGAAGGGATGTAGGTTTGTAGCATAACTATGGCAGACCTCTAGAGAGATCTCATGCTCTTACAATGAGAGAAAATGCATTTCCTCCTTGTTAGTTAAGGTAGTTAGGGCAGGAGACAGTCTATTTAATATTAACATAAAACCTGGATGTAAAATAAAGCACTTTGGAAAACAACCCATATGAATAAAATGCCTAAATCATTGATTGAGATGGAAGGAGTAATTGTATCTAGAACCTCAAACAATATTTTTCTCTCCTAGCCTGGGCACTTGCCTCAGTAGAGATGAAAATAAAAGTGCAATTTAATACCTAAGATAAGCAGTCCAGTTCCTGTCTTGAGACTGTTATTTTTAAGAAATAGACTTTTCATGATATAGCTATTACAAAAACTATAACTCTTTTAATTCTCCATAGCAGTAGAGAAAGTTCTCCTCTATGAAAATACAGATCTGCATTGCACTGAGCCAGGCAAATGTTCTTAGAATTATAAAACATGGTGGGATGTAAGGATATATAAACATTACAAAAATTAAGAAAATCATGAGTTACCCTTCCATTAAGAAGGATATATGAGGAGTAAGGCAAAATAAGAAACATCAAAAATCAACAATCATTTTGCCCAACTCCTTCATAGCTTTGTGTTTCTGTGAACTGAAATATTAGGTAGCATTGTTCACCTTTAAATTCTCTCCTGTGGGAACTAAAACAGGCTGTCATCATGCCATATGCTTCCAGCAGAGGTGGTGGTAAACTGCAGCTGTAGTCTTCAGCTTCTCTAGCTTTATGTTAAAAATATCAAAGCTAAACCAGGCTATTATTTTTGTTTTCAGCTTATTTTCTTCTATGTCCATTGCTGAAGGTTGTTTATGGTGAATGTACTTTTTTGCAAAGGTAGCAGAAATCAGAAATTTAACTAAAGAAAAAAAACGCACTTGAATTTTTTCCCTTATAATTTAGAATAAATGTAAATGGAAACATTTACTGACCAAAAAGTGAAACAAGGGATTTTTTTCTAAATTTAAGCAGAGAAAGCTTTCTTAAAGTTGTGAATAGTTACATACAATGAAAAAACCCTACCCTAGATAACAGCGTTAATTAAAATTTTAATTGTATCTGTATGAATTACCAAGGGCAGAAGAAAAATCATGTATAGAACATTGCTTGATGTTTTTTTTGGGTTTTTTTGTGTTTTTTTTGTGACACCGCCCCCCTCCCCCCCCTTCTGTTCATTTTCAACTGTTTCTGGAAGCTCCTTCAGCTAAACTTGAGAGTGCAAGAGCATCCCCTGCAGGAACATTACAGCCCACACTGATTTCCTCTTTTCTATGGTGGTTTTTCTGCTGTTAATTTGTATTCATCTTGCATGGTGCACAGTAATTGTGTCTAGAGAATTAGAGAGGGATGGCTATTGCAGTGGTAATAGAATTACTATCAGTGTTCTAAGCTGGTAAAAGGATTTTGAGTTTCAGTCAGAGGATTTAAAAACACATGCTGAAATGTATATCGGGATCTCTTTTCTGCAGCAACACTTATAGATGTATTCTTTGGGGTTATAAGTAGGATCATTTAGAGTGAGCAAACGTTGCTAAAAAAGATAACACTAGAAAAAGATGAGACTTAAAAAGCACCTTTGGGTTTGTACATGATAACAACATATAAGTGTGCAGACATTCTGAAATGATCAAACTCTCTGCTTAAGTGTCATTGAATTCAGTGGGAGCTGACTCACTGGCTACAACAATAGTTACTCATTGTTATTATATATCACTCTTTTTTTTTCTTCCAGTATGTTCTTTCTGACTTAATCTCCCCTGCTTTATTTACATAAAAGGTAAAAGAGAAAATTTGTCATCCTTGAATGTCAACATATTATATATATTGCCAAAACCTCTGATCTGTGTGTTGCTTTAGAGAGTGAATATTTAAAAATTAATATATGGGCAGCAATTTTCAAATCCTGCTACAAATTCTATGGATTTTACAATATTCTGAAAGTAACAGCTTAGTGACCACATGTATGGTATTATAAATTTTTTTAATCTATTTGTCTTACAAAAAACAACAATAAAACCCAGACAAATAATGTCTTTTGACCTCTTGAGGTGTTGATATTCTACCTATAAAAAGTAAACTGTAAATCTGTAAATCTGGCTTCAGTATTAGATGTCAGAAAGTAATCTGAGCTATTTCACTTTATTTCTGCAGAAAGATCCATCCTTTCAGTTTAACTGAAACTAAAGATCCTCTGAAATCTGTGATTATACAAACAATGTGAATAAAATTAATTTGGAGGAAATTACTTCATGTTGTTTTATGGGGGAGAAATTGATTGTTTAATTTGCTATTTTTCTCTCCTTTCCCTGAGTACTTTAGAAAGCCAAGGTCCCATACAGAGAAGAATTACATAGCAATGCCTGATAATAATCTGGGATTCCAAATGGAATCAAATGGAATCCAGTGAAATCTACAAGGTTTTTTAAAATGAGAAGTAGAATAAGGAACCCAATATGCCCTGAAGCTCTTGTTCCTTGTTCTATTAATCTGACTTTTTCTCAATCCTCATTTGAAAAGCTGGAAGACACACATTGGTATCATTTCTTATAGAAGCCATGTTCTTTCCCTCACAGAGAGCTGGTAGTAGTCAGGGGCAAATCTTTCCCTTGTCCTTTTTGGATTCATTCCCTGTGCAGAGATTGGAAACCCTAGTGACAGAACAGATGTTTGAATACACAGATTCCCATAAGAAACAACAAAGTGTGTACTACTCTCCTGAAGAAAAGTGTTTCTGGGTTTTTTATTTAAAAGAAACTATTAGTTTTCAGACTAGTATACCAGTCCTTAACAGATTTCTGTTACCACTGAGATAAAGTAAAATATAATCAGGTCTTTAGGAAATTGAAAAATTGAGAACAGTTCCTAAATCCCACTTTAATTTTGCCTTAAATGCCTTTTTGTAGACATTGCCCAACTATTTACAGAAAAAAAAAAACTTCAAAATTTGTCTTTGCATTTCCTCATGAATCAGCTGAGATTTTGTACAGAATCATTTTACAAACAGTACTTTGGAGTTAAGATGAACATTTTAGTCATCAGTTGTAATCTCTATGCAGTAGTCTATCTCATTATTGGGCCAAAGAATATCATTCTTTTGCACTCAGAATTTTGTGATATTTTTTTCACAATGGAATTTATTTCTACCATTCTTCCTGTTACATATTATTTTACAACTTCAGCCTCATTGGCAAAACATATCTAATTTCCAAATGAAATTACTTATCTGACAATCTGTATCCATTTGCTAATGAGTTTATGCTGTTCTTTGGAGTGTAGTGTTCAATTTTCTCAATTGCCTTTTTTTCCCCGTATTACCTAAAAGAGAAAATAAAGTTACTCACAAGCTAATTCTGTAATACTTGTCTTGATCTTTGGCCATTATAAAATCTCTTAATTACATCTTTCAGAGGTATGCCTGTGTTTGTTCGTGGGGTCTTTTTGTTTGTTTTTTTTTAATAAATAGTCAAAACTTCACACAAAACCTCACTTTCACTATCTCTTTAGGATTTTTCATTCCTCCCTTACTGAATATCCTTCCTTCACGTGTCCCAGTATTGTCAGGCATCTTTTATGGCCACACATCATTTGTTTCTATTGGCTGGCCTCTTCCACTGGAAAAATTGCCAAGCAACACTATTTGATCTATGTGATTTAAGGATTTTAAATTGTTTGACGGTAGCACACTTACTTACTGAATCTATTTAAATCTTAATTTATGACTCTCTAAAAGGTTTTTACATCCAAAAGTTAAGGTGGAATTTCCTAGCTTGCAATGTACTTTTCAGGCTTTCATATTCTGTTCAATACTAACATATTTTCCTTTTGTTTTTTCAGCTTTACATTGATATGAATTCTAAAATATGATTATGCTTTTTGCTACATTAGTAGCAGAGTACTTGAGGTGTTTAAATGCAGGTGACTAGGGCTGTCTGAATGCCTATCAGAGCATATCTGAAAGACACAGTCTATGTAAAAACCTTTCTGTCCAGGCAGCTGGAGGTCAGCTTGCTTTCTTTAAAATGTACACAGCAGAAACAATGTTGATACTTAGGAAATGGCATCCCACTTCAAATTTTCTTTCTAAATTGTCATATTGTTTTAATGATCTAGTGCTGTTTTAGCATCTTTTTAGTATCCTTCTTGGGCTTCAGCTGCTATTGCAGAAAGATGCACGTTTGCAATGAGATCCTTGTCCTACATGTCTCTCTGGTAAGTGTGTCTCAAACTCATCAAGCTGGAAATACCACTAGTTTTCAGTGTAAATAATTAATATTACCAAGACACCAGATTTTCAGCTTTTTATTGTAGATTCCGGAGTCTTCAGGTAAACCAGTCATTTTAAAGTCTCAAAATATAAATAAATCAGGGAGTCAGTAGGTCAGTTAAAATCTATATGTAGCTAAAAGACTCGAGATGTATTCACATCAATAAAAAAATAGTCATGGCTGCCTGCAGAATTCTCCAAACTTTATTCACATTTTGATTGGGTTATTAAAGCATCTGGTGTGCAGCATCACTTCAAATGTTGGTAGACTAAGATATCTACATAGATCTAGGATATATGAAACAAAGCAGAGACAAGACCCATGCTCCAGTAGCAGCACCTGAAGACCATGTGGGATAATCTAGGACGTCCCACATTTATGAGAATGAAATAATTCCATAGATCAGCATGCTAGCACTATGAATGTTGAGATACCTGACTCACTTGTTTATTTTGACCCTTACATTTAATTGTCAATAATCCAAGGAAAAAATCCTTTAAAACTGTTTTTAGTTATTTACAAAAGCAGTTATTACTTCTCTTTTTCCCTTTAACTCTCTCTTCAGTTCCTGGAAAGACCTTAAAAGGCAAGAACTTGAACCTTAGAGTTGTGACCTTGATCTTAACTTGTCAGGTTAGGGTTGGATCCCCAAATGCTATAAATTTTCTAGAAGAGACTTTCACAGCTCTGCTTCTTCTTCCTCAAGACTAGGAAAAAAAAAAATGTCCCTACAAAACAGAACAAAAAGACCATGTAATTCATTGCCTTGGCTCTGACAGTGACAGACAGCAGATGACTAGTAAAGATAAGAAAGAAAGAGCATCAGTTTATTCCTGTCTGCCCTCAGTACACATCAGTGTTTGAAAACCATGGACTTTTTGAGCACAAAGTGGGATTTTTTTATTCTGCAGACACATTTTTTTCTTCTGTAGAAATGTTTTGTTTTTTTTTAACCTGGAAACAATTAACATCTACAAAATAAGTCTTTTTACAACTCTTAGCAGTGACTGCTGCAATGCTCTTCTGTAGCAGACCTATTCACCAGGGAGATGGTATCTAGATATGACTGAAATTGGACAAGTTGGTAAAGTGTCAGTTTATAGCCTTTTTCTAAGCAATGTTTAGCAAGAGAGCCAGGTGGTTGTACCATTTTGGACAGCCTCAGAGGAAGAGCTGTACGGCTGACGTTTAGAAAGGTAGATTCTGGCTTGAAAGACAGGTAGTCCCAGCCATATGACAGATACAAGTTTCTGTTTCTGCAGCTCCTATGGATTACAGAGCCCTGTAGCACATTAGAAATCCTGAGGTGTAATGCACCTGTTTCTAGTAGTGAATTGATGAGATCAGATACCTGTCACCCCTCCAGACAATATTGTCAGTTTCAGGCCTCAAACAAGCATCTCTGTTCTGCTGAAGAAGAGACTGTTCCATGCTGAAAAAAACATATCAAGCCTTTTTTTTTTTTTCTTTTTCCTTATTTTTCCTTTTTTTTTTTTTCTGACAGCAGTTTTCTTTGCCTTTTTTTAATTTCTTAAAAAATGCAGATGGTTTAGAATCTTTACAATAAATTAATAATGGAGCAAGGATTAGTGCAGGCTGGAGGAAGGATGCTGAAATACAGATAGATTCCTATTTTTCAATTATTTTATTTTATAGATATCACCACCACACAAAAGTAAGCATTGCCAGTAAAGAATATAACCTTTTTATTTTAAGCTTTCTCTTATATTTTGCAAAATGGGTAAAGACCAGCACATAACCCAAAGACAACTCAAATTCTCATGAACGTCCCCAAATAAACACAGAACTCCCCCCAGCCTATTACAGAAATGGAGATCCAAGAAGGTATTTAACTTAATTTTTGTCAATGATGTGTTTTTAATATCAATTAAGTTCATATTTTCCTAGCTGAGTTTCAAAAATATGTCTAATTTCATCATTTTTCAAAGAAAAAAAAATTTTTGTCTTGACTCTTCAGAGAGTATTACATGACTTTCAGAAGTCTTTGTGTCAGTATAATTCAGGACAACACTCCTAAATTCTGAGTTAGAGGATTATCCTGGTGCAGCAACACCTGTTTTCTATCTATCAGCTGTTAAAGTTACTGGCTAAATGCAATGTGTAACTGGCTCAAAGGCTAAAATGCTGATTCCTCTCTAATTCTGATGGCAACCACATTAACTAGGAAGTCACCTGGCTCCACTGGATTTCTGTTAAATATTAACTGGAAAGACAATGTCTCCTGTAATAAGAAGAATATCTAGTAGCAGACTGAACTAGTCTTGAATTTAATTATAAGTTAGTCTAAAGTATTTATTTCTGTCATTTTATAAACAGAAAAGCTATCATATTTTAAAATAAATTATCAACTCTTTTTTTTTTATTTTGTCTCTCAGTAAAATCATACTAGCTACTGACTACGCATCTGAGTGCACTAGAAAAATACTAATTTTAAATGTTGCCTATTAGAAGTCACTTTTCAAATTTCATGGACTAATACCTTGGGAAAATGAGAAAAATCAGATAGCTTATTTGATTCAAGTAAAGCATTAGCTTTGATAGATATGGAATCCATAAAGTTATACCCAAATAAGAATACAAATAAATAAATCTGTACATATGCAGACATGTGAAATAAGGCGCTGGTATATATGTCTTCCAGTTCCTCAACATGCTATAAGCAGTTCTCATTGTAGCCTATTAAGACCCATGCACAGAGAGCTAGTTTACCATGTCAGATTTTTTATAGCTTTTGCACTCTTGGTGGTCTCCTGCAGCTTCCCTCTGTCTCTAAAGAACACAAAATGATTCACACATTCTCAGTATCAGAACAGAAAAGCATTTTATTTTCCTACTCCAGTATTTATAGATTCTCAACAATGACGAGGGATTGGATAATTAAGTTACCACCTTCCCAAGCACACTGGTCATGCAAAATGTCCATCGAAAAATGTTTCTTAGAAGGAACGTGATAAACAACTTATGTTTATAGAACTTCCATGGGAAAGTAACTAAAACTGTGAAAATATTATCAGAAAGCTTAATTTTCAAGGTGACATCCCTCCTACCCCTACACTTTTTTTTGCTGAGACCATAAGGACTTGAGGTTGCAGCAATAAGGTAAATCAAGTGTCTAAGCTCCCTTTTGCTCTGGTGAGACACGCCTCTGTCCTGCTGCTGTGTCAAAGATACTGAGGGTAGCTCCAAGGAAGCTGACATATTTATATAGCACACTGAAATGCAGAAAATTTCTCACTGAAATCCTTAGGAACAGGAGACTCTTGAAATAACATACAACTGCACCACATGTGACCAGTCTTATAAAATAATTTGTATAGTTGTACAAATAGACATCATAGAGTTACTTGGCATCCGGTTTCCTGATCTGGTTTGTTCATATTCCCTGTCTGCTCTGAATGGTAAACTAGAATTAACATCATGCTTACCTTTGATATATTTCATTATGCAAGGTCTTTATTCTTATCACCTAGACTTTAAATGTTTAGACATAAACAAGGTTCTGAGCATATTGGAGGTAAATTTTTATTAAAGGCTGCCATTTTTATTAAAGGGTGGTTGATAGCGCAAGTCATCAGTGGCACAGGGTCTTTTGTAATCTTACTTTTTTAGTAAATTTCAAATTCACAAAGACTCATATTTAAATAATACTTTTAGAAAGTAATCACAACATAACTTGAAATATATTAATATTAGTTAAATTTATCTCTTTAGTAATTTAGATTTTTAAGTTCTTGCCAGTATTAGAACAGAGTGATGGACAGTACATCTATTGGTAATAAAGTTTAGTATGGGCAAAAAAAATAACTGGAGGAAATAGTGGTAGCACAAATTTACTGGTTATAAAATGGCTGAAAATGGCAAAATATTTTAAAATAAAATAGGCTTTATTGACATGTGTTAGACACAAGGACAGAATTATCCAGAGTCTATTGAGAGATGGCTAATCAAATACAATACTCTTTTTATGTCTAATTCTTGATGTTTCCAGGGTAAGGTATGTATTATAATTGTCATTGATTCATATATTATTTACTCAAGTAACCAGTTTTGATACTAGGAGTATTTCATGTGAGTTTGAGTATAGTAAATCACCACAGGCAAATGTATCTTGTGTACCTCTAATATATGCATGTGTCATACCAAGTTTTGGGGCAGAGTAACAAGCATTTTACACAATGAAGAAAAATTGTTACCTCTTCATGGCTTACTGGGTAAATTGATAATGTTTTTTCTTGAAATATTTCTACTCTACAATAATCATATAATAATAGTATTATCAGCCTTTGTTAATTAAACAGCCTTTGTTTGATTAGTCTGTTCTAAGTACCTTAAACCATTAGGGCAAGTACAATATAGGATGTCTAGAAAATGTTGCTCTCGCAGGGATGTTCTTATCAAACTCCTATGTCTGCTTTAATTGCTTTTTTTAAACTAACTTTCCTTTGACATGTTGAAACACTATGTAGACAACTGCTTGAACTTATTGAAAATTGTCTCTCATTTTCAAGTGTGTATCAGGATGTTTTTATGCTGCTTATATGTAGCTGTCCTGTTTAACCATTGTATTGAAATCAAAAGTTACTTTCTAAAAAAGGCCATATCACAGTATAGTTCATTAACTTCAATGAAATTAGGAATCTGTGGATTATTAAGGAACCTTTCAAATCAGGTGCAGTAAGCATGCAAGATGACTTAAGAAACTGGTTTTCTAAAGTATGAGAATTATAGTTCAAAGACTGTGATTTCTGAGGCTCAAAAAAATTATAATAGTTCACAAACAAATTGCCTGTAAATTTAAAAAGCAGCTGTCTCTAAAAGCAGACATGTTTCTGTGCAATGGATCAAATCTTTTAATTCTGCATTATCAAACATATTTTTATCTTACGTATTAGTTAAAACCTTTCCTGCTAGAATTTGATACCCTTTGGATAATGCAACAGAAACCTTAAAAAATATTGATTGTTTCTAATAAATATTTTTTTGAAAACAAAATGTAGATAAGTCATGTTAATAAAGAGAAACATACCTAGAAATTACAGACTTGAAATGTTAATTCTTTTCTAATAACCCTTGATTATTATATTAATATAATAGTAGATCACATTATCATATATCCTGCTCCCCAAAATAATGCAGGTATCTGCAATTAAATAGTAGTAATTATGATATACTTCAGTGCACTAAATACAAAACTTTGCATAGCATCAGGTGGAATCAGTTAGACATGCTGAAACACTCTGAAACTACTGAAACAAAATGGGAGTAAAGAAAACTAAACTTTTCTGTATAGTTATTTTTGCCAGGACAAGAGGGATTTTGGTTCATCCTAACTGCAATTTACAACACAGGCATGCCCTAAAATGGTCATCTAGAGCAGGTTTATAACAAATGAAAAGAAATAGCCACTTTCAGGGTTTGATTTATCTTACCCTCATATTCAGGCCTAAAATGGGTCATATAAATTGAACACTAGATACCGTTTTTTCCTTGTATTGACCACTCTCTCAGTTAGAAAACATTCTCAGACATATGTTTATTTTATACATGCCTGAAGTCATCTTTAAGGCAGATTATTTTCATCATGTGTACCTCTCTCCCCCACTCCCTCCCCTCGCAAAAAAACCCAAAAATTGGCGAAAAAAACCCTGTTACTTTTGTGCTCATTTTTGTAGTGATGGTAAACAATCTTCTTGACAAGCTATGGGTACAGAATTTTTGTAACAATCCACTTTACATGTATTCACACAATAATGAATAAGGCATTCAAAGTACATTCTTATAATTTAAATATATTTCTCCAATGTAGTATTAACTACAACCTCTTAAATAAATATATAGTTCCTATGAAAAGCAATCAAATGCAGCTCAATGAAAGATTTTATTTCATTATGCTTCTTTATAATTTAGAAATAGCTGGAATACACAGAGTGCTTTTGTTAATGTACTAGAAAAGGCGACTCCTCCTTCTCTCTCAGTACAATCAATTGTCCCAATTGTGCAAGCCACATAATGTCAAGTTATTTCTTATTAGCCTGTTTTGGAACTGGGATTCAAGTACCTGTATGCCACATGCAATCCATGTAAGCTGCTAAAAATTTAAAGACAAGTCAGAGTTGTTCTACTTAATATAATTAACAATTGGAGCCACAATCTGCTTCAATCTGACTCATATTTCCCAAGCAAGTGTCTTAATCACTGGTGTATAGAGGCAATCACTCATTTGTTCTGGCCGAGTGAATGTTTATTTATTTAAAGTGGAACAGCTCCAACCAGAAAGGCAGAGACTGATGTGGTGAGTTTTAGTAGCAGGGCAATTACATAACGGAATTTATGTTAGTCAATAAATCCCTGCAACAGGGAATCACAAGATAAAACTATTACAAAAAGTCTCAGTCATACATTTAAACAGCTGGCAGTTCTGAGAAATGGCACTGTAGCAGGAACATAATTCTCTTTAAAAACATACTCCACCAGAAATGAAAAAATAGTTCTGTTTTTTTGTTTTGTTTTGTTTTTAGTTGGAGTTTTTTTGTCTCTTACATCCCTAGCTCTTGAGAACATATGACTATCTTTTTCTCTTTCTATAGTAGTAAACTTGTGTTAGATCAATTAGTATTTGTTGATGCTTTAAATACTAAGGTATTACAAATAATGTTCTTTTGCCAATCTACATTAGGGAAAAAAAATGGCCTGTCATGAAACTCCAATATTTGTAAGAATCATAGCTGTCTCCATTTAAATTGTTGAAATTTATTTTAAGAACTAAAAATTGTTAATAATAGAAAAATTTTAGAGAAAAAAAAAATTTTGATTTATAAGCATGAGTATCTGACAAATAGAAGATTTTTTTTGCTTAGTCAAGTTGCCTTTTGGCAAGGAAAATATTTTTTGTGTAAAAGAAGGAACAAAACAATACACTATACCTTTGTTTAACATGCAAGTTCAATGTTTTTGAAAAATAATGTATCATTTTTGCAGCTAGAGTGGAATTTTCTGGAGAAAAAAAAGACACAACTAAAACAACACAGTAGACTTCACAGTTTAGTATTTTATAGTTACATAAAAATATAAAGCAAAGATGGGAAAAAGCACATAATAATTTCAGGTAAATCCATGGAAACATGAATTGTCATGAAATCTGTGAATATATATTTTTGTTCCCTATGTCTATGCTTTTTTTTTTTTTGGTACAGATTTAATATTAATTACATGTATTGATGATAGATATTTCCTTTTATCATGCAGAATACATTATATATATTGAAAGAAGTGTCAGAACTAAAAGGTATTTAGGCTCTGGAAATCAATCCACATTGTGATTTTCATAAATGTCTCAGTTAAACACAAAGAAATATGCAAAGAAACTTAACCTACCATGGAGAGAGCTATACAAAAAGATGAGAGAAAAATGTGTTACTTTCAGTGTAGGCATGTTGATTCTTGTAAGCTCTTGCAGCATCTGATGATGTCAGAATGTGAGATTGATTTCAGATGAATTAAGACTGAATTGTGTTTTGGAGGGTAAAGAAAATTATACTCAGTACTTGTTTTACTGAAGCTGTATTACTGACATGTCACAGAAAAGGTACTTGGTAAGCACAGGTTTGTTTCCTGTTTTTTCCTATTAGCAAGCTTTTCAGGTGACATAGAAGCCCATGGGTAATGAGGGTGGTTCAAGACCACAAGATGATCCAGCAATTTGTTACTTAAGAGTGTAAGTTGGTGGTTATGAGGAAAACATTTAGATATATATTAGGTAGTGACCACATCTGAACAATAATATAAAATTGAAGGAATGATGGCATGGGCAGTACAAGGCAGTATTAACGCCAGAATAGTTCTACAATTTTGTCTTCAAATTCCTCACTAATAGTTAAGTAGAATGTGTATTTATGGATATATTACTACATTCAGTGACCTCACCAATGGTTTGTTTCTCCTTCTCAATGTCAATGAACCAATTTTCTTGCTATGTATGCTGACAATGGCCCAACATCTGCTTTTAACTTTCCATCAAACTTTGGCAATTGAGGGCACTGACCTAGTCTGAGCGCTCTGATGCACTTTACATTCCTATAAGCAAGCTTTCAAGGAGCTTGATCACTTTGGACTGCAAATCAATCCAAAAGGAGGATAGAAGCTGTTGGAGACTGGAGTATTGCAGGTAGGAGTCATTTAACTGAGGTGATTTTTTAGAAAGGTTGCTGTCATTCAGGCAACAGCATTTGAGAAGCTACTAACACTCACAGGTCATTAATCCAGCACACAGGTTCACCTACAAGAGCCTCTCTACACTGCTCCAGGTAATATTTCAGTAGCCAGCTGGATGCCAGCATTACTCTGAGAGATTTGCATTTTCCTAACATGCTAATTTATCACACAGTGAGCTTTTCTTTCAGTCAGCTGTCTAAAGGGAATCTTGCTAGTAGGGGGAAGTTGTGACATTCATGGGCTTATGATGAGGGCAGGAATATCACCAAAATATATACAAATTGAAAGCATTAAACTGTCAGGCTTTAGGATTGCTTTTAATCAAGTTATGGCCAGCTAAACCTGGTTATGCACTTTGTAACCTCAGGCAACTTTATTAGTGCTATAAATTAAAAGCAGCTTATAGAGACAAAGGAGATAAATAGGCAGTGTCAGCAGGTGAATCAGACCTCTAGAGTTCTCTATACCCTGCTGCAGGTTGAAGGAAGACAGGAAAGGGCAGTCCCAACCCACATAGAAATTATGTTATTTCTAAACATGTAATGAATGTCTGGTACTTACACCATGGGTTAAGCCACAACACTGTGCCACATTGTATTTGTGGGGGGAAAAAGTAGCTCTATCTTTCTGCATCTTTCTCTGCTTCTGTGAAAATTTGAAAGACAGAAGGGAAAGAAAAGGCTTATTAGTAACATACATAACTTTTAATCTTCTGAATTTGAGTATCAGTACATTTGCCTTTAAAAGTATTCTGGTATTCCTCCAGTCTGTTTCACATCAGATGACTTTTCCTGAATGTCCTCTGCCTGGTTCTGGAACATGTATTAAATATCCCTTTTAACATGGCATTTGGCAACATACACTACTTTTACATGCAGCTTCCTTTTCACATAGTATATGACAGTATATGGCAAACACCACATCTTAAACGTACTTAATTCCTGAAGTCTTTTCTAAGGAAAGGCTGAAGTAAAGAAAACTGATTATTTCAGCCTTCTCCTTCTTCTTCTTCCAGCTGGTCCCCTTCTCCCTTCAGCAGCTGTCCCTCACTGTCCCTAGATTTTCATTTGCTGCTGCTGTAGCTGTAGAAGCCCATCTTGTTGACCTTCACATCCCTCAGCAGGTTTAAGTCCAGATGGGCTTTGGCTTCCCTAGCCCCATCCCTCCATGATCAGACAATGTCTTTATACTCCACTAGGGCCTCATGTACCTGCTTGCGTATCCTGCATGCTTCCTTTTTATGTTTCGATTTAATTAGGAGCTCCTTGCTCACCCATGCAGTCCTTCTGCCACTTTTCTTTGACTTGCTACACATTGGGTTGGACCATTTCTTGAGCGTGCAAGAAATGATCCTTGAAAATCAACCATCTCTCCAGGTTCTCTGCACTCTCAGCTTATTGAATATTGTGACTAGCATCTGCCATAGACTGAGACAGACTAGCTCAGCACATCCATCACGTATCAGCTATTTTGGGTTACATGTCTAAAAAATACAAGCAATAATCAACAGTTGCTCTGATAAGTCTATCATCATCCAGCTTCCACCATTATAAATTACACATCTCTTTGTCTAGGAGAAATTATTATGAAGTTGCTTTGATTGCTGTTTGCCTGTGTATTCTTTGGTTCCTTGGCTCCTATTACTAATTATTGCTTCTTAAAGTGTGTTCTGTCCTCCAGCTTCCAGATATACCATAATGAAAAATACTTACTTTGTGGACTTATATGTCCCAAACTGAGAGGATAGAGCATCTTCCACAAAGAAAGAACAAAAGGAAACTTTCAAATTATATTTTGTGCCTCTTGATGTGACCTTGAGATCATATTTGTGAGCAGCTACCACTATGTTAATACTCTGGAACACATATTTTTGATAAGATGACTTGGAAAAATGTACTATATATTCTATCCATCCCTTCACAGTACAAGGTTAAAGATTTAATCCATTTCTTCAGTATTACACATAGTTTTATCTTAATTTCAAGCATTCATACTTTAGCCTCAAAACAGTGCATTTCAAACACCCTTGTCCTTGATTTTGTCCCTTTTAATTTTTTTCCTTCATTTATCAAGGCAAAGCAAAAGCTGAAAAATGAATGTGAATAGTATCTCATCTCCATTTACTTTCATTTACATTGCATTACATGTATCAGTTTGGAAGGCATTTCAAATCAAGAAATTATAGACTAACTGAAAAGTCAAGGGAAGGACATTAGCTTAGAACATGTTGACTACTTATTGCTAAAAATCAGAATTAAATTTATAGGGAGTTAATGAAAGCTATCTGAAGAAAGTCTCTGTTCATATACTACCTCCCATTTTACTACCTCTGGCTTCCCCCCCCGCCTCAAACAGTATGCTTCCAGGACCTTTTTAATTTTCATTCTCAGTTTCAACTGACTCTTTCCTTTTTTTAAAAAAAAAGCATCTATTTCTTTCCTGTTTCATCTCTCTCGCTCTTTTATTGATGTGTTGCCATATAAGCTAAGCAAACAAATTATTTTTCCCAGAACTCAAAATGTAATTTTCAATTAGATTGCATACTACCAGGCATCTGAATTTAATATTAGATAAATTAGTTAAGCATTTTGAATTACAGGAATAAAACAGTATCAAAATGTAGTTAATATGAATGTTCAAGAAAACCCTGAAGAAACATTTTAATCAGCTAACTCTGGTCATGCATGGCCAATTAAAATACTTCAAATTAACCATCTTCAGTCGTTCAAAGTCAGATGAAAACTTGGTCTTCTGAATTTCTACACATGGAATAATAAGCTTAGGAGCAGTGGCCTGTAGAAAGAGATAGAAACCAGAGGACATCTACCACTGATTTTGGATAATGAACTGTCACCAAAAGTGAGATTTAAACAATTTGATGCTAGAAAGTTAAACTAGTAAGAACAAAAGAAACCTTTAATTTTAATGTCTTGGGAAAAACCAGGAGTTCAAACCATTTTTTGTTTCTAAGCTTGAGATTAATATATATATATATATATATATATATATATATAATGTTTATTTTTTTTTAAAGAGAGTTTTTTAATTTACAGAGAGTAGGAGAGGAAAGAGAAACCTAATGCAGATTTAGATTTATCCTGGGCTGTCTCTACCTGGTTGGATTTAGCCTTTACAGTTCACAGTGTTTAATATCAAAGTTCAGATCGTATTTTTTCCATTCCTTTTCCAGGCAAGTTAGGGAAAAAGGAAAAAAGAAAAAGCCTTTTAATGTTTAACAGACTCCAGGCATACAGTCATTGATGAGACACAGCCATTTTTAAACGGCTTTTCAGCCCACTAGGTTCTGAGTTGTTCCCTTAAGCCATTTGTCTCTTGCCAATGCTACAGACTGAACTTTGAAAAACAGATTTCTAATTTAGTCTTGTGCCTAATTCATGTGGGATTAAGCAAGGCCATCATGTTTCTTTTCATCTTTTCATCATTATCTCCTGCATTTATTTTCTCTTTTTCATCATCATATCGTTTCAATGGAGAAATTGTTCATCAATAAGGTGAAAGAGTGAAGTGACTAAGTATGCACACTAAAATAAATAACTTTGGAAAGAGACTGATTGCACCAAATGCATGCAGGGCTAGATTAAATGATATATAAAATTGTTCTCATGCAAATTACATTATAGTTTAAATAAAGTTTTCTGTCTGAAGGCCTCCTGATTGATTTATGCTGTATGTTTAGGACAAGGTTGAGCAGGGCTACAATGAAGATTATTAAATCTATCTCTTTTGTAGATAGAATAAGACACCAGTTTTTGCTTGGACAAAGCATTAAGTGTAAAAAGATGAAAAAATTTAATTATACCCTATTATTAAACTAAAAAAAATGCTTTTTTATATAAAACTTACTTCACTGGAGGTTTTATGCAACCTTTTGAATAATATCTTAAAGAAATGTCAATGATTAATTACATGAGAGTTTGGCAAAATCATTAAAAGCAGGGCTTGTAGCAAAAGGTGATTGAAGGCTTATGCCCAGTAACATTACCATATTGTCAGTCAGGTCTGTGGAACTACAGAAACTTCATTATTTATCAGAAAATTTTCTCTCTGCAACTACAAAATTTTGGTAGAGACATACATCACAGTGAATAAACTTTAAACCAGAAAAAAAAAATAGTGGGTTTAACAAATATTTTTAATCTAGAGAAAACAAAACAATGAATATGATACTCTTTTGATAACTCTGCAAAATTATAGAAGAGTCAATTTTATTGAAACTTAATAGTTTCAATACAAAAGATAAATTAGCTGACATATGACAGGTCTTCAATATACTGAGTAAGAGAGTAGCACATTTATGATTATAAGAACACACAAAAATTGTTTTTTTAACTAAAGTTACCAAAAATATTCAAGGAAACCTGTAAAAACAAAGATAAATGTTTAAAGTCAGAGGGCTAATGTTGAAATGGTGGTAGTGTTGACATTATCTCTGAAACAAACTGGAGACATGAAGAAAGGCTGAATTTTCAGTCTGAGAAAGCTGTGACTGTTCAGCCTGGAGAATAAAAGGTTGCATGGAAACCTCATAGCATTTTCCAGTATCTGAGGGGGCCTGCAGAGAGTCCAGAGGGGGACTCTTAGGAATTGTAGTGATAAGACAAGGAGTAATGGTCCAAACTAATAGTGAGGAAATTCAGGTTAGATATTAGAAAGAAATTTACTTTACTATGAGGATGGTGAGACAATGGATCAGGTTTCCCAGGGAGGTTTTGGGTTTTCCAACCCTGCAAGTGTTCACAGCCAGGTTGGATAAGGCCCTGAGCAACCTGGTCTAGTGGAAGGTTTTCCTTGCCCATGGCAGTGGGGGTTTGGACTATATGAACTTTAAGGTCCCTTCAAAATCCCTTAACATTCTATGGTTCTCTGACTTTATGAGGATTATTAGCATATTTTCCAATTTATTTATTTTTTATTTTTTCCTTTTTTTCTTTTTTTTTTTAATTAGCTACCTTTTTCTATGGACATGGGAGAGAGAACACAAATGCATATTGCTGAGAAAGAACAGTTGAAATGTGTCAAAATATCATCAAAGTCACTAAAGATCCCCTTGTGATAGAAGGGAGATGTTTTTACAAAAATTAGAAGTGTGTAAGATTGAAACACTAGGAAATGGAATGTGGCTGTTAAAAGGTGTCATAGGAAAGGCCAGGAGAGGGAACTACACTTGGCATTCTGTGATTCTGCAATTCTGTGAGTTACATGATGTTATAAGGAACCAAAGCAGAGAAGCTGTTATTTCTAACAGTTTTTATGTGAATGACTTCTGATTTCTACTTATTAATTTAAGACTATGAATATCTTGTCATAAATTACCCTTTGAACATTTGACAGTAATTAGCTTTTTTATATGCTGAAATATTAAATATCCATGAGTCTTCTTCAATTAATAAATTAGTTGGTATTCTGTGGCGAAACTGCATATTTGCTTCCTGATCTCTTACAATGGATAGAACTAAAGGGGCCAGATATAGAGTGGCTTTTGCCTACTGCATGGGTGAGGCAGTTTAAATGGTGTATAGGATCTGGAGAGCATTGAGGCAGTTTAAATGGTGTATAGGATCTGGAGAGCATTTTGTATTTAGGAATCAAAATTTGAGGTTTTAACCTACTTGATTCTCACACACCTAGTCTTTCTCCTTTCACCTGCCCACCCACCCATAACATTATGTTCTGTATGTCTTGAATTCCCTTTCCAGGCCAGGGGTACTGGGAAAAGTTACTGGGAAAAAAGTTAATAACATAGAGCTGCTTGCAGCTGTCAGTCTTGGCCATTACTGGTGAAGGTCTTCTACTGTCCTTTTCTTTCCATGTTACTCCCCATAGTAAAAGAACTTTCTCTACTTTCATGATCTTCCATCCAGCCAGGATGTTTGCTCCCTTCTTTCTGGATCTCCATCCTACTGAAACCACATTTTTTCAGCACCAGCTCTTTCAAGATCCAAAAGTCCCCAGATTTTCCTAATTTAAATTGTCCCTGTACAGAAGCAAAGTATGTGATCAGACTCCTGTAGTTTCCTTTCTTGCCTACTTTCTAACTGGAGGACTCCAGACATGCCAATTTTGTTTATTCCAGGTGTTAGTAGAACAGACAGCCTAGCCAAGACCACTGACAACCAGAAAGCACCAAGTCTGTCCTGAGAATTCAAAAGTTCAGTCTGGGGTATTCATCCCACCTTCACAGACTGCCCATCATCTGCTGCTTGTTTTCACTGATGACATGTAGACCTTTCTGTCTAGGACACTCCATGGGTCAGATAATCAATTTAAATGTAGATATCTACATTTCATCATTTTATCAGCTCATTCATATGCATGGTGATATTCAGAACAATTGACAGCTTTTTTTTTTCCTATAAACATAAAGGAAACAATCTAATGGGCAATATGTAAACACAGGTAAACTTTGTTAAAAAAGAAGAGGCAAACGATTACAACTGAATTTGGTTGAATACTAGAAATAGCCTACATTTAATATTTATTTATTAATATAATTGATATTTATTTAATATATTCAATATTTAATAATAGCCTATATTTTTTTTTAACTTTAAAGAGGATAAAAAAATTGAAAACTTTGTTTCTTTGTCTGTAATGTGATACAGGTTCAATAATCAAGACCTACTGGTCTTGGCTAGTGTGTTTAGTCTAGACCTAGACACCTGTCTACCTAAAGGAAACACATCTCTGATGCCTGATTTATTCCAAGTGTCATAGGAGGAGATAAAAATTCTTTTTGTGCTGGTTTTGGCTGGGGTATGGTTAATTTTCTTCAGAGTGGCTGATATGGAGCTATATTTTGGATTAGTACTGAACACAGGGCTGATAATATAGAGATGTTTTTTATTATTGCTGAGCAGGGCTAACACAAAGCCAAGGCCTGTTCTGTTTTTGTAGTGCCATACTGGCCAGGAAATTGGGGATTGCATGGGAGGTTGGGAGGAGACACAGGCCAGATGAAAGAGAAATACAAGAGTTGTGCAAGGCCAGGTTAAGCAAGGTATGAAATGTTCCTTGACGTAGAGAAGAAACTAAAAGGAGGAACTAATCATGCAAACCTTCTTTGTGGAAATGGGCTGTAGATTTTAGGGAATCTTTAAAACATAAAAAAATAGGGACACTTGTGAAGAGGACAGGATTAATAGCGTAGAATGTAGAAATGCAAGATCCATGGCTGCATGAAATGCTTCAGCCATGTAATATAATATTATACCCCATTTAATATAATAATAATAAACCATAGCATAGACTTGTCTTAGGGTATTATGTTTATCTCTTTTTCATGACATAAAACCACACTGATGTTCAGCCTGCAAGAAATGTCAGTCTTAAAAAGGATAAAATAAACCCCAAACAAAGAGTAAACCAGCCCAACAAAGAGTAAACAAAAAAACTAAATAACTTATTTAGAAATATGTAAGATATAAAAATGAGAGTAAAAAATAAAATGCAGACTTTCAAATAAGTCATACATTTGGAAGGAAAATAATAAGCAGCAAATGAACTAAATGAAATAAAGCTTAGGAAAGATAAGAGTACCAAAGGTGCAGCAGAGGAGGAATCTAATAAAATTATATTATATTCTTTGTAAGATTTTTACTTACTTATCAATAAATGGAATCCAAAAGGTCTTTGTGAGGAAATGTTTTAATAGCTGATAAGTAGTAAATCTCCATGACTATTGTTTCACTGTTTTATAAGGCTAAAAAGTATTTCCAGCAAAAGTATTAAACTGTCAGGTTGTTTTATTTACAGCTGCTCCCCATTTATATAGGGCTTAAGACCAATCCTCTTAAAGAAGACAATTCTTCTGTTTTCTTATTCCTTCCAAAGGTCTGATGAGCAGAGCCATATCATGCTCAGCCTCAAGAGGCAATTACATCTCAGATCTAAGGCCCTGCTGCTCTGCTGTCGTCTTGCTCTAGCAGCAGGGTATTAACCCTCACCTACAGTAGAATTCAATGCCACTGCTGCTCTGTAACTGAATCTCTGGCTCCATTTGTTTACTGACAAAACACAATCAAAAATTATTGCAACACTGACAGCTATGAAAATGGCTGGGCAGCTGTGGGTTTTGTGTAAATGGACAAATCTATTTACACCTGGTCATATCTGCAATGCTACACTATATAACTGACACTGGGGAGGGAGTTCTTCAGAGGTTTTTTCAAAATGCTAAGTAGAAGGTGAGATACATATTTATTTTAGTTATCCAAACTGGTAAGAATACAGAAGGTTAATTTTTAAAGAGCACTGTCTTCTCTAGATATTATTTGAAACACTCATGTTATTTATTTAATAATATTACACTCGTTCAGTCACCTGACATATTTTCCCCACATATTCATGGCAGAATATATTTTTTCCTCTTTCTTCATAATGTAGCTTTTTTACTTTAAGGCTTTAAGTGGTTAATGCCCAGTTAATAAATTTCTAGAGATTTCTACCCTTCAGTAAATGACATCACCAGATTTTTTATTGTCTTCTCAGAAAACAAATCATAACTTCAGCCAGTGCTCATCAGTTCTGAAACAGGATGTTCTCTGTGTCTGCAGCTTGGAGCTGTAATTCATATTCAGTTAGACAAATGTCAGAAAACATTTTTTATTAGCACAGAGAGCATATACTGTTAAGAATTAATGTAATTGTTATTCAGCAAGTTAGAAGCAGTGAGGTTTTTGGCTTGAGAAGGGAGCAAAAATTTAATATTTAATCTAGGACAATGGCATTCTTTTCCAGATAAACAACAACAAAAAATAAACAAACAAACAGACCTTAAAAATTAAAATTTTATAATTGTATTTGAAAAAAAATCAATTAAAAAATGTGCCTATATATCTTACTTTGTCATAACAGGGATTATAATCCAAGTTACAAAAGGACCAGTGCTTCAATAAGACAAGAAAGCAGGAAGTGAAGAAAAATACAAAATCTGAAGAGGATGAAGATCTTTGTTAAAAAGTTCCTTCATTTTTTGTTTACCTGATGTAACTTCATTCCTGGATTAATCACGAGACCCAGCATCAGACAACCAAACCTGAAGCTAGACAGAGCAGCTGAGCATGATAATTAAAGATAAATCATATCTTACAACAAAAGTCTCAGTCTTCCCAAGATGCTGTTATATATAGTCCTTTTGTGATTATTTTTTTCCACTGGCTCAGACATCTGAACACAACAAAATATGATTATGGTTTATACGGAATTATTTAATTTCTTTTTCTTTTTCCTAAATAAAGAAGATAATACATGCTCTGGTCAATCCAGTAGCTTTAAGGTGTAGGTCCTGAAAGAAAATGAAGCCACACTGAAATTTAGTTCCTCATGCTGGTGTACAGAAAGACAAAATCTTGAGTAGTGTCATGTCAGCACATCCCTAAGTGCAGAGATTTAACTGACCTGGAAGGTGCACTGGAAAGTCTTGCAATCCACTCTGTGGTCTCTGCAGCTCACAGCAAGCACTGGCTGTATCAATGTCTGCTACAGAGATGAAAGAGCAAATGCAATCTACTGGTCTCGGTACAGTTAGAGAATTTAGCTCAAAAAGGATGAATTTCTTTCCTAAAAAGGTAAAGTTAGGTCAGTTACACAGATTTTGTTTTAAAATTTTAGTCCCTCTATAATCCTTGTAAAGTATGGAAAAATTGTTCTTTGCATATTTCAAATTGTGAAACTCAGATTAAAAAATGTGATACAAAAGTTGATATAAGCAATCTGGTTTTATTTTTTATCATAATTTTTATTTTAGAGTCTAAAGGAAAACTTGTTTTACAAGAATTATATACTAAATAGTCAGTTCGGCTACATATATATATATATATAGCCTTCATGATTAAAAGTCATAAATGTATTTAAATACAAAGATCACAAAAGGGAAGGTGCGGGAAGGGAAGGTGCGGGAAGGTGCGGGAAGGTGCGGGAAGGTGCGGGAAGGTGCGGGAAGGTGCGGGAAGGGAAGGGAAGGTGCGGGAAGGGAAGGGAAGGGAAGGGAAGGGAAGGGAAGGGAAGGGAAGGGAAGGGAAGGGAAGGGAAGGGAAGGGAAGGGAAGGGAAGGGAAGGGAAGGGAAGGGAAGGGAAGGGAAGGGAAGGGAAGGGAAGGGAAGGGAAGGGAAGGGAAGGGAAGGGAAGGGAAGGGAAGGGAAGGGAAGGGAAGGGAAGGAAGGGAGAGGGAAGGGAGGGGAGGGGAGGGGAAGGGAAGGGAGGGGAGGGGAAGGGAGGGGAGGGGAAGGGAGGGGAAGGGAAGGGAAGGGAAGGGAAGGTGCGGGAAGGGAAGGGAAGGTGCGGGAAGGGAAGGTGCGGGAAGGTGCGGGAAGGTGCGGGAAGGTGCGGGAAGGTGCGGGAAGGTGCGGGAAGGTGCGGGAAGGGAAGGGAAGGGAAGGGAAGGGAAGGGAAAGGGAAGGGAAGGGAAGGGAAGGGAAGGAAGGGAAGGGAAGGGAAGGGAAGGGAAGGGAAGGGGAAGGGAAGGGAAGGGAAGGGAAGGGAAGGGAAGGGAAGGGAAGGGAAGGGAAGGGAAGGGAAGGGAAGGGAAGGGAAGGGAAGGGAAGGGAAGGGAAGGGAAGGGAAGGGAAGGGAAGGGAAGGGAATAGTAATAGTTCAGTTAAAAAATGAAAATAAGTTCTCAGAATTCTCATTTTCTGAAAGATCTGAAACCAGCTATGATCCTTGGGATGTCATCAAGCTGCTAACATTTAATTTACGAAAAATGTTTTCTTATCATAATGATTTAATTCTCTCATTCTTTGCTGATCTATCTATTCTGATTATAAATTACTTGATACAAGTATGAATTCTTCCTGTGAGTGCATCTTCTCACTCCTAGAGACTCCTTGGGAACCCTGAAGTTTTATCTTTTTTATATAAGGAAAGTTGATGTATCTAATAAAGAACTTTAGCAACCTTAACTTTTTTTTTTTTCTTTTTCTTAAAAAGAAGGGTTTTGAAAGTCTTGGTAAGAATATATTCCTTGCTATGAAAATGTCCTTCAGTTCACTGAGATGCTAAACTACTGTAGCATTTTAAAATGTCTTCCCCTCTAAAAGGTAATATTCAAGCAGAAAAGAGTTAATATTTTGATTAATGAAAGTAATGAAGTAATTTGTTTCAGGTCATGTACTCTCTGCTGAAAATTTAGTATATACACACACAGTCTCCCACTCAGAAAATATGAAAATTTAACAAATAGTGAATCTACTGCTACACTGAAATAAATTTTCATTGGAAAAGATAAGACTAACCAGCAGCTGAGGTCCCAAATAAAATGATTTACCTTGAATATCCTTCCAAAGCAGTCCTACAGGAACTGAGAATTTAATAAAACATTATTAGATTAAACTTTATTCTTTGAAAACAGATACTGAATTACATGGGACTCTGATTGTAATCATCTGTTATAAAGACATGTCAAGGCGATCAGCTGCCTCCAGGAAATGTAAGACCAGAGGTAGAGCTGCTTTATATGAAAAGGCCAGATTACAGTATTGCAGAGAAAAAATATTTTTTGTGAGGAACTAAGATACCATTTTTGACTTTTGTGAAATTGTTTACAATGTGTTCATAATGCAAACTCTATTTTGTTCTTGGTTTGGACATACACTTTTCAGAGGGATTTTCTACTGTAAACCTGTGCCTATTTTAAATGAGACTTATTATGACACCAATAAAAATAAGCATAGATATGACCAGTACAATGCACTGATACTGTCCTGGAGACATCAGTGGAAAACAATATCGAAACTAGTGCTTCATTAGGTGAACTTTAAAAAAAAATTACCTTTTTTTCCAGACGTTAAAATTAATGTGCCCTGAAATTTCATGATATGTTTATTGAAAAGAAAAGTTCATTTTTTTAATTGATAACATTGCTAAAAATTAATAAAAATTAAGGATAGTCTGGTTTCAATTTGCAGGTCTATTTAAAGCATATGACACACCTCTGCTGTGAGTAAGGAGTGCAGAAATACATTTCAAAAACTAACTGAGGACACACCACATCATGTCCATCCATTCTTCCTTGTCCCTATGGACAAGATGGCTGTAGTCCCCAGGCATTATAATCAGAGACAACTGTATACCATGAAAATTATGTTTATATTGTGACACATTAATTTTTAAATGGAGTAATTCACTTCACAGTTAGAATATTTGTACATGATTAGCAGTTAGCAGCTTATTAAGGAACATTTAATTTGATGATTAACCAAAAGGTGTTGCTTCCCCAATGCCAGGATTAATAATGGAATATCAGCAAAGTGTAGAAGATCAGCCAGAATTATTGTGTAAAAATGGGCTCTTATATTGCATTGTAACAAATTCTGGGCTGATGTGATGTAGTTGATTCATCAAGTTAGAAAGATGGGATTTAAAGTGCTATAGACCTTTACAAATCCAAGGCACTTGCAAGGAGATATGGGCTGTCCAGAGAATGCGGCAAAGCTCTGATAAGCTGACAGGCCAGCAGACTAAAAGAGTATTTCACAGAGGTATCCCAAAAACTGTTAGTGAACATAAGGAAAACATATTTTAAGATATATGTTTTTAGACATACAAGTAATTCAAATAATACTTTCCACCAAATTCGATAGCTTTTCAACATTTCTTATATCTCTCCTCAAGGACAGAATGCCCAAGACACCAAGTTGTACTTGATGTAATCATGGTTAGCTTAACAGGAGGTAAAACTGTTCCTAATCTGCAATTGCTCAGGGACTCAGACATGGAGTGAGAAAGGGGATGGGTATAACAGAAACTTGGAAGCTTTTGAGGAACATAATGAAATATGGGGGGGTACCCAAAGAGTTAGCTGATTCTTTTTGTAACTGAATATTTAAAATAGGTGGCGAAAGCAAGCCACCAAAGGCCTGCTGCAGTGCGATGGTAAAAATCTGCCACTTAATTAAATTTTGGAAATGCATGCATTTATTTGCACATTTATTTATACATATATATTTTACACACTTGTTTGCATATAACATTTTATAAAAAGCTATAAATAGGTTTTTTTATGCCTATGTTATAACTGAGAAATATTTATATGTTCCATCGTATTGAATTGTACTACAGAATTCTTTTTTGTGGTTACTAATGCTCACCACAAAATATGGAAAACTATCAAATTTTAACTATTTTCTCTGGATTCCCTTCTCCCAGATGCCATGTTTTTTTATCACATAATTTATCTTGTTTCTTTGCACCATTTCTCGCATGTATCTTTGGCTCAGGTCAAAACTCTTCAGGTCCTCACTTCTGTGTGTGCTCATTTATCAAGGACCAGCCTTTGCTGTCAGACCCCATACCTAAAATTCTCATCCTGGCTCTTGTCAATTTGTCAATTTCTTTTCTTTCCTTTTTGTGAAAAGGAAAATATCTGTCCAATACAACTTTTGTTCACTTCAAATGAGGCTGCAGTCATTTTCTCTACCTTTTTATCTCTACCTGCTTTGACAGTGTCACTCTTCTTGACACTCTGCTGGCTTACACTTCTCCATGGAGTCAAGAACACCACTTCTCTTTAAACATATCATGGATTATCCTTAACCTACCTAACACCTCTTTCACCTTCAGCATCTGGAATTATCCTCTGATATGGTACTTTCTGTTATCTTGTATTCATTTACCTTTGGCATCTTATGCTGCCCCTATCACTGGGAATGTCAGAACACCATCCCACAGATTTTTTTCCCACACTTGTTATTTTTTCTCTGCTATTTTTTTTTCCTTCCCTTTTCTGTAAAACTTACATAACCCCTAACACTGTTTCAGAGTGTCTGTGTTCAAACAATTACCAGTCCCAGGGACCCTTTCTTATAGCTTTTATAGCTTTGATTTTATATAATGGTATGTAAAGTGAGATATCGATCCCTAGGTGCTGTGGTGATACAAAACTTAGCATTATAATATGAAAAGCTGGTGAAAAGCGTAATTTTACTTTTGCAGTTCTTGTAACAATGTGGTCTTCAAAAGCCTCATTGAAAACTCTGAGTTTAGTGGGACAACAGCATAAAGTCCTGTGCCACAGGAGCCAGAACTCAGTTCCTCCTCCTCACTGAGAAGTGTGTCCTATCAAGCATACAAGACATCATTGGAACAAGAGAAAAAAAACTGGGAAAATTATGTTTTTAAGAATTATTTTGACATATAAAGCAAATAGCAAATAGCAAATAGACATAAGTACAAACAGATATACTTTATAAACAATATACTTTATAAACAATAGCTATAAATAACATATATTAAGATATTAAGGTTAAGGAGAAGCTAAAAAGACAATTGTTGAAGGTATTGGACTGCTTGACTGGTGAAGAGAATTTAATTTTGACAGTAACATAACCGTTATGAAAGTGAAGCAGAGGAAAAAAAGCATTTCTACTTTGCAGTTTACTGAGGACCCTTTTGAGTCTAAGAAAAGCCTGGAGTCATCCTAGAAACTTCTGCATAAAAAATGGACAGCTTACTAATGAGCATATACATTAAAAAAGACAAATTTAGATTGCTTCTAAGGATTTTCTGTCAATCTTTATGCTATTCCATCATCTATTCTGTAATTACCCATATAGCCCAAAGAAATAATCAGGAGAGGTTTTATGTTAGTGCCTTTTCTCTGCAAGACGCAAAGAGAAAATGAATGATACACAACTTTTTTATAATTGCCCCAACTTCTGAATTTTATAACTTTCAGTAATGATAATGAAAGCAGAGTACATCCACAGCATGGTGAGAATCTACTCAGCACATGATATAAACTCAGTTTGGAAGACAGGAACTAAATTAATTGGGTAAAATAATTTATATATAATATATATTCTTGGGGGAAAATAAAATGTATGAGCTCTGAGACTCATATTTAAGAGACTTACTACAGGACATGTCCTCTAAATCCAGCAGGATCATTTGGAAACTGCTGTGTTCATTGATTAAATTCTGCAAAAGTGGGTTCAGCTTATATGGAACACATGAAAAAAGCATTCTCTGCTGTGTTGTCTACACAATGAACAAGTACATGCACTCCAGCAGCACAAGTCCCTTAAAGCATATATGCACCTATCCACAAAACTTACGAGAGATGGAAGCACTAACACAGTACTGTACTTGTCCTGCAACACACAGGGGTTTTTTTTGTGATAATATGTATACACATATTTCTTTTTTGTTCTTCCATTAGTTTTCTATCATAAATAAATGCACCTTTATTTTAAAAAAATGTAAAGTATGCATATTGGTGTCTTAAGGGTAGGGTGAGGAAATAGCTAATTTTGGTCAATATCCACAGGCTTTTTCTATAAAGTCATGACAAATCCATCTGCTACTCTTTGACCTCAATAATGGCATACCACATACAATATAGAATGTCATGTAGTGTTATAAGATGGAAAAAAAAATTGCTGAAATAAGTCATTCAGAAAAGTAGAGAAAATTTTTCTCTTACACATATGACTGTTTCTTTTATATAAAAAAACCCACAAAAATTAAGCATGTAATGGGTTTATAATAGATGTAAAGAACAAAATGGTGTTTCAGCATACAAGAGGAAATCTTAACAGAATCTTAAAATGTAGGGTTTTTTTTATTGAAAGCCTGTATTTCAAACAGTCATGAAGGGCTGTCCTGGTTTTTACTAGGGTAGAGTTAATTTTCTTCCTAGCAGCTGGTAGAGAACAGTTTGTTTGTTTGTCTGTTTGAATTTAGTACAAGAATAATCTTGGTAACACAGTGATGGCTTAGCTGTTCCTGAGCAGGGCTTTTACTTAGTCAAGTGTTTTTCAGTTTTCCATAATCTGCCAGTGTGCAGGTACATAAGATTCTGGGAGGGAGCGTGGCCAGGAAAGCTGACCCAAACTGGCCAAAGGGAAATCCAGTATCATAGAAAATCATGCCCAATGTGTAAACTGGGGGAACTTGGCCAGGAGCTGCTGATTGATGACTGGATATAGGCTAGGCATCCCTTAGTGAGTGGGGAGAAATTGCACTGTGCATAGTTTGTCTGCTTGGGATTTCTCTCTTTCTCTCTCTCACTCTTTTGTTATCTCCCTTTCCATATTATTACTATCATTGCTATCCTTACTATCATTATACTATCATTACTATAATTTATATCATTATTACTATCACTATTAATATTACATTAATATTGTACTTTATCTTGTTTCAGTTATGAAGTTGTACTTAACTCACAGGTTGTATCTTTTTTTAATTATTTTCTGCATTCCACCAAGCAGCTGCAGGGTATTTAGGTACCAGCTGGGATTATGTCATGACTTGTCTCACTTAAAACTCCATTTGGTATGTACATTTAAAGGTACAGTCCAATTTTTGCAGGTATGTAAGGTGAATATTTGGCACTGAAAATTAAGCTTCCAGGTTTGGGAGCTATAATTGACTTTTTCTTATATTTGACTACATGAAATTAGTAAAAATGTCAGGAGATTGAAGAAACGTGTATGTGTTAATGAATAAAACATTTTGATCCTCTATCCTTCACTTGTTGTAAACATTGATGTGACATTAAGATATTACAGAAATATGCAATCACAAATTAATTCTCTTGTACTTCAAATGCATTGTTAGTAGACTTGTTCTGTGGTTTTTTGTTGTTCTTTTTATGGAGTCAAGAGATTTTCCAGAGAAAGTATTCTATAAAAAATGACAGAATTTTGACAAATCCGTTTTGATGTCCCAGATCAAACAGAAAGAAGTTATCTGTAACTGAATCAGAGGAGCTTCCTGTTATAAGCAGATGCCACTTTTTTTTTCTCTCACTATATATGAAATTGGTTTTCATAGACTGGAAAATTTTCAGCACAAGGAAATTTATTGAGTAAATATTGGTCTGTAAGATTTCAGTTTATTCTAAATCATTATAAAAAGAAATATTACTACATTAAACATTTCATAAACTGAAAGTAATTTTGCAAGTCAGGCTTCCATTTGGAGAAAGCAGCAGTCAGATAAATAAATCTGGCGTACTAGTTTTTGCCAGCACTTCTATTTAAGTTGGCTTCTCTGGCTAAAATATATCATTCACACAGGTCACAAGGGGATAATTCAGATTCCTATGCTTCTTTTTTCCCACTCAGGAGTTTTCTTCACATACAGCCTAATCTTACAGAATTCACTCTGAGTTTTAATATTGTCTTCAACAAAATCTTTCATGTCATTTCATCTTTAAAGTGATATTTAAAAACTTTAATACTTAGTCTGACATGAAAAAGCCTGCTGAAAATAATTGTTTGTTTGTATTTTAATGAGTTTTTTTTTCTTTTTAATTTGGAACAACTATTAAGTTTTGACATGTGATTTCTATCCATAGCTGATCACTGTTGCCCCACAGAAATCTATCATCTCCTCTGATTTAGATTTGCTCATTGCTACTCTATTATGTTTTCCAGAGAACACAGAATCCTGAATTGGCAAAGATATTGATACGTTGATATAATCCTCATTTCCTTAACTTCTGTCATCTATCTATCTATCTATCTATCTATCTATCTATCTATCTATCTGTCTATCTATCTATCTATCTACCTATCTATCTATCATAAAAATCTTTGTACTTTTACCAGGAAGCAAACAGAAATTGCTAAAGTTATGCTTCTGAAAGTTTTGGTAAAGTGGTCTGGGGAGCTCTGATTGTTCTATTAAATCAGACTCTAAAAATCATTAGGGCACAGCAAAGTCTATTAGTATTGAAAATCTATGTTAATGCAAATGTTACAAGGCAATAAATAAATACTATTAAAGACCTATGGCTTCTGTCACACTGGATTCAAATTTGGGTTAATGCTTACAAAATGTTCACAGTTTCCTGCCTAATGGTAGGCCAGCTTACAGAAATGATATTTTAGAGTTTCTTCTTTCATTATAATTCTATTAGAAGCAATAAAAGAAAGGAAAATGTGTGATTCTCTTGGGGCACTGCTTATTTTACCTAGCATTCAGTCACTCTGTAAAATGTGGCACCTGAAAGAGAGCCAGCACTTATTGAAATACATAGTATTCTAAAATTTCTAACAACCTAGAATACACAATTTGGTTAAAATGAAAGGAAGAGAAAACCACAGGACACATGTCAATATCTAACTAGAAAAACAAACAAACAAACATTTTTCTGTATTGCTCTCTTTTCTCAGACACTTTACGAAAACCTAAGATAAAGCTGCGGCAATAAAAGCTAGAATTAATGCATGAAAGGAAAGGCTAGAAAAAGTAGGGGGAAGGGAAAGAAAGGGAGATAGTTATATTCTTGCATATCTGTGTCACTTGGGGTCTTAGTAAAATCATGGATTTACCTGAAAATCCTAAAACCAAATAAATGCATTATTTTATGATCTTTCAGGTGCAATATCTGCTTTCTGTAGTGCAGAACTCAGTTTAGATACCCATATGTCTACTGACTTAAACAATACTGTAAATTGAAATTGCCTCATTAACCTAAATTTACCATTTGTGGAGAAATAAAAGATAAGAATAGCAAAAGAAATATTTAAACATAATGAGTGAAACTTTAGGCAGCACAGCTTTCTATCTTGCTTTATTAACCAAGGGAAAAAATCAACAGTGAAAATCAGATAGAGGGCTCAAAACAGATTGTTCCAATTTGTTCAAGAAGATGTTCTTAGGAAAAATGAATGTATATGACTTTGTGTCTATGATGAGGAAGCACGACAAAGCCATGACAGATTATACTTGAGGTTGTTAAATATGACTCAGATCATACCAATCAAGTAGCACACTGAACAAATGAGTGGAAGGGGCTGAAAATCTGCAAATCCTTACAAAAACCATATTTAGAATACTTTCTTCATAGTCTCTTATCTCATCTGTTTATTCACATTTGTAATTGAAATGCTTAAGCTGAAAACAAAAATAAAATTAAGAGACCTAGAGAACTAAAAATATGTATGAAAGGGATAAATCTGCTCAAGCTTAAAATCATACCAGCCCACATACACAATCAGTTTGGAGCTGTGGAGAAATGCTGATGATGCCAGCTTCCAAAATCTATTTATGTCTTATGGTCCATACAGCTACAAATAGAGGCTCCTCAGTTTCACCACAGAAATCAGACATGGCATTCTCAGCCTCTACAAGAACATTAAAAATCTTCCTTTCAATAATATCAGCTATTACATTTATGAAAAGTTACGTAAACTTGTTATCAATCTGAAAAGGTGAAACTGATTCAGAGGAGTGGAGCCAGTACTCCAAATTAAAATAATTGAATATAAAATATTAATTATTTTGTTGCAAAGGGCTAAACAGTCAGCTCCCCCTAACCTAACAGTGTATTATTTTTAATACCATTGCACAGAATGAGCTCCTACAAACAAACAACGCAAACAAAACACATTTGGTGGGGAAAGACACTTCCTCTCAAATATTATGCAGGTGGTAAACAGGGAGCAACTTGAAATATCAGCCAGCAGAACATCCTTACTGAAAGTGAAATAATGGACTACTGTAAAAATGTAACTGTATATTATCTATGGTATATTAAAAAATATTTGTTTTACTGCTTATAGATCTGTCTTTATGAAAAGCTCTTGCTATGACTTATTGGCAAATTTTGCTTCAGAGAGGAATAAAAAGGAAGAGTACATTAGCTAACACATCATATGTAGGAGGAATAGTGATATCAATATAACACATAAGCATTAACAGCTTCTTTCTTACATGTTACCTACCATTTATGTAAAATCCATTTGAATAATACTCTACTGTAGAGAAACCATATCAACCTATAATCCTTTATATTCAATATTGACGATTCAAATACAGAATAAACCAATGTGGCATTATGAAGTCTAATATGCAGCAAAACTGAAAAAGGGTTTTCACCATGTACCAAGCAGACTACCATGTATATAATTGTATATAAAAATATTGAACATAAATATATATATTTACCAGAAAAAACATAAAACATATATTTATATGAAGACAAGACATCAACAGCAGTGTTAATATTTCTCAGCTTTCTGCTTCTCTTGGGTCATAACTTCATGGACCAATGCTAAAATCGACAAGTTGACCTTGCAAATTTTCAGTGCCATGGGTGGAAAGGAGAGAGAGGTGGAAGAAAAAAAAAAAGAAAAAAGAGAAAAACCCACAGCCTACTAAATATTATCTATTATGGAGAATATTCAGTCCCAAATTAATCATTATTTTGATGGAGATTTTCTGGGAGGTGCCAGAACAAAGCAATTGAAAAGGGCTAAGACACCCTGATGTGGTCAGGTGTTGTTGTGTCTGCTTTGACAGACATTCAGCAGAAGCCAAAATGAAACACTACATAATGTTCTGAGCTAAGGAAATGGACAGTTAAAAATCAATCTCTATCTCACATTCCCAGCTCTGAACCTGAAAATGACAGCTATTATCCAGATTTACATTTTATTCCAGCTAGAATAAAGCCAATAAATCACTGGGCTTTTGGCTGCTCAGATAATTACAGTGTGAGTGGCTGGTATGAGTTTCACTGGGGGAAGATGCTTTCAGAGGGTTAGAGCACAAAATGGAAAGAATGACAGTAAAAAATGGACTTGATTTCCATGTTGAGATGAGAGCTCGTGACATGCAAATCACTGAATACAGTAACCTCTGCTGAGACCCATCAGCCATCCTCATCAAATACCCAGGATAGGTAAGTCTGTGTGATGAAACATCTATATTGAGCTCAGGTGAACAACCCTATGGTTTAAGGGGACAGAGGAGTTTTTAATGGCATATTAAAAAATATTCTCATGTGTCTTTGCCAGAAGGGATTTCATCACAGCCACTCTCTTTAATATAACTTACCAGAGTGCTTCTGTGAGGACACTTTGAAATCTAAATCCATAGTTATGATTAGTTTAATATATGCTTCTAATCACATCTGCATATCAGATGACTGAGTAGCAAGAAATTCAGCTATACACAGCTCTCAAGAGTATTTGAAAGAATATGTGACCCAAAAGTTCCTAAGTTTGTATTGTATGACTGCTCATTTCATCCTTTAACAAATTCTTTCATTCCTCAAACATTAATTATGGCTCTTATGACAAATGTAACATGTTTCACAGATCCTCTCTATAATTGTCCTGACTTCCAGTCTGAACTGAATCTTCCATAATGTTTTCCTGGATGACATTACACTGGGAACCTGAAAAAATGGTAAAAAAAAAAAGAATTATTTTAGTATGATGTATGATTATCTAATTAATATTTTAGAATTCCAATTAATATTCCTAAATAAAAATGGAAAAATATATGTAAATATCAAAGTACTACTTTTCAACACCTCTACTCTTATCCTGTGATGAAATGCCTAAAACTGTATGCAAACAAACCTAAAAGTAGTTATGTTTTTATTACAACAAAGTTGAGAAAACAAATTTTCCAAAACAGCAAATAATTTATCTAATTGAACTTTTCTTGGGCAGCCACATCAGTGGGATGTGTTTATTCTCATAATAGGGATATGTTAGTCAGATACAATGATTCATTATTATTATACAGTGTTGATTCCATCTTTCATAAAAATTACTTTTCTCTTGATGATTTTTTAAATTATTGTTGCTGTTTTTTACTGTATTATATAATTCTATATACTAAATTCTAAACTCTAAATTCTAAATTCTAAACTTCTATTCTTTTTTGTAATATAAACAGCTCTGGTAACAAGTCTGCATTTAAAGCTGTTTATTCTTACCTTATTTCTTTCTGTTTTACAAGGACTGTGAGGAACACCAAGTATCCTCCAATAAATGTTGCAGGCACACATTCAGCTACAAAAATTGCACCAAATTTCTGTTTAATGTTGAACACAATATGGCATCAACATCAGTTTTTTGTAGGATAAAGAAAATAAATACTCACAGAGATGATCAGATAAAAATCTGCACTAAGATAAACAAAAGTGTATAGATCATCCCAGTCTACTTGAAAAAATCATTAATAAATAAAAAAAAAAACAAACAAAACCAAAAGAGATATATTTATAAATATATGATATATTTATAGATATATGATGTCCTCTGTTGGGACATCAAAATATCTTTGTAAAATGGAGGGAAAAGCATCAAATGTTTTTTTAGTTCTGCAACTCTCATGAGACTATATCTCATGAGAATACCACCACCAAATATCATCTCCAAATCCCTGAAGTAGTTAGAATCATACAAGCTGTAATAAAAGATAATAAAACATAGCTAAGCTGTAGGAAATTAAGAAATAGACACAACAAGAACATGAAATAATGCCACTATAGAACTACTTTAATACCAAGGAATGATAAAACTGATAAGAGGAAGAGCCCTCAGCTAGGATGAAATGCAAAAAAGCTGAAATATAAAAGAAAATAGGAGGAAGGTAAAAAAGGCTGGATAGAAGGAGATTAATTGTGCTGAAACAGGAAATAATAGTAGATTTTAAATATCATGCTAAAGAGCACCTGGGAGCCAGAGCAGTGTAGATGAATGAAGAGATTGTCCTTGTTCCTTCTGAGATCTTTACTTGCTTGAGTACAAACATGATGTATTCAGTGCTCAGGCACATAAAGGATTATAAATATTGGAGAAAAATACAGAGAAAGCAGCTCCACTCTTTGTCTCTTTGAAATTTATGCAGAAGAAATAGAATAGACAAACAACAGAAAAAAACATTTGAGTAACACCAGTGCTTGAATGAAAAAAATAATTTTCTTTTGTTAGATCATTTTTCTGAAGTACAAATATAAGAATAGCAGAATACTGATATTTACAGCTTCAGGAGGTTTGGGTTAGCAGAATGGTGTTTCATGTTAACCTCACTTTGTTGATGTAGCAGGCATAATGAGCTATCACTGGTAAAGGGACCTAACTGTGGTGTATTCAGAATGGAATGAGGTGTTTCTCTTGTCTCACAAACATTCTGGGTAAGGCCAGTTGCAAGTAACATAAGTTCCTATTAACAATTCACCTGGTTAATATATTGATCGCCTAAAATTTCTCCCATCCAATATTTACTTTACCACTATCTTTTTGTTAACACATTACAGTATTATCAAGGTCTTAGTAGGGTTGAAAGCAACAGCTTGACCTTCCTTCAATAATTGTTGAAATTAATAAAATTTGGCAGAACTCATCAAGCATGTTTTCCAAAGGAATAAAAAAAGAGAGACTTGAGAAAAATGACAATCTTATTAGTGATGCATATGCTAATGTAAAGGCTAAAAGTACAACAAAATATTTCATCCGATCTTCTCCATCAGCAAAGCCTGATGAAAACAAAATTGTATGCATTTTATTTTTGTCTAAACTCCAACTTGCTACTTGCTTTAAAAAGCAAGGTACTTGGCAACTTGCTTTAAAACTCTTTATTAGTAAAACACTCTTTCAAATTAAGCTGGTACTTACTACTTGTAAGTAGTACTACTTTACATACTATTTGACTCATTGCTCTGCCAATATTTCTTTTTTTTTTCCCATAAATCAAGCAGAATATGTTAATTTTTTCTTATTTTCTTCTTTTTTTTATCAACATTTTTTTTAAAGGAAATAAGTTTTATGACAAGGGTTTATCTGTCTCTCGCTGATAAAATGACAAGACAAGCCCAGAGACTTGAGAAGCCATAAAACTCCAAAACCTAAAACAAGTCAGTTACTATCTCTCAGAGCTAAGATCTCATAGCCACGCAGGACAAAGGATGACACTATACCATGATCTTGAATGTGCAAACAAATAATTTCATACAGAATTTAGACAAATTTGTCTTAACATATCATTGACCCTCTTTATATATGCAGAAAACATGCAATGGCAAGATTACTTTTACATCTTTCTTAATTCTGCAATCACTATCAACTTGAGACACACTCTGTACTCTCTTTCTCGGAAATTCAAAAACCAGAAGTGCAGCTTAAGCAAATTTTTAAGACTTACAAAATCATCATTTTTCATCTATGTATTAAATTACAAATAAACAAACAAGAAAGTAAAGATGGTTTCTATTCATGATTTCCTTTTTTTTTCTTCAAATACATATTCCTTTTAAAAAATAAGATGAATTTCCTTACCCCTTTCAGCATGATGCATGTGCAAGCATCAGAAAAATCCTATTATTGTTACTTGTCAGATTGCTTTATTTTCCCCTCAGGAGCACATAACACCAGAATTTCCTGCTGTATCTAAATAAAGATATTCTGAACAGCACTACTCTAGGGTATATATTTTTCTCACAGTGAATAAGCAAGAAAAAATTAATAGAATTTTAGTCAATTATTTTGACTGTCAATTTCCTTGAGTATGGTTGAGCTGAGTGAGTAATTTGCAGTGAATCATTCATGGGATTAATTTTCCTCCTTTCTTACTTATGGAAAATCCATTGGCTATTTCAAATTTATTTGACTTAATATCTATCTAGAACAGAATCCTATTGAATCACGTGAAAGATTTTTCACTGAAGACAAAAAAAATTCTGTCCCTGGAGGACTACTTTAGAAATATATTCACCAGGTTTTCAAATCTATATGGATTGATCCCCTTCATCCAAAATTTAATCTCATACATTTTAAATTTACCAGTAATTTTATGTACATGAATAGTTATATGTAAGATACAAGAGAGTTACCCATATGCACTAAGTGGAATGTGTGCACAAAAATACGCAGAACTAACGCTCACTGTCTGGGCCTTGCAGCACTGCAATACAGCATTATTTCTCTCCTGATCCTTTGCAATCCACCTCCCATCAGGGAAACCATCTTCATTTATTGAAAATACCTTGCTCTGCATCGTTAGGCAAATGCCTTTTTAATAAAGAGAATCCAGGTGTACAAGTAAAATACTATGATTGAATACCTTTAATGTCTCAGCTTCATTAGGCAACGACAGGCTGTCTTGCTCTTTCTTATTTATTCTGGTAGAGTTGCCATCCCATTCCTGGCTATTAATGATGACAGATCATTTATTACTCTGAGAATACAAATATGTTTCCGTCACTGTCTTATACATTTTCCCAACCCCACAGTTTGTTATTGAATAATAGAATAATAATAGTAACATATACCCATGCTTCTAACTGAAATTCAACTTAAATACATGAAAATGCAGAATTAATTAAGGATTAAGTTCCAGACATTGTTTCAGCAATGCTTCCTTTTGAAATTATTTCAATATTTGATACAACCTCTATTGATAGTGGTAAGCTAAACCTTCACCTTTTTGTTCACATTTTCTTTTCTACTCAAATAAAAATGTGAATGTGAGAATAATTCTTATTCAGAAGAATATTAGTGAAAGGAAAAATAACTATAGGTCCTTAGTAGGGAATTGAAACCTTCCCTACAGTGTTTGCAGTATTATTAATTAATCTACATAGGTATTTCTTCAATAACTAGTGGCAAATTTAGCATATGAAGAAGATAATTTCAGTTTGGAGGGAATTTTTTTTTTCTTTATATTAAGGCTAGCTTAGGATAATCTAAACCATTTACTTCACAATAGAGGAATTATTAATCCATAAATCAAAACTGTTGGTGAATTTCTGACAGATAATACTGATTGCCTTGGAAGGTAAGGAACTGCCATTCCAGCTTTCAGTGTTCAAGAGTAATGAACACAATAACCGGCCTCTCAGTTTACAGTGTCCTCAAAACATCTCTACACAGAGAGCTGGGCTAAATGCTTAATTCCTAAAGTCAGTGTTTGTAACTTTCTCTGAGTTCTCTCACTCAGAAGAACTGTTAATTATTTTTGTATGACATAGGGTATGACCTGCCATGCACTAAAGTATATCTTATTATATATAAATCTGGAGTGTATCCAGCAGGTACCTCTCTACCTTTTCTACAACCCTGTGGATAAGAAGATAAAATATGAACTAATCTGATGGTTAGATTAGATTTAGCAAGAATTGGTATGCTATTTCTGCTCAGTTATGGGATTCAATTTCCAGCATTCAGAATGAGGCAATTGCTTGTTTTGAGTCTAAATGTGATACATACCTAGAATCTTCAGTGGGAGGCTACATTGATTAGGCTGATGAGCTGTGTTTTGTTTATTTAGTGCAATCAAATTACTCTCACATGTGATGGTGACAGCAATCCTAATCTACAGAAGAAAAGGAAAAGCACCATGTGAAGAACTTCTTTGCTCTGGATAACCAGGCACTGCATGGAAATCATTACCATTAGCATTACCTCCTCTACCTACCCTGCTACCATTTATGGCTACTTGTATTAAGACCACAACTTCTAATGCATGAATAGTTAACCAGCCCAACCTGAAACTTAATGCATCTGCCTGACAAGTGATGAGAAGTTGAATATCGCTGCAATCAATTATTAGGATGAGGTTTTGAACAAAGGGATATATTAATTCTTCTGCTAGGAAATACCCTTCAAGTCCCTAAACTCTTCAGGGTTTATTTAAAACACCCTACATCACTGAATTTCAAAAAAAAAAAAAAAAATTAACTCACTCCACTTGCACACAGCTATCCTGAAGTCACCTTCAGAGAAATTCTGCAAGGACCAAAGAAGAACATCCACATTCCCTGAACATCAGTACTGTAGCAGTCTAGTTATGTTGTAGTTGGGGCTTTATTTTAATATTAATTAATGAAGCACAACAACTTAATCTCTGTACCACAACTGCCAACCTAATTACATACTCTTAATTGTAGTACCTGATAAAATAATTGTTCTCTGGTCTTATGAAAATTACTAATTCACTATGCAGAAGATAGCTGGAAACATTGAGACCAACTCATTGTCATGTATACAGATCTGCTACTCCCTTGAAATGTACCTTGAATACTACAGATCAGTAAAATCTACTTTAACAAATTAGAAACAAAGTCCAACAATATTAACAAATTAGAAACAAAGTCCAGAGTAATATACATGCCTACGGATTTTATATTTTTCATTAAATTAATAGACATCAGTGTTCTATTCATGTTTGAACTTATGTGTTTTATGAGCCTGGTGAGAAATATTCTTCAGCAGCAAATTTACCATTTCAAATTGATGTTATTTTCAGAAAACAAGAATAATTTCTACAGTTTCTCCTTATCCAGAAAATCATCTTTCTGCTGATTCTGCAAAATAAAAAATTTAAGTATTCATTAAATATTATACTAATCAATTTCAGAAAAAATAAAATAGTTTTTTATTAATTTTATTTGAACTTGTAAATATGAAAAGTAAAAAATAGAATTTATTTACAGGCATTACCAGATAACGTAGCAAAACCTAATTTTCCTATGAAAGACAGATAAAATTAATGAGTTTAAGTGTTCAATGTATTTTAATGAAACGTTTAGACAAGGAAGTTCTTCTCTTGTTCTTCTCTTCTGCAGTGTCAACAGCTCCAGTCAAAGAAAGTGTCTTCACATCCGAGTCAAATTATTTGAGGTTCAATTTATTTCAAATTGAAGAGAAAAACTATATCCTCAGCCCATCATAGTTTCACTTTTTTTCAGTGAAAATCATAATGATAAAACAAATTCTGAGAACATTTTCCATACCCTGGATTTGCTTTCATCACTCACTCATTCTTTGAAAAATCCCAGAATAAAATTTTGTCCTGGTCATCTAGACCTTGTATCAGAACACAGCTGGCTAAAATCTTCTCTGATTCAGGCACTTCTATTCCATAAGAGAAATTAAGTTCAGCATTCATATCTTCTTGATTTTTTTTTCTTTTACTTAACGCTTCCTTTAAGATTGTAATAGCTTCCTCTAGCCCATGTACTCATGAACTTCTCTTTATTCACTTAATTTCCTCCTAAAAGTGAAATTTAATAATAAAAGTTCATTAAAAGTAAAGGGGACTACTCATTTGCTTAAAGTACAAAAATAAGCTCTGATAAAATAATCAGTTCTTTTGACTTTATTTAGTAGGAAAACCATCATTTTTTAATTTTTACAGTTGCTGCTTTCAGCTCTCCTAAGTACACTTGAGATCAACAAATCAGATTGTGAAATGAGTCGGTTGTGATATGTTTTGTGGGGCTTAGCTCAAGGCTTGATTATGTCTGCCTTCCCTGTGATCTACTTTTAAAGTTATTTACCACATGTTTGCTCTTTCTAAACCTCTGTACAGCTAAGATAAAGAGTGTTCTTCTTTAAAGTTTACTCGTGTCCTTCTCACTTGTATTTTTCTATTCTGTAGGAGTAACATTTGATTTTACTGTTATCTCACTGCTTATCTTCTGTAGGATTAAAAAAATCATGCATATTCAGACAGGAATCCAAGTCATGGTTTATGAATTACAATAGCTCTGACAGACTCCAGAATTAAACCTGAAGGGTGCTTTTGGATATACTCCTTTGCTGTATTGGGTCAACCTGATCCCAGCACACGGTGGTTTTGCATTTCCAAGACACTGAGGATAAGACTACATGAACGACAGGTCGTCACTAGATAAACAAGAAGAGCACATTTTCTTTATGTGCTGTCATGTTCCTCCAGTACAAGTGAGTCATTTCAGGTTTCCTGCTCTTAATTGGCATTTGGACAATTTTTGTACTACTTGTGAGCCATTGTGAAATGGTTCTTCTTAAGCCTGCAGATATTTCTGTGAATGACAGAGCTTGGAGTTGTACAACTTTTCTAATTTCATAGGTTTCTACATATTAATGAAGTGATAAAATGAACACTTTCTGCTTCAAGACTGCTCTGACTAGAGTCCTGCATGGCCTTTTTCATTACCTTGTCTTTAGTGACGGGTGGTACCAAGCAATTAATAGGCCCAGAAAGCTCATCTGTGTTTAGATTTATTCATTAAACATACACACACACAGAAAAAAGAACAAAAAAAGCAAAAAAAAAACAACAAACAAATCTAACAAACCACAAAAAGACCCTAACAAAACAACCAACCAAAAAAAAAAAAAAATACAACATAAAGAAACGACTGAAATCAGAGCAATCATGATGGTATAATAGATACATGGATTAACAGGGGACAATAACACACGGTGAACCTACTGGAGCTTGAGGACTACGTTACTGACAAGGGGCTGTTTCCTGTGACTCTTTGGTACTTTCATGTAGTGACCAGATGGGGTTCTATACCTTCTGTATGTTCCATTGCCTACAGGAAGTGTTTTTTTTGGGGAAGAGTAATCAAGTCATTGCTAAGCAGATTTTGGGCATCATTCCCATGTGGAAAGAAGTAAAACTTTTTCCACTTATTCTCTCTTTGAACCATTTTAAGTTTCATGTAAAATTTCCTTATTTTTAACTAGTATTACCTAAAAATATATATGATTTTAAGATTTTGTTTTGAACCAGTATAGTTAGAAGCACATATAATCCATGCGTAAGTATTGAAATTCTGTTAGGAAATTCAAAATACAAGATAACCTTCAAAGTGTACAAGCTGGATGCATATAATTAATATCACAGGAACAAAGTACTTCATTTCATTCATTAATTATAACTGTGAAAAATTGTAGTTCTGGCACTCTAAGCTCAGGGACATTTTGGTCACCAGTACAGAATTCCTATTGTTGGATATAGATAAAATTCTCAAGAGAAAACAGTTGATCTTCTCTAATTGAAATGAGCTTCTAGCGGGAAAGCATAAAAGATTAGGTGAAAGAAGGGCTATGTTTCAAACATAAGCATATTTGATGTCTGAAAAGTAAGGAAAAGGTAATTTGTTCTAAAACAGTACTGATAAGCAAAGATGTCTATTTCCTGAAATACAATTTCAAATTTAAACATAAACTAATTTTCTGTCATGGATAAGGATATTAAGCAGAAGGGACAACAGGTGAAGAATGAGCATGACTCCATAAGATGCACAATAATTCTTGTTTTCCAGATTCCATACTGTGCAAATTAAATAATTATGGTTTTCTGTGCTGTTAGACGAATAAGTAACATATATTTGCCTTTCTCAAATTTCCTATTTCCAAGAATCATGATCCTAATTCAGACACAGAAACAGCCAGTTAATTGATTGATGTTTTATTTTATTCACTCTCTTTTATTTCTATTTTTATTTTTTTATTTCTAGTATTATTTTTTATTATATTTTTATTTCTATTCTTTTACTTCTATTTTTAACTCTTTAAAAGTGGTACTCTGCGCACCATAACAGCTTCCTGACAAGTTGTTGCCCTGCTAGAAAGGGGCAACTTTATGCCCTGGAACAACTTATGCTGAAAGAATATATAGACTTTTCAACCAAGATGAAATGAGAATTTAAAATGGAACACGATAATTAGGGTCATGATTTTTAACAAATGTGACTGTATTTCCATGGACTCTTGCATTTGTCTTTGAAACCACAGCATTTTCTGCCTAGTGTGAGCTCCACTTGACTTACTTTAAAGTTGTAAGGTTGCTGTCCAACTGAGAGCACACACTGAGTAGTTAAATTAGGATGGAAGCCAGTAAGAGCATTTAAGAAATTCCAGTGGCGTACAGTATTTATGTGCTATGGTTTAACCCCAGCTGGCAACCAAGCACCACTCAGACTCTCAATCATCACCCCTGGTGGGATGGGTGAAGAAACTAGAAGAGTTAAAGTGAGAAAACTCACGGATTGAGAAGAAGATAGTGTAATGTAACAGCCACATACACACAACACGAAACAAGGAATTCACTCACTACTTTCTGTGGGCATGCAGGGCTTCAATCTCATCATAGTCTACAATTTCCTCATGAGGGGAAGAGGAGGGGCAGAACTGATCTCTTCTCTGTGGTGACCAGTTACAGGACCTGAGGGAATGGTCTGAAGTCGTGTAAGGGGAGGTTTAGATTGGATATTAGAAAAAGGTTCTCCACCCAGAGTCTGGTTGGGCACTGAACAGTTTCCCCAGGGAAGTGGTCACAGCACCAAGCCTGGCAGAGTTCAAGAAGAGTTTGGACAATGCTCCTGGGCACATGGTATTACTCTTGGGACTGGTGCTGTGCAGGGCCGGGAGTTGGACTCGAGGATCTTTCTGGATGCTTTTGAACACAGCATATTCTGTTAATCTCTGATTCTGTGATCTCCAGGAAAGCCAGGCTCTTCCACATGTAACAGGGACTTGGAAAGCCGTCACTCCAAACGTTCTCCCTTCTTCCTTCCTCTCCCAGCTTTATATGCTGAGTATGATGCCATATGGTGTGGGATACCCCTTTTGTCCCTTGGGTTTTTTTCTCTCAGCTGTATTCCCTCCCAATGCCTTGTGCATCCCCAGCCTGCTCGCTGGTGGGGTGGGGTAAGGAGCTCTGTGTAAGCAGTGCTCAGAAATAAATAAAACACCTCTGTGTTATCAATGCTGTTTCTAGCACAAATTCAAAACATAGTTCCATACTAGCTTCTGTGAAGAAAGTTAACTCTACCCCATAAAAAAAACAGAAAAATATGGTATCTTGCCTCCTCAATATGTTGTAGCTTCTCACCTCATATCTTAGCAAAATTATGCAAGAGCTAGTATTAGTCTGATGGACAGGAGTCATAAAAACTACTCTTTCTTTGTAAACCATTTTGGCAGGATCCATACTATGCAACTCATCATGATATTCTGCATGTCCAGATAGAAATATCTAAATTATTGTTTGACCCTCACAGAATCAAAATAATATTATTTCCTTTTGGATATGTCTCTCATTGCCCCAGAAACTGAATCGGAGAGTTACAATAAAAGTATCTTTATGTTTTCCCTCTACTGCCTGATTACTGGAAAGGAGGGGGGAAAAAAAAAGGTGGTTTTTTTCTTATTTCTTACATACAATTAGAAGAAAGTCAACATGTAACAACACATCCTTAAAGAAATAAATGGTTTCTCCTTTTGCTATCTATCTTTTACTGAAAATAGATCTGCCTTGCAGCATCAATATTTTCTTTCCTATTTCTGTCATGGATTAATAAAACAATAGTAGTTCACTCTTCCCAAAAAGGGAATAGAGTCCCAAAAGCCACAGAAAAAAAACAAACAATTATGAAGTCCATTTAGGGGTCAGAAACAAGTCCCTGCTTTTCCCTAGAGCTGTAGATAAACAAAATGGCCAGAGAACTGTTTTTTGTTTATTGTTTTGGTTTCAGGTCTTTTTAATTATTATCATTAGACAAAAATTATCAGCTATAAAATAGTTAATAAGAACAATATGACTGTGAAAGTTTCACACAACACAATTGTTATTTCAAGATCCCACAGACCAAGGAAACTCATCTATGCAGTCATGTGTCCATATTTGTAAATGCAAAGACTGAAATGTAGTAGCTAAAGTAACTGAATTGCAAAGGATTGAACTGTGCAGGAAAATTGAAGGTTAAGTCTTGGGATGGTTTCAAAATTGCTGCATGGCAACAGATACAAGCAAATGATTTTTCGTTTTCTTCAGGCTCTGATGTTAAATCTTATTTTGTGGAAAGCTAGTAAAAAATTGGTAAGAAACCAATTTTAAATAACAAAAAAATATATTCCTTGATCAGTCTAATTGTCAAAGGAAATTACACTGGTAAACAGTGTTCTAGCAGTATTTCAAGCACTGTAACAGGTGCAAATGTAATTCCTTTTTATTTCTGGTTGTAGCAGAGAAACAGTTGGCTTAAATGAGATTAATTTCACTTGACACTGACCTTTCACTGGACAATGTAGGGCATACATCTGCCAACCTATTCTTAAATCCTGTATCACAGCTGAAACATACAGGTATAATTCCATATTTCATCAGTCTGAAAGGGAAAAAATGTTGTGTTTGAATTAAAATGCATTCAGATAACACCAGCAAATATTATGACTTGGAAGAAGTATCCCTACTCACAACATGACAAAATCCATGCAAATTATTTGGTGATTCGCCAGAAATGTACTGTCACCAAAGTTTTGAGGTTTTTTGCAAGCTGCATGCAGGAAGTTTATTTCCATTCCTGACCTTTTTTTAGAACTTTCTGGTTATGATAGTGAGAGATTTTCTAGACCCATGGAATGACAGTACATACTTAAATTAGTTTCATCTGATTTCTCCAGGTGGAGCACACAGAGTGTTCACTTTTATTCCACCATGTTGAAGGGGTGGGAGGATGGACTAAAAGGTCCTTCTTCAAAATCTCTTGCTTCTCTCTCTCCTTATAGTGGTCATATGACCACTAGTCCTGTCACTTCTTCCTATTTACTCTTGAATGTTTTCCTTCCATTGGCTTTGTTATTTCTGAGTTGGAAGGAGGCTAGTAAGCAAAAGGATTTCCTCTTTTGATGCAAAGAACTTCTGCAGCACATCTTCAAAATAGATCTTTGCAATTGCAAGCTAGCTTTATCAGCACCGTGACAGCTGGTATAACCCAGTCCCACACTATCTCTCAGGCACAGAGCAAAAGTAAATACAGCTATATGTTTTCTCCCTGAACTGGTGAATATCTCTCAGCTCTCGCTGTATGCAGACACAGTGTGCAACTACATAAACATACTACTCCTTAGTCATCTTATTTAAGCTTTTCTTCACTTAGAGTGTTTTTTTTCCTTAATTATAAAATGTTCAGATGTGAAAAAATCAGTCTGTTTAACAATGACTATTACTTCTCAATCTCTTCCAGAAATCTTTTGCTCTGAGATCAAAAATTATTTTTGTAGCTACATTACATTGATGTCTTAGATGCTTGGTTTAATTTTTTTTTTTTCCCTGTGGCATGTTTATATAGCCTTACCCTTCCTCAGTCATTTCCAGCAGATGAATTCTAAAGTTATAATAAAAGAAAAGACTTTTAGAGGTGTACCATCTTTTAATGGCTTTATTTATTCCCAACTGTAGAACTCTTGTCCTTAATGTCACTCAGTTATTTCTGATTTTCTTTAATTAATAATCTTCTTGATCTTCTCATCAATATATTTTATTAGCATCCACTCTTCAAGTCACAGTCAGTTCGGAAAATATAATACAAATTATGGAAACAGAATGATCATCAACTGACCTATGCCTTCACAGATATTTCTCCTTTCAGTTTTACTTTTTACTCCTTCCTCTTTGATCAATTCCTACAACAGTTTACTGGTTGTGTGTAAATTCCTGTTTTGTGCATCCTAAGTGTCTCTAATAGCAACATATTAAATACCTGAATGAAATATTTAAGTGACTTCCAAGTAGATTTTCATTAAAATCTCTTCTAGAAAATAATTCATGTTATTAAAAGATGTCAAATAATTTTAATCTATGTGAGTCCGTGTTGCATTTAAGCTCCTTTTACATACAGAAAAATGTCTTTTGATATTATTTATTTCCATACAGACTCTCAATTAATATTTATATAGCCTTAAGATCATTGTACTGTGGTTTTTTTCTGTCTTTCCCTTCACTGTCCTTCACCTCTTTTTATTCATAAGAAATACTGCTCTCTCTCTCTTTCCAGTTGCAAAGTATCATACTGCAGTTGATAGATTTGTAAAAAATAACCACTATCAGACCTGAGCTACCTTTGGCAGCTTTTGTCAGTTCTGGTGCAGTTTGTTGAGGCTCCCTGCCATGAGTGTACTAAACAATGTAAACTTCCTTACCTCCTCTTGTTTTTCCTGTTTCCTTGCCCCTGTTCTCATGAGCCTTCTGTCCTTTCTCCCACATTCAGTATCAACACCTTTATTAGGAAATGAGGCAAAGTATGAATTATATTTGGGAGCCACCTTTAGCTTTTAACTGCATTCATTTCAACCTTTTTCTCCTTGTTATTTATAAGGTTGAAAAAATCTTTTGATTCTGCTGTTTGTTTTTGTTTTGGTTTGTTTTTGGTTTTGTTTTGTTTGCTGATATTCTCTGATTAACATGGCAATAGATAGAGTGGATTAGAAATAAAGATTTCTTGGTGTCAGGACTACATTTATAATCATTTCTTGTCTGTGATGGTAGCAAATATGATCAGACTCTCTGAAAGCACAGAAAGGCCTTTTCTCCAGCCTTAATTTAACACTGAATGGAAACACAGAATGTGATTAAATAAAGCTGTGCAAAATACAAAACCTTGGGCTCATGTGGATTCAACAGTCAGCTCACCACAAACATAGCATGAGTTTGAGGATAATTACTTTTCTGCAGAGAAGCATCTGCTCATTTTTGTGTAAGTGGGAATGATGCTGCAAAAGATGTTAAGTATTAAAAGCTGTTATCAGCTGAAGCTTTGTAATGCAGCCTTCTACCTCAAGTAGCCTTCCTTTTTTTTTTATGCAAGCATTCCTTTTCTTCCACAAAAGAGCTTGTCAAGGCATTTCTCATTTGAATTAATCTTTAATTAGTGCTTGTACCCTTCTCTTTCTTCTCATCTGTTCCTAGAGGAACTTAAAATGTACTGAAATGCCCTTGAGTTATATTCCTTCATCCCAAGTGCTTCTTGACCCAACAGCCTTAAAATTATTGATGTTTCTCAGTTCTTAAAAAATAGTAATAATAATTTTAAAAAAAGAAACAACAAAAAACACTTACGTGTATTTGGGCTAACAATATTTTGAAATATTTTTAACAAAAAATTATCCAGGCCAGCAATGAGATTATGCAAGCAAAGAATGAATAGAGTGGCTAATAACTGGCTGGTAATGCACAGCCCAGGATAAAAACTGGGTTCTGTATTCTCTGATGTGTTTATACACTGTTGTGTTTTTTTAAGCCGAAGAAAACACAACAGCATTACTAAAGGAAAATGCTAAATATAAACATTCCAAGAAGGTGAATCTTGAAGTCTGTGGGTTTTTATAATTTGTGTAAAATATATACAAAAAATAACCAGACATTTTAATACTATAAACATATCCTATACTATACTATAACATAATATAATACGTACAATATTCAAGCCCCAAGTTAGCTACATGCAAAAACATTTCTGTTATTCATTATTATTATTTCAGGCTTCACTTCACAAAACAAGGTCATTTCAGATGCTGACCTTTTCTACCATAACACTAGGATAAAACTTGACTAAATTACATGGGATAATAGGAGATACCCAGACATGATAACTCAGAATTAATCTAGGTGCAGTTTATTTTCTTTCAGACAGCAAATGGCCAATACACAGTTTCAAGGACAGTAGGAAAAAGAAAGGGACATCTAAGACATAGTTTTAAATAGCCTTGTTTTTTCTTTAAAAAAAAATTAAGAAAGATGGGAAGCAGTCTCCCATTAATCAGCTAGTGTAGACTAGGGAAGAGGGCTAAGCTTTCATAATTCCTGTCTACAATATTTGAATCATCTCCCTGTTGATGTTACCTCATCATCATGGACATTTTGCTCTTTAGGTAACTTCCTACTATGAAGACCCTATGTGACACTGCAGAAACTCTAGAAAAGAGAACTTGCTCTGTAAGCTCTGTAAGTAGAAAACTGAAGCTTTTCAAAATAAAAAAGTCCCTTGAAACATTTTAATTTGTCCTCATAAGGAAGGCAAAACAATTAAACAGTGAACAAAGTCCTACAAGTAGTAAGGGCACATCCTAAATTAGTGGTTATATAGCAAATTTATAGCAGTAGGTGTGAAGTCAAAAGTACAAAATAGGAGTGCAGATGTATGTATATTACCTACAAGGAGAATAAATATAACAATGATGGTCTTTTATTTGTTTCTTCATTATAATCAACATATTAGAATTTATTTGCCATGGACTAAGAACAGCAATTAATTTTTATTTCAAGAAACCATTTCAATTTTGTGTAAGGATTCATTGTGGCAATTGGAGAGCCCTTATTGCATGTCTTCATTTATGCTTAATGCTGCAGGTACAAACATACTGTAAACCTAAAGCTTTTGTGTTCATGTAATTTAGAACATTTCAAAGTCAAGAAGCTTTTATATATAACTGCAGAAGTACTTTTACCAAATAAAGGGCTGCACAATGTCTGTTTATTAAACAGTGTTATAGTGGCTGCTGAACTGTATATACTCAAGTCCAATAGGGTTTTGAGTGTTTATTGGAAAAAAAAAAAAAAACCAACAAACCAAACCAAAACAAAATACAATAAGCAGTGAAACTAACTCAGAGTCAATGCCACAATTAATCTGTAAGGTCATTCTTACAAAGTTACTTGAAGAAAGCTGATACCACGCATAGTAGCTCAGAGCCATTGTCACAATGAACACTGTACAGATTCATAGTATGCTGTTAATTTTCCTCTGTTTCTCTTACAGTTCAGCAAAGTACTAAAAAATTATAAAATCTAAAATAGTGAATTTGTGGGACTGCTGACTTTCTAGACTACTTTGCAAAACACAAAATTAATAACCACTGAGATTTTTCATTGTTAAGATCACATTCACAGATGTCAAGCCTGAATCTGTTGTTTTAAAGCTCACTTCAATTTTGGATGTCCAAAATAAATATCCAGGGGGAACTCCTTTATGAATTTGGTGTTTATTAGCTGGTAATAAAGTGCTTCATGTTCATGTCACCTTGTGTGGATCTCTTCATTACAGTACCTGAGTCCTGTAAATTGAAAACCATGCCTTGGATCAGCATCCCATAGTTTTCCTATTCCAAGCTATGTCTGCTGTTTTCTCCTACCTTCTGTCATATTTGCAGATTCATGCCAGGGCACTTCGACTCTTTCTATGATCTATTTACTTCATAACATGACACTGTCCTTAGAATGAGTAAACATATCTCTGGAGGGCAAGCAGATAATTAGTACATGGTACAGAAAGTTCAACATGCGTAAAGCAAAATTAGAAACTCTTCCTTGGCTCACCTGTTCTTTGAAGACTATTGCTAGCAGCAGAAGAAAAGCTCAACAAGTCTAATAGAGAAAATGAGAAAACATCCATGATTAAATGTAAGCCAGGGAAACTGTAAGATGGGTCAGTCTATTTTCTAGTTTCCAGTGTTAGTCAAAGCCCTGACACCAGTGCACTAAAAATTACTTTTCTAACTCATTGGGGACCACTGAAACTCCCATAAGACATCCCAAGGTCTGGGGTCATGAATGTGCCATCAGAACAGTATTAAGCCATTCGTCAATATGATTGAATGACAAAGATGCCTCAAACAGTAAAATCAGTGGAGTTTTCTGGTATAGGGTTCACATGGATGTGGTGGAGCCATCATCACTGGAGGTACTCAAGAATCAACTGGACATGGCACTTAGTGATATGTCCTAGTTGCCAAAGTAGTGATTGGTTGAGGGTTGGACTCAAAGCTCTCAGAACACTTTTCCAATTTAAATGTTTCTATGATTCTATGCACAGGGAACACTATGGACTTCCAAGTTCAAGACTGAGAGTGCTGTGAGGAAGAGGAATCATGCTTTGCTTAGTCATACACCTTAATGTGGGCTGAGAGAAATCATGGAAAGACTTAATTTGATGGTTGCAATGTTTGAAATATTCTACTTCCATAAGATTGAAGCTTACCATCTAGTTCAAGTACACTGAAATAGCCCCTCTGTCTCTAGGGACACATCTCATGCCTCTTCATGCTGAGGTAAATTGCCCTCTGATTTGCCTGAACCCAAACCTGTTGGTCTGTGCTGGTTTAACTCTGAACACAGTAATTGCCTATAAATCAAAGGAAAGGCAGATGTAACATCCAGTAAAAAGTCTAGTAACTACAGAGATCTCCTAAGAAGCTAGAATTAGAAATATTTATCCACAAAAACAAGTTAGAGACCATTTCTGTGTTGTTATCTGAAGCCAATTTGTGGACAACCTAAACTATTCTTTATAAATTATTCATACCAGACAATGCATTCAGTCTGTTGTTGTGCATTAAAAATTTACACAACTAGTACATTGTACAAGCAAAATCTTATCTTCCTTCTCTACAAAGAGTCTATTGTCTGCATGCCTGTTTGAAAGGTAGGCATTAAAAGATACACAAATCACCTTGTGTTCAACGTTTTTCAGTGTTTGAACTTTGATATGGGCACTAAAGTCTTCCCACAAACTGTGATAGATAATGATAAATATGTCTTATTAGAAACAAATTTAATTAAAATTCAACTAAATCAGAGCCCTAATGCAGAAACATAGGCATAAACAAGACTATCCATTATACTACCACAAACTCACACTCATAAAACATTCTTGACAAGTATGCAACTTAGGCCAATTTTCTGTCAACGATTTGTAAATCATTAGCTCATTTATTAACTTTTGGAAACCTGAAATTGTTTAAATGTACTTTCTTCCAACTTTATCAGGTACCATATTTTTCCTTTGCAAGGACTTTTTAAAGGTAGTATTTATTTTTAATTTACACATTAATCTTTAATTTTCATTCCTATTTAGCTTTATATTTTTTACCTACCTAAACTATTCTTATATTGATTAACATTCCAGTAGGTTTTATTTATTTGACCATTTTTCTATAATGTTCCTAAAGAAAGATTATGATACACTTTTTCACTGTTGTTGGATCTTAATTTACACATCAGGTATTTAATATTTAATAGTTTTAAACAGATACTCATCTCACTCACTAGAAATGAAAAATTTACCAACATTTGTGTTCTGGTTTAGTTATTGTCTATTTAAGTATTAGCTTAGCCCATACTTGTGGTCTTCCAGTTTACACTGGGGAGCCAAGTATACGAGAGACTTCTCTCTTATCAGTATGAGATTATCTGTGTAAAAAGCCCAACTTGACATGGGAATAAAATACCCACAGCATGACCCACATTCAATGTGCAGAGTTTTGAAATCAATGAGGACAAATCGAGGCAGAGAGTAGCACTTAATTTGACTTATTTCAGCAGCGTGAACTGGCAGAGCTCCACTGACTTCAGTGGAGCTCTTCCCAGATTGCATCAGCTGAAGATCTGGATCAGTGAGTAAAAGGGTGACAGAAGTAAATGCTTTACATTAGATTATAGGTATTGGAGCTTTTCAAATGAATTTTGCTTGGTTCTCGTGGCAGATCAAATCTTTTGGAGTCTGCAATGTACACACAACCATTTTTGTTCTGAACAGTGAACAGGAGTTATTTGACACATGCCATTCCTGCATTTTCATAGAAAGCAACAACAATAAGGAACTGATAAATACTAAACAAGCAACTCCTTTTCTCCAATTCTACTACCATAATACAACAGGTATAAGAAATGTAACTTTTGAAAACTTTAAACATGGAGAAAATTCTTGTAAATGAACTTCCCTTTAAGTAGGAATGGGTTGGCTTTCATTTCCTTCATAGTTCTCTTGTGAAATAATATGCTTGTGGTACCATTCATCCCAGAAGGGGACAAAAGACATCAGTATAGATGTGGCCTTGGAAATGTAATTTTTTTCATGTTTTCCAGAACATTTTTGCAAGTACTTCTGGAACAACTTATTACACACTCTCCTATGGTGCATTAGGTCTGCTGGAAAGCTAAACATGTAGAGCTAATCATAACAATTATGCTGAAACAAAGCTAGTTTGGCATGGCAAGAGAGAGTAGCTATATGGAAAATGAAGGCTTTCCATGAACAGGAAAAAGAACTGCCTAGCCAAAGGCAACTTAATACAAATCTTTCTTCAAATCTTTATTTAAGCTAGACTTCCCCTCTTAAGACAACACTGGGACGATGTATTGCCAGAAAACTGGGTGGGAAGAAAAGGAGGTTTTGCTGTTTCAGTCTAACTAACTGAGGTAAATATTTGAAATTTAAGCCATGGAATCTTGGTACTAAGCTATATTCATGGCTCACAGGACCTGCCTACATGTTCATTCTCTCTCCCCTCTTTTCCACTCTGTCCAAAAATTTAGTCACGTTTTCCAATAATAAACAAAATAAATAGTTTATGTCTCACAGAAGTTAGATGAAAGCCAGCTGTTTTTTTTTAATTGATGGTAGAGCCCACAAAACACTGGGTGACAGTTTTGGCCACAGTAACTATGTGGTCAAGTCTTCTAAAGCTCACAGCTGCTTTAGAACATTTCTCATTTTAGAAAACTAGGAATTAGACAGAAAGGATGGAATTTCATTTTATGTGGAACTTCTTTTCCTCTGAAAAGAACAAATCAAATTACTGTGAGCCACTTTCTTCATACCTTTAGCCTACTCCTAGTCTGCTAATCCAAATGTTTATATGAATTGACAAGAAAATAAAGAAATAATGACTTAAAGATATGCCACACTACCAGCAGGACTATGAAAAAGAAAGAACAGCAAATATTTCAAGGAGAGTTCCCTGAACACCAGTGAGTTAGTTTTTTTCCTTTGGTTGGTTTTTGGTTTGTTTTTTATTTTGTTGTTCCTTGTTTGTTTATTTTTTAACGTGTATGTTTTCTTTTTGTGTGTGTCCATGCTTCCTGATCAGAAATACTAACATTATGCAGCTTGAGTTAGCAATCAAATTCATTGCTATTCCCTCTCCAACTTAGCAATATTTCTGAATGAATGAAACCTTACACTCTGAATTAAATTAAAGTTCTGAAACTTGAAGCCTGATGTATGTGAACCATAATAGTATAATAGTATAATAATATATGCTAAATAATAGTATATATAATAGTATAATAATAAATGCTAAAACATCGTTAAAACTCATACCATGTGCAAACACCACAGCTATGACTGAGCAAAATTTTTCCACTTTATTATGTCATCTTTTAATCTCTTAGATAAGATAGAAACTATTTCCTACAGAAAACTTTTTCTGGACATAAAATGGATGATTTTTCCTCCAAGCAAGCTTACATTTCCACTTGAAGATTTTTTTTTTTAAATGGTTGCCTCATTAATTTTATTTAGTTACTTTTTATTTTTATTTTGCATTTCTTTAGTATTGAAAATTCAACCATCCTATTCCTCACGTACTGGATTTAAATTATGCAGTCCTATGGAAATGATGAACAACGATGAACACTTTTAATACATTTTACTGCTTTATTCCAATAATTATATGTTAGAAAGAAGCAATGTAATGCCAGAACTTCCTATAGCCTCCTGAAAACATTTTGGTTTCTACCCACTATTAGAAATTTAATGAACAGATGACAATTTCTCAGTATTAATAGAAAATTGCTTTTTGAGGCCATCACTAGCTAAGCACTCTGTTTGACTGATGTACCAATGCCAAAACCCTGTATACTTTGGCTGGAAAACCACCGCATTTACACAGGAGCAGCATTTTCTTGCCAAACTTGAAGAAACCAAACACAAACCAATTTAGGGCTTTTTGTTCAAGTAGCATTTCCACAGTAACATGAAGATACATATGGACACAGATGGTTCCAAATAATTAAATTAAATTTCCCAAAAAAAACCTCAAGTGTTCCAAGATAATTTTACCCATATTGACATTCTGAATTATTTATGTTAAAACAGAGGATACCATAAGCTCCTCCACAGGTCTGAGACTCTTTCAAGCACTACTGCTCAGTTCTGAGATGTGAAAAGACACAGTTGTCAGTGATTTCATTTTTCTGAGTTGAGCTAGTTAGAAAGTATTTGTATTATCCTAAAAAAATATTCTTTGGTTTTTGTCTTATAAAATTATTTTCTTGGGTCTCATGTTTTCAGAGCACATCTGTGATAACATACAGGGACATCCAACAGACCCAGCTATTATCACCTGTCTTACTCAAGCCAGAGATTTTGGTTCTCTAAACAAGAAACAGAGAGTAGCCTGTTTCCAGGTCACCATTGCCACTTGAAAGCAACTAGGTTTACGAAAAAATCATGAATAACCTATGGACACAGATAACTGTGTAAGAAACACATGAGCACCTTCTTACATATCTAAACTGTTCCTCATATAAGAATTTTGAAAATCCCTAAAATCATTCTAAAAATTACTGTAGTTAGTATGAGTACTCCCTTAGCTTAAAATGCCATTCAAATATGATAATTTAAGGCTTGATTAAGGAATCAAATCTCCAGAAACTTCACTAGAATTTGAATCATCTTGCCACGTCTTACTCAAATTTACATTCTAAAAAATGCAGCCTTTCATTTCCTTTCACAATATTGCTTTGCAGATATTTCTCTTGGTTTATCAATGTGCCAGCTCTCTCTTCCCTGTTTTCAGTTTCATAGCCTACTTCTACTCTATCATCTTTCATTCATCACTGGGAGATTCTTTCTCCTCAGTCAGCCTAAACTCGTCTCCTTTCACCTCCTCAGCAGATTTCTCACGTCATATCTTCATTCCTTCCTTCATCTACTTCATCATAGGTGTATGTGAAAACAATTAAATTGACACCCAACAGAAAATATTATCCATGAAACTGCTACATATTATTCATTGCTTTTCATCTCTTTCAATTCTTCCAGTTTTATGCCTATGTTTAAAGCTCCCTGAAGCACTTAACCACATTTTCTAGTTTTGTTAGGATAGTACCATAATCAGCCTCACAAGTCAAACCTTTCAGCATTCCTCAAGTGCAAATTGAGATTGCAATAACAAGAATAATAGAAATATAATAATGTTAATAATATTTACATCAAATCTCTGCTGCTTAATATTAAGTTATATTGTTGTATATGCTAGGAAAACATGTTTCTTTACTCCATTTCATTACCTACATTCCTTATGACTTTTCTTAATTACACACTACTATTTATCTGAATACCTTATAAAATTACATATTCCACTGAATACTATCAAAATGGAAGCTTTTGTGCTTGCATGACTTTTTGATATTAGAATGTATGATCCCTGGTAAAAAGATGGATAGGCACAAGTTGCATTGACACACACCTGCTAACAGATGAAAAAGCTGAACATTGTAACAGAATTGTTATGCTCTGTGAGGTCCAGTGCAGGCATTGAATTTTCCCCTCATTGAATTTCTGCCTCGGTCAAGCTCTCCACATCCTACAACTCCTCTTTTCTATCCTTTTTAAAAATAGATTTCATTGAATACTATTTGTCAAAGATCAAGGGAACTCCCTTTGAATTACATTAAATTCAGGATCCTTACCAGATGGCATGATATAATGCTGGCAAAAGTAAACAAGGAATGTAAACAACAGAATTCACTTCTTCACTTGAAAAAGATACACAATTACTGCAATTTCAAAGCTCTTGTTAAGTAGGGAGACTTTGGCATAAATTCAAAATGCTAGAGGAAATAGTCCTTCTTTCCTCACAAAATATTCATCAGCATTTCATTCAACTAAAATATTTCTGTTGTGGCTTTTTTATACTCAAAACTATTCCCATGCTTTTCCTGATGATCCTAATTATTCATAAAGGTACAGATCTCACCATCACTGTATTGTACTGTAAAGGACATAATTTAATTCGAATTGAATAATTCATTAAATAAAAGAGAAAATAATGAATCTTAGGAATTATTTGGCCTCCTGATCTCCCATGTTCAAAAATATATGTTAAGAATGTTTAGCTGAGAAGAGTTTCTTTTTTAGGGGGACTTTCCTCTTGGATCCAAACCTTGAGTAGCTAGAGGTCAAGCAGTACTACAAGGTATCTAATAGCAGTTTTTAGAAGCTTTTTAATGCCATTTTGAACATGGTGTATAGGGGTTGTGTACATGTGTGTGTACATTCTGTGTGGTCTAACATAAGATATAATTACATGTGTATATGTCTGTGTGTAAAATCTGGGATTTCTTACTGTGTTTAATTAAATACTGCTTTAAAAAGTACTTTTAAAAGTACTAATAGAAATAGTACTTTTTCCCTTAATATGCTATCGACTTTCTCATGATGGAGGGAGGTGTTTCTCTTTTTGCAATGACCGCCAAGCTTTCAAAAACCACTTAAATGTATCATAGAAAGAGAAAAATTGAGATATGGAAAAAAAACCCAAAACCAAAACCAACCAAACCAGAAAACATTAGCTTCTACAGTGCTATCAACATATAGTGAATGATTATAAGGTACTTATAGGCGTGTAAAGTTTGTATACATATCTTCATTGGCGTAGTACACGCTACAGGTTCTTCAGTTAAAAGCCTGTTCTTAGATGTCGAAGTGAGATGCTCCCCTTCTAGCTGACTTTGCCATTGCAGAGACCACTGCAGAAACGACATCATCAAGTGAGCTGCTTTGAGCAACAATAAAAACAAAAGCTGAAAGCTGCTGTCTTTCATACCTTTGCTTTAATGGTTTAATCTCTGGAAAAATGAGTAAAAATATAAGAAAACAGTTAGTTGAAAATGTGTGAAGGTGAAATATGCAATCAGAAGAGATGAGATTCCTGCTAATTATTTTCTACAAGTAATTTTTTTTTAGGTTTTTGATAAGAAATATTTTAGTTTTCAAATAGTTTTTACTTATTATTAAGATGACGCACACACTGTAAAAATTTTAGGTGGGGCACAATTTTCTTTTGTTGCAAATGACTTACTTCTGATAAACTTATGAGTAAAGAATCCTGTGAAACATGAGGAATACCAGTTTCACAGGCACCCTACTGTCAAATGTGACAAATTTATCTTTAAAATAATGGCAAAGAACATCAGATCCAAAGAATCTAACAAAGCAAATCTGTCTATTGTCTGATAATTTAAAGTACCAACCAGCAAAACTTAATCTTCAGCATGAAGAAATTCAGAAAAATCCATTCACATTTTATTGAGATGTGTTACTTTGTTATGCAGTATTAAGGTAGAACTCATGCTCACACTGCTATTACAGAAAATATTTCAAACACTTTATCTAAATAAGACTGGTGTGAATGTTTCGATGACATTTTTATAGTGTTAAAATTATATTTTATTGTATTGTTCTGCATATCAGGCTTAAATGAGATATTTTATACTTGGAAAATAGTAAGAATATTTTTTCAAGCAATTGGAGGTATAAAAAAGGTGTTTTATTTGAACAGTGGGCATTTTCTAGTGTTGTAGCAAAATGTTTTCTTTCCGGTCTTTGAAGGTGTGGTAAGAAGAGTTATAGTAAAAACTATTCTTTTATTGTAGTCAAATTTCAGGATATGTTTTGAAGAAAAAATACTGAATATTATTTTAAATTCTTCATTAAATAAATCCTGCCAATACTGCTGATATTATTAATCAGTGTATTAGAGCAGTTTGCTGTGGCATGAGGTAGAGAGAGCATGTTCTCTGTCACATGGTGGGAGAGTCAGCTCTTCAAGACAGTGATAGTGATCAGAAGAGTAAAGAAATGGTTTCTCTTTAGCAACTCACTAAGGACAACTGAAAATAATCAGCATAACTGCTAAAGAAAATGGGAAACCATATTCATTTAACTAGGGTTATTTTTGTGGTATATAATAGACATTAAAAACCTCTTCCCATTAATTTGAATTATTTTATTATGACCTATGGCATAAAAATGATGAATATGATAAGAAATTACTAGGAAAATGAGAGATTTCTGAAAATAAATCCCATTGTATAGAGAAATCTTGCCACTGTCTAAAACCTACCCATAGTTTGCTGGTTTGTGTTTTTGTTTGCTTGTTTATTTTATTTTGCTTTTAACTATGAGGACTTAAAAATGTGATATAATAGAATGACTGTTTCCTTACTTTCTTATGTATCAACACATAGAATAGGGGATACTGACCTTTCTAAAACAACAGATGTCCACTTCTACAGCTCAAGAGCACTTTTTCTCCCTGTCATTTTAAAAGCTAATGAACTCTTTTCAACAGGAATGAAAGAGATTAAAACCAGTGCTATAGCCAAAGTTACAAAATGGTATTATTGATTTGATAGAGAAAAAGGTAGAAAACAATAAATGTGTACAACAACTTGTCTTTCCTGGTAATGGCTCATTTAATGAAGCCAAAGCAAGAATAACACTCATGCCAGACACATCCATCCCACTGATAATACCCAGTAGAGCTCTATCTACAATTCTGGATTTAAGTTTCTGGGAAAAAAATCACAGTAGTCAGTTTATAATGCCTTACTGCAAGAGATAAATGGTGCCAGCATAAAAAAGGCATCCCTATATGAATGCAAATTATTCTGTTTCTTTTGTCCTCAGTAGTCAGACAATTTTAGAACAACTTTAAATTGCTTTAAAAAAATAATCCCTGAAACAGAGTATTTAAAATACATTGACAATATCTTGTACCTGAAAGGAAGATAAATCCTCTCTGACTGCCTGTAATACAGATTGACATTTGCACAGGAATATAGGAGGAAGCTGTTTATACATTTAATCACCATTCTTTCAATAATCCACCCTACTATTGTACATTAGGAATCTAAAAATAGAGATTGTGTATTTTCAAAATCTTTCCTGGTCTCAACCACTGGAAAAAAAAATAAAATATATTATGCTTAACATTAATAACCTGCCTTAAAACACACGTGGCTGACTCTCCTATGACTCAGTTCTGCTTTTGCAGAATCTTTGGCAAAGAGCCTGTACCGATTACAGTGTGTGTCCATCATTCTTTCCTGTCAGGAGAGGGGGAACTTCACTCAAACCAACAGACACCCAGTACTTGTACCATATATGTATGAACTAGTCCCAAAGAGAAATCAGAATGAAATATGCCACTACCACACCTAACCCTCTAGGGAAGCAATTCCACTTCAAAGTAGCTCCCTCAGTACCTATCGTGCTTAGTCATTATTTGAAAAAAGGTTTACTTTTCTGTCTCTCAACTAGAAGGCTCTTTGAGCACGCACACACACACACACACACACACACACACACACACAGGTCTTCTTCGGTTTCCTTGTTACTTAATTTCATGCATTTTGAACATGACAGTAATCTGGGCTGTGTTTCTTCTTTTTCAGAAGACTAAGAATGCTGCAGAGGAAAAGGAAAGTAAGGTAAACGGTATTGACAGGAAGTACATGGATGGAAGGGAGCAGGCAGTGCTCTTCTTGAGGAATGAGTATTTGAATCCTTTGCATTCAACCTGCCTATTTGGAAACATCAGGTTTAGCAACCACCTTCTCCTACTCCTGAACTGTGTTTGCATAACTGTGTAAAGATCTGTTCCAAGAAAGATTTTGTAACTTCATTTTACATTCCTCTGCAACTTGGTAACCCTTGAAATTTAAATACTTCTGGTAAAAGTTAAGAGAACACTAGAATTCCAACCTGCCCGTTCTTTCAAGAGCAGATCTCTGCATTCTGTTAAATACTAGCTGTAGAGACTGCCATAAATAATAAAGTGCTATGGATATTTTCACGTTTTCTAAAAAAACTAATGTCTCAAGTATGTGCTAAGGGACTTCTGAGGGTCCCATGATATTCTCTACTTGAACTGAAACACTGAAAAGATAAATAAAAAAGCTTTTAAAATATTTTTCTATTTTCCTGCTTTCAAAAAGTGTCAGCTCTAAATTTACAGTGCAGTTTGTATTAAAAACATAAAGTGTTTTTTTATATTTTTGTTTCCAGGATCCACAAAATTAGTGAACATGAAGAGAAGTAATCAATAAATTCCATCATTAATTAAACAGTTTTCCAATTTCAGTTTCCCAGAGTTAATGTCTTGTTTTCCAATTGTCCTTGTGTAAGTTTTCCATCACTGTCACACAACAAAGCATTACTCTTCAAAATGACTGTGTTTAAACTCACCTCAATGGAGCACACATAGGGATAAAAACACATTGGGTCTAACTTTATTAGAGGACAACAGAACATCACCATTCTTGCAGGCTGGAACAAAATATTGATCAGCAGCCTCAAACATGCAAATTGTCTTCTCCATGACTGTGTAATTACGCAGCCACAGGTTTTTATTTCAGATCGTGGCAGCATTCTTCTGAAGATGTTTAGCACTGTTCTTTTACAGTCAAAATTACAATGGTGAATTAAAGGACAGTTTCCTTTTAACTCCTCACAAGAATTTTCTGAGAATTTTTTGATCATCTCAAATATTCTGTATGCCAGAAAATATTGTTCTAGTCTGAGACCTGGTAATGGTAAACACAAGAAATTAACACTAGATGTTGTATTTGGTTTCTGTAGGCTCTAAATGTGCTCCACTCACACGGGAAGGCTCTAGGAGTCTGTGAACAATATATTTCAAAGTCTGGAATAAAAACAGTAAGAGTGTCTGGAGGTGATTGTTGAATGTTCCAGCAAGTGAAACATTCAGAGATTTAAAAAAAAAAAAAAAAAATCATATCATATCAGGAAGAAAACAAAGAAAATCTGAAGAGTCTTAAAGCAGAAGAAGCCATAGAAAAATAATTTGAAATGTGCAACAGTGCAGGGGCCCTTACTGGGCTATATAAGATAGGGTAGAAATACCTTTTTGGAATCATAACATATTTGACTTCCTGGGGGTACACATCTTGAAAACTTGCACATTGCTTTAACAGTAATACACTTCCAAAGACATATTCATGTTTAAGAACTTCTCACTTTTTTGACTAAAATTTATAGACAAGTTCCAAACCTTTGGAGCAGCTGCAGTCGGATCATCTATTTGAACCCCATGATAGCTTATATAGTCTGTTTTCCAACTCTGTTTTCTTTTCCCTCTTGCATATTTCAAGATTAATTTCCTTCCTTTCTTTGGAAAACTAATCTGCAATTTAACAAATCTTAGCTTTGCTAGATATAGTGACCACTGTTGAAGATGTAGAGGTATTATTTTTATAACATTTATATGTTTACATTATTTCTTGTGGTCCAGAAAATTAATCATAAAGGTACTTCTTATAACAGCAAAGTGATGTTGTGGACTTGATGTATAAATATGCATTGATAAACTAATTTATATATTTATGCTTATCTACATGTATGCAGAGCCCATATTTTGCTTACTAGTTTAAATTCCTAGATTTAGTTTAATCTAGTTATAGTTGACTCAGTTGAACTTGGTAAAGCTTTTCATTAAGATAAATAGTTGTGCTTCATCTGTAATGAACTTTCCAAAAAACTTGATAATGAATAATTATACCAATTTTCCATTTTACTTTACTTTAATAAATGATCTTTCAGATTAAGTCCAAGACCAAGTCCACAGGGTCTCCAGATATTCTTTGTGGCTTTGAGGGCAGATCTTTATGCTTCATCTTTTGGCAGAGATTGGCTTTTAAAAATCACAGTGAAGGAAAGACATATAGAAGAGAGAGAGACAAAGAAAGAATGGAAATAGTGACAGTGGCATCAACAAAAGATAAAAAATATAAGCAGTTCTTGCAAAGAAATACTGGACACTTAAATAATATAGAGAATAGATAAGTTATATATTTTCTAAATATTTTGTTCTCAGAAACAAACTTCACCTTGGAAGAAAGTTCTCATTCTTCAAGACTTACTTTTGAAATGTTGAGTGTGTACCAAAAGGGTTTAAGTGCTTTGTCTTACACCCTGCTGAGATTCATTTCTGTGCAAAGAAGATTGAGAAGGACTTTTAGAAAATCATATTTGAAAATCACATTAGCAGATTTTTTAATTGAGGCAATCCAGATCTACTGCAGAGATGGGGAGAACTGCAAAGGCATCTCTTAATTTTCCGCCTAAAACCATATTCCATCACTTTTAAAATCCTAGTTACTAAGGAAGCTGCAAACTGCATATTCATGGCAGCACTATAGTGAATTAGAAATAAGGTAATGTGTTTTCTTTTTCCTTGAGATTTTACCTGAAAGATTTGATGATTTGTTACTGGAAAGGGAGCAGGTAAAGAGATCCTCTAGCCAACTGTTTTGGTTTAGGAATGGGTATTTCCCAACTTAGTACTCCCACTAAAAAGAATACCACAAACCATTCCCTTCTCATCCCTTCCCCCCTCAAGCCCCACAAAGAGAGAGACAAAACACAGAGATTATGGGTTTAGATAAGAAGAATGTATTTGAAACAGCAACGAGATATTAAGATATTAATTAAATATTAAGCAGCAATATTAATAACAAAAGTGTAGAAAAGATGGTGATTTACATGCAAAATGCTGAACGAGGACCCCAAGCAGCAATGAGCAGCAGGGGATGGCTTTCCCCCTCCACCAGCTTTTTCTACAGGTGAAGCAAAAATCACTTATTTCCACCCATGCCAAGGTGGCACAGACTAACAAACTAGACATGCCCCTCATGGCCACCACGAAAAACTCTGTCCTGGCCAAAACCAGGACTCCAACATAAAACATACCAGCAAGGTCTTTTACCACATTACCAGACTTGAAATACTGTGTGAAATTTTTCCTCATTTACTCCGTATTCTTAAAAGATTCCATAAGACTTTTCTAAAGATGAAATCTGATTTCCTTACTTCATGAGTTTTCTAGATAAAAATTTATGTATTGCTGGCAGAAAAAGAGCAGAACACTTTCTTTAAATATTCTTTTTCTCCTTTTTTTCCAAGATAAGGAAAAGCTTTTATTTGAAACAAATATATGACTTGCTGTAAATGTACATTACTTTTAGAATTGTTTTCAACTTCTGTATTTCAGTGTCTAGTGAAAATATTGACAAAAATTCTAATTCAAATTCAAAGCAAGGAAGTTAAAAAAAAAGACAAAAGAAAAGGAAAAAGAAAATAAAAAAGATACAAAAAAAAAAAAAAAGGAAAAAGGGGATATATGAAAGAGAAAAGGGAAAGGAAATTATTTGTTATTAAGACTGGGATGAAATAATGAACAAAATCTATTTAACTTTGGAAGATATATTTCTGGATCCACAAGGAGAACTTGTGCTTTTGTATATCACAGGCTAGAACACAAAGCTAACAGCAGGAGTTCTGGGTGCCATTCTCTGCTCCTTAGACTCTTTATGCATGGAGGTAATTTGGAAAAAAAACCAAACAAAACCAATGGGGGAGATCTGATCTTCTCTGCTTCTTTCACATCTGGACATATTAGTTTCAGATTCTTGGCTGCAAGGTCAGTCTGAGGGACACAAGGTACCCATCACCCTGTTAGACCCTTACTAAGACTATTCCATAGATGGGTGTCTTGGAAAGACTCTCAGAAGGTGCGAGAGAGGTGTTTGGATCTTTCCAGGGTCAGTCAGGCTTGAGTTCTCATGTCTTCCATATCTTCAGCTACTCAAGTAAAGAAACGTGTTTTACTCTCGGAAGGGCAGCAGTCTTCCTACCAACTCAGTACCATGCCTCTCTTCAGGAAATTTCAGAGTTTGTGAAAACACTTCCCTGGAAACCCTCACTCAACTCTGGTTTTCTTTGTGAAAGACTGAGGGAAGAATCTGCACCAGATCTGGTTTTCAGGTTTGGCTAAAGACACACTCTGCCCACGACCTAGGATGCCTTGGTGTGTGAATTGACACGGGCAGGCAGCCAGAACAACCACAAAACCACAGCTGAAATGTGAAGAGCAAATTAGCTTAACTAATTACCTATCTAAACAGAGGATCCCAAAACAATACCTGGTTTACTCAATGCTAGCAGGCAGCAGGCCTGATGTTTGCACCAGTTTATCACAGGCCTGTACACATGGAGTTTACAACCATGCTGTAATCTCTGCTTTTTATGACCTCTGAGCTTTGATCTTCTCTCTCCCAAAACGGGGAGCTCAAGTTTTTCCATGAGAGTGCCTCCAAGCCTCACAAAACACATTATCTCTACACAGAAATTCTACTTCTCAAAACAGACAGAGGATAAACAGTAGTAGGCATAATATATGAGTTATTCTCTAGACCTTGGCATTCCCAGCTGCAAGGTCACTTGAGTGAAACTACAATCCTCCTTGCTATTTTTTTGCTTTTAACTCTTTCCTCCCAACACTCAGTATTTGCCACAAGTTCAAGATTCTGGTGGGGATCAAGTGTGGAGGCTCATGTCTAGGAAGAGTAGATGGTTTCATTTCTGTCAGATTTCATACTTCACCTACCACATTTCCTGTTGCTGTGGCTGGCTTTTAAGATGTTTCAAATTTAACTGGAGCTATATCATACTTTTCAAGCTTTTTGTGACCTGCTGGTTTTGTTCCAGTTCTACAGCATTTTTCAACATTAATAAAATTGGTCAGAGACTTTTGAAAGCCATTTTGCTTTTTTTGCTTTTTTTTCTTCAATATAATTCATGTCAAAACAGTATTTTTGGAGGGAAAATATATATTAGTATGTTTTATATAGGATTAGAGTACAATTAAACCCTTCAGCAAACATTTAGAAGCTAAATAAGATAAATCTTTTATCAAATAAATCCTGAAGAACTAATTCCTTTGGGCTATATTCTTTGCACAAAACCTTCTGTTTCAAATTAAACTTTTATTCATCATTATTAATTAGGCAATGACTACACTTAAGAATACACTAGCAGATCAAAAGGGCTATTGGTATTTCTGACAGCACTGAGAGATTAAAGATACTGGTGGTCTAAAGCAGGAACCTTCATTTGAGCTGCTAATAAAGCTATCGTTAGTCTGTCCATTTGTGATATTGCTGTGCTCCTTCTTACCTCATTACCAAGGTATCAGACTGCTTCAAAACCTACATACATTTATCCAGTCTCCATGGTTGTGAGGTAGGAAACTCAGTGGAGCAATTAAAAGAGTCTGAAACTGCTGTGTTAAAGATTTGTAGGCAGCTAAAGATGAAGATGAGTGCCTAGTGGGATTCTGAAAATGATTTATGGTTTAGGATTACAGCAGCACCTTGTGTCTGAGACACTAGATGCCTTGCTGTTACTTTAAGTACTGTTCTCCAGAAGCAACCTGAAAGAACACTGTTTATTCAAGTTTTTTAAAGGGGCTACAACTTTTCTTCTCTTTCTCTAATCTTCTTTTCTCCTTTTTTGCTTTGGTTTGCCTTTCCTCATACGGCCTTCCCTTACAGAAATAGTCTCATTTCTGCTCTCTCTGCTTCCTATTCTAACCATTACTTCAGAGAGAAGAGCCCAGCTCTTCATCAGTAGCCGCTCAATAAATTGTCTTCCCAGTGCTCTTCCATGGGTCAAATAATCAGGAGGCTGTAGAGGTGGTGTTGATCCCAAACAACTTGCTTTCCCTGCATAAACCTGAGCTGGATCCAACACTGGAAGGTCCAGAACAATCTCATTATTAAACCTGAGGCTTCAAATACTAATTCAGGCATCAGTAGGATTCCTAAAATTGTTAGACATTTGCTTAGTTCATTCAGCTTTCTAGTTATATTTTCCATGTATGTTTGCCTCAGGAAAATGTTGTTGTGCATAATCATACAGGTACAAATAAAGAGTAAAAATAATGCAAATATTCAAACAACATCAAGGTGCAAGAAGTTATCTTGTGGTTTATTTAACTTGTTTCATTGTAATATTTCTACCAACTTTTTTCCTGCTGTATACAATTTTCTATTTTACCTACTTAGGTGAATTAAAATGTCTTCTTTTTGTCCTTGTCTGCCAGCTTGGAAGTGGATGGTGTTTGATAATGACTTAAGTTAGGTAATAGTCAAATTAGTAATGCCATTGTGAATTCTTTGATCAGCTCATGGTACTTATGAACCAAATAAGCGATCACAGTCATTAAATTAGTTTCAATTTAAGAAAATTAATGACAGGTTCTGAAAGTAAAAATGCAGTCTTGAATTCCATGGATAAGGTGCTAACCAGTAAAAACTGGCTCACAGTTCTCTAAGAAAAACCTATACAAATTGCTATTACAAGTATTAAATTATAAAAATTATTATTTCTGGAATTAAAAGGAATGAAAATAAAATGTAAAGTATTCATTTCTTTCTACAGTATTACTGATATATATATATCAGTATATACACGGGGTGTATATATATATACACCCCGTTAGAGTTCTTACAGTGAGAGAAAATTTTTCATTAATTATACATTATACACACACAAAAGTAGCCTTATTTAGAAAAATTCTCATAAGGCTGCAAAATCAAATGCTCAAAGGTAAGGAAAAGCTTAATAAAGAGTGCTGTGACCTCTTTTTTAATAATATGAGTGTAATAATTGGAATGCATTAGAGAATTCTATTCCATGATAACTCTTAAATAATAACAAAAATACAGTGGTAAGAAATTATGCAATCAGAGCAAAAATTCTGCTGTAAAGAATTTTTTTTTTGGTCAGATGCTTGCTTTTTTGTTTGCTTTTTTCTAATGTTTTTTCTTCTAGTATTTAATAGCCAAACAAAACCAAATATTATAGAATTGTCCAGTGAAAAATTCGGGCTCCACCTGAGATTGAAGAATACCACTAACAAATACACCCTATTCTGGAGAAATTATCTTTAAGATGTTTCTATTTGTACATATGTCTAAATAGTACTTTCATTGCCAACAATACACAATCCAAGAATACATGCCTTTCCTCTAAAAATAAGAAATCCTTAAAATAAAAAGCACTGATGTCATCAAATAGGTTTCAAAAGTAATCAGAAGGGAGAAAACAGTTCTGTCTCCCTGCAAATAATTTTTCTTTTTTTGCCTTTGAGAAACATATGATCTTGGAAAAATAAAGTTGTAAAAATAGTTATATAAAAGTTTAGCTGCAAAATGTCTTCAGTAAAAAGGCTGTTAAGTTTATTATCTGGAATTTTACATCATGTCATATGACCACTGTGTTGCACTGATGTTTTTTATGGTAGAAGAAAAGTCTTGTCCCATTACTGGCTATCAAATCATATTAAAGATTACCAGCTATCTCAACACAGTGCAAGACTAATAAGATATGATAGAAAATTTCTGTTGATAAAACTTTCAAATCACATTAGGCAAATAATACCACTGCTTCATGTTCTGTTTGCACTGAAAACTGCCACTCAGTATTCCTTTTTGCTACATTCTTCTATTGGATGGGAAAATATTGAAAAACTAGGAATAATTTGGCTGGCAAGCAAAGACTCCCTTAGGATATCACGATCTATATACCCATAAACACAAGAGTTTAAGGTAACAGAACCTGATTATTTCAAAGTCTCTAATATACCCAAAACTGTGCTTTGGAGATAAAGTTCCCTTTTCTCAGTAGGTAAAATCTGGTGTCTCAGAACCAATTTTTCAAAAGTCTGATATGACACAGGTGGTAAAGAAAAAACATGCCGGAGAAGGACCTGTTCTAAATCTCCCACCTTCTGAGACATGTATCAAAGCAGAATGTACCAATTCAAATGCATCCTTAAATTTCAGAATAGAAGTATTATTAGTATATTACTTTTGACATAGTCTTTTACAGCATCCTTATATAACCCAGTAAGTGTGGGTGAGATGAGTGGAGAGTGAGATGGCTTGAGAACCATCCCAGAGAGTCATAATCGTTGACACAGGGTCTAGTTGGAGACCTGTCACTAATGGTGTGCCCCAAGGTTCTATACTGGGCCCAGCATTGCTTAACTTGTTGATCAATGACCTGGATGAAGGAGCAGATGCCTCCTCATCAAGTTCAGTGAGAACACAAAGCTGTGAGGAGTGGCTGATAACCCTGAGTGCTGTGCAGCTCTTCAGAAAGACTACAACAGGGTGGAGAGATGGGCAAAAAAGAAGTGCTTAAAATTCATCAAAGGCAAATGCAGGGTCCTGCACCTGGGGAGGGTTAATCTCATGGACTAGGACAGGCTGGTGACAACCTGCTGGGAAGCAGCTCTGCACAGGACCTGGGAGTCCTGGTGGACAACAAGCACCCATGAACCATCAGTGTCCTGGTGGCCAAGAAGGCCATTGGGATCCTGGGGGCATTAGGAAGAGCATTGCCAGCAGGGAGGTGATCCTGCCCCTCTGCTCAGCCCTGGTGAGGCACATCTGGAGTGCTGTGGGCAGTTCTGGGCTTCTCAGAACAAGAGAGACATGGAGCTCCTGAAGCTGGTCCAGCAGAGGGCAATAAAGTTGATTGGGGGACTGGAGCATCTCTCATGAGGAAAGGCTGAGGGAACTGGGCCTGTTTAGAGCGGAGAAGAGATGATTCAGAGAGGACCTGGTGTCTATCAGTATCTGAAGGGAGGGTATCAAGAAGATGGAGTCAGATTGTGCTTGATGGTGCTGAGCAATAGGATGAGGCTTGATTCACAAGAAGGTCCAGCTGAATATGAAGATGAGCTTCTTTCCTGTGTGTGCACTGTATGTGCTGGGACAGATTCTCAGAGAAGTTGTGGAGTCTTCCTCACTGAAGATATTGAAGAACCAGCTGGACACAATTTTGTGCCATGTGCTCTGGGATGACCCTGCCTGAGCAGGAAGGTTGGACCACTGTGGTCCCTTGAACCCTGACCCATTCTGTGATTTTGTGATTAACATATGACAACTCATATGATGAAATCATTATCATCTTTTAAGCAACAATTTCAGTATAAGACCCATTAAGACTTTCAAGGAGATATAATCTGTTATGTTCAACATGTTCTTATGGTCAAAAAGAAAACACATCTTATAGATATCACTGTTAGTGTAACTGAAATTCTAACAGTGTAATCAAAGAATCATTATTAATTCAAATGCAATTGTGCAGTCTAAAGAGTAATAGAATCTGACACACATTATAAAACAAAAAAAAAAGCTTTATTGAGGCAGTAGAAAAGATGAACAACAAAAAGCCCATACAGCAACTCACCCAACCACCAGCAGCAAATGTGACATGATAAAGGAGCTATGCTGTAGTGGACAGCCAGGGACACTTGGTGTCCAGGGCATCTCAGCAACAGCCAGTCGTGCAAAAACCTTTTTAGTGTGGGTAAGAGTTACGGCACTCTTTGGCTCCAGCCATGATGGTGTGATTTGAGAAGATCCTATCTTGCATAAATGACATGGACAGCAATCTGCCTACACTGCCTATACTGGTAAGAGGGCGTGGTGTTGTCTGTCTGTGCAGCCAGGGCTGGTCAAAAGCAGGGTGTCAGCAGTCTGTCTGTGCTGCTGATATTGGTAACAGGCATGGTATCAGGAGGCAAAGTGCCAAATTATTAAAAGAGAAACAAAGCAAAAAAACCTCACCCTACTGCAGAAAAAAAAATAGTAAGAAAAGATTTGTCTTGAGGAATTCAAGGGAGTCAGAGGAATTTCTTGTGGGAAAATTGCTTAATATGCCAGTAGTAATACCTTTTGCCCATCTGAGCAGTTCAACTGAAGCAACATGGACATTTTCCAAGAAATATGTTTGCATCAATAATATTGTCATCTAATTGGATTAACTCTTCCTAGGAACTGGGGATGGAAAGAATAGAAAGAATAGTTTGAAAATAAAGAAAAATGTTCAGGGCAAGGGGGCCATGCAGCCTGTAAAAGAGAACAGGAGGGTGGTTAAAGCAACGTGTCTCATTGAAGATTTTACCTCTGTAGCCCAGCAATTAACATTGCTACTACCAGGACATGAGTGAGCCTTCAAGGTCTAAGGACTGAAATTTCTCAGGCTTACTTTGTCTGAACTTCTCTTATCTGCGTGAACCTTTGCTTTCTAATGTTTTTTTCTTTCTTTTTGTTTTTTTGGTTGGTTGGTTGGTTGGTTTGGTTGTTTTGGTTGTTGGGTTTTGGGGTTTTTGACTGATTACTAGATTTCTATAAGGGCCACATTTTCATAGGAGTTACAAAAAATTAAAACCAGAATCCAAATAAAGTAGATTTCAAATCAAGGAATTAAAAAGAAAGAAAAAGGCTTAAAAGCACTTTGGAAAACACACACAAATCAACTCTGGTTAACTGCCCCAGAGAAAGTGGAAAGGTGAAGAGGAATAAGAAAGCAGTAAAGAACCCAGAAAACTCACTGTCTGATCCAACCATTGTTATGCTCTAGGAAAAACTGTTACTGTCAGCCTTATAACTGAAAGGGACATCAGAAGGGTGAGCATAACAGCTGAGAAAGGAGTAGATACTAAGAATGAGCATGCAACAATCTTAAGTGCATTACAATTATATTACTGTAATGATGATGATGATGATAAAATCGACTTTGGGCTTTTTATTCTAAAAATTAAATCTGGACAAATAATCATTTTTGACTAGATTCCTGAGATTTCAATTATACTACTAATAAATTCTTGTCTCTTCTCTTAAATTGTGTCTCTTTTGCTGTTTTGAAGATTTTGAGTGTATCGGGTTAAATGTAGGCTGAACAGCTTGTGAAGAATTGAGTAATGGGTGAAAGATGGAGAAGTTAGATATTCCACCATACTGTCTTCCAAACACATCTATGTGCTGGCAAACTTGATCTGTTCTGAGTAGGGCACTCTCATCTATTGGATCAGACAAAGTGCTTGAAGCTACTTTTTGCCATTGGCATTTTCACATTCGTGACACCACATGTATTCTATGGAATCAAGATACCATGAAGAGTATTCTTGAATTTAATATTGTAATTATCACTAAGCATGTATATTGTACACTTTTCTTTGTTCCTTTTTGGGTTCTTCCTTCATTCATTCCTTCTTAAATAGAAGGAAATAATCATTCCCACAATAACATTAAATTGAGTATTTTTAGTTTGAGACTTTAAGTCTGCAGACGTTTACAGCACTGTTTCTCATGCCTATTAGATACTTCTCCTGTACATAAAATATTTTGCAACTTCAAATTTTCAGTTATGTTATTAAAAGCTATTCTTGTCATTGGAAAATCACAGAGTGAAATGAATGCATTTCCTACTAATTTCCTTGGGAACCAGTAAATGCCATATGCATTTCTGAATGATGACAAGACATGAAACAAATGAATGTATTTGAATAATTAACTAAATGTTTCGGAAAAAAAAATATGTCAGATAATGCCTGTATGTTTATTAACTGTGCAATGCTGTAGCTTTTTGATTAAGGGTGTTTGCTACTTCATACTGTTGCCCTTACAGTGTTAAGAAATGTAAGTTAATTTTCCATAGTTAAAGGCTCATAAAACCATGCAATGTATTGTTTGATTTCTTGCCATGTTCCTTCCTAAGTGATCATCTTATTAAGATTATTTCTGCAGTTTGTAGTCATAATGTTATTCTTAGTTCTAAATTTTCCTTTAAAGCTGCCACTGCAATAACTTTGAAACATATGTGATCTATCAAATTGATTATAGATGTAGGATGATGATAAAAGATACATAGTTTTGCTATTTCCTTCTTGGATTTAGGTCTTTTCTCCTGTTTATTTTGATTTTGGCAGCTGTTTATTTCATGATTTTAAAGCTCATTCATCATGCATTTGCTGCCTACTAGGGTGTGAACCAGTTCTGGGATGGCAAATCAAAACTTGGCTATTTTAAGTGTATGATGCTGAATAAATAGAATGAAAGAAATAACATTTGACTTATCTGTTAGCACTTTTTTTTTCTTGCTGCTCTTTTCATATTGCTGTAGAAAGTAAAGAAGTTAAAATATCCACCACCACCACCAACAACAACCACAACATCCAGAAATAAAAAAAAATTGTATTTCTTGATTATTCTTCTCAAGTATTCAGTGTTGGCATTCAACTCTGCTGAATTGCTTTTCACTGTAAATTACTGTAAATGAAAAATTTTCATTAATAGACAAATTAAAAAAAATACTCCTTGTCCTTCACAAAGATTTGGGATCTACCTCTTAGTTGAAGGAGTTATCAGTGGATGTTTTAACTGTAAAATGCCATTCTGTACACTTCTCTACACTTTGTCTGTTGCTGATAAATTTCTCAAAATAGCTGCTTTTCTGTATGCAAGCAATACAGCATGTTTTTCCAGTACAGAAAGTGCCAACAAGATTATTTTATGTTGCTCATTAATGGTCAGACAAACATTAGACTTCCTGGTCAATCAAACCAATTAACTGCTGATACTGTGCTATATAGCTAGAAAATTAAATTCAAAAAATTAGTTCCCTTTTACAGTGTGGGACTGAAGTTATCAGAACATTTATAGCACTCTCACAAACACTCAGATCTCTTATTTGAAGACAACTAGATGGCAACAAACTCATTAGCTTTCAGGAATACTATCTTTGCTATTAAGTGAAGGAAGAATAATTAAAACTATTTGACCTTGCTCACATGATCAATGAAAAATGTGGGTGCTGAATGCTGAGAAGAGGGGATAATAATTTTCCTCAATATTCTGGCTTCATCCTTGCAGCCCAGTACTGATGTGCAGTTAGCTCTTAACACACTTGCCTCAGTGATAGCATGCTGTCCCAAGGGAACCCCAGATTCTTATCCACAGGGCTAATTTTTATCCATGCATTTCCTAGTTTATACTGAAGCAGAGTTCCTGATACTTCAAGTGCAAAACATTGCATTTCCCTTTGCTGGCCCTCATGAAAATTTTGTAGGTCCAATTGTACATCTGAGTGTTTCTTGTCGTTTTACTTCAGCTTGCAGAGGGTACATTTTGGTCCATCATCCTGACACTAATGATGCCTTTAAATGGCATCACCCCTTTAATGCCACTTGGGGAACTTTTTGTAACATGTGTCAACCTGGACCTTTTCCTGAGGACCTCTACCTTTTCAGTACGATGATCTGTTTTTCACTATCCAGTATACATCTCTGTAGCTTCACAAGGATGTTATAGGTAGAACATATCAAAACCCTATCTATCTCTCAGCTCTTTCTGCCCCAGCTCTTTGCAAACTCTATGATCCCATGACACTCAACTAGGTTGTCAAGAAACTGTCCCAAGTATGTAAAGCCAGACACCTTGGGGCAGAGACAGACAGAGCCTGTGCACTTACAGCTCTAATGTGCAGAACTGGGCTTTTTCTGAGCAATCTGGGGTCTTCTGAAAGCTAAGAACATCATGCTCAGTATATAAACTGGGGAAAGCTGGCCAGAAGGGACCATTTATTGTCCATATCCAGGCAGCAGGACTTCAATTAGCAGGTGGCAAGCAATTTTATTATCTCTCACTTCTTTCTGTTGAGTTTTATTCCTCTCCTTTTAATTAGTAATAATAATAATAATAATAATAAGAAGAAGAAGAAGAAGAAGAAGAAGAAGAAGAAGAAGAAGAAGAAGAAGAATTTTAAATAATAATGGCCATATAATATTAGTAGTAGCATATTTATTAGTAGTAGTATATTTAGTTTCAACTGTTATATTGGTCTTAATTCATGTGGTTTACCTTTTGTTTCCCATTCTTCCCACAGGAGGAAATATCTGACATTGTTTGAAAAATGGGGTGGAACTGCATTTAGACATGTAATTAAATGGCTGCTGACAACAGTAAAGAATTGAGGGCAGCAATAAAGCTAAAAGCTCAGTGAATGCAAACTATTCCTACTTCATTTTCCTGAGGGCAGCAATTAAGGTCAGTTTGTCTTCTGATACTGTAGTCTAAAAGTGCTGTCAGGTACGATCGTGTCCCCGAGTGCCACATCTAGACACCTCTTGAACACTTCCAGAGAAGGTGACTCTGCCACCTCCCTGAACAACTTATTCCAATGCCTAACCACTCTTTCAGTGATTTTTTTTTTTTTTTTTCTCTAATATCCAATGTGAACCTCCCCTGGTACAATTTAAAGCCAAGGGTAAAAGACTTCAAGAGAATGCCTCACTAGTATATGAGTTGGCATTTCATCTCTCAAAAAAGCCCCCAAAACTTGAGTTGTCAATGCGGTTGAGATCTTCTCTTTACTATAACTTAATTCTTTGGAGTTTTGCCTCATCTTTCTGGATTCCTATCTTGCCAAGTAAGACAGATGCTGCTTAACACCCTAATCCCATGAGAAGGCCAAGATAACCAGCTAGAATATTTATTAAGAGCAAAGAATGAAGTTTTCTGCTGATGTAGCATGTATGATGCTGAAAGCTGGGCTCCAAAATGCATTTTCTTGCAGTATTGTTGCAGGATTGTTATGTAAAATTGAGGAGAGGCAATATCAAATAATCTAATTCAACAATTATTTATTGCTGTGGGATATTCTTGACAGCAGATTGGGAATATATGGGAAAAATAAAGGGAGCAGATGCACATACACATACACACACACATACACACACCCTGAGTTATTTTTTGTGATACATTTTATTGGAATTCACATCAGGGCCATCACAATGGTAATCCATAACACACAATGTGCTGCTGGTGAAGCCCATGCCCAGAGGCTGCATTGATAGCCTTTGTTGTTCACTCACCCTGCTAATGTGAAAATGAGAACTGTGGGGTGAATCCTAATAGCTTCTGTCAGGCCTCTTAGGATGAGTGTTTATATGACTGCATTGGCTTCTCATTTATCCTCGCTATCACTACCTATTCATTTCTCTCTTGGCTTTGAAGGTGAAATCCCTTATTCTCTTTCATCAGGCTTGACAGTAGCACCAAAGCTTTCTCTCCTGTGTTACAAAATTCTTCTTTCTAGAGCATGGAGACTTTTCATCAGGAAAAAAACATAAACCAAAACAAAACTGACTTTTTGTATAGGAATGCCATTAACACAGTGTTTTTCAAACTGATAAGGTATTTAATCCTTTGGGTTTTTTCTGCTGGTTTGACATGGACAAAAATGTTCTCAATGTTTAGTATATATGGAAAATTTACAAACTAAAATAAATTACTTCTAATTTATAGATTCTTATTTACTCAAAAAAATTTACTAAAAAAAATTGACACCTGTTATTTTTTTTTAAGTGTTTGGACTTCACACGTTTTTAAGCAGTGCCCTATTTCTGGGAACACCTATGGCATGCTTAGCAGCCTATAGGATACAGATGATCAGATTTAATGAAAACTGGAGTTCCATTTTGCCCCTTGTCTCACTGAATCAATGCATTCTGTGAAGAATTGCTTACATTTCTCAGACACACAGTTTTCTGCTTGCTGTCCTTGCAAAACTGGCTGTTTGAGTCATGGAACATACAATATATACCCTTCCCAAACTTTGCTACATGCTATTCAGCTTAGCTGAAAATTTCTTGTTGAGTTTCTATGTTGCTCATCACAGCACACAGCTGGGAAAAAATTACTTGAACTACCAGTAATGCCTTATAACCTCTGATAATGATAGAAAGCAGATGAAAATGTGATTTAGTTACTGGGCTAAGTTTATTTTTAATTATTTTTTCTCACTAGAGAGGTCTCTAATACAGTCAGTAAATGAGATTTTTTACAAAGGAAAATATCAATGAAAAAATAAACAAAGTTTTAATTTTAAGGGTTCTACAAAGTGAGTAACATGAACATATTTTTGATATACATATCAAAGTATGTACAATTTTACAATAAAATATAATAATTCAATGAAATACCATGTCAATTAAATTCCTAAGAGGTTTTTTAACACAATCAATAAGGATATGGAAAGCATCCAAATAATTCTTCTTATGATGATTCCACTGATAAACTTAAGGCTTTTTGGTTCAGGATATAAGCATAGCCAAAGGCTTCATAATTGTATTAACAAATTACTGTCCAAGTTGCAATAACTGCAAATTGTCCAAATGGCTACATTTACCACCACCAATGGTGGCACACATTCTTACAGCAATCAAGTTTTTCAGTCCATTGATCTATTCCTACAGAAAAGGAAAGAATACCCACACACACTGTGGACCAATAAGATTACAAAGACAGCTCTCCTGCATTCCTTAAGATTCATAGTTCTTCAAAAGGACAAGACTGAAGTTATGAATTGAGATAAAAATTTCTCTTCTCTAAGACTTCAAATTTGACTTCTGTGGCACTTAAAATAGTCTGTCCTTTATATATTTCTATCTTGCTGCAGTTGATGGATGTTCATCAAACTTTTGTGCATAAAAATGCAGCAATGCTTAGAAGCAGGGACAAAAAGTTTATACCTTGGCTTTAACCATGCAAATAAGCAGAATATATGATAAAAATCATAACTTTTAATTTTGAAAACAGCAGAAACCCTGATCATAAGAATAACCGCAAGAAAATATATTCTTTAACCTTTGTATAAAACTATACTGGAATAGGGATGCCCTTCAGTTAATAATATTGTAATAGTAGGTGCTGTCATGGACAGAATGGGACATTGAGACAAATTTATTAGAGAAACACTCTGGCTGAATCACAAGGTGCAGAAAAGCCTCCCTTGCTTTCTAAACTGCTTCTCAGAGAGGAGTCTAGGTGTGGCTGGATCCAATCTGAACCCCAGACTTAGTCAGTGGTTTATGTTTAAAAGATTATACTGGTGCAATTGAACCTTTAAACAACTCTTCCCAGAGAATTAGGAATTGAAAATCAAATATAATTATATAAATATAATTACTTATTTTTTAAAATTATTATAACAGTGATAATGTTTAGACAGAAGACCTTTATGAGAATTATTTACTAAAACGTTTGGATAGCTGTAACTGCTAGTATAATGCAATATTTTTGAAGTAATATTGCAGCAAATATATTAAAGAAATTATTTTTAAATAATTATATTAAAGCTATCAAAACGATTAATAAGTAGGGATTGATATTAGTCACCTACGTGAACAAGTGTGGGTATAACACTTTTGCTTGGCCTCGAGAAGTAACCTTGAGGGCTGTCCTCACTCAAGGCAATTATTTTCACACACATTCGACAGGTATGCTAGAAGTCCTCACCATGAAACAGTGGTGTTTTATAGTATAGTGATCAAATGTCAGTCATCTACATTTCAGGATTTTTTGTTGTCAGGTTTATCCAGCATATAAAATATGCTTTGCTGCTGAAAAAGGTGTTATCAACTATGGCTTCTTCTGCTCAACATTTCCAACTCTCACTTCATATCAGGGAGTGCACATCCCTTGGACTGAGGTTCCAGCCTCAGTCAGGGAGATCTGTCTTGCATGTCCTGTAGGTGGTCTAATAGTTTGGTCAAGCCAGTCTTCAACAGCCACCCTCCAACGCTAAAACATTTTTTGGGGATCATGTTTGCTCTGTCTTATCACTGGTTAGCAGACCCTCCTTGCTTAACCCATCATTGATAACTTGTAAACAAAATACAGTTTGGGATGTTTAGACAGAGTGTACTGCTACAGATGCAACAGGATATGAGTCCATTTATACAGACAGAAATCACAGAAAGAATAGAATCATAGAATTACAGAATGGTTCGAGTTGGAAGGGACCTTAAAGATCATCTAGTTCTAATCTGTCTGTCATGGGGGGAAATGAATAATTTAATTCAGTTTTCTGTATGAGTAACTGCCATATGAATACAACTAAAATGGTATCCCTAAAATAGTATTTAGTCACAAAATTATTAGAAAAGTTAGAGGTAGGAAAGACCTATTACAGTATTTAAGATTTTATTGCTACAGCAGGATTTTTTTTTTTTTCTACTGGAATTGTATTTTGAATAGAGTGAAAGATAAAAGTCTTCCTTATCTCTCACATATCAGCAAGCACTATCTGAAAATAGCATTTGTTTTTCAGATTAAATCTTTCTTTCCTTCACTTTATCCTCTAATAGTTCTTTATACTTGTGTATGCTAATCATTTATTCTCTGTTCTGGGTGTCAGATTATAACTATGTTTCTCTTTTGCCTTTGCTTAAAACCTTAAGACACATTTAGGCTGAGTTTCTTAGAGGAGCTTTTGAAAGATAGAAGTACATATCCACTGATCTTCAGGAGATTAATGGGATTTGGGCAAAGAGCATCCAGTCTTCACTCTCTACTTTTGAGGCAAAGTACTTCTTTCAGCACATTTAATCCACATTAAAATTTCTCGCTAGACTAATTATCTTTCAGCATAGTGCAATATGCAATTACAGTGACATTCCATGTTCATATGAATCACAATTTTCTTCCTATCTGTTATCTCCCTATGACTATGTGCTTTTGCATATACTTATCATCATTGGAAAGGATGATTTCAACTGTATATGTGCATTTTAATATTGTGTCACTATATCCATTAGGAGATATTTATAATTACTCCCACATAGAAGTAATTGCATTGATGCATTTTAAAATATTTTCTCAGAAGAAAAATCACATTTCTTTTACCAGATGAACATTAATATGAACATACTCATTTGTTTTACTCTCCAGAGTAAATTTCTCAAACAACATTGATCTTTTCCCTTTATTGCAGTGTAGTATTGGTTGCAAACTACTGACTGCCTTTGCTTCTACATATTCACATACTTTAAAAAACTTCAGATTTAATTTCAGTCCTTCTGCCATTATCTTTGGAAGGCAGATCAGGCTTCACAGGAAGTTACAGAGCCATAGCCAGTGTTGGGTGGGGTAACAAGAGTTTTTTGTTAGCATCAAGAGGGGGTCTAGAGAAAAATTTGGACCAATACTTGTTGAAGATGGGCATTTAACAAATATGCATGGAGAAAAAGTAGAGGCCTTCAATGAAGGTTTGGTTTGGTTTTATTCCCCCAGTCTTTAGTAGAAATTGGGCCACCTGGTCCTGGATTCAGTTCATGGGAATGGTTAAAACCTGTGTCAGAGGAGGTTTAGACTTGGTACCAGGAACCATTTTCCTACCTGGAGAGTGGATAAACTTCCTAGAAAAACTTGTCAATGTTTAAGAAATACTTGGACAAGGTCCTTCACAGCATGTTTAAACTGCTGGTCAGCCCTGAATTGGTCAGGCCACTGGACTGGATGATTATTATAGCTCCTTTTCAACTGAAATATTCTAGTCTATTCCACAAATAAACTGTTTATTACTTAGTTCCATTATGTGATTCTCCCACATTTACACAGGACTTTATGCATCATATTTCATAAGAAAAAAATCACTGCAAAATTCCCATATTCTCAATATGGTTATTAAGGTTCTATTCCTTATGCCACTGTTATTAATTCTAGAGACCATTCATCATTCATAAATAGTATATAAAACAGATGTATTATTTAAAATATGTACTCCAAAACTATTTCCTAATAATTCCCATAATATTTTGTCAGTTCTTAATGTCTGCTCTATACCAGCTACTTAAACAATTCTTTGAACTACTTGGCTGGGATGAAATCTCCTCATTACTCAAAAAAGCATATTCTACAATTTGAGAGTGGTTGATCTCATTATTTTGAAGCTTAATATCCTTGAAGATATAAGTCTCAGCATACACCATGAGCAATTCATTGAGTTGCAAAGTTATATCCTAGAAAATGATCTATCCTCTCCTATCCCTGGAAGCTAGCTGATCCCATATTACAAATTATGTGTGCAGTCCCTTTTCCTGGCTGGTTCATTTTGTTTTATCACTAGTCTCTCTAGCTTTCTGATATCCTCTGTCATCTGCAAACATTTTTAAAGCTTTTTGCAGCATTTTACTTGATGAGAGAAATGGATGATAGTACACAGGTGCTTGAGGAAAAAAATCTGGAAAAGTATCTACACGATTTAATGGATTAGGCAAGGATTTAATATGTAGGCAGAGCAGGAGCAGATGATCTATTAGCTCTGCTGTCAAGTCATAACATTTTTTAGGATTTTATCTGTCAACAAAAGTCCAGCTGTATCTGTCTGCTCAGTTAATGGAAAAGGTCAGTCAGTAAGAATCTAAAGCTTCTATGACTTTGCAGATTTTTATGAAGACAAGAAAACAAAAGTAGGTTGTTTTGGGGTTTTTTTCACCTGGCAATCATCAGTTAGCAATGACAACATCATATTTCATGAATTTCAAATCTTAACCTCCCTTTAACATTATTCTTCAAGATAAGCTAAGAAATATTACAACTTTCCACACAGAAGCAAACAAAAGAAACTTCCATAACTCTACAGGTTATGAGCAGATATCTTTTGTTCTGAACCCTAACACCAAAATTATTTTGCATCCTCTGCCTTGTGGTACTTATATTCACAGCATAAGGAAGAAGTAGAATTGAGAAGTATGGCTTACCATTGTTAATCTCTCTTTCTTATAATAGAAATATCTTCCCAAATAATTTAATGAGATGTTGTTAAGTTCCTGGAATAAGGTCAGTGGTATAAACATGAATAATAAAGGGAATATTTCTAAAGAAGTCGTTCCATCTCTATAGTGGGCAATTCTGTTTTTTTCACAAAAGTTCTAAAGACTGTGTGAATTACCAACCTAAACTTGCTTTCAAACAAAAATATGCACTTCATGCTTGGGGAAAAAAGTCTGTGTCTACTGTTGTTATGTATTAGAAGCCTTGTGAAGGACCTTAGAGTTAAGGAGGTAGAGAAGTACAGCAAGCCACGATAGCCATACTAGATTTTGTGTTTAGGGCTTGAGAAACCCATATGTTATCATGAGTCACCACAGTATAACCCTATATATCAGAGCATAAGAGATTGTGCTGAAATACTGGAATATCCTATATGCTCACTGTTATTAAATATAGGTCATAGATATGTGCAGCTCAGATTGCTGTAGTGGACATTAAGAGATAACATTCCTAGCTGTCAAAACAAGCTGTATAGTTTTGTTTGTTACTCTAGAGAAACCATTGCATAGGGAAAGTGACAATTCCCATGGGTGGGCTCTGCACTGCTTGCTGTGGCTGTCTACCTGAGGTCCATCTAGTGTTACATGAAACCATCTTAAGGGATGGAAGATATACTCATTATTTTTATTTCTTTCTTTTCTATGTCTTGTTCTTAAAATAATTTTATTACATTTTCTGTCTTGCTTTTTCTTTCGGGATCTGAAAACAATCCTGTGCTTCTGTCTTCCTGGTACAAGTCAGGCTGGAAGATGTCAGGTAGAAAATTACTGGATAAATGATGCAACAGTTGACATTCATGAAATCATTCACTATTCTTGCTGTGTACACACCAGCTGCATCTTTCTTTATGTTACTGTGGCCAGCAATATTTTATCATGAAGGAAAATATGGTTTTGATTTTCCAGAACTTGTGGAAGAACAATGGCAAAAAATAAGTTGAAACTGACAGTTTAGGTGCCTATGATATTATTATTTAACTTACTGAATAAAAAGCAGACAAATCTTGTCCATCTGGTCTAAAGTTCCTTGATAAATTGCAGTAACTCCAGTAGGATAATAGAATAGGGATTAGCATTCTGTTCATGATATAAGAGAAAAGTTCAATATTTCTGTATGGACAAAGCTGAAGTACTCTACATCATCAGACAAATTATGGTATCCTCTGCATAATGCTTGTACTATGGGACTCTACTATTTCAGAATGGACTGTAATCATCTAGTTAACATATTGTTAGTCGAGGTGCAGCTTTCCCAGCCCACTTTCCATTCATTTAAATAAATTACTAGTGGTATGGTCTCTCCTGAAACAAACTACTCCAATGCTAATTGTTGAAGAAAGTAATAAATTATGGCACTTTAAAGTGTTGCTAAGTAAACATTTCATTTTCCTTCTTCTCACTTTTCCCAATGAAAAGCTCACTGTAGAGAATAATTTTATGAGTTTGTCAAATAAATGTACATTTTGCCCTAAAGTCCGTAGGTCCTAGTTTTTTTGACCTTTATTAAATAGCTCATTCTCACTTCAGTAGTCAAAGGTGATGAAGAAGAGGCTAATGAGCTACACTGTCATTCTGCCAGATGCAAAAGTAAGAAAGAAATTAGATTAAAAGCTGCTGAAGCATTAAACACTCTGAAGCTTTTATTGTCATTCATTTAGCTCATAAGAAACAGTTTAATGCAGTTTGACATGACCTGCAAATTTGTTCTTTGCCAGCTCTGAACACATTATCATTAACACATTATAGAACACAGACTATTTGTGAAGTCAAGTGGCTTCCAAAAACACATTTCTTACACTGAAGTAGCAATTATCTTAATTTTGATTTACTGTTGTACATTGTTTACTTATGTTCTGTTTTTCCATGCTTTCAGACCAATGTATAATGTTAGACAATGTATAATGTGACACATGAGGGCATACTGTATCCTTCTTTTCAGCTGCAGATATCAGAAAGCACGGTAATTCTTTTGAAATTCTAAATTTGCAATCCATTTTTGGCTTTCCATTTTTTAGTTAGTTTTTGTTTGGGTTTTTTGTTCTGTTGGTTTGTTCCCCCCACAAATTTATATAAAACAGTCAAATTCGCAGAAATTTCTTAGATTACAACAATTTTGAAGTTCACAGATTCACAGACTCATAGAAAGTTTGAGTTGGAAGACATATTCAAAGGTCAGCTAGTCTAACTCTCCTGCAAAGAACACCTCATTTCAATTAGGTGGCACAGAGACACATTCCACTTGATCTTGAATGCTTCTGGGGATGGGGCATCCATCTCTCTGGGAAACCTGTGCCAGTGTTTCACCATCCTCTGTAAGAAAATACTTCTTATTCCAGTTCTTATATCTAGTCTGAACCATTTAAAAAACATTACCTCCACTAAAACATCTGTTCTCATCTTTCTTATAAATTCCCTTCAAATATTGAAAGGCTGCAACAAGTCACAGTGAAAACTTAAAATAACCAATGCCATATTTTCAGAATCCCTTGCTTTAAATCTGATAGCTGGATAGGCCTAAAACAACTAAAAACTTAAAATTACTTCAGGTGTCATTTTTAAGAGGAGGCATTATTATGTCTATGAAATTGAATGTCATCTCCACACTCTCCTTCCTTTGGAAATTAATATATTTTACAGGAGGTTGTTTTTGTTTTTTTCTTTAATCAACTGAAATATAATTTTGGGGTGGATGATTATTTTACTAATTTTATGTATTATTTCCAATTTAAATTATGCCATTAGCAGCAGAAGAAAATTTACAAAGTCTTGCTCAAATCCAGAAGTATATCAAAATCCAGTCCTTGCATATGGATAAGCTATAAAAATTGAATTCATAATAATATGATAAGGGAACAATGCTAAAAATTCAAATATGAATTGGAATTAAGTCAGAATGAATTCTGAATAACCCACAAAAGATCAACAAATCCAATTGAATTAAACCAATATCAGATTAAAAATTGGAGACAATTTCTTGGATTTTTCCAACTGAATATAAATCTTTATCAAATTACTTTCAAATTACTTGAACTATATAACATTTTAAATCAAAAGACAGCTTGATATGACAAAAATTCAAAGGAATTTTTATGGAGTGTTCCCTTATCTAGTTAAATTAAGAGAAAACCCACTAAAGTGCAGGGGGAAAGGCTTAATTTAATAGTGGAGTACTAGTACAAACTCTGCTTTGAGAATTTCATAGTGTGACAGTCTTTCTCTGTGAAAGGCTAGAATGAAAAAGCAGAATTAATATTTGATATTATTAGTCAGTATTAAATTCAAATTGCGCCAAAAGTAGATTAAGCTAAATTAAGTTTCGCTCCCAAAATAAGCATGGCATCAGTTAAATTCTAATTAAAAATTGCAGTCTTTATTTATGCTCAATTGAATATATGCAATCTTGGTGAAATCTGAGTGATCACTAGTTTTGAGTGTAATTTGTTTTTACAAAATGCTCTCATTTATTTTAACTAAGCTAGACTTATTTTTTCTTTAGCATGATTAGATGTTTATCTTTTCCACTGCATATTTAGCCTTCACTCATGTGGAAGTTTTAAGATAAAAAACAGACATAGACAAAGTAGTGATGTGTTTGCTATGGTTTCTATCAAACCCATTGAAAATAATTTAAAATAATAAGATTAATTATTTTTATTTTATGTTTATTTTATATATGATTTTATTATTTTAAATAGATTTATTCCATTTAAGTGCAATGAATGTTAAATTTTCTCAAATAGAAATTATTGTTTCATTTCTGAACAAGAAAAAACAAGGTCAGTGTGTTTTGGTGTTTTGTTAAAATCTTTTTCTCTATTTTTTTTTTCTTTACTTTCTTTTTTTCTCTCTAGTAAATAAAACAAAGTTACAGAAAAGTACTTGGATATTAGTATAAACTGAAGGTCATTAAATTCCTACAGTGTAAAAAGTTTTGTGCTTGTCATATAACATAGTAACTGATAATTATGCTTAATTAGTTCATGAGATAGTCCCTATTGAAGGAAGCACAATGGTTTTCCTCAGCTATGGAGATGGAAAGTGGGAAATTTTTTCTATTGATCATTCAGTATATTCAACAAGTTCTATAAGGTCACTTTTCATTAAAATGAAATTTATGACATTTTTTGAAACTACCTCAGAAACAATAAAAATTTTCACCAATGAGGATATCTTATTGTCAGAAACTATTTGCATGGGAGGCAACCTAAAGTAGACAATTCAAAGACAGAGAGCAATGCCAATCAAAAAATACTTTTGATTACACTGTATTAGAGAATAAGAAAAAAACTATGGACATTTTCCTTTCCTATTTCAAATAAACCTATGTTTTTCTCCTACATTTTTTAACTTTTTCAAGGAACATTGATGCTCAAAAGAGTGGGCAATGACACTACTTTTAGATATGTGATACAATATCCCTCCAAAATCTTAAGTTTTAGCCAGTGAATTCACTTGAAGAAGTAATATAATCATAGAATATTTTAGGTTGGAAGGGCCCTTAACCATCATTTTAGGTCCAACCCCTGTTTTGTGCTCAGGTACCCCTCCCACTAGACCAGGGTGCTCCAAGCCTCATCCCACCTGGCCTTGAACACTTCCAGGAATGGGCCACACACATCCCATGTCTCATTACCCTCACTGTAAAGAACTTCTTCCTGACATTTAATCTGTAGATATCTTTCAGTTTGAAGCCATTCCTCTTTGTCCTATTACTACATGCTCTTACAAAAAAATGTTTTTCTACCTTTCTTGTAGTCTCCCTTCAGATACTGGAAGGTCATTATTATGAACCTTAAACGAGAAAGGTTGTAATGATGATGATTAAAAATTATACCTATAAAGATGATTAAAATTTATACCTAAAATTTGCATATGGAGATTGCGCTATGCTGGAAACCAGTGTAAACATTCAAATGCAATCTATCATTAATTCAAATGTGCATGAAGTTCAAACTGGAATCTTAAACTTCATAATGTCAGAACTATCTGATATCTACTTCAAGTATTCAGTTTTTGTGCAGTCCAAAGTAAAGATCTTACAGAAATAGAAACAGAGAGAAAAAAAAATGCTGGTTCTCAAATGTTTTCCTCTAGGATATAAATTTCACTTTTCATAATATTTTGGACCTGACAAAAAATAAAAAAGAATTTACTTAAAAAACTTATTGAAGGTATATTATAATTTATTTTGATGACAGCTGTCCAAATTTATATTAAGAACTTCAATTTTTTCAGTGTGCTTTGCTGTTTATTTTCAGAAATGTTGAGCAATAAAAATATAATTCCTGAAGGTGTGGCCATATAATACTCAGAATGAGTGATGTTAGACATCTATGAAACTGGCAAGACAAGCAAATAACATGTGTTTAAAGACTCATATGCCATTTCAATAATTTATTTTTCTTTTATACTCAGCCCTGACACATCTTTCCCAGGTAAGGTGGACAATGAAAAGTCTGAAAACTTTGCAAAATTGAAAGTAATTGATTGTATAGCTCTCATTTAAAGAACACACAAATTTATGTAAAGATACATCAGACGGCTACTGGCAAATTCCCAGTGTCATTCTCATCAATGCTTCTGACTCTTTCCATTACCCAAGAAGGATAACCTAAATCCAAGCCTAATCTCTGGCTCGAAAATCTGCATTTCTTCTTGAGAGAGGATCAGATTTCATTCCTATCCTGTCACTCCCTATTGCAATCCCAATGTAACATATAATGGTAGTGCAGAACAGTTTGGAAGTTAACCACAAAAGAAATTATGTCACCTAAGTCACTTCTGAACATCTGAAAAAAAGAACTTATTGTCCCTACAATATCACACAATTAATTTGTCATCCTATGAACAACCATTAAATTATATATTATGACTAAACCTTAAAAGTCTCCAAGAAAGTTGTGGAAGGATGTTTAATTCCCTCATAAAATGTGGACTGAGCTACAAAATGAAGTGAAAGTATAGGGGAAATAAAATGTTAATAGTGGGAATTTCAAAATGAACAGTGTGATTTATCTCAGCTAAAACAGCAGAGATTTTGAGGAGATAAGTCTGTGACTGCTGACCTACCTGCAGTCCCCCATTAGCCATTTTACTGTAGTGAGTCAACTCTCCAGGTATTCCTCTAAGACACAGCAACCCTGCAAATTTTCATTACAGCACCCTATCTGCAAACAGGCACAACACAAAAGACTCATCAGTTTAAATATCATAATGTTTCAGTCTAGAGACAACTGAACAGTAAGAGTTTCACTATGAAAAAGATCATGATTAAGTTAGTTTTGGTGACTGCATTTCAAACATAGATACTTTTTTGTCTCCTGTAATCATTGATATTGAAAGCATCAGTGTTACCTCAGAATTATAGTCAATAACATTTCTATGTTCCTCAGTGTTCAATGTAAATGCTGCTCTTACAATCAGAAACAATTATTAACCTGAGATATTTTTCTGCAACAAGTAATGTACACGACAGATTGATGTCTGACAAATTTTCATCACACAGCCTCTGATTTTTATTAGTGTTACTGTTCTGTTGCTTAGATGTTATCCATTTTGATAGGTTTATACATCTCAAAGAAAATATGCCCTCATTTTCTTTATTGAAAGAAGTGGAAGTCAGATAAAAGACATTACAGCTATCGAATCTCAGGAGTTTGGCAGAAATTGCACAGCATCTTCTGAATACTAAGATGCCAGTACAAATAACACTTCAAGGTAATTCTGTTTGGAGGTCTAGGAGTGTCAGGTACTGAATATTGTAATTACTCTAGCTAATGTGGATGATTAAATGAAAGTTTCTCTGGAGTAGTCTCCAAAAAATCTGTTATGGCTTTGGTAGAGTGAAGAAGATTATGGAGGGATATCATACATATATGTTTTATAATACATTACGTACATTCAGGTTTGACTTGATACTTTTCCCAATGGATACTAGGACACTTGTGGGAAGTTTTTGTCAAGTTTTCAGTATATATCACTCACTCAGCATTTATGGTCACAATAACAATGGATATGCAGTTTAGAAATCTGCAGATTTGTGACATAAAATAACGTTCACTTCTACTTGCATAATTGTAGAAGCTCAGAAAATAAGGGGTTAATGTGTGTGTCTCAAACATGCATAGCTGTGGAGTCAAGCAAGGACTGCTGCATAAGAACATGCTATGAAAACAGGCAGGAAAGAACAGGATATGGCTGGAGAAGGGGGCCAAATGGAGATGGGGCAGCACAGGCAAGTGCTCTGTCCTGGCTCCTGGAGATAAGCACAAGTACATTGCAAGATCAGGAAAGAGTCAAGTAGTGGGCAAGGCCAGTAAAGGAGGACACAAGAGCACCAAAGACCTCTGAAACCCTTCAGTCAACTTCCAGAAAGGTCTAGAAGAATGGATGGTGCATTCTAACTCTTGCATAGCAAGTGAGAACCTTCACCTGGGTCAGGGAAATCTTATCCATAAAAAGGCATCCTCACAAAGCCTGGATGGTGACCCCCAGGACCCCTGGACCCTGTTGGCCACAGGACTGATGATCTCCTTTCCTTTTTCTCTCTCTCTTCCTCCTTTTAATATCTGGTCTCTTATCTTTTTTCGTTGTATTTCTCTTACTACTAGATGATAAGAGACTAATTTGTACCAATTTCAATGACAAGTGTATAATTTACTAATAAAATTTGCGAGGTTTTTTTGGCCTTTGACATCTGTTGTTCCTCTTCTACCATGGGACTTTATGAATCTTGGATACTTCATTCCTTTTAGAAGTGGGACATGGCAATAATATTTGAAAAAAATGACATTAGCCTGAGGAATATTTCTCTCACTACAGGCAGAAGACTGTAGAATTTTTTTTTATGAACTTTCCATAAATTTTGATTTTATTAACTCTTTTCCCCCCAAAACCCTATCCCTATCAATAGAAATCTTCAATGAAGAAATTGAACTTCTTTAATGCATTAAAGACTACACTTGAAATTTATGCAACTTCTGAAGAAGCAATTTCATCTTCAGAAAACATTGGAACATTTCTAGGATTTGAAGATCATAAAGCTCCAACTGTAAAATAGTAAGTAATGTAATGGATTTTTTATTCTTCCTGGCTCAGGAAGCTCAGGGCAGGTGCTATTTATTTTGAATTTGAGTCAGATGCCGTATTATGGGTACCTAACTGGTGTATTGCAATCCCAGGCAGCAGAGTCTGTCCTAGGTAAAGCTGTAGTTCTCATTGCAGGCAGTAATGATGCCTTACACTCAGTAAGGAAAATTAGATACCTCCAGGGAGCAATTCAGAAAACTTACGCAAGTTATCAATCTTTCTCTATTGGCAGCATAGAAAAATGCATTATTCTACAAAGATTCAGTAATTCTGCACTCAGAATGAAACCTCCCCAAAAGCAAAGCATTGTGTTGGACAAAAAGTATCTGTAGTCTTTGAGTTTTATTCTGCAATATAAAAAACTCAAAAGATAAAATAAGATGAAGATAGGATTTACTCTCCAGAACATATTTTCCCCAGGTGTAGTTTTTCATGCTCTCAAACAGTCTTAAGGAAATAAAGATTTAATTAATGATCCATCCCTGATTAATCTCTCAATTAAAACTGTTCCATATTGTACTTATGTAGAATGCCTCTCTGAACCTTAGGTGACACAAAGTGATTTGAAAACATGGTAGATGAGCCATTTCTTTACAGATGCACTCCACAAAGACATCACAGGGACTTGTACTTCTAAGATAAGCCTATAGCATAAACAGTATATGTCATTAAATCAGGTGTAATAAACAAGTTTTCATATTTAAATGTTAGAGTCCTAGTGAAGGATATTGTTAGAAGTGATAAGTAACTCTTCTGCACACACAAATTGAGTAGAAAAGAAACAGTGTCAGTGGGATAAATTAACTACTAACCTCTTCTGGCAGCTCTCAAGCTTATCAAATGAGATAATCAGACCATCAAAGGCCCATCTCCACAAGTACAGAGGAGCACACAGGCAGGACGAAAGGCAAAGGAACCCAAACTATAGACTGCTGAGATGGAACATCTGGTCCAGACTCCTCAAAGGACTTTCCCAGGAACAGCAGATCCATTGTCCAGGTGTAAAACCCACCAAGATATGGGAGCAACCCTCTGCAACACCTTTTTGGACTAGGAGATGGTTATTTCCCATAGGTGTTAAACACAATATAGGTGGCAGGAGAACAGAATTTTGGAATTACACAAGTTGTTATGGGATGCATGTGGGAGGAACCAAAGGTGACATAAGAGAAGGATCTACATGGTTTGTGGAAGGAACTATGGTGGGCAAATTAGGAGATAAGAAAATAACAAGGTCCAGTCACATGTAAGTAGGATCTTTTCTGTACCACCTAGAGACATCCTGCACCTGGTCACTGCAGTCTGTCCTGTCTTCTCATTAGGTTCTGCTTTCAGTTATTTTTCCATTAATAGGCTTTTAAGCCCATGTGTATGTTTTTGAGGGATCTGAGTGCCAGCAAACTAAGTCAAAACATGGGTCCAGATGACCTGTGTGTCCATGGTGGCAGCAAATGGAGAGACTTGAGTGAGTGAAGCCTAATGACAGGCACCAGGGTGGTTCCAGGGGTCAAAGCCATGAGTGCCTGTGATGCAATACCACGGTGAATGCAGGAGTACAAGTGTGAGGGCACTGGTGAAGAACAAGCCAGGTGAGCTGGTGAATAGGTGAGGTGGCCTGGAGTTCAAGAATTCTCTAAGAGTGAAATCACAGAGTTAGAGGTTGCTGTTGGGGATCAGAGGACTCGCAGCCAGTGATGGCCATGGGTGCATGTGGTTTTGTGTTTGCAGATGTGGCAGGGTGTTGTGATTTGGTGCTCATGACCTCAGACCCAGACTAGTTACATTGCCATATATGTAAAACATTACCAACCAATCAGAAACAAGACATTGCTTAATATGGAACAACAACATTAACATAATAAATCCCATGAGCCTGTTCTTCTCACTGTAACCTAGCTAGATGTTTTCCCTTCTGGCATCCTGCTTCACATAGCCTTAAGCTGATGCCTCCTGTATGATCAGTTGAGCCCAGCCCCCTGTCCATCCCAGCCAGCCCAACTCCCACAGCAGGGTAAGACAGACCTTATCAGCAGCGAGTGGAGTTTGTATGTCCCCTACATGCCATCCACAGGGGACACTGGATTGCAGGTCATGCTGCTGGGCATGCCAGAAACCCAAGTCTAGCTGCTGGAGGGATCTACACTGTACATACAAACAAACATGCACAAACATATATAAGTACTATTTTTTCATACATATATTCCAGCTGAGCAGGGTGGAGGTGCATTAATGACTCAATACTGGCCCCTCCTCCTGCTCAGCCAGAGAGGCTGGTACTGCCTGTGTTGATGAGTGCTCTGTGGGTGCACCTGTGCTCGCTGTGTGGCCAGCTGTGTACAAAAGTGTGTATGCTGCATACAGAGTAAGCTATTGCTAACACACACTCAGCCATGCTGCTGGAGAGACCAGCTCTTCAATCAGACTAGGAGGAAATAAAGACTGTCAGGAAATAAAGACTGGCCCAGCACACGTAGGAGGACAAATCTCCTACATTCCCAAATGTTTCCATATCAGATACTCTCATCAGATGTTAATCAACCTCAGAACTGCTGCTTCATAGTTCACTTCTGCACTGGTACCAGATTGCAAGATCCAAATTAGAGAATCTCTACCCACAAATCACCATGACAATTTCTATAAGCAATCTAAACTGGACTCTTAGCTGTTAGGCAACACAGACTAAGCAGTTTGGGGGTTCACGTTGTTTCTCTGAACTTCATGAACTTTAGGGGGGTATGTAGAAGCTCTCTTTCTGCTCCCTAAGTATAGCTTCAGAAACCCCTATGAAACTACAAACACAATTTAGACTCAGAATTTTGTTACCATTGCTCCACATGCCCTTTCCCTTCCCTTCTTTTGCAGATCATGTGTGTATGACTGTACATAATATGTACAAATATGGGGGAAAGAAATGAAGAATTTGCCATGCTGAGAAGGAATCAAAAATATTAAACTCACTGCAGAACATCATTAGAGTGTTTGTGCCAGCTCCACAGTAATGCTATAATATGGCTGATGAGAGTGGAACTCAGAAAAAAAAATAGATACAAAAGTAGTCAGAGATTCCATTTAGCTAAATAGATGTGCTAAAGAATTCTCTTTTATATGCAGAAGTAGGAACACTGAAATCCTTCATGTGAGGCAGAAAGAAGGGACGCAAGTCAAAGCAGCTGAATTTGGGGTACTACCCAGTCACTAGGAGATTCCTGTTCAGACAGTGGCCTGTGGACAGGATGAGGGAAGTCCCAGGAAGCTGAAATTGGATCCTAGGCTGTAGGCAGGGTAGATGCAGCCCCAAAGCCCAGCTGGACAGGGATAGTCAGGACTGGTGATGCCCTCAGAACCCTGGCACTGGAGGAATATCATGACTGCTATGATAAGTAACAGATTATTAGCTAATTCATAAGTCATATAATTTATACGGATACAGAAATGAATGAAAATGATTATTTCATCTAGATAAATCTGCATTTCCTACCCATTAATTCAGTTATAATAAATAATGCAGCAGGAAAGATTCTAATTATAGAATGCCTTTAATTTGGGTAGATTTCATACATTTTTTCCATCTTATTAACCCCAGCACTCTTTTCTTGATGTGGGAGGATAATTTACACTCATTCTTTTGTTTAATTGTACCACTTACACAACAGGTGCTCTCTGTAGTAGCTCATACTGTGTGCAGATCAATGCTGTGCCACTGTTGAACATTTCTATATTTAAATTCTTTATAATACATACTCCCTTGTTACATTAAAATGTAGCAAGTAAGTCTGCCTGCAAATTTGATAGGATTTGGTCATGCAGTGTTCCCCTTTTTCCAGCTCATGAATAATCTTTAATTAGATATCATTTCAGGATGCACAAAATTTTAGGATTATGCCTGAGATAATGAACATGAAAATACTTTATGTGTCCAGTCCAGAAGGACAATACTTCCTCAAACCCTTGTGGCTTGTTTTCTCTGGGATGAAGTCAAGATAAGTCATCTGGAAATAAATTTTATTTTAGAGCACCAGAACTCTAAAATGTTGCACAGATGTTGCAAATGCAGCATCCCTTGCTCAGAGTTACTGCAGCCTTTGACCCTAATCTTCCTGTCATCCATCCCTTTAGTGCACCCCCTTGAAAATAGTCATATTGTTACTCTGTGACACTAATTTGTGATGTGAAGTTATTGCTTGACTTTGACAGTGTTTGTCTACTTTTTTTAACAGTGCTTACAGTAGTATGGGAGAATGTAATAGCTAAGCTGTGGTCCTAACCTAAACTGAATTACTGTGCGTCAAGGAATCAGTGATCCCCGGAATGGCTGACCTGAATATGTGAAGGTCTGTGCTGTGTTGTACACACTTGTGGTCTGCCAGATGAACTTCACTGATTAATTATAACATGAAGTCCATATGCATCTTCCTCTAGGCCCCTGGCTTTTGTGCCACCTCATGTATCTTCTTATCTTCAGGGTAAGCAGCATGTGTACAAAGAATGTTCTTTTGCTTGACGATAGAAATTATGAATAAGGTTGTTTTTTTCTAATGAGGAAATACTATAAAACCTCTAAAGATAACAGTTCTGGCAAAGAGCACAGAAAGGATCTGTGCAGAATGCCATGCTCTGACTACTGGGGTACTGTTCAATCCTATAAAACTTGCGGTTTTCACCATTTGAAGGAATGTAAGGTTATCTGTGTTGTCCCCTTTTTCCTTCTCCTTTTGTGTACAGTAAATGACAATCACTGTCTGACAGATCCTGATTGCCTTTCTTACTGGAATGCATCACAAGCGCTTGCATCAATGTATTACATTAAACATTTGCTGAATGTCTAAATCCAGTACCAGTGCCAGAGGTTGGTTCCTTATCAGCCCGCTTCTCCAATCTGTCAAAGTCACACTGAATGGTAACACGACCCTCTGGCATGTCAGCCACTCCTCACAGTATGTGACATTCTGTCCCATCATCCAGAACATTAATTTTGGTGTTAGACAGGACTGGACCCAGTATTGACTCCTGGAGCACACTGCTGGTTATTACCTCCAACTAAGTGTACCAATTGATCACAAACCTCTGGGCCTAGCCATGTAGCCAATTTTCAACCCACCTTAGCATCTTTACATCATCAACTCCTCTATAGGAATCATGTCAAAAGCCTTACTGGTTTCCAGGTAGACAATATCCTCTGTTCTCCCCTCATCTACCAAGCCAGTCATTTTTTTGTAGAAAGCAAATAACCTTGTCAAGCATGACTCCCCTTTGGTGAATTCATGCTTTTTATTCCTCATCACTTTTGCATCTTTAATGTTCCTGTTATTTATTTATTCTTCCTTAGTGCTTATTTACATGTGTCTATTAGTTGTTTATTAGGCCAAAGTACACCAATTTTAAATTTTCACATGATAGCATTGATTTTATTCTTAGTTATTTTGATCACAGAGGGCTCATGATAGTGCTGTTGGAAACACTGGGCCAGTACCTCCTAGATTATACCACAGTCCTGCAGTAGACACAAGGAAATGAGCAGTAAGAAATAGCATCTCATCAAACATTCTGTCATGGGGTAGCTTTACCTTTAAGACAGCTTGGAAAGAGGGGAAGTTGAAGCTGTTAGTGGCTGATGGGAGTTTTTCCTCCTGACCAATTATCAGTCATTTCCAAGAATTGACAGCAGATCTGACCATTAAAAAGTGAATTCAACTTGTAAACACCCCCTTAAGAAGTACAGACAGAGGTCTCTTGCCCTTTTTGGTTTCCGGCTTTTGACAAGGTAAGAAGCTCTGTCCTGGCCTCCTTCCCACCCCTCCAGGCCGACAAGGCCACAGGGAAGGGTGGGGAAGAGAAGCAGAATCGGTCAGCCGAGCTTGGTTTTCAGTTTCTGCTGCTGGACTGAAACCTGACACCATAAACTCTTGCAGCTTTCTAAAGCTTTTAATTATTTTAGTACTTGGATAAATGAACAGATTACTCCTTTTTCTCAGAAAAGACAGAGAACAAGAGAGACAATCAACATGCAAAAAACATCATAGAACCACTAAAAACAGTGAGAGAAAGAGTTAAGTTTAAATAAGAAAGAGAGCATAAGGAGATGTGTACAGCTGAAATATCTTTCTGTTAAAGCTATGGAGATGGATAATAGTAGTTTAAAAGACTCCTTTAATTCATGACTAGAGTATGGGAGGAATAGAGTGTTCAAAGTGTGGACTTTTAAAAAAAAAAGAGAGTAATTGTGATACTGTGAGTTGCTGGAGATGGGTAGAGTGAAGATTTTTTGAAGCCTTGAAGGGCAAAGCAAAAGCTGTTTTCCAGGAAGGCTCACAGAGACAGATGAAGAAGACTTCTGCCTTTGAATAACTCATCCTTAAAATAGTATCCCTAGACTCATTTGACCCATGCACACCTTGGAGTGATGTGGAATGGGAGGAGTGAACTCTCAAAACTCCATAGATCGGCAGAAAGAGACTTCTGTTTCTCTACAAAGACTGAAAGAAAGACTCTAGCAAAAATTGAGACTGTTTTTGACCACCAAAGTTCTAAAGTTTTTTTTGTCTCTATGTTATGTGTACAAAAGAATGGTTAAGTGGTGAGAGATAAAAGGGTTTTCTGGAAGTTTATTCTAGTGTTCTTATTCTTGTAGTTTGTTAATAAACTGTTTCTATTCCTTTTAAGTTTTAAGCCTGTTTTGCTCTTGTTCAAATCAATATCTCACAGAAAAAAAAAATAGTAATTTTTTAGTTACTGGTTTAAAACCACGACACATTCCAACTCTGAACAAGGCTTAAAGCCTTTCTCCAAACATTCCTGCACATGGTCACACAAAGGTTATCCTCACATTATCTTCAACTTAGTGTGTTTGCAACCAAAACTGAGCAGCACCTTTTTCTTCTTCGTTCTTTTTAATCTAGGAAAATAACCCTGGGTTTTGACTAGGCCTATTAATAACCTTAAGAAATGAGTAAAACATAAAAGATTTTACTCAAAATATACAAATAGTAGTATTTGCTTTGTCAACAATTTTTAGGTGAAACTAATATTACATTGGGTTAGATTATTTAAAGTATTATGAAAGGGAAAATCATAATTCTGGTGTGTCTTGTGGGAAAAATACTCTGTCATCTTTAATGCAACAGTAATTTATTAATGTTCAAAGAAATTGTCACCAAGAGGTTTTAACAAAGTCAGTATGATAATGAAAAATTAAAATAAAAGTCATTTGGAAGGAGATCTGGTAAAGCTATTTTCTCTCCTTGAGCAGCCCATTGATTTAAAAATCAGAATGTCATAAGAACAGTCTACGATTTTAATAGCCACAGCCACATGGTCAAGTTATTTATTAGTGGGTGCAACAGCTGACAGCATACAGCAACTCTAATAGGGAAAGTTACTTTGCAGGAAGAATAAAAAAGGGGAATAGAGAGAAGAAAAGGAGGAAAACTGGGAAAAAGAAAGGGCAAGGGAGGATGAAGACTCACCAGTGGCTGTCCTGGAAGAGCAGTGGCAGGGGCCCAGATGAGCATCCTATGAAGGAAGTTCTCTTCATTGAAAGAACTGATGAGAAGGAACATGACAATGGTAATGATGATTTATTTGCCTTGCCTTTAGCCCCTAGAACTATATAATTTTGCCAGACCCTCCTTCACTTATTTGCTATAATTTGTTCCTGCTTGTGATGATGTTAGCACAGCCTGACATATACCAATTCTGTGTGATCATTGAATACTGATTATCTGTTAAAGCTTCTGTGCACAAGTATTATTGGATAATGACAGTCAAGTATATAAGACAGCATTGTTTATTTTACTGTATGCTGTTTGATTTTCTCTATATTGGAGAAAACTGGATAAAAAAACCCCTTTAATTAACCCCAAAATCTTCCAAACAGGAAAGAGTAAGCATGTAAGAGGACTCATTGCTGTATCAGTCATAGCCACTTCCCATGATAACCCACCATACCAGGGTGCAGGTACAAGCCCATGAGATCAACAGTGTGAGAATAACAGTATGGAAACAAAAGGAGAAATAAGATCAGAGAGGCTCCAGTAAAGCACTGCTACAGCAGCACAGCTGAAAGGTTTCAGAGCTGCAAAGAACATGCTCTTAGCATTAGTATGACATGGGTACCAGGGCACCTCAGGCACTGCAGTACCTCATTATTATATTTCATAATGATGTAGATGACTGTATTTGGAATCAGAAAGATTAGCTGTGTCTGTATTTACTTAATCTTGTTAGTTTTTTTTACTTTTATGATAAAAATTCACACTTAACTTTCTCTATTATAGCTATAATTTTGCAAGTTGTACATTATAATAGGGAAGAACAGAGGAATAACAACTATTCATTTCATTTAGAGACTTAATTATAATTCAATCTCACATTCATGAAATCTATGGAAGTGGTATCATCTCTACATGTCCAGAATATTAAATTTTATTTAAGAACAGCATTTGTAATATTGACTTTAGTTTTCTTTTTAAATTGGCTGTGGATTAAATCAGTACATTAACATGCTGAAATAAATAATATAAACATGACAACTGTTGCACTATACTGAATATTAATGGCAGAATAATCACGGTAACCAAACACCTTGCTCAAAGGCTTTGAAAAATTAGTTGCAAGGCAATTAATAAGGGGAAAGTTATTGCTAAGTCTGAAGAAGAATACTTTGAAATGCAATGCTTGCATAAGCAAAGAATTAAGAATTAATCTTAATTTCTATGATCAATGAAAGGTTTTACTTTAATTACCAAAGCCAGTAAACTTTTTAAACTTATCTGATAATTCTCTGTGTACAAATATAGGTGAGATTTGTTGTTTACTTAGAAGAACTGTGATACCCTGAATTTTCATTCCATATAATTCTGAATCTACATATGCCTCATAAGCTTTCAGTTTTAAACTTGAGTAGTTTTTGTTTGAAACTAATGTTTGTTGTTCGTGTGTATGTGTGCTCTGTTGAGATATTCCTTTAAATAGTAACAGTGGAAATACAGACCTTACTAACTTTAAGGTGTTTTTTGTAGCACATGATAGCAAAGTATTTTCTGAGCTCTACAGAAACAACTCTCATTACTTTACTCCCACTTGGTGTGAGTTTCTTTGGTGGCAGAGTGCACTGGGCTATGTCAGATGTCCGTTGAACATAGGTTATGGTTAAGAACTTACAGGGCACTGCTGTCCCATTACTCTGGATGATGATTTAGGTTTATATGCTATTTTGTTATTTTAACTCATCTAACACATAATCTGTGCTATTTTAAGGTACATGGAGGCTGGGTAGATTTTACCAAAAGGTGTGTTTAAAGTAATTTTTTGCTTCCTTTTCTTTTATCCTCATCTTCCCATACAGTGAGTTAATATGGGGAATAAAAAGCTTTGAAAAGAGGTTCACTAAAATAAAACTGTTATAAAATCAATTTTTGTGCATAATTTTTGTACCAGTAAAAGGGCTTGACAGAGCTGAGGGTTGAGTACCTCATAAACCTTAGCCATCAGGTCTAAGGATATATCATCTCAGATTTTAATGGAGAGAAAAAAATTATTATAGTCTTCAAAACTGTGAATAAAAACTTGAAGACACTAAACAGCGAAACTGACACACATCAAAGTTGTGATTTTCAGAGAGTTAACTGCTCTGTTCTTTGTGTCATATCAATGTCATAACCTAAAGGGTTACCCAGCCTGTGGGTGTTCCAAGATTGTTACCATGCATTTATTGCATTCTGTAATACACAAGACTATGGAGGCTTTTTCCCCCTAAGTTTTCTCTGCTTTATTTCAGAATGCTATTATTTCTAAGTCCCCTGTTTTTCTGTTACCACTGTCTGCCCAGCTGCAGCTAGGGAAACAGGGGAGATAGGATAGCATGGAACAGAGGAACTAAAAACGAGGCTCTTTCCCTTGCTGAGATGGAAGTTCAGCTTTATTCTTGGGATCCTGTGGAGAAGGAGAGCAGGAGGGAAAGAGGAAGACTATTGATAAATGCATCCTTTTGAAGGCAGGGGGAAGAGGGCAGTTAACTTTCACACAGCCAATAAGGAGAACTGGGGAGAAAGAGATAAGGGAAACAAACTTACATTCTACATTTTGGGGGTACATTGTCCTGGGTCATACAATTTTTTCTAAATGCATTATAATATCAGAATTTATTTCAAAAAAAATGCCATACAGTTCACCAGCAGCAAATATATTTTCACAGAAATCACCACTTGTAAGTTTAACTATGGTTAATGTCGTGGTTTTAAAGCAGCAACTAAAAAATCGCTAGAAAACTTTCTTATTTCTTGCTGTGAGATATGGATTAGAACAAGAGCAAAACAGGCTTAAAACTTAAAAGGAATAAAGAAAGTTTATTAGCAAAAAAATACAAGGAGAACACCAGAATAAAACCTCCAGAACAACCCTTTTCTCCCCTACTACCCAACCATTCCCTTGTTCACATGACATCATAGAGACAAAAAGAAACTTTGGTGGTTCAAACAGTCTCAATTCTTGCTATAATCCTTTCATCAGTCTTTGTAGAGAAACAGAAGTCTTCTGCTAATCTATGGAGTTTCTCACAAGAAAACTATTTATTTTATAGCTTTCTATTTCTCTGATGCCAGCTGCCCAGAAATTCTGCCATCAGTTGTCTCCTCCCATTTCACATCACTCTGAGGTGTGTATGGGTCAAATGAGTCTAGGAATGTAATTTTTAAGGACAAGTTATTCAAAGGCAAAAGTTCTCTTCATCTGTTTTTGTGAGCCCCTCTGGAAACAGAAGTTTTCTCTTTGCCTCTTAAAGGCCACAAATCTTCAACTATTACTTCTTCCCACTCTGTTCCAGCACCTCACTGTATCACAATTACTCCACCTTTTGCTCAAAATCCACACTTTGAACACTCCATTCCTCCCAATATACTCTGTCATGAATTAAAGGAGTTTTTTCAGAACACTATTGTCCATCTCCATACCTTTAACAGAAAAATATTTCAGCTTATTAAAGCATCTCCTTATTCTCTCTTCCCCATCTAAAACTTAATTCTGTTCTTCACTGCCTTTGATGGTATTATGGTGTCTATCACTATGTCGATCACTCCCTCTCTCTCTTCTCTCTCTGGGAAAAAGGAGTAATCTGTAAGTTTTATCCAGGTAGTAAAAGAGTTAAAGTCTTGGAAAGCTGCAGATGTTCATGGTGTCAGGTTTCAGTCCAGCAGCAGAAACTACAAACCAAGCCAGGCCGGCCAGCTCCGTTTCTCCCCCCCGCCCTCTGCGGCCTTGTCTGGCCTGGAGTGGGGGAGAAGGCCGAGACAGAGCCTTGTTACCTTTTCAGAAGTCAGAAACCAAAGAGAGCAAGAAATTCCAGGACTTACATCTTAAAGTAGGTGTTCACAGGTTGATCTCACTTTTCAGTGGTCAAAATCACTGCCAGTTCTCAGAAATGACCAGTTATTGGTCAGGAGAAAAAACTCCCACCAGCCTCCAGCAGTTTTAACTTCACTAGCTCACAAAAACTAACCTTAAAGGTGCAGAACTTGATATATATATATAAAGCAGGAGATTGGGAATACCGGTATCATAAAGTCACCCCAGGACAGTTAATGAAGTGAATATATATTTATCAAGCTATTATAAGTTGCTATAAGCAATCAATAATAGAAACAATCGGTTTTATACCAACAATCAATGTAAAAGCAATGTCCAAGTATTGTAATGGGTTACTACAAACCTGTCTCTAATGAAGCAAGCTTACAGACAATACAGATGTGGATATACATGTATTGGAGATATACAATATCAGTGTCAGGAAAATTAGACAGATTTCAGAAAGGACCAAATCATCTCAAGGAGCAGGAAAACTCATTCTCAGAGGACGGGACACAACCATCCCAGAAATGGGAGAACAGACTCAACTAATCCCTGAAGTATGAGTGTGGAGGAGCACCAGTAGTAATCAGTATCTCAGGATGTCAGTGGTCTTCAAGTACCCATTTCTACTTCAAAGATACCAGCTGCAAGGATTCTTCTGGTTCACAGGCCTAGACCGATAGTTCCCAGTCTGGCAGGTGTTTTCTCTGTCAGTTTTTGAGCACACAACTTCTGCTCAGTAATTTTCCTTTTCTAACCAAGTCACTTTTCTGGCTGTTCACAACAATTGCTAACTCCAAAGACACCTTTCCCACCACCATTGTCTCTCTTCAGGCTGTGACTCTTATGCAGCCCTTGTGCTTTAACTAGTAACAGCAGAATAGGTTTGAACCATTTCATATAGCATTTTTCAAGCTACTGTGTTTCATAATGGTCTTCCAAAATCAAAGAGGTAAGTATAAGTGTTCCATTCCTGTGAAGCCCTTTTACTCAACTACCTACCTCATCTCTTTCCCACAGAGGGAATAAATAAGGCAAGAATGGGAAGAGAGAGAAAAAAAAGGTGTCCTCGCTTTCCATTTGGAAAAATTCTGGACTAAATGAACAGCCCTTGGCAGCTTTTCTTCCAAAGGCACATGGCAGTAAACCTTAGAATGGTCTAGGCAAGACTAGCTGAGTTCAAGGAGGACACATAAAAGTGTGAGAACAAATCATTTCAATGTGTGTAAAAGTATGAAAAAACAACTTTCTTTAAATTTAAAATGCAGAATTAATTCAATCTCTCATGCATATAGCACTCTCTGATAAGGGGCTCGTGGGAAAAAACATGGATTATTCTGTGAATTGGAATGACTTTCCTTTTCTCTTTTCTTTGAATAAAAGTAGGTCCACAATGCATGTTCTTCTGAGATTAAAATATCTCTCAAGGTACTTCCTAATGTGAATATGAATTTCCCATCCATATGCCCCAGCTTTCTTCAGTCTGATGCTGAAAATACAGGAAAGACTAAAACTCATGAATAAATGCATGTATTTTGTTTTTCTATGGCTTATAACTATATTTACTCTTTTCACCTTTGAAAAATCATTATACAATCTTCCCTTTCTACAAAGAAAATTCTCAGGGCTTAGTGTTCTAACATATTGTTTTTTTGGTAACTGCCTACTGGACTTAAAGCCGTCCTAAAATACTTTGAGATTTTTAAAAATGGATCCTTTGTAATGCAGGATCAGAAGTCACTGTTCTTTGTGTTTTAAAACTCATCAGCAAGGCTTTGATTGATGCTGAGAATCATTATCGGGTCTTTTATTAATCCTGTGGCTTATATTTATTTTGTTTCTTTTTTGCAGATGCACTCTCTATATGTAAGTCTTCAATATTTATTATATTTGTAGATAGTTTTGGCATGATATGTGAAATGTTAACATTTTGCTGTAAATTCACAGCATTTATCTTGTTTTTTATGTTTTATAGCATCAACATGGAATTAAATCCTGCTTTCCTGAGCAAGAATTACTTCCAGAACCATCTTGAATATCATCCTAAAAGGAATGAATAGACACATGAAACACTAGAAGGATAAACTCCTCCCTTTTTGGCACTACTTTAAAAAAGAAAAAAAAAAAAAAAAGGTGGGGGGGAAAACCCCATTTCTTTATCTTGTACTGTACACTTAAGTCAATATTGAACTTTATGGAAGTGCAGTAATTTCTCTCCATCTCATATCTTCTTATTCAGTTTTATGTCACTATAGGAGTGGAAAATAATAATTGGGAAAAAAATGAGTCTTGAAAGAGTCCACATACATTTAGAAACATAGTTCATCTCTTAGTCCCAGAAATTAAATCCATTCACATTCTCTTGGAAATTTCATACAAAACATTGTTTGTTTGGTAATTTGGGTTTTGGGAAGGGCAGTTGCTTTTTTTTTTTGTTTTTGGTGTTTATTTATATTTTGTTTTTTATAAGTTCTTTTTGACAAAAGTATTTAGCTTTTTTCATCTTTTGTCAGTGAGATGATGCACCTGATAGATATTCTTGCAGAAGAACTGTAACATTTCTTGTGAGCAGCCCAGGTACAGCACTTAATGTTCTCTCTTTTTCTTTGGAGATTTTTCATCTTGTGGAGGGAAGAGCAAAAGGAGCTGGGACTGGGGGAAAGTCCAAGATTAATATATTTTTCTTTAAAGACCACAGATTCAAGACATCTCAGTCAGGCTTTAAATACCAATAGCAACTAATGAAAATAAACTAAAAATAATTTAAATAGAGGTAGAAATAATCATAGGGCAGAAAGTTTAGAAGGGTTGGATGGGACATTTGGATGTGCAGCCTCCCTTCTTAGGCCATCCAGGGCCATTGGAAACCAGTGGCATGGTGCAGGAACCATGAGGTTCCTGTTATCCCCCTCACTGCAGCCTGTCAGGGTCCCTCTGGATGGCAGCACAGCCCTCTAGTGTGTCAGACAGTCATCCTTGGTTTGCATCCTTTGCACAGGTGCTGAGGGTAAAATCTAATCAAACATCCAGATCATTAATGGAGATGTTAAACAGATGTGGACTCAGTACTGATGTCTTGAATGTACCACTAGTCACTGGCCTTCAACTAAACTTCACTGCTGCACCTCTGGGCCTGGCCTACAGAAAAAGTAAAAATCACAAAAATCTAAGAGCTCTTAATATGTTTAAGTATACCTTTTTTTAATTGAAGAGATTTCCATAAAAAATGTGGGATGAAGTCAGTTTATAAGCAATGCATGTTCTTCTGAGATTAAAATATCTCTCAAGGTGCTTCCTAACGTGAATATTAATTTCCCTTCTTAATGTGAATATGAAGGCATATTTATGGGGCTGTCTTCCTATACTATTGCTTCCTCACCTTCACTTCTTGATGAGGGTTTGGGAATACATGTTGTATATTAGTTAGGAAGGCTCACCTTGAGTTTCTGGACACTTTCTTTTGGACATCTCTGTTTTGGTTTAGCCTTCTTTTAAACCCATTTTTGTTTCCCCATATACACACCAAACCTTGTAAGTTCATATTCTGTGGACAGTGTTACTTGGCAAAATACTTTTGGATAGGAGAATTGATAATCAACAAATACTGAACTTTTGTCCAAAGCATGGGCTGCAAATATGGTATCACTGTCATACTGTATTCTTTGTGGTTGAGGGTGTCAGTGCTGGTATACGTCTATTAAACCTGTGTCTTGGTTTCAACCCAAATTATTTTCTTTTTAGTTGCTGGTGGGGAAGAGAATCAGATAGAAAAGATACACTTTGTGGTTGAGATAAGAAGAGCTTATTAATTGAATAATAACAATACTAATAAAAATTGTAATGAAAATAAGAGAGAAAGAAAGAGAGAGGGGAATAAACCCCAAGATAGACAAGTGATGCACGCTGCAATTTCTCATCACCCACAGAACTATGTCGGGCCAGTCCTTCCCCCAGTTTGCATACTGAGCCTGATGGTCTACGGTATGGAATATCCCTTTGGCCAATTCAGTTCAGATATCCTGGCCTTGCTCCCTCACAGCTGTTTTACAGCTCCTTACTAGCATAGCATGGAAAGCTAAAAAGTCCCTGACTGAGGATAAGACCTTCTCAGCAACAACTGAAATTTCAGTGTGTTATCAACATTATTCTTGTTCTAAATCTATATCATAACACTGTACTAGCTACTAGGAAGAAAACCCTTTCCAGCTGAAAACAGGACAGCCTGTTGGACATATAAATAGTTAGGCAAATAAACATAGGTAACATAAAACCTGCTTCTCTCTTTAGCTAAACCATTCACTTATCTTTATATGCTCACCATATAGCAGCAGCTGACTGACTGTGTCACCTAGTTATACCATACCTCTGGCAGAGCACAGCTGGACTTAACTAGCATTAAATGAGAAAATGTATAATCAGCAAGTTTCATGCCCTCATCTCTGGCTAATTTGACATACAACTTCAGGCAAAATTTTGGCATAAAAATGACTGCAGAGGAATTTCTCCAGGTGACAGCTATGACTTCATGAGAGTCTCCAGCTTTGTCAGCCTTCTTGAAGTCAGACTCAATTCCTAGGCCTGTACAAAGGGACTAGCACTGCCTGTAGGAGGGTGAATTTCCTACCTCTTGGATAAAAATTATGTTGAAGAAAAAATGCATTTTATATAATTATGGGTGAAAGCACAGTTGAACCTTTCAACTATGAAAGTTTCCTCTCATGTGTGATATATCAGGACATTATCATGTCAGCCTTCAATTTTTCAGAAACTGTGAATGACTGTGAATCTGTGCTTTTATTCTACTCAGACTCTATTTTCAATGGTAGACTTTTGCCCACCATTTCATGACTTTTATAAGAAAATTTCTACAGAAGGCAATGTTTAAATTCTGTCATTTAAACACACAAAATCCCCAGTCCAGGGAAAAAAATCCCACAAGCCAACGTCAGTGGATGAGCCTCTGCAGAGGTAGCCAATGATGTTTGGAAAGACTTCTTAGGAATGAAAAGGATTCTGGAAGTGAGGCAAACAGAAATAAAAGGAACATGTGAATCAAAGCCAATGCTGTTGAATGACAAAAGTGCGTGTTTGATGGACTCTTTCACATCAAAAAATATTCACAGCTGCTGGTACTTAAAACTCTCATTAGATGTCATGCCTTGTTTCTTTGGCAACTCACTCCTTCAGGACTGAAAGCAAAAACTTAAGAACAATATTTTAATTTATTTTGCCTTTCACCCACTTCCTAACGGTGACTATTTTGCTTTATTTTCTAATTTGAATGTTTATGATTGTATATTTCTTCAGCTAGATTTCATAGACCTTGCTGTAAGAGAAGTATGTCATTGATGTCCTCCCATTGTAAAATCTCTAAACATCAATATGGAAACATTTATAATTTCAATTATGTGTACCCATAAATCTGTTATCTTGGAACATACAAATTGTACATGACAACTCATCTTTTAAGCAAGTAAATCAAATAATTTCCTTCACAATTTCATTTGGAAAGAAAATGTAATTTGTAGTCCAATGAAATCTACATTAGCTTGTTCTAAATTCAATCTGGAAAAAAAAAAAAAGAAAACAGAAAAACCCTGCTGTGAGAAATCACTTTATTATGATCTCAACTACTCCAGTAAAACACTGGCTGTACTGAAAAAAATGCTGCTGAAACAATCATCAGACAATTACTAATTCTGAAATTAGTTCAGAATTAATGAATTAATGTGAAATTAGCTCAATTTTTATGCTCTTCTAGTATTGGTGTTTACTGTTTGTTTGTTTGTTAATAAACAAACCTGCTTAATGTGATGGTTTTTTTATTTATTCTTTTGCAAGTGCAAAAGTCCCACACAGATGCATGGATCTAAAAGCATTCTTCATTACAGAACCTCACTGTTTACCTTTGGCCATGGCTATTGCTTTATTTAAATCTGTATACATGCTTGAGGATTGAAATATAAAAGGGAAAACTAAACAGATGCATACAAAAATACTCAAATCCTTTGTACAGAGTTAAGCTCAGATTTATATGACCTCAACCTGTTTTTGAAATTTAAAGCTGGAAACACAGCTTTCAGCTACTCTGCTTCCATTTAATTTAGTCTTGACTTTATTTTTATTTGCTCTATAACTCAGTGCTATTTAATCTTTCTGCTATGCTGACACACATGGATGACCCCCTTCACCACTACATGAATTCATAAAAGCACTGTCTAACTGAATTCTTTTTAGAGACTGACTAGTGCAGAAGTGCCTTCCAGAGTCTAATCAAGAAGGAGTTTTTAACATTTACTTTAATTTGATGGTTTTATTTTACTTCATTTTTTTTGTTGACTAATTTGTTCCTCAAACTTATTTATAAGAATAATCATTGTACTACTCCTCTTTTCTTCTAATGTTGTTTGTTTTAATTATTTCTTCTCCATTTTTTTTTCCTCTACAGAAGCTGGAGAGGGTGAAAAAAGAAAGAAAAATAAAGGAATTTCATATTTTGAGAATATAGTATATTAAGGCTCAAAAACCTTGTTTTGATGGGCAATGGTTCATTGGCTGAAACTGCTGAGGTGGAATCTTTAACAATAAAGTTGCAAATACTTTTAAAAATAAGCTATTAATTAAAATGTACATGTACAAAACTTTTTCTTTCTTCACAGCTGTGAAGGTACATATACATATACATATACATATACATATACATGTACATGTACATGTACACGTACACATACACATACATATACACATACACATACACATACACATACACATACACATACACATACACATACACATATACACATGCAGCTGGATAGATACAATATACAAGAAAGGCAATTTCTTTTTAATATGATGAAATGCTAGACAAATGTGAATACTTGTTTTAGTTCCCAAGATGAAAGCCAACATACAAGGCAATACATGGCAAAATTGTCAGTGTTTGTTTTCTTCATTGTTTCTGTGTTTTTTTCCCTGTATTTCAGAAAACAAAAGTAACAAGAAACTTAATTATAGTTATCCAGTTTATAAAGAACTAATCAAATATTCTGTGTTGATATCTATGTTTTTAGTTGAACTGGTGTATACAGTATTTCAAAGCTTTCATGTCAGCAGATCTAAGTGAGTAAAACTTCGGATGGATTCATACATTAGTCCTGTGCAGACAGCAAGGTAATTCTTTAAAGAGCTTTAATAAAGCAAAATCAAATCCTTTGAGCTAAGTTTATTTAGCCTAGGCCATTCCATTTTTGGTGATTGTTGTGTCAGTTGGCTTGAGTTTGTTCTTTAGGCAGCTTTGGGGTCTGGAAGATTTTATCTAGCCAACAATCTACCTCTAGTAAACAAAAGTCAGTGGTGAATATGTGCCTTAAAGATGCAAACAACTTGAAGAATTTTTTAAACTTTGAATTCTCAAATGCAAAAGTGAGAATACTATTTAAAATAATGACATATTAGGTGAGAGAAATTAATAAAATATTTTTCTATGTTTTATTTATCAAAGAAAAAGTCCCTACTGTGAGAAATGAACTTGTAAAAATTCGTAGAAATCTAAATAAATGTATATGATATAAAATATAAAGTACAGTATGGCACACAAGCCCTTCCCAGATCTAGCCACGAATTCCCACTCAAAAGATAACGATCCTAGCCGGCGCCCATCAACGAAAAAGAATAGACAGGACAAGGCTCATCAAGCTGACAGGGACAGGCTCGGTGCCCATCAACGGAAAAGAATAGACAGGACATGAATCATCAAGCCAACAAGGAGAAGCTCCGACGAGATACTCATCACCGGACCTGAACACCCCGCCTTGCAGGCTACCGTTGGGAGAAGCCATCAGGTAGACAAAAGGAAAAATCCAGCCGAGATATCCATCAGCTCCAACCCGGATCCAACCATCCCATCCAGATGGCCTGAACCACAATGAAATCAAGAACCACCCAGAACTTCTTTACATATGAGGAGACTCGGTCCGGACGTCCATTTGACTCTATTCTCCAACGCCAGGAAATCAATTCATACAACAATCAAGGACCGTTGATGAATGGTGCCTGCCTGGAATTTGGCCTCAAGGCTAAAAATCCCTATAAAAACCCCAGACAGTCTACCCTCCTTCGTGGATTTGGGAACACCTATACCTTTGGGTATAGACCCCTATCCACCCAGCGCTGCGCTGTTTGTTTTATTGTGGTTTTTCCTCATTGTTTATTTTTTTATAGAAATTGTTTTATAATAAATTGTTTTTATTTAACCCAAATCTGCCTTTGCATTTATAACACTACTATACTTATATTTAAACAGTCAGTATTGAAGGAATTATATTAGCAAGATAGATAAATGCACTCTAACTTTGATTCTTTCAAATGCCTGTTGTGGTTAAAGCTGTTGCATGCAACATTAATGGATTTGGAAAATCACAACGTAAGAGAAATGGCGTAGATAAACTGCAGAGTTTATTCAGCAGTCTTAGTAGTTCATGTCAGATTGCTGTTCAGAAGTTTGACATTAAGCTTGTACTTTTTCACTTTGTCATGAACTGCTGATCAATTAGAAAGCAAGTTTTAAAAGTACAGTACATCTTGAAAAAAATCAATAATTCTACTTTGTCCTACTTTAAAGATAAGATGAAAATTTGCAGCTGTCAATGCACATTATTTTACTAGCAGTGGGAAATTCAAAGACACACTAAATGGCTACTTATGGCTACTTAAGTGCAATAAAAGGTTTAACTCAGACCTTCCCACCTACTTAGACAACCATCACAAAATAAAGACCTTAGTATTGATAAAAGGTTTGACTTAGCATCATAAACTGATATAGTTACACCAGAGCCTCTGCACTTCACCCCTTAAAAAAAAAAAATCTATTGCACAGGGCTGATGCAGACATCAGAACTGAGAAAACAGAATGAGTTTTTAAGGTTTTCTACAATACTGGGAAATCCTAGTTGGACTTCAGTGATCCTTGTGGGTCACTTCTAACTGAGGATATTTTATGATTCTATGAATCAATCCCTCAATTGCTTGCTTTAAGTCCATTGTGAAGGATTTTCAGTCACTTTCTGTAGAAGTCACTTTGCAGTGGCCCTATGCTGCTGCTGCTGAGTGCCTTCAGAGAGCTGTCCTCTTTGACCAAAGTGTATCATACAGCTAGCTGAGATAAGGTCAGGCGGTATATTAATGTTGTATTTAGAGTTAATTGACTTCTATATTTAGATTTTTTCAGTTATTCTATTTTAAAACACACTGGCCTAAGAAATACAATTACCTGTATCTCTTTTCTAATAATTGGCAGAGATAGGCATTACAATGGAGAAAAATTTTCATCTATGCAACTCTTTTCTACTTTTGCTAACAACATTCACTTTTTCTCTTTTCTCATTTCTTCTGGAAAATTCTAGAGAACTGCCAAATATTCTTCAGTCTGTGGCTGTCCACCATCATAGTAGCAAAGTTTTAATTATGTAAAAAAAAAAAAAAAAAAATATGGAAAAGTCAATCCAAATCCATCGTCACCTATTTAGATTTATAGTATAACCTTAAAGATTCCTGCCTAACTTTGGGGAACTACGTGGAAAATTTCATGTAAATCGGTGTGAAAAGTCAATTGTTTAGTTTTAGCTTGGTTGTCACAGACTCATGGAGCAGACCTAAAACTGAAGGTAAATCACAATTTAAGGACTATGTTGTAATGCACATTGCTGTCCTACGCATCCATATCTGAGTTAACATTTAGGAAAGAAGTAGTGATGGTGAAGTCAACTGACAAATTCAGATGTAACAACTTGTTCCAATCCCACGGATCCTGAACCACTTCATATTCTACTTAAGAAGTCTTCCTGAAAACAATGAAGTCAGATACCTGCTGCCACCTTCCAGGTGATCAAAAATTGTTTTTTCTAGACTTAAAAAATAATCTTTCAGGCATAATTTGCCAGCCAAATATTTTCTGATATACATTTTTTCCTTAAAATGATGCTAAAAATTAAAGCAAACAGCAATTTCAGACTGTTAAAATTATGATAGAGAGGGACTAGAATATCTAGAACTCCAACTGTATGACCACCCATTCCTTGAAAGCAGGTATATCAAGGCTCATATCAAGGAATATGCTTTTTGGCTTGATCTAACTCTATTTCTCATATGATGCCTCTCTGAAGATAAACAGGAACATGAGGAGTGAATCTTTTCTGGCTAGGAGTAAAGCTATTTTATCTCTGTTATCTGTAAAATAGGTTCAATACAACAACCCTATCTATAGGACAAAATCCTTGACTTTACATCCACAGAGAACACCATACTTTGTTTAAATATAGAGGATGACTACTAAGAAACTGGAGTTACTGTACAAATATAAATTTTGTTTTATGGTAAAGCCTATGGGTATGTTTTCTTCTCTTCATGTGTACTAATATTAAGCTGATTTTATATTAAATACTCTTCCAAGTATTTCTGAAATACTGCTGTGACATTCATACTCAATTTTCCTGCATTTTATCCTTTACAAGAGCATGAACATGCTGACATTTAAGAGACTTATAAAAGCCTATATATGTCAAGAGCACTAAAGTGAGTGCTATTCTACACAAATGCTCAGAGAGAAAATTTTTAAAAGATAAAATTTAGAAAAATGGAAACAGTGAAGATCTCAGACAAGAAAATGGAACATAATATTGAATTTCTGCAAGGCTTTAAACTGTTCAAATACACTGGTACATTCAGGGAATATCTGTAGTTACATATATATTATCACAACGTCTTACACGTAACGTAGATCCTAACAAGGAAATATTTCTATTAACATTGTAGCTCATATTTAATTTTACTTAAAAAAATGGAAATCCTACAGAGTGAAAAATCAAAGAAAAACATATATATTCATATGAGTCATAAATACTTTTCAATGAAATCAACATGATCTCTTCCTATGGACCAACTCTTATATAAAAACTTTGAATCATTCATTTCAAAGGACTCTGACAGAAAATTAAAAAGATCGTGAATCTGGAAATTCACTCACGGGAAATTAGACGTCTAAATCCAACACTTTATTTGACATGTTAAACATCACAAGTGTCTTTTCTTTTGAAATACAAGACTCATGGGAGGTAGATTGGTAAATCATTAAATAGTGGTAAGCAATTGACAAGGAACACCAAGAAGGTAAGTGAGAATAGAATAGAATAGAATATTTCCAGGTGGAAGGGATGTACAACAATCCTCTAGTCCAGCTGTCTGACCAATTCAAGACTGACCAAATGTTAAAGCATGTTACTAAATGCATTGTCCAAATGCCTCTTACTTCCAAGACAATCCTTGTATTAATTCAGGTTGTTTTATATTCAAGAATTTACTATTTCTGAACACAGAAGAGAATCTGACAGTAGCATAATGAGAAAGCTCCATCAGCTAGAAAGGGAGAGACATAAGATATGCCTACATTAGTAAGTTAAATGTACTCAGGCTGTTCTTTGGCATTGAATGGCAGCCTTCCACATTCTTAAACCCTCAGGCTCTCTAAAGCAAGGTGGCTGACTCCAGACCAGGAAATGTTTTGTTCAGCCACAGACTACTCTCTGCACCTTTGGGCTGGGCATTCTCCACAGTGGAAAGAATTGTGGATTAATCATTCTTGGATATTGGCAGGGATGTTGTACTCCCCAGCCTGAGAATTAGGTGAAACAAATCTCCTCAAAGCTGCAGCCAAAAATGGGGCCCACAAAGTGAATAAAGCAGAAAAGTGCTTTGCTTAACTTAAGAAATAGAAATATATAGTTGGAATATTTCTAAAGAATTTCAGTGAAGAGGGAGAGACTTGAAGCAGTTATTTGTGAAAACTATTTTAAAAACTAAGGTCTACTCTGTTTTAAAGGGATTCACAGGAAAGAATTAAAATTCTGGGTAACAACAAAAGATAAAAGTAGACTAGTGCTTTTATAAATCTTCATATTTTCATTTTTCAAAAATTAATTTCTTATATTTCTGTTGCTTGTAGGCTCTACAAACCTGTGAATATGATGAACAGCTCACAATAAGGTTGTGCATTTTCTGTGTACATTTCACACAAGAAAATTTTTCTCTAATAATTTTTTCTTTCATCATTAAATAGAAGGTGAGAACAAAAGTCAGGGAACAGCAACAATTGAAACCTTGCTAGTCAAAAGAATATACACAATGAGGAAAGAAACTCAAAGGAAATAGACAAGTCTTCACAGAAATTATAAATAGAGATATTAAAAAAAAAATGGTCAGTACAAAAAGACAACACTTAATGAATGCCCTATTTAAAAATACAAGGAAATAGAACTTCTTAGTGGCAGTGCTCTGATTTTTTCCATGACTTTAAAATATTGTTGACAAATATTTTTCTCTTCCTACAAACAGGATAGGAATGGATTGGAGAAAGAAAATAAATCCAGTATAAAATACACAGCAGTTAATCTTCCTATTTAATCTGCATGTGCCATATTCCATGTAAAGACACGAAAACCTGTCTTAATATTTGCTTCCATTGCATTGACCACAAGAGATTAAAAAACAGCTAGAAGAAAAAAACTACACTCAGAAATTAAGATACTCAAGTATTTTTGTTTCAGAAGGACAAACTCCTCATCCTCCTGGGCTTCCTTGGGCTAGAGGATAAATAAAAAATATGAAATATTGCCTGAAGCTACAGTTTTTGAAAATTTTTTTCAAAATATCTTTTATACTTGAGCCCAAAATATTTGAGTTTAAAAGGATCATGTAAATTTTGCTTGTTCTAGTAAGCAAAATTTATAAACGAAATGAGAAAGACAAAAAATATTTTCAGTCCAACATAGCACAAACCCTTTGAAATAGGTTTGGTTGTCAGAAGATATAATTGGAGCTCTTTGCCCCTTCTCTGATAACCAAGACGATTCACTACAATTACGTAAACAAAAAGACCAAAATTTAAGCACCAAATGATAAATAATATTCACATTTATTTCAGCTATCCTCTATTCAGAGTAAAATAATGTCCTCACGTTGCACTAAGTAAGGTTGAGATATTAAGAAAAAATAAATCACAGTAAGGGTTGTAAATCATTTCAGCAGACTACCCAGGTAATTGAGTATTTACCGGGATGTATTAAAAAAATGTGTTGATATAGCACTTGAGGACCTGGTTTAATTGTGAACATGGTGATGGTGCTAGGTGATGGTTGGACTTTGTGATCTTAACCTTAACAATTCAACGAATCTATGATAATAATGTTGTTTGTCCAACCTCGTAGACAATTGAGACATAATCAAATGCTTTCACTATTCAGTGATAGTGTGTTTCAAACCAAACACAATAATTTTTCTTTATGTAACAAACTCAAATTCAGAAAAAAAATAATATACTATTTATGCATATAGTAGGCAGAAATCTTTAAAATTACCTCAAAGTAGCTGATATGTTTTAAATTCTTCATCTAATATCAAAATCTCCCTTTGATACAATCCAAATTATATCATTTCTTACTTGTCTACTCATGTGTTTTTCTTCCATGTTTTTAATACAAATTTTTAGGGCACTTTAATAGCCAAAATCCTTTTTTAAAACAGATTTTCTTCTTCAAAACTAGCAGCTTTTGATGAAACTAATAGATTTCTGTTAATTCACCATAATTTTATAGTTTCCAAAGCAGGAGCAGGCAATCCTCTGGCAAATTCGTCCCTGAAAATATTTGTTGCAGGAGATTTTTACCTGTGTTCTGCTTCAGAGGTCATAATAAATTAAAGAAATAGGACCAGCTTAAAATTTGAAATAAGATAGATATGCCCAGATTCATAAAAGGTAAAGACCAAAAGGAATATGCACACCAATCTAATACAGAATAGATTTATGTGGTGCACTTAGATTGTGAACATACAAAATGTTCACTTTATTGAAGACGTTTTAAAATATTAGAAGTATTCACATAGCTGCAGTCAGTTAACTCAAAAGGCATGAACACTTTCTAGGAGTAACTTCTCTTCCAGACTAAATCAACATGTTGTGGTAATTTCACTGTTTCATATTCTGGGACTAGATGCTGAACTTGAAGATTCTATGATACAATGATGATAAAAGTTATTACTTATTTCATGTGCTTTTCAAAATTCTTTCCTAAAAAGGAAAAATATTTTCTTTTTATCCAATACTTATCCAAGAATATGTATCTAATTTGTGATGCCAGTACTGGGACATTAATATGAATATATTAAGAATTTTATATACATGTTATATATGTTAGACAACAATATAAATGAACTACATAAATAATTGTCATTTTGTGATTCTATGAACAAAGTGCTGCCTGCATTTGATTTTACCTGAACACTTGGATTTCACTAAAATAAAATAATTAATTCCATCATATACATTTAGATTGGTTTAAGTGCTTTTTGTAAGAGGACTGCAAGATATTTCAACTGTTTCCTTTCTAATGACTTTGTCTTTCGGGTTCAAAAGAGTTATATGCTTCATATTTAACTCATCATACTTTAAACTTCACTGTATTTTTTCCACCTAATGCTCTGCTCCACAGTCTTCTTAAACTTTAGATAAAACAATATCCAATTCACTTTAGTGAAGCATGCTCTTGCAAATAGTTCCCTATGAACCAAGAAAAAGCTTTGGAAACAGAAGAGGGCAGAAGGGCACAAAGAGGGGGAATAAAAGATGATTAAATATCTTAGTGTATATTAAGACATATTTTCAGTGGTTCAGCCATGAAAGGATAGAGTTTCACAGATCATTTCATAAATAAGATCTGAAATGTCAACAGTTGTTTTGAACCAGATAAAGAGACAATCTCTTTTAAAGTCAGAAGTTCTATACTACACATTTACCTTTTTGCTGTAGTTTTGAAGAATTTTTACGGTAGAATTGTTCTTCTGTTTCTCAATCTTTTATTTAAAAGTTGTATTTAAATTAATTTCTCATTCCATCTAGAGCCACCTCAAGATACTTTACAAATGCCTCAGTAACCTAACATATCTTCATCTTCAGGTGTACAATTCAATTGAATTGTAGAAGTTATGTGTTCCAGACCTGTAGACTTTTTGTCTACAAGCAGAGTGCTTGACTCAAAGGTTGTATAATTTTTTTGTTTCTATCCCAATAGTTTATATTGCTTGTAAACTGAGGATAGATTATTGAATCTGAATGTTCCACCCCTCCAAAAAAAGATTCCTAGGAAGTAGCAGGGGGCTATTAAGTTGTGAATAAGATTTCTTGTCTTAGTGAATCATGATATTTATGAAAACTGTGTGCTACACAGACTTTAAACTCTGATATCAGACATGCTGGGTGATGTAACCTCACCTGTGAAGGTTAGCTGCTATAGTATGTTTTCTTCTGAAATGTGAATGATTGATGAGGTATAAAAATTTTATTTTTACATTATGAAAGATATGCCATCAGCCTTCATGGATGAAAGAGTCAATGACGCCTTTTGTTCAGGTAATAAGAAAGTGTTTAATTTTTCAGTGTATGCTTTTAGAGATGGAAAAGTCTCAATTTTCTTACTGTACAAGATGGTGATATTAGGTGAATATTATGTTATAGTCTTACGAGTGAAATTACAAAATGCTGTAACAGAACACTACACATATCTGAGGTATGAGGATATATTATCATGAGTATAATGTCATCATCAGCCACAATTATGAGAAACTGAGACTAGAAAGGATTCATGTCTCAAAACATTTTGGGGTGCATGTGTCGGGGGGAAGGGGCAGGTTGGGCTTTGCCCTGGGAAGACAGTAAACTGCCCCACATCCTCCAGCCCCCTAGACACAATATCCCAGCCTGGAAGTGGCTGCCAATGGCACACAGGAGACAATGTTCCACACCTGCCTCGAACCCCTAACCCAGCTCCAGAGAGTTGGCCAAATTACCAGAAGTCTCAACTGGAGAAAGTGCCCGGGAACACCAAGGGGTATTTAAGCCCAAAACATGCAGCAAGCACACATCTGGATCCTGCCTCCTCTTGGGATTTCTATTGGTTGAACATCATTGGAATCAGGAGTTGAATCACTGGAATCCAGGAGCTGGTAGTTATGTATGTCCTTTTCCATATCTTTTCTGTCTTTTTCTTTTTCTTGTTCTTCCTCCTCTATTTCCCTCTTCTTGGAAATTTTGAGTAGATAAAATCAAACAGCCTTAGAGTCTGCTAAATTGAATGGACTAAGTTAATGTGTTGAGAAGTTTTTTATGTTGATTGAATTTGCTATAAACCTTTTCCCAAAGTTCTTTGATTACCAGTAAAGTGTTTTTGTTGTTTTGACTTCTTGAGAATACTTTTTTAGTATTTCTTCTGTGCATCTAACCCAGAGTATACAAACAATCGTAACCCATTTTAAAAGCTTCATCAAGTAAGTTTTTTTTGGGTGTAAAACACTATTGAAGTCAATATAATTTTTGGATATTCTTAAAGGCTAATAACTACATTGCTGATCTTGTGGCTTAGTCTTTTTTTTTTTTTTTTTTTTTAATCAGTCATCTCGCTGCTCTCAAAGTTTTCTCCCATTTTATCATCTCTTAGGAAGAGCAGCAGCCTTTTGTTTAAAAACTGTTTAAATTGTTGCTCAAAAATCTACCAAGTTTCTAGTTTCTTTCTATGTTTTCTAGTTTCTTCTTTTATCTTTTTTATCCAAAGAAATTCTGAGCACATCTTCACAATTAATTAATCTCAGAATTCAACAGTTTCATTTAATTATGTGTCTTTCATTCAAGGATATGACTCCTTGCTGATAAAACTTGAATACATTGATGTTATATTTAGTTCTCTGGCCTTAAAAAAAAAACCCTTAATGCACTGTATTTCTTAAAACTCTGAACTTGCTTCTTGATTTTAAAATACATATTGCATTATAAATCATCTGAGGAACATGAGAGACTATTAGACAAAAGAAAGCATATATTCCACTTACCATGTCTGAGTGCAGCTTCTCAGTTCAGCTCTCCTCCTTCTCTATTTAAAAGAAAAGACAAACAGAAAACATTTCTGAGCCTCTCATTATCCTAACTTAAGGGAAAATCTCCATCCAGCTCAATTTCTGAAAAGGCTTTGCAATGCATAGTAGAAGCAATATAATTCTATTATAATAATTCTCTTCTAGTAGAAGCAATATAATTAGTGTTCAGGCAAGTTTTGCAAATACTGATCATCTAAATGTGAGGTCTTGACAGCAGAACTGAATATATGTGCAGGTTGTTGATGAAATCTGGCAATATAATGCAACACTTAAAAGCAGGTCAAGAAGATGTTTGGCCCAATAACTCTTTTTCTAGGGAGACTTGATTAAGTTTTTGTGCTGACGACGAGCAATTACTCAGAGTTCTTCAGTAAACTTGCTCACATACAGCATATCTTTCTGTTCCTCATGCTCCATCAGGTAGTGTAGGAATGTCAATAGCTAGAAGTGACTGGGTTAGCAAACTATTGGGAAATTCACGGGTCTGTATGCACTACTGGAATCTGCTTTCTTCTTTTTTCCTTTTACCCCTGTTGTCTTTATATGTACTTAAATAAACCAAAAGCATCTCGTTTACATAAAATTGATTTTCCTTCCAAGTCACTTTCTGTAGGTATCTTGAAGTTCTTCCTAGAGCAGTTGCAGAATCTGAAAAAGACTCATTAAAGACATGAATCTTTATTTGGGATGGGGTTGGGAAGGGGCAGGAAGGAAACAGAGTGCTAGTAACACAAAAAAAATAGCATTTTTCTGCTACTTTTGTCAAGAAAAACTTACCTCCCTTTAAAGGAAAAACAATGAGGTAATGCTTAGCAATGACTGATGAATTAGGAGTTGTCCTATTATCTTCAGATCTCTTCTACTTGCAGTTTAGTATTGTTATAACTCTAGAAAACCACCCCCACTCTTAAAAACTTATCTGTTTGACAGCGTACAGTGACTATTATAGAATACAGAGAATCTTTTGGAATGCAGTGGAAAACACACTCTCAAAAAAAATTTAAAAATATAAAACCACTAAAAAATTATTCATTATATCTAACCACCCCAGGAGTGATTAAAAATCACAGAACTTATATAAAATCACAAAAAAATATGCAAGTGGAAAAGGTCAATGGTATTCAAACTTGAAAACATAAACTAAAGCAAAAAAGAAACCTGTCTTTTAACATGTAATAACTCTGTTTCCTAGGACCAGGGTAACCACAAATTGCCAATATGTTTGGACATTTGTTGTTAACACATGAGAGCACAACAATGCAGTGTACCCTGTCAGTGTCAAACTACACTACAGCTTTTGTTCCTTTTCTTTTTAAAGAATAAATCTTGCCTTACTGCCACAGCAGATCTTCCTTTAAAGTGAGTAAGTAGAGCAATGGATAAGATTTTGTTGGCCTTCTGCAGGTCAGAACTGCACTGGGAGACATTAATAAGTTGATTGGTTTTTTTTGTTTGTTTGTTTGTTTTTCCCATGACTATAACTCTTTTTCTTAGAAAATAACAGATCAAAATGGAAGGTTCCCCTCAAGCATCATGTATGGTCTGCAAAAACACCTTACCATTCATTTGTATGAAGAAGAATTTGCCCCAGTTTTACCATCACTGTGCTTTCTAAGCAAGTCAGAGAGTAGGAATCAAAGATGATATCCATGGACCTGAAAGTGAGAACGGCTTAATGGAAACACAGAAATCTTGTGAAATGAGAGACCTCTGCCCTTTTAAATTGCAACAGAAAGAGAGGGTTGTTCTTTTGATGAGAAGACTAGGGCTATATACCATGTAAATTCCAGTAAAATGCAAAAGTCAAATGATGATTTCCTACAGCTAACAATAGACAGGAATAGTGGGACAGGCCTTAAACAGAATTCTGTGAAGCTGGAAGGAATCAGTTTGAAAAAGGGAGACCACTGTGGCGCAAAGCCGGTGATCGGTCATGAACAAGCATCTGGATTTGTTTCTACACCAAACAATACTCAGCATTTTAAATTTATATATTTTACCCTCAGGAATTCTGAGGCAATTCTGAGACCTAGAAATGTCATTTGTATTACCTCTTCCCAATGAAACTAAATGAGATTCATGGCCAAATATTCCTTAGGGTGTGGTATCTATAATGATAATTTCCTTTAGCTTGTGCTGATATTATAAACTCTATTGTCTTGGTTCTAGAAGACAGGTGTCTGCTAGGGAGAGCAGGAGCCTCCCTTGGGATGAAAGAATGTAGACCCCCTCCCTCCGAATTATTATAATTTTGAAATCAAGGGGCTCTCAGGCAGAGATCTGGGGATAGGAATAACAGTTCTTTACTAGTATAACCAGGCAAACAAACAAACAATAACTACAGCAATAACAAGAACACAGAACCAGGGACCCCGGGACAGCTTTCTCGGCTGAGTTGGGATGGAGGAGAGGTTTTGTTTTCACAAACCCCCTCGGGCAGTCAGTCCCGGTGCTCCTGCAGGGCTCCGAGGAACAGTCGGCTGGAAACAGCAGGGATGAGCTGAGATCCTGGGCTGGTGGCTGAGGTGTATCAGCAGGGATGAGCTGAGATCCTGGGCTGGTGGATGAGGTGTATCAGCAGGGATGAGCTGAGATCCTGGGCTGGTGGATGAGGTGTATCAGCAGGGATGAGCTGAGATCCTGGGCTGGTGGATGAGGTGTATCAGCAGGGATGAGCTGAGATCCTGGGCTGGTGGATGAGGTGTATCAGCAGGGATGAGCTGAGATCCTGGGCTGGTGGATGAGGTGTATCAGCAGGGATGAGCTGAGATCCTGGGCTGGTGGATGAGGTGTATCAGCAGGGATGAGCTGAGATCCTGGGCCGGTGGCTGAGGTGTATCAGCAGCTCCGCGGCGGTGGCTGGCACTGCCACACGTCCCGGCAGGACAGGGGGTGAGAGGCCACCAACAAAGAGGGGAGAAGGAGAAGAAGCAGCAGCTCCGTCTGGGTGATGGCGAAAAATTCCCTTCTCTCCACCGCAGCAGCTCCGCGACCCCGCAAAACGAATGTCCCTCCCGAAGCCGAAGAAAAAAAACAGCCAAAAACTGTCCCCACCCTCCTTTTCTGCCCCCCTCCCCCCCTGGGCCCGGCCACTCTTTGTCCTTTCTCGAGCACCTACTAAATACCCACAGTTAGGTTGTCTCCGCAGCTAATGGGTAAAAATTCCACGGGCAGGCCAGAGCAACAAAACAAACAAACAAAAAAAGCAAAAAACACCTAACCCTCAACATCTATTTCTATTAATTTATTGCAGTTCATAAGCAATTAAATGTGTTTTTTAAATTAAGTCAACAAAATTTACTTTTATATTCTCAATTAAAGGAAGATGAAAAAGGAAACAATATAGAATAAATGAAAGCAAACAAACAAAAAGAACTGGGTAGACCTATCCGGGCAAGAGTAGAGCAATGAAATCATTAATTGTTCATCATGGATTAATCATATGTGGATGTCCCAACAGTATCATTATAGACATTTGACTGTAAAGTGTATGAGAGCTCTAATAACTATCTGAATGGCTTTGAAATCAAATGTATTCCTTAATGTTCTTAAATATGTATGTCCATCAATGGAAGAGTATTTCAGTTAAATACATGCATACTTGCATGCATGCACATATACCTCCAGATACAGCTATTTAATCTTTCACCTTGCTTTATTTGAGATGATGCACCTTAGAAAGGAGATGATTCTTTGCTTTAGCATGTACATTTGAATAATATCACAAGCAAGTTTTACCAACTTTGTTATATTTCAAAAACAATTTGCCATATTTTTTAGAATATCTGTAAGTACATTGGAAGATAAATAATACAACACCTTATTTTCTAGTTAGAAAAACAAAACCCAAATTTCTGAGTCATAAAATGATGTTTATTCACTGATCCCAAACGTGTTCCTTCTGTGAGATACACACCATCCCAGGAACCTTGCAACTCAGATCCTTTCACAACATAGTCCATGAAAAATATCAAAGAATTGATATAAGAAAAAAGTATGCTAGGCAAAATCAGAATCCATAGAGGACTATATCCAACTAAAAAGTGAATAGAGGCTTCCACAGGTAGAGAGATGAAACAACTTCCCAAACATAAATCTGAGAACAGTAAATGTATATTATCAGATTTTTTTTGAGGGTGAAAAATATGTAGGAAAAAATTATTTTCTTGGAAAATCACAAGTATTCTAAGTGGTGATTGTGGTCTTTAATTTAGCATAATACCTTGCATCTTACTGTAATTTGGCCAGACTTTAGCAATATGGGTTGTAATTTTCAGTTTCATTTGATGGCATCCAATCAGTGGATAGGAAAGCATAGACTGTAGTTTAAACCCATTCACGCTAGTAACAAGGAGTGACAATGTAATTTAATATGTTTTGTATAAGCACTCAGATTAAGGCTTTAATTACCTTGTCACCTGGTATTTTTACACAGATTGTGCCTCTGTAATTGCACAAAGTATTTGTCAAGATACCAAAACTGAACTGTGAAATAAACTAGGATCTTTGTCTCAGCTGCTGTAGAAGTTGGATTTTGTGAAGTGAATTATGGATGCTAACTATGAGCAAAAGCAGGGAGCGCAGTGCCTGTGGAATAGCAGGCCACATAACTTTCTCAGTCTCACCTGAGAAAGTGGCCTGAGAAATCATAAGGAGGAATCAAAACAATCCTCAGAGACAGAAAACAGCCTTGCAGGTGCTGTTTGTCTGTTCTTTGTTTTTTTGCAAGAGAAGGTCGAGGGGGGGTGTACCCCACTGACCAATGATGGTGATGTGTTAGTTCACTGACCAATAAGAGTTTTTCTTTTCTGTACTTTCACGTATCAGTCTATAAAAGAATATCTGAGGTAATAAACCTTAGGCTCTTCTGCTCGACTCACAAGAGAGTCTGTGTCGTTCTTGCCGTTCCCAATAGAGCGACAGTGAATGAGTTACAAATGGCAGAAGGAAAAAGGATCTTTGCCCAGGTAATGCAGATAATCACCAGTCTGGTGCTTTCAGTTCAGGTCTGTCACTGTGATGTCAGGCAAATCATGTAAATGAACATTTTCTCAGATGCACACACTGTATGTTTTCCATGTTCTGAATACCACTGAGATCTGAGAATCAAATTAGGAGCCATGCTGAATTCTTAGTAGCAACAACTGCTATTTAGTAATGTAAAGTAATGGGAAGTAATGGGAAGTGCTGAAAGAATAATATAAAAACCAAAACATAGACATTTAAGCTTACTGATCAGCTTTGGTGCTAATGTTTTTGAGTCTTCATTGTTCATTAATTTTATCTGCATAGTCATTGTGAAAACTTTAGTAAATATCTATGAAGCTGTGACGTCATGGTAGAAATGTCCATAGTGATATCATGGTAGAAAATTCCACGAGATAATTATTAACTTTAGAACTAATTTCTGAACAGTATGAAATAAAATAGGATAAGGGCCACACATGCAGTGAGAAAAATGCAAAGTAGCTTGGAGTGACTCCTTTGAGTTATATTCTGGCAGGAATAATGTGGAAGCTTTAATAAAAGTAAAATCTGAAATTAAACTTCCTTGAAGACACTTTGGATACCATTTCATGTTTCAAATGAAAAGAATCTTCAGTGACAACTGGTGTGAGTCTAATTTTACATTTCAAGATAAAAGTTTTGATCCATTTTTGTGGAGTTATGCTTCATTCTATCATCATATTAACAATGGCCAAATAGTACTGGCAAGCATTTTCCATGTTTGGGGTGAATAACTGAGGAACAGAGAAGAACGCCAAAAAGTCTTGTGTTCTGCTTCACTACGGAAAAAAGAAAAGACAACACTGCTGTTGTAGTTAAGGCCTGGCGATCTGAAGACTTCGGGATGTAATGGAAAGCCAGTAACCCACCCCTCTCTGTTAGGATAGTAAGTCCTCTTGCAATTAGCCAATAGCACCTAAGTGTGACGTATGTAAATGGGAGTAACACAGTGAACCTAGGCTATAAAATGTTAAGTTTCCCTGCAATAAATCTCCATTATACGCCATCCATCACATTGATGCAGTGGGATATGGCCTGAGCGGCTAGAGGTAGCCACCGTGCTGGAGCTGGCCAGGGAGCCTGCCTTGCTTGAAACCCAACACACTGCAAGTATTCACCACTCACCACTGAGAAATATTATGGACTACATTTTCTAGAGAGTTTGCAGCCTTAGTGAGCATTTCTGGGTTTTGTCATTGTCATTCTAACCTTACTAAGGTCACCATTAGCCTTTAAAGCAAGATTTTTACAGTGCAATACTTTGCATAAACTTTGATTAAATTTCCTGTGTAAAACACAGCCCAAACTGTTAATCAGTTTTATGTCAGACACCAGTGAGTCAAAATTTCAAGTGCTGCATTATTCTTGTTAGTGGCACTAGTAAGAAGCATGCTATGTGTCTTAGGTGTTTGTGTCTAGATATCCTTCATGCATACTTAAAAAAATAAAAGGATATTCTGTCTAATGTACCAGATAAAGTGTAGCTGTTGAGAGTGTTGTGGTAATAGGGTGTCTAATCATAATTTTCAGTGTATGATTACCAAGAATTCCCACTACAAAGGTTCCACACATTCAATGATGTAATACAACCCCTGGATTGAAGCTCTGATGTTGTTGAAATTTCCTGATTAATCTTGGATAATTTTAACAGTATAGGGAATTCAGCATAAATCAAAATAAACTGACACCGCCATCAAAATTTTCATCTGTGGTTTTGGTAGAATCCAAAATCTAGATGAAGAATTCTAACTGTGCTTTAAGGTGAAAACATATAAGAATGTATACATGAACTAGTTGCTTCACCTCAAATTCTTGGCAATGGAGATATGTGCTTCAACTCCAGTTGCTTCATCTGTAGCTCATGCTATTTCCAATCCCCTGCACTACCTTGCCAGCCTCCAGTTGCTGCCTTGGAGGGCATGGATCCCTTGTAAATAATATGCTGTATCTGAGCACTACATGCCTCCTACACCTGTACATATATATATATATGTATGTATGTATGTATAAATATTTATAAACCAATATAATTTCAAGTAGGAGACAAATGTCTACCCTACTTGTCTAAAAAGCACATATATAAAGAGATTTATATACTGTTGCCAGATACATGGGATACATCATAAAGATGTTCTTCTCTTTCATCTCTGCTGAGCAATCTCCCCTTGATTTTTTTTGTTGCTCCTTCTTTGATACAGAACCCTTTATTACAAGCTATTTGTCATGAAGCAGTTCTGCACTGGTCTGACCCCTGCAAAAAGTAAATCTTCAGTAACTTTTAGGTTTACTGGCTACCTTTGTAATTTATATGATCAAGTAAAGTTCATAGCATTTGTTTTTAAGGAATCTTTCAACCTTAAATATTTCCTAGACTGTGTACATAAAGAATTCAGTAAATTCATCATGAACAGTGAAGCTCTGAGTTATATAGTTCATACCAAACCCACAGCCATAAAATCTTTATGCTGCAGAACTGCATATTCTGTTGAAAAATTCCACATTTTACAAAGTAAAGCTATTATAGAAATGTTTCAGAGAGTTTTGCTCTGAATACAGTCATCTGTAAAACTAGTCTGCTTCACACAAAATTTATTCACATCTCCAGCCATCCAAGGAAAAAAAAAAAACATAAATTAGCTTTTCTGTACACCATGATGCTCAAATCTCTTGAGCTTATATTTATGAATGTTGTGGGCATAGACCAAACTTCTCTGCATTCTGTTCAAGGACAGGATTGCATCCTATTCAAGGACAGCCTTGATGTGCCTGAGGTAGTGTTCATCTTCTCCTCCCTGCTTTGTGTCCTCCTCAATAGTCTTGTGTCAGGCCAATTGTCTGACAGGGCAGACAAGGGTAGGAGTGAAAAAAAGAACTGGAGCTGAAAAGGCAGGCATACTTATTAAACACTACAGAGCAACACATTTTTTTATTTTTTATTTTTTTTCTCCCCCCAGAAACTCAGGAAACCAAGAGATGAGGTTTACAGAGAGGTCTGACACCTCCTTTATCTTTCTCTCCTTGGAAATGCTGTAAAAAAACAGTTACAGTGAGTGTATGTAAAGGGAATTTTGAAATGCACAAGCTTCTCTTCAAGTGTTAATTGTGGTGTTTCACTTGTGCATTGTATGTAAGGAAGGCATAGCTATTTTATGCATGTTGGTTTGTTTGATATTTTGGTTTTTTTTCCCAGAAAGCTGTAGCAAGTTCTGGGCAAGTATAAAGCAAGTAAATTACAGATTAAAAAAAAACACTTACATAAAATTTAATCAAAATATTTGGTAATGCTATTATGTTCTTGTGCTCCTTTTAAAACTCAGTGGGAAAATTCATATTGCCCCCTTTTGATAGTAGAGGAAACATACTAGGAGAGATTATAAATTGGAGTCACAATTTACTGAAGAAATCTTGATAAACACAACAATATTAATAAAAGATTGAACAACAGAGAGGATGGTTTAGAGATAAAAAAGGTGTTCCCTACCGAAATATATCGCCTGTGCCACATGAATCCCCTGGGAACAAAGAGAAATTGGCAGCAGGGTCCCTCACTACACCATGGGGCTCCGGAGAACAATGGAAGGAAACAATGAACAAGGAAGAATGTTGCAAATGAGTTTCCATGATTTAACACCTTCCTCTAGTCAGGAAACCAGAGAAAACAGGGGCAAAGAGAACCTGGAAAGCTGTTTCCTCTGAAAGGAGTCCTGCTGCCGAGCTGCTCACCCAGCTGGGACTCTCCGATCTCAGGCTGGGCTTGTGGAACAGTGGCGATCTGGGGACTTGCAGAGTGATGTTTGTGGTATAGAATAAACACTGCCAGGACTGCACCTCTAATCCCTGTACCCAGAACAGTTACACAGCAAAATGAGATGCTCAGGATCTCTAGAAGTTATGATGCTTGTCTTCAGGAGCAAACGTGATGGGTGAAGCCTTGCTTCAAGGGATGTAGCCAGACATAACCTTCTGATGGGAAAGAGAGAATAAAATATTTGTTTTTCTTTGTTTCCATGCATACAACCCTTGCTCTTGCTTTATTTCACTGCCTTTATCCTGAATCATGATGTTTTTTCTGTCTTATTTTCTCCTCCACTTTGTCCTGCTGAGAAAGGGGAGTAATAGAATGGGTTAGTGAGCACCTGGCATCCAGCATGTGTCAACCTATGACAGAAGAATCCCAGCATCTCAAAAGCATCTCTGTAATCATTCCAGATACGTGGTGTCTGAAATTAAGACCTTGAGCATTTTCTGTATTTATATGATTGTCGTTCAAGTTAAATTGCTGTTGCAAGGCAAAAATAAATTCACATTAAGTTTTATAAATCAGATTGAACCTGAAAGGTTGAGAGGGGAAGTATGGTTTTCCCTCTCAACTCTCATGTTTATATATAAACCTAAACCAAATATGACAAAAATCACAAGTAAAGACTTCTGCTGATGATGACCTTTTACACCAAGTAATTGGTTTAGACAAATACATAAAACAAGACAGAGCTGGAATTTGTTACACAAGATCATGCATCTACAACATTTTTCAAAGATTTTGGTGTTTAGGACTGTCTTCATATAACAGGTGACCTTATATGAACTTTCATTGCAATCCATTGTTAGTTTAGAAAGCTGTGCTGAAGTGACTTGATTATAAATTACAGTTTAAAATAATTCATGAGAGCCATATTTCTGAAAGAATTTTTTGACTGTCAAAACAGGTCCCCCAGGGAACTTTGATGCAGATGTTAATATTAATAGCACTATACCTACCATACAGCACCTACCCTTCTGGGTTATGTGCTAGCTGAAATATCAAGGTCCTACTACAATATAAAAATGTGGTGTGAGACATAACGTGTAATTATGCAAAACCCTGTGACATGTAAAGGCTCGAAAGAAAGATGAGGCACAACTCAAAATAAGGTCAGACAGAAATAATAGTGGTTAGAATTGATCTATAACACTTCTTCACCATTTATTAAAGAGGCCTGTCCTTCAGCTGTCAGTCTGGCCCTGAGGGTCCTCAACATCTTCTCACAGGCCTGTTTAGGAGCCAGAAGCTAAAAAAAAGTGAACAAGCAAGCAAATAAATATTAGAATAAATTTTGATTAAATAAATATTATTTCCATTAGTCATCAAACAGTGAGCCTATTTAAGTTTCCAAATCAATCTGCAAACGGAAAATAATGAACTACAAAAGACTTTATCAGAAGGTTTACTCACTTATCCAGTCCAGATTTGCACAGCAAATCAAATATTCCACATTAGTTATATCAGAAAAAAATATTCTGACTCTTAAACATTTAGTGAAATTTTGTAGTCTGTATGGTGAAGATGCCCATTTTAGGCAATCAAATATCCTCTTCTGATTTTTTCAAATTTATGTATAATAAATAGTTTCTGTGATCAAGATATATGTGATTACCGAAATGAACTACACTAAGAAATGTGGCCTGTAGCAACCTTAGAACAGAGGATGTTAGCCACTCACAACTCTGTTTTCTGAAGGGACATTTTCATTCTGTTAAAATTCACATCATTCAAATGGGTAAGAATGGAAAGACTTGAGAAGTCTTAGTCCTGTAAGTCATTGGGTCAGCAATCTTTACAAGATACAGAGTGGTTCTGAATAGCAATCTTCTAATAAGGTAAAACAACAATTAAATATATTATATTCCCCTAGTCATGTGGAAGTCCGGCTCAGTTTATGTTAGTCTCTTCTATTTTTACCCAGTTTCCTTTTCCCTTTAATTAACAAGTATTACTTACAATTTAAGGTAATATGTTTTCTCTCACTTTTACTCTTTGCTTTAAGGAGTGAGTTTAAAGAACTTGTTGAAATAGCAATTTACCTCTTTTCTTATCATGTAAACTGCTGTAATCTATCACTATGACTGTTTATCCTGCAATAACAATTACACCTTTATTCAATCCATCTCTTCCAAGTATCATTTAAGAGATATTACAAAAATCTACTCAGACTGGTCCTTAGGCTTACGGCAGAAAGAGCCAGAACACATGGGTTACTTTATATCTTCAAGTAAGAGAGGGTTTCCCCCTGTGACCCTGTGACTGGAACTGTTTTCTGATTTTATGTTAACTATTATGTTCTGTTTCTCCCTTAGCAATTGAGAAATCATTAATGCATCTGGAGGAAGCAAGTGAAGGAGTCATGATCAAGTTTCCTGCTATTTCATTCCAGAAGAATTTCTTCCACCCGCATTTTGTAATGGGTTGGAGAAAAAGCATCAGCTTCCAACACATAAATGTCGGACAAAACTATCCTGAGCTACTGTTAGTCTTTGCATTTTTCTATAGTAAAGTATAGGTAAGGTCTACCATAATGATCAAAGGTCAAAAGAACTTTGAATGTGACACTTTCTGCCTTACGACAAAATTTTGTGAGCAATCCTGTATTGCAACATGTTAGCAATATCTTAAAAAGAGAGGGAAATATCCTCTTACAATTTTTTCCTAAGATAATTGACTTTCTTAGTCTTTAAAAGGTACCTGGAAAAAAACAGTCATATTGCAACAACAATTCAGTAAGAATAAATACTGAACATGAGTTATTTCCACTATTCATTACCCCTATTTCATTATTTACTTGTTAGTGGGAAGATTCATAGTAGAAATTCAAAAGGAAGACAAGCAGAATTCAACAGAGAAAATGAGGCACAAGCTAGTATACTGAAAACCGGTTAGAGATTTTAAAGTAAAAAAATTCACTTTGACTGTAATTTATTCATGAGAAGACTCAGCAGTCAACTTTGGTCATCTCTGATTATATTTTTCTTGTGAGATGTTTCTTCCGTTTGATTATCTGCTCATTCAATCAACATACCTAAACATGCCTGGGAGATATTCTCTGCTCAAAACCTTGCATCTTGACAAGGTGGGATATTTCACCCTTTTTCTCTGAAAATATAATAAAGGAAATCATCTATAAATGAAAGATTATTAAGATCAATCTATCTACATTGCAGAAATTCTGTAAGGCTTTGTATCTTTTTTCACAGGCCTGATTAGTTATGGTTTTTTCCTTTAATGCATTCATCTCTCAACCAGTTCCTCATATTGTAACCCAAGACGATACATCCAAGAAAAGACGGGGTCGTGTGCTATTATCAGATGAATAACTAACAGATAAGGGATTTTAACTGAAGGATTCACTTTGGCCTTTTTTCTCTGCTAGCCTGGTAACTATTCATGAAAGCAATCTTAAAGGTGACATCAGGAAGAGTGGAATGAAAGGAGTTGAGCATTCATCCTTTTTCAGATTTTGGTAGAATATAACACAGGAAAGTCCTACAGTGTGGACAGGAAAGCTAAATATGTAAGTACATCTTCAAGACAAGGTCTTGCAGCTGATGTTTAGGGAGTATTCTTCAGGAACAGCTTCTTCTATACCTGTCCTACACCATACAAGAGAAATGCACAAATTCTAGTTAAAAAACTATTTTGCCATACAAAGTAACAGTGCAGAGAAGCAGATCTAGGGGTTAATTTACAGGCATTACAGAAGTGTAATATAAGTGTAAGAAGTGTAAGAAGTGTAAGAAGTGTAAGTGTAAGAAGTGTTCTCCTCAGGTTGAGTGTTACATTTTTTTTCTGTATGTCTGTGCACAGTTCAAAAACAATAATGTTTTTCCATTTCTACTTCTAAATTTCATAAATTTACTTATGAATTTTACTAAGTTTACTTCTAAGAGTTACATAATGATTATGGTCTCTGGCTTGGAAGCTGGTACCATAGAGCTTCTCCTACCCACTCCTCCGGTAACCAGCACCCAGTCCAGTGGAAAATAAAACAGGAGAAGTTCCCCCTCATTGGGATGCAATGTTCCCTGGAATTTCTATGTTGTGTTTTCCATTTGTACCTTCAGTGCCTGATGGCTCTGATTCTAGTTGCCATAAAAAATTGAAATCTTATTCACATTTTGTTCTCCATTGTTTTTGAAAGGACTCCATCTGTTACCATTTCAGAGGTAAAAAATTCATTTTGAAGGCTTTAAAGAGCAGACAATATAGATCTGAAGAGTACTAAAATATAAGGGGAGTAGCTTTTTTTCTGTGCTTCATGTTCTGCTGTCCACATAATTTGTAATTTTTGGTAGATTAGAAGAAAAAAAAAAAAAAGATGGTTAAAAAAATGCCAAAACCTATTGTGTAGAAATAAAACAGACCAAAATACATGTATATGTGAAGAAATAACATTTTTAGACAGCTGAGAATAACATCATGCACTTTAGTTTGGCCAGGCATAAATAAAAAAGAAAAATCTTCTACCCTTCTAGCTGTACAAATATCAGACTAATAACAATTTTTTCACATAGGAATTTGATATCTTACTATCTTAATTTATGGAATACAAGACACCAAAATACTGCAGATTATTATTAGGACACATTTTTGTATGACAATTGTTTTGATGCCACTGAAACTGTTTCTATGAAAAATTCAGTACATATATATATGTATATATATATATATATATATATATACACACACACATGATTCTTGATCCAATGTTCTGTGTAAGAACATAATAAAAGGTACAGAGTTGTTTCAGATGTTGAAAGTTTATTATGCTAGTAGTAGAAAAAATTTAGCAAAGTATGAGTAATATTTAACTATTAAAATGAAATATAGCAGATTTTAAAATATATTTATAATAATGATGATACAATAATACAGTATTTTCACTACTGAAGCTGGGTTTCTACCTTATGAAACCTGTAAGCTGATGATTTTAATTACTATTTCCTTGTAGCTGCTTATGAATTTGCATATAGACAATTAATATGATAAATATTAATAATTCACAAATCAACTGTAAATAACTTAAAAGTTTGAAGTAAATCAGACAAAAAGGTTAATGCATTTTTGTTTTCCTGTCAGACCTTCATTAATATCTCTAAGTGCCTGATATAGGAAGAATGTACATATTCCTATTCTAGTAGTATTTTAGGTAGGTATTTTAGGTAGGTATTACTATAAGTATGTCTCAGACGTTCATTCTGCCTGAGACAGAGGACAATAATTTCTTGATATGGATCCTATTTCTCTTTGATTTTAAACTATTATGTATTCTACATACAGCAGCACCAGTTGCTGTCCAGAACATTAAATAGCATTAGAAAAGATGGGTGTTTTTCCACCTGTTTTTCACCCTCTTAGTTTATATACAAGTGCTAAGAGAGATCTTATTCAAGGGAAAACAGGAACAAAACTATTCAGTATTTTTTGAAAAATACATTTTAATAGTATTCTACTTGCAATGTGAAGAGGTTAAAAAGGACAAACAGGCTTTAGTTTTCAGTTAAGTATGTATTTTCAAACAGGTTACATGTGATTTTAAAAAAAATATAAATTGGTTGTTAAAAAGTCATATTGCAGGGTAATAATATGGAGTAAAATATGTCTAACTTTGAAACTCTTAGCCTTAAAAAGAGGTTTATCGTTACAAAACCAATTCCAAGAGTAACGCTTATTTTTTGACAAGTAAATGAGTCTTCGTTTGTCCAGAAACTCAAACATTTGCCAATTTGCCAGCTTTTCCAACATGAGTCAAAGACTTTATAAATGTTTAAAATGCAACTGTAAAGTTCAAGAAAGTTGTTCATTTCTACAGGTAGAAAATTTAACATATCCCACTCTGCATTTCAGTCTAACAACTAAATGATATATTTTTTCTTTGTCGCTTTGGTATGAAAATAAAAACTGGGAAACTTAGAGGAATAGACCATTTTTTGGAGGAGCTTTTAAAGTGTGTTTTAGTTTTATGGAGGAAAACAAGGTCTGATAAAACAGAAGTCCTTGAGTAATTTCTAACTCTGGCTGTATTCGTATTATGGCAGAACGTAGGGTTAGATTTGTAGGTAAATCTTTGCTAAAGAAATATAGCAGAGGACTGTGCTTCTGACTGCTCATTCCAGAGTTTTTTCTCCTATTTACCACTAGCTTCTCTGTAGCACAGACTAGAAAAAGATTTCAGGACTACTGTAATGCAAAGACCAATGAGATATTTTGATCATCCAGGGCATTTCAAGAAACAGACATTTTCAACTGTCTACAAATGGCTTCTGTTGTAGATGTCATTTTCCTCTGGGATATAGATAGGTAAGACACGGGTCATAATCAATATTTCTTAGAAAATATTCCCTTTTTTTAAGCTGCTATTAGTAATAAAATCCAGGTGTTATTCTAAATCATAATCACTAATATAAGAATCTAATTGAATCAGCTGAAAAAAAACCTACTAATAAGATTCCCCTTGATATGCAATTTAAATACATTTCCAGAATCAGCTGCAACACTGCCAAGTCTTTGCCTTGGATCTATATTGACTTTCACAGGCACAAGCCACTCTAACATTGCACTATTCTAAGCAATACCACCACAAGCAATAAAACCAAGCAAAACAGAGGCTTTTTTCATCAAGATCAAAAGGTCTGTTTTTTGAATAGACCACACAAAGAATAACTCATCAGCAGGAGGTCATGCAACCTAAACAGCCGAAACATGAAAACAAGGTTACAGTACATAACGTTACCCTACCAGGAAAATAAACTATGGACAGATATATGTGCAGACTCCAAAGTTATATTGAAGAATAAAAAGCAAAAAACAAACCCTCAGAACAACCTTGGCTAAGGTTTATGGAAGCTGAAGTAAGTAACATACTGAAGCAAAGGACTGCCTAATACCACCTATTGCAGAGTATTAAAATTCTGTCAAAAAAAACAAAATTTCACTGATGTCAGTCAAGAAGAATTCAAGACAGCCATCTTTAATACACATAAGTGTTCCTGGACAGGCAATGTGGGCATGCATATCATGGTGATCTTGACTCTGTAGGTGTGAAAATATGTACGTGAATGGGCAAAATCTATGTGAGAATGAGCGTGATAGCCGAAATTAACTCCCCTAAAAATTTTGTAAATAAATATCATTTTCCTGTGATCATCATAATCATCATGATGATCATATCATTGTACTGATCAGACTGAATTTTGATACTTGTCGTGGTTTTAAACTAGTAACTAAAAAATTACTTATTTCTTGCTGTGAGATATGGATTAGAACAAGAGCAAAACAGGCTTAAAACTTAAAAGGAATAAAGACAGTTTATTAACAAACTACAAGAATAAGAACACCAGAATAAACTTCCAGAAAACCCTTTTATCTCTCACTACTTGACTATTTCTTTGTACACATGATAACATAGAGACAAAAAACTTTAGAACTTTGGTGGTCAAAAACAGTTTCAATTCTTGTTACAGTCTTTTTATCAGTCTTTGTAGAGAAACAGAAGTTTCTCTCTGCTAATCTATGGAGTTTTTCACAAGAAAACTATTTTTGTTATAGTTTTCTATTTCTCTAATGCTAGCTGCCTGGAAATCTGTCATCAGAGTCCACTCCTCCCATTTCACATCACTCTGAGGTGTGTATGGGCCATGAGTCTAGGGATGCCATTTTAAAGATGAGTTATTCAAAGGCAAAAGTCTTCTTCATCTGTCTTTGTGAGCCTTCCTGGAAAACAGTTTTCTCTTTGCCTCCCAAGGCTTCAAAATCTTCACTCTACTCACTCTACTCACTTCACTCTACTTTCCAGCAACTCACAGTATCACAATTACTCTCTCTTTTTCTCAAAAGTCCACACTTTGAACACTCTGTTCTTCCCCATACTCTAGTCATGAATTAAAGGAGTCTTTTTAAACTACTATTGTCTATCTCCATAGCTTTAACAGAAAGATATTTCAGCTGTAAAGCATCTCCTTTTTCCCTCTTTCTTATTTAAACTTAACTCTTTTCTTCACTGTTTTTGGTGGTTCTACGATGTCTTCTTCATGTTGATTGTCTCTCTTTCTCTGTCTTTCTAAGAAAAAAGAGTAATCTGTACATTTATCCAGGTAGTAAAAGAATTAAAAGCTTTAGAAAAGCTGCAAGTGTTCATGGTGTCAGGTTTCAGTCCAGCAGCAGAAACTGAAAACTAAGCCAGGCTGGCCGGCTCTGCTTCTCCCCCCACCCCCCGAGGCCTCATCCGGCCTGGAGAGGGGGGAAGGCCAAGACAGAGCCTTGTTACCTTGTCAGAAGCCAGAAACCAAAGAGGGCAAGAGACCCCTGACTGTAGCAGCTTCAACTTCCTTAACTCTCCAAGCTGTCTTAAAGGTAAAGCTACCCCATGACAATACTATAATTTCTTATATTATTAATTTTCATTTGAAGGTGATATGAAAAGCTTTGATGCAAAACCACTACAGGGTAACCTGAAATTAAGATGATTTTATTGTCTTTCCTGCCATGCATTGGCCATGTCTACTGAGAGTAGACAAGTAAATTAAGATGGTTTTTACAGATATGCACTCTGAGATGATCAAGAGCAAGTACCAAATTTCTCCCCTGCGGGGAGAAAAGAGGAGACTACCTGAATGGTGATTTCCAAGTGAGCAAGTATACTGGTCACCTTGTTGTGTGTCAGTCTATTTGATTATGTCTTGCTGTGTTTCTATATAATATATGCTCATTAATAAATTTTATTTGTGTCTCAGCTGACATTTTTCATTATTATTTTTATCCTGTAAACAACTTTTGTTTCAAAAGTCTGCATGCAGTCTCTTCTCATAGAGTTTACCAACTTTTTCCTTTTCCTTGTTTTCAGAATACCTTTCTCAAGTGCTTAGTTATCTTCCCCAGGTATTAGGCACACACTGAATTGTCTTTATTGATGCCCTACAGCAAGCACATGTACGAATCATACCTCTCAGGCACTATGTAAAACACTTTATTGTATGAATAGTCTCATGGTACATTGTGTTTCACATGGGTGATGTGAGAACACACATATCTTGGTGTGATGCAACAAGCCTGAACTTTGTTTCAGTTATCTCAACACTCCATAACTCAGCTGCAAGCAGTTAATTTTATGCAACTACTCAGCCCTTCTCCACAGTGTATCTGACATTAACTTTCTTACACAATAAGATCTGACCTGAGGAGTTTGGACTTTCTTGTTTTAACATTTCTTGTGTTAAAAACTAAGGCACAACTTTGAGACTGGACTTTTACCCTCACTGTACCATTTGACTTATGGAAGGAAAAGAAGGAAAAAGTACTGTACTTCCAATTATAGCACTTAGCTGTTCATTTTTGCAATCAAATGGAGATTAGTGATGTGGGTAATATTTAACATCTGGCTGTCATTTCTTATCTCTATACATTGTGAAATAAATTAGTGAATGCTTTAGGATATTTCTGCTAGCTAGCTACATTATTCAAACTATATTGGTGAGAAAATTTTGTCAGTAAGGCCAAAGAATGGACAATGGTCACAGAACAAACCCACAACAGAATGACAAAAAAAATGTTTCTGACAGAAGGTCTTTTGATCTCTAGTAGGAAGATAAAACTCCTGCATGTCAAATGACCTTCCAACTAATCAAAAATTTTCACCAAAGCTCATTTAAATTGTATATTTCTATATTACATGTGGGGGTTTGTCTTTAACTTTTCTTCATCTTGTAAGCCTTTACCTGTATAAGATTGGTGTTTCTAAACATGGGAACAAGGACGTTAGTAACTGAAACCTACAAATTTGGGCTTTTCATATGTTGTAGATGAGAAAATGAATTACTGCTCAGTGAACAACTTTGAGCTACATCAACATACATGCAAATTGCCAAGTTGCTGCCAGATGGACCAAATCCCAAGACTGTAATGTTATGGTTTCAATTTGTGTCTGTGTGTACTTAGAGGCCTTCAGAGGCTTGTCAGTTACAACACAGGTATCAGAAGTGCTTGTATGGTCTAACACAACCAGGCTCAGTGCTCATGTTCTTCCATATGGGCATAGATGAAAGCTGATCCTAGATGTAAAAAGTGAGCTAGCAAAATATTTCCATTTCTTCTTTAGACTGGAGACATTTTTGAATACATACATAAATTTTCAGGCTCCTATTTTTTTTTCACTTTTCCTTAGGTAATGAACAGTCTATAAGTAGCATTTTTAAATTTCAGTGGTATTTATTTAGTAACATGCTGCTTTTCAAATTTGAATTTAAATACTAAAGGTTGAGATAGCTGTAATATATTCAGACTCTGGAGAAAAAGTTAAAAGATATTGTCAAGGTTATATACCAACCTCACAAAGCAGCCTTTTATCTGTATTAGAAGAAGCAAACCCACGTAAGGTTAACACTGAAAGCTTAATTAGTGTCCACATGCAGAAAGTTCACATTTAAGACTGATTAGCTTGGAAGTACAAACCAGTTTTCCTAGACACTGCTGAACTTTGTGCGTCTTCCACTTTAGCCTCTCTAATTCACATATTGCCTTCTATTCATGTGCCTCACACAAAAGGCTATAAAAATTTGAGTCTTTCAACATCACGAGGGTGACAACACCATTGCAGAAAAATCTTCCAGAGAGTGCAGTGTCCAATACTCCATCCATTCATGCCAAATTAAGATCACAATTATGTAAATACTGGTTTTGTTTATTTCTTGTACAACATAAAGCAAGCATTGGGATGTGTGTATTGTCTTTCAAGAATTTTTTACTTCTGGGCTGAAGGATGGTTTTCAATCTAGGCTGACGAATTTAGGTGGTGGCATTCTTAAATAAATTTTAGCAACCATAGTACTTTAAAATGTTATCATTCTAAACTCTATCCCGTTATAACAAATTTTAATCATTGAATAAGAAGAATGAGACTTGTTATTATTTAATGTCATAGTATTATCTCCCAGGAATCTGATCACCCTGAAAAATTGTTTATTTCACTGCACATTACCCTGTCATTAGGATTAGGTCTTCACTGACTTGACTAGCAAAAAGGAAATAGGTCGCTTAAATTTTAATTACAGAAATGTTTTATATGGTTATTAGACAACTATATTTATAGAGTGTGGCCTTTTGTGTTCCTGTTTAAACCCTTTTTTCATGATGAATGATGTTTTAATCTATCACATGGAACCACAAAAGAGAATGCTTCATATCCAGTCAGGGATGCAGTAGCTCTTTGGTTGTGTGTATTTACTTTGTCGATGTAAGGGCTATAGATGAAGAGGAGTGGCAGCATGCAGGGCCCCTGAACCCAGCTGTATCTTAAGGTGCACAGACCAATGAGAGCTGTGGCAAATGATCATATTAGCTCAACAGTATTTATCTTCTGCTTGACAACATAAAAATCCATTTATGCAGAATGTTTATCTAGAATTTTTATATAGCTTTATGCACACAAATTTTTTTTGAACCATGTCTATACAGTCTTGAATATAACAGATAAATAGAAATGTAATCAGTTCATTTTGAAATGACCTCTCATGTGTAATCATAAAATCATTAAAAAGCTCCCAGGTGAAAATCTGAAATTCAGAAACTATTTCTTTATTAAAAGATATTAACATTGACTAACTTCTTTCCAAATGCCTATGCACAAATTAAAATTTAGCTTTTGCATTAATGAATTACTCTGAATAATGCTTTTGCTTTAAAATAATGCTGCTATATTTTAGGTGCTTGAGATTTTTACTTCCAGTTGCAATAGTCTGTTCAATGAAAAAATCAAACAATTTACCATGAGGGAGCAAAATATCCTGCAGTAATCTCTCAGAAAGAGGCACTTAAACCCCTTTTAAAGGGCACAGAAGTCAATAGAGTCTTAAAAAAGCCAGTGAACTTTGGATAAGAGCATACAAATAAAATTTTGAGCAGCCTAGTCACTACAACTCTTCCAATTGATTCTCCTTGATATTCTACCATCTCAAGTGTTACCACATTTAAATTTTCCATGGTGCCTGTAGCATAGAAGAAAAGGTTATAACAGGAAAGGTGTTGGGCCACTGCGTTTAATGAGAGTCTGAGAGAGTTTTCTGTTTCTGAATGGTGTTGGTTATATGCATCCTGAATCAGACTTACTTTATTGTGCAAATTTTCAGTAGAAAATTTTCAGATTTTTATTTAATTGTCTGAGTTTTTTGGATAAAATTTCTTTTACACAAGTCTGGAGTCCTTTTAGCTCTCCAATTATGCTACACATCAATCATATTTTGCAGAAAACTACTGTTCTCGTATTCCTTGTCTTTAGAAAAAAACCTTGACTTTTGGCAGGGAAGTTAATTTATGATAGTGAAAAAATCTATGGAAACCTACACGAATCTAGCAAATTTACAAAGCCTTGAAAATCAAAATTTTCTCTGCTTAGTGAAGGTTTACTTAAACTCATTCACACATTTGAAAAAAGTTCATTCACACTGTTTGTCCAAATACAACATTTTGTGACCTGGTCTTAAAGATCTGGAATCCAATGGCAGAAAAATGAAAAATAAATTAATGTTCCTACCAGGTTTTGAGAGCTGCTGTCATTCTTTCAGGCATATGAGGAAGAGAAGGTTATTGATTTGAATAACAAGATGACAAGATGCAGGTCAGAAAGCAAATAACCAAATGCAAAAGTGGACAGAGTACTCTGCAGAACACAAAATATATGTTTGTTAAATGCTGAGAACAGCTGGACAAAGAACATAAAGATGAATGTAGGCAAGTTGATAGTAAGTTTCTTGAGGACAGAAGATTGACACTGGGAAGAAATTCAGAAAGACTGAAAACACTGAAAATTATGGAAGGTTAAAGCAAAAGTGAATTGGAAGAGAATAGAGATGATAATGCATAGAAAGAAAAGAAGCCAGTCTGACAGCATAACTGACAATAACTCAGGAGAGGTTTAAATTAAAAAAAAATAAAAATTAAAAAAAAAATACTCGAAAATCTAAGGAAAGATGAAGAGATTAAAGAGGAATCTAAACATTAGACTAAGAATAGAAGTTAGTGAAAAAATGAAAAAAGACATTTGGGGGTAAGGTCAAGGAGTTTCTTGGAGGGAAATAATGGATTTGAATGGGAAGAGAACTTAGAAAATGGGAATGACATCAGAGATTTGTCTGTTATAGAACACTAGTACAATAGGGGCAGAGATCCAACAACTAAGGTTAAAAAATGTGCAAGAAAAGGAATACAAAGCTAACTGTAGAATGATAATGAGGCAACAAGTTTTAGAAGAGAAGATACTTTTTCATCCATGTAGACTGGAAGGAACAGAAGAAATAATCTGTGGAGCTAAAAGGCATATGGAATTTTCCCTCAATGGTACCACATGATGACATAACATATTGGGTTGATTTCAGCACTGAATTTAAGTGATTGATAGAGATTGTCTACTGTACTATACAAATTAGGTATAAAATGATGGGTTTTTTCAAGATATTTGTGCCAGTGTCAAGATGGCACTGAATAGCTTTGAGACCAAAGTGAATACATTGATATGGTGATTGACAAAATTTGCTTAGCTATTGGTGTCTGTGACATCTGAGGTGCCATAAGGTATACAAGAAATACACAGTGGTCCAACAGACAGGACGTAGGACCTATGTGAGGCTTGCTCTGACCCTGAAACAGAAACTGAACACCAGTCAAGCTGGAATACTCTCGAATCCATAAAATGGAGCCTTTCACAAAACTTTGATATGTACCCTATCTCAGCTTGAATACCTAAGGCAAAAAGTAAATGTTCAAATAAAAGTAATTAAATCAATGATTTGAACACAGAACACTACATATTTTTTTAGAATTCCTATAGAATGGAAATTGATTCTGTAAAACAATTAAAGGTTCTAGTTCTGTACACTGCAAGAAAAAAACCTTAAGCAAAGGGCCAAGGGCTAATTTGTTGGGTTATTTTCTTCAGTGGCAATGAGTAAGAATTGAGAAAACACATGGAACAACCAGGAAGAAAATGAAATTTGAACAGCTGCTGACTAGTTAGTACTACTAACCTTTCTAGGCACCACATGGCGCAGATCCTGTGTAAATGTGGCCATGCAAATAAGACAGACATGAACTAAAGAGACATGAGTGCCCACTGCACAGACAAGCTGGTTTCTGATATCTCATATTTTTGAGTTTACTTTATTGATTTTGCTAAAGATAATGAGGTTTCATTTCCTATTGGATTACTCTATAATGTTACATATACATAGGGCTCTCTTTGACTACTACAATAAGAAAAGTAGCAGGAATTTTTCTCAGGCCAAGATGGAATGGGGAACAGTATTGTGTAAAATTCACCTTATCTAGCTGATTGCTTCTGCGACAAAGAAATACACTCTGCTCCCATGCTATCCAAAAACATAGATGTCACTCCAATATATTGAGCTTAGGTTAGTCCTTTCTTACTACATCAAAATAAGAAACCCATTTTTAAATTTTATTGTGAATTGATAAAACATGTTTCCAGGACTTAAGAACTATAGAGAGAAACAAAACAAAATAAACAAAACAACAACATCAAAACCCACCAAGAATATAGAGGCTTCAGGAAGGAGTTTTCTGCCAAAAAAAAGAGAGGAGCCAAGAACAATGAACACCTACTTGATCTAGGCAGACACTACAAGTCTGTAAGGAAGAAGGAGATGTGCATGGACTGCTAAAATATACAGACTCGAGACAGGGAATTGCTGTAGTTATATTCCATCAAATGTGCTGACATAAGGATGCTGGATTAACTAAATAAACAAATTAGACTTCAGTCAAAGGCTTCCCTCTTCTCTGAAAAAAAAAATGTGCATTTATCTCTGAAATTAATTTTTTTAAAACTTATGCAGTTTTTTTTGTTCCTCAAACAGCTTTAATCAGGAGCTAACTGACAACCACTTTTCTAATTGTGGGAAAGGTAAGGGAAGTATGTGAAGAATGTGCCTATAGTTCTCGAGGAGTAAAAGTACTAAGTGCACACAGGATTACAGCATTATTTTTCATGCTCAGGAGCTTACAAAGACCAAAAAGACAAGTAAATACAGAGTTAATTCAAATGAAGAATTTCTCATCCTGTTTATCCAGGCTTGTTGACTTTGATTGAATTTATATCCAGATGTAAAAGATCCTAGCAGTTTCCTACTGCTCGTTTACATCATGATTAAATGCAACTCATTTTGAAGAAAGGAGGTTTCAAATTAATGTAGCAGGTGAAATTCCTCTCAAGGAAGGACACAGCTCACATGGTAAGTTGGTTACAAGTAAATACTATTTGATCTAACACAGCGAAAAAAGTCCTATATTTTCAGCTGTAGACTCAAGTGTGCTTAGAACTTCAAGGAAATCATCTTGGAAGTAGTGCCTCTGAACAGGGCTTTGTGGTCTGGGATGGATAATGCCATTCACATGAACAGAAAAAAGACTACTGAGGAAAAAATAAGGTTACTTACTGCTGACTTTGTGCTAGTGTCCCTGAATAGAATGTCTAAGCCCTCATCTCATTTCAAGACTTCAAGGAGAATTGTGATCACCCAGAGGTGAGGTTGTAGGCAAAAAACCAGCAGAAAAAATGATAGTGGAAACTGACCACAGAACAAGATCAAGGTGTCTTAGGTTGATGCCAAGATTTTTTTTTTCCTTTTATATACCTTTTTTATAACTTTTATGTATCCTTAGTGTTCTTAGCATGCATACTTGTAATTTATTAAGTCTGATTGCTTAGCATAGTCCTAGGATTTTTTTAGGCCAGGAGACCAAACATCCTAAAGGCCTCATAGTAGGAGATTGGTAATCCCTACATTATCTTGGGAAACCAAGGCCTCCTCTAGAACATATCCTGCAAAGTAGAGATTTGGCCCACCTGGGGGGCAATTCATCAGATGGGGGAATATCATACCATTCTTCCAGGCCCCCTGTTGGGGCATCCTTGCAAAAAATGCTCATTTGTAAGGTCTATAAACTGATCCATTGTGTGTGTGCATTGCGGCGTGTTCCACCTTGGCAAAGTGGGGCATCAGTAAAGATCTTTATTAAAGCACCCTTAAAAAAAACCTCTTACCCCTTAACCATGTATGGCTCTCAATTTTTTAAGACCAGGAAAAGGCATCAAAGTAACCACAAAAATTTTACCTTAGTATAAGGATTAAGCCTGGGCTGTTCAGAAACCTGTGATGACTTAAGTACGTCCAATTCTAGTACAGCTATTAATTAAAAGTTTTTCTAACAATTATAGAGTATGAGACAAGCTCTTTCTCTGGAAAAGTGTTCTGGCACTGAGCTGAACCTTGAGGTCCTCAGAGAGACCATAAGATATTTATAAGAGCCCTTATAAATATTTCTTAGCATGTGAAAAATTAAGACAGTATAATTCTTCAGACTCTTCTGTTTCAATTATGTTTACAAGGCTATCCTAGTTCTGTAATTTTTTTTTCAGTTACATCAGTGAACAATTTCTCAAATTATATTGTTTCTATTTTCAGTAGAGTAATTTTAAAATAAATTTTCTCTTAATACTTTGATTTTATTGAATCAAAGATTTGGCTTTGTTTTGTTCTCAGCTCATATCTTGGGGTCAACATCAGATTCCTACTTTAAATCACTTTTCTAATGGGAATTAATATTTTAAAGCTATAAATTTAATTAATGACTGCACTCCTAAAATAGTATAATCGTAAATTTAAAACTTCTGATTTTTTATTCTTATGGTGATCATTTCAGTAATTTTAAATGTTAGCCTCCATTTTTAAAAGAACTGCTATGGACACAAAAATCAGCTCTCTGAAAACCTCCCAGAAGAAAGAAACAAAAATTAACCTTTCTTCCGAATGCCCATCTTTGCATGAATGCACCAGAGATGGGTCTCCACAGTCATGAAAAATTTCCTTGCTTGCACAATTTCAGCTGACTTGAATGGTAAAACTTATCTCTTGCTTTCTTCTCTCCAGTAACTTTAATTTGCAAAAAGGTTGACCTAGCCTGTAGTTTGGTTACAGCCCATTGCATTTGTGACACAGCCTGTGTTCAGGATTTGCATAGGCTAATTGCATCCCCAGATCTCCACCCTCCCAGGTATTCTCTCTCTGAAATTTGCAGAAACAAGCTTTTTCTCTAGTCCTGGATTTCTGTAATTTAGTAGCTACTTAAAAATGTGCCTGATTCCAAAATTAGCATAATGTTTACATAACGGTTTAACCCATGTATCTTGCAGCTCTGTACCACATCAGATGTTCTGTCCTGTTTTTACTTCAATCTCAAACTCCTCAAAGGAAGTTTCTGTTAATAGCAAGGAAGGTTTGAGGAGCTGTTGGAACTGAGGGAATTATCAAATCCCAATTTTCCTTTTTTATCTGGTTATTTTCCCAGGGTTGTTTTACTGTTGGTTTAAACATCTGCTTCATTTGTTCTACTATGCCAGGTGGCTGAGTTCATAAGAAATGTATTTTTTTTCCTTGCTGTTGCACTCTTCACATCTTTGAATATTCTCAGAACAGCTGTCAGATTCAATCTTCACTGGGACTATCTAGAGAGAAAAAAGAGTTTTCTACCATGTCTACAGTTGTGGCTTGCTCAACAGTCCACTGCAAAAGAAATGTTATCACCTTACTTCAGAATATTGAGGGAAGGGAACCTACAGTCACATGTTGAAATTATTCCCTTGGGGATTTCTGTCTGTGGACACACAAAATAATTTTGAAAGCATTCTGTCATTCTTCCTATCTCTGAGAACCTGAGGGGGCTTTTTCTTTAAATTTGATAGTTTGCTTGGAGAAAATTTAGGCATACCTTTGCACATTTACTTTTCAAGCCAAAAGCCCAAGACAGAAAGCTTTTGGAAAGTCTTTTCCTAGATTCTCTCCACTGCAGATCTCACCAGTGTAATATCACATTTCCTTCCTAAACTCAGTTGATATACAAACCTTACTTCCTTCAAAAAGCAGTAACCCAAACATTACTTCATTTTACCTAAGAAGCATTTTCACTAGGTCTTTTTACTCTCAACTACTACTTTCAAAGATAAGAGGAGATGCTTAAATTATTTTAACTTTTTCCCAGTCTTTAAATTAATTGCTTCATTTTGATGTGGTTCTTCCATGAGGGTTGCTAACAATATATCTGCTTCAATGGATTTTTAATTTCTGTTTAGTTTGCACAATTCCTTGTTTTACCAGTTGATCTACTATGTATTATGAGTACAGTCCCAGAACCTTTTAACTTTTTCACCATTAAATGCTTCTTCCATTTAGTAATGTCACAAATACACTGCAACAAAAAAATAAATGTATAGAACTGACTCACCAGAAGTGTTCTCATTAGCATCCTGCATTCATAAGAATTGTAAAAGTGAACTGCATTTCCAAATACAATCTCAGAACAAAGTAAGCATTCAATTGTAATGAAAATACTACATTTTACAGTTATTACATTTTACATTTACATATTACATATTAAAATTTTTGCAAATACTAATTACATGTTACATATTACATATTATATATTACTTATTAAAAATACAATTACATATTACATTCACATATTATATTTTACAAGTATTACAATTTTTAATGAAAGTGCAGGTGATAGAAAGCAATTCTCTGGTGAGCTGAGCATGGGACAACTGAATATCACATGCTTCAAGTGCTTCCAGGTTTTTGGGTGGTTGTCAAATCCTGTATGCCTTTTCTTAAATGTAATAACTGGAGCAACTACAATACATTAGTTTTCAGGCTCATTTACTTGTGAAAGTAGTGGTTGAGAGTACCAGTTCACTCTTCTCCATATTTTATTTCATAGCAAAAACTGCATGGCTCTGTGGGTGGTATGCTATACAATGTGATTTGGACCAGTCAGAAGCGCAAAATGTTCGATAATCATTATAAAGTGTTCCTCCCTGTGGTGGTGCATTCCCTCCTTTCCTCCTTGGGATGCTCTGTGATGTCAGAAATAGTCATTGGGCCTCAGCCTTGATCAACAACACCTAGACTAAGCTCCTCTTGAGTTTATCAGAAACACTGTCTGCTCCTAAGGACTTATGCTGCCCAATGAGCTCCTGGTTTCAGTGAACACCTTTGGAAACTTATTTTTCTTGCCTGAATAACAAACCAAGTAGAATAATTTGCTATTGAACTTTAAAAGAAAATTACCAACTCAAATTGCATCCAGGATGAAAAATTATTATGAGGAAAGCCAACTTAAATGACCTATTTAACAAGTCTATAAATGTGATCCTAAGTGAGATCCTTTGAGCTCTTCTGGACAGCAGCAGGATGCAAGCAGTGATCTCCCTCTGAGTGGGACATATCTCAGAGCCAGCAATCTCTCAAGTTTGCTATACTTGGAGGATCACTGCTGAACACTAACAGAGAGCCTGGGCTGATACCCCCACAACTACAGGTTCAACCCTTCAAACCATTGAGAAGATGCAAAGGTATCCAAAAGGAGTACTTCACTGAATTTAGGGGAAGTTTTCACAGGTATAACTTTTCCATACTCATTTAGGTCTGTGTGCATGTGAGTGTGGATAAGCTATACCAAGCATACGACGAATGCTGCTCTCTCAGATTCATGTGCATGTTAGAGTCTTAGGGAAGTTAAACTTATCAGTGAGTTTCTGCTGTGATATAGTAAATGCTTGAAGAATTTTTGTTAAGTTTTTTAATTAGGTTATTGATTAAGTACTGTTAAAACCTTTAGGCCTAATTTCATGGTCAATACCACAGTGAACCTTATGCCTCAAAGGGAGGGTCTCCCTTACTTGTTTATATCCTTACCCCTTCCTATCCTTATCCTTTTCCTGGCCACCACTCACCCCAGTCTCCATGTAGATATTTTTTTGTGGGTTTTTTTTTTTTTTTGTTTTAGATTGATTTATTTATGATTTTAGGGGTTTTTATCTCTGCTTAAACCATCTAGTAAGTAGTAGAATGAACATTGCCAACAAATTTTGTTATACTTTCATTTTTGTATTAAACCTGCTTTTGCTGATACCTTTGTTGGGGATTCTGTAAGTGACTTTAACCAGTAATTTAGAGTATTTGTGTGGCTCTCCTTCCCATGCCATTTAAACTGCTGTTTCTGTAACCAGTGCAAAGGTTCTTCTGAGACAATGATATTGAGAATTAATTCTCGATAGTACCATTTAGCATCCAAAAGTAAAATCTATTATTTTTTTATAGTTGACCACCTGTACACTTCTGTTTTACAAGATTGATGTTCTGGCCACATTTAGAGCTGTAGAACCATCAAATCATTGAGGTTGGGAAAGATCTTTAAGATCATTGAGTCCTACCTTTGACCAAACACCACCATGCAAACTAAACCATTGCACTAAGTGACACGTCCAGTCTTTTCATTAATACCTTCAGGGATGGTGACTTCACCATTTCCTTGGGCAGCTCATTCCAATGCCTGACCAGCCTTTCAGTGAAGAAATTCGTCCTGATGTCAAACCTGAACTTACTCTGACACAGGTTGATGGCTATTTGCCCTGTCACTGTTTGGCTGGGAGAACAGGCTGGCCCTCACCCAGATACAACCTCCTTTCAGATAACTGTAGAGGGTGAAAAGTCCTCTCCTGAGCCTTCTTTTCTCCAGGCTAAATAAACACTGCCCCCTCAGGCACTCCTCATAGGACTTAATCTCTAGACCCTTCACCAGCTTCACTGCCCAACATTTACAAAGTGGCATATCAGAAAAACCACCTCACTGTTATCTGCAATATGCTGAACCATCCCGTTTATTTTGGTGACCCTTGTAGATTTTTCATTTTCTCTAGCTTGTCCTCCTTTATGTCTACGGCTAAGGCTTGTGCATTTTGGCAATTTCATTTGTGTTTGAATCATTTGCCAATGGAAATTGAAGAAATAGTCATAAATTCCCTAGGTAAACAGTTAGAATATATACTCAGTACCCAGGGAAGCAGAGGTGTACTTGTGTTAGCACCTTCAGACAGATGAATAAAGAAAAAAAATCATTCCTTGCATGAAGGAGTAAAAATCACTCAGCTATAACATCTAAACCCATGTTTAGATGAAGCATCTTAACCATGGCTGTAACACACATAGAAGGGACTTGGTTCAGTTTTCAGTAATCACTGTGGACTGCCTGTTTTTCCTTTTAGTTAAACTGCAAAATTAATGACTAAAGAAGATTCTTAAATGTTTGTTACAAGTTGCCAAACCAGGTAACAGGAGAGAGGTGAGGCTGCACAGCTCCCTGCTCATGGGTCCCACCTCAGCGGGGTTGCACGTTTATTGCCAGTAGTACCCAGGGTTTCACTGCTGGCAAACCACAGAGAGAAATGTGGGCAGGGATGCTCATGAAGACATGAATACACCAAAGCTCTCTTCCTGTTCCCCTTGCTGGCTGATCAGGATGAAAGACTGTTAAAAAATAGTCTGTTATAGTCTGTTGAGAAAATAAATGCATGTATAAAGATATATACAATGTAGGACTCTCAAGGAACTGTACTTAAGACCATCTACACAGTAGCTGTCCCTGGTATCCCATTGGCACCTATATTTACAAACTTCTTTGCTGCTGTCCCACGCCATCTGCTGGAACAGCCCACCTATACATGCACACAAAAGTACAGCCCCACACATGTACCCCCACCCTGCACACAGTGTGTCCGTCTGCTGCTGCCCCCTGCCTCACAGCCCTAGCCCCACAACCAGGCAGGTGCTGAGCCCTCACACTCCTCAGGGAGACTTTGTAGGGAAAACATTCAAAAGGAATGTAATGATGAGGCAGGACTTGCTATGTTTTCTGCTGCAGACACTGTTGGAACACGGACTGACAGGCCCCTGCTCATAACCCAAAAGCTCCTTTCATCCTCTTTTTCTCTGCTGCTCTGTTTCACTTCTTGCTCTCCAAATCGTCTTGATGTCTCCCTTTCTTGCCTTCTGTTCCCTACCCTGAACACTCACAAGGACACAGGGTGGCCCCCTTTCTTAAAACACCAATGGTCTTTTGTACGCAGCAGCACCATGACACCACTAGCTTCTTTCTGGCATCTCAGTGTTTGCCCCAGCACATTTCACACTCATGTCTCTGCCTTTGATACTCCTCTCCTTGGTGCCTCTCTGTAAGTATCCTGCATGAACACTGAACACATGCTAAGTAACTGAAGCCAGAAACATTTATTCTGTCAGAATTTTATACAGTGTGGTTTGGGAGTTGTTGTAGAATCTCAGTAGCAGGGACAAAGATTCAAAGTGACTGTGAGAGAGAAAATTCAACACTGCCGTTGCAGAGATGTAGGTGAGATGGATTAATATAGTTCTCTAGGAGACCGCTAACACTTAGGGAATGTAAGCTTCTGTAGAAAATGGTAAAGCTTATTTCATTGATGACATCACTGTGCACAATTATTCACTAAAGCTCCCTTATTCCGTGCAGTGATACTTGTGTCTGGTTCAGATTATTTGAGCAACTGTTAGGATTAAAGAGCTAAGAGAGTAGTAAACTTCCTTTCTCATGTTGATACTACTTCTGCAGCAAGGGCTCTTAATTTCTGATTCTTAAGGGGAAGGGAGCCATAAATTCTATTATGCCAATGACTCTTCAGTGTGGAAAAGGAAGTTAAGTACTTAATCAGGAGTACTTCTTCCTTTTCCTTTTTGTGAGTAGAGTTGTTAACAAATAAGCTAATACACTCAGAATTTCCAGGGGGCCCAGACAAATCCTTACTTGAAATTCCAAATATATGATCAATGGCTGATATTTAGGTGTTACTTTTTTTTTTTCAATATCTTTACAATGGGCTTTGAAAGGCCTTAATGTAAAACAGCACGGTAAGAGCTCAGCAAATGCTGATGAACTGTCAAATGAAGCAAATTAATCAGAGCATCAGTATCAACAATAACATGGAAACTGGGACAAGGTTTTTAACAAGTACCACTTGTACGGCTATCTGATCATTTTTCTTCACATAGGCTCTTATAGGCTCTGCACTTCAGTTTGAACATCTTAAATCTGGATACCAGTTATAAATGCAACTGGAGGCTTAACAATTCTGTTAAAGAGGAATGAAGCTGATGAATAGGACTCATCGTCTAAGTACTGCAATCAGACAGATTATTCCATGATGAGGAAATGTCTTTTAAGATTAAAGGAATGAGAAAAAGGAAGGATGTTAAGACTACAGATGTGATGGGTCTTTGTCTATCAGCTAGGAAATGCTGGTGTCATCTCACAAGAGTGCCTAGATTGTAAATAGCACCTTAACAAGCTATATGAGTGCTACAAGCACCATGTAAAGATCGCATTATAGCAGTGATTGGTTGTGAATGCTAAAGTAGGTTGAAATGTGCTGAGTATCTCTAAAAGAGCAGCATCTGCAGCAGAGTGCAGTGCCTCTCACTGTCGAGTTTACTCTATTGCAAATACTAGGTAACTGTGGGGAAGAAATATCCCTCATAACAACTTATCTCAGTTTCAACATGCTGTATTGGACATGGCATATTAGATGACAACCCTGTGGGTGAACTTTTGGCATTGGTAAATTTTTGGAGCAGGAGGAGGCCTTGTCTTCTGCGAGGTAGCCTCAGGCACCCTACTGTGCTCTGCAGAGTGGCATAATATTTTGTAACTTTCACATATGTTAGACAAATCATGTAAAAAAAGGTATCACCTTCTTCATTTGATAAAATGCAATAGCTTTGGGGGTATCTTAAAATATGTAGTCCTTCTCCCATAGTTCAGCTGTTTCTAGTTACTATGAGTTTGCAAGAATTGGTGATGCAGTTTGTAATTCAAATAAATGCAGTAAATTAACATGCATTCCTTTGCAAGGTCTGCACTTTCCAAAGGCATTGTGCTCTACTGCTGTGCTTCCAGTACATGGCAAATATATTTCCCTGTGTTTCAATTTCTTAAAGCCTGGGTTGTTGCAGTTTTTGGCAGTGATATGACAACCAACAAAGGGACAAATGCTTTCATTGCAAGGTCTTCAAAACTAAAAAAAAACAAAGAAAAAGGAAAACCACTAACAATTGAATTGTATATTCTGGGAAGACACAACAGAGGAAGTTCGAGGAGAGCATAGAGAAATTTATGTTCAATGATACAAAAAATCCCTGCCAAAACCACGATAGGGCTGTACTGCAGATGCAGAAGACTGTTTCAGGAATTATATGAGAGTAAAAACTTTTTTCATTATTTAACATGAGAAACTCTAATCTCAGCAGCAAAACAAGAAAAGCAGATCATTAAAAGCTGAAGCACAGTACAAGATGAAACTGCCTAAAACTTGTAATCCAAAACCAAATACATTTGGTCATGTAATGCAACTGCTAAATAACTTATAAACACTCCCAGTAAATGTAACAAATGTGTATTAAAACAATGCTATTCATAATTCTTAATTCTCAAATTCACTTAAAGGAACCAGTAAGTCAGGAAGAAGACATTTTCTGGAAAAAACAATGTTGTAAGGATTTTGCCTTAGATTGAAACACACTTATGTCTAACTCATTATTTTCTGTTTGGTAGAATTTTCTTTGCCTTTAATTTTGATTTTTTTTTTGAAATAAAAAATAAAGAAAGTCTATTACACAGACTTCTTTTGAATAGAACTGAACAAATGGTGAATTATATCTCCCTATTAAAAGCATTGCAAATAAGTTCTCACAAGGATAGGTTCCAAGTTCAAATCAACTCCTTCAGAAACCAGACAAAAGCTAGCAAGATGCAATGTCACCTTGGGAAGCAATTAAAAAAAGTTATTCTTTAGCACCCTTTTATCTCACAATAACCAATTTTATAGACTCATAAATTATAACTATACATGATACATATACATGATGGACAAGCTGGGATACAGATTTGCTGAAAAGTGCATGGGTTTCCTAGCACTTCCTAGCATATGTGAGACTGACCACAAGCCATCAGTGAGCTTTGTCAGGGAAGGCATCCAGCAATATCTCAGGACGCATTAAATGAAATGCAGCATTCCTCATTCAGAAAGTCTGGGTACTGCTGCAGCACTGGGCACCCCAACTCAGCAAGGATACACAGGCAAACGAGCTCAGTGGGAGCCCCATGGCAAACAGGACTAGAAGTACTGCTGAGCAACACTTGCACTGCTGCAAGAGCTTTTCTGCATCTCTCCTCACCCCGCCGAGTAAGAGGGCTGAGGTTTTACACAAGGAGCTGAGGGGATGTAGCTGGGACAGATGACCCAGATAGCCAGAGGGATATCCCACACCATACAGCAACACGATCAGCACATAGACCTGGGGGAAGAAGGGAAGTGGGGGATGTTCAGAGGGATGCAGTTTGTCCTTCCAGCCTTCTGTTAGATGTAATGGAGCCCAGATTTACTAGAGATGCCTGAACATGTGCCTGACAATGAGAAATGGTGAATTAATTCCTTGGTTTAATTCCTACGTGCATGGCTTTTTCTTCACTTACTAAACTGTTTTTATCTCAATCCAAGAGTTTTCTAGTTTTTTACCTTTTTTATTCTCTCCCCACCAAGGAGAGGAAGTAAGCAAACAACTGTGTGTTTGGGGCTGAATTTCTCTATGAATGCAGGGCATGAGTTGCCATATAACAAATTCAACAACAAATTCTAGTGCTTGCCCTAATTTCCTAATTTCACTAATTAGTCCTCATGAGCTCTTTCCCATTAACTAGCTTTTCTTCAATAATTCACATTAAAATTATCTATTTTTATTTAATATAAATTAGTACTTTATAAAAGAGTGCATGTGAGAAGTAACAAGCTATTTTGCCTACTCAGAATGGTGTCTGGTCTCAATCACATTCAAGACCTGAAACTTGCTAAGATTTCATATCCAATCCTACAGTTAAAGGACTTTTTCCCCATTAAGTTGAGCCCTCTTTTCTTGGGGCTTTACAGTTTCTCTGCAATTTAAACTTTTACTTTCCTATTATTATCAAGCAGAAACACTAAAATATACAGGTAGCATTAACCAGGAGAAAGACAAGAATCATCCTTATCCAGAAGTTCTTGTGCAGAAAAAAAAAAATGGACAATGGAAGATATATATTTTAATAGTTAAACATATAATATAATGTAGTAGGATTTACTGTCAAAATTTGACTACATTTAAAATTGAGAGGAATTTTTTTATGATCATAGTGAGTAACTACCAGAATTAAATACAAAATATTATGGCAGTTTTACTAGATTTTTTTTCCTTCAAATTAAGGATGTTTTTATTTTATTTTTTAAAATATAAAAGAAAAGTCTTAGTTTAAGTAGGATTTAATTATGGAAGTCTAACATTTTGTATTATTGTGAAAGTCTTATAACAAGGGAGCAATTTCTTGTAACTAAATTTTATTCTTCAATTGCAGTAACTTTTTATAGCAAATATATGTCATTAATGATGTCCCAGAGGTCTGTGAACTATTGTCTTTTAAACACAAAATAAACTGCACTTTTACAAATACTTGCCATAATCGGTGACAAAGTGCTTTACCATGTACCCTTCTTCAAACTCCTCCAGGTGGGTTTGGCAAGACAGCTGCATTCTTTGTAGTCAAGGGAAAAATCCCTGTCAAGTTAATAAAGTAATGTAGTTGGTTTTTCCTCTGTGTTATCTACAAATTTCAGATATCAGTAATGTACTTATAAGGGACATCAAGCAGTCCTTGTCTCCTTATGCTGAATGAAGAGCTTTACTGAAGTAGCAGTTTCTCTCTCTTTCAATTGCCATAAAAGATAAGTTGCATAAAGAAAGGCTACCTGAACAGAGTGTTTTGGACTGTTTTCAGTTCAGTCAAACTGGTCAGAGAAATCCATTTCCCAAACCACAAATTACTACACACCTTAAAAAAATTCTTCTCCCCACAGCCTTTTCAGTTCTTCTCTGGGAGGAGCTGCCTGTCCACAGCCTTGTCATTTTCTGAGGTCAACATTGCAAATGTCTTCTGATCTTATCAAAAAACGTAAGACCTCTGGTTTAAGCACTTTATGGCTTATATTTTAATAATTTTTTTTGATCCAGTGGTTTTTCGTTAGTTTTGTACCCAGACCAGATATAGTCAGTCTGTTCTGATTTTCTGGTTGGTTGATTAGTTTTGTTTTGTTTGGTTTTTTTTTAAATAGAAAGCACTGGAGACCAAGTAGGTTGATAAGTGGGTGATTTGTTTTTAATAACATGTGTTCATTGTTTTTTATATCTTAGTCAGTTGTTTCTCTCACTCCCTCTTCTAGTTGCCCTGCTTTTTTTCTTCTTCTGCCACTCCCTTCAAAGAAACAGCCAATAACTCTAAAATAGAAAAAAGATTTCAGTTGGATTTCAGTTTGCTCTTTATTTTAATTATATTCAACAATTCTGTCTTGAGAGAAAAACATATATTGCAATTAAAAGAAAAATAAACAAATTTTATTGGTACTATAATGTTGGTCTTACAACCTGCTCCAAAATAAGGAGTCTTCAGATAAATACCAGACAACAGTCAGTGTATTTTAAATAGCCAATGCTGCATTGACAGTAGGTTGCCATTGCCATAGAGACAACTTTAGAGGTTCCAAAGCATGCAATCCAAGTGATAAAAAGAAGTAAACACAAAACACCATATCAATCAATGAAAAATGCTGAAGGGAAAAAACTTGCAGGCATGAAAATAACTGCATGGAAAATTAAAGATGCAAAACGAAAAAAACAAAACTTGGAACTGAAGAAAAGGTAAATGTTTTTGTTAAACATTTTAAGTTAGGAGAAGACATGTACTTGGTGCTGAAATAGGAAGGTGAGGGTGTTTGGATTTCATTCCTACTCTGAGTGCCACTTGCAAATCCCATAAAATATCATGATCAGTTCTGATAAAAAGTAAAGAAGAAACAGGAAAAGGGAGATATATCCAAAAATTTAAATTAAGAGATTTGAAGGTGCATGGTGTACCTTGCTCATTTTGATGAGTGATTCCATAAGACAGCTTTAAACCCATTTATGATCATTGTTAAAAATTGCTACTGGTGTTTCAATAAACAAAAAACATTTTCCCATGCAGAATGGGCACTTTGTTTTTCCTGAAAAACGATGTCTTTGTCCTGCAGCAAGTACTGCTATTATCTCCCATTATTTGCACCATTATCACAGTGTAATTAAATATAGAGATATGAAAAATGAACATGCTGCTTATTCATGGAAATTTCATTCAGCAAGGTGTTCTTAATGCTTTGAAACAGTTTTATAAGAACCTGCAAGATTTTCTCTCTTTTTGGTTTGTTGCTCAGTTGGTTTGTTTCCTCTGGTTAGTTGTTTGGTTCTGTCTTGATTGATTCTGGATTTTAAAATAACCATACAAAGTGGGGTTTTTTTTGGGTAAACCCCTCTGGATGAAATTACTTTCCATCCAGAATGTTGATGCCACTAGACAACTTGATGTCACTGCAAATTTACTAAACTTGCATTCAGTCCCACGGTCCGTGTTGCTGAATAAAATGCCCATGGAGGGTTTCACAGATAGGTTGGAGAGATCTGAATGCTGATATGTCTCAGTAGCCTAGGATCACCCTTTAGTCTTCACAGCTGGCTTTAAGATACCAAGAAACAAGAGTCCTTATCTTCAGAATAGGAGATATCCTTCTCCTCTTTGCAATGAGCTGGGGTCCTTTAGGCATATTTACTTAATTTTGCCTATGCTGTCTACAAAGTAAATTATATAGTAATAATAGTAATAATAAGTGATGATAGTAATAATAGTAATCTTTTGCCCTAGGAAAAAGAAAAAAAAATTTCTATTTAAGAAATTTCTATTCCTGTTTCTTATTTTGCCCTAGGAAAAAAATTTCTATTTCATTATATCAATGGTATGCCCTGTGAAGACAGAATCATCACATTACTCTTACATCACCCATAATGCTGAGAAGCTATTGAAAATGGCCAGTTCATTCCTATTCTTTGTTGATTCAGCTTCCCTTTTCTAAGAGTCAGAGCATATAGCTTTTAATAACTCACTGAAGTAGAAACAAAAAGTATTGTTTAGAGAAGTGGATACAACAGTGTAGCTGGCTGAAAAGAGTGAATTCACAAGCTTATTCACAGTCCAAGCCAGCAATATAATAAATTATATGCCCAAGGAAAAAGTATGAGCACAGACACTTACAGCTCTCTGCTTTTTTGTTTGTTTGGTTTTGCTTAATTTTGTTTTGGTTTTTGCCTGGTTTTTTTAATACCGGCAAGTGGATACATAACTCAAAATACACTGGATTTGTGAGCCTTTTACAATCCTAACTGTGTTAGAGTTGTTAAACTATTTTGCCTTCATATATTTTCCATTATTATTTTCCATTATGAGGTTTCTAAAACTTTACTAATGTGTGGATATGTGTTGTCTAGCTCTTTATTTCTTTTTGGAACATGCATACAATTCTAGTCTCCACTGGTAAGGTGCCTTCCTTTATACAGTTAATTCCTCTTATAGGATCTCTAGCCTAGGAATTGCATTTTTCTTTATGTTTTTGGTTTTGGTTTTGGTTTTGGTTTGTTGGTTTTTTTTTAAATTCTGTGAAGATAGCCAGAAGCAAGAATTTGAACCATTTTTATCACTTTTAATTGAAGCTTTTCTCTCAAATGGGGCAATGGCCTCATTCTCTATTTTCATCCTTCTTATGCTTCCATGTTGAAAGATGAATCAATGCTGAACAAATGGGTAATAAGCAAATAAAACTATTGGTTATCAATTTAAAATACACAGTAAACTTATGTGTCAGGAATATTAAGAAATATAGGCAGAGTTTGCTAAAAATTGGTGTGGGAGGGACATTCACAGGCATTGTAAAGGATATATGCGCTCCTATTGAGGCTCAAAATGCGAAAACCTAGATAGTGCAGGAAGCATGTACAGCAGGACTGTTGGGTTGAATTTTAGGCATTCTCAGCAATAATAAATATGTTGGGGACAATGGTACCATTTTGAGAGGCCATGTCAGTCTCTGAGAGAGTCTTAAATGTCGGGAATGGTAACATCTGCATGAAAATACCACAAAATAGACTAGGGGCAGATTCCAGCACTGAATTCCTTTGTGGCACTCATTTATTTGCTACTCCTCTAAATATGTAAGACTTCCCCACTATATATGTATATGAGAATGCAGTTATTAGGTGGGACTATTGAGATATAGATATAGATATAGATATATAGATATATAGATATATAGATATATAGATATATAGATATATAGATATATAGATATATATCAAACAGACCTATTAATTTCTGGTTTGCACAGAACCGTGGATATTGCTACTCCTTTGGAGCTTCTAGGCTGCAAGTTTATCTTAAAACCAGATAGTACTGATGGCACAATGAGACAGAGGAAAATAGTATTAGCTTTAAAATCTTTCAAGGGAAGCCAAATTAACATCAAATTTCTGCTTAGACAAGGGGAAAAGTACCCTCATCAGGACAGGCAAATTTACCTTTTTGTCTTCTATGATTTGAGTGAGAAAGGAATTCAGTTACATTTCCTGTGACTGAAGCATTACATCTTTATGCTTCTTTTCATAAGCTAAAGTAAAAATTCTATTGTAAGGTGACATAACCCAAGGGATGGGAATGGGATGGGTTGGCAACATAAGGAGCAGGGTGAGACATAAGTGCTGGTGCCCTGAGGTAAGATAAGGAAAGGACAGTCTGAGAATCTGGCAACGAGTCAGAACAACAGGCAAGCTCAGTAAATAGCATACTTCCCTGCTTAATGAGAAACAATTTGGCAATAGTGAATGGAGATCTCTAGTGAGTGGAAGCAGGAGAAACAGTCAGCCTCAATTTCTCATTTCAGTGGAAGACATTGTGTATTGTTATAAAGAGATTATATTCTGAGAGTCAGATATCACCTAGTCTTATACCTACCCAGAGTGTTCTTTTGGTTTTATTGAAAATATTTTGGCTTATTATATTTTATTTATTATATTATTATATATTATATTATTATATATTATTATATATTATATTATATTATATTATATTATATTATATTATATTATATTATATTATATTATATTATACTATACTATATTATATTATATTATATTATATTATATTATATTATATTATATTATATTATATTTATTATATTTATTATTATATATATTTATTTAGTTATAATATAATAATATATTATATTATATATATTGTATTATAATATATTATATTATTTATTTATTATATCATATTATATTTTGGCTTTATTGAAAATATTCTTTGGTAAGTAACCTTTCAAATAATAATTGAGAGGCATAAGAATTTACTTAACTTACCACCATAAATCTTGTTTTCATTTTCTCAGCCCATGGATAGGGTCTAATGCCTTTAAGTTAAAATATATTCTATATTTCTGGTACTTATTTGCTGACAGAAAACTACACTAGCACCAATTACAAGCTCATCTTTTAAGACATTCTTGAATAGTCTAACATTCCCATTATTTTGGCTAGAGCTGGAGCTCAGGATGGGTGGCGTATCATTACTTTATTCATGTACAGAAGCACAGAATCTAGGGATGGCCTAGGCTGGAAGGCACCTCTGGAGTTTGTCTTGACCTGCCACCTGCTGATAGCAGGGTCTGCTTGAGAAGTTTGCTCAAGACTATGTGCACTCTTGTGTTTATTAATTCCAAAAATAAAGACTCCATAGTGTCCTGGGTGACCTGTTCTAGTGTTTGACCACCCTCATAGTTAAAAAAACCCAAAACAAACAAACTCAAACCAACCAAACAAAAAATGCCCACCCACACAAGGCCAAAACGTAGCAAATTTTCACAGTTTTTTTTTCTTAATTGCAAAAACTGTGAAAATAATAAACAATGGAGAAGTAGAAGGAGCTCTGTGACAAAATTGGAAGAGTGTTGCCATTAAAAAGGCTGGTACAGTCAGGAAGGAATAAATGCTATTTCAGAACCTAAATAACATTTCCCTTAATTTTTCAGGCAATACAGAATACTGGCTTGAAGACTCCTCTGACTAGAGACTCAGCTCACTGAAAGCAACAGACAGAAAATCAAGAAACAGAAACTGTCAAAAAGACCTTGGAATATAAATGAGAGTCAAAATAGAAAGATACATCTGAAATGTACATGGTGATATTCTGAAATAATTTGTGCTTTTATTGTGTCTTTTTCAGAAACATGGCAATATATACCTAGAAAAATATGTCCTCTTCTATTAGATGTCTCTTTAAAAAATAGATTCTTAAAGTTTACTTCCAGCCTGACTCATTCTACTGTTACCAAAAACATCTTGGCAAACAAATTAAGAATGGTTTGCAAATTTTGTACGCATGTATGTATAAAGTAATGAAAATGTCAAGGTACTTCACTGATTTTCACATTAGCTTTTGTCCATGTAAGAACCTTTATCAGTATAGCAATAGTGTCTCTTCTATATGGAGTCTGAGAATATAATGGGAAAAGACTTAATTAATTGATGCAGTTTAAATCAATTTTCTGAATGCAAATTAAAATTCAAAAATAGTTAAAATGTCTTCTTCTTGGGTTTTTTGCCTTCATTTTTTTTTCTGTGTGATTAGATTGGTAGAAGAGAATTCTATTCACTGTATAGATTTTATTACGGTTCAGTCTCTGTTTTTATCATAATTCAGAATCAGAGTAATGTAAGAGTAGACTTATCACTAGCTATATAGTTTGATATAAGTGGAGAAAGCTGTAGAATTTTGTGCAACTCCTGTGTATCCTGTTATATACCCCTACCTGCAATCTTAAGTAAATGCTAACCCAATTACATCTTTGACTAAATTAAAACTGACTGATGAGCTCAAAAAATGGTACTAAGTAGATATGACTTGTACCTGATTTTTAAAAAGTAACAGAGAAAGTTAGCTCCTTTCCATTTTTCACCTTAACACAATGCATAAGTAAATTCCACAAAAGGAATACTGATTTCCTGCAGGTCATCTTCAGCAGAATGTTAGTTAGGGCTCATTTGATTTTAGTACATAGAAATGTACTAAAATGCATATGCTGGGAAAAAAACCTACGTCATCTTAAATAAAATAGGCTGGCTCTTTGCCTGTACCTTCAAATTACTCTTGATTTTATATCTAACTGCACAGGGTAGGATTTCCCAAAGCTTGCAAAGAATAATAAGATTTTGGGCAAGATGGATTAGAGATTAAGTGTCAAAAAAGCAATAGATGCTGATAAATTTGAATGATTTAAAAAGTAACATTGGGCCATTATTTGAGGTGAATAATAGTGATTGCACTAGTTAAGTCATGCATACAGTATTCATTTGAAACACTGCAGTTCATTTCAGTGGAGCTTATTTTGTTGAAAAAATGGGATCTGGGGATCTGGTCCCTCATTATTAAGCTTGATATAGGTAAAATTATTTATGTTTAATATTTCATTTCCTTATATTTTACTTGGCACTCGGTGCTTGTGATGAAGTTCTAAAAATAACCCATGGTTCAAGAGTGGAAATAAAAAGAACAATATGTTAGAGGGAAAGTCAGAGAAGAATAAAAGCATAGTATCACAAGTGTTAACACAAACTGTGGGAAAAGTTCTTGAACAGTCATACACACATTAAAAAACAGTCAAAACCAAACCAACAAAACAAACAAAAAAAGCAAATGAAACAAACAAAGCAAACAAAGCAACAAAAACACACACAAAAAAAACCCCAACATTTTTTTACAAACGCAGGCTGTTTGCAAAGTGTAAGTTAAATGTGCCCAAGTTAGTTGGGGTCTAGTTGACTCTGCTTTGGAAATTTACAATATTTTCTTAATTTTTTTAAAGTTATTCCCAAAGGTGTTTCACAATCTCAGTATATATAAAGAGTAGTAGGGAACAATATAGCATTGTCTAAATTCAGGCTGTTCCATCCTTCTCTCAGTAGGGACTACAAGCAAGCATAAAGCAACATGATTAAGAATTCATTTGTTTTACGGTTCAAGGGGAGCTGAAATGATTAAGCTCCTTTATCATGTTTCTGTCCTTATGTATATTTTAAGAATACTTCTGCTAAGGAAAAACAGCAACAAAAAGAGAAGCAAACTCCTCTTCAAAGTGTGGCAAATATTTACTTACCTACTGTATACATATGTTTCCATTTGATAAATACTGCTTAAACCAAGAGAAATCGCAGGCTGCAGAAATGTCTCTGCGCGGCGCAGGGGAGACTGCAAAGGCAGTTTTCAAGTCCTTATCTGCAAAGCGAAAGAGATTATTGCCTTAACCTTTGTTATCAGTATGAGACCTACTTTAATGCTCCTAAGGCTCAAAAGGACTTGTGAAGTGGTGAAAGGCTGAGCTAGATGGGCTGTGTCTTACTGCCAGCGTCTGTCTCTCCAGCAGGGAGCTTGTGCTGAGGCAGCGGGCGCCCGAGAGCAGTGGCACACTGCTGCCCTCAGTGCGGGCTCAAAATATGTTTTCTGCCTATGGCAATTCACATTCAGAAGGCATGGCTAACCCCGGCATGTGAAACTCACAAACAGATAAAATTAACAGCCATCGGTCTCTTCTTTTTCATCCAAAAATTGCCATACTAAAGAGAAACCCTGCCCTGCCCCATAAAGCCCGAGTGTGAAGACTTACCTATCCAAGAGGTTCACCAACAACCAGTCTGGCTTTGCAGAATGGAGTGGATTATTTAGGCTTGGCTTGAAAAATCTTATTTTATTTTATTCTATATAAACAACCACATAATAGTATAGTAAAATAAAAAATAAACAAAGTGCACCCCAATTTTCCATTTCAGTTTGTAAAGATTACACAATTTCTGTCATTATACCTATGCTTATGAGATTTCACTCAGAATTTCTTTGCATGTTCTGAAAAGGTTTACAGACACTAGGAAACTAACTTGCCATTTGGCAGATTTTTACTTTTGTGCCTTCTTTGCCATACCTATATTTTTGGGAAATACAGAATTTCTGCAATACTGTTATTGCAAGGCTCCAGCCTTGCACTATTGCACATGTAAGATTAACACGTATTAACAAGGTTGGAGACCTATTTAATGCCCAAATAGTTTTGGATTAACTCTACATTTTTAAACAACAATTCAAAGGTTATTTATAAGTACCAAATTCCAAAGTCTAGGAAGAAGGCAGAAATAAGGAGAAAATTGGGTGCTTTATAAAAGTTATCATCCATAAAATGTAGTTTCTCATTTCTTTTTTTTCTACTGCTTTCTCTGTCAAATACTTCCATTCATTTTAACCTATGAACTGAATGTTCCTGCTATGAGATCAGTAAATATATATTTCCTAGGCCTTATATTTTAAGAACACAGTACACATTACTTTGGAAAAAGATACAAGACTTGCTAATGAGAATGCCTGATCTAAAGAGAGAATCAGCAGTACTATATGTTCAGAAATACTAGCTAAAATATTTTCCCTTTCTCAAGGCTTTCCACAGGCTGAACATATAAACTAGCTCTTAGAAGTTTTCATGACATGAAGAGATAAAAGCCCATAAAAAAAGAGAGCTAGAAAATTAGGATCAGAAATTAGAAATTGCAATGAGAAAAGGAGAAAATCATCTCACACCTGTGAACCTTTTGTCTTTTCCAATATATCTTTTGTTCTAGCCTAATTCACATAAAATATGTATAACACTTATATAGACCTTGTCTTTGTATCTCATTACAGGTAGAAAATTTGAAGGTGTGAGTAAGCATTTTTTATTTTCTGTATCTTTGAACACAACCCCTTTCTTTACCTTTTCTTTCTCTGATGTGAGGGAGTGGGCAGATGTGATACACACTCTTCTTGAAATGGAATATCTTCGTGCACTTTGTTGAATTCACCACTCATAAAATACAGAATGGAGCAGGCTAAGCCCTGTGTAAACCTTCATATAACTCAGAAAGTTGCTTTTAGTACCATTTGTCTAACTCTGTTAAGACAGGTAGTGAATATAAGTGGTGTATTTCTGCAGTCATTTGGGAAACATCTGGGGTGAGGATACAAAACCTCACACCACAGCCCTACATCAGCTACCATCTATGTCACTGTGCACTAATCCATCTGTTCACACAAAAGAGCCCCACATGCATTTCATCCTTCCTAGCTTTCTACTTAGTCTTTCAAGTTTCTTGTTTATATTCTGTGTTATTTCAAGAGGCATTAAATAAAAAATTAAAATATATATCGTGAGTGGGCAATGAAAGAAGAAAATGAATTGAAGACACTTCTTTATATGCAGATGTGGCTTTTGACAGCATTGGAAAGCAATGTTGGGAATTGGAATTGTTGGGAGCAAACAAAACTCTGTGATCTCAGTGACCCATACCCAAGACCCAAGGTACACTGTGTGGGATAGTGGGAGACATTGGAAACCTATTTTAGATGGAGCACTGAGAATTAAGAAATGCTTAAGAATAAATGCTTTCTACTTTTTGATCAAAAAGTAAAAAAAGTTACATTTGGCGTGTGGCCTAGGCTTGTAGGTAATATACTTGTCACATCTGTTTATGTCCCACTCTGGCCAAAATCTTAATGGTATCTAGATTCCATTTTTCTTTAAGGGAAAATTAGTTTGTGGGTTTTTTTACTAAAAACATCCTAAATCTGCAAACTAGCAGCATTCAGATTTGTAACTACTTGATACATTTTTCCCTAAGGCACCTATATCTACTTTTCTCAGTACCCCAGAATAGACCCTTATTATGCTTCCCTGCAGTTATATGCATCATCAGTTCTCTTGACTCTCTTCAACAAACCTGGGATATTTTAAAAAGATACAGAAACTATTAAAAAGAAATGAAGAAATAGATAGGAACATGAATCATCTATAACAGTTGATAAGAAACTATTTTTATTTACTATTAACTGTATTTGTCTCAAAAATAATTTTCTTTTTCTGCATACTGACTTATAGTCATCATTATCTCTTCTTTACATATGGGAAAATTTGTACTTGAATATGCTTTAGTCAAATTGCATTCATAAATTTTCTAAAGGACTAAACTTCATAATAGTGAGACAGAGTAGGTCTGTATTGATGCATTCTAGATTCCTTTTATGCTCCCACCAGTATGCATCAATAACAAATCAAAAATCTCTTAACTATGCAAAAAATTCTTATTAAGTTCTGTATATTGACTGGGCAAAGTATTGAAACCTCAACATGCCTGAAAAGCTTAACGACTAACTCACAAACCAACTCACACAAATTCACATTTCTCTTGGGTTTTGGTTTGGTTGTTTGATTGTTTGTTAGGGTTTTTTTTAAGAAAAAATTAGTTACTTGTCTTAGTAAAAGGAGGAGGGTTGATATCTTCCTCAGATTTTCCAGCCAGTGAAACCATATAGAAGTCTCATACTATTGGAAGTAACTTTCAAAACTCTTAGATTGTTATAATTCCCAAGGTCATTCATCAGAAAATAACAGAATTTAAAGCACGTATAAAAAAGTTGAAAATACGGTGTGGTTTTAGTTATTACTATTATTGGAAAAAACTCCCCTTGCAGATACTTATTTTTATGTACAACTATAGATAGAGACATATATATATATATATTCACGTAGAATAAGGAGCTATTGAATAAATATGAAGTAAAGTAATGTTTATAAAATTCTAATGATATGACTCATTTCAAAACAGAAAATACACAGTCTGCTCAGGATATCACTTATAAATAGTGTTTTAGAGAAAAGAAATTGCTATCCACTGACTACACCTGTCACACCAATTTCATTCCACCTTTTTTCAAAGTTTCCATGTTACAATATGCACATTAGGAAAAAACATATCATGGATGAACAATTTGCTCTTATACTACAAAGAACATCTCTGGCAAAAATTACCTAGGTATGTACTGCTTTTCTCATTTTTTATTGTTTTTTGTCTGTTCACTAGTTGTTCTCCTATTTTACTTTATTTCCTCTACATTAATCTTTCCTTTAATTTGCAACAAAAACAGCTAGTTCATTATGACCATGAATAAGGATCATCTCCTTATGTCTACATCTAGAACTACACCTAGGGCAATTTCAGTTTTTTGCTAAATTGATAAATTGCTAAGTATATCAACATTTAGGCACCAGCCAGTGATCTCCCTTTTTGCAGAGTTCAATAAAAAGAAAATGGTGATCCTCTAAAACAAATGAGGGAAAATTAATGGAATTATTCTGCATGGAAAAATAATTTTAAGTATTGATGTTTGCAAGTGGTAAATCATGTCTACACGCCTTATTTTCCACATGGAGGGAGTCTGGATCTAGAGGTAGAAAGGGGTTTGTGCTCCATGTTAGTGCATCCACACTGTGCATCATCGCCCTGTGTGATAACCCCCGTGACTTTATGGCAAACTTACTGCTTTGCATGCACTTTTCTGAAATTTCTCAAGTAATGTGAAGCTTAGCTGAAGACCATTACTACCATATTGCATGTGACACAAAATCAGAATCTACTTTGCATAACCTGGAACGTAGGATGCTTGTGGCTATTTGGAGGTACGGGCTTGCTGAGAGACAGATAGGTGATCAGATGAAAAAAGCAGTACTTGCTGCAGTCTCTTAGTGGTCATTTGTCCCTGGCTATAGGCTGCCTTTAGACATCACCCAGCCAGGTTCTTCCTGACCACATCGGTGCATCTCAGACCACTCAGACTAATATGGAATAAACTGGATAACAAAAGCAATATTTTCTTTTTTGTAGCATTTTTCGAGAGAAGATGATGAAAATCACGGTAGTGCTGACTGACTTGAGGCTTTGTGATGAATGAATACATTACCCTGTGACTTATTTTGAAAAATTAATATAGAAAGCAGTGAGGAGTTGTAATAATAACCCCTCCAATAAAGATACTGTAGGAGCCAGGAGGAATGATTATGGGCTCAAAACAACTAACATATGGGGAGGAGGGCAGGGCAAGTTGTGCATTCTGAGCACTGCTTCACATCCCACCCTCTGTAGCCTCTGGTGCAGCCCCAAAGTTGCCCCAAGCCAGTGGCACAACTAGCCCAGCTGGGGTGGGACCAGAGCAAAGGCCATGACATTGGTCTACCTACCCCATTGACTCAGACCTCACAGCAGCTGATCCAGGGCTGAAACTATTGAACTTTCTCTCCCCTTTCTTACTCTCCTCCTAACTTCCTCTTCTCAAAAGCTGCGTAACTTAAAATTGGATTGGTTAGAATTTGATTTACTTTGCACTAAGGGTTTTTTTGAAAATATTCCTGCTCCCAGAAACACTATAATATCTAAGGATAGGATCCATCTTTTACTCAATAACTCTTCTCCTTCTTGTTCTTTCATACCAAAGTGCAAGATTATGTTTCAAATAATTTAGTTTTGTATGGCTTTGTACTCAAGCATACATGGCAGAAACCTGTTTATGTGAGAACTTCAGCTGATGTACACTGAATTTGGAGGCTTTGCTAATGCTGACTTGATTAGAATGTAAATAACTTTTGACGTCTCTGCACAAATTAACATTCCTATCACCTTATCCCTCAAGATAACTGTTTCTTCTGGATAAACATCAAAACTGGATGTTGGTATTTCCCAAGATCTTAAATTTAAAAAGACAGAGCCCATATTTACCAATAATTTCTCCATTTCTAAAGTGAACCCACAGCAGATGAAGCTCCATCTGACATAGTTATTAACTATATTTTGCCTGCTCTATAATCACAGTACAATTCCACTGCTCCACAGAAAGGATTGCATTTCTTCATTGATACACGTCCACCAAAGAGGAATGAGTGATGCCAGTAATACTCTGGTCTTTTCACCTTTTTCTTCTGTAATCTTCTTTCCCCCCAGTAATACTCAAATATGAGGAAAGAAAGCATTGCCAAGTCCAAATTTTCTTAAATTGAAACATTTTAAATTTAATTTCACTTTTAGCCCTCTTTTTCTCTCTCTCTCTCTCTCTTGAAAAAGAATGAGCCTAAAAACAAAGTGCCTGCTATACCCTCCACAGCTCAGGCTTTTTGCAGCCACTACAGCTTATTTTTCCCTCTCACCTGCCTCCAGTGTAGCGGCCACTGTTCTTTCTAGACAGCCTGCAAGTGTATTTTATTTCTAGGGGTACCATCTCCCCTCTGATGCTGCGGCTCCTCCTGCTGACCACAGCCTCTTCTCTCTCCCAGCGCTGCAGAATTGCTCTGTCAGATACAAGGGCAGCTGGCCCTTAGAATTCAAACCTGATGAATGGTACCTTTAACAATTGACCATTACAGCCAATATTGTTGCTTTTATCACAAGAAATAGAATGCATCAATCTGTATTTGTTATCACTAGAGAGAAATAAGAATAGCTATAGTAATTTTTTATAGGTTATTTCAGTGTATTGGTAAGATGGGCAGCATATTTTTATATTCTATGACTCTTGATAGAACCTTTTTAAGAACCTAGGTAACATTACTAATTTCTCTGATTTTTGTACTGTTTCTGTATGCACTTTCTCCAGAAAGAAATATGCAAAGGCCCTTTACAAGTAACACTTTTGATTCATATCTTTTTAATGGGATAATATTTCATTTGGAAACATTTAGCTCCTTCTTCCCAAGGCTTTCAGCTCATGTTCTTCAGATCAATAGGAGTGGTCATGATCATAAACTATGTATAAAGCACGTTCCTACACCACCATGTCTGAAGCATTGTGTCAATGTACTGATATTACTAATATTAGACTACCTGTTCCAGTTTCAGTGATTTTAGAGTGACTACACATTTGTTATTAGCGTGTTTAGTGAGCTTTTAGTTAAAGTTATTAAAGTTATTAAAGTTATTAAAGTTATTAATGTTATTAAAGTTATTACCCTGGTTTTGGCTGAAATAGAATTCATTTTCTTCTTAGTAGCTGATAAAGTGCTGTGTTTTAGATTTAGTATAAGAATAATGTTGATGACATGCTGATGTTTTAGTTTTTGCTGAGCAATGCCTACCCTAAGTCAAGGACTTATCAGTGTCTCATGCTCTGCCAGTGCAGATCTGCACAGGAAGCTGAGAGGAAGCATTGCCATGACAGCTGACTTGAACTGGCCAAAGGGGTACTCCATACTATAGAACTTCATGTTCAATGTATAAACTGGGGAAATTGGGCCAGAAAGGTCCAATAGCTGCTACAGGATGGGCTAGGAAATTTCACTGTTCATCACTCGTCTGTCTTGATTTCTACTTGTCTCTCTCTCTTGTTCATTGAAATTACTATTATTAATATTAGTATTTATTATTCCTAGCTTTTTTTAGTTTGGTTCAATTATTCAGCCATTCTTATCCCAACCCGTGGGTGTCATCTTTTTCTGATTCTCCCCTCCCTTCCACCAAGTAGTGGGAGGAGTGAGTGAGCAGATGTGTGCACTTAGTTGCTGACTAGGGGTCAGCCACAACAGCTGTGACAGATATGCCTAAACTATCCTTCCATTTTAATAATCTTAGACCTGTAACTATATCAGTGGTCTAAGCATAAATGCAAAGTTATGAAGCTACATATGCTTTGCTAGCTGATTACCCATAAATGCATGTTTTACCATAGCAAGGTAAAATAACATTTCTTACAAAGACAATGTGAGGGTTTGGGTTTGAAAATTTCACTCTATTAGCATTTGATTCCATTTAAAAGGTGAGCACATCATGCAAAGAGAAAGTCTTCTAATATGTATATATATTTTCGGTCACTGGGATGTTGTCCAAATAGTGATAGACTCTGGCACTTTATAAAATGAAGATTTATTGATGCAGTAGGGACGATGAGCAACAGCTCACCCATATGATGACACACTCACAATGAATAACATGGGAGGGGCTTGCTTTCTTTACATTTTTTTGGTTCCTAGGGCACTTTCCCTGAAATGTACTTGTTATACAAATCATGGGGGTACTTAAAACATGTATAGAATAGCTCTAACAGATTTAAGTCCAAAAGAGAAAAAGTCCATCCCTGCTACTTAAAAAATAGGAATACATGGTGGATTTCTTTCTTTGCATACAGTACAGTATCTTGAACTTTGGTCTATTAGATGAGCAGAATTCAACATTTGACAAAGACATCCATCAAAAAAAAAGTCTTTAATATGCATTGATTCACAACAGAATCCTGGTGCAAAATAGAAATATAAGATTTTACAGACTGAGCTGGGTTTTGCTGGGTTAAGGGTACTTTTCTTCACAGTGACTGCTATGAGCTTGTGGTTTGGGTTTTGCTGAACACAGGGTTGATAACAGAGATGTTTTTGTTATTTCTGAGCAGTGCTTGCACGGAGCTGAGGCTCTTTCCGCTTTCTGTATTGCGATGCTGCTGAGGAGATGGGGAATGCTTGGGAAGTTGGGAAGAGGAGCAGACAGGGTAGCTGAGCCAAAATGACCAAGGAATATTCCATACCATATAAAATAATGCACAGTCCATAAACCTGGGGGAAGAAGGAAGACACAGGGTGGCATTTGGAGGGCTGGTGTTTGTCTTCCCAAGTCACATTGTGCATGATGGGGCCTGGCTCTCCTGGAGGTGGCTGAACACTTGCCTGCCCATGTGAAGCAGTGAATTAATTCCTTGTTTTGCTCAGTTTGTGTAAGTGGTTTTTGCTTGCTTGCTTTCCCTATTAACCTGTCTTTATCTCCACCCACAAGTCTTTTTTCTTTTACCCTTCTGATTCTCTCCCCAGTCCCACTGGTGGGGGAGTGGGCAAGTGGCTGCATGGGGCTTGGTTGATGACTGGGGTAAAACCACAACACAGACACACACAAATGCATACATGTTTGCTGTAACTTGTATGATTCACACAGAACTGGCTCCTGTTAGATTTAATTTGTAATAACTGTAGATATAAGTGTATACATTTCAGTATTGTGCTCATAAGAGGAATGTAGACTCATGCCATGGAAGAAATCAACAGAAATTTCAAGTTTAAAATTCAAAATTCAAATGTCAATCTATTCAAAACAGTTCAAAGATGCATTCCATCTAAGTTAGCTATTTCTAGCAATGCAAACTAGCACCTTGTTTGCTACCCTTGCCACACTCATTCCTGTATTTAAAGGACTCTATTTTTAATTAGTTTTAATTTAATTTTCTTGAGAACTGGGTGAACCTGAAAATACTCTCTTTTTGGGCAAGTAAACACTTTTAGTTCAGTATTTGAATGATGATCAAACAATTCTGAGTGTCTCTGAGAAAATTCTTTTTCCCTAGTGACCTCTTTAAGTTAACAGAAGTTTTAAATCACATACCCCAAATGAAAATGTGAAATGAAGATTTAAATGGAAAAAAAAAAAAAGTCTTATTTTTCCTCTTTCACTTTTCTTTTCCCTCATCTTTTTTTTTATTTTTTAAAAATTTGTTTTGTTTCGGGTTGTTTGGGTTTTTTTTGGGGGGGGCAGGGGGTTGGTTGTTTTTCTCTCTTGAAAATGTTGTGTATGTTGCTTGAGAGAACCTGATATATCACAGAAGCTTTTCCATCTGGGCAGGTTTTAGTGTTCCAAATTTCCAGACTCCCACTGGTCTTAACTTTCCTGTATATTAAAGCCATTAAGCCATTTTAATAGGCACAGTAGGATTAGTTCAGTAAAGGGGGGATTGTCTGATAATGGAGAGCTGCCATAGCAATGTATTTGCCTCCCCTTGTATTTTTGGCATCAAAAAGGTACACATGGAATAGGTTCTAATCCTAGCTTCCCTGTTTTTCCCTGGTTTTTGGCTGTTAAAATTCATTTTTAGACTCACTGGCTCAGGGCAAAAACTGTGAATGCATAAGAGCCATTCTAGATTGCTACAAAATCATAGAATATGCTGTGTTGAAAGAGACCCATCAGGATCATCAAGTCCAACTCCAGTCCCTGCAAAGGATATCCCAAGAATCACACCATGTGCCTGACAGGCTTGGTGCTGTGACTACTTCCCTGAGGATTTCCAATGCTCAACCACCCTCTGGTGTAAAAATCTGTTCTTAATATTCAGCCTAAACCTCCCCTGACTCAGCTTCATGCTATAAACACTAATATTTGTGTCATCATAAAAATAATTTTAAAAAGTGGTACCACTTTCTTTTTCTTTCCTCTTTAATTTATTGCAACCCTTTTTTGGAGGTACCCTGCAGTTAAGTAAAATTCAGAAGGCAAAAATGGAAAGGGGTAAGAGATGTCCTTACAGTGGCCTGAATTTTTTCAAAGCATGGACAAAAATGAAAAGGGAAAGTTTTGGAATTTCTGAGCTCTGGCTGGTACTTTGACTTAAAGCAACAATTCTCTGATCTATAATTTCCCTACTAAATGTATTTCTATTAAGTTTTTGATGAAACTGAAACTAAATCATTACAAGAATAGCCAAGAATTTTTTACTTGTCATTTGTAAATTCATATCTATTTCTTTCTCCTGCGAGGAGATAGGGATGTAATCTTCCTTATAAAAATAATTTGGGAGGAAATAATCTGTAAAATAATTATTTAGATAGAGAACATTATCTATCATATATTTAAAACAATCAGCTTTTTAACAACATCTTCAAATGGCAATCTGTTAGAGAGTAATTTACTGAGCATTGAAAGTCAAAATGAGCTTTCACTGCACTGTCATTACCCTGGAACGTATTGTTACTTCTTGAAAGATTCTTGGAATTTCCTTTTGTTCATTTATTCTAACATGAAATGTTACTTACAAGAAAAACTAAGGGAAAAAAAGTTAAAATGTCCTAGAAATTATGTGTTTCTATATCTATCTGTCTACCTACCTACCTATTTCAGACATGACTAATTATACAGACATGGAATCACAGGTGTTATCATGTCTTGCCAACTCCAGTGTTTTACAAAGTATTCCGACGAATTCTCCAAGTTCCCTCTTGTAATAATGTCTGTTCTGTAATGCTAAAGCACAGGAGATAAGCTTTCTGGTTAGCAAGTGTTTCAAGCAGGTTTATGTACCTGTAAATACAGAGGGTGAAAGAAAGACAATAAAAGCCTCAATCCTGCAATTACAGCTCTGATAGCAGATTCACAGGCCTTGTCTGAGCCCTTTATCTCTAATAACCTAGAAGGCAACAAAATTCCTTGGAACTTGTCCATGCAGAACGAACTAAAGGATAAAGGCTATAAACATGTTTTCAAAAAAGTATGCCTAGAAATCTGGTCACTGAGTTGCTCAGTCAAAAGAGGTAGCTGCTTGTCAATTTTCTTTTGTATTACATTCTTCCAGTAAGGGAAGCTGTTGGTCTGCTAGGAACGGATATTGGTTGATTCCTGGGGAAAAAAGAGAAACCTGATTTGTTTTGCTCTTGCTTTTTGTCTGAGGGATAACCACATGTTAAAACACAGAGTCAGGAGTTAATAGACTTGAAAACACCACCTTCAAACTGTTTAGAGAAACACATCAGTTAGGACCTACCAGGTTTCCTTCAGTGGAATTAATTTTATTATAGCTAATACTAATGAGCACACAATATGTAGTTCTGCTGCAAAAAACTCAGTATTTTGCTGAGATATGGACATTACGCATTACAATTTGCTTCACAAATTCCAGAAATACACGTAAGCTTATTCTGCAGTCCAAGGATCAAATTGACAAATATATTAGTTTAATAAATGTGGGTGCATTTGTTCAGGAAACTGCTGTTAATAGAACATCTAAGTATTTATTTCCAGTGTCTCTGCTCTAGTTCAAATCCAACCCAAGTCAGGGGTACTTGCCTTCTAAAAAAACTGCCAGTCATTCTCAATTTATTTGGCACTTCTGAAAGAAGTCTCATCTCAGGAGACCAGGGGTGGAATAAGCAATGAAGATTGAACTGAACATTCACCAAAAGAAACAATTTTCCATATTTGACTTGAACACCAATTACTTTCCCACACATTTGTTATTCTGGAGTCAATTGCATTTTGGAGCCTAGCTTCTTTTCCAGTTTAGAAATTGAACTATGGTCCACTGATGTAGTTTGTCATGCCTTGGCATAACACTTTTTTTCAGAGTCTCATATACCAGTGTAGGTGAATCATTCTGGATACAGCATGGATTTTCAGACTGCTGACAGGCATTTGATTTAATCCTTTATTGTAAACAGCTCCCAATCTCCAAACAGTATTGACTGATATCAAGTTTCAGAGTGTGAGCTTCTCAGACCAGAACCAGAGAGCCATGCAGTGACAGCAACCATGATATGGCCAAAAGCAGAAAAGGGGTGAATGAATTAGAACATAGTGATTTTTTTTTTATCATATGATAGGGGTTTCTTGTGTGGACAGCCATTAAATGTCATGTTGTTAAAACCATTTTGCTGGAACATATCTGGCCAAACACATTGTTTCATTAGAAAAGTGGTGTTGAATAAGTAGGTTTGATAAAACAAGTCATTGAGGTCAAGAAATATTTTGGTTAAATATAGAGAGAGGCAAATAGAGAAAACAAAAAAAACCAACAAAACAACAAACAAAAAACACAAACAAAACAAAAAAACAAACAAAAAAACCCCCTAAACTAAACTAACAAAAAATGACCAAAATTAAGCAAATCTAAGAAAATATGAAAATGGTGAGATTTTATCCCAAATAATAAGAAAACATACATTAGTTCATTAAAAATTTCTACTGCTTACATTTTTGTTTGAATACAAAGTCAGTAAAATGCCTGTTTCAGAACATGCTCTTCTTACCTTATTTTACTTAATTTTTCAAACTGACTAGCACCAAACTAATGAATTTTAAAAGTGTAGGTGCTCCAACCTCTGCCTATGCCAAAGAAAATGCTTCTAGGGTATTTCCATGAGGATGTAGTGAGTCAAGTCTTGAGGTGGCTGTTAGAGAGCTGTTTGGAAAGCAGTCTGGGTAGACTGATTAAATCCTGTGTTGGGCTCCCGTGATCATGGCAGGGTTTCTTGACAATCAGTGGGGATTCTTTAGAGTTCCCTTAGAAAAAGAAATACTCTTATTTTGTTTCAGATGCTGCAAATACCATGTTTCTTTTTTTTTTTTAACTGAAGTGGCTAGTATAACAAAACATATGGCTGAACTGCCTTTACATGAAAGCTTGTTTTGCATGTCTGTATATCAACCTGACTTTTTTTGGACTATGACAAAGACATATTGTGATGCATATAACTTGCCTTTCTCATGATCATATATTCACCTTCCACAAATACAAATTGCTTACTTGTTTGTTTTTTTTTTTAATGGAAATTCTATTGGGTTGACTCGCTTCTACAAGATTATTTTCTTAGAAAAACCTTGTTAGTTTTTACCCTCTCAGCAATGCTAGAATAGTTGATGCTATATCAAATTGACAGTGCTTAAAGGGAATTAAATATTTTGAGAGTTAAGAGAACTTTGACATGGCCAGCATAATGGTTAACAACTCTCTCAATCTGATCTGTCTTCTGTGGTGTTTTTTCTCGAGGTAGCTTTGATACCAAGGGTGGTCCTCTGACAAGGGTTTAAATTCACTGCTCTGAATGTTTGCCCTTCTCATGTGCCCAGCTTCTCACAGTGTCAAGCATCAGCTATGGAGACCAACCAATTTTAGACATGCTTCTTTCCAGTAGGGGGGATGCGGAAAAAATTAGTGGAAATGTAGTAGGTAGTACTCATTTTATCACAATACTGAAGTGCTATGAAGTAACACACTTCAGGAAACCTGGTACATTCGTGTCATCCTAGTTTAAATGGACAATTACCTGCATAAAATTTAGAGCAATGGCACAAACGGATTTAAATATACCAAATATTTGATACCTCATATGTGTGAGATAAAATTTGAAAATAAAAGGTGACAGATTATAAACTACCCCTTTAAAAGCACATTGGGATGAAAAAAAAATCTGGCTCTGGACATTTTTTCACTAGCAGCATTTACTTTATATAATTTTGATCACAATATGAGTGTTGAACAAAGTAAAAAAAGACCGTGTTTGTGTCCTCCTCTTGTCTGATAAAGTTTTTACTTTGCTTTTGCCTCCATGTGTCTTTTGGAGTGACTTTCATTGGCCCCATTTGACTGTCAGAGAGGCATGGGCCAAATTTTGAACATTAAAATACATTTAAAGTCTGAGGGAGAGGAAAATCATATGATTTTTTATAATGCAGCTTTCCACTGCGTCAATCCATTGAAACATTAGATACAATAAATTGTCTGCTGTTGATGTTAACCATGTTTACCTGTTTCACACGGTACATATTCAACAATACATTATGGGGGAAAAAAAGTGTAAAATGGAAGATTATCTGATATTGAAATTAGCAGCCGAAAGGTTAGCACAGATATGTTTCTATATTAAATGCATTCCTTTGCAATAAAAGGGAACTGTGGACTATTCAGACATAAAATTAAAGAAGAGGCAGAGGGAAGAACAAGAGAAGAAACAGGATACTGCTATATTTATGAAGCTCTGAAAGGTATTCTGTACAAATATCACCTTCTGTCTCAATCAGTACAAAAGGCTGATTTCAACCAAATGCTGTCAATGTCAAAACTGATGATTATTTTTCCTTTTCTTATGCAATTACATTTATTAATTTATGCTAATTTTTATTAAGTGCATTGTAGGATCACATTGAGTTTTGCAGCAGTAGTGTCTATATTTGTCATGTGTTTTTCCCCTTACCTATTTTTCCAGCAAGATATGTGCAAGGTTTTGCACTTCAGAAACTAAGATCCAAAGTAAACCCTTCAGGGTATACCTTGAATGGCTTCTGACATCATGCATAGCTTCTTCTTTTTAAGGCAAGGAAAAAGTGAGGGCATGATATATATTCTCAAACACTTCTAAGATACAGAATTTAATATAAGTAAACAATCTAAATTAAAATTAATTTTAATTCTGTTTGGGAAGAACATAATGTAAACCCCCAGCATTTGTGCAGTGGAACACACTAGTTTAACACAGCTCAGCCAGTGTCTCACAAACAGGAAAAAATGTGAAACTACTGCAGGAGGGTTAAAGTGGATTGTGTCCTACTTGTATTTCTAAAGCTATGTTTGTAGACTGAAAGTCAATTAAAAAATAGGGCTTATTTTAGTTCTTCAGAGGCTAGACTTTTTTCAATGTGTTTCTGAGTAGCTGAAGTAGCTGTGATGTGCAGTCATTTTGCAAAGCTATTAGAAAATATTTTAGAAAACCAGCATGAGTAGGAAGACTGTTCTGAAAGATGATTGCTTGGCTGTAATTAGCTGTAATAAACAGTACTTAAACAATTTTTTTTTTTTTAATTTCTAAAGGTTCAGCAGGACCTGTGAAACTTGACCAAGGATGCTTTCAAGGGCTAAGCAAAGTGCCTGGGGTTGGGGAGGAATGAGGGAGAAATTATTCCCTTTCTGTTTTAGCTTTATTCATCTCTGCCTTCCAAGAAGGAATAATATATTAAAAAAACCAAAAAAACACACACAGGCATAGATGCGTAAATATAAATGTTTATAAGTACCTTTACTTTGAGGAAATTCACTTTCATGACATATCTTTCTCAAAGAATCACTGTCACATCCTCTGCAGTGTCAAGTCCGTTGACAGCAAACATCATCATGACCGTAATTTGTGAGTCATTCTGCCAGCTCCTGTCTGGTAAAAGCAAGCTGTCCTTGAACACTGAATATTTTTTCCTACCACAAAGTGGCCAGTGACTCTCCTTAGCATAGGATCCCCCAGGATGTGAGGAAATTAAGCTTTCTTTTTCTATGACATGAATGATTTCCTATTTCTATGTCTCTTTTCAGCTACAGCAATATTCAGATAATTCAATATACCAATCGTGTCTGATCAGGCTATTTTACAACCCAAATGTGACTGGGTTTCCTACAGTTGTATTGATTCAATGCAGCAACTGCAATGCTATTGAAGAAAAATAGCATTAACCTGAAGAAAAATACAGGACAGTCAAAACAGTTTTGTTAATTTCAAATGCTGTTGAATCTAGGGTTTTACTTTCAATTATAGGTCCTAAAGGGAGGTCTTACTTTCCACAGCTTGGGAGCACATGAAAAACATACAACAAAAATATGCCTCCTAATTATTACTTCATGTCTTCACATTTCCATGTTCATTACCATCCATATGTGGAGTGCTACATAAGGAAAGAAAATACATTTCAAAATACTTTTCACTATACATGCATACAAAGTTATATTTTTCTTCAGGCAGAACTCATCTTCTGTGAAAACAATCTCAACCCACCTGAAAGTATAACATCAATGGATTCTACAAAATTTCCCAATTCTGTCATGTAGATTTCATTAAAGACAAGGCTGATCATTTGGACCATATACCATCTGCCTCTGCTACTCTTGAAAACATCAAATATAGTCTAAATATAGATTTAGTATAACCCATGGTTCCTATTATTTTGCCATCTTCTCCAGTGGTTAAACCATGTTAAAAAAACCCCAAAAAACCCAAGAACAAGCACCTGCTATATTCTCTAAACTACTGAATTGTGTGGGGTTTTATTTGTTGTTTTTAAAAAGTTTGGTCCATGATGGCTCTGTTTTTCATGTTTGGTTTGGTTTAGTTTTTCAGATTCTAACTTGAGCTTCTAAAGATATAATCTGATTCAAACAGAAATGCCAATAGGTGTGGGGCACAATTTTAAAAGGTTAATAGCTGTTTGCACATTGGTATTTTTAGGAATACACCTAATCTTAGACAAATAGCAGCTGCTTTTCAAGGATCAGTGAAAATATTATTCTGTGCTGACTGGGAAGGCAACTTCCTGACACTGCAATAGCAGCAGTGCAGAAGAGGAAGGAAGGAAGGGTGGAAGGAAGGAAGGGTGGAAGGAAGTGTGCAAGTGTGGAAGGAAGGAAGGACTATACATTTTGGTTTAAGTGACTGCCAGCTATCTAGAGATCCTCTGAAATTTTTTCTTTGACTAAAATAGTGAGCAAATTTAAGTCCTATGATTAAAGACCAGAAGACAAAGCAGATTGCCCATATGCTCCTTCTCTACCTTTTTTATGTCCAAGAAATTCTGCTCTGATTATACCCAGTGGAGAGAAAGGCAACTAAACAGAAAGAAACCAATAGGTGGGGGTGAAATATTACATTCCATATGTTCTTTGATAACATTTGAGGCACTTCTATTAAAAAAGAAAGTATATGAGAAATTATTTTAAAAAATTGTAAGTGCCTTGCTGTGGGAATGTCTGGGCAGGTATTTATATGCCTTTCTATAGAAAGCAAGAGCTTCCAAGGAGCAAAGAGCAGAAAGTTAACAGATCAGAGACTTTTTTAGAGGGTGTCTTGAGCTCTGAAGAGGGATTGCAGTTTAGTTTGCTTTGAGGTACAAGACAGTCAAGTCTGCTAATATTCTCCTATTTTTAATAAACTGCTAGTCTTAAGTAATAAACTTACTGTAACCTGAAAAAAAACACAGGAAAGGTGTCTAGGAATATTGCAGCAATTAGCTAGAGGTGCTGGTGAGAATCCAGAAAGTGCTGAGCAGATAGAGGAGAGCACAGAGTGGGATGAGGATCAGGTCATGGGAGATCTGGTACAGAGAGAAGAGGGGAGGCACACAAGGGGAAGCAGCTCCTGTCTTGGCAGTGCTGCCAGTCCAGATCAGGTTTTGTGGCCTTGAAAGACTGTACAGGCCCTGTCTGAGGGGGTATCACTGCAAGGTGAGGAACCAGCAGTTTTCCAGCAGGTACTTCACTAGTGCAGAGAGTAATGAGGGATGTGTTTTGTACTGACTGCTACACTTGTTTGGACAATTTTTCTGGTTTTTCACTTTAAATAAAATATAGTTATATCAACTAGTTGGTATTTGTGCATGAAAAAAAAAATAGTTCATTAAACAGGATTTAAAACTTAGTTTATTTTTCCCAAGATTTCCTGTGTGGAGCAGTGTTTTATTTCCTACCTGTTTAAGTCCAGACATTGTTCCTGTGAGCTTGATAAAAAATCAGAATCATTTACATTTCTAAAAAATATTTAAAGACCTAATAATGGTCAAGTGCAAGAACTTGAATAATTGATAAAATTCGGATCGTCTTTACAGATGATAAAAAATACACCCCATTCCAGGGTGTTTGTCCTATTATTTGTCAAGAATTTACCAGCTTGGGAAGATCAAAAAGGGAAATTGGAGGAAGAATTTGTCTAATAATTGAACCAGAGGTCTGTCTCTAGACAGTTTAGAGAGATGAACACTGGTAAAGAGTATTTTGTCTCACATTATTGAAGATGCTTACAGCAGATAAGAAGAAACATTAACTGAGACAACTTAATTGTGTCTTTGACTGCAAGTGAATCCAGACTGATTCACTTGGAAGTACACATCTGTATATTAAATATCTAATACTATGTGAAATGAGTCCTACTTTAAATGCTCAGAGGAAGGCCTGGAAGGAAAAATTCCCACCATCTGAACATTTCAAACCTTCTCTGAAGACACAATGCAGAAGATCACCACAGCTCTAGTTCAGGTACTGAAAGGAAACTAGTAAAGTAGGAAAAGCTTTCTATATTTGTTGTTGTCACTTTATATATTTATTCAAATTTATAAACACACAGACATATATATAAAACATGATACATATATTTTGTATATATATAAAATAATAAGAACACTAAGTGGTCAGCATTTATGAAATAATTTATTGAATAAAAATTCATAAAACTATAATTTTTTTATCGTTGAAGAATTTTATAGACTAGTATTTCCAGGTAGTATGTCATCAGGACCAACACTACTTCATGATAGTAAGCAACTGTCTGATTTATTTTTACTTATACTCTGCTGATATTTATCCAGCAATGTTAAAAATATATGGAATGTGAAAGAACATTGGAAAAAGAAAGAATATCAGCTTAAAAGAAATATAAGTAAAAGTATTTGCAGACAACATGTGTAAAATTAACGTATACAAGAAACTGATATGTGGAGAAAATACAAAATGGCATATCAGATATGTCATAAATCTTTTAGTGCTAAACTTTGTTACAATTTGTCCATGATAGGGCTTACATAGCCAAGTGTATCCATACAGAAAAAGATGACAAAGAAATTTAACCAATTAAAGCAAAGAAAAATTCACACGTGAACTGTCCCTCAAAATAGTAGAAAATAATTTCTAAATTAAACAATATTAAGCTTTCTAAAATTATTTGCATTGAATTTAATATTACAATACACTAAATCTATGACAGAAGATTAGTATAATACTCTGGATACCTTGGGATAATTGGATACTTAATCTGACAATAAAACAAGAAGAGATGTATTCAGCCATCCAATTGTGTGAGCAATTACCCTAAGATATGAAAATTATCTTCCTTGCAAAGTTGGAAGAAGATCTCATTTTGAAACTCAAATGTATTTGGAATTCCTCCAGCAATGCAGCACACTGGAGTTATGAGAAGAATTGATAAGTTTGTTCAGATATTTACTGTTTGACTGGCCTGGAAGGGGCATATAGGTGATGCAAAAGTAGAGACAAATAATTCGTGCCATGGGCTTCAACTGAAAGTAGCAAAATATCTCCATGTGTACAGCTTCAACAAAATTTTATAGATATACACTCATGCTGTTATAAGCACACAGACAAAATGTATTTGTTTCTGAAGTGAAGCTGAGCAGGATAAAGAAAGCCATTGCATTGCTTTTCTTATGGGATTTTAATATGGTAGGCGGTTGTGAAAGAGTACAGCTCAATTCACAAGACCATGAAGAATGATAAAAACAGCTAGGATTGGCTGCAGGCCAAACCAATTAGCTAATATTGATAATCAGAAAACTAAGTAATTAGTTAAGAATGTTACTATGAGCTTTGCAGGGTTGTTTTTGCTGGAAACAGAAACTCATGCCAAAAGAGCTATATATTCCTTGGATGTAATTCAGTTCATTCACAGGGAATGTCTATACTGCCTTGTTTCTAGCCAGTAGATTTCATTCATAAATGTTTATTCCTCATGGCTAACTAAGCAGCCCTGACATTTGTGTTGGTGCCATGGAAGCGAAAAATTGGGATTTTGATTGTCTTATGTGATGACTAATTCATCACTCTGAGCATATTTGAATATGAATAAAGATGAAAAGCATTATTTAGCCAGTTTTGGGGGTTATATAAATCTGGCAAAACCTCTGAATTTGCAGTTTTCTTCCCCACCCCCAAATTACTCTGGCCTGTGGTATGTCAAGTAGATTTTATTTATCCTGTAGTAGCTGAAAAATGCTGAACAGCTAGTAAATTGTGTACAATTTTTATAGGAAAACATGCTTTTTTAACCTTTTTGCAGAAAATTTCCTTGCACTTTGTCATAATTTAATGTCTCAGCCTGACAGATGTTTGAGGAAAGGTTTTCTTCAATTTGTTCCTTTATATAGAGACACTTATTCCAGCTCCTTCTAGATCCTCAAATAACACCCTGCCTCTTCCTATCTATGTTTTATGTAAGTGTAGAGTAAGTGGAAGTACTGTCTAACAGTTTAGGCTCATCTAAGATTGTGCAACTCATACTTAGGATGAAAAATCAAGAGGTGATTGTGAAAATTAGTACCAAAAGTGCAATATGATGCCAATTGTTCTGAAGTGAATTGTATACTTCACAGTAAAATTTTAACTATTAATTTTAACTATCTTAACTATATTTTTTTAACTATTAACTATTTTAATATTATTATTTTAACTATTTTAACTATTTAACTAAAATTATTATTTTAATTATTAACTATTTTAACTATTGAAATCAGTAAAGAGATCTAAATAAAAGTCAATTATTAAACAAAAAAACCCAAACAGAATAACTGTTGCAGGGTAATAGTTTAGCTAACAGATGGTTAAGAGTCATCTTTATTGTTTAACTTCCATTTAAATTCTCGATCAGCCATGCAGAACATCATTATAAAAGAAACAACCAAATCAAAAAACAGCTATGAAATGCTGAATAGAATGTCTTTAATGCTTTGAAAAAAAAGTATATTTGATAATATCAAGCAAATGTAAAGAAATTTAAAAGAACAGCTTAATTTCAATTGAAAAAAAAAAAAAAAAGAGACAAAATAATTTTCATAGATGTTCCTCTGTGAATTTCTCCAACATGGAACCTTCCCATGGGCTGGAGGCATGGGTCCCTTCCACAGAGTGCAGTCCCTCAGGAATGAAGTGCTCCCAAAGGGCCACAAGTCCTGCCAGGAACCTGCATCTCATGGGGTCACGGTACCCTTTGGTCATCCACCACTTCCAGCAGGGGTCCTACACAGGCTGCAGGTCCACTGTGAACCTCCGTGGGCTGTAGGGACACAGCTGCCTCACCATGGTCTGCCTGCACCTTGGGCTACAGGGAATATCCACTGATGCCTGCAGCACCTCCTCACCCTCTTTATTCACCAGCCTTGGTGTCTGCAGGGTTGTGTCTCACTCCTCTCTTCAGGAGGCTGTTATGGAACATTTTTCTTCTTTCTTAAATAAGTTATCCCAGAGGTGCTGTCACAGTCATTGAGGCGCTCAGCCTTGCAGCAGGTCTGTCTTGGTTCCACCTGGAACTGGTTCTGTTGGACATGGGGAAAGCTTCTCAAAGAAGCTGCTCCTGTGGCTCCCCTCCCTCCTCTCCCCTCTCTTCCCCTCTCCTCCCCTCTCCCCCAAGTAGGACGTGAATAACACAGAACTAGAAGGAGCTCACTAGTGCAAGGTATGCCTCTAGGGATGAACAACAATATTTATGTGAATTTTAGCAGGTGCTCAGGATGGAATTTATAAAGACCCAAGTAAGATTTCACCACTTCCCCAGGCAGCTCTACTGTTTCCCTAAGCTTGAAATTACTAAAAGGTTCTCTGATATATAAACTAAATGTTATTTAATGCAATGTAAGCAGCTTAGTGTTTTTTCTGTCTTCCCAGTTTCATTGAACAGACATTCCCTCCTTAACAGTCCTTTTTTATAACTTTGAATTTTTTTTCTGAATTTTCCTCAATTTTAAGGTAAATAGCTCAATTGTTTAAAATATTTATTTCATATTATTTCATATTATAAACATCTATAGACTAGCATACAAATAAAAGAAAAATAATGTCTTATGACAGATTATAGCACAAATTATATTGATAACAGTATTAATCTACAATGTTTCCAACGACCTCTTTTCTGTTGAAATTACATGCATTTCATGAAATTCAGTCATAGTGCTAACACATGTCTTATACTCAAGAATTTTTCTAATATTCAAGATGCATCAAATAAAGTTTGAGGCCTATAAAGAGGGGAGGATAGAAAGGAAGAAGAAAATAGCAAATTAATATACTTGTGTTATCTGGCTATGAAAACCTCTCTCAAGGAGACCAAGGTAATTAAGTAAAGCAAGAGCTGAAGAGGCAAAAACTGCTATCACGTAGGGCTTAGCCAGTTAGAGAAGTCTTATGCCTTCAGTTGGCTAGGTCAATGAAGGTCTTTTTAACTGGCAAGGTCTCAGTGAAGCAAGCAGTTCACACAAGGAGACAGGGAGTAGAATAATGGAATCATTTAGGCTGAAAAAGACCTTTAAATCAATGCATCCAACTGTAAATGCAGCACTGGCAAGTCCTCCACTAAACCATGTTCCTAAGTGCTCCATCCATGTGTCTTTTAAATACATCTAGGGGTGGTGACTCGACCACTTTCCTGGGAAGCCCGTTCCAGTGCTTGACAACACTTTTGAGGAAGAAATTTTGCCTAGTACAAGTGGTTGTCAGGATATAGAAGTGCATAAATTCCTTTAACCTCCCTTGCTGGTGTCTCCTTGTCTTTTTAGTTATACAAATAAATTTTATGTCGCAATCTAAATTTAGGAGGAAACTCTCTACCTATGTCTAAAATTCCTTAGGATGTAGAAACTACATTCATCCTGAATAGAAGCTGAGGTTTATTAAACAAGGGCTGAAATTCTCTGTTTTATTTCTGTGACAAAGAATCTAGTGAAGAACTATAATTTTGACACTGGCTAAATCTTCTCAAGTTAAAGAAAATATTTGAAAAGTCACAGGGCACAAAAAGGAAAAAAATGCAAAAAAGTCAGGACGGCATGAAAGTGATGCTACAAGATTTATTTTTAAAAAGTCATGGGGAAAAAGGAAGAAATTTAAAAATTTAAATGAGAGTTTGATTTAAAAAATCACACAGTATTTAGAAGACAAAAATAGATTCACTTTTGCAGCAAGAGAAATTGATATGAATTGCAGAGGGTTTTTATCAATATAAGTAGTGCTTTTTTGTGATTCTCCTTCACATGCCCTGACTATTCTGAGCTCTAACTTACTTCTGCCTGTACTCAATTCCTTGGGAATAACGAACTCCAGCAATCAGCTCCCTTTGTCTCTCACTCCTTTTTCTGCTTTCCTGAATGCTGTACTATATCTTATTGACTGAGTAGCTTCCTTTTCTTTTCTGGCAGAGAATGAGATATGAAAGGAGTTTTGCTGACTACAAATAGGAACCAGCAATCTTTCAACTTCTTCACTGCTGCTCAAGGCAACAATGAAGGTTACAGGATCTTTAAAAACAAACTTTCTGATTTTTTGCCCAAGTGATAGAATTAGCATGCAGACAAGGAGTCCAGGAAAGACACACAAGTTACTCCTCCTGCACCACAGGCTTTATATGTTAGTTTACTTATTTTTATGTTAAAGTGTCTCTATGAACCTACTCAGGTTCTCATACCTTGTCAATAATTTTAAGCATTAGATAAATTGGCATGAGGCAGAATAGAAAGTGTGGGGATCTTCAGAAGAAATTTTCCATGGAATATATTCAACTAGAATGAGGGAAAATATCTGTAAAGCCATCCTTCTGTATCAAATATCATCTAGTGTTCATTACCATGACCTGGTGACAAAGATGAGCTATACATCTGATCCTTGAGGAGAGGGGAAAGAAAGGTTGCATCTCTACATGTAATCTGAGGAGCAGGTAGGATTTTATATTCACTTTCACCTAAGTTTCCAGTGGTTTCTGGTCAAAGATTAGGAATGTCATGCTCCACATATTTACACTCATTTTGAGAAAGAGAATCCATGACACTGAGACAATACTGTGTTCTTTACACTGACCTAGCTCATATATATATAAAGCTGTTGCTGTATTAAAACTAAATTTGCTAGTACAATTTCTTTTACAGGACTTTTGGGTTTTAAGTGTATTGAGCTCTTGAGGTTACTATGAGGTTCATTTATTTAACCACTTCTTCAATTAGTAATATATTAACATCATGATAGATTTTGTGGCTTGTGAAATCAATTTTCTTGATTTTGCTTTCGGCAAAGATCAATGCTGTACTGTAATGGTATATGGATTCTAATGAAAACAAAAAACTTAAAAAAACATTAGTCAATATTGTTAACTGTTATTTTCATATATTAAAATTTATGTGCAGAAAAAATCAAACATGATTTTAAAATAGATTGTTTTATTGAGGAAAAAAGTATTTTTCTTTTTGATGGTGCCTATATTTCTCATAGTGGCAGTAGGCCTGAGAGACCATGACTACTAAAATATGAAATGAAATTGTTCTGAAAATAATAGTTGATGAGAAGCTATAGTTTTCAAAATTTTGAGATGATCCAGTGGTCATCAACAAAAGAGAGAATACAGGAAAAAAAAAATTATCTTCCTAAGTGATTAGGGACTTCCTTGGAATGTATTTAAACAATATTATTAAAAATTGCTTAACTGGACTAGTCATGTCAAAGTAAAATAATAAACAACCTCAGGCTGTTGATAATGCTCACTCCCCTAAAAAATTCAACCTATCTCTTCTCAAGAGTGTGTAATATGAAATATGGAAGGTTTCTTCTATAATGTAAGAGTTAAAAAACAAAATATACAAGAAAAGATGAAAATAATAGCATTTCTTATCAAAAGAATTAAAAACTTTCAGTAAAAAACACTGAAAACAACCTAAGAATAACCTTCATCTGTTTTTTTTTTCAGTTTATAGCCATGAAATTATGAAGCACAGGACTTCTGTTTGGGTACTCTATTGAGATAGAAAATTAATTAGGACAATAATTAATAATTTATGACTAAATATTTCTGTGTATAAGAAACCTGCTTTATTCAGTGATCCAGATAAAAAATCAGTGATCAGGAATGTGCTGTTAGAGGTGACAGTATGCCTTGTGACATATCAAATTCTTTAAACTGAGATAGAACTAAGAAAAACCTTATGCATTGTCCCTATACGAATTCATGGCAAAAACTTCCATGGGAATTATAAGTAGTGGCATCTTTAAAACAGTTGTTGTCAAAGGTGAAGATGAAGAAAGCAGCATTAATAATCTTTTATGCTTTAACCAACGGTATGTAACGCTGTAATGTAAATAAACAGAAAGTACAAAGAAAAGCTGCATTCTGTCTCCCAGTTGCTAACCACTAGTTGTCAACCACTTGTGGCAGTTCACATATTTTAGAATTATGAAACAGTATTCTTCTGAATTACTTGTCTGAAAGATGCCTTCCACAAGAGACTGGGAAAATGTAGTATCAGGGACAGTTCTTGGCTTTCCTTAGATTTCAGATTTTGTGAAAACTACAGCATTTGGATCAAATAGTTTTAAAGTACCACTTTAAGAGCCTCATGTTAAATTGAAATATTATTTCACAACTGCAAAAAAAAAAAAAAAGTATTTTCAGTGAATTGACCATATGAACAGTTATTGAACATATGTCTGTGTGACTGATTCTATCACAAGGCATAAAATTTACCCAGTAATTCCTTTATGTGGCTTAAGAACTGTACCTGAAATAAATGGCATATTCAGAGATACACAATTTCACAATTTAATAACATTCAAAAATGGAAGGGAAGGAGGGGGTGGGCTTCAGCATTTGATAAAGTACTTCTTTTGTTGAAATCAGTTTTTGTTAAAATGGTATGATATGTTCCTGTTTGTGGTTGTTAACTTTGACCTCATGTTATCTGACACTCAAAGGTTACAGGCAGCTCTGACTTCATGATTTTGCATCACTAAAACCCATACATAATGTCAGATATTTTTGCTATGGCATCACACAAACAGGTCACACTAGCTGGTTAATTATGAAGATGGTCCAAGTCTTTTCCTGTATGTCCTACAATGACTGATCTTCTCATGCTTAAAACTAATAATTTTATTTTACTCTTGTTTTGATATTAAAAGTAAATAATCTAGATTAATTATCTCATTTGGATCACAAAAACAATAACCTTTCTTCTTCTAAAAACTTTCCATTGAATTATTTTTAGAATCCATTGAGTAGCACTGAGTAGCATTTGTTCTAATAATACTCATTATTATATTGGTTATTTAGCATCATTTTGCTTTAATCCACCTGCAGGAGGTCCTTTAACAATGAACCTACAGTGAACCTAGTTGCCACAGCTCAGAGGTGGGTCACCCCATCAGGCTGGAGCAGTTCATTCTGAAGGATGGCTCCCCATGGAAGGGACCCAGCAGTTTGTGAGGACTGCAGCCTGTTGGAAAGATTCACACTGGAGAAGATCATGGAAAAGAGTCTCCCATGAGAATGGCCCATCAAGGGAAGAGTGTGAGGAGTTCTTCCCCTGTGGAGGAAGCGTCAGAGGAAACGTGTGAGCACAATACTCATTCCTTGTTTTCTTGTGCCAGTTGGCCAGAGGAGATAAAGAACTGAGAATAAAGTTAAGCCTGGGAAGGAAGGAGGGGTGGGGGGAAGGTGTTTGTAACATATTTTTTTTTTACTTCTCATTATCCTACTGTGATTTAATTAGTAATAAATTAAATTAGTTTCCCCAAGCTAAGTCTGTTTTGCCTATAACAGTAACTGCTGAGTGATCTCTCCCTGCCCTTATCTCAATTGACATGTCTTTCATTATATTTTCTCCCTCCAATTCAGTTGATGAGGAAAGCGATAGAGCAGCTTTGGCGGTCATCTGGCACCCAGAAAGGGAAAACACCATCTAAGTTTAGAATATTCAGCTCATTAAATGAAAGATAATCACTTTACTACAAAATAGTTTCAAAGTACACCATGTTTTGTAGACTCCTCAGCTTTGTCTATTAGAGTTACTTCTGTTAGCTACCATCTGAACAGTAACATTTTATTCCCTATAAATAAATTAATTTTCTGCATATTCCCTCTTCTTTCTCTTATCTTTCTTTCCCAGGCCTATGTCATGGTAGCTTAACCTCTATCTTTCTTCTAACCTGATTTTAAAGCAGTCAGAATAAATGAAGTGAGTTAACAAATCACAGTATGGACAATAAAGACACTAAAACACTTAAAACTTACCTCACAACAAATAGAAAAAGAAATATCAGCTAGATAACTTAAATCAAGCTACCTCCCTAATCAAAGAAAGTCTTCAAAGGCATGCTGAGTCAGGGACAACTCACCATAAATAAAAGTTTTCAATTTTTTTCCCATTATTCCCCTTTTCACACCTGGGAGCCTCAGTAGTATTTTAATGTTTAATGATGATGGTTTTTCTCCATCCAATAATTTCATTTGAATAATGGTCTGCATAATGCTACAAAATGGAGTATGGTAATGTTCCTTTATCACCTGAGGCAGTAGAGTTTGCTTCTCCAAAGAAATTTTCATTGGACAGGGAACATAATAAATAAAATTCCTACTCCTGCAGAGCTCTTGTATCTGTTACACTCATGACATTTTAACTGAAAGTGTGTAGATCTAATTAGTCAGAAGCAGAAGTGTAATCCATACTGATTTATGAATATTTCCCACATGTAAAACTACTTGTATGGGCAGAATAAATTGTTACTTGTATAATTTAATCTCTTTGATTTACTAATGCTCTTTGTTCATAAAAATAACCCTATTTGTTAGAACTGAAAATTTCCAACTGCAGACATCTGAAACACATAATTTTCTACATGTTTATGTACAGACATCTACGGTTTCTCTGGGGACAAGAAACTCCAGGCTCAGGGGTCTTATTAAGAGGAATGAAACCGGATCAGCTCCTGAATGAAGATCACTTGTGATGCTGTGAAAATTAATGCTAGCTAGTTGCCAGTCATTCATCTGTTCTTTTACAGATTAATTTCTGTGATCTCTAGCCCCAAGCAAGCCTGAGAGTATTACAAGCATCACAGTCTGGTAGGCTGGCATCCATTTGAAAGTGAGATATTTTTAATAATTTTAATTGACTTTTCCCTGACCTTTTCGTTTCTGCCATAGCTGCCTTGAAACACACCAATCTTCAATCAATATTCCACGTGCTGGTACTTCATAATTTTTATTTTGTCATCTCTTTATTGATACTTTGATTTACATTTCTGCTTAAAGTTTGTAAGTTTTGTGACTGTGACAGCATGCCCTCCGATATCTAAATAGCTTTTCCTGAGTTAAAAGATGAATCATACAGCCAAAAAGAGAAAAAGGGAATCTGTAAGAAGAAAGTCAGAAGATGACTGGTTTTGCTCACATCAGAGTTCTAAGAAGTGCTATTCACTTTTCTCAAATAGCAAGTGATAGGGTGAGGGGAAATGGGCTCAAGTTGCATCAGTGGAGGTTGAGATTGGAAAATAAGTCATCTTTAAAACCACTTCCAAATGGTCATTACAAGATATTTGTCTGGGGAAAGAAAACTTTTAAAGTGGAAGGCAATGATTTTTGAAAAGTGTCTGCTTCCAAGAACAGAAGACTGAAGCATGGAGTTCCTCTCTCAAAAGTATTAGACACAAGAGTTTTGATTTTTTCAAATGACTTTGCTATTCCTTCTATAATTTTCTGTTTCTGTATTTGGAGTACATCATCTACCTCCTCTTGGCTCCATGTGCAATAGTAAATTACAGCGTATCTATTGCAAGTCAAAAAAATCGAACAAAATACTTTATAAGATAAACCTCCCTAGCTCACTCCAAATAAAAAATTTAGCTAAATGAAGGATGATGAAGGTGACATAAAAAATTTACTTTATTTATTTATAAGGATTTAGAAAATATCAATTTTTTTTCAAGTTTCATCTTATTTGTAAAATATATTTATTATTTATAGTGCAGCAATTTTTGTATACCTTAAAATGTCAAAAACATTTAGATAGTTGGATGAATTTAATGGTAAAACTCAAACAGAACCAATCTCTCTGATGAACTAAACCGCTTTTTATATGACATAATTAGTTCTACTGACATCTGTGAAAAGTAATCTGAAGAAGAATAATTTAGGAACACATTTTTTAAAATATGAGACCAGCAACTGAACATGTTATCTCCTGGTGACTGAGAAAATCAAAGTGCAGCCTTTAAAAATTATAAATTATATACAAGGGAGTGCAAATAAGAAGTTACAATGTAATAATGAAGGATAATGAAAAATATGACATACAAACCAATCAATGCAGAAGCAAATAGGGTCTTCAGCAACTCCAAAATTAAGAGGGCATAGAATGGCAAAATATACTCATTGGTAAATCTAAAAAGAGAGAAATTAGGTTGCATTTTTGAGGTTGTCTTCCCTGTTATTCTTTCACTCAGTAAAAACCGTCTGTTAGTTTACTTTAGTCAATGTTTAGTGAGTCTAAAAAGTGAATAAAGCTGACAATGGCTCACTCCTAGAAAAAGCAAAACAAAACAAAGCACAATCAAGATCATATGAAACTGATAGTTACTAAGCTCTTTAAAAACATATAGCATCACTTTAAAATCAAACTGCCACTTTATGAGTAGAAACAATTTTACACAAGGTTTTCACTGTCATTCAAATTGATTGCTGTTTCATGTTGAATAAAATGTAAGTAGCATTTCAAGCCTGCAGAAAGCATCACAATAATTCATATTAAGATGACAAGGCCATCAACTGTCTCATGTTGCCTCTTGGTTTGTTTTTTTTGTTTGTTTTTCATGCAGTTGAACACAATCTATTAACGCTAATGAAACTTAATCTTCAATTGGACATATGAAATGTATCTGGGTATAAGGTATGTAGTAAAAAATGCCCAGAAATTGGTTAAGATGACTTTGTATTGGTAGCTATAAGAAAGAGAATTGCCTTTTCCTGTTTTGGGGGTTTTTTTGTTGTTGTTTCCTTAGTTTTGTGAGGTTTTTTTCACCATAAAACAATATATACCTATCCAGGATACTGTAGAGCTACTAGAGAATCTGGTCTGATGGCACAGTTCATTCCTTGTTTGCACTGCTCAGTGAATACATCAAAACTACCAGGGCCTAGGTATAAAGGGGCTTATTCAAACTTCACATATTATTATAAGTGAATTTGTTGACTAATAAAAGCATTTTGGCTAAGCAGGTAAAATGTTTCACTAAACTGGATTACATGAAATTTTGCATTTCAGATGGCGTTGGTTTTTGATTGTCACTCTATAAAGAAGTAGAAACCCAGTGATTTACAAAGTGAAGAGTCAGAGACTCATATAATAGTATATGTCCTGATATCTCAAGTGAAGAAGTCTGTATGAAAATAAATTTACTTACTGTGAGCTTTTTAATTTTGTCAAATATTAGTGTGGTGGTTTAGTATTTGTTCATTTGACATATTCCACATAACACTGGAAAAGCTGCTTCCAAATCCAGCAGAGCACCATTGAGATCTCAAAGTAAAATGTACATAAATAAACTGGAAATAAATAAACTGGAAATAAACTACAGAAATTAATATGGAAAATTTATTTTATCACAGTCAAGCAAACAAAAAAATCAATGTTTCCTGTATTTGGCAATAATAATTTTCATAATTGTCTTAAGTTCCTTAAGAAAAATAATAAAAATAAATCACTGTACATTGATTTTTAACTTTCATTATTAGATTATTGAAATATTAGTGCAATCTTTTCCATTTATTTTTAAAGCATTAGCAAGACTTTTCACTATTTAGATTTAAAAGAGAATATATTGCTAGCAAGATTTTGGATTTATGAATTGCATTAAACATTAGCTTTTATTTTTCCCAAATGCATTAAAGATTTTGAGTTGAGATGCTTTTCCACTTACAATAACAAGATGTACAGTGATAAAGAATAACAAAACCAGTAGGCCAGATGATAATTTGGCCTGGATATTTGAAATCATAATTTTCTGTAGATGATCTTCCTGTGTAGGATCCAGTCTCTTAAATAATTATAACTTCCTGTACAACAAAATCAAGATTCTTTAAAAAAATGTTAGTGATATTGAGAGATTTCATCATATTGAAAACACTGATCCAAACAACATGTAGCATTCTCTAGTACTTTCTTCTCTCGAAAATTAATTAGAATTCACATTTGAAATTTAAACAAAAAAAAAAAATACTGTAGAAAACACATTTCCTGTTCTCAATAGAGAATACATGTACAGTATTTTTTGATGGCTAACTCCTGTAAATATCCATATTGCTATGGGAAGTGGTGAGGACACAGTGCACCATCTCCTTGTGCTCTGGGTTTCCTGCTGCCTCCTTGGCTCCACTGAGAGCACTGAACACTGGCAGAGTGGAGGGGCAGCAGCAACACTGAACCCTGGCAGCTGGAGAGCTGAGGCAAAGCTGTGCCCACTGACCTGCTCTACATTCTCATGTAAACAGCAACATTTTGGTTTATTCTGGGCTGTGCTTGAAGAGACAATATGCTTTGTTCAGCCTGGCATCAGGAAAAATATCTGAGCTGTCATGTTCTACACTGCTTTTTGCTTCTTTTGTATCCAACAAGTTACACTTGAGAGAGCCTTACAAACCATGCCTTAAGTAATGTTATTCACTATTTTTTGCTTTGATGGGCCTTTTGTGGGAACTTGTCTGAGGGAAAACACACATGTATAGATATGTCCAGAGTTTATTCTCTGCAAAAGGCAACTTCAACTCAACAAGTTATTATAACTCATCATACAAAAAGAACATTTGCTGCAGACAAAATTAACCTTAAAATTCTCGCAGATAGATGGCATTATTTAAGGAGAAAAGGAAATATGAATATATTTTGAAATCCTTCTGTTTCAGCTCACATTTTTCACTGCTTACAGCTCTGCGTTAAGAATGTATTTATAAATGTTCTTGGTAACATTCGTCCCAGAAAATACAGGCAGATGAAGGCACAAGGTGTTTTTAGAATTGTAAAATTTGGAAGAAAAGAAAAAAGAAATAAACCTTCATGAAACTTGTCAGTGATAGCATGGTTTTTTAAGCTTGATATCTGTGTCTAAAAATCAAAGTCTCAGTGGATAAAGGTAAAAGTCACTTTAACTGACAGAATTCCTGAGTGACTGAAAACTTGCATCTGTTCTTTATAGGTTCATCTTTGAGATTTCTCACTAGAAAACAGCAGTTGAAAAGATTATCTTATAGCAGTACTAAATAATAGACTGTTCTGTGACATTCAAAGGTCTGAAGCTCCCTGTGGAACTAATGACATTTGTACAGCAAGTCAGGCTGCTTCTGCAAAGGAGGATGGTGGAAGTAGGAAAATGATAGTTTTTTGACAGAATGTTAACCCCAAGTTTCCAGATTTTCTGAAAGACAGCTGCAAATAAGAGAGCTCTAATAACACCTCTAATAAGGGGCCAAAGTCTTAGGTGAATTTTAAGCTCATACACTTCCCTTTGATGTTGACCTTGGCGTTCACAGCTGATGGTCTGTCCCTGACACTTTGGAGAGAGGAAATAAATGCCATATTGCTGTCCTCTGAAAACAGATCAGTAAGGTACTTTATCTCAGAAGATACAATAAGCATTTTATTAAGGACACTCTTTTTTGCTTGTCATTGCAACGCTCTATTTTTCTTTTCTTTTACACATGGAAGTTTAAAAAGATTCTCAGGATTTGTTTGAAGTATGTCTAGCTCAGCCATTAAGCATTGTCATGGCCTCCAAATGAGATATGTTCCTATATTTAATCCACTGATATACTGAAAAAATATTATGGGAGAATTAAATAATGGGCTTTTCTCACACAGGAGACAATTTGCCCTTACACGTCCTGAATGCCCTTACTACATGACTAAAATGTGCAGGAAAAATACTGGGAAGACTCTTCATCTCTCTGATTGAATCTGAGGAAATTGTAGCTGGAAATTTAAGAGTCAGAGGGAAAAAAGGCAAGTGAACAAGGACAACTTGCTTGTCTCCTGGAAGAGAGAAGAACCCAACTGTAGAGCTCATGCCTAGCTGTGTTTCACATTCGCATCTCTTTGGCTAGCTCTCCTTACTGGAATCTTTTTTCATTGTATGGTAGTGTAACTTCAAGCCAAGGGTTAAGAGTTTACATGTCTCTGATATCCCACAATCCTGACGCTGAAGCCTGTCTCCCTTTGTATGAGAGTCAAATTATTTCAGAACAAGATGGGTCTACTGAGGAAAATTGGCACTGAAATATTTGTAAAAGTCATTTTGTTCTGCTGCTTTCTACCACCCACTGCCTGATGCAGCTGTCTGTGAGGACCAGCACAATGACCTGCTTTGTAGACTTCTTTAGGGATTTAAACAGAATTGGGCAGCTATCTGTCTAAAGTCATATAACAAGAGAACTCGGCTGGAAGAAGAACATTATCTTCTCAACAGGGCAGCTAAATCTGTGTTTAAACACTCAGTCAATTTCTGCCTCAAGAAACTGGAGACCTAGGCAGTGTTACAAGTAGATGCTCTTGATTACTGTCTGAACCTTGAACCAAGAGCCCAAATTCCCAGCTGAGACGTGTTCCCCAGGGTTGCATTTAGCCCCATGGGCAGGCAGCATTACCTGCTTGCACTTGCTACATCTGCCACCTCCAAACCTGCTCAGGCTTTCTCACTCTAAACATAAGCATGCAGAGAAACTGAGATTTACACCACAGAGGTCTTAGAGACGTGACAGTATTTCTCAGTAGGATTACAAAGGAAATAAAGAGAGGGATTTACTGTGTATTAGTAATTATATAGCCCTTCAGGGTCAGCCTGTACTCTGAAGACATTTTAATGGAATACTGCATTCTGTCTAGCTAGCAGAGTAACAAGGCGTGTTTGGGGAGGGGACCAGCATCTAAACCAAGTTAGTCATTATGTGTATATATAACTATATACTTGTGTTACCTACTTTAGCTAAATTACAGACTTAGAATAAAAGTTCCCCTGAGGCATAGTGTTACATATGCATTGGGTATATATATTTTCTCTCGTAGCTGTTTACATTTCCAAATATTTGGTGTAGCCAAACAGCTTTGTCGATATACTGGCCTAAGTGATTTACTATACTGAAATAATCCATGCCCTCCTCTTCTCTCACCTACCATTTTTGGAAGTGTTTTTCATCTGCATAAATTTCCTGAAAAAACTTTAAATCTTAACTTTCGTAGCTGTTACAAAGAAAGTCAGTAATGCCTTGAACTGTTTCAGCTTTAAAGACTCCTTTTTAACTTTGCTCCCTTTTTCTTCGTGATTCCAAATTGACAGATGGAGTTCTCATGTTGCTGAGATATTTAAAATTAAAAGTAGTAGAAATTTATTCAAATTTTAAAACAAACAAACCCCAAACCTTCTGCCCTACACTCCTGTTCTTTTTTCAATATTTGAAGAAATCTTTATTTTTATTTTATTTTTTATTTTCAGTATGGAAAGAATTGAAAAAAAAACTACCTTCTCCTTTTCTATTAAACAAATACTCTTCCTGTATCGCTTCTGCTCAATACATGGGCAATTAAATAGGAGTATAAAGGACAGGAAAAAGCAAATTAATAAATTTTAAAAACCTTGATTCTTCTTTCTTACCAAACAAAAGCTAATATTACACAAAGTAAAGTAAAATGTAGCAAAGTGGATCCACCCTTGATTTGTACTATATCAATATTTTCTTAAAGAAGCATTTGTGGTTTCAGTGTTTAAGCTGAAAGGTGGAGTGCTTTGTTTTGTTGGAGACAAAGCCTTATTAAAAATAACCTTCATTATCATGACTTACAAACCAGTTTGCTCCTTTAGTTGTATTGTTGGTCACCACATCCCACTAGTCTGGGTGGCTCGGGTCTGTTCCAACAACATGGAAAAAGGGCAAATGCAGAGGTCCTGTTTTCATTTCAGATTCCATCATAAGCTCTCACAAAGCCAATAATGCTTTCCCCACTTCTAATGGTTCAGCATTGATTTCTATTACATATAGAAGTGTCCTGCAGGTTTCAGACTTTTCTTTTTTACCCTCAGTGTTTTCATTACTTGGTAAATGACAATTTGACTTTCTGAAATTTAATCCATACAAATTTTAGGTGCATATGCTTTTAAGAAAATTTTCTTATTCTGTCTTGACTTTCTCATTTCAATAAAGTCCTCTGAAACTGAATCCAAATTATTTTTTGTGGCACTCTATAAATTATTCTTAAAAATAGTCCAAAGAAAAAGGCCATAAAAGCAGAAAATTATGCCACTGGGTTCTTCCAAGCCTCCTACCTCTCTTGATAAATACTGCATCAAAGCTTACCCTATAAGGCAAACAGTTTTGCTTCTCTTGAGTGCTATGGTTTTAGTTTGTTTTTAACAGTTTCTCAATTGAGTCTGCCAGCAGGCCCATGATCTATCCAGCAGCGATAACAGTGTGCAATACATGACTCTTTTCTACACAGTTTCCCTGCCTCTCTTTCTGTATCATAGTTGTCTCTGTATGCCATTGGGCAAAAATCCAAGCTTAGGGCTTAGCCAGCTCCAAATTTCAGGTATTATTACTGCAACACTATAAAGCTTCTGAACTTCAGTTCTTCAGCAGCTTCAACATAAAAGACTGCATACTCTACTCCGTCTTTTTAACTAGTCTATTTCCCTTTATCTCCTCTAATAATAACTCACAGACACAGACATCCCTCTTCTAACGTGCAGTATACTCTAATTATTTGTATAAAATAAATTGAAAAAGAAAAATGTTACTTAATTATCCCTGTATTCTGCATAGCTTTAAAATTAGCACTCATTTGCTTTGCTGTAGAACCTGATGGGCCCCACAGGGAGCAGGATATTATTGTGCTTATTGTTGTAGGAACACAGAACAAGGATCAGTTTCAGTCCTAAATAGTTATTAGCTGTGTCAGGCAAAAGGATTGTTCTACCTTGTTTAACAGATGAGGTACCAAAGTACAGAGATTAAACAATTTGCTCAAGAAAATCCATGGCAGAACTGAACCCAGGTCTCTTAAATCGGAGCCAAATGTCCAGTTCAGAAGATGTCCATTTGTCTTCCTTAGAATAAGTCACATTCTGTAAACATCTGTGTCTTATCTGCTGTCTCAGAGTACCATGGCTCAGCAGAGATTTCCTCTAGCTATCAATAGGAAAACTTTTCATTTCTGATCTCTTCACACATGAAAACTTTGAAACTTCAGGACATTCAAAACTGTTGAATTAAAAAAAAAAACTATATTGCCATTGCCATAGCCAGAGTTTCATGTCTGACAGAAAAACTGGCTCAAATTCACAGTCATTGCTGTAAACAAGATGTAACGGTGCAGCCTTGTAGCAGCCATGACTGTCACATATCATCATCGCTCTACTTCCATATAATTAATTCCTTGTGAAAGGTACCATTATAATAAAACAATTCAAAATCATCTCCCAGCCAGTGTTTCTGCCTGGAAACAACACCTCAGAGTCAGGAGAATGATTTCAGAGAACACTCCCCTTGTTTTGTACCAGAGCCAACAAGCCCTGTATCCATCAGCACTGCAACCAGCCAACCCACAATGAGATTAGTGAAAACATCTGTAATGGAAACTGAACCCATAATTTCAAGATATTTTAGAAATAGAGCAGGGACAGAAGAACACACAATGGAATATGGGATATTTGTACCAGAGATACTTGTGAGCTAGTTTATATCTGTATGTATGTTAAGCAGTGGGTATTACACCATCCTCATCAGAGAACATTATTGGTCAGGGTGAGTATTCAAGTGTTTTTAAAGAAAACCCGGACAATAGGACTATTTTCTGAATTCATATGACCTGGAAGATGATCTCCTCAAAGATGGGAAGGTCAGTAATTTTAATTTGCTTATGTTATTTTGGATAAAATCTTCTTTGATACCTCAATATAAACAGGAATAACATTATGCTTAAAATTTTCTTCTTTGAGAGTAATGTATTGAAATAGCTTGGTCAGAAATATAAACATCAACAGAGCTACACTGCCACTTCTACATGTGGTAGTGTATTTCTCTGTACTCAGCCCAGTACCAAATCATCCATATGCATTCTAAAAGGCCCCAGGGTTTCAGTGGGTTGAAGCATGAAATATCTGGTTAATAAGGTTAGTTTGTTCAATCCTTTCCTTCTTAGGTCGCAAAACAGGAAAAAGTTATCCTTTCAGATGGGTAGGGTTTTGAATAAAATTTCTAAATTGAAGTGTGGTAAATCAGATTTGAATCCTTCCTACCTGAAACACCCTGAGCCCAGGCTGTTCATAAGGAAGTTTTACTGCAAGTCATTTTGGACTCTGGCATTTAACAGGGAAAGTCCACCTGAAAAAACTAAAAAATTCAGAGGGCAGAATAGCAAACAGATATAAGTACAACACTGTGATTTCTTTTGTGAGCCACAGGGAAGAACAGAAAGGGACATCCTTCTGCTGCTATTAATGATGGATTATTCCCCCAGAAGGTTAAGGCATCTTAAAAAGAAGGTTTAGAGTATGTTCATGGTTTCTTGTGCAAAGCCATGTTAGGAATTCCATGCATCTCTGAAAAAAACCCCACAGTATACTTAATTGTGCTGGTCAGTGCAACTAACTTAGGTGCAGCCTGAGTGACTAGAGGGTCCTGTTTTGAATCTTCACAGTTATCTCTAACAGCTCAGACAGCAGGATGCTCTGAAAGTTAAAACACTCCATGGGAAGGTGAAAAGTGCCTCAAGCAGAAGCTGGATTTGACTCTCAACCTCCATGACCCCAGCTCACACTTGCACTGTGATCCACTGAGGAAGGACCCCCACACTGCTGTGTCTCACACCTCTCCATAGCACCTTCATGAAGGAAATGTTTTAAAAGGTCACTCCCAAGCTCTGGGAGTCTAATGTAATTCTTGACTATTTTTTATGCTTCTGCATTATCATTAAAAGGGAGAAAACCAAACAAAATATAGAGCAATGCATTTGCCTAATTTATCAGCAAAGAAAACTCAATGTTTCCGAACCATGAAGTTATAAATTTGCAAGTATGTGTATATTGCAAGCTGGATTTATTAACATAAACACTAATACAGAATTCTCTTTGACTATATAATGCTGGATCATTCATTTGATGGCTAAAAGTAAAAAAATTGAATATTATTTTCTGATTTCTACTACTCACTCAAATATACATAAACCTTTACTAGCAAAAATTACAGGAAAACTTACTTTATTTCTACAAAATATTATAGAATTGTGGAAACTTTCTGTACTTCACCTATTTATTTGTTTTACAATTAATACTTTTGCTTATTTTTTAAGTTTTCCCCAATATCTTTCAACTGCAGTTAGAATTGAAAAGAGTTACCTCTCTTGAGAGAGTTTGTACTTAATAAAAAATAGTTAAATAAGTAATAATTTCTAAAAGAGTTGCTCAGATAAGGTCCAGAAGGGTCACAAAGGCACTGCATAACTCATCATCCATTTAAATTTACTTCTCACAATGTATTTGGTCATATTCTTCTTTTGTCTTGCTATATAGAAGACGCAGAAACAAAAAATTCCTTATATTTTATTCTTTGGAGTAATATCAAACCATTTTGCTGATTCTTTCCTACATACTCTGTAGAGGATTTCTGCTCTACACAGGATTTTGCCAGAAACAAGATCTTGCCTCACTTAGTGTTATTGGAAGTTGTCTGTGATTCTCACATCTGCTTGCAAATTCACAGAATAGGATGACTGAAGGAAAATAAAAATGTCTTATCTTTTACAGCTTATAACTGGATTTCACTAGCCTTGTTTACAGTAGTAATGCCACTGAAGCTGAAATATGAGTTCAGTTTTGGAAATGTGGAAGTTACGGTCCAGCAGATTTCTCTGTTGCAAAAGACCATGCCTTTCAAACTCCCTGTAGGAAACCAGACTTGAACATGGAGTGTTTAACATTTAAAGCTACAGTGGGTAAATAAATTTGGACTTTAAAAAGCGTTGCATACTTCCATGTAATATTAAGAGCAATACGCCTTCAATGAAAAGTGATTGCCCATGAATAAAAGGTGGTATGAATTTCTCTTGATGCCAAATTTCCCTGAAGCCATAAAATCTCTATCAAATGCAGACAGGCAAAGCAAGCTCCTTGCTAAATGTCAAGCAAATGGTGAAGCACTTGTAAACACAATCTGAGGAGGCTACTGAGTACACAGTGCAATGCAACCACTTGGAACCAACCACAACCAGCAATGTAAAACGGCACGCAATTACATACGTAAATGGATGTAAATACTGAAACAACCTAGCTCCCAAAGTTATTTATTTTAATATTTATATGGGTTTAAATAGTGTTTATGATGTTTCTTTCACTGAATTGTCATCTCTCTGGCAGTACCATGAGAAGCTGTAATGTCAAACAGGTTTAATATATCAGTAAAAAAAAAATCTAACTACATTAAAAATTAGACTTTTTAAATTATTTATTTTTTTCTTGCTGTAGTCATTCATCATTCATTCCTCTTGTCATCACTTGACCTTTTACACCATCTTTCCTTTCACTCAGTGTCTTACCTCAACTGGTGATATTGTCTCGATGAATTCTTCTGTCTGAGAAAAAGAAAAAAAATAAAATTCACGTTAGCTGGGTTGCAGCTTCCTGAAATTTAAACACTGCCCATGCTCACTCAAAGATAGAAAAAAAGAGAAGTTCAACAAAAACAAGGGCTTTTTTTTCCAGTATATTCCTATATTGATGTTTGGTCATAAACACAATATCACTTTCCATTTTTATTCACTCTTTGACTTGCTCTGCCCCTCAACCCATGAGTAAGTACCAGTCTCTTGCAAGCTCTTTATTGCTCAGATTAATGCAACATGTTCACTGGGGTCACAAAATCCTCTCATAAAATTCAATAAATTTTATACCAGCAAGCTGAAAGCTTCTCCTAAGCTTCTAGTGAAGTGTCCATATTTCATTTCCAAATCACCCAGTTCTTGATATGCAACTTCTTAAGCTATCCATTCCTACCATTCATTATTTTGCCTTATTTTGTGAAATCCTGTATATATAAAAAGTCCATCTGTCTGAAAGTAAAATCATGACATAGATCATGACCTGTCTCTAGACTAGTAAATGTTGAAGGATAATCAAAGCAGTTTTGTAGAGCAAAACAGCTGATGACAATGACAGTGGTAAAGGGCTTGAAACACAAACCCTGTGAGGAACAGCTGAGGGAGCTGGGGTTGTTTAGCCTGGAGAAAAGGAGACTCAGAGGTGACATTATCACTCTACAATTCCTGAAAGGTGGGTGTTGTCAGGTGGGGTCGGTCTCTTTCTCCCCACAGTAACTGACAGAACAAGAGGACACTGTCTTGAGCTGTGCCAAGGGAAATATAGGCTGGATATTAGGGAAAAGATTTTATGGAAAAAGTGATAAAGTATTGGAATTGTCTGCCCAGGGAGGTGGTGGAGTCACCATCCCTGGATGTGTTTAAAAACAGACTGGATGTGGCACTTGGTGCCATGGTTTAGTTGAGGTGTTAGGGCTGGGTTGGACACAATGATCACAAAAGTCTCTTCCAATCCAGTGATTCTGTAATTCTGCGATTCTGTGACCTGATGCCCACACTATCTGTGTTTCAGGCATTCTACTTCAGCTGGCTGAAATGTGGCTTTGTAGACTGAAAACCCATTAGGACCACGTTAATTCTTTGAGTACATCTTCTGGTCCAGTTTCATCTGAAAACAATCAATTCTGGACACTTTAAGCTTTTATATGATTGAACCAAACTCAGTCAGCTGACAAAATCAGATTTTCTGCAAAAACACAATTCTAAACTAAACCAAAACACTAACAGTGCTGAAGGCGGTTTCACCTCATATTTTTGTTCATTAGGTTGCTCCTTATAGTAAGTTTGGTGATTAATGTTGAACTGCTAACATTCTTTTCAAAATCTTAAAAATATAAACATAACTAACAACAAAATTAGTCATTCTCAGAACCCGAGTAATTTTTTCTTTTTCATTTATTAAGATTTCTAATTCTAATTTCTCTCAACAGACAATGATCACATATTCCTGAATATGCAAAAAAAAGTTACCTAGAAAGTATGTCTAGCTAGTAAAATAGATTTGGAATTATCTAAGGCTGAAAATGGCTAGTTTTAATTTAGTTTTAAATTTAGTTTTTTTCATGAGTGCAAATTTCAAAGATTCAGGAAATCATAGTTTTGAAAATTTCTACTTAACAAGAATTTTTAGACTAGAAAATCAAAAAAGAAAGCCATTTTCAAAAAAATAGTTTGGTAGTGACAACGGGCATTTATAAATTTATAATTGTTAAACCAGAGCAAGATACAAACTAAAATTTTACATACTGGTTTGATGGTTTCTCTTGATTTTTTTTTTTTTCTTGCTTTCTAAAGTGTCTTGTTTTTGGTTTTTTGGTTGATTGGTTGGTTGGTTGTTTTTTGGTTTTGGTATCCTCAAATAAGGTGAAATGGGCTTTGTATTCTACATCTAAAATCATTCAAATGGGAAAAAAACCCAAATAACTAAGAAGCCAGAAGCACCTCACATTAATATGTTTTATTCTAATCTGCAAAGGGTTTTAAAAATGTTCATTTATGTACGCAATGTGAAGTTTAAAACCCTTATATTTTGCTGATAGACTTTTCAGAACTAAATCCAGCAGCTCTAGGATTGGGTTTAAAAACAAACAGCACATCTCATATTTGGATGGAAATTTACCTCTGAGATGGTTGCACAGAAAGAAACTCAGAAACATATGCAATTTTGAGTGACTGGTTTTCATGCAGATCATCTCAGTGTCACAGAGCCTTTCCATAAAAAGGAATTCTGCTTTTATGTTATGATTATTAATAATGCTGTGGGTGGTTACATGAATTGCACTGAGATTTTGCTTGACAGTCTAGGAAACTGTGACTAATATGACTAATTTGTAGGCTTAAAACAAGTTGATCAATCTTTCAGAAAGTTCTTAATTTGTTCAAACTTTCAATTAAACATTGCTATAAGTAGCTTTTTTTAAAAAAAATAACTCTAGAAGTTTTACTAGAATACTCGAGTATTTCCAGATATGTTTTACACTAGTAGTTATTTAATATCAAATCTATATTAACCTTGGAATATGTTATCTTATGGTATTATACCTTTCTCTGCATCACTGAACTGTGACAATAGACCAGAAGCAATTTCAAAACTGTCATCTTATCAAGTCCATGCTTTGATTTTTGAATATTCTACCTAATTTTAGTGATGCATACATGTCTAGGATTATCACAGAAAAAATAGTGCATCAAAAATCACTTTAATGGATTTCTCCTCACGTTTTTTTAAGGTTAGAAATAAAATGCTATTGCTTGTTAGCACCATCCCACAAATCTTTGGTGAGGAGTGCTCCTTCCAGGGGGCTAAACAGACTCGAGACCTCTTTCAATTTCATTAATTCTAAATAAAATGGAATTTTCCAGTCCCACTTCAGTTTCTTACCTAAGTTCAGCTTGCTTTAAGTAATTATTAAGGACCAATAAAATTATGTGGTTTCAAAGAGTAGGAAGTAGAAAAACTAGAGTGCAGACTACATGCTAGAGGAAATAAGGGGCAGGAGGAATAAGACAGATCAGCAATACAGTATCATATATGATCAGAAGTGAGTGAGCATAAATCTGCTTTGAAGTGAAGGGCTGTATAATATCACCATTAACCCAAGCACATGTAAACTATTTCTGAGCCATATGGGAAAGAGAAAGCCTAGGAGCCTCAGTCATACTGAAGAGATGTAGTGCTCTTTACTTTCTGTTACTACAGAATATGAAATACAAGTGCCTCACTAGGAGATTGCTAAGTTGAATTATCATTTTTTTACCTACAATCAGAGGGTGTCCACACCTATTCTTCATAAAAAGTGGAAGTCTGTCAGTGTTGCAAATCTGGGATATACCCAGCTACTGAAGAGTTCTCATGAAGTGAGAAACAAAATGCATTTAGTATATATCTACATCTATATCTATATCTATATCTATATCTATATCTATATCTATATCTATGTATCTGTACTTAGGTCCATTATCCCACATCTGGCTACACTGGAATAGACAGTAGCAGATGAAAGACAACAAAAACTTGTCTAAAAATATATGTTAAGACAGCACATTAAAGCCTAAGCACTGCACAAAAATAGAGATCCAGCACAATACCTATTCTGTTTGTTAATTCAGTCATCAAGCTTTTTCTGCAGTTTAAAATTCCTAAAATACAGTGTAGATAACACAGCTGGTAATGTTTAATTAAAATATTTCTTCTGCTTTGGTGAAATTTAATTCTCTATTGAATCATATTCAGAAACATCTCCTTTGCTGAGAAATGATCAGGAAAGGCAGGATTCCCAAGTGTTCACCCAGTTCCCCATACCTAAGAAAATATCAGAGATTATCTCAGTTTTATTGTCAGGAAATACCACCACAGAACCAAAAGACTTCAAAGCAGAATAATCAGGGAAGTTATTCCTTTCCTCATGAGACCCGTTCAGAAGGATGTGCTCAAGTTATTGTAGAATCTGCAATCAGGCCCCAGACACCACTGGGATAAGAATGTAAAATAACCAAGTTTTGCCCATTTTAAAAGAATCAGAAAACTTTAGTAACTTAATTTGGATAACTAGCAGAACTGGAGCTGAACAGATTCTATGATGCTCTTAGATAGCCAAAAGTTTGCCAAACTCGCTATTTGCTAATTGTTTTCATGCACATAGAAGAGGACTTTTTGCACAAATAGTTGAAGGTGAGCCTTAGTGGAAATCTGTTGAAAGCAGAAAATACTACTTGCTTGAATACCACCCTGCATTCCAGAACTCAAAGGACAGACAAAGGTTTCTGAACCTGTTACAGCACAGATCTTGATCATCCAACAGTATTTGCACAACACTAGCAACTAGTGCAATCAGAGTTTAACCTCATCCAAAAATTTTCTGAATTGTGCTAGCTGCTCTTCTTGCAGTGAAAAACTTGGTCATCCCTTGCTCACTTACTAGCAAGGAAAAGGCCAGCAGGTCTGCTTTTGCCAAGCACCTACCAGTGTTTTGGCATATTCCCTCTCACAAATATGAACAGAACAGGATACATCTCCTCTCCATGTGGCTCCTTAACATTACAGCAAATTACTGCTGCAAAATGATTTAGCAGTAGGGCTCTCCAGAGAGACCACCTAGACAGAAAGACAGATGATTCAGCAGAAGCCCAGAAACCTTAAAAACAAATAAGATTTGAAGTCTTTGTAAGATCAAACTTGATGTTGTATCAGATCAAAATAACATTTGTGTGATAGGCTTCTCAAAATCTAGTGAAAAATAAGCTGTAAGTTTAATTTTCTTCCCAACACAGTCTTAAGTATAATAATTCTGGTTCTTGTGCAAGGCTCATAGCAGGCTAACACCTATCTTTAAAAAAAGGCCTTGAATATGACCTTTAAAACGACCTTGCAACTAATGCTGTTCCCAGTCTGTAAACAGCAGCCTACAAACCATCTTGACTTGAAAAAGCATAATGATTTAGAAACTATTTAAGAAGCTACAGAATATTGTCAGAGCAAAGAAACAGATGCAAAGGAGTAGGTGGCAATCACTTAACTTATGCATTATAACCTTCAACAAATACTGCTTGAGCTTTTTAAAATGCAAGAAAAGTTATTTTCAAAGAGCAAACAAGTCCTTGATAAAGATTCCCTTTTGTTCCGATCAGCATTTTCCAGATCAATACTCTCTGTAAACTGCAAGTTGCTCCTCTCTTCTTCACCAGCTACACGTCATTTTCTGAATGACATCAATGCATCAAAGTTTCACAGATGAAATCCTGTCAAATATGTGGTGAAAATGTTTGAAGCACAATCTGCATAAGAAAATATCTTTATCACAGATATAATTGTTTCAGAAAACTATCTATGCCCTAGCATAAACTAGGCTAGTAAAAATATATTATTCACTGTGTTGTTTCATCATTGCAGCACAAGAATCTGATTTATTACAAAAGTATTTAGACCTAGTGTACAGAGTCTGGCTGAGCTAGAGTTCATTTTCTCTTAGCAACCCTCAGAGTGTACTTTGCTTTGCATTAGTAGCTGTAGAGGTGCTGATAACACACCAGTGTTTTGGCTACTGCTGAGCGGCCCTGAGAGCACCAGCACTGTCTCTCCAAGATCCTGGAAGGGGGCACAGTTAGTCCAGCTGACCCAAATTAACCAGAGATATTCCATACCACTCTAGCTCAGATATAAAAGCAAGGGGAGGGAAGAGGAATGGGGGACATTTGTCATTTTACAGCATTCACTTACCAGAGTAATGACTACATGTGCTGAAGCCCCGCTTCCTGGGAAGTGTCTGAACATCTCTCGCAGATGGGAAATAGAGATTTTTTTGTTGTTTTCCCTCGGCTTATGCACACAAACTTTCTTTTTTTCTTTCTTGTACTAGTAAACTCGCTTGTCTCAACCTGCTAGCTATTTCCCATCCTTTTTTTTTCTCTCTCCTGTCCCACTGGAAAGGGAAGTGATAGAGCAGCTTGGTGAGCATCTGGTATCCAACAAAAGTCAACACCACAGTCCTTTTTGGCACCCAATGTAGAGCATGAGGGAGGAACCAAGAAAACTGTAGTGGGTTGACCTTGGCTGATTCCAGGCACCCACCAGAGCAGCCCTCTTACTCCCTTCTGCAGCTGGACAGGGGAGAGAAAATATAATGAAGAGTTCACAAATTGAGAATTAGACTGAGAGGGATCACTCATGAAATACTGTCATGAGCAAAACAAGCTCAAATTAGAGACATGAAATTAATTTGTTATGAACAAGGTAAGAACAGGATAATGAGAAGTAAAACAAGGCCTTTAAAAACACCTTCCTCCCACCCCTCCCTCCTTCCTCGCACTATCTCCTCCCCCAGTGGCACAAGGAGACTGGGAATGGGGGTTATGGTCAGTTCGTCATCTGAAGTTTGTCCTGCTGCTCAGGGAGAGGAGTTCTTCCCCTGCTCCGCATTGAGATGTCTCCCACAAGAGACAGTTCTCCATGAGGTTGTCCAACATGCAACTGATTATGACTCTCTGGGATCTGCTGCTTAGCTGGTTCTCACCCCATGTCATCCAGTCCACACTTCCTGAGTTTGCCTGTGAGGATGTTGTGACAGTGTCAAAAGCCTTGCTAAAGTCGAAGTAGACAATATCCACTGCTCCTCCCTCATCCATCCAGGAAGTTGTTTCATCATAGAAGGTAATCAGGTAGATCAGGCATGATTTACATTTAGTGAATCCATGCTGACTACTCCTGATTATCTTGTCATCCATGTGGATAGAGATGGTCTCCAGAATGAGATATCTCTCACCATCCCAGAGACTGAGGCGAGGAAGTGGAGTTACATACAGTATCTGGTCATGAAAGTGTTCCATAAGCATGAAGTGATCATTGCTTATCTTCAAGTTAGAATATTAGTCCATACATGTGTCCAGAAGTTGTGTAATTTCCATTTTCTTCTTTAAAAGAGGTATTAGACTGTCATCTTTCTTCTTCCAAACACCTCCCTTTCCCCACTAGAGAGCTTTTCTGTAAAATATTAAGATTGCAATGAGTTCATTGTCCCAGTGGTTATCAAAATGTGATTTATGTCTCCTTAAGCCTCTAAAGTTAAAACTACCTGGATATTCTACATTAAACTTTGGAAATATGTGTCTTAAATCTTTAAAGCCTAAAGGAGTATAACAGTTGTCAGGGTTAATTCTAGAAATAGGTCAGTATTCTCTGTTAATAGTATGGATTTGCACAAGGGCCCATAGCCTAAATATAACATGTAGAACTGTCTTTTTAATCAGTATGTATCTCATTAAAATAACCAGCTTTCGGTTTCTCTAAAATGTGATGAATAGAAAGAAAGGAAATTAGTTACTTTTGAGACATAAATGAAACAAATAAAAACCAAAAAAAAACTTCTCAGATTTCACTTCCTATGTATTGCCAAATTTCAATGCTTCCGTGCAAGCACTAATCAAATGTTATTCATAAAGTAAAATGTTACCTTTGATTGTTCTGCCAGAGGAATGAGAACTTCTCTAATTTCTGGGTTGTAGATGCATTATGCTGAGTGTGAGAATAGAGCTCTAATGACAAACCCTTCCACCTTAACAAAGAAATATTCTGACACTGCTGGGATGTCTCAAATTTTCTCCAGGTAGCATGTCATCCCCAAAAAAGCTAAGAGCAAGATAATTACATCACCTGTCATGAGCACAAGACTCGGGCACTATTTATTTAGAATCATCTTTATTAGAAAAATAACAGTTTTATTTAATTTAGGTAAGATTTATAAAATGCAAACAATTGAGGAATGGAAGCAAATATATAAAGAAAACCAAAGACAAGAAAAGGTAATTTTAGTTTACAAGATATTTCTTTCTGTGTTAAGTTCTGTATCATCTACCCTGTGAGACTGAAGCTAGACTTCCTCACCCCTCATTCAGAGAACACTAATAACTATTTTTCACATATTATTTAAAGAAGGACACCCCTCATGCAGCAGAGAGCACAGATGAGAACATATTTGTTCTTTCCCTTCACAGGAATTTCCATTTTTTGCTTTACTCACTCATTGTTTATAAAACTTCACATCTTTTATAACTGATGGCAGTGTTTCACATAGTAACATTGTCATTTTAAGTTATAGGCTTCCTATTTTGATAGGTAGACAAATAAGCATTCATTTTCTAAAAGCCCATTTCAAGAAAATATAATAAAAAATAATATTTCTTGACAGTCTTACAATTTTAGAAGAACCTGACTGAACTCATTTCCCTACGGTTACTACTACAAAGATTAAAAAAAGAAGCAAGCAACACATTGTGAAATTAGGTCCTTAGGAGAAGGATCTTCCTCTGTATTTGTTTTAGGGAAACACATCACAATAAAATTTTGAAAACACCAGTTATTCTCAATTGAAATTATTGGCTTTTCTTGACCTCAATATCTGACAATAAGCAAGCATATCCAACAATACATCAAAAGTAAGCTATTTATCTGAGATTATATAAAATAAAAATACTGCAACAGAGAGACATAAATTCAGTTGAAAGAATCCTCTTACAAGTTCTGATTTTGCAAATATAAAGATTGGCTAAAAAAAGAAATGACATTTCTCATTAAAATAATAGTTTTGTATTAGATAAAGTAGTTTTAGATAATAAACATAATATTTGAAGACATTTAAATGAAGATTTTACTGAAATAATTATGAAAGCAGCATTCAGTTGTCTGGCTTTTAAAGATGTGCTACTCATTCTGAATAGCAAGTGAGTAGTTAAAAGTGGTGGCTTATGAAGATATCTGCACAGAATGAAGAAAAAGCAAGAATGGATCAGTTCTGTGCAAGGCCCGAAAATATCACATTTTGGGTACATGTTTATCTTCATCTTATTAAGATATTTATTTATATAACTGAGAGAATGCCAGTCTTCAGTTTCAAATTCAGGAGGAATAGGGAAAAGTAGTCAGCAAATTCACAAAACTTAAACCCTACTTGTCAGAACAAGCCACTTGTTTTCTTTGAACTGTCAATTGAGGGAGCATCAACACTTATTAGCTCTCTTCAAAAAAAAAAAATTCAGGACACCAATTTCAGATATTCTTTTAAGAAAATGTCTTGGAATTTGCTGAAAGTTCATCCCTATCTTTCTGACTTTGTTTGTATACTATTCTATTTTCTTCCGCACAATCTCTGTATTTTAAGTGCCCAAAATCCTTTATTGGGAAGTCTAATCACTGTAAGATTAAGGCTTTGAAACCTCTGTGCATATCCTGACATATAAAAACAGCTGCTCAGCAGCCCCCTATATCTGAATTAAAGCATAATGATGCCTTACATTTTTAGCTTTTATATTTTTCAGATCCTGCACTGCATTAGTGTATAACTCTGAACTCCATATAGAGTGTTAGTAAGCTCTCTTCACATTGTGGTCAGACAAAACTCTCCTTCCAGGCCTGAGAACCAAGGACACCCTCTGCCTCAGGCCCGAAAAGTATAAACAAAAGTGAATTGGGACAGAGGAAAGCAAACTGGGGGAATATGACTTCATTACCTGAAGCTATAATTGGACAATTAACCCCTGATATGCAAATAGACCAAACCTATATCTGTCTGAAAAACTCACAACCATTGTCCATCTTGTGTGTAGCCTCTGTGAGGCTTTTGACTGCCCAGTGTGTATCAATTGAAGGTCTTTTATAAATACCCACTTTATTCTCTCAATCCTGTCTAGCCTCTTTTCTCCAAGGCATCAATCCAATACATCCCTCAAGCTTTAATTACTCACACTTTTTCATCACTTCACTGAAAAAAAATGGTTCTGGTAACATCAACAATTTATTGTTTAAGGACAAAGTATCCACATCATTGCATTAGAAATTTGAGTAAAAAATAGCCTTACCAAAATTACACTGTCAGTAATCCATTCTCCAGAGAAGAATCACAGTTTCTTTATTCCTGACTTTGTTGTTACTATTTAATATTGAGAGAAATTCCCTGAGTTTTCCCACTACAGAAAAATAAGGGTAAGTAGTCATGTGTGACTCCTTCATTACTGCCAAACGACTAAAATCAATACTAGGATTGCAAAAACTTTTTGTACATACTTTCCTTGAAAGCAAGTAAAGTTAGCTAGTGAAACCAGTTTTCTGCTTACTTGAGCAATCACAAAAAGAAGACACATATGTGCACAAAACCAAAACAGAACAAAAGAAACCAACCAACCAACCAGAAACCAAACAAACAAACAAACAAAACAAACACAAAAACCGCACAGACCAGCCTGTTCCACTTCCCATTCAACTATTTTTCACTGTCTTGCCAAACAGTCTACTCTAAGTCAGTACAGTATCCTATTTTTCTTTGGTGCAGAAGAGAGAAATTAATGCACAGAAGTAGTAATGTACAGAAGAGACATACAGAAATTTAAAAATATTACAAGGGAAGAAGTAAGGAAACAATAGAGAAATTTTGTAAAAGAAGACAAAACTAATGGAAGGTAGATATGTCAGTCAGAAATAAGAGCAGAAACCATGACATCTAGTAGCTAAGGAGACTTTGCAGCAGCAGAACTACATTGAGTTACTCTCAGCTTGGAGATTCTAAGTCTGGGGATGCAAACAAGCACTAGTTTGTCAGGAATCTTATAAGAGAATATGCTTTAAGGCATGTAATTTTCTATATCTTAGTAAGTCCATGTGCTTATGGAGCTAAAAAGAAAGCATATGAAGCATCCTGAAGCATTTCCATTACTTCTAGGAAAACTAGAATTTGTATTTTCCCCTGAGCAGGGTGCAATACTTTGTGAGGCAATTAGGACATTTTTTAGAAGACTCCAAAAACCCTGCCACAGTCATTTATTCAAAATTCCTAACTCAAAGCCTGAATATAGATTTATAGAAGCTAAGTAATATAGAATACAATTATGATCCTACTGTGAAAATGAAAAAAATGTTGTCCATTAGACTAAATCTTTAATCTTCTCATCACTGGAAGTATTTTTTCTCCATAAATCAATTACAGATTTTTAAGTGAAATAATGTTCAGATTCAGCAAGAAGTCATATATCCTTTCTGCTTCCTGACTCCCATCTTGTACTTGCTCTTAAATGTTACCATTTATATATTTTCTAACTTGGAAATTTTGAATTGCTTACGACACTTTTTTTTTTTATTGTTTTTCAAAACTACACACTCAAGTAATCTTTACATAAATAAATTAATAATTAATGAAAAAATTATTTAGAGCAAGTATCAAAATCTCCATAATGGAAATGATGCCTTACTTGTACAAAGGTGCTGTTTTTCTGATCAAACGTGAAGCGTTTAAGAGCAGACACACAGAGTGTTTTTATCAGAATTTGTTTTGACTTCAAATACATATTGCTGCCAAAGATAAGTAAGAAAATTTTTAAAAGAAAAAAAAAATTAAAATTTAAATTTTTAAAGAAAAATGATTTCTTTTAAAAATTGGGGTTTTTATTTCCTTCAGATCCATCTACCCAATCAGGAAGGTCTCAATTCCTATATTACTTTAGGCACTTTCTGAAACTACAGCCTTCTAAAACCATCAAAATTATGGCCAAGAAGTTGATCAGTTGTTGACAATGTGTGAGCTGCCACTACTTTTTGGGCTTTCTCTTGGTGTTTTTTCCCATAAAAGGCTTTACCAGGACAGAGAAATAGAGGACAGGTACACCAGTGGAGGATCTGAAAAATAGTGACACCATGTCAAGGGAAGAGGAGTATGGACATGGGAACTTAAGGAGGCACTGGTTTGTGTCCACAGCTATTAGACATTTACTAATGATTGCAGGGATTTTGTTGTGGGTCTTTTGGCTTTTTGTGTCTCTTAAAGAAGAGGACCCAGAAGCAGTCAAAAGCAGTTCTTAGTGTAACAAAACAAAAATAAATGGTATATAAAAAAATAAAAGGCATAAAATTCTCATATAACCTGGAGCTATAGACCAATGAAGTATTAGATAGCTGTAAAAGCACACTAGGAAACATAAATGTGACCCCAAGTACAAGTCAACAAATCCACAACCATAAGATACATCATATTCCTCGCAATAAAGTACTCCAGAGACTGGTGACTTACAATGTTGCCCTTTCCAGCAGTCTGAAGCTACCAATGAGCTACTGAAACATGCTACATTTTCGTAGTTACTGAATGTCTGAATTTATTTGTGTGCCTGTCACCATTTCCATTTCAATGTAACCAATACAGGTATCCTATTAAAAATATTAACTTCTGTCACAGAAATTTGTCTGCATTTAAGGGCAAAGTTTCTATCAGCTTACCACAGGAAATATGTTCAGTTGATACCATACTTAAATAGAGATAGATGTATTTCTCCCTTGAGGAAAAAGCTTGAAGGCTTTTATTTCACATTATTCATAACTTCATAAAACATAGTATTGCCTAATTTATACAAAATTCATAGTCCTGCATTTGAAAAAAAGAAAGCATAGGATCATCTTTACTGGTCTAGGGAAGGCATCCCTGCCCACAGGAAGGGGATTGGAACTAGAGAATATTTTAAAGTCCCTTCCAACCCAAACCATTCCATGATTCTGTTATTTGAAGCTTTCTTTGATTAACAATGAATAGACGTGGTATGTTAAGAGGCAAAATTTCTCTTTGCAAATGGAATCAGGTGCCCGGTAGCAGAATGTAGGAGAAACAGTTTAGAAGGTACAGCAAGTAGCTCCTGTACTCCTGAGGCAAATGGCACTTCTGAGTTCTGCAAATACTACTACAAATAACCTTATTGAAAAGCCAGAAAGAGAACTGTCAATACATCTTTTCACTTTATGAAAAATAATTTCATTTTATTCTCCCCAAGAGAAAGAGGTGTATTTGTTTTTATTTCTTTCTTAGAAATGCCTTTTCTGTCTAGAGAAATGCTAGTGTCATGAGAAACAAAAGAGAATAAAAGAAAAAATAACTACTCAAGAAGAGAAAAAATATTCTGCTTATTGGAAATGCTTCTTTTTGCTGACTGTTTAATGTCAGTGTGTAGCATGTTGTACTTGAAATTATTATAGTAGGAAATATTATGGGTTTGAGGAAAAAAACACAATTTTTAGATGTTTTACAGGTGAAGTGCATATTTTCAGGGGGGGATGGAATGATGATAATAAATACTGAAAAGTAGAGTATTTAAGAAAACTTCAGATGAAGTAAAAACATTTTGTAATTTCCCTTGCAAGTGCCACCAAGATGACAGAATTTCAAATATTTTCCAATTTTTACATTTTGTTTTGAGAAATATCCTTCATATGCTACCACAAGAGAAAGAAGATGTCATTAAATCATAAGTTACATTCAGAATCTTATATAGTGCAAACGAACTCTTTTGTGTAGAGTTGTATAAGCAACTCACTCCACTCAATTGCCTTTCACTGAAGGTAAACATTTTTTTCATGTTTACCTAAAACTTGTCTTCTGAGTATTTTAGTTAACTTCTGAACATGCTGCAACTTCTGCTTAGGGGATAGGACTCACAAGAAAATGAAAGCTTGTTGTATTCAGGTTTATCTTGTCTTCAGAATTAGAGTGAGAATGAGTACTCCAGCCATGTGAGCCAAGCAACTGAACAACATTTCCACTGCAACTGGGCTGTGATTTAATGCCAAGCAGCTCTGGGAAGGGCATTTAACCAAGCATCCTGCTATTGAAGTGTCCAAGTCCACTGACACTGACCTCTTTCTGTCATGCTAGGGGTGCAGCTGTCAGAGTCACCAACACACAGGGTCAGCACAAAGGGCCAGAAGCTCAGCCAAGGGTAGTGACCACAGCCTGGACAGCAGCAGTGACTTGCCACAGTGAACAGTCCCCAGTACCAACCCTGAAGAAACACCCCTGGCCCATCAGATGCCTCCAACCAGTGTGAGCTCCTAAGGGAAAACACACATCTGGGGCTGTAGGGGTTTAAAAGTTTAAACACAGCACTGTACTACCTGCTAAGAAGAAAATTGACTCAATGCCAGCTGACACCAGGCAAGGAAGAAAAACAGGGTTCCTTTTGTTTGTGGTGTTGTTGTTATTATTTGGTTTGGTTTGGTTTGGTTTGGTTTGGTTTGGTTTGGTGCTAGGCTTCAGCACTGCCTTTAAGAAAGGTTATTTAAGCTGGAAGTTTGAAGAAGAAAAGATAAATTTTGGTGCTTTTCTCTGGCAACACACTACAGGTGTTCATCACTAGCATTTCAACTGCAGTTGTGGACAGACTTGTGTTTTCACGTATGAAAGAGCAGAGGAGGAAGAAGAGGTTACAATATTCAGATTCATGCACTTGAAGTGTAATTTTAAGACATCTCAATTTGCTGGGTCTCATACAATTTTTTTCCAAGTTGATCAAATTCACTAAATGAAAAAATCAAGCATAATGTGATTTAAGGGGAAATAAAGATATGAATGGTCCTTGAATGTTCAGAACAGCTGGTTACTGAATGCTCTGAACAGAACAGCTGGTTATGGAAAGTACAGTGTAAGAGTCGATGCTGCTGTAGCAAGGAGTGATATATTGTAAGTCCAGTTATTGATGACCTTTTTAACTTTAGGCTTTAACTACATAAAAAAAAAAAGTATCATGTTAGTGATATTACCTAGGTAAAAATTAATTCTATGACAGGTAACCTTCAGCAGTATCAGGATGCTCAATAGTATTCTTTTTCAAAACTCTAAAACCACACAAAAATTTTAAACTTCTTCCTACACCCCCTCATACTCCTGTTGCTTTGTGTTATAAGCCATTAGAGAAACCATGGTCCTATGTATGGTGCATTTCTAAGGGTTACCAATATGAATTATTCAAACTCCTTAGCCAGTAGCTGTCGCAATTATGGCTTCATGCATATCCATGATTGCAGATAACCTGTGCAGTCCTGTGCTGGAAGAGGGAATGAAACAGGAGAGGATGCACTTCAAAATCCTCACAGTTCTCACAGGGACTCAGAGACTGTGAATTCTTCTTTTAACTCTACTGTCAAAGTCATCCTTTCAACCTCTCTTACATTTATTCCCAGTTTCTAGTTTGTCTTCAAGGACTAAAGAGTAAAGCTTGCTGGTATAGCCTTTTTGAACTCTGCATATATAACTTCCTTAAACACATTTAACAACCATATATCTGAAAACAAATTGGATTTTTAAATTATTATTATTATTGTCGTTCCTTGTTCTAACCACTAAAGCTATGAACTCCAGATATAACTGCTAAATGTATTCTGTAAATTCTGCAATGTGTTGCCTTTCTGGAATGCTAAATTTGCACTGACAGGATCAGCCTAATCAAATACATATTTAGGGCTAAAAATAACCTTGTTTTCAAAACAAAACCTAAAAAAAAGCTTTTATCAAAAACTTCAGAATGCTCAACTGAAATAAAGGCATAAGAGAGTGAAAACAGAGATTTCTAGAAAGGTGAAAGAAATGCTAAAAGGTATTGGTATATTAAATTGTGTCTATAGGAGACTACTGAAAACTTCAATAAACAAAAGAACATACCAAGCTTTCTTATATGAATGACTGAAGGTTTTAATTTTCTCCCTTTCAGGTTATTCTGCTATTGGGCTCTTTTTATTTTCTTGGTTTTTTGGTTCCTGATTATTCTGGGCAGTGGATTTTGCATAGCACCAGGCTTTTTTCAGGCCTAGTGTCCTGCTTAGATGAATCTCTACTTAGACATATATTCTAGGTCTGACACTTACAGGTTCCTTTTCTAAGAGAGTCTTTGTGTAATTATTTTCCTCCTCAGGAAGGAAAAGAATTTTTTTCATTGAGGTTTTTAAAAATATATATCTGAATTACTTCATTACAAATGTCTCTACGATGAACAAAAGTAATTTAAAATTATCATTTTTATGGACATAGATACTTGGACTAAAACACAGTGCTTCTTAGCTCCACCCATATCAATGGTTCAGGTGAAACTTATGATGGTAAAATTGTAATTTATAATAATTAATAAGAATTAAGGCACTGCTGTCAATCTAAAGAGAAGTCATGGATTCAATAATTCCTGGAGATATCAATTTTATCGTACCTATGTAAGTGTCCTGTCTCTCCCACAGAATAAAGAGTGCTGTTCTGAAATATTTCTGTGTTCTAGTTTGTCTCTTGATTAAAAAAAAAAAATTCTGTGATCTGTTTCTTTGTGGTATTTTTAAATTAGTAAAAGTGCATCATTCAGCTTCTGTATTATTTTGACTAGAATTCAGCTGGGAATAATATTGAGAAATTAACAACAGAACCTGCCTATTTTTACTGTCTGGAATTCTTCTGCTCTCTATCTAATTTGCCCCCCTAATCCATCAAAAGCCATGGCTCCTTGGCTTCATCACACAGAAATATGTTTAAGAGATGCTGGGACAGAGATAATTTCTGAAATTTCAAATCACCTTCAGCTTTTGAAATTGCTTTCCATTTCTCATTCTTACTCTTCTTTTCCCCTTTAAATAATTTCTCTTTGCTATTTATATCCTTCTATGATTTTAAATTGCTACAACATGTCCTTCTACCAGTCATCATTTAGAAAAATTTGACAACATTTGGGACTCATCTCCTGATCACCTCAAATTATTAAACTGTTTTTTCTAGTTTGTTAGTAACCTTGCTTCTCAAAGAATTTTATGTGCTCTCAAAGGATTAGTGCAACTCCTTTAGGAGCTGTCTTAATGATTCTATTATGGTAGCTTCCAAAAAGGAGTATGTACTCATAAGGCAAATGTTCTAGTTCTGTAAGGTATCAACCACAAACGTGAAACTTTGAAGAAATTATTTTAAAATGTAGTCTTTTTAGAAAAAAAAATAAATAAGTACTTAGGAACCTTTATTAATTGATAAATCAGTATCTACTTGAGTTTCTTCCAAGAGAAGTTATGGTTAACCCCAGCCAGCAACTAAACCTCATACAGACTCACTCACTCTTTAGAGGTGAGATGAGGACAGAGGAAGAGCAGAAGTGAGAAAATGTATGGGTTGAGATAAAGACAATTTAATAGTGACTTTAAAGCAGAAGTCATGCCCACATGAGACTGGCAGGCAGGTGTTCAGCCATCCCCACGGAGGATGGATCTTATCATGCAGAAAGTTGATTTGGGAAGACATTGCTCTGAACATGCCCCTCTTCTTCTTCCCAGCCTCATGTGCTGCACATAATGCCATAAGGTGCTGGATATCTCTGGTTAGTTGGGACCTGCTGTGTCCCCTCCCCGCTCCTTGTGCACCCCCTGCCTGCTCACTGGTGGGGAGGGGTGAGGGGCACAGGAGACCTTGGCTCTGTGCAAGCCCTGCTCAGCAACAGGCAAAAAAACTTCCCTGTGTTATCAACACTATTTACAGCACTAATTCAAAACACAGTAGATACTGTGAAGAAAATTGACTATTCCAGAGGAAACCAGCACACTCAAGTAGGCCAGGACTATTAGTTTCTGTGTTATAAAAAAGCTTCAATTTATTGAGCTTTTATTGAGCTTAACTTTTTCAAAGGGATAATTATTCTCCCACGTTTAAACAGTTAATTTTACATAATATCTGTTCTGTTGTAGATGAAAAATTATCTTATTTTTTTCCTATCAGTGAATTTATTTGTTTTCTGTATTGTCTTTCCATCTCCTTTCTTCTTCTCATTCTCACATTGTGGAATCAACACTTACAGCCAGTTTTACTACTGCTTTTTCCTCCCTGTGGTAGATTTGCTTTGCATACAGGTCTGAAAGCATGTTATTCATTCCAGCAGACTAAATATACATACTTTGACTTTCAGAATTGCTTTGGATGCTTCTGGGAACGACCCAAGGTCATGTGAGACCATAACTGATCAGGGCAGGATGCTATAATAATGTCATATTTTTAATTTCTGTTATTATTATATTTTTTTATTTCTTATTGTTGTTACCTATGTTATAAATTATACTTGGACCAAATAGTCTCACCACTTTTCTTCTGTCCATACTAGTTTTCAATCATAATGATTGTAAATTCCCATCAACTCCAACAAGGTTTTAATTTGTTTCTCATTTCCTTGAGCTAAAAAAGGTTAAACAATAGTTATGTTATTACTTTTAGATGACTGTTCAGTCAGCCTGTGACCAGTTCAGGCTGTGCAAACCTTAGACAAGTAATGAGACCCTCAGCAGGGAGCTCAACAGAAATTCTGTGGCCTTTATTTGTAATGACAAAAACTTATTTAGTGGTCCAAATGCTCCTAATACCAGCATTGGTCCAGAACTAGAAATACCTTAGTATTGCCAAAAGATTTTACACCTACTTCTTAACCTTGACATCCCAAAGTTTAGCTTTATAAACACAACAAAATTATTCATGAATATATATGGAAAGTTCTAGAAAAAATTATATTAAATTAATACCTTTATTGCCTTTACACAGCTATATTAACTAAATACCTTTGCTTTTTGAAAATATTAGAATTGGCCCTTCTCTTGTTGTTTTGGTATTAAGAAGTAATAATTCACTAGAATCTAGAAGTGGATGCAGTGTTTTAGTCCTACTGTGCGCTTTTCTCAAAAAGGTTAATATCAGTTAAATGTCTGCAGTCCTACTGAGCAGGGTAGTGGGTGGATTTCAGAGAGAATGTGTGTGGAAAAGCAGAAGAGGTGAATCACAAGGGACAACATGGCTGGGAAAATTAATTGTTATACAAGCCCTATGATATTCAGTTACGTTTTACAATATACATTACATAAAAAATTACTACTTCAGCTAGTGAACCAACTAGTTCAAAGAAACTTCCAATATATATTTTAAAATTTGTTAAGCAAGACTTAACTATTTGGTCACTACTGCAAAAATTTAGTTTTGCACATCACCTTCTTCTGTTGAAATTAATTGTTTTCCTTTTTATTGACAAAATCTATTGACAAAGAGCAGTTCATAAGTTAACAGGAGCTAAGAAATCCTCACTATTATATTCCAAACAAGAATTCCAGAAGCCTAAAACTAGATCCCTAAAACTATCTTGTTTTTAAGTGATCTGATTTATAAAAACACTTAATCAACCCTCAGATATCAGTAGAGTTCAAAGAACTAAGAGAACTTTGTTAATTAAGAACAGGATTCTGCCTTTTCATACCTAACTTAGTTTAATTGTATTCCCTGCAGCAAATTCAAATGTTCATTTTTCCATGCTGTGTATTGGAAATATTTTGTGATCTTACCTCTAACGGTGCCAGTGGCTGCCATTCTAATGGTGTTCCTCATCCCTGTGATACCTCAAAGTGTGGGATTGGTTTGGATTGGTTTGGTTTGCTTTGCTTTGGTTTGGTTTGGTTTGGATTGGTTTCTAATTTGGCTGCCATGATCTTTTTGCTCGTTTGCGCCTAAGTACCAAACACCATCTTTCCCCTCATTTGCATGCATCTACCAGATGTAATAAATCAGCTCAGACATTTTAGAATATAATGAAGCACACTAGATTAATTATGAGGAAACTTTCTTGTCGTCTATTGCCAAGTTTTGGTCAATAGGATTGACGCTAAGAAGAGTAACATTGCTGCAGGGAGTTTTCAAGGCTTAAACACCCTCCTTCACGTTCATTAAGGTTCCGAGTTGTTTTTCCCTTTTCCTTCATGATAATTATATCTATATACCACAGAAACCCTTTTTGGAGTGTGTTTGCTCTCCCTGATTGGATTCAAATGAAAAGCTGCCTTTCTCTGTGGGCTGATTTCTTTTTCCTGTCTAATCAGAAGCATGGCCTGAATCCTAATTACAAGTTAGGAACTTAATGAATGAACTTTGAGAATATTAATTTAATGCTTGAAACACCACCAAATAGAAAGAATGTTTTATTTAGGGCTCACTTCATGAAGTCTCCTTTTAGAAGCATTAGAATTTAAGGTTTAAAATGAGAACATGTTGAAAAACGACATTTATCCCTCAATGAGGGGAAATTAGTAAAGACTTATAAAAATGAGGAGGTGAATTAAAGGAGGGGAAAAAAAGAAAGGTAGCTGTAATTAAACTGAGATTTTAGAATTAATGATCTTGCACATTTAAAGTCATTTTTACTTACAACAGTAAAATCAAAGGCACAAGAATATGTATTACCGTTGGTTTTTTCAGGAATAATTCATTACTCAAGTGCGTCATTTGAGTTCATGTTTGTTGAACAGTCAACTTATACCTGCAGTTGTAGTTTCTGGTGAAAATTTGGGTTCCTCCTAGGGCACTGTGTTACCTGAAAAAGATGGTACTTTTGGACACCTACTGAAGGAAATTCTATGTGTTCCTCTAGCTTGAGTGTAAAACTTGAGTGAATACCCCCTCTAGAGCTTCCAAAAGCTTTCAATGGGCTAAGGGCATTAATTGGTCATACTGATAGCTGAGATACTAAGGAGCAATGGTTTTCTCAGCACATAGAAGAAAACATTTAATCTCCAGAGAGTTTCTTTCCCAACAAGAATTTTCCTATGCTGACATTCAAAACCAAGTCTGTAAGCACAGGCCTTTTACTCAAACGTTAATTTACTGCCCTTCTCACTGCAGTGTTTTTGTTTTGTTTCTTTGATAGAATTCCAAAGAAAAGACAGCTCACCTAAGTAAACAAAGTTTGAAATATTTTGATACAGCTCCCTTTTAATTCCCATTTTTTAAACATTGTGTAGGAGCTTCTTTAGTCTTTTGTTTTTTTCAATGGATTTTTAAAGAGCAGAGTAAGAAAAAAAAAAAAGATGGTAGATTAAAAAGCACAAATAAGAGATGAAATGTGGTGTATCAGGACTTGACTAACACTACCTTTAGAACCTGAGCAGACACCAATGGGATTAGCTGCTAGAGGCAGAAGTTAATTCCTTTTGTTAAGCATCCTCAGCAATTGAACCTGTTTTTTCTCTTACAGCTTCATGGTCACCATGCAAACACCTCTATTTTTTCTTGGTTTTCAATTGCTGGTATTTTTTTTTCTGTTTTGTTTTTAGTTGTTTTTTCTTTTCTTTTTTTTTTATTTTAAGGAAAATGATTATAATGTTGCACATAGTAGAGATGAGATGGTTTCTTTGTACATAGTCAAGGCACAAGTACCAAGAAAAGTCTATTTTGAATGATTTCCAAAAGTGAAATAGTGAAAAATGAAATATATTAATGTTTACCCTCAGAAAAGTTAGAAAAGGAAATATTTTATTTCTGTAATTTATTACTACAGAACTCAAATACATTCGTTGTTAGTGGATGTTAGGACAGAACAAAATTGCTGTTCTTTTCTACAGAGAAACCTCAGCCTCCTGTGTTCCATTTAATTAATCCATCTTTTCTATAGGAGAATAGGTAGGATTTTTCTTTTTCTTTAATGGCTTTACTTTTAAATTTCATTCTATGGTCAAAAGGAATAAAATAATAAAACCCATAAAATTGTCAGTAATTGTTCAAATATACGAATATGTAAAGTCCCATTGTGGAGTTTTACTCTTGAATGGATCAGTTAAAACCACTGAGTTAGATTTCTATTGAAGTTTTTCATACATTTCTGTCTTCTCTTGAATAAAATTGTCCCATCCCTCTGAACACATTGAAACCCATCATACTGTTTTCTGTGACAAAGGTGCCTTTGACTTTCTAACCAAATCAGGCAACTATTTCAAGATACACTGAATGCTGCCCTTCAACTTGAGTCCGTATATTTATAGGACTTACTGCAGACGGACACTTTAAATATAGTTGTGATTCAATTTTTTTACCTGTATCCATCTGCATTTAGTCTGTCCCACTGTCTTGAGCCATCACATATATCTCCTTCTTTCAGGTGACACCAAATTTCTTTCTGCTTTTTTAAAGCTTTTTTTCACATTCTGCTTCTCTAAGAAGAGCTCTTTGTGTCCTCACTAGAATATAATATACACACTCTAAAGTCAATGGACCCTCCAAAATCGTTTCTTATTACACAAAATTGAAAATAATTTTTATTACAATTGATTTAAATTGGAACACAATTCATGGTTATGCAAGTTAGGGGAATGAAAATATAGGTTGAGTTAACAAAAATCTAATATGGCCCTTTTGAAAAGTGTTATGACTTTAAGTATCCACAGGTTCTTATATAAAACAGCTGTTGAGAAAACTAACCATAAAACTATCAGTGTTTACAAGATTTTTATTATAGAAACCTAATGGTTCCCATGGTTTTAATGCACCACAAAATAGTCTTTCCTCTTCCTTATGAACACAAAGCACATCTCCCTAAAGGGACTTTTCTTCCTACAAGCTATCAATGCAATCAAAACTACTGATGCATTTTATTACATTACTGCCTCTTGAAGAAACATGTTTTTATTGTAATATTTCATAAAGATTTCCTGCAGGCAATGTAAAAAATAACTATCTAATAAAATTTAGTAGAGTGTTCTTACAAACCTGATTAAAAAATGTATAGTAGGCTAGCAAATATATATTTACACACTTTAAACTTACCCCTAAAAATTAATATCTTAGGCCACTACATGAGCTTCTATCATCCTGCTTTTACCATGTGTGTCTCTCACATTCTCATTAGAAAAATATGTCCATGAATTTCTTGATGAAGGTCATAAAAAAGAGCTTCAAAGTCTAAAATGAGCTTGGCAAGTCTGCTGTAATGCATATATAAAATGCATGGACTTATGCATATAAACACTGTATTAATTTAACAATGTATTAATGTATAATTAACAACCTTAGAAAATTTGGTGATGAAAATCACTGTGAAAAGAGATTAAACTTTCTAAAACATAGGAGGTAATTTTTAATAATAAAACAAGATGAGAATATTAACACAGATTTATTTTAGACTGCTAAGATTTATCTGTTTTGTGGTATCTAATCTCAAATAAAAGAAATAAAAGATTACTCTAGAAGACAATTAAGAACAGGAAACCAAGTCAGTGCATCTGATGTTATGTACACATTGGCAAATAGCAACACTGGTCCTAGAAGTACAAGTAGATTTGTGCAGCAAAACAATTGGTGCTGAGGACCTGGTATTCACAGTATACACATTTATATAGTTTTTTATTTCACAGTACCTCTAGCTTAGCCTTAAGTTTGATTGTCTCTTAGTAGTCCAGGGCTATTAAGCACAATTCTACACTTCCAGTCTACATGTTCTCAGGATGTTTCACAAAGTGCTACAAGGGGGGAAAATCAGAACATCAATTTCAAAAGCAACCTCTTAATTATTATGAAAACATTGATGCAGATGCATTCTGAATTTCTTAAAAGTGGAATTTTGACCAAAGGAATGGTTTAATAACATAGCACATAGTATAGTCTGTTGAGTTTGCATGGCAAAGATTTGGTAGCGATGGGACTACAGGGGCAGCTTCTGTGAGAAGCTGCCAGAGGCTTCCTTCTTGTCTGAGGGAGCCAATGCCAGCTGGCTCCAAGACAGATCTGCTGCTGGCTGATCTTTCTGCGGAGCAGCTGTGGAAGGAGTAAGAATATGTGGGAGAAACAGTAGACACCAAGATCAGTGAAGGAAGAGGGAGTACGTGCTCCAGACACCAGAGAGATCCCCTAAAGCCCCTGGAGGACCCCATGACAGAGCAGGTGGATGACTAAAGGAGGCTGTGACCTCTTGGAAAGCCTGTGCTTGGAACAGGCTCCTGGCATGACTGGTAGCCCTACTGAGAGAGGATCCCACGCTGGAGCAGGTTTGCTGTCATCACCTATGATTCTATGGGGTGCCCAGTCTGTTCTTGAAGGACTGCACCCCGTGGAAGGATCCGTGCTGGAACAGCACACAAAGAACTACTGCCTGTGGGGAGCACTCACGTTGGACAGGTTTGTGGAGGACTATCTCCTGTGGAAGTGACCCCACACTGCAGAGGGGAAGAGTGTGAGTTGGGATTCATTCCTGACTTGTCTGAAAATAAATTATTTTCCACCTGAGCTGAGTATACTTTGCCCTTGGCGGTAACTGGTGAGTGATCTCTTCCTACCAAACCACAAGCCTTTTGTTCTCCCTTCCCTGACCAGATGAGGGGATGAGTGATGGAGTGGCCTTGGTAGGCACCTGATGTCCAGCCAGCACCAACCCACCACAGAAGAATAACTAACCTATATAAAATGTAGTTGTTTTAGTTTTGTGAGTTTTAGTGTTTGCATTTTTTTGTTTTGTGTTTTGAAGAAATGGATTTTGTGGTAACTTGAAGGAACATTTTTAAAGGGAAGGGCATTTATCCAGCAGCCTAGAATCTGTTCTTAAACACAAACTGGTTCCAACTGACTCTGGACACTAAGGTTCCCAGCTGTCCTCCTGAGGATAATTGGGAAATTAGCCTTTGTCTCTCGCACTAATTACCAGCTCATTCTACCCAGCTGATTCTCAAAGAAACCCAGACAACTACAAGCAGAGAAAATAGGAAAATACAGCTTTTCGTGAACATCAAATACTCACATACCATTTGCTAAGCTACCCTTTCCCAACCTATTTGTAATGAAGGCACAGACCAGAGCTCTTGACCGGCTGACTACCTATTTAGATGTGACTTTCTGGCATAAGAAAATACTAGTAGCTCCTGATCCTGCTCCAAGTCTGGGCAGGAGAAGAGTCTGGTGGCAATGCTTGTGAGTGTGTGTTCAGTGGCAGTGATTTAAGAGTATTAGAATATGAATCTGACAACAGAAAATAAAGTAGAGGGGTGGAAAAAGCAGAGTACGTTATATTTCATCATGGGTATTTATGTACATTGTTCCCAGCGAAACTAAGAAAAGGTGTTATCGCTGAGGAGAGGAGAAAAAAAAAAGAAAAGGAAGATTTTTTTTTTTTCTCCTTGGCTCCCTGCACTCACCCACTGAAGTCACAGTTTGGGAATCCTTATAAGCTGGTAAGAACACCAGAAAAATCAGTCAGAGGAGCAGGTCTTTCATAAACATTTCTGACTATTGCCATTTTAATTCTTCAATCCCAGAAAATGTTGACTATATACAAGTATTTTACTTAGTATCACTTGCTTTTAAAATATAGTGCCTGCAGTTCAACTGCATAGGTAGACTTTGGAATATCAGAATAAAACTTAGTTAATATTACAGAGATGTGAATAGGGACATTGCTCACAGCAGGTACAAAGAAATGTTGATAAATAGGTTGGCTAACCTTTGTTTGTTCTTTAGAAAAATGGAGTTCCTTCATGCTTTTCTTCCCATGTTAACTATATGGAGCTTTTATTGTATGTCTGCCTGCATTCCACAAATGCCATGAAGAGTAAGTCAATGCAGCTTAAATTTTTCTAATCTTCCAGAACCGAGAGACTTTTTATTTGTACTTTTTTTTAAGGCTGCACTTTAGATCTTCAAAATGCTCCACTACACAACAGTGGTTCAATAGCATCATAAACCCCAGCAGGGTAAGGTTTGTTACATGCTTCAACAAGTAGGACAGAGGAGAGGAACTTGCATGGAGAGTACCACAGAATTCATCAAGTGGCTACAGACAGAGTTCAGCAACCCTTTTGCTCCTTGAGGAATGCACTGCAGAAGCTGATGAGCTTTCCTATAAATTTTATAGACTGCTGAGGTGAGAGTGGAGAGAAGGGGTCAGTTTTTCTAATGTTCTTCATGCTGTTTTGCCACTGAGATTCTATTCAATTACTTGGTTTGCTCATTGTAAGCCAGTGGGCTGAAACATGGGTGAGGTCACGGTTTGTAATAGTATATGGATCAATGCTTGCCATTTAGAAACTAGGCAAATTGGGTTAAAAGACACTACAGTGTGTCTGAGGAAAACAGATAGCATATTTGCTCTTTTTTCCTCTAATATTAGTAGAGTGGATGGGTTTTTTGGTTGGCTTTTCGTGGCTTTTGAAATAATCTAATAGAAATGGAGTTGAGTAATACATACAATACTTCAGTTTAGCATAAAAACAATTAATGTACCTATGATACTGGATAATGGAGCTGTATAACTGAAATAACAGAACTTATTTCAGCTGACATAATAGCTTGAATACAAAAATCTTTGGGTTTTGTTTTGTTAGTTAAGTTAGTTTAGCCTTTACTTATTCAGAGAGATGTTCAGATCTGAGTTGTCATTTTATACCCAAATAAAATTGCCACGCTTGCCAGTCCAGTGGGATCATTATAGGTGGAGCTCACAGGTCCCTAGAAACAGAATGAGGTTTCATGCACAAAGGCATGCTTTTTGGGTGTGGATCCTCTGTATCCTAGAGTTTGGATGTTGTCACTGAGTTTGCAACATTCCATAGCTTTTGGAATCACTGTTGGATTTGAATCCTACAGATTGTGCTCACATTTTTATTATTATTGGTATGAATTCCAAAGCAATGGACTATCCTGTGCATGAGACAAACAGATTAAAACAAAATTGACCAAACACTGTACACATTTTTAAGTTTTAGTGTAGTTTCTGGCTACTCTGATTAGAACTGAAATTATGTTTTCCACATTAATTGGATTGTTTGTCAATCCCATGGCTTACTTTCTCAACTTTTGAGACTCTTCTGGCTCAACTCACATTTTTAACTTCCTTTATGATTATATCTACATTAATGTGTATTTTCTTCTCTTCCTCTCCCACTGAGCTGCACTGTCTTTCCTTTCTTCTTCAGCCCCAAAATGTACCATGTTGCCTTCCATGATAAATGTGATTCTATTCTGCTCTGAATATCTTCTTTCTGTATATGGTAACTTCCATTTTTTTAAACCCATTTAATGGAGACAAGAGAAAAAGTATTCTGTAGTGCTACCATAAACAGAACAAACACTAATTTTGCAACACTAGAGTCTAGATCCCTATCAGAAATTCTGATTTTCCATTCATGTCTCAATATTAAAGCAAAAAAACCCCAAACCTCATATACATTAATTTTATTTTCAGGCCTGGCCAGACTGGGACTGGGATTGGGATTGGGATTGGGATTGGGATGGGACTGGGATTGGGATTGGGATTGGGATGGGATTGGGATGGGATGGGATAGGATGGGATGGGATGGGATGGGATGGGATGGGATGGGATGGGATGGGATGGGATGGGATGGGATGGGATGGGATGGGATGGGATGGGATGGGATGGGATGGGATGGGATGGGATGGGATGGGATGGGATGGGATGGGATGGGATGGGATGGGATGGGATGGGATGGGATGGGATGGGATGGGATGGGATGGGATGGGATGGGATGGGATGGGATGGGATAGGATAGGATAGGATAGGATAGGATAGGATAGGATAGGATAGGATAGGATAGGATAGGATAGGATAGGATAGGATAGGATAGGATAGGATAGGATAGGATAGGATAGGATAGGATAGGATAGGATAGGATAGGATGAATTTTAAAGGACCCAAGATTATCCAATTCAATTCCTGGAAGTAAATAGATATATTTTATGTTCATCTTATGTGAACTTTACAAACCATATTTGCTATACTATTCCTGATGCCTTAGACTTCCTTTTTTCCATGTTGAAAAGGGCTTCCGAATTTTCAGAGTAGCTTTGATTCTGTATGTTTCCCTTTTCAATCCCCTTTCATGTTTTGGTGTATCCTCTTAAAGAAGATCACACATACAGCAATAAAGAAAATGGTATACTGTGCATTTACACCAGAGCAGTGTGATATTTTCTCTTTTTTCTTTTTTAACAACTTCTCATAATATATTTGCCATGCAACACTGAGCTGACATTCTCAGAGATCTGACAACACCATAATAACTGAGAACATACAGATCTACTTAGAATACATTTATTCAAGTGCACTTGAACTTAACAACAATTTTTGTCTGCTCATTTTGCCACTCAGTATCATGAGATAATCTTCAGTCCACTTTAGACTTGACTATCCTAAATAATACTGTATCCTTTGTAAGAGATGTATTCATTTTATTCACTCCTTCCAAGTAATTTGTCAGCATATTGAACTGAGCAGGCTCTTGTGCAGATTCCTCAAACCCCCATAGGTAGTAACTGGCACAATGTTGTGTTCTTTTTGTTTCCCTTACGAGAAGGGAGCTATATCTGAAGATCAAAATCTGTGATAGAAAGCCTTGCTTATTATTCACATTGACTTCTCATTTACTGCTGCAAATGTTATTCAGAGACGCTGTTAGTAACATGGACCTCCAGGGAAACGAGTTAATTAGAACTGTACATGAGCAAATTTCAATCAGTATGTTGTGAATATCACGCATACAGTGTGATTGTTGTATACCTCTGAGAAGATTCTCTGTTACAATAAGCAAATATAAAATGTTGTCTTGATTTGTGGAAAACTGGTTGTTAATCTCTCCAAGCCTACCTTGAAACTTCTGCCAATTTAATTATTTTAATCACTTATTTCCACGTCAGGATTTAGAAAATAAGATGAAAATCAGCTGTTTTGTTGTTTGCTGTAACTGGCTATAAATAGTTCATGTCTAAAGGTGCTCCCAAAATATGGTGAAAGAGATTGACAACTTATTCATAATTATTTATGCAATTGTATCTTGCCTCTGGAGCTTCTCAGAGAGCTTCTTCAATAGGTGGTTTTTCAAAATCTTTGTGTTGCTTTAATCAATTTGTTTTAATATAGTGAAAATCCAGCACAGTCTTAGTTAATCAAATTAGCATTATACTCAAAATTGACTGATTTGCTTTTGGAGCATTCAGTAAACACAAAGATCTGTGTTTTGGATACTGTCCAAGGTGACGTGGGTATAGATAAGTTCCGATTATATTTGTCAAAAAATTCAACACCCCAAGAGTATATCTGGAGTATTGTGTTCAATTCTGGTCTGCTCAGCATAAGAAAAACAAGTTCCTTTGGAAACAGTCTAGCAAAAGGTCACAAAGGTGTTTAGGGGACCAGAGCATCTCTCTTGTGAGGAGAGGCTATAGGAGCTGGGCCTGTTTAGTCTAGAGGAGAGAAGAGTGAGAGGGGATCTCATCAACACACATAAATATCTCAAAGGTGGGTGCCAAGAGGATGGTGCCAGGCTCCTTCTGTCATTGCCCAGTGACAGGACAAAGAGTAGTGGCCATAAACTAAAACACAAGAAGTTTCACCTCAACGTGAAGAAGAGCTTTACATTGAGATTGGCAGAGCACTGAACAGGCTGCCCATGGGGCTTGTGGAGACACCCTCTCTGGAAATATTCAAAACCCACCTGGACACGTTCCTGTGTCACCTGCTGTAGGTGACCCTGCCATGACAGGGGTTTGGCCTGGGTGATTTTCCAGAGATCCCTTCCAACCCTTATGCTTCTGAGATTCTGTGATTCTATTATTCTAAAGCTAGATTCAACATGCCTCACAATTTTTGAGCAAAGCATATCAGCAGCTCTGAAATTTGTCTTCTTTTTCACTTGTTTGAAACAAATCATTAAGTTCAAGCAATATTCCTAACTGTCTGAAATTAAAAACACTTTTTTTTTAAGGTAATAAACTGTTTAATTGCAAAAAAATATTTTAATGCCTATTTCAGAGTTGATATGCTCATTGGAGAAAAATGCTTCTTTGTAAATTTATGTGTAAAAGCATTAATTTCAAATTACAAAATTGCACAGAATGACAGTTACTCATATTTCCTTCATTTCATCTAGCAAACTGGTGAAAATCAAGACCTGTGCAACTGGAAGCAGTGAAGCTAGATTAGACTGCTATGATATCTTGTTAAATGAAAAAAAATATTAAAGTCTTCATTGCCTCAGATTTAGGTTTAGGTTAAAGTATTGGAACCCCATTACTCATAATGGGATGGCACAAGGGGTATTCATAGCAGAAATTTGTCCAGCACATCAATCAATGATCCATTAAGGATAAATACTTTTTAAATGCTGATAGCTTTGTGCAGGCTTCCCATGAGAAACACAGTGATGTGTGGCACTATTTTCCTCCTTCAAAGTTAAATTTTTATCATTTTTCACACTTACAGCAGTACATGATATTGTTGCAAACATGAATCCCTTAACCTTACACCTGTGCAGAACCAGCCTTTTCCAGTGAGCGTGGTATTGGTAGCATGTCAAACTACCATATTCTGGAGCAAAAGTGTGCAAATTATGGATTTCCATTTCCCAAAACAATTGAGAAAGATGAATGGAAATTATCTGAAACCTGACTCAGAAATCTCTAAAATAATGCATCAAAGTTTTCTTTGTGCTACTTCCTTTTCTCTGGCTTGGTTTTATCATCCTTTTTTAAGTTCAGAACAAAATGTGGTGTTTCTTTCAGGGTACTTTTATTACAGGAGAAATCAAGCATGAAAAAGACTGTTCCAATCTGATAAAATTCCTGTTAAACTGAGGGGTCACTTCAATCATAATCCATTATCTGTTGGCACTTGAACTTTCTCATCCTGAAATGACATCTTGGCAGCAATGCATATTATTAAGATGAGCAAGATTGATACTAAAAAAAAATAGTCCTTGATTTCTGATATTGACATTTTGGAGTATTATTGGGAATATAACAGAAAAATTACCTGAAATTCTGGTAGGACTATGGACAGATATTTCAAATGGGAAGGAAAAAAAGTAATGCAAAAATGAAGTGGGAAGAAAAATTACATGCTGAACAAGAGAAGGCATTTACGGGCCAAGAAACACATCTAGCATAATAGAAAATGCAAAGATAATAGTCTTTCTAATCTGAAGAGGTATCAGAGCTGAAAGGATTAAAACTCCACAGATTACTCAATATCTGAGAAAAATGTCATAGAAATGCAGTTTTGAAACATTACAGAAAAGTAATTACTAAATGCTCTATTTTCTCAGAATTTTATCACAGAAAATGTTATTTATAATGGGCCACTTACTGTGTTTATTGATTATTTACTTTCAAGTGAATTTATTTATTTAATTTCAAGATTAATTTATAGAATATTATCAGTACAGGCAGGAAATATGGTAAGAAATTGTTCTTTGGACAACGAGAATCAACCTCAGAGATCTTTCTCCTAATTAAAATATTTGGAATTTTATAGGCCACATCATTAATCTCCATTTAAAGTTTCAGTCATTTTTTTTGGCATTCTGTAGTCTATGACAGCAATAGCCTGGCCTGAACAAGTTGTTCAAGTGGCTAAGAGTGTGTCTTATAGGCAATATTGCATAGAGTTTGGTTTAAATTGAATACTGCTCTTATGATGTTTACATCACTCCAACTATGATTATTTATACTTGGTTTCTGCATTTCAGGTAAAATATTGTAAATATTGTATGTATTGTAAATACATATAAGGAATGGATATTCATTTCTAGCTGTTGATTAATTAAGATTATTGAGGTGAACACGTATCTTGAAATCTTCAGTGCATTTGTTGTTTATATTTGAAGATGTCCAAAGCTACAAAGATTGCTTGGATGGGTCATTTTTCAGGATTCAGCTTTCCTTCAATTCCACTGCTATGGTATTTTGTCTGAGAGGCGGCCACATGAGTAAACTCTCTAGATGAATGCAATGTAATACAGTATCAGATTATATTGCCTCATTTTATTATTCTTGGGGAAAACATTTTGTCTATCATAAAAGAAGCTGTTCTATTCACACCTCTTATTCATCCTTGACAGATGCTTCTGTCAATACTGAATTTAACTCTTTCACTGATTGAGGACACAGATTTTGAAAAACATGTTGTGAAAAACAGAAAACAAAATCAACACTTTTCTTAGTATGGTATTTTTCTGTGTGCCCTGTTGAGTAACCATGTTAAATTCTGCTTTTCCCAAGAAAAAAAAGAGAGGCTGCCTTCCCTAACTGCCTCAGATCCAAGAACCAGAAACACTGTTCTTAAATATTAAAAGTCACAGCAAGATGGCCTAAGAGAATAATGAGGAAAAAAAAAATCATGAAGAATTCAATGTGAAGATTTGTAACAGTGTAGCATGGAAGGAAAGGAAGGTAGATGAGTTCCAGAAAGGGAGAAGTAGGGAAAAGTGTATAGGTAAACAGAAGTGAGAAGGAGACTGAAAACTAGCCAGAGGTAGGAAGGAGATTAGGGAAATTAAAAATTCAAATAAGAAATTATAATTAACAGATTTGAGGAGTAATACTGCAGGAAACAGTATGTAGGCTATAATTTGTTGTCATAATCAAAATTGGGTACTACTATACAAGACATCTGTTAGTAACAAAACAAATTGTATTCTCCAACCCATGGGCAAGAGCACCACTGCTGTGACTGCTGTGCCCAATGTGATGTTTTACTTATCCTTATGATCTCTGTTTAGCATTTATAAATTCCTTCAGAAATTTCAGAAGACATGCAAAATGTCATGTCATTGACAATCTGCATGTTGGAAATTGAACTTACAAAATTATGAGATTCAACATTTTAAGGAAAAGGTTTCATTAGGTTATTCTTTTTTCACTGTAAGTTTAAATGGCATACAGCTATGAATATAAATTAGTGTCACATTAAAAATCACCACATACAAGTTGACTTTTTGCAATACAGAATAATTATGTGTAGATTGGGGAATTTAAACTAAATAAATTTCTTATACTTTGTTTCTACATAATAAAAATATATCCATAATGAGGACATAATCCTCCTTTAATACATGTGCCTCATTAGGTGTCACTACTTATAAGGAGTTATAGATCAGTAAAATCAATAAAAAAGAGAGGAATTGAAACTTTAATATCCATTTTCAGACAAATATTCAGAAAAATACTCATGCAAATACGCAATTAATTACATGGATATGGCTACTAATAATTCTGAATTTACACAACTGATTAATTATTTCAGAAATTATAAATTGTAAGTGCTTTGATCATAATATTTTATCCATACCAGAGTTATACTCTGAGATGGATTGAAAATTTGTTGAATGGCCAGGCCCAGAGGGTGTTGATCAGTGACACAGGGTCTCGTAGGAGGCAGTAACCACTGATGTACCCAGGGCAGGTGTCAAGGACAGGGCAGAGTGAACCTGCAGCAAGTTTGATCTCACACCAAACTCTGAGGAGGGACAGATCCCCCAGAGGGTCATGCAGCCATCCCAAGGGACCTTGACAGGCAGGAGAAAGGGGCCGAAACAAACCACACAAAGGGAGAGATGCAGAGTCCTGCACCTGGGGAGGAACAATCACAGGCACCAGAACATGCTGGGGGCTTCCAGCTGGAAATTCTGGATCCTGGTGGATGCTGAGTTTAACTTGCACCTGCAATGTGCTCTTGCTACAAAGAAGGCTAATGGACCTTGGGATGCAGGAGACAAAGTACTGCCAGCAGGTCAGGGGAGGTGATCCTTTCCCTCTCCCAAGCACTGGCGCAGCCACACCTGCAGTGCTGTGTCCAGTGCTGGGATGTGAACATACAGGAGAAATTCCAGCAAAAAGCCACAAAAATGTTTAAGGGACTGAGCGTCTCTCCTGTGAGGAAGGGCTGAGAGAGCTGGAGAAACCTGGAGAAAAGAGGGCTCAAGGGAAATCTCATCAATACCTGAAGGAGGGTGCAAAAAGGACAGAGACAGGCTATTTTCAGTGGTATGTGGTGGCAGGACCAGAGACAATAGGCACCTGCTGAAACACAGGAGATTCCCTCTGAACAACAGAAAACACATTTTTTACTGTGAAGGCATGTGAGTATGGGCACAGGCTACCCAGAGAAGGGGTAAAAACTCCCACCTTGAAGATGGTGGACACAGTCCAGGCAAACTGATAGGTTTTGGTTGTAGGTTACTTGGAAGGTTAGATAACATGACTTCCAGGGCTGCCTTCCAAACTCAGCCATCAGGAGATTCTGTGAATTTGGCTTCTTTTGAGGAGGAAGTAGAGGTGATGAAATAATATGAAAGAAACTTAGGTAGGAAGCAATATTTCTATGCTGCATAATTTCTCATGATCCAAAGTGAATACCAGTACATTGTTTGAGAATAAAAAGAAAGGATGGAGATGTCATCTGATAATTTTAATTATTGCATTGTCCTTTTTAGGTCTTAAAATGAAGGAAGAACCTTTTGATCAAAATATGATACTTTGGCTTCCAGTTTATTTTCTCTCATTGGAAATCATAATGGTAGAGGACTTCACTGCTAGGGTTTTCATTCTTAGCCATATATCCCACTTTTCTGATTGAAGCAGACTCAGACTGTACAGAAAATAATAAACAAACTGTTATTTGCTTTCTTACAAAATTCACACACCTCTGTTTTTAGTTTGAAAAATATATCTTATTAATATTTTATATGTATAGCATCTTACTGCAAGACTTTGAACAAGTCTGCAAGGCTGTTTCCTAGTATATATTTGCATTTTACAAGCAGACACTAATAAAGGTAAAATATACACATATAATTCAAAAATCATCTTATAATTCTTACTGTTTGGTGAATTAAAATGGTAAATGTGGAAAGAGTAAGGAAAAATAGTCTTTATTTATTGAAATTGTATTTACCAAGAAGAAGTTACTATGGTTGAAACAGGAGCATAGGATTTGAGAACTCTTTCATAAGCCTCATGCAGTTGTTCCTCCCAAATCAGTGCTCTTTGTAGCACTGATTTAACATACAGAGTTCTGCAGTTTATTTTTTCTGCTATAATGAATCAAAATAGCCTGCTTTGTGTATCTGCAACACCTCAATGTCCCAGAACCATATCTGGCATACGTTATTAATTATCTAGTAATTCTGTGAAGCAGAGAATGGACAAAAAAATGAAAAAATCTTGATTCTTGAAAGATGGCTGTGGTGGAGCTTGGATGAGCATAACAAACTATTACTTGTATCACATAATCACAGAATGGTTGGGGTTGAAAGGGACTTTTGGAGATCAGATAGTCCAACCCTCTTGCCCTCTTACCCTCAGAAGTCAATACCTAGTGGCTCAACTATAATTATTAAGTAACCTTGTTACTGTAAGCTTTTGTTTTCATTCAGCCATGGCACATAAAGGTCAATGGATCTGATGGATCACCATGCAAAGTTTAAGAAGAACTGGATGACGAAAAGGAATAGGCTGACTTTCATTATATAGGGATATATAAATCAATAAAATCACTAAAAGATGCTATAGTATATTTTACTCTCTGCCTACCTCCAAATTATTTTCTTACTTTCCGTGATGCAATTAGGAAAAAAACCCCAACATTTTCTACACAAAATAGAAGAAAAATTATACCAGTTTCACTGGCATTTCAGAAAAGCCTCTTAGAAAGAACGGGAATATAGCACTTGTAGCAGCACATATAATTAGAATTGCTGAGCAGAATAACTTCATACTAATTTGAAAAATAAATAGTTGTTTCTTTCTATGCTACTGTTCCAGCTGCTTTAAACAATTTTGCGATAATGGATTATTAATTACATTGATCTCGCATGTCAGTTGACATGGGGGAAGTATTTGCATTTCTAAATAGTTTGTGTACAAAAGTGGTTACATAAAACTCACTTCTTGAATACTGGAAATACCATTTGCCTGATGCACAGAATAAAAATGAGAGCTATAGATAGGCAGATCTTTAACAGCATGTAGACTGCAGTTCACCTTAGGAAATATTATAAATCAACAACCTCTTCTCACACTGAAGGAATGTTTCTTTTACTGTGTTAACTTTAAGTATTTCTTTTACCCAGGGGACTGTTCCATTAACCTATTGTTTTGATTTTTGAGCAAACTGAACCACAAAAGAAAATGAGATTCTATTTTATGTTCTCACAGGATACTGATTGCTTCTCCAATAATCCACCATCTGTATCCAAAGTCCTATCCTAATAGAACAAAAAAAATTATATTCAAAGATGTTTTGTCTTTTAATGTATTCTGTATTTCACACTTGAAAGTAACTTATTTATTATTAACAAAACTTTTTGGAGTGTCAGGAAGGAGAAAGAAAAGTTTGATAAAAGGCAGCCTATATTAACATGATTGCCAAGTTTTACCAAAAAAATATAAGCCACTGATAGCTAAGATTTGAGAGATTTTAAAGAGAAACATTAGGTGACTTTAATACAAATGTCACTATCATTTAGTTGCTAGAAGGAGAGCTGAAGCAATACTAAATTGTCAGAATTCATTTAAGTCTGAAACTAATTTCAAGTAGAACTTGTTTGAATTTCTTTTGGGATCACTTTCCATGAACAGTTAATCTTATGTAGTCCAAGTTTATGAATATAAGACCTAGTTCTTCTCTTATTTACTTCAATTTTCACCCTTGTGATTTGCCTAGCTTTATGCAAAATCCTCCTAGGTTAACACAGGAGCAGTAGAAAAGAGAATCAAATTCCAAACTGAAATCATGTGTATGAAAGTTAAGCATTTACTTATACAATTTCTGAAAACTTTCTTTAATATTATGTTAACTCACATTATTGAGATATTTCCAAAGAATTCTCCTGATAAGATGAATTCTTTTTGCCATTTTTGCTTCTTACTGCCTGCATTTTGCAAACAGTAGAAGAGTAGAAGTCTGAATAAATGATTTAGCATGAATCTTTCTCATTCTAACAGATGATCTGCTTTTTGTGTTCCCCAACTGTTTCATGTAGAAGCGTCATCTGACTGTTCATCACTGCTCAGCTCTGTGGTCTCCCCCACTGCTTCTGCAGTAAGCAAAGTTTGTCTCCTTACTCCACTGCCATTCCTAACACACAAATATTTCTTTTGGTGGGGTGGTGAGTGGATAAGAAGATATGTTTTAGCTTGTCAGATCTACTCCACATTATCTAACCTAAAATGTAATCCAGAAGAGGCAAAAAAATGATCAGTATTTGAAAATCCTGTAGGCTGAAGGAAATCACAATCCCAGCTATGCAACTTAAAAAAACCCACCAAGACCTCAGAAATCAGATAATGCCATCGTCACTAAATCTGATAGCTCTTTAGTTTCCTCTGAAGTTTCATTTATGAGAGAGGCATTTATCATCATTTCATGAGGAAGGAGTCCACAGAAAATACTGGCACATCCCTCCATGAACTATCACAACTCAATAACTCCATCAACAGGTTTAATGATAGAAGGCTATTGTTTAGGGTAAGGGAGCCTGCTGAATGACACTCAGACTGAGGTTCCACAGTGATTTGGCACTCAAGAAAGCAATAGGTAGATAAGCCAAGAATGTCGAGGATAACAATAGAAGTTGTGATTCAGGTCCCACAAACATTAATTAAGTTATGGTATGATACTACCTTTAAGGAAAGAACAGCCATTTTCCCTAGTCCACAAGACCTTGACAATATATATGAGAAGGAGAATAATGCTAATGATGAGTTCAAAGCACAGTCAATGCATGAAGTATATGTGAACAACATTAGGCATTCACACAACTAATTTTCACTAAGATGTATAGCACAAAGTGTAAGTATGCTTAAAATGGTGCTTAAAATCTATTCAGGTTGCCTGTGTCCCACAAGGAGCATAGACGAGGTCCATAATGATGAGGAAACTTCCCAGCAGTAGGGTTTTATTTCTCATAGGCAAGCAGACCCTTGTAGTACTGATATTATGCTCTTAACCACTGCAAGGTGCACCAATACTGACGTGGTATCTGGTATCTTCACTATGGTAAGAAGCCATAAAGGTTTGCCTTGCCCTGTGTCAGGATCTACCATCTAATAAAAAATGTCACATGTTGTAGAAAAAATTCTCACCAAGAAGAAAATAACCTTGTAATACTATTTGGCTGCTTTCTGCCAAGGATATTTATAGGGGAAAGCACTGTATTGACAAACATTTCAGCACGCACTGTGAAGATGTAAGACAAGCAAAGTCTTGCCTCATTCTGAGGCTGAGACACATGGAGAGCTCAGGTGTGAAAACAAATAATTTCCAAAATTGTTTCTCATCTGAGAAAACTCCAAAAGCATGAAGCTCAAAATTTCAGCCTAAGCTTTGCAGGACTAAACAAAGGAATCTACAAACACTGATAGCAGTTTGTCTTCAATGTGGTTTGACAGTTATTGTCACAAGTTTAAATTTGTGTTAGGTGTTATTTGGCAGAGGACATTTCATGTCCTTTACAGGATCCACCTCACAGCAGATGTACTGGCATGATACCTAAAACAAGGCTAAAAAGATGACTAAAGACAGAAACATGCACATGCAAGATATAGTGGCTTCATCACTATACCCAGACTGAAATGTGATTAATACATCAGAATGATAAAGCATGCCTTAGGCTGCCAGGCTCAAGGCTTATCTGCCTTAACAAGGTTCTCATTCACTGGGAATACTATCACAGAAATTTCCTGAAGTTGTAGGTGTGTCTTCTCATCTTGAGCATATACAGATTGAAATAAACAAATGATTATTCAATATTAGTGTGTCAGCAAATGCCAGACCCACAGTTAGCAAGCATTCTGGTGGTCAGGCATATTGTCTCATCTCAACATGAAAGTGTTAGGCAATCACAATGTGCCAGAGCAATCTCATGCCACAAACAGCTCATGTCATCAGCTTTCCTTTAAGGAAAACAATGTATATAAAATTGCAACTTTCATCCATCTTCATAAATCTGATTACTTGTTGTCCTTTCAGAGAAACTCAAGGTTCAATTGTTTTTGAGGGAGCTGATCTCAAAACACTGTGCTCCATTGTACATTAAATAGCCACATCCTGAAGTTTAAAAAGTTTCAGCTTATTGCATTTGCACTTTACCATTGCTTTATTTCTGTCATGTCAAGACGTTACTCTCCAGATTGCTGCAGATTGACAGAGATGAGAATCAGACACTTAAAGAGTGGCAAGAACAAATACAGGTGGGTTCTGATTTGTTATGTTACAGTTCTTATAAATAGTGTCTGTCTGACTGATGTGCTTGCCAGAAATCACCTCCATGTTTTGGTTCAGGAAAGCTTGTTAGAGGTAATAGAACACATCCTTGGAATCTTCACTCTTAAGAAAAAGAGGTTATTTGGAGCAGTGGAATTAAAATGGTGACAGATGTCCTAAGGAAAAGACATCTTCTGAGCTCTAAATATGGCTTACTGATGCACAGGCGCATGCCTAATCATAAGGATCCTCTTCCTCCTCTGAGAAAGTACATTTTAAATTATTCAGCAGGAGTCCAGTGGAACTGAATGACTATTCAGCCAATGCCTTCTGGCCCTGCACTGACTAATCCGTTTCATTCAGTCACAAGTGGTCATGAGATGAAATCATTCCCAGAACAGACGTCTAAACACATTTGTGTATTGTTCGTACTTTTTAAATCTAAATCCCAATTCAGCTCTTCAAAAATATAATATATGTGTTAGATATCACATATCTAGAGTAAAAGTTTCCAGTTGAGGCATATAAGAATTTTGTCTTGCCCTGCCCCAGGAAGAGTTTCACTTCATCAAACTCTCACAGTAAGAACTAACAACACATTTCACCAGAATGGCAAAATAAATTTTTACATATACACTGAAAATGTTACTTCCACCTCTGTATCTGTCTCAGTTCTTTCACTTCTAATATTTGGAACTCATGCCAAGACTGTCCAAGCAGTCCTCTCCAGCACTGAGGAGTGGACAGATTAGTATTGAAACCAATATTTTAAAAGTGGAGGGAATAGGAAAGTGGCCTTTAGATAATCACAAAACAGTATCAGAAGCAGCTGCCCAAAACAGAAATGGCTTATTACTTTCTAACTGTTATGCTTTAGTGTGTAAAATAGTCCCTACACAAAACCATATTCAGTGGCAGAGGCAGGTTTCTAGGTCCAAATGCTTCTATAAATCAAAAAAATTCCATGAATTGCTGGAATGTAAATGGGGAAGATGACATGAATTACAGTCTAACAAGGGTATTGAATCCTTAAATGAACTGTACACTCGCATTTTTAATGCAGAAAGCTGAAACCAGGCATAATAAAAATAATTAAAATGAGGTTTTGAATACATTAATCTGGATGAAAAGTGCTTTAAAGAACAAATGAAGCAGAAAAACAGACAGAATGTGTATGGCATTTACTTGAAGATATCCTTTCATGCTGCTATTATCTGTTACCATTAATAAAACATGAAAAAGTAGAAGAGGAAAAAAAAAAAAAAAGCTTTAAAATATTTTCATTACATTGAAATTCAGGAAAAAACATGGAAGTACTGCTTTGTAATTACCAGCGATAACTGAATTCTGTCACAGGCTGAATCATTCCTTAGAGAAACAGGTGAGGGAAGAAATAAAAGGGCCATATCACAACAGGGGTACTGGCCAGTCATTAGGCTTTCTGGAAAATAAGTACAAGATAGATACCTACAAGAGACTACAAGGAAAATGTAAAATATCAGTACAATCTTCAGGTCACAGAAAGGGATAGTGAGGGCTCAATTCCATTCTCTGGAATACTGCTGTCTGCAGCACTTACAGCTTACAGCCAGACAGGAAACAGAACTGATGATACCATTCAAGATCAGAAAGATCATCTAATGACTCAAGAGTCTTTGCTAAGCATTGCCATGGTGGCTGGATTTCAGGTTTTGACTTAAATATCTACCAAAAAATTGTCCTTTTAGTCATTCAGACATCCTTTAGATTCAGCCCTGTTACTTTTCTGTAGCCTGAGTCTGTATTTTAATATTAAAGCAGTTCAGTTCTTTTCTGTCTCAGTGAAGAAGCTGTTGTAAAGAAGTACTGTAGCAAAAAAACTCATTATATAGTGCTCAGAAGAAACCTGTGTGTACATATCTATATACGTGTTTGTGTATCTTAAATTTGCCCTCCCCAGAAGACACCGTCAGATTCCACATCTGAATTCATATATTCATCTTTCATTTTGTATCTATGAATAGCTTAACCCTCAGCTGCTCTTAGTTTCTGTTCTTAGAATAGCTGGTAGCTAAATTATGAGAAAATCAGGATGTCAATATGTGTATTTCTTAGGAGCATTCAAGCCAGACACGTGATTTCTAATTTAAGGCCATCATGCTCCTAAAATAGAAACCTCCTGAAGCTCTGCCAGATCTGAATAAGTAAATTGTTCAATTCACTTATTTCTGGGCTGACCTGAGTGAGTCCGATATTTTAAGAATGTGAAGGAGAAACAAAAGCTAAGACTATTCTAAAATCCCCTATGATACTACAGCACTGTATTTCAGATTTCTTTACTTTCAAATCAGAGCTTTCTTGAATATGCACTAAACTTACAATAATTTATTCTTTTTATAAAAAAAAAAAACATCTATCTAAACATAATAAAATGACCAGCAGAGAAGTTGGCCTCACTATGAGGCAGGCTTTGAAATGAGGAGTCAGGACAGTCAGGATATCTGCTCTCACACTGATAATGTGGGAGAAAAAGCTGGGGACTGAAAAAAAATTAATTCAGGTAAACAGAGGGGGTTGGGAGCTAAAAGCACTAGTATGAAGCATTAATCAGATGAGAAAGAAGTGGGGTAGCTGCTGCTGTTGCTAGAAGTACCTAGAGTGAGACTGGTGCTCTCTGTGTATTATAGGACCAACATAAAAAAGAAAATAAATTTAATATTTTTTTAATGTATGTTACTGAAACACATTTGTGTACTATTTTAGAAGTAGTGGTGATAAAACAGTATAGCAGCAAAAGAGGCAATTTTTAAATAAAGATGTAATCTCTCCTGCTCAACCAACTGTAAAAAAAAAAACAGATAAAAGATTTGACACACAGGGGGTTTCATAAAAGGTCTGAAAGTCCAAAAAATATCTTCTTTTCACCTCTATATCAGCTGTCTTAATAAAAGATGGTACCTTTCCCTACAAAATTTATCTTTTTAGTGTTCTTGCCTGAACATCCTTGAATATGTACGTTTGAGAATTTTCTTGTAAAAACAACCGTTCTACACAACACATCTTAAACAGCAATGTATCAATATGTCTGTTACAAAAGAATATGCCCAAAGATGTTTTTTAAAAGAAGACATAATTGAAATACAGGTCTTCAAAATATTTTTTTTTCCCTGAGGTCTAATATTATTTGAGGTCTATAATAACTTCATTCCTGATTTACTTACGATACTTTTTTTTAAAATCAAGAAATATCAGCAATTTTCAGAGGACATAACAAAATGCAGCTCTTTAGCTCAATGTTTTATCAGCAGTTGTGTATGTCCCAAACTGTAATGGGCTCTGAAGCAATGCTGGGCAGAGGGAAGGAAGGTTACCATATTGATTGTAAACTATTCAGTCAGCTTAATAATCAAGCTTCCCAGCTCATACACAAGTATCTGACAAAGTTTTAGAGAGAAACATCGAGTTTCCTTCAAGCATTAACATAGTTAATTGAATTGTATTGTAGGAAATGAACATTTTAAGCATTTTGTAGTTTTCAGGCTATATGCCTCTGCAGCTAAGCTAGACATTTGTTTGCACATTGAAACATTTAGTTGAAAGATATGCTGAAGTCTTCTGAATTGTTACTGCAAATTTATTGTTTTCAAAAGGAGCTGAAACCTAGAAATGCCAGTGGAAACCTTTTGGTACTTCTACTCTGGCAATTACTGCCATAAGAAAAGACAAATACATTTGTTTCTGCCTTCAGCTGCTGCTTGGAAATCTGTTTCTGTTTTTACTCACGTATTTATAGATCTTTAGCTAAGTCGTTACTCTGAGTTTCCATAGTGATAACTGAAATATGTATTAACACCAAACCTCAAGGCATATTTATGGTTGGCAATGCTTCATAAATTACTTTTTTCAAGAGCAGCTTCTCACAACATATTTGCTCAGTTCAGTTCCTCACTTGATTTGTGATAGATACTTTTGATATAGCTGTATTTATCTAGGAGAGAGATATTTTTCCCTCTGCAAGATTCAGCGTGTTGATATTACTTCTGTTTTTTATCTATACTATTAAATGGTCTGAAGAGATGAAGCTTCTGAATTCAGAATGTTGTCTTTAAAATAAAATCACACTTTTAAATTTTCCTTACTTTCAGTTAAACCTGCCTTAAATGAGGCACCATTAATGGACAGTATAAAACATCACAGATAATTTATCTGTATTCACAATCATCAGTTTTTGAACAAAGAACCTATTTCTCTGGTTGCAATCAGATAAGGAAGGAATCACCCATTCATATGATCTTGCTAATCAGAAAAGCTGAGTGCAGCTCATCAGCTATACCCAGAACATCCCTTTCCGAAAAAAATTCTGGGCCAGAATTTTCTCGTTTTGCTCATTTTTCCCAATATATTTACCTAAACTTTATATTAGTCTGCTCTGGGATGCCTTAATGTCATGGCAAAAAGAGAAAACATCAAATAAAAAATCTTTTTTATTAGATTACTCAAAAAAAAAGTGCTTGGTTTTTCTGGTTGTTGTGTTTTGGTTTTTTTTTGGGATGTTTGAAAATCTAATACACTGACAGTCAAAGAAAATGTTTTCAGGAAATGTCTGAATGAATGAATGACTAAACAAATTTCCTCTTCATTTCTGGTAATTGCTTCTGTGAAGACAGCTGAATTAGAGGTTATTGGATGAAAATCTTCCACTGTTTATTTCAAACATACTCGGGGCTGGCTTCTGCTCTGTACTAAGGAGAACTGTCAGGCATACAAATACAAGGTGACAAATAATGACCAAAAAAGGCCTAGAAAGTGACTTTAGCCTGAATTAATGAAAGTGCCCATGTGGTCCCTATTTTACTCTGCTTGCAAGTAGGAATGTGCTTTAATTTCTTATTTGCCTCCTGGGTCTGCTGGTCATTTAAAGAAGGAAGTGCTTACATTCAACAAACTGCATTTTCATTCAGCTGTTTTGGAAGTCTGATGAGGTATAAAGTAGTCTCTCATTAACTGCAGGTCTCTGTTGTGTGCCATAATCCTGTCCTCCCTTCTCATCCTCTGCAGTCTTCGTCCATATGCTCACATGGCAACTACAAGCACAAAACATCCTCCTCCAACTACTATTGTGTCAGACCCATATCTCCAGGTTCCAACTGCTGGGCATCCTTTTTCGTTATCCTTACCTTAAATAGCATTTTGTATTAGCTTAGTTTTCATGGCTCTTAGCAGTTCAAACAGCTGGGTTCTAAACTGTGTTTTTCTCTCCGTGACAGTGGAGACTCTTGCAAGGAGAGTGCCCTCTGCAGTCACTCTTTGAATCTCGTGCTGTTCTGGTCTCCAGTCATCTCAGCTAGGACTGAGGGAGAAACTGTGTGACTCCCTCTCTTGTTTCTGTTCCATCGTGCTAGCTCTCAAGGCCCCAAAGCTCAGAGGCTTTAGCTGCAGAGCTGATTTGAGCTCAGGCTGTTTTCTTTCATCCTTGGCTATGTGATGCTGCTGATATGGCCCTGTCCAGACTACATCATGCTAATCCTGACCCTGACCCAGTATGAATAGGATGAAGCCAAGCCCAACACTCTTCAGTGTGCTTTTACAATTGAGACATAGCCAGAAGAAACTGAGCTAGAGGCTGCTAGTAGCTTATTGTGTCTGCGTGAGAAGACTCTTATTTCCCTCTCCTAGATCCACAGCAGGTGGGAATATGGGAGAGCTGCAACTCCCTAGAGACTGCAGGAGCTGCCCCTTGCCCTGCAGAGCTGGTCATGCTCTGTGCCTGGTGTGTCCACTGAGTCACCAACCTGCCTTAAGGATACAAAAACAAGCGCAGTGCACCCTCAGTGTCACCTTTGAAATTTATGCAGAAGAAAAATATATATTAATATTACTGCAATATATTACAAAATATGTATTATTACATATATTAAATATGTATTGTCTAGCAAACATTAGCACTACCTCAGTGCTTTACAACAGTAATTGTTTGAGGTTTCACAAAGTAGGGTATAAATGAGATTACTGAGTGAAGCATGTTGCATAAGTTTTTATTTAATCATGATTTGCTTCAGTCCAACCCACTCTCTGTGTCACTGTGGAGATTAATTTTTAGTACTGAAAATATGAACTTGAATGTACTCACAAACAAGCAATTGCTAAGGGGCAATGTAATCCTGTATACTAGCAATTCTCTGGAAACTGCCTGTTTGTAAACTTCTGCTTTCAATAAAAAATTGAGGTAGCTTGTTATTTTCTCATTACGGGGTAAGCTACTTCAACTTATTTTCTGATTGTATGTTTATAGCTACCAGCCTGCAGTAACATGTCATCTAGTAATTTCCTACTGTGCCTTCAGTCTTCATAAATATTTTGATCCTCAAAACACCTACTCCACTATTATCTAATAATATACAGACCTCTTTCTTGAAAGAAAAGATAGACTGATTCCCTTTTTCACCCTTTCTAGAAATAAAGCTCTCCAGAGCTTTCTCTTTTGCTGTGCTCACTCAGAAGCAGAGGACATAAGATGTACTGGCATACTGAAAATAGGAGTTATCTTTATGGCTTGAAGGAGACATGATATTATAATAGTGTACCCTAAAATGCTGTGAATAAAATCAAGGGTGAACTGGGTGTGTCTGGGATGGAGTTAACCACCTTTATATAGTGCTGCTTTTTGGATATGCAGCTAAAAGAATGTTAATTGCACAACAAAGTGTCAGCTTTTGACAAGTAGTCCTTTGCACAGTGTCAAATCTTTCTCTGGTACTTATTCTGCCACACCAGGGAGTAGGCTGGAGGAGGTCACAAGATAGAGAGGAACACATCCAGGCCAGATCACCCAAACTGATCAAAGGAATATTCACAACATATAGCATGATATTCAGCCATACAAAATAGAGGTGCAGTCTTTCCTATGAAGCCATTGGGAACCAGTTGATCTGCTTGTAAAAGGTTCTGCATCATTTGTTTTGGGTTTTGTCTACTTGTTGGCTGGTAGGCTGGTTTTTGTTTGTTTGTTTTTCTCTTTCCTTCATTTTTTAGGGTTTGACTGAAACCAGGAGTTTCCCTGCTGCTGCTTTTCCGAATTTCTACTCCAACCTATTGGGATGGGTGATAAGAAGTGTTTGAGTGGGTGCCTCATTGCTGTCTGGGGTCAGCCAACCACAAAAGGAGAATTTCTATTGTCTTTTAAACTAATAGAAGCACTGCTACTTCTGTTGCTATAAACGGTGCTAGGAAGGCAAAGCCAAAATATTGAAAGCTCATCACCATCTCCCTTTTCTGCTAAGAGCGAACAGATCACAAAGGTAAGTTAGAACAACAATTCTTTCCCCTTACCATAATTTTGCCTCATTTAAATTATTTTTTTCCAAAAGTTTCATGCCTCCAGACATAGGCACAAGACTGAGTATTGACTGGGAATTTGAATATTCACCAAATCCTTGCACCAAAAATTTTGTTCTCATGTTTAAAAAGGAACAATTTGCCACTAGACATCTATTCATTTTTAGTCCTTTTTTCTTGCAATCTTCCTATTCAGCAGACTGATTATTTTTAGGCTAACTAACCCAAGTCAGAGAACGAAAAAATAAGATCTTCAGTATTTCTAAGGTATGTGTCTGTAAATTATATAAAAGATGAGATTTCTCCTGAAAATAAGGGTTTTTTTCAAACAAAGGAAGTTTGGCAACAATGTTTTATTGTGTATATGCTCTGCTGAACTGAAAAAGAGACCATTAATGCAAATTAAAGGGAGAAAATGTTGACGCAGTGTATGGAATGGAATGGAATGGAATGGAATGGAATGGAATGGAATGGAATGGAATGGAATGGGGTAATATCAGTTGGAAGAGACCTACAATAATCATCCAGTCCAACAGCCTGACCACTTCAGGGCTGGCCAAAAGTTAAAGCCTGTTACTGAGGGGAATGTCCATATGCCTCCTAAACACTGACAGGTTTGAGGCATCAGACACTTCTCTAGGAGCTTGTTCCAAGATTTTGTCATACTCTAGGCAAAGAGATTACTCCCAATGTCCATTCTAAACCTCTCCTGGCACAATTTTGCACCGTTCCCATGTGTGCTATCACTGGATCCCAGGGAGAAGAGATGAGCACCTCCTTCCCCAGGAAGATGTACAGAGCAATGAGGTCATCCTCAACCTCCTCTCTAAACTAGACAGAGTCACCCCAGCTGCTGCTCATGGGACATTCCTTACAGCTCTTTCACCAGCTTTGTTACCTTCCTCTGGGTGTTCTCAAGCACCTTAAATAGGGAGTCCCAGAACTCCATGCAGTACTCTGGGTGAGACAGCATCAACACCCAATACAACAGAATAATCACCTTTTTTGAGCAGCTGGTGGTGTGTTTGATGCACTCCAGGATGTGGCTTGCCTTTGTGGCTACCAGGGCACCCTGCTGACTCTTACTGTGCCTTCTGTGACCAGCAACCACAGCTCCCTTCCTGTGGGGCTGCTGTCCAGTCATTCCTCTCCTCATTTATACTTAGTCTGGATTTACTCTGTCCTAGCTGCAGAAGGCCACTCTTTTCTTTTTAAATTTAATCCCACTAATCATTGCTCTGGTCTATCTAGATCCCTCTGCAAAACCTCTTGTCCCTCAAAGGAGTCAACAGACAGCACCTCCCCATGTGGTATCCTGAGCAAATTTCCTAATGTGTATTCACCTTCTGCATCCAGAGCACAGATAAATGTGTTTAACGGAGCTGGCTCTAGAACTGAGCCCTGAGGAGCACAAGTGATGACCAGACACCAGCCAGATGTGTCCCTGTTCACTACAACCCTTTGAGCCTGACTGTCCACCAGTCTTCCCCCAAGGCACTCTGTTCATCTCACAGCTTATCCAGAAGGATGCTCTGTGGGACAGTGTCAAAAGCCTTACTAAAACCCACAAAATTATATCTACTGCTATATTTTATTCACAAGACTACTGACCATGTCATAGAAGGATATCAAATTAGTTAAGCAGGACTTTCCTTTTGTGACCCAAGGGTGAGCATGCCTAATGATTGCAATGTTCTTTAAATATTTTTCAATAATTCGCAGTATGATCTTCTCCATAATTTTTCCAGGAACTGAGGTTAGACCAAGAGGTCTGCATTCCCTGTAGTGTGTGTGCATGTGTGTGTGTGTATGTGTGTGTGCATGTGACAAGCTGGGGGGGGCTACCCTTGGTCATTTAAGAATTTTCACAACTTATGTATATGTGAGTATAATTTATTAAAGTAAAAGGTTTGTTTATTTAAATCCGAAGGAAGTAGCAATTTCCAAATATAGGTCAGAACAAAATGCTGCAGACTTGTAAACAGTCATTCCTTTGTGCCTGCCTCATCCCTAGCTAAAATTTTATATTACTATCTTTTCATATTATTCAGGGAATCAGGAATAACCATAATCCATTATTAAAATAACATTCACTATGCTATAACCAGAGGCAAAATCTGTATTATTTTTTGACAAACAAGTTGAAAAGATATGTCCAGTTGATGACAGAAGTCTCAGCAGCAATTTCTTCACATGATATTTCAATACAGCAACCTGGGATGATGGAGAGTTTTATAATTAGTGTCAGTTATGCTGGACATATTCTGATAAGAAATGATGGGCTTGCCATTTACAGACATCAAGTGTTACGAGCTGGAAATGAAATGCAGTCAAAACAGGCCAACAGACCAAAAAGTGATATAAGCTGTAATTTCGTGATAGTCTATCTTCTGCTGGCAAAGCAAAATACTGTTCCCAGAGGAGCTGAATAATGCTGTGGGATTGGTTAGGAAAAGGCAAAAACACTGCAGCAATTGTCACTGGGTTTAGAGTTATGCATTCCTTGTTTGGAAAACAAAATATAAAGTTTTAGCTTCATCTTTCTGCTGTAACTGGAGAATATATTCACCAAATTTCCCCAACAGAAAATTTCACAGAATTTTTGCAGAAAAATGGTGTAAAGAGAATCAACAGAGGATGCTGTAGTAACCTCTTGACAGTAAACAGAAGAAAAGTCGTGACAAAGGCATTTAGATATTTTCAGCACTAAATTTTCAGGGGAATTTGTATTTACTGTAAAGTATCATGCTTCCTGTTTCCACAGTGTTCATTGCAACTAATGAAAAGTCTGCTTCTTCTGTCCAGAAAGGGGTGAAAAAAAGGCAATACTCTCTCTCACATCCAAAGTGTTCCATGAAAATAAAACATAAAAATTCAGGAATGCTATTAATAATTATGACATCACCAAGAAAAATTAGGGTGATGTATATAAATTTGTACCTTGATGTTTGCTACCTAAATGTTATGAAACACAGTATTTTCATTTCAACTGAAGTGCAGCATTAAAAATGCCTTTCTCCAAGGTCAATACATTTTGAATCTGTCATCAGAGTTTTTATGAAGATGAATGTTTTCACCTTACAAGAAAATTCACAGAAATAGAAATTACATTGCAAAAAAAGGTGAGCAAAAAGGGCCAGATCTTCTCACTAAGTGCTCTTTTCAGCACTATTGCTCTGCTGCCTTTGAGTGCTGTTTGTAATTTGAAATTCAGAGGCTTCTAGAAAGGAGTTAAAGCCATCCTGGCTGCTTTGAAATTAGTAATTTAGTTCCTGGTCCCTGCAGAAATGTAGCATGATCTCTGAACACAGGTTTTGCCATACCCCTTCATTTTCCCTCTGCTTTTAAAGAAATTCAGTGTTGATAAAAACACTACAAAATGAAACAGTGTCACACCAAAAGTAGGTTTAAAAGTAAGTTATCTAAATATACTTGCAATTTTGGAATCTTCATCTTATTCCTAACGACCTGATATAATGAATATCTTCATATCTATGTTTTGAAACCAAAACATCATACATCCTAAATTCTCTTAATTAATCAGACCATATATTTTAGGCACAGTACATACCTTGGGCAAATAATCTACTTTTCTGCTATGTAAAGCATAGTACTACAAACCCAGGTCTTTAAAGGAAATTATCACTAAGTCATAAAAGTAAATACATAAAACAAAATAAACCAAAATTAAATATAATAAAATAGATTTTGCCATCCAAAAAGAGCTCATTTTCCTAAAGTCAGTTAGATATTTTGCAGGCAATAGAGTTAGACCTGGGAATTCTCAAGGCTTTTTTGAAATCTGAAACAATTGGCACTGAAAGAGGATATTAGGAAACACCTAGAAAATTTTGTGTCGTAGCCTATTAATTTACTGATCCATATCCTATCAACATCCATATCCTAGCATAATGTGGTGGTGGATCTTGGTTGAATGTCAGGTACCCACCCAAGCCACTCTGGTACTGTCCTCCACAGCTGGATAGGGGACAAAAAATATAATAAAAACCTCATAGGTTGAGATAAAGGCATGAAGAAATTACTTACAGCCATAGGCAAAACAGACTCCACTTGGGGAAATTTAATTTATTACCAATCAAATCAGATAAGGGAAATGAGAAATAAAACCAAATCTCAAAGACAACTTCCTTCCAAACCTACCCTTCTTCCTGGGTGCAACTTAACTCCTGATTTTCTCTACCTCTTCCCCTCCAGCAGCTCAGGGGTATGGGGAATGAGGGCTGCATTCAGTTCATCACACACTATCTTCACCATTCCTTCCACCCCAGGCAATGATTCATCCCACTCTTGCCCTGCTTCAGCCTGGAGTCTCTCCATGAACTTTTCTGATGTGAGCCTTTCACATGGGCTGCATGTGAAGTTCTCCATGAACTGCTCCAGAGCGGGTCCTTCAGGAGTGGACTGCTCCAGCATGGGTCCTCACAGGGTCACAGAGCCTGCCAGGAACCTGCTCCAGCACAGGCTTCCCTGTGCTCAGCGTCCTTTGGGAATCCACCTGCTCTGGCATGGGGCCTCCTCAGCTCCAATGTTGATCTCCATGAGCTTCAGAGGCACAGTTCCTTCCCCATGGTCTGTCTGCACCACAGGCTTCAGGGAAATCTCAGTCCCAGCGCCTGGAGAACCCCCTTCCCCTCCTTCTTCACTGGCCACGGCCTCTGCAGGGCTGTGTGTCTCACATATTCTCAGTCCTCTTTCTGGCTGCAGCTGCTGTTGCCCAGTTTCTTTTCCCCCTTCTGAAATCTGTTTTCCCAGAGGCACCACCACCATTGCTGCCAGACTCAGCCTTGGCCAGTGGCAGATCCCTCTTGGAGCTGGCTGACATTGCCTCTGTCAGACACGGGTGAAGTTGCTGGAAGATCCCCGCACTAGCAAAACCTTGCCTCATAAACCCAGTACACATAACAGTGAAGCATGGGAAACTTAGAGCCTATAAACAATTTGTATTATAAATATGGATTAAATATTGTATTATAAATATGGGTTTCCATTAAGTTCAAGAACCATCTGGACAAAAGCTAAGTATTATGATTTTTTTTATTGCTTGAATGATGTAACCCTGCTCCTTAACTGTTATAGAGCCATTTTCAGAGACAAAATTTATCAGAGACCCAATAAAGGTCTTTTTTTGGTTTTTTTATGGTCAACAAATTCTGTACATGCTGCTTGCAAATTTTGTTGTATATTAGATCAATTTAGGCAAGTAATGGTTCTGGATTAATATGCTCCTAAAAGCACAAATAGCTTTTAAGATAGTGAAGCAACCATTTTAAATATAATTCTGCAAGACACAAAATGAATGTAGCCAAATGTGTCCATTTGTAGAAATCTGAAAAGACTAAGCCAAACACAAACAAAAACTAAGAAAAAAGCAAAAACAAAAACAAAAGAAAAGCTAAAATAAATTACAATTAGAAACTTATAATATTGATTGATGTGAACATTTAATCAATATAATAAGAAGCAAAGTGAATACACCTCAAAAATCTGACAGCATAACATAACTGTGCTGACTGGAGAGAAGGAATTTCCAGGCACTGGGTCTGCATGTGAGAAAACTCCTGATTTGCTTGGAGTCTTTCAGGTCCATTTTTATTCTAACCTAAGATATATTCCACTGTCCCATCTTGTGACATTTGGATTACTTGCCTTCCTTAAAAACCTAAATTACAGTTTCACCATCTATACAATACAATTTTACTTTGATAAGACAAGCATACTTCTAGTACACATACTTACTTTTATCTCTTAGAATTTGATTTGCATACTTTACTTACTGGACTTGTTTAAGACTGTGAGATCTTCTTTGCTCTGGTGAAATTTTTTTGATCATTACTGGTCTTTCAAAGTTTGTCTTCCATTTGAGTCATTTTTCCCATGATCATACATTCCTTTGTATGTCTGCAGCACAACTGGACTACACAAGGAGACTTGTGACAAAATATGTCATTAATACACGCTAATATTTATAAGCAAAGGAGTGCTCATTATAGAAGAGTTAAACACAGTTCTCTTAAGAGTGTAGGTTACAACAATCACACCTAGGTTATCCTTTGTTATGACATATATTCTTTTCTTGATAGCCTGGTGAAAAACTGTGTCTTGTCTACATAATCATATTCTAAGTGTCATGCTAAATCAGTGCATTTAGATTTGTTTCAATAACCTATCTGTTATTACTAGGCTGTGGCATTCTCTTCATCTATCTTTTCTTACATTTAGATGCTTAGGGTACAGATATTTCATCACCTACAACTGGATTTATTAGATCAGATACGGGTGTATACATCAAGGAAATTATTTAGCCCCCTTTTAGAGTCAGAGAAGACAAACAGGAATTTCAAAGATTTGCTCATTTCATCATTACTTCCTAGGGGAAGCAGGTAAAATGAATCTCATCCTTAATTTTAGAATTTTACATCTGACTTCATAGCACTAAATTCCCTAACCTGAATGTAACATCTCAGTGCAATTGAGTCTTGCCCTGGGTTTATATCCAAGCAGAGATTTTATTGTTTGTTTGAATTTTAATTGAATTCTAAAAATAGGTCCAAGGAGGATGACCCAGAGCATCTTACAACTGATTCTACAACTAACATTTCATCTCTATATACCAACAGAGAGGAATTTGCTTTCAACCACTGCTAGAAACTTAAACAGCATTATTATTTTACGTAAAACTGGAACACATCTGAATAACTGATTTTTTTTTTCACTTTCATAACTAGTGCAATATAATTCTACCCTATCATGTATTCTGAAACACTGCCAGGGTGGAGAAATGGATAATTCAGGAGCATGTTGAGAGTATACTTCTGAGCATATTAGTTGGCTTAAAAAATTGAAGAGTACACTATACAAAAAACACAAATCCAGGAAAGAAGAACTTTGATTCTCCCGGGATTTGTTTCCTTGTGAAATATGCAATAAAAGGTACTTGCAACCCCTGCATCAGTGCTAAGATCCTGAGCATTTGTTGAGGTCATTACTACAAACTAGAGAAGACTAAACCAGAAAAGGGTAGTTTCATGTAGCCTAGTAAATATGGTATTGCTTTTTCTAATAAAAGGCTGATGGCATTTTTCTGGCTCTGTGAGGCTTCAGGACTGGGTCTTGTCAGGCTTGCTTAGAGCAGCAAGCCTATCTTAGGCTTGCCTGGAGGTTGCTTGTTTTATCTCTAACATCAGTTTTGCAATGACAAGGTGCTTGCCACCCAATTATTTTTAGACTTAGCTTTGTGCAATTGGAACATGCAAAGCCTATTATTTCAATACTTTTGATACATTTCAGAAAGTAATGGAGAGTGTTAACATGTAGCTGCTCTATACAAAAAATACTGCTGATGGCCCTGGATTACAGATGTGGCAGAGTACAAGGGTGCAATGCAAGCAAAGGCCCAGAAAGTTTGAACACAAGCACAAGAGGTATAATCAAATCAACAATGAACAATTACTGAATTTTAAATAATGTATCCTTAGGAGCTGGGTAGGTACCTAAAGCCAGTTTTAGGTGTGACAAAGAAAACAAAGAACAAGTACTTTTGCTTTATATGTAAGGTCTAGCATCTGTAATACATTTGGATACAACATGGAATCAGAGACCAATAAAGAAAAAATCAAGGTATAAACTGTGCTAGAGAAAATATTAAAAATATCCATGAGTGGATGCCAGTGTGAAGAGGAGGTAACTATGACCATCATACTCTTCTCAGCAAGGAGAAGGAAGAAATCTCTCACTTCAAAAAATACTTCTTTACCTGAGGGACCTGGGACACTGATAATGTTTTTAACCCTCTCATCCGGACCAAAGCTATCAACAGAAAAATCAGAGAAAGGGTAAGACTATGAAAGAAAAATTTCATATGTATTGTATTTTGTTATTAGACTTTTTGGAGTTTCATAGATAATTAAACTATGATTTCAATGTCATTGTTGCTGAACTAACAATAACTGTTTGTTGTACATTAATTGTATTCTAAAATATTTCAATTAAACAACTATTGAATTCTATGTTTGCCATACAAAGGGAATTTTCATGTATGTGTTTCTTTAGCTCACATATGTCACGCAGGATGTCAGTGCAGAACCATCACATCATTCCATTCAAATGTGGTAGCAGATGGTGGGGCTTTACTCTGGGTGAATCTTCCTGTTGAAATTGAGGGGGTTCATTGCCTGAGTATTTTATGAGGCAACCTATGAAACTTTGCATTGGGTAGACAAGCTTTACACTGCCACCACAGAAGAACCTTACTCAGGAAATTCAGTTTCCTGACAGTGAGTTCAGTATCATTTTGTCTAGGTAGACTACTGACCTTTGACCCATAGTTTGGCTTATTCCAGGGCCTCCAGTGTGAAGTATAATCAGGACTGGATCACTGTGACAAATCATACCAATATGAATGATTTCCTGATATTATTTCCTTAGCTAGGTTCTTTAACTGTCAATTGACACCATGAGACAAGTATTTTGACTTTAGGGAAGTTATAGGGCTCAGTAAATAGCCACTTTACCATGTTTTCTCAATGTTTCTTAACACTTGAGATATTTAATAATTATGTGTATAAGGCAGGAATTAAATAATAGTAAAGACATGGAATTTTCACAGTTGGCTGTATCACCACGGTCATTACTAGGCTGTAATGTCCAATGCTGGAGTAGCATCTTAGATGTAAATAATTTGTTAGACTTTATTTTGAATAATAATGAGTCTTTTGCTTTGGGAATTTTTTTTTTCCTGTGAAACATACTTATCCCTGTTCATTTCCTTTTTGAAAGTTACTTCTTCCAACTAAGTTAGTTTTTAAGCTGGTCTTCCTTTTATCATTTATTTAATGAACGTGTTTTGTAATAAACTAATTTAGGGGTAAATATTTGGCTTGGATACAATATCATTGCTTTCTTGCATTGAATAACTAGGGAATATTTGGGGGAAAAGGTTGCACATTACAGCTTCAATTCAAGGAAACAAAATAATTATTTGCAATGGATTATGACTGAGAAAGGAAAACTATGCAAAAATAGGCTTTGGACTTTTCTGTGAAATTGAAGTGAGGCATTTTAAAAGAGATATTACCAGAACAGCATTGTATGCTATGAGAGGTACTATGAAAAAAAGGAAAATATTGAAAGTGTCCTTTATTCTTTTTTCTTTTTTCCCTTTCCTCTCTTCTTTTCTTTTCTTTTCTTTTCTTTTCTTTTCTTTTCTTTTCTTTTCTTTTCTTTTCTTTTCTTTTCTTTTCTTTTCTTTTCTTTTCTTTTCTTTTCTTTTCTTTTCTTTTCTTTTCTTTTCTTTTCTTTTCTTTTCTTTTCTTTTCTTTTCTTTTCTTTTCTTTTCGTTTCTTTTCTTTTCTATTCTGTTCTCCTCTTTGCTTTGCTCTTTTCTTTCCTATTCAATTCTTTTCTCTTCTTTTCTTTCCTTTTGTTTGCTATTCTTTTCTTTTCTTTTCTTTTCTTTTCTTTTCTTTTCTTTTCTTTTCTTTTCTTTTCTTTTCTTTTCTTTTCTTTTCTTTTCTTTTCTTTTCTTTTCTTTTCTTTTCTTTTCTTTTCTTTTCTTTCTCACAGCAAAAAAATAACACTGAAGCACTGCACCTGCCATGGTGTTGGCCAGAAATTTGCTGCTTGAAGTTCCATTTTGGGGTGACAGCTGGAGCTCTGGAGAGCTGGAACTGGTGCTGATAACAAAAATTCTATCAATAAAGTTCTGTTACATAAGGAACCCTAAAAGATAAAGCCATGAGCTTCTGAATGAAGGGAATAACCCTTCTTTTCCATTAAAAGAAATACATTAGCATGATTAAAACTCTGTGGGAATGTGTAATAAAGAGCCATTTCTTCTCCCAAGGCATCCTATCAGTGAGACACATCCCTTCTACAGTGCCACAAGGACAGTTACATTTGTGAAGCTGAGGAAGCTTATGGAGGTTTAGAAGTCCACAAACAAACATAAATTGACAGGTAGGATGGAATTACCTTTTTGCAGGGATAGGAGTATAGCAACTGTTGGCATCAGGAATCTCAAAATTCCACTTCAGAGACAGATCCTCACACCAAGGGGTGAATCAACTGCTAGAAACAATCCAATAAGATTCTGTTTTCAGGCAAGACCTCACTAGGGACCAAAGGTCTGTACTTGTTCTTTAGTCCAACCTCAGCTGGTCTGTGAATTTCCTTTATTACTTTTCCCTCAAAGTCTAACACAACTCACAAGTACATTTCACAGGCTGAGTGCATGGCAGCTCATTAACCCCAGCTCAATCACTCTTCCCCAACCCATTTTGGCCTTTGTGAATCCCCAGGATATCCACAGTCAAATATTGGGTGATTTTTTTCAAGCATTACACTGGGCTTAGAGAATAAAACCTTAAAAAAATCCATTTTTAGCTGGAATTGATACAGGTATTATTTAGGGGACAATGCATTGCCTTGGATAATAGTCACAGTTACATTTTAGACAACAGAGAAAAGCAATAGAAATTTCTGAAATGAGCACTTTTATACTGATACAGATGTTTTTAGCAGATCAGATGGCTCAAATGTTAGCAGCACTTGCAAAAGATGCCTGGCTGCTCCATATGTAAGTACCATCCATCAGAGGAATGCCATCTGCAAGGATTTCTCTGCAAAGATTTCTCCTCACAGCTACAGAGCATACAAAAGTGATTAGTTCAGATTCAGTGTTTGAAATTTATGTGTTTTTATTTGGGCAAATGAATCTCATTGAAGTAGTTTCCAGAGGGTGAGTCAGACATGTAAGTCCTCTTCACTGAAAAGTAAAAAAATAATCCAAGGCGCAAATCAGGTACTTACTGGGACACAGAATTTCACATTGGGAGCTCCTATGGTGAAGGCACAAGGAAAAGGTCTGGCTTCACTGCCTCAAATATCTCTTTTCTGGTAAATCACAGGAACAGAAGTTTGGGATCATGAGATTTTCTGCTGAGTTTATTTTGAGATGTAGCATTATTTGACATGCTTGCAGATATGTGTGTTTAATAATACTATTGTAGAAGTTTTTACCTGCCAGTCAGTGTGCCACATTTAATTTGCTTCTCTAAATTCTTGAATTATACCCTCATTTCTTTCTGTTGTTCTGTTACTTTAGTATGTGATACTCATTTTTACTATTTCTAAAAATTTGTATTTATTTCTAAATAATTACCATCTAAAATTCCATGGTAGTCAGCAACAAGAGTAATCAACACTTAACTGATTTTGAGTATTGAGAAATACCAATCCTGTGACTGATTATACTAGTAGTGACAGTGAATACTGAGTGAAAAATACTACAAATGTAGCCCATAGAGTACTAGAGTAATTCTTACTGCAGAAACATTTAAAATTACCTTTTTGTCAGTATTTCATACACATTCTTACATAGTTCTAGTTCAAAGAACCCATTTATCTATAATGTAATTTCAAAATATTCTAATGTATTAAGGATTTCACCCGCTGTCCACCTTGATCATCTAGATCTACCTAGAGTGAACAAGTTATGAAGAATTGAAAAGACAAAGAAATGAAAATAAAGATTACAATTCTTCCAAGTGAGAAACAGAGGAGACCATAAAGGAAAATAAGGTGTTAGTCATGCTCTCACACAAAAAATAATTGGCTGGCAAAACACAGGATGAAGCATCCTACTACCAGGTAACTTTTATTTCAGCAAGAGCAGCTTGAATACCGAGTTATTCAGTGAAGCACAGTCCGCAGAGCTAGTGGTGAGTCCCTGACTTTGGTACTGTTGGCATGGTGACTGTCTTTCCAGCAACACAGTTATAAGTCTGTTGTCAGCTTTATTTCTTCCTGCTTTCATTGGATGACCTTTTTTTGAAGATTCTTTTCCTGAAGAATTTTTTTTTTTTTTTAAGCATATATACCTTAGTTTAGTTGATGTACTCCTCATTTACCTTGAAAAGAGCTTATTTCCCTCAGAGGAATGACAGAAAGAACTGCACATGCTCTGAGTTTAGTATCCCCCTTTTGACCTTGTTCTGCAGGGAAATTCAGGACCCTCACAAATCCAATAATTATTATTCTACTTGTTTTCTACACACTGGAGTCAAGTTTTCAGCTTTACTGCAGTCAAAATGAAGCCTCATGTCATACCTACTCCTAACTGGGTTCCACAAGGAAAGCTTTTTCTGTAAGGACTGTTTCTGTACTGCCTACCTCTTTCTCCCTGTAGCCTCACACGTGGATCTCAATGGACTCTCCAGTCCATAGAGGAAGAATGTTCAAGTCATTTAAAAGAAGCTGTGATAAAGGGAGAAAGGAGAAGCCTCTACAAGAGCAGTATTTACAAACAGGAGAGTTCAACAGTGATACATAATGGGGTAATAGAATGTTATTTTAAAAATAAAATCAGGTACAACTGCTTATGAAAAGATGAGATGACCTGTTTCAAGGAGCCTGTTGGTATATTACTGTAGAAGAACTCCTGTAGATAGAATAAAGAGGTTAAAGGAATCTTCAGATGCTACTTACCTTTCCTTCTGCTAAAGAAAGAAGCCAGACTGACAGAGATATCCATATTTCTGATTACTATTTCATAATTGTAAGGTATTTCAGCTGTTTTGTGTTCAGCAATATATATCTTATAACCCTAGTCCTACTAAAGACAAAGTGTAATTATCTCCACCTGCCTAGTCAAAGTTATTTATGAAACCCTGCAAATGGTGTATCTTACCTGATTACAGCTGTCCAATAAAATTTTTCTAAAAGCATTTCAGTAACAAGGTGATTACAAAATGGGTCTGTGTTTGTCCTGCATTTAGGCTTGTGTCACAAGCAGTTTTCTGACATATGCTCTAAGGTATTAGATAATAGTGGTTTGCTTGTCCTAGGCAGAGCTGTCTGAAAGGGGTCATGTCCACAGCCCTGAAAGGAATGTGGGACAAAATCAGTTCAGAGGGAAAGATTTTTTTCTTATATTTTGAAATTCAGCATCTTCAGAAAACTTTTCCACTGAATCTGTCTTCTTCACCTAATAGAACAGTATGAAAAAAAATAAATAAATTTAAAAAAAAAAAAAAAGGACGAAAAGTTTTGCTTCAGTTACCTCAAGTAATCCTATTCCAAAACTAATTAATCCCATGCTTCCAAAACTCCATCTAAAGCTCACATTTGGTTGCAAGGGCTTTGTCTGCTATCATTTGTTAAAAAGTAATTCAAAAGGGATAAAACGAAAAAGACCAAGACAGGGTTCCTACTTCACAGAACCTGAAGCTGATCACTACAGCTCCAGACATTAGCACAATTTGTTTCCAGGAGTTCTGAATTCAGTGAAGGAAATTTCAGTGAGCCTTTGCCCAGGCATGAGGGCAGAGATGCTTCCTCCTGCCAGTGTCAGTGAGGATGAGGTGTTTCCATTCTTCTGTATCTATCTATTGAATATTTCTGACTGAAGTGGCATGGTAAGGCTAATTAAGTCAGCAAGACTGTATTAATCTCATGTTTCCTAACTGCCATTTTAACAACCCATGTCTGCCAATTGAGTCTCCAACCAAGATGCAAGAAATACCGGCAGTTAAACAAAGGTCATTTCTTCCAGACACATAATGATACTCTTACATGTATCTCTGGCATTCTATTAAATATTAGAATATAAAGGTGGCCACGTTTAGATGAGGCCCTTACATAAAAGCACAAAGAGATTCCAGTTCATCATGAATATTTTCAAATCAAATTCCAAATAGGCTTAGTTATCTTGCCAGAGTGTTCATAATTTGAATACAAAGCTCCAAATATTTTAACACCACTGAACACACACACACATATACAAAAGAAACTCACCTGTCCTTATAATTTTGTATTATTTCTTTTATTTCTCAAGATGCAGAAGAATTCAGATTCTGGGATTGAATAGTATAGAATGCCATTGTGTTTCAAGTAAGCTAGTATCCTTAATATTAAGACCCAAGTTCTAATAAATTTGCTTGTATTCAAATACAAAAAAAAAATAAATCTTAAATTCACTGCATTCAGTATCAATTGTGACTCCATCAAAATTCAACATCATCAATAAATTAAATATATCAATGTCACATCTTTATCAGAGGTACCGATATGGGTCACTTCTTTGAGTTCCAAAATGGCATACATTAACATTCTAGTTTTGAAATAATTTTAAACTTTGTTTGAATAAGTTTCTTTAATGTATTCAGCAGTATGGCAAATGTAGCTACTGATACATTTTTACAGAGAGAATGTAAAATTAAGTCATCTGCTCACCACGTGCAGGAAGAATAAAGCTGTAAGAGAATTCAAAATAGAGGGATTTACAGATGGAAGGAGACTTTTTGTTCCTCCTCCAAATGGTTTTATTTTCATGTTTTTCCTTCTGCTTTTATTTTCTTGAAAAAAAAAATAAAGTGAGGCCAATCCTTAACTGAAATTCATTTTGAAAGCCTATATATAAAATAAGCATGCCCAGAATGCACAGAATGGGATAGTTAGTCAATGTAATGCAACAATGGAAACTGTTCTCCATCTTATTTTATTTTGTGTCCTTAAAAGGTCTGTGTGCAGCTCTTCAAGCTGCAATCTTAAGAGAACAGAATTTTCTGTACTTCCTTATCTATTACACTCCCTAGGATTGAGGTTTTTCAGGATTGTAGTGCTACTACTAAGGAAACCCAGTTCCAGAGATTCTCCTATTACAAAATGACTGTGTGACGCTGAAGAAATGTCTCCAAGATAACTGAAAACAAATTAACACCAAGCGGTTCTTGATGACAAAAAGCACATTTCACAATTTAAGTAAATTCCAAAATGCAATGCTGTCTTTTGTATATGTGAAAATATTTAAAATGCACAAAAACAAAAAAAAAAAATTCAACAGCTAGCCACTGCCTGGTTGTCTGAACAATTTAAGGAAAATGTAGAAAAAAATTGGATACTGGACCATTCACCAAAAAAGTGAGATTGAATGCATGTCAATCTAGCAAATGTGTTCTCTTGGTTTTTTCTAAAACAGAAAAGGAAAAATCACTGCAAGTCCCAACTGTGCTTTATAAATCATTATATTAAAAGGAAGGAAAAGCTAAAACCACAAGTACTCAGAACACAGAATTGACTTCAGTTACTGTTTCTGCTGAGATCTAATTTCACAGAATCTCGTGTTAAATAAAAATGGCACACTTGCTAATTTCAATCCTAATTATGGAGTCTGCTAAGGATCTTGGTACTTAATTGTTCACTCAGTCCTGTTTGTAACAACAACCTACAAGATCAGGAAAACAGTCATAAATTATCAATACCTGCCCCCAGATTGTCCCATTTTTATACTGTGAAGTCTTCATGTGGGAAAGAGAATATAAAAAAAGAGGTTATTTCAGGAACCAAAGTTACCAAAATCTTGATTTTACGTGCATGACAGGAAAAGTAACAAGCAGTCTCATGGAGTTTTAGTAATGGTGTTTTAGCAAATTATAATAAAGCCCAATTCCTCCAATAAAGTGGGACCCACACCTTCCTCACAATCATGCGTAGGGTTAGGGCTCAGAAAACCACACAGCCCAGACCTCCAGGGACTATGCAGGGACAAATGACCTGCCAAACTGAAAGGAAACTGCCACAAAATAACTCTGTCTTTAGCTTTATGCTCGGCACCTGACTCAGGCCAAGGCTCTTTCCACTGCTCCACCTAGGGTAAGGGCTATGTCAAGGGTTAAGGTCATGCCTAGGCTTAGGGTTCGAAAAACTACAAAGCCCAGAGCTCCAAGGACTGTGCAGCTAAAAATGGCATGCCAAGAAAAAAGTTAGAGAGAGAGCTATTCAGTTTCACAAGTCTATTACAGATGCACAGTCCCTGGAGCCCTGGGCTTTGTGATATTTTTGAACCCTAAACCTAGGCAAAAACCTAACCTTAGGTGTAACCCTAACCCTAGGTGCAGCATTGAAAGACACCTTGGGCTGAGCGTGGTGCCAAGAAGAAAGGTATGGAAGGTGCCATGTTCTGACAGATTTTTGTTCCCCTTGGCACACGATTTGTAGCTGCAGTGTGCTTGGAGCTCTGGCCTTTGTGATTTTGTGAACACTAACCCTAGGCATAACCCTAACCCTAGGTGAAGATGTGAAAAGAGCCTTGGCTGAGTCAGGTGCCAAAGAAAAATTTAGAGTGAGAGCAATTTTGTGGCGGTTTCCATTTCAGTTTGGCAGGTCTATTCTAGCTGCATAGGCCCTGGAGCTTTGGGCTTTGTGGTTTTCTGAACCCTAACCCTGGGAGTAACCCTAACATTTGGTGGAGCACTGTAAAGAGCTTTGGGATGTGTCAGATGCCAAGCAAAAAGATATGGAGAGAGCTATTCTGTGGTGGTTTTCCTTTCAGTTTGGCAGGTCTAATCTATCTGCACAGACCCTGGAGCTCTGGGCTTTGTGGTTTTCTGTACCCTAACCATAGGCGTAACCTTGACCCCACTGGTGCATCCTTTTAAATCAGACCAAGTACCCAGGGTAGTACAGGAGACAGACAACACAAGCCTCAGCGGAGATGAGGTAACTAAACATCTTCCAGTTGACACCATTCTGGTTTAAAAAGGACGACTCCTCTGCAGGAGCTCCCCAGACCACACTGGCTTCCACCCTCTTTCCCTCTCCCACTTTCTCCCCAGCACAGAGTGCAAGCTTTATGCTTTGAAGTAATGAATGAACCTGAAGGATGCTCTGTCAAGCCATGCAAAATTAATTAGGTCAAGGACTCGGGTGGCTGCAGGGTGACTGTCATACTGACATTTTTAAGCAGCCTGTCTGTTTCACAGAAGCCCTCGCAGTTGCGCCATCCCAAAGATCAGCATTATGCGACGTGTTCATTAAATCACTAAACATGATCATATTTCCTTTTTTAACTGCCATGGCCTCTTTCCTACATGCTCACTCCCCTCTCTTTTTCTTCTGCGTTGTATTTATTATTATTATTTTGCCTACAAGAAATGAAAGGTTTCTGAAATACTGCTGGGTTTTTTTCCTTTGTACAACAGCTCCCTCTATTGTTTGCTCTTTTGTCCTTCATTTCCTGATGGAGAGGAAAAAAGTTTAAGTTATACTTAAAATTCGATGAACGGTGTTTCTTTGGCCGTTCTTCTGTGTTGTGAATACACAAATACAAAGGCTCAAACTGACAAGAATTTCTCCTAGACACTTTGTATCTATCTGATTAACAGGTATTTTCAAGAGCATCAAACCATTACAATATGATTAAAAAGGCTATCAATATAACCAAAGGTGCCTTCCCGTGACCAGACATCTTTGATGCTTTTCAGGGTTTCAAAGATCTAGATATGTCTTGATGGCAGAGACTGACCTGCAGGTATTTTATTTATTTATTGTTTTGTTCCAGCTCTGAGTAGGTAAGGAGATGTGAGCAGCTGTGCTGTTCTGACATCTCTTCTAGAAGCCCTTGAGTAGAAAAGTGCAGAATCAAAAACCCCAACAATACCAATCCAAACCCCAGGAAAAAACATATCAACTCCTGAGGTCTTTTGGGTATTGGTGATTGCATTGCAGAGTAACAAAAACAAGACAGGCCATACAGGTATGGAATATGGATTAAGGAAAGCTTTTCAAAGAGGAAGAGAGACAGAATAGTGAGTATGAGAAGGGAATAAATGATCATTTGGATCAATAGACTTTAGAAACAAGTAGATCACTGCCACTTCCCAGGTCAGCCTCCTGCACAGTGCCCTCCCTAGATGAGGAGACGGATTTCTTCTCCATTAAGATACAGAACTCCCAAAATACTGTGGTTGTAGCTGTCTTCAAACAAGCACTGGTCTTTGAAAACCTGTATTTGTGAAAGCTCAGTGTAATGACATCCAATCTCCTATTTCAGGGTAAGAAGGCTTTTCACCCCTGGAATGTCACAAAATCCAGCTAACATTCTGCCATTCAGTGTGAAGTCTGTTTTTCAAGGACCACTGAACATGAGCAAGTACTTATAGCATGTTAATGGTCAAAGTTTAAAACAACCACAGCACTTAGCAATTAATTAGCATTCTTGTTAAAATAAACCTCAGTACAGATCTCTAAAGCTTGTTGGACCTAAAGGACCTCATTTTACATTAATTTGGTTCAATTAAGATTTAATCTTTTTTGCATTTACTTTTCAAGTGTGTTATCAGTAAAAAAAAGGTCTTAGGAGAAGTGTTTCAAATTTAAGGCAATCTTTGAAAGATATGTGAAAAGCATATTATCTTCACTGGATGTCAGGGTTTATGAATTATGGCCAAAATTTATTCCTGGATATTTTTGTAGCTACTTTAAGTAACTTCAATTTGGGAACATTTTAACTACTAAGTAAACAGAAGCCTAATGACTACAGCATTTTTATTAAAATAACTTTGTTCCATTGTGGAAAATAAAACCTATATTAGATCAAGAGCTCTATAAGTTCCTCAATTGCCAGTCAAACCAACTATTTTTTTTACAAACTACTGCCGTCATATATGCTGACATTTTCATTATGTCAATGTTGTCAGATCTTGTGATGTCAGTATGACATTTTAACATAAAACTGAACAAAAAAATCCATGTGAGTGTTCAGACAGGTACACAAGAGTCTCTGAAGATAAATTTCTGACCAACATGCATCTGAAAATCCAGTCTCAAAAAATTTGCATTTAAATACATACATACACACACACACACAAATCTCAGTCATTATAGGGTAAGAACAATAATAAATTTAAAAAAATAAAAACAAGAACAACAAAAGCCTGGCAATGCAGAGGAAATTTTATGCTTAGAGGACATGAATTTCAAGAGAAATATTCTTGATGGTGGGCACAACTAGGTTTTCAGCATTTGGTAGCATCCTGCTGGAACACAAAGTCTTTGGTGAGCAACTTGACAGTCTTTCTGTGCTTTGAAAGAACAGAAAAAGAGAAGGCAACCATATTCAAAGGCACATCAGCTCTAACGAGGGGAAGGGAAATTCACATTTCTGTGAGAAAGTATGTGCCTGCAATAAATGGCACATAGCTGAAGTTTTCCAGGCTCCCTCAGAGCTACAGCATTACCAGATCTGCTGGCCCATGAGCAGTGTGGTATAGAAGAAGCACTGTGCACTGTTGGGAGGGCAGGAGGGCAGATGCCTTAACAACAGGTTGGATTGTCTCCTGCACATCTCCAAGCTCCAAGTGAGGAATGTGCTCCAAGTGAGAGTTTAAACTTAGAGCTCAAAGCAATAAAAAAGATATAGATATTTGTAACCATATTAGTGAAGTGGTTGCAAACCTATGGGGAAAAAAAGATAAATATTGTTAGTTATATTATAACAGTGAACAGAAAAAAACCCAAAACTCTGTACATGTGCCCTCTGAGCTACAGAGGGTTTTCTGGGTCACATCTCTGTGTCAGCCAGGTCTCAGCTTTCACCTGGGGACAGGCACACTTCTCAGTTCCTGTTTACATCTTTGGTTTTCTCACCTTAGCTGCACACTGTACATCAGCTCACACATTTCAATTGCACAGGAAACCAGTTCTCTCCAAGCCTCACATTGCACCCATTAGGCTTTGTTGTAAGAGTCTTGCATGGCATGACCAGGCTGGGAGACTCTGGGGCAGGCAAGGCCCCCTATGTGCACTCTGTGTGGCCAGATCTATATACCTGTTTATATTTGATGTATATGCCTATATATACCTTTGTGTGTGTTTGTGTATATGAATCATGTGTGTGTGTGTGTGTGTGTGTGTGCATTTTCCTCTTGGGAATACATACTTGGTCTTGATGCAAGCTGAACCTGGGGGCACAGGTCTGCCAAACCTCCTCTGCCATGCTACTGGCTTCAGCAGCTCCATGTCAGCATTTCACAGTTTGCATCCTCAAAGCTTCACCAGAGGAATCACATTCCTATTTAGTGGGGGGAACTTCTATTTTATGGCATGAGCCTTTGAAGATCCACCAGCTCTCCTTTCCCAAGCAGATTTTGTGTTCCTTTCATGGAGTTGCCTCACCTTTCCAATATGCACTTTAATACTAAGCTCATCTGGAAGAATGAAATAAAAAATTTCTAACTTTGTACTTCCTTTGTAGAGTGCATATAGAGTATATATCTTCTTTTCTTGTGTCACATATTTTGATAGAAAAAAAACTTTTCCATCAGGATGTGAAAATGAGACACAGGCAGAATAAGATCCAACATTCCAAGATGTCTGAGCAAATTAACAATAGATAAGACTATTCTTTTTTTCATTCAGTGCTTAATCTACTAGATGGTAACAATCTTGCAGTAAAGTAGTTGCCTTTGTTGCAGTTCAACAAGGAATAGGTTCTCCTTTTTATAAAAGAATTACACTTTTTTCTTGACTTGAAGTGAACTTTGGCATGATCTTTTTATCAATCAGAATTTCCTGCAATGGGAAAAATGTTTGCTGAATTTACAACCACCTTCAGCCACCACAAATGCTAATGCTGACACCTGATGGAAGTGAGTCTCAGACCACCAAAGACAATCCAACACTCCAGCATTGATTGCAACTCCAAATTTAGAACACTGTTCTAAATGACATATCACTGAGCAAAGTATTACAAGAAGGATTTGTAAGGCAGGTTATGGACAATTCCAAAATTCAAGAGAGCCTGGCGTTCTTAGAGTGCAAATGATTGAGAGAAATTTAAGCATAAATTGATTAATTTCCCCTCAAACAGACTCTCAGGGAAACAGTAATCATAAAATAGCTTCCACTAAAATCTGATTTCAAGATAGTTTTGACCTCTCTAAACTGAGTTTTACTAACACCAGTTCAGTTCTGGCTATAGTGCAGGTTTCTGTGTCACCATCAGTAAATACTGGTGAGGGCATTAGCAGGAATTAGCAGATAGACTGTGTCTGCATCAGCAAACAGGGCAACATAGCAAGAACTGATCTGGAGAGCAGAAGTCTCCAAACCACCTGCAGCGCAAAGGTTTAACTTCAGATCCTTTCTAGTGTGCTGCTGTAGGCCAAATACCTGAAGACTCCTGAATCCCACCTTTTGAGATGGTCTAAATTGAAACCCCAAGTCCTTTCCTTTCTGCAAAATCATGGCAAGCAGGAATGATAAGAAAATTTATTTCAAAATAATTGTGCTGACTCAAACTACCGTGCGAATGCAAACCAGACTAAATGACCTGATTAGAGATATGAACAGGAAAGATTTTAAAAAAATAAATTATTCTGCCTCTTTCTCCCATTGGAGTAAACTGTAGGCAGACTGTCCTAATTTATGAACTTCAACCAGATGTCTAAAATTAATGCTGTAAGTGTCCTGAGATCTCTGAAAGACCTTCTTTTCAATCAGGATGAAAACACTTCATATTTACTCCTGTCTCCTTTTTCCCTGTCTTACTGATTTACTTGTTACCATCATAACCTGCAGCTTCTGGATAATACTTGTCACAGATATAAATGAGCCTAAAACAAACAAGATTTTCTCTCTCTTTACACTGTAGATACATTAACACTCTGTTATCTGACTATGGACACCTGCATTAGCTGTCAGCTGGAAGCTTTTTCATCCTCAGAAAAGCACATCATGTTAGATTTTCTTCAAATCTGATATCAGCAAAATCCCTCTAAACTTGCTTTTCTCTGAATGTAGTATTCTCCAAATCCCACTTCAGACAATATCCAGGATGAGCTTACAGACTGAAGCTTTAGACAGCTGGCTCCTACTGATGCTAATGCTACTGCTGAAAAAAAGGTGCTATTATTGTCTGATAGGGCTTTCTGCAGTGCAGCTCCTTTACTTTGAGTAAAGTTTGAGTTTGAGTTTTATTGTGCATGTTCATGCAGAGGTCAAAGGAGCACAAAGCTCTCATTTCTGGTTTTACAATACATCATTTCTTCAGGCAGCTGAGTGGGATGAAAGGCAGCAAGAAAATGTCTATATTGTGCAATTCCAAGTTCCCTCATTGCATTGTATACATTATAAGAAAAGTAGCAATTACTGATGCATTTAAATAAGAAGCTTTCTGCTGATAAGCTACCTTGAATATTTTCTGAAGGTGGGACTCTGGGTACCACCCATGAGAAAGGGATTGCTACAAGGAAAGGAGCAAGATAAAGCAGGGCACACTGAAATATAGAGTAAGGGATATTGAGGCACTCCTGCATGTTTCACACAGGTGCAGGTTTCTCTCTCCATCTCACAGTAGGTGAGCATGCTGTGCAACTACTAGACTCCCAACAAATAAGCAGAAATAGTAGCTACAAAAATTATCAGCAAAAGGCAGACATCAGGATATGAACAAGTATCTAAAAACAGTCCAGTGGAAATAAGATCAGAATAAACAGCATTAGCATTCAACTTTGTATAACCATGTAGCAGGCTCACCCTGACAGCATGTCAGATTCTCACCCAAGCCACTCTGTCACTCCTCTCCTCAGCTGGACAAGGGGAGAGAAAATATAGCAAAAAGCTTGTGGGTTGAGATAAGGACAGGGAGAGGTCATGCACCAGTTACTATCGTGGGCAAAACAGACTTGGGCAAATTAGTTTAAATTGTTACCCATCAAGTCAAGAGTAGAGGAATGAAAAATAAACTCAAATCTTAAAGCACCTTCCCCTCACTCCTCCATTCTCCCTGGGCTCAAGTTTTCTCCTGATTTTCTCTACGTCCTTGTCTGCACCACCATGGGAAGATAAAGAATGGGGTCTGTGGCCAGCTAATCACAGTTGTGTCTGCTGGTCCTCCCTCCTCAGGGGGACAACTCCCCACATTCTTCCCAACCAGAGTGGGGTCCTTCCCATGGCAGTCAGTTTGCCAAGAACATCTCCAAAGTGAGGCCTTCCCATGGGCCACAGGTCCTTCATGAACTGCTCAAATGCAGGCCTTTTCCCTAGGGTGTGGTCCTTCAGGAGCACACTGCTCCAGTGGGGCCCCAGGTCCTGCCAGCAAACCTGCTCCAGCATGGATTCCTCGTTTCACGTGACCACAGGTCCTGCCAGGATCCTGCTCCAGCATGGGCTTCCCACTGGGCCACAGCTTCTTTTGGACATCCATGTGCTCCGGCATAGGGGCCCTCCAGGGCTCCAGGTGGACCTTCATGGGCTTCAGGTGGACAGCCGGCCTCACCACGGTCTTCTCTGTCAGAGATGGGCTCTGCCTTGGCCAGCAGTGGGTCCATCTCAGAGCCAGCTGGCTTTGACTCTGCTGGACATGGGGAAAGAATGGGGAGCAGCCTCTCTCAGACGCTGTCCTCCCTGCTGCCAAAACCTGCCCACACAAACCCATTACAAGCCAGTTGTTCTGGGGTGTATTATAGGTTGTTTCTGGATGCCTATTAACAGTGTAAGAATATATATATATACAGGAAAAACACAATGTCCAGATGGTTTCAAATTGTAAACGTCTGAAGAAGAAAAATAACTGTAACTGTCTTAACCTAGGAATTAAGAAAAAGGAAAGGAAGCAGGCTAGTACAAGAGATAAATGTTTTGCTCCACATAGATAAATTAATCAGCAGTTGTAGCAAGACAAATATCAGACAGATGTCTCTAAGAGCTTCCTGAACCCTAACTTGCAGTTAAGTTTGGCAGAGCAAATAAAAATGAGGTACAGCCAATGTGCAGCTCTTTACCCTGAGAGAGTCAGAAAAACAGTAAGAAAAGACATAGTTGATTAATATAATTGTCTCATACCTCATTAGACAGCTAACCCTTGCTGTGCATTAAAGACATTTTCCCAAGTCTGTTCTGGCACCACATGAGAGAATTACTTTCTAAATATAATGCAGTGTATAAACAAAGTTAGCTTCAATTTTTATTGCTTGCCCCAAGGTCTGTGTTCAGTGTTTCTCAAAACAATAACGGGGAGCCATGGGGCTTTACCTCTGCCTCTCTTTACACCACTTCCTCCTCTAAACATACAAGTTAGGAATACATCCAGAATAAAGGAAATTGTGAAATTAAAATTAAACATGATTTTTAGGTTCTGGATAAAAGAGGAAACATTCAGTCTAAACAAAACTTGGACTATGGGCTTTGTCTGCCTTTGGAATAAATTATACATAAACTTTGTACAGACCTGGCAAACACATATTTTGGCTTATGATGTGGAGCAAGGCCATATGTTAACATGAAAGAAGGGACTACAACTGGGATAACACTGAGCATTGCTGGCTAGTCCCAGCAAAATCATTTCTATCAGCTCAACCTTTCCAAAAAACTGCAGAAGTTAGGTTTTGCTCAGAAAGCTAATTTCACTGACACCAATGATTTTTGAAGTATGACAGTTAGTTTGCAAGAGAGGAAGCTGAGTAATCAGTGGATCTTGCCTAAAATAAGAAATTATACATTTGAAATATATCTTATATAATAAAAGACTAATGTTTTTTAGATTCAAAATGCTTAAGGATTTTCATAATCTGCACTGGTTTATAGCTTTTCCTTCAAATTTAGCTGAATACTGAACATCAAAAAATCAGTTTCGTTTGTACAGATGCAAAAGTCTTCTGAAAAGAAGTATACTGAATTTGCATAATGAAGTTTTTTTCTTTCTCCGTACTTTTCTTGCAAGTCTTTTCTTTTTTTTTTTTGTGTAAGAAAATACCTATAAAAAGTGAAAAAAAGCTCCATGTCTGAGTCCTCCAATATGCTAGCTAAGTTTCCTTTTGGCAGTGCAGTAAAAGCTGATACATCAAAGGACTTCAGCTTTGATAATCAGATAAATGCATCTTTTGTTGTTTTAAATTCAAGGAGATTTTAGTGAAAACCTGACTTCTCTCTAGGAAAAAATAAGCACATTGGACATATATGTTTCTGTACAGTTGATCTTCCTAAAAAAGTGGTTAAGTAGATTTACTTTTATTAATTATAAATATATAATCTATATAAATAAAATAGATTTTATTTTTAATTTTTTTATCATTTATATACAGCTGTCTAAAATAGCCAGTGTTAATCCCCTATGGCTCAGGACTCTGGACTGAACTGCAGCCTTTCACTCCTGCTCAAAATGTTGCTGCAACTTCTTTTCATTTGTAACTGTAGGCAGTCTAGTGCAGAATACTACTCAGGAAAATTTTTAAAGCTCTTCATGGAATTAAAATTGCATAATTAACAATGAAAGTAACTTGGGGGCTGATTTACAGAAATCCAGACAGGTTATGTGGCTTTCCAATAAGTATCAGCTTCTTAACAGCTTTATTGAAAGAAAGCAAAATAATCGAAATCTGTATATTCAAAGAACTTGGTATTTTTTCAGGTTATATATATAACAGTAAATAATAAAGGCATGTATTTATTAGAGACAGTGGGCACAAACAGAAGTTAAGAGAAATGCCTTTTAAACAGCAGAAAGACTCTATTAGAGAAGAAAGACTAAAGAGTGGTCAAACACAGGTTGAGCTGGGAGCTTGTGGAGCCTCCAGTTTTGTGACTGAAGTCAAACCCCATCTGGACACAGCTCTGAGCAACCTGCTCCAGCAGACCCTGCTCTGAGCATGGAAATGAAATCAGCTTTTCTTTAATGTGCAGGATAATTCACCAAAAATAATAAAAATAGTGCTCGCATACTTCAAAAGAGAGAATTATCCCTGCTTAAAAAGAGACATATTTTAAATTAAATTCAATCATATACTTTAAAAATAAATAACAAATATACAGGTAACAGCAAAAAATTAGTAGATAAAATAATTGAATAATAATAAAAAATGTATACTGCTGTGCTTTTGCAATTTTTTAGGATTATCTATAAATGCTTTTTAAACACTTCCAGCTAAAACAAAACAAACAAAAAAAAAAACCAACAAAAAAAGATACAAGAAATTACCAAAACTAAAAAAGAAAAAAAAAAGAGAATAATGAGTTTTTAAGATTCCGTTGTAAAATTTAATTGACCCAAAGACATTCAAGACTAAGTATCACTGCACCAGGCCTGCTGTCAACTTTGATTCTTACTTTGAATCACAGCTTCGCAACCTAAATATTCTAGTGTCCTTAATATTAATTTATTCCTTGAGGTGTGTAGTGGAAGGACAAGAGGTAAGAGTTGATTTGGTGGCTGCTGGAAAATTATACCTGACTCAATATAGCAACAAATAAGGTGGAACAACTAAATCATCCAGGGGGTTTGGATGATTTATCACCACAGATGAGAGCAAAAAGTCTGTTTCAGAAAGAAAACAAAGCTATTGACTTATAAATTAAACATTAAAGTACTTGTACTTGCATATCCTTTCCAGCTATAAAATGTCTTTGTCTTTTGGAGTGGCTGGTAGACTTCTCTCTCCATCCAAAAAACATCCATGATGTTTTTACAGTTTCATTAATCAACCAGGTCAGCAGAATGATCTTGAGATATAATTGTTCTCATGCCCCTCAGATGGTACCCACAGGTCAGTTTTCAAACATTCAATTTAATTTCATCTCCTTCAGAACTTTGATTCTATTTCTTTAAAAGTGAAGATGACAAACTGGAATTTAAAATTTCCTATTTTTTTGGGGTTTTTTTTTCCTTCATCCCTTCATCCCTCACCCCAAACCAAGGGACTTCTGCAGTTTCTTTCATATCTTCCAAAGTCTTCAGCAATTATGCTTTATACCAGATTTTTGAAACTTAGGTAAACATCTAGAAGACAACTAATGTTTGGTATCCCTGGGAGACAGCTGATCAGACATAAAAAGGTCAGCTTTCCTCTATGTATGCCAAGCTTTATCAGATCAGAGGAGACCAATGAAGCTTTGAAATTTGACTCTCTTACTCATATAGGTTTGTGCTATGCCATTTAGACATTCCTTACAGTTCTAGCTGTCACGATCTGTCACTGCAAAAAGGAATAATATTTGACAAAACTCCTTACTGTTGCCATCTTGATAGTGCAGAAATTAGGAAGTGATTATTGTAGCCTTTTGCACTATATATTAAATAAAACACTCCTATTTAATATTTTAATTTTAAATTAAAGATTTCTCTCTGTATGTATTTAGCTGTATAAAACATAGAATTCTACTCTCTTTTTAAAGTTATCTAATAGGGCAAATGAATGAACTGGACCATTTCCATATCCAAAGTTTTGCCATATATTACAGTTAAAGTGAGATCCAAAGGCAGGATTCAGTTCATTAAGGTACTTATTCTCTTGCTTCTCAGGAGGTATTTCCTTCCTTTTCTCTACTGGATCCATGAAAAAAATTTATGCCTTTTGATTTTCTTGGCACCTTACTTGGATAGAGGAGTACTTTTGTGACCCACTTTCTATTGATTTCCAAGTGCTATAGTAATTGGTTCATATTTTCTTTTCATTATTCTAATCAATTTTGCAACAAAAAAAAAGGTAAAAAAATAAATATTTGTATTTTCTTATTTCTGAGGCCCTGAAGTTCTTACTGAAATATATACATTGCTTCTTTGTCATATACACTTAAATATGGCCTAGGTAGATACTCCAGGGCCTAAATACTCAAATTTTAAAATGTATACATATGATAAAGAAATCTTTCAAGTTTGCTTTTAGTTTTCATTCAGATTATTCAGGCTATTTTAGATTAGACTGAATAATCAATATTTTTGTCCTATGTAAGATCTTTCACAAATACAAACATGTTTGTTATGAGAAAAATGTGTTAGAACACTTTAGAAAGTGAGATATTTAAGTAAAATGTATCAAAAATTGCCCTGATAATGCTATTGTAACCTCTGTTCATGAAGAGGGTATGAAAATGACAGTCATACACGTTTTTGTTTGAACACCATTGAAACCACAAAAATTAGTCATCTAAATTCTTGTTTCTTGTTGCTGCTTATTGGAATTTTCTCTCCTTTAGAGGAAAGGCAACCATAAAAGACAGAGAGAGAACAGTTTGACAGGTCTCTTCACAGCCCCTGTTTTATTGGTTTGGAAACAGAAGGTAGCTGTTGTAAAAAGAAAGTTCAATAAAGCCCTTGTGGCTTGCAGCTCTTATGGGTGTGATCAGAGTTTGTGCGGGTGGAAGGGGCTGGCAGGGTTCCCTGCCTGTGCTCTGTGTGAGAGCTGAACCCAGGGGAGTGCACACCTGTGTGCAGCTCACAGGCTGGGGCTTACATCACACACATTGTGTGCCTCCTGCAGGGAACAATATTTCCTGAAAATAATCTGATCAGACAGAGCAAGGAACTCCTATGAGAATCAAATCTCCTTATATTATCACACACTCAAGAAAGATCTAAGAGACCGAGCCGCAGCTTTCAGCGTGTGGAGCTGAGTCATTTGATCACAGGATACAGTCAAGAAAAGGAGCAGCTTTTCCCACCTTAATTCTAGCCTTGAGATATGATCAAGCACTATTTGGTATTTGTAACAATAAACCTGCAGAAACTGAGGAACAAAAGATACTGAAAAAATTCTGAGGGCTATTTCAGTTTGAAGCAGATGTTCTTTTCAAAGAAATTTCTTAGTATTTGATGACCTCTGGTGGACAGGATTATATTTGCAGGTCTTCCGAATGAAAATTTGTATTCTGCACCTATTTTCAGGAAAGACTGCAGTGCAACGTTACCAAATTACAACCCTTTGCCTCATTACCTCACAAACTAATCCTAAACTAGAAAATTCATGTGTCATCTTCTAATTGTGAACCTGCTTAAATTGAAAAGTGAGCACAAATTATTCTATATGAAAACCTTGCAAGAAAAATTCCTAGGGCAGAATTATTAGCATATGTAATAAAAAAACCAGTTTAAACACATTAAAAGAATGAAAAAAATCTGCTGGTCCCCGGTTTTTCAAAATTGTAAAGTTGCAAAACACCATTCAAGTTTAAGTTTTTGAAATGGATTTTTCTTTACCAGGGTAAACTACACTATTTTCTAAGGAAGTTCACCTAAAGAAACGTAGCCATCAAGTACACTGTCATAGTACCATGTGCATTTTTCTCACATTTTAGCACTAGCTGCACTGCAAACATTCATGTCCACATAACAGGGGTATAAATTATACAGTCTCCTTCAAATTCTTTGATTAGAAATTACAGATCTTTCCTTACATATTCTGTCTGTGATGACTTCTTCTCCTCTTCTGTACTACCTTTGACTCCCTTTCCTTCCTACTCTACTCTTCCTGGAGAGTCTCTTTCTCTATCACTTTCCAGAGGCAGAAAGTATTTTTCCTTCACCTGTGCTTCAGTGCTGATGCACCCTGAGGACCTTGGGTTGAGCATCAGAAAATTATCTTCTCTTACTTCATTATTTTACCATAATAATTATTTTATTGTTTGATCATTCAGGGTGAAAAAAATTATTAAGTTCCCATGGCTTATATAAAAAGGTCACTTTTCTGACTGGGAGTTTAATTTGTGTCTTTATTATAACAGCCTGTTGTAGCTGGCAAAGAGTGATGGTAATTATTTGCTTTAAATTTAACTAGGAGTTTTAACTGTGAAAAAGGAGAATACCCTTCTCTTTTGACAGTAAAATCATCAGTAGTAGTAAAATAATCAGCATGTTTAATTCCCTCAAATTATCTCTGTATTCCCTTAAGAAAGAAAAATGGGAGGGGACAGAAGAGCAGATCAGAAATGGCTGCACATTCCTTACAGAAGAGATATCATCATTGTGGAGGCAATGGTCAGTGTACAGCAAGCAATAAATGGTAAGGACTTCATAGTTGGTGAAGTCTGGCCCTTACTGGCCTACTCATCATGCAATTAATTAAATCAGCACACTCCTGGGCTCTTCCAACTCATTCAGCCATGGTTATCTCTGTCTCAGATGTCTCCAGTCTTCTGGCTTTTTCTGCTAAAAATAATAAAATAATAAAAGTAATAATCTCTGATCCACTGTTTCACTGCAGCATTTTCTATCATGCTCTGAAGGAGCATTCAGAACATAAGCACCCCTGACAGGCAAGAATCCAAGATACTTTAAGAAGAATGAGAAAGATGTTTTGATCCAGATTTCCAGTGAGCCATGCAGGGATGTCTCATTATCTTTAATTCCTTCATTAAGACATCAGCACATTGCACAAAAGGAGTACAAACTTAAAAGGTGAACCTTGCAATGCACTGAGTCACATAACTGCTCTTGCTGCTTCTGGAAGTTGGAAAGAAGAGTTGTTACAACCTCCATCTGCCCTCTGGGTACATAAGCAGGTGCTTTATGTGAAACAAATGCTTGTGTCTCTCCCATGCACTCAGTGCTTTGTACTGCCCTCACCTTGGCTTCTGCTAAGCTGTTTCAAAGTTGAGAGGTTTTTCACTTTGGATGTAACACTAATGCAGCAATTCCCTTGCCAACACAGAAATCTCCTGTGACACTGAACCCTGTAACAGTCTCTACTTTTTTTTCCACCAACATTAACTCACTCTGTCCTGCCATTGAGGGAAATGTCTTCATATGCACCCAATTTATCCAACATTCTTAAGAGAATATTTCATGTCTAAAAGTCCCTAGAACCAGTATCACACAGTGAATTTAATTTACTCTAGTGACAATCTCAAGTGGAGATGAAGCACAGCAGCATAATATTCAAATTTACTTCATTAGCAGTAGTGTGAACATATTAAAGTCTAACTAATATTCCGTCCTTCGATTTATCTCCATAGTTACAGAAATAGACTTGATGCATAGAACTGATGTCTTCCTCATCTTTTATATCTCATATTTTTACAAACCTAAGACAAGAATTTAGTAGTCATTATATATATACATACATATATATATATATATATATATATATATAGCTTTCATCACTGCCTAGGACTTACCCTTCTGTGTGAGGAGCTCGTTCTACCATCTGGTGCAGGTAGAACCATTCAGTGGTCACTTTTCAGACCATAGTAGTTATTTTTTATTGATTTCATCATTATTCTGTATTTCTGTATACCATATTCTTTGGTATTTCTCTCTCTTTGCCACAATGAATAATGGCTTTGCACCTGCTGAGTCGGGCTTCCTAGTCAATCTGCTTGTCCTGTATTGTGGGAATAGAAAGATAGCATGAATCACTACCAAAATCTGCTCAATTCAATCTGGTAAAATCGTGCCTAAGAAAATATGTGCCCTGGTGTTACAAATGGATGTGGGTGTTAGATAAGCCCTTGCCTTTTGCCCAGGCCTATGGCAGCAGGCAGTATCTTTATTGAGGCAGCCAGCAGCCAGCACCCCAAAACTCTCTCTCATTCACAAGTTCTTTAATAATGGCTGATTTGGTCTATTATAGAATGAATTATTTATTTAATAGGCAGAAAACTAACAGACATAAGACTCAAAACAAACTCATACTACACAGGAATAAAGACAAAAAGAAAAGAGAAACTACTAGTAGTTATATACAGCAAGGTTAAAGGTACCTGTTAATGTTGCAGCTAGTGAAGAAATAACAGGATTTATACCATACAACATATTTTACCATCCAGTTGATATGTGCAGCACATACCCAGACCCTTTCCCTCAATCCCCAGAGAAGTAATTATGGAACCCATGTCCAGGCTATGGGGAGAGGTCTGCCACACTTCCAGGGTGTGTGTCTAGAAGGTGATAGCTCATGTGTCCTTCATAATTTGTAAAACAGTGTGTCTCAGTCAAGAATATTTCCTTTATCTGTTCTCACACCTGCTCTCTGGACTAAGATGTTGATTCTTAGCTGAGGCCTGAGCCCCTCTGGTGCCAGAGACCCCCCCCATGCTGAGCCTTTCAGCCCAGGTTATCTCTTTATGCACCAAGCATCTGTGGTAGAGAGGAGACAGGGGGAGACATCCTGCCACACATGGCCGGCCACAGAGAAAATCACTGGATGCATACCAGGTAACTTTATTCCCTGTCTGACATGAGAGAACAATAGGGGCGTAACTCATCTTGCTGGGCTGGTTTGTTAACAAAGACAAGGTCATTACCTGCTCTTGGGAAGACTTAGGGAAACTGAGTGTTTGCAATAATGCATCTAATGTATGGTCTGTTACCAGCTGTGAGGTTAGGATAGCTGAGCAAAACAGTGCAGTGTGTGTAACCACACAAAAACTGACAGGCAATAATCTGTCTATCACTGCTGAAGTGAAACAGCTACTGAAACAAACACGTCCTCTAAAAAAAGTAGGAAGTAAGAATGAAAGTGAGAGACCATTTCTTTTGACACAATAATTTTATTTTAGTAATAAATAAATAAATTCATACATTCTTTTTATGATAAGGGAAACAAGTTTAAACCACCCTATCTACCCTTCTATGAACTGTTCAGAATTACTTTGGTGGTTATATTGAACACAATGGACTTTTAGCTCTGATATTTGCCTATGTCATGACTGAGCACTAACACCTTATAAATTTTAATTAAATACTGTGGAGGCATTGAGGTGCAACAGATAAACCACTGGACCAAGACTTAGAATTCAGCTCTACCCCTCATTCCTCCCTTACTATTCTTAAACATTGTCCATCACTTTTCTCTCACTTTCTCTGTTCCTAAAAAACACATAATATCTACCTTTTCAGAAATGCATCTGTATCTTTTCTATAGAAAAGGGGTAGAAAAAGCTAGGTTTTATATGTGATTAAAGTAGAAATTGGTAGCAATTACTGTATGACCTTCCAGCTATTACAGAGCAGGCAGGCTTTCTATAAGATGTGCATGCAGTAGCCTCAGTGAAAGGTTACACTAGTACATCAAAGAGTTAATTAATTTTCTTTGCCAAAGGATAAAGATGTCCTGTCACACAAAATGATGTGACTCCATCCAGGCAGAGGGTCCAGAAGTTTTATTTTTTACCACATGGCCCTTGTATAAAATTTAAACTAAGAAGAAAATATGAATAATTAGAATGTTGAAGGGGGTCTTTAAAAAACCCCCAACTAACCAAAAAACCCATAGACATACCTCTAATACACATACACACACAAAAGTAAAAATAAAGTTATTTTACAAGAATATTTACTTATATGATATATATTATTATTATACGTAATACATGTAGAATAATGGTGGTCAATGTAGAGACATCCAAGGACAGGGTTTTGAAAGGGACAAGAAAACCATAAGCAGCACATCAATTCTGAAGTACTGCAACTTTACAGAGGTGCTGAACTGGAAATGAGTAAAAGCAGCTTGAGAGTAGCAATAATACAAACCCAAAATGTGACAGCACTTCTGAAGACAAGCATGAGACATGGATTGTGTTCATGCATTCAAAAGGAATTACTAGGGACTGCTTTTGGAGTTGCACAGTGCAACCAGGCCACCTTTGGCTGTGATGTCTGATCATACACAGCTGGTAGGAGCCATTGCTCTTAAATACACTTAAGAGCAGCCACTTAAGTACACCATACAGATCTTTGGAACTGCTGATACTGTCTGACAAGATTAAATCCCACTTTGCACTGCCTGTGGAAGACCTCACAAAATCTTATGAAGTATTGTACAGTGCAGGTTTAAAATAATAAATGTTCCCTGGTTAACCTAATCACAAGAAGCACATGGTACAAGAGGCTATTCACTACCATAGCAGTCTGTGAAAGAAAAGATTTTGCTCAAAGGAAAGACAGGAGTAACTATTATAGATTCAAGGTGTGACATCATGAGCAAATTTTATTCTACCTAATCTCAGATGTCAGCATGGGAGAAATATCACTTTAAGTGTACAATTTTTCTAAGCTGTTTTAAATGCAAGCTGAGATGAGATGAGACAAAGAATATCATGAAAGTGCATTTTTCTTAAAGAGATATTAAAGGAATCTTGGGTGAGTTGCTCAGACACACAAGTCTACATGCAAGACATCTGCATCTGACTAAGTAAGTTCCACCCCATGAGACTGCATTTTGAGAAAAAGGCTTTTCTACACCAAGCTAAGACAGCCAAGCCATGCACAATTTAAAAAACAAACAAACAAAATGAAAAACCAAACCAAATTAAAACAAACAAACAAACCCCAAAAACAAACAAAACAGACAAACAAAATGCCCAAACAAACCAACAGAATCTAACAGATTCATTGTTGTGGTTTCTGAAACTCTGATGTAAGAGCTAAACACTGGAAAATGTTTCAGGAGAGGAACTGTATGATGACAGTAAATTAGCACTTTTCAATACACTGCTTGGGCATTAGGCAGGTTTTCTGAAGGACAGTTAGGTAACAGATGGAAACAAAAGGCAAATTTTCAAAAATATACTATTATAATACACTCTGCTCAGGTAACAGGATATCTACCAGTGCTGCAATAGAACCAAAATAATTAAGCAACATGCTAATGTTACTGTACTGTAAATAAGATATCTTCCTTTTAGTGATAACCTTCCTTTTCTTTTCATGCAGGAGCACAGTGTTACCTTTATAAATAGACAAAAGATGGTTGGTAAAATGAGACATTGCATCACTGGTGATGTTCAGCCGCTCTGTTGTATCGTCCCAGGGCCAGCAGTAGCGTAGCACTGAGCTGACTGAAGGGTTAGTGTCTGCCACCCAGGCAAATCAGAGCAGCAGAACAGCAAAAGGCAGGACTGAGAAGAACTTAAAATAATCCAGAGTAAGCAGCTTCCTCTAACTGAGAGAAAAAAAGGAAGTATCAGAGGCTATACATAGATGAGCAAGTATGTGTCTAACTAGCAAGCAGGTCTAGAAATACAAAAGAGCACAAATGCAAAGCTTTTTTGTGATCTCTTTTATGAGGTAGCTGATGGGTTACAGGCAATAATGGAACTAAATCCAAAGTCTTCATAAATAAAAGCAAATTCCTTGTGTCCATAGATAAGCAAAGCTAAAGTCAGAACTATTAGAACACGGGTGGGATTTTAAGAAATCAGAATTGATACTTATGAACCACAGCAAGAATTGATTTGGGAAGATATTGCTTGACATGGTGTAAGCAGTAACAGGGTGAACAAAGTCTGTGTCTAACATGAACAACACAAGAAGGAGAGGGCAGATTAGTTAGATAAAACAGCACAGATAAAGGACTGTGCAGGAGACTAATGCCTACATGCCTAGCAAACTCAGCCCTCCCAAAAGTAACTAAATTGTTGCAAATAAACCTTACTAAAACTATGAAATGGAGACATCTTCATAGTGGTCAGAGAGAAAATTCTGCGAATTCTGGTCAGTAAAAAGAAAGAATCTGAAAGAGAAATCAACTATGTGATTCTGTATGCATCAGAATATTCCTTGACACCAGCAATTTTCCTGAAGAATTGGTTTGGGTGTTTTTTCAGCATAGATTTGCCTTTTGCTTTCACCAACAGCACTGCTCTTTGAGGCACAGTGTAATAATGAATCCTGCAGACCAAATAGCCATGGATATTTTCAATGTGTAAACAATAGCCTGAAAAAGGAAAGGACTTGAACTCAGGTCTCCTGGATGACCTGTTAAACAGTACTTTTTGTTTAAAGAGACCTTGGCATCATCACCATAATTTTCATCAGTTCACATTTTTCACAATAGAGGAGTGAAAACAGGCCACCACTTGGTCTAAAAGTTTTTAAAACAATCAAGGAATTACTGATTATATTTTATTTCTGGCAGGGGTGCATTTGTCCCATGTGGTCCCATGTGTCCCATGTCAACATGTGGTTTTAACCTGTAGCCAGTAATTGGAGCCTGTTTTCATTGTCTCACACTAAACAAGCTACACTGTACAAGTCTCTTCTAGGAGCATCAACTCCTTGCTAATGTTTCTGCAGCATCCCTTAGGAAACTCACAATACTGTTTAAGATAATTAATATTATCTTCTCCCTTCAAGTCACAGCTCTTGGAAAAACATTTTGCTCTAATTGTCTTCTTCTTTTTGGAGTCTAGCCAAGAAACAGCAAAAGACATATCAGGGAAAAAAGGGGACAAGTGTCTGTGCAACTCTTACAGGCTTGGCATAGGCTCAGAATGGCAATAACCTCAGATAAGAGCTTTTCTCTATATAAAGCAGGGTTTCTCACCCCCTTCACCAGATCAAATAAAAAATGATGGATTAGTAAAGGCATGTGAACTCTCCTTTCTTCACAACTGACCAAAATTCATGATGGCACAAGATGGACAGACAGCACAGACAGAGGTTCAAGCTCTAAATCTCTTATGACCTGGGCCACAGAGCTCACTGATGTCCATGATCTTTTATTTCAGTCTTAGTAGAATCTGGCCATGCATCATCTGGGTACTACATGAGCTCCACATACTTGTTACTCACCTTAACTAGTTTCTGTTTCCTGCTGATAGAATTTAAGTTTGCATAAAGGGAAGTGCTTGTTGCCTGAGCAATGACAGTATATGCTGCTTCTCTTATCTCCATGGAATGGGCTGGGAAGAGTCCTGACAATGATACAGGAATCACAAGTTTCTTCACTACCAGGGAAAATTCCCTGACACAGGAACATTAAAGAGATTCAAACTCTTTGGTCCTCTATATCTTTTGTATAGAACATCTGAAAGTTTCCCTTAAAGCTTCCTTCTTCCCTTTCCTATGTTCTGTAAATGAGTAATCCTGATGCTTTCAAATACAAAATGTCCCTTCAGCATAAGAATGATTAAATTATTTTGTCACTTACCATCTTTTATGTGACTATCCTGGGAGAAAAATTCCATGTCCCTGATACTTCTTTCAGCAGAAGGCCTTGTGGGTCAGTAATATTAGGCTTTCAAATTAGATAATAATCTATGGTGGCAAAAATAGATATAATAAGTTCAAGAGGCAAAACCTTTGAAATGGCAATAATGTTGAGGGCAGGATGGGACATATGACAACTGCTTTAGATGAATCCATTTGGCCTTACTATTGCAACTGCTGAAAGGCTGTGGATGGCACTTAGACGTTTTATATTATGGCCAGGGGCCCCCAGAGCACTCAGCATAAACAAATCTGTTTAAATTAACATCTGTTTGCTTCCAGCTTGGAATTGTGCTAGTAGCCCAATAAAGTTGCTTTACCCAGAATGTATTGACCTTTCCCTTACATCAGCCCCATTGACAACAGCGCTGTGATATCTAAGCTGGAGAATTGCTTCAAGAATGGTAAGAGGTTTTGGAGTTCATGCCTGAAACACCCAGAGCATTTCTTTCTTGGGTGACCCAGCCATACAGAAACTCTGGCAAGTCACAGCTCTCCCAGCAGCAGGGGCAGTTTACAGAGCTGTGCAGCTGTGTGCTGTGTCAGGATGTTCTATTCTGCTATCATCTGCTGAAAAAATAAAACACTCTGTAGAAAGAAATGGCAAAATTTTTATTGCCAAGTCACTGGGTGCAGTGAGTCTGAAAATGATGCATAATTCTGAATCTTTCAAGCTCATATTTATTAAAAGGAGAGAGACAAAGAAAATTTATGCCTCATGATAAATGATTTGTAGCTTTGTGGAGATAAATAACCAGCCACCTATTCTATGAAACACTATGACATTTTTGGGCTTTTATATTAAGCACATAATCAAGATGAAAAAGGTGTCCCTGGTTGATGTTCTCTCCTTCCCAGCTTTGGAACGTCCTTCCAAAGGTAAATGAAGCATTCCAGATACAGGTCCCTCAGGTGTTGTATCAAAATTTGCAGAAAGTTCTTTAAGGGGTTTAGAATAAAATAGCTATCAGAATTGGAATACATTTTCCTTCCTTTCAATGCATTTTTTTCAAAAACTGCATTTAGATAGAATATTCCTGTCCAACAGCTGTGTTACTAGAAGTCCAAAGGGTCTTTTTAGAAATCAGACTTGTATCTGATATTGGTAAGTAATTAGACTAATAAATCTGAAGTTACTTTCCAGAAGAAACTGAAAGAAACAATGTACTGTTTGAAAGAGCACTTTGAAAGAACAAAGGTACTCCAAAAGAGATTTCAGAAAATGCAAATGATAAAATCATTATTTAGATATTCCTGTTAACTTTTTTCCTTCCCCACTAACTTAAGTTCTGCAGACATTTGCAGTTTTTTATAATGTATTAGGATTTTTTTTGTTGGTTGCTTGGTTTTGTTTTAGGGGTGTTTTTTGTTGATAAGTTGCTGTGTTTGGTTTTGATTCTTTTTTTCTGAGTAGGCTGTAATAATCCCAAGTGTGAATTCTTTCATAACATTCTTTGTGATATTTTGTGAAGTTTATTTAGTACCCGTGTTTCTACTTACCTGGCTTTTCTTGATGCAGTTTCTTCTTGCTTTCACACAATAGTATGCATTGTTCTAGTACCAAACCGTGTCTGGCCCCTGAATAATTTTTGCAACACAGACTTTCTCCCTTTAACAGTTGTCTAACTCCTTCTGTTTATGTCAGACTCACTGTTCTGCACATGTGATATCTTTGGGTTTTTTGTCTTTTCCATAGTGCTAATAAATTATATTCATGCCTAGTCTAAACATAATTTCTTGGAGTCAGATTTTAAAAGCTATACTTATCCCTTTTTTTGTGATTCTTCAGTTTTACAGAACTTATTTCCTCTTCTTAAGGTATTTTGGGACTAAGAACATGGTTTTTTAACTGATTTTTGGATACTGAAGACTCAAAGGTCCTACCAAAGCCACTAGAAGCTGTGGGTATTCAGCATCTCTGTCAGTCCCTGAGAAAAGGTTTTTGGGCAACATCTCAGTTCATCACTTATAAGATTTGGTCCAAGGCTGCTTAAAAGCCATTTAAAACCATTGATCCATCACTTTTCACATCTCAGTTTCACAGTTTTCTGCTCCTTTTCCGTTTAATACTTTCCTCTTCAGCCACACCATTTATCCTCATTCCTCATTCCAGCTGTAGGTCTGGCCTCTGGACACCACAGGAGAAACATCTCTGCCAAGACTGAGAGAACTCATTATTAAGCCTTTAATCTTGATTCCCTCTTCCTCTCCCTTCTCCTGGCTGTTGTGGTTGACACTCTCCTCACAAAACAAACTGCTCTACCACGTTAGTAAAAAAAAACATTCTGAGGTGACACAATCTTTGAGCCCTTCTTGGGGCTCTTACCATGGAGATGGCAGGGAGACTTTTCTCTGATAGTAAGAGAAACAAAGTGTGCTTGCAATAGAACTAGGTTTCTGGTATCCTAAGTTGTACCACACCTCACTGTTTTAACCTCTGCATCTCACAAAACACTCCTTAAATAATTGCTAAAAAACATGGCACTTGCAAGGTTTTACTGTGTATTTTCAATTCACATTTTAAATTAAATAATTTCTTTAGGATTCTTAAGAGCTTCATCTCTCCTTCTGCTGGGCTCATATTAATTTTTATAAACCTCCATGCAAATCCAAAGTGTTTGGTATTATAGAGGCAAATAAATTTTCGGACACATTTCTATGCAGCTTGATTTTCTTTTAATGTGGGAAAATATTTTCATATAATTTCCAAAGATGCTTAGAAAAAGATAGCAGTACTCTAATTCAGTCTTACACTGCTTATTTCTTTGATGTTTGTTGCCTCTGAGTCTTCCTAGAGAAAAGCAGAACATCCCTTGAGCGTGCAGCAGGGATGCAGTACAGAAGAAGCCCGTGAAGCCCAGCTAGGCACAGTACTCCAGCTCTGTTTTAGGTGGCAGAAAAGGACACGGCATCTCCTATTTCTATAGCAGACAGAGGAGAGGAATGCACGGAAGTGAAAGCGCCCACCTTTAGTGAGGAATCCCGCCTAAGGTTTTTCCTTGCTGTGTACCAGGACCCAGAGCCGGGTCCCAGCAGAGGGTGCTGCTGCTCCGACCTTCCCTGAGAGAACCGAGATTTCAGCCGGACAGAGACCTCGTGTCCTGATGGAGCCACCTCCCATAAAAGCGACAAGAAAGCTCACATATTAGGTAAAAGGCAAAGCTCAAACAGATTACAGAAAATAGAGATGCCTGTCTGCCTGGTACACATTTCTACAGATGCGATCCCAGTAATTCAGTGTGGGCACTAAAATAAATTATTTGTGAATGTACGGTGAGTTTAAAGTTCAAAATAAATTAGAGTTTTCTAGACAAGTATGAATTTTACCAAAAGTTAAATACTTTACTGCAAACAGTTAACACCAATTTAATAACAAAAATTGGGGGGTGGGGGTTTTAGCAAGATGCTTTTAGCAAGAAGATCTCTAACTGCAGGTCAGCATTCTCTTTCCTCAGAAGATACACAGAAGATGAGATACAAAGATGAAAAACATCTACCAATTACTCATCAAGCTGCTGTTAGAGGTAGGAAGACATCAAATCCTAAATCCAAATCCAAGAAGGCTGACAAAATACTTCTGCTCATAACTCGGAGACCTTTTAGTTCAACAAGCTTGGGCCAAACAATATTGACAGTCAGACGGGATTTTTCAGCTCAATATTCTTGCATTTCTTAACAGGAGCACAAAAATTATTCACCAGTCTGTGTCAGACCATCTAGCCCAAAATCATTTTTACACAGTTGAACAGGAGCGGATGCCACAACATTAAAAATCTTAAACCACAGAAAGTGCAGCCTGACACTTTGCCACTTTTAACACTGTTTTTCAGCAGCCAGCTGCTGTTCAAGGAATTTCTGCATGTGTGAGTGGACAATGTTATTAAACAGCCACTGATGATCTATTCTCAGCAAAATTGTCTAGCTCATTTTAAGCTGTTTCTGGACACCACAACATCCTGTGGCATTAAGTTCAATCAATTAATTATCTGTCAAAAGAAAAACTACTTCCTTTGTTTGTGTTAAATCTGCTGCCCAATATGTTAATGTTGTACTCTAGTTACCAGAACAGCAAATACCTCTCCTATAATCAATTGGGAGAAAGATGTCTCAACTATTTTGCTTGCTTACACAACTTCTGACTCACAAGTAGTGAGTATAATATTTGTTCACTTGGAATAGCAAACAGCAGATTCAAATCTGTTTTTATTTTATTCATACCATTGTCTACATCAAGTAGATGTAAAATCATTGGATTGTAAGAGAAAACCCCTATAGTATAAAAATGAAGAGGTTATTAGTCTATTCATGTCTTGGGAGAAGTTGCTTTTCTCTTTTTTTTGTCTTGTCCTAAAATATCCAGCCTTAACTACTGAGAGAAAGAAGTAGATCATAACAAAGTAGATGGCTTTTTGTTTTGTTTCTCCTTTTCCTTTGCCATACTCTGATATTATTTTTTTAATTAAACTCCATATGTTACTCTTGACTTCTTGTGGAAAAAGTATTTAACTGATAGCAAGAAGGATGTTGTAGCCTCAATTAGTCACTCTCTGCAGCCTCTTTGACTTACATTGTGGTATCAAAACAAAAGCAGTAACTGTGCCCAAAAAAGCAGTTAACATGAAAAGGTTGGTGGCTTTCAGACACTCTCGATTAATATTTTAGTATTTTTCTACCATTACACAATTTTTACATTATGCCATGTAGTTCAGAGGACTTTCTCAGTCTCAACCCTTTATGGTGTTATTCCTTTCAGTGCCTATCACCCCCACCACACTACCCACCACCCAAAACTCCTCCCTCACTTTTCCTACTTCTCTATTTGCAAACAAAGCACTATTGAACTTTGTTACCAAAATAAAGACATCATCTATACTTCAGAATTGCCTCAAACTCTTGGATGAATAAACAATAGAACCATACACTCACATCAGCAGGTACTTCCCTGTAACAGCTGTGCGGTACAAGTGAATCAAGGAAGGATATTGAAGATTATTTTGATGATTAATTCTCTGGAGAAACTCATTTCCATCTGGAGATAGTAGCAATGGTTCTCCAAAAGGAAGAAAAAAGTCAGTTTTTCATTCACAAATTCCTGTTGATGCAGGACAAACTTGAAATTAGACTGCAAAAAAAATAAACATGATTTTAAGGAACAGCTAAATATGTGTTATATTGATTTCAAGACCATAAAGGCAAGTCAAAATTTCCATGCTGTCCAAAATAATTAAAAAACATGTATTGATTTGTTTATCCTGTAAAAGGGTTTGATGGGACAAAAGCATTGCCATATTTACTATGACAAGACTAGAGTTCTGATTATGCAGGATGGATTATGGAGAAAACTATGCAAATGTAAAGTCCTTGTTGTGAAACTCCAGGCAATTCAGTTGGTGGTAGTTCTCCTTACAAAACAAAAGGTTATGTTCAGAGTTGTGTAATTTGGGTGGGGCTATAATGAAATATTCAGCCAGATGATACACTTAGTATTCATTGGCTTAAATTTTTCCAAGGAAGTGTGTCCATGCCAGCTGACAGAGCATAGTAAGTTCAGTCTTGGCTCTCTGCAAAAGGGGTGTGCTGGCTGGTAAGTGCCCTGGTGCAAGGAATGGAAAGCTGCAATGGGGTCATAGGGTTCATCTGTGCTCTCCATTATCCTTACAGACTGTTACCCAGTGTTCTCCAGCTCAGCAGATCCTACCACAGCTACACGGGGGTAGGGTCCTTGCTATTGTACTGAACAGCCAGTGCAATGCCATTTCCCCATTGCTGTGTGACAAGTTCCTCAAAATGAGAAACCACTGTAGCAAAAATCCTACCCATAGTCAGCAGATTAAAATTCCCCTGAAAAATACATGATGGTGATTTTCATCTGATACCAGGTTTTTTACTGGGTCCTCTTCTTCTTCTTCCTGCATGTCTGACGGCTGTTTGGCCTTTTGAACCACTCAGATCTCACACGTCAAAACAAAACAGATCCTCTTTCAGCACGTGCTGTCAACACAGTTTTGGAGCAGAGACTTGTTACTTCACATACTTTGGAGCCATCAGTGCAGGAGGACAACATGCACAGCCTGATTCCTCTCTGACCACACAACTGGGGAAGAATTTACCACCCATCTGTACACGGGAGCACTGTTTGAGACTCTGGTTTGTTACAAATATTTCATTTAATTTATTAAGGGAAAAAAAAGAAAAAAACAAACCCAAAAAAAACCCCAGAAGGATGGATTTGGATGGATTGAAATGATTATTCACAGACTTGGGACTACAGCAGAAGTAGTGGGGAACTGTGAGAAACTGAAACATTTCATTTGCAGTTTCAGCATTTTATTTTTGTTATTTCACTAGTTCTAATTTTTTTTTAAATAATTCAGGAAAAAATAAAATCTGGGCTGATTGAAAACATTTTTTTTTAATTTTGGTTTGCTCTTTCAACAAACAGTGTTCCATCAGCTTTGTGTTGGTTGTTTGACTTATAGTAGATGGTAGGGTTTTAAACACTGTTTCTTAGCTCCATGTCAACACTCTATCCCAGTACTTCCATTAACTTTTTTCAATTAACTTTGATAGAAATGGATGAATTATATTAATTAATTGTTGCATGAGAAAATTTATTTTTAAACAAACAAACCCTATGATTTTTTCACTCAGGTGGAATTAGAAACTTTATGAGTACATCTGCAAAACATTTCCATAGTTTTCAATTAAATATTTTGCTTCTGTGCAATCTTCACTAGAATACTTTCTTAAAAGATTTTATGAGACTACAAACATATTAAAAAAATTATAAAGTTTTGCCTATATTTCTAAATGTGGGGTTTTTTGTTTTCTTAATATTTTTTCCTATTATATTTTTAAAAAGCATTTTTTGCATCTGGTGCTTTTGGAGAATGTCACTTCTATTCACTGCAAAAGTTCACTTTCAGAACAATTCTTTTGGCAACAGGGAACAAAACATTATCAGAGGTAAAAGAACACTGTATCATATTACAAATGATCCCTTCTATTAAGCTTTTTACTGTTGAGAACAAGAAACACTCACAAATTGTCAACAAAGATACAGAAACACATTTGATATACCCAGAAGAAATAACGAGCCAAGGCAGCTTCAAAACCAGCCACGTGGAAAGCCAATCCAACCTCCCTGCTTTGGGTGAGCTTTTCAGTTACTGCTAAGTCGTTCCTTTCATACAGGTTCATAGAATCATAGAAAATGCTGACTTGGAAGGGACCCACCAGGATCATTGAGTCCAGAAGGAGGCTGTGAGAGAGTTTTCAAAGCTTTGATGAAGTTCAAAAGGATAACATTTACTGGCTTCCCTTGATCAGCCAGGCGGGTTACCCTATCATAGAAGGAAATGAGGTTCGACAAGCAGGTTTCCCCTCATGAATCCATGTTGGCTGAGACTGATGGTAGTGTTTTTCAATATTTCTCAGAGTAATCTTTTCCATGCTTTTACCAGGCACTAAAATGACACTGCCAGGCCTGTAGTTTCCAGGGTCATCCTTCTTGCGAGTCAGAACAACCACATTCCAGTAGCTGAGACCTCTCCAGATTCCCGAGACAGTTCAAAAACCTTCAAGAGTTGTTTTGTGATGACATCAGCCAGCTCTTTGAGGATTCTTGGATGAATCCCATCAGACCCTATAGATTTGTAGAGATACAGCTGGAGCAGCAGATCCTGCACAAGTTCAGGGTCAAGGGGGAATTGATCATTCTTGCAGACATAGAGTTGTGAAATATGGAATTTGCTCCTTTGACAACAATGAAGCTTGATGGAGTTGTACTGATTGCAAGAAAATACTGTACACCAAATCTACTCCAGCCTCTTGCAGCATAACATCTGATGTTCATGACATGAGAGAATTGCTACAAATAATTATCAAAGTACCTTTAATAGAAGGCAGCAAAGGTCATCGAAAACTTTCATTTCTAAGTGTCTTTTTTAGCTGTGATTCTGTGTAAGAAATATGCAGAGTATGGAACTCACTATAAATTTGGATAGAATACAGTGAAGGGATGAAATAAGGTTTCTATTTTTTAGATAGTCATCTTAGGCATTTTAATAGAATTAAATATAGCTAAATAAAGGTTACATTAAAAAACCAGAGAGAACCAAGATGAAATTGATAATGCTTTAAAACATATTGAGGCTTTATCCTCTCTCTTTCAGCTTGTTCTGAGCCAATGACCATATCTTTTTCTATGAAGTTATTGGCATTTGCAGTGATTTTTCTTTGTTCTGGTTACAACTACTATCAAATTATGTAGCAGATGCAGAAGTATGTTCGCTTAACCAAAATACCAATAAGGTTTGGCTAGTTTCCTTACAATACAGAATTTACCACTATAATTTTATATATACTTTACATTTCTAGATTGAGAACTGTGATTTTTTTATTTTTTTTTTCTGTAGAACTGCGTTTGGACTGTTGGGCTAGGTTTTCTCTCCAATTGATATGTAAACTGATACCTAAAAGTGGTGAAAAATAACTGCTTTCCTCGTCATATTTTGAGAATTTTAGGGTATTATTTTTGATACAGAACTTGGCTTTGCCTCTGACTTTCTGGAAAAAAAAAAAAATAAATTTAGGGATATTTAGGGATATGTTTTGTCTTCTACAGTCCTGAACTCCTTAAAAATGAGACTCATCTGAAACCATCCTGCCAGTTATGATCACGAAGATGTCTCAGTTTGACAGCCTAAACTTTTGTAGGGCTTTTCATTTTTGCAGAGGCTTTCTTTCATCAGCCATCTCATCAGCGTGATTGACTAAAGACTTAGCTGAGGAACTACCAGGACTGCTGCAAGACCAGGTAGGTTTCCGTTAGCAGGGATGGATCATGATACAGATCTTGAATGCTTTTGGTTTTCAGTGGTTTCTCTGGAATGAGGTTTGTATTTCATGAATGTTTGTTTGAGGACTGCCAGAGAAGAATCTAGAGCAGTTAGAATATTTCTTTGAGTAGATGGAATCTAAGTAGATACATAAAAATATAGCTATATGTGTCCAGAGGAGTGTGGTTAGATTATAAACTCTAGCACTCAAAAGCTGGAGAATGGCGAGGTAATGCACCCTGTGCAACCCTTGGATTACACTGCAGTTTCTATTTCCCTGGCCACATACTCTTTCCTTTTCTCACCAGTAAATATCTTCTTCAGTGTACAGACTGAACTGTGTTTGTTCTTGTGCTCCTGCTCCTTCCCCTCCTTTACCTTCCAAGCAGATGATCCAGGATGCACTTAACCTGCTAAAATCAAGTGCAGCCAACATGTGATATCCAATTCCACTGCTGATCTGTTCTGCTTCCACTTCTTGTTTGTTAGTCATTGTACAAAATGTGTCCCACACCCTGTATAATGCATGTGACTCAAGGTTTTCTCTAGATACAAAATTATTATTTTCCTCCTGGGCTTTCCTGTTGCCTGCTGTAGTCACCATGAGATGCACAAACACCAATTAAATTATTTTCACAACATTCCAGTGAGACAGCATACTATTATTATACCTAATTTACATGTGGATAGGTATGAGGAACTGTGGTTCCACGTGTAAGCTATGAGCATCTTTAACTACACAAGCTGGGACCATTCTTGGAACCGAGATGACCTATTAACTAAATGAGGTAGAGTTACTGTTGAAAAATAGCTTGTGATCATGTAATTAAAAACTATGTCATACCACAAGTACCTGATAGGGTTAAAAGAGCCTTACTCAAGCAGAGGTAATATTGATATTTCCTAATCTTTCAAGCTAAGTTTATGGTCCTTAATTACCTATTTTAATGCAGCTAATGTTTGAAAATTGCAAGATTAATATTCCACAAAATCAGAAAAAAGGAAATTTCATTAGATCTCATTATCCTGACTTTAACGTGAGTCATGACAAGGGTGTGAGTTCTTTGACCTCACAGAAGAGTCTTACAATACCTGGATGCCTCAGGCTGTGCTTCTGCAGAGGTTTAGACCCATCTGCTGCTAGATAAAAAGAAATCAGAGAGGAAAACAGCTGCAGTTTCTTTTCTGGATCAGTGAGCACACACAGCAGATAGGTAATATGAAACCACAACCTGAAGCAGTAGCATTATCTGGGGGGGGGGCAGGATGGGTGTTTTGGTTGTTTGGTTTTTTGGGGGGGGTGGGTGTGTTGAGGTTTTTTTGGTAGGTGAGTTTCTAGAGACACTGTTTCATCAGCAGGTTTCATAGGGATTTTGTAGCATTAGAGGCTCAGATAAGTTCAGTTTGAAGAGAAAGGTATTGATTTACTCAGTCTCCGAAATATGACCCTCGATGTTGAACTTGCACCTCTGCTGATAAGTTTTGAGTTGCTTCCAACATTTCTCCCATGACTTTGCTACATGTGTATAGTAAAGTTTCATAAAAACAGTTCTACTAATCCCTTTAGAAAAGAGAGAAAAATCCTTATCTTTCATATTATCACATCCACTAGGTAATCACTGTGTACCCAGTAGTACACTCCAGACCCTGGCCTAAAAACAAGAAAATTGCAAGTTCCTGCTCCACTATATGCTAATTTATTCCTCAAGAAGGCATTTTACTCCTTGTTGCTTCCCTTGTTATCTTTAACAACTTACATAATTTAATTGTGGGTTTGGTTTATCATTTATACACATGGCTTGAGTGCTGTCTTCCCATACACAAGTATTTCTTTGTATTTTTATTTTGTCAAGAGACAATAAAAGCAATGAGTTCTATCTAAATTAGAAGCTTTCTTTTATCTTTTAGTTTGAAACCTACAATAATATCTCTACATACATATACATATACATATACATATACATATACATATACATATACACATACACATACACATACACATACACATACACATACACATACACATACACATACACATACACATACACATATACATATCAGCATTATATCACACAAATCACAGTGTGATTTGTGCCATGTTAGTAATGTATCCTGAATATCTATTTGTTCCACAATGCAAGAATGGCCCTGAGAAAGAGATTGGGAGGTCTCTAAACACGTGTGGGTTTAAGAAAAATTATGAATATTTATTAGTAATATTATTTATATATTATTTTTTCTATGTGGAAAAAGAGGTTTTTCTTAGGCTCTTTTACCTCTTATAGCTGAAGAAAACCAGGAAAATCTGCCAGCAGCTGGAGCTATAGGTTTGTGCAGTAGCTCATACATTAAAAGCCCTGGAGATATCTGTGTATTTTATTATAAAACAACTTTCTTGAAACTACAGCTTTGCATGTTTAATAAAAGAAGTTGAGTAATACAAAAGTAACACTAAATCTTAAAAGGATTACTTTAAAAAGGTTAGCTCAGAGGGGTTGCTTTGTTTGCAGTCAGTGACTGCCCTGCTCCATAGCAATATAGTCCTCTGAGTACAGAGCCCTCAAGGGTTTATCAAGACTGCTCTACCTCTAGTGCTGATGCAAACGCATTCACACTCAGGAGGTGAAGGGAAATGCATCTGATGGCACACCAGAGGCAACATTTCATTGTGTTGAACTCCTTTTCCCAAAGAAAAATGGCTTCTTTCCAATTCTTGGGAAGCACCTCTTACACAAGTACTACATGGGTTGATACCTTTAAAAGGCTCCGTGCTCTCCAGCCCTGCTGAAGTCAGTGGGAACTGAAGTGCACTTTTCTTCTGAGTGATCAAAGCTTGGCCTGAGGGACACCTATCCTGATGGTCAGAGTCATTGCTAACACTGAGACAGGAGGAATCTCTATGAAATGTGGAGGTGCAGACAACACACACTTTCAGACACAGAATAGGAGTATGTTCCTTCACTTACAATCTGCCAGCTCTCAGTTCCTCAGAGCTGTCCTCAGTCTCTAGCTCAGCAAAACTCTTGAGACAAACACCTAAAGTAAGGTGTGTGGATATTCACACTCAAATAACACTGAAATGGGTAGTATTACTGTACTATTAAGATTTATTCTCTCCTCTATCTTTTCATAGCTAAATTCTCCTCCACTTGCCTGAGACCCACAGAAAAAGCTTGGAAAGCCCCTGGGAGCTTTCCCAGGCTTAGAATTCTCAGGAATATTCATCTGCATTTCTAACCTTATCTGTCCTGCTAATATTTTTACAAATAAAACATTATTTACTTTATTTTCAAGAGGAAAAAGGAGGTCAGTAAAGTGGCAAGATAAGGTTTTCCACCTTTTTCTTTAGGTTTTCCTTATTTTTTTTAATCAATTAATTTTCTACAACTGCTATATTCTATTTTTACCTGAATACCTGACTGATTTTTTAATATAAACTAATTCATTTCAGCTGTGGGCTTCTCAATGTCATTAGCTGATTTAATACTATTTTGATTTTAATGTGTCAATGGAAATCAATAGCAAACTGGATATTTGAGCTGTTATGGCATCTTCATTGTTACCCTAAGCAATTATTTCCCATATTGTCAGATTTATTTTTTTTTTAAAGCAAATATTTTTTTTTGCTTTGTCTCTAGGATGTTCCTTCATCTTTTGATTAAACTACAAGTTACAAAGTTTGACTTCAAGCCCTTGGGGTGCTCTGATCCCACACTGAGCAGAGCAGAGCTTTCCAAAATAAGCTTGCTAACGTCAGAACCTCTTGTTGCTAAGAGAATGAGCTAGTGTAGCCTGGCAAAAGCACGTTGTTTCAACAAATCCATTTGAACTGGCAGCCAACCTGTCCAAAGACAACGGAAGTAGCTTTAAGCAGTACATACCAAATTGTTACATCCTGTTTTACTGGAGCAAGAAAATATTGGAAGGCTATTGAGGAAAATAGCAGGGGGGAACCCATATTTTCTATTTACAGAGATTGGGGAATGTGTATGTGTTCTATCAGTCAGAAAACTAATGGAGGTGAGAATGACCTACCCCAGGCTAATAATGTACAGTACATGCAAGTTCTCAAAATAATTTCCATTTAAGCTTCTTTTTATTACCACACTAACCAAAGGCTCCACTACCACATGGTACATTACTTTTGAGAATTAAATATTAATTTAGAATAGAGGTATGTATTCCCATTACTGCCAGGAGGAATGCTACACAATTCTGACCCTCCTCTAGGAGCAGCACGTAAATTCATCCTTACTTCACAATATATAAAATTTACATTCACCTGGTGGACCACCTAGATGAATCTCTGCACTGTGGTCCTTGATTTCTCTGCAACTGTTAATCTATTAAAATGAAACACCCTAAAGTCATGCCTTCTGACCTTCTTAAAGACACATGCAAACACACATACATGAAATGAGAGTAAAATTCAAGAGAATTCTTAGCCTTCAATGATTAAAAAATGACACATTAGACTGGCTACATGGATAGGAATTAAAAACTTGTGACTTCTTTGAAGGTTCACAAGTTTTACAAGTAAATGGTAGCTAATATATGTTTAACTATTTAACTAAGTGGAATAAACTTTACTGATCCCTACTGTGTCATCAGACAAAGCAGAACTGAGGCTCCACAGAATGAAAGTATCCAATGAGTGTCAGCATGAGAAATTTACCTTAGCAGGAAAACCACATTTGTATGTTTGATTCATTTATCATGTATTTTATAGAAACAACTTACACATTAGTGGGGTTGACTTGATTTTTCTGTGCAAAACTATTATCTCAAAAGTACTGAAATTTCAAAAGCAAAAGAAGAGCCATTCTGTTGGCTTGTGTGTCCTACCTTTGCTTTTGGTTTTTTTTTTTTTATTTCTTGCATTTTAATTCCCTTTAAATCACTGCAGGATGAAATGTCATCTTTTAATGACCAATTTTCATAGCCTTTATGGATACACATATATTGATACATTTATGCCAAAATCATTCTGTTTTAAATCCCTAAAGTAAGAAAAATATATCTGTGATCAAAAGAGATAAATATTCCAGTTTTAGAAAATAGGTCTTGATTCAAAATCTCATCTTTTAGTGTTCTTTTTATTGGCTTGGGAGGGTTTTGAATCCTCTCTGATGAAACACAAACAACTGAGACTGACTTCAGGAACGTTGTCTCAGCTCAGGGAAGCTCTGCCTTGCTTACATACGTGATTATGCTAACTGTTCTGAGGAAAAATAACATCTAAAACACCCCCAAACTATTGCTCTTATCATTCAGCCAACGCTGGAAGGCAATATCAGTTTTTCATGACCCCAGACTAATTTCCCTGGGAGTACACAGAAAGACTTGGGATTTTTCAGTGGTCTTTCCATTAGATGCAATAGAGAGATGCAAGTAGAGCTTCCTGCTCTCTGGGCCTCATTCATGTTCCCCCTTTCTATGTGGTTTTACTGATTTTAAAGACTGAATACCAAACTCTGCCTTGATTTTCTCAGAGTTATTAAACCCTGTAAGCTATTAAACTCTGTTATTAAATCTGCAAGGTCCTGTACATTAGCATAGTGTACTGTTATCCAGCATGATGAATTGCAAAATAATTGTCCCTTAAATACAAGTTTAACTCTACCACGATCTTTTGAGATCCGTCGCAATGTATCTCCGAATGAGACTCTAACTGTAGATAGATTTAATAGAAAACAGTTTGCAGGGTTTTATTTCATTTTTATATACAAGATCTTGAAGGTGAAATGTACAGTTACACAATCACGAGGCAAAGATTTAATGTGCCTCTAATTAGGAGCACGACCAGTTCTGTTAATTTACCTGAAGGAGGAAAGGCTGCTCAATGGGGCCTCGGGGACTGCAGCTCAGCTCCCAGCTTTTCCATGTATCTCCTCTTTGACTATGTATGGATCACATACACCCAGATTCTGACAGATATTTTATTGTCTGCCGCTAAAATCTTGTTTAATCTCAGTCCGCTGCCTAAATCAAAGAACTAAAAATAAGCCTATGAAAATAAAAAAGGATGTTTGATATCTCAGAATATTCCCTATCCCACTTAAAAAGACCATTTATATTTATAGCATTGCTTACAAATGTGTCCTTGGTATTGCCACCAGCTTGGTCTGCTTTAATACAGAGCTCATCTCTTACAAAACATTATTCTACTACTAATGTATTCTTAAATCCTCATTTCTGTTTATCAGAATTAAAACCTTCCATGCTTTATTTATTCACTTAGAAAATGGGACGAGTTTAACTGAATTGTTGGAAGAACAAAATTTGAAGAATTTCCATCTGAGAAATTTCTATTAATCAAGTTTAGGTGCTGAAATCAATGTACTTCACATTTCAGGAGCTTATGTGAATTACTAATCAATACTAAGCACTAAAATTCAGGAAATTTAAAAATGGTTCACACAAAGTAATTATCTGAAACATTAAAATCAAGCGAAATGGAGTTTTTTAATAAATCAAATTCTGTTGATAGCAACAAATACAATTTTTTTCAAAATAAAATAGAATATATTATTGCATAGAATTTTTATAAGGAAAAAAAAAGGACTAAATAATTTATTTGATTCAGCTTTATTTTATTGTCTTCACAAATTCCTGTTACAGAAATTGAATGTGAGAATACTATATTCAAAGGATACCCAAAAAACAAATATATTCTGTCTACTCATCAATGCACAGCAATGACATTCTTTCAAAATTAGACTCTGGAAAAGGTGTTATAGATGCTGAAAAACATGAAGTTTGAAAGAAGACATAACCCCAGGTTTCCACATATTTTGAACTTTATAATTCACAGTTCATATCTTCAGTAAAAACATCTTTTTTCTGATTCAGACTATGATTTTTAAATTTCCGTTTTAATTTTTATGGAAAAATGTAAATATCTAGAAGAATTGGAATTCAGGACTTTCAAACAACCAAATGAAATATTTTATTGGTCAATTACAATTTTCTGTTTGATTACTGGATCATGCAAATGCTTAGAAATTTGATTTATTGTCTTGGTGGAAACATTTATTTTAGACTTGAAGTACGGGAGAGATTTTCTTCCTACTTTGCCTTCCTAATAACAGTTAAAACTGATATAGTTTTTTTTACCAGGAAATATCAGGTTTGATTTATTTGGCAGCTGGCATTCAAATGGCAATTTAAATTCAGCAGCCTATTGCACAAATTTTGGGAAAACATGTCTCCCTTTGTCAATGTTCCCTTTCTCACAACAGATTTTAAAATTTATCATGTGTGAGTTAACAAGAGAAGTCTTTCTCTGTTTCTTGTCAGCATTTTATAACAGAGTAGGTTTGTTGTTTCTAAGATATATAATTGAACATTTACTCTGGACTAAATTTGTTCAGCTGTGGCTACATCAGGCAAAACAGAAGAATCAGGACCCTTTTATCATTGTGCATGATGAGACATGGTGTTTGCACTGTAACTTCATTCCCCACCACCTCTATAAGTACCAGCTCTGTTCCTTACTTGTGTTCACCTGCTTTTTAATTAGCACCTTGCAAAGCCGCACACCTGCAGCAGCTCTGTTCTCACCTCACTGCTCATTGCCCATTATGTTTCCACAGCACACCCTACGCAGAAATAATTTTGTCACTACATCATTACACCTCCTTCCCTTGTAGGGAATCCAGGCAAAAGCCACCTGCTTAAAGTGATGTTATTCTTGGGTAACAAGAGCTATTCATTTTCTTTTTAAAAATATTAAACCTTTTCACATAAAAATCTTGCATATCCAATATCAGTTTTGCAACTGTTAAGATCAGTGTAAGGGGTTGGAAAAAAAAACACAAAAAAACAAATACAGAAACACAGAGTTTACTTTTTGGATCTCATTAGCAAGTATGCCAAACCACAGCCAAAGGTTTTGAAATGTTCTCACTGTTGAAACATATAATTTTGCATTAGGTGTATTTCTTGTAAAGTCACACCAACCCTTTCTGTTGGGCTGGTTGCTCCTCATGAGGGGTTCTTTTACTTTTCTATGTTGCATCACATTTTGTGTAAATCACATGCACATACAAACACCTATCACACTCACCCATGAGCCCAGCTGCTCATGAATAACTTAACTGAGAGGTAATTCAGCAAACCCCAAAAACCTTCTGAACTTCAGGGGAGTCTGATGCTTGGTCACAGTTTGAACTGCAGTAAGGAACTGCATTTCCATACAGTGGAAGAACTGTGTTCCTCTGAGCCTCTGCCATATGATAAATATCCTGTCATAGAGTGTATTTTCCTCAGACACCTCAGACAGGTGTGCACATGTACATTTGTGAGTGTATGTCTGCAGGAAGTGCATAGAGTGATAATCTGCTGCAATACTATATAAATCACTAGTTGGGATTATAAATGATAAATTACATACAAAATGAAACTTTTAAAAAATGTCACAGTAGCTTTATTTTTCCCCTCCACATATTTGATATGTCTTATTTAAACAAAAATACTGAATTTTCTTTGATTTTCTCATCCCCTAGGATCTGTAATTCTGTTTCTATGTGATCACTTATGTCTCTTCGAAGCAAGTAGGATAGGATGCAAAATGCTACCCAAGTAAAACTATCATGTATCACTATCATTTTGTGGTCATATTGCAGAGTTGTAAATAATTTCACCAAAGCTAGCAAGGACTTTTTAGACAGTCATATACTCTTAGAGTATTGCAGTCTTCACAAAACATAAAATTACAAAACACAGTAATGGAAAATTATGGTGGGGAAGAAACTGTGATCAAAATTACTAAAATTAATATACCTACAAAAAAACCCAAAGAGCAAGGTTTATGTGGAATGACATTTTTTACCCGATCCATATCTTCTGCCTAGCAAAAGTGTGTGTTTGTGCCTTCATTGGTACATCACTGGTATACCAGCTAAATTCTGTGCTGCTTACTGATATTTTTAAGAAAGGACTATGCAACTGATCCTTGTTGAATAGAACAGTCATAATTAATTTACTTTAATGGCAAAAAAAGAGCTAGGACTAAGAAAATAGACAAGCAATTTAAGAGCAAAGACATGTCAAGGAAATTGCAGAGTATTTGAGATCAGAGCTTTCAGCACTGAAAAATCCTTTAAAAAATTGAAAACCCTGTTGAATGGTGTAAATATGTAAGAAAAGTTAACTGCCATATATTTATACACAAAATCCACAGACATTTGCAAAGTAGAGATGATGCTGCATGTTTGCAACTCAACAATAATCAAATATTAGTTTCACAGCATACTTCTAATAACATTCCCGTGGATTAGCATTAAAGGACTTCTGTCAATGAAGCACAATTAAAGCTCAAATTGGTTGTATGACATAAATATGTCAAATGATTCTGTTTAAAATACTTTTTTAAATATTAAATGAAAATAAATGTAGAGTGGAAAAATTCATGAATTTGAAATTTACTGGTTGAAAACAATACCTTTAGAATGGGAAAACTCCGTTCCATTTCCTGTCCTAATTCTTGCTCCAACTTGCACAGAATATTTAGTTCCAATGATTGCACTCCTCAGCAGATGCATTCCTGCCTAAGAAACCCAGCCAAGTGTTGAGATTAAATCTTTATTTAAATTATAAGATAAAAATAGTGCCACATGCATATTTTTTTCTCTGTACCCCACGGTAAAGACCTAGATATCAATCTCTGTAACAATGAGTCAGTGAAAGAAGCCATAACTCTAAAATCCCACTGAGAAAACACCCACCATGTGGCCACAGGGTCACAGAACAGCTGGGTTTGAAAGGGACATCTTGTGGTCATCTGTGGTCAACTTCTAATCCCTAGAGTTGGGCCATATCCAGGACCATGTCCAAACAAATTTTATATATCTACAAGAACGGAGACTCCACAACCTGTTAGGCAGTGCCAATGCTGTCACCATCACAGTGAAAAGTGCTTCCTGATATTCAGGGGGAACCTCCTGTGTTTCGTGTTGTGTGCATTGTCTCTGTCACTGGGCACCTTTGAACAACAGCCTGTTTCTGTCTTCTTTATAACCTCCTTTCAGATAGTTATACACATGAAAAAGAGCCCCCAAAGTGCCAATTCAACTTCATGTATCACAAAGTTTAGCTCAAACCTCTTTCATCACTCCATCAACATTTAAAGGCTGAAGTAGGCTGCAGACATTGTAATATTGTAATATTGTAATTACAGTATATTGTAATACCTAAACCATGGATATCTGTCCTTAGGAAGGTGAGTCCTGATGCTGTTAAACAGGCGGGACTCTTTGATTTATTTTTTTTTTAACATTGCAAATCATCTTGGTAGGCCCTCTACTTATCTTCTTGGTTAGTCAGTAGAAAAGCTCAGTAGGAGTGGTTCTCTCCCTGGGTGTGTCCATACACCCCAGAGAAGGAACAAAGTAGCTTAAATGTGTCTGTACTCACCCATATTGTCAAGACTTCAAAGACAGGACACAGTACATACAATCAGTTAAATGTCTGAGGAGGCACTTCAGAAGTTTACACACTGACAAGGAAACACTAACAAGGAAACCACCTGAAGCCACCTGGTAGGATATGTTAAGCCCATCCCATTTGGGGAATCCAAACCAGAGTCATCTCTTGGTCTTTGCCCTAAAACTAGCATGGGGTCATGCTTTGAAAAAAGTAGGAGGATGTAATTTTGGCATGCATGTAACCATTCAGCTTTTCTATCATTACAAAAATGGTTAGAACACTCAGATGAAATTCTTGTATTTTATCAGTGATGTATTCTTCTAGGGAAGTGTCCAGCAACCCAAATATTGAATTGACCAAGAGAGAACACACTTTGCTTCTGTCTTGTAGCTGGACGACTACATAGCCAAGAGATAAGAGTAGTTATTTTTCTTCACAAATATTTCTTCTAGATCACTCTACTATTATTCATAATTTTAAAAATACTGTTTTAATTATACTAATCACATATAATTAAATAAATCCACTTGTCAATCTATCTCTATTCTTTGTTCTTTCTTCAACAAATGCCTTCTGAAATGTCTCTATGCAGTCTGAGAAAAATTGCTTCCTATAAGTCAAATAAATTAATCACACATAAGACAAGGATTATGAAAACTATCACATCACACACACATAAATACTGAAATGAACGTGCTTTGCAGGGCAAATGCAAGTAAGTCCTGTCATTTTTGTATGCAGCCTTGGGAATAACAGCATCAGTTATCATCAGAGGAAATACAATAAATATCAATCTGCAGAAAGAAAAATAATCCGTACTTTTCTGACCACTACCAAAAATAAAGCATAATGGGAACATAAGTCATTTATATTTATAAGACTTACAGGCTTAGATACACAGAGAATTTAGCATTTTAACTGGACTTGATTGATTAAAAATAATGTCCCAGTAATTAGTCAAGACCTGTACGCTGAAAATTCACACACGGTCTCTATATGAAATATATTAGCAACACAACTGGGAGACCAGGTCTTAATAAACTATTTCTTGAAAGAGCTATGCTGCTAATGAAATACATGCCACATTCTCAAAATACATTTTTTCTCGAATGCTTTATTACCCTCTGTCACCCCAGATGACAGGGGATAAAGGTGGGGGTTAGAGCTTGCTGATTCCTAGAGCAGACAGTGAAAACTTCTGAGGTGCAATTCAGTGTTCAATCTTTTATGTCGTTTGGTCACACAATCTGGTTTCTGCATTGTGAATAGAAGAGTTCACAGTCCTTGTTTGATTGAGTTCTTATACCTTCAGCCATAACAAAAGACACCTTGAGCAGCATATTCACAATTTATGTTAACCACAATCAATGCACAAAGATGAGAAGTTTTCTGTCAAAAACACAGCAAACCATTCTCCAGTACAATAAAACTTGTGTTTATTGAATGAACTCATGATTTGAAAATATCATTCAAGTTTCTCTGGTTTCTCTGAAAAATTTGTGGAAGAAAATACATCTAGCACCTGTGGGTTTTTTGATATAGCAGACTAAGTTCTACAGAAGCTATAAATTACAAAAAATTTTACAGGCACTTTTTCCTTCCCAATATGGTTTCATTTGGTATGAAAGTGTCCTGGTATACCCAGGCTCCCCTTAAAAATGCAGTTTGGGCTGTTCTAGTTTTCAGGCTGGTGCTTTACAGTTTCCCTGTGAAGTGTTTTGTGGATGTGCTTCATATTTTAGTTCTGCAGAGTCAAAAATACAGAAGGGAAAGTGACAATGTAAAAATCCGTGCATTATGGACATGTTCCCACAAGCTTTCTGCTGATCAGTAGCAGGGCCGACTGCTGTGACTAGCAAAAGATGGGTATGGTTCTCTCCCAGGTTTCAGCCATACAAAATGGAGTGATTGCATGCCCTCTGTATGAAAGTAGTTTTAAACCAGTTGCCTTGGCCAAAGGAAAAAGAAATTTTATTTTTGTGAACATAGAGTCATACAATGAAAAAAAATAGATGAAGTCTATATGTAGCATTCCAAATGTGTAAAAAACTGATTTCTTAGTGTCCTCAAAGATTGTTGATGGGAAAATATATAATTAATATATAAGAGTTCCTGCTATTTTACTGTTTGGGAGGACCATTATTTTGTTTCAGTATTTTCTGACTGTTCTTACAGTGACAAATTATTTGGATAAGAAGAAAACGGCAAACAAAACAAAAAACTGATTTTATCATAGACTATTTCTTCATCTATGAAAGTGTTGTAACTAGTTGCTTATTCAGGCAGAATAAATTTTATCTCTCTCTGTTTAAATTAGTGGTACTAATATTTATTGGGTCAGCTAAATATATAGCTGCATAGTGTACAGACCTACTCAATGTTTGGGGCTTTTTTATATAAGGAAAATGAATTATGTCTTCACTAGTCCTGTAACACTGTAGATTCATGTTCCCTACACACCGGTGTGTTGGGGAGGTGTAAAATGCATTGTGTCTCCAGAAAAGCAAAGTATTCCCATATTTCAAATCTGCGAAGCTTCATGGATGAGCAAACAAGAATAATCACTGCTGCACACATTTCTGTCAGACAGCATTATGGATACATATTTCTGCTTCTGAAATCCTTATTTTTTTTAATGTGTCAGATTATTAGATTATGCACATGACAAAGTACTTGAATTAATATCTATTAAACCAAAATAATTGTGACCTTTTTTCCCCCGTTCATGGGATTTTATTGTTCCTGAAATATAGCTCTAGTCAGAAAAAGGCAATTATTAAAGTCTGAAAATATCGATTATTTCAGTGTATCTCCTAAGAAAATGAATTTACATATTATCACAACAGCAGCTGAACAGATTTAGAAAGGGTTGTTTTTGGGAGGAGGTTACTTGAAAAGGATTTTGAAATGTGAAGGCCACCATTTTTCTTCTATGAAAAACAAAGAAACACAGAAGGTTCTACTGGAGCAGCAGAGAGGCTAAAATGAGCTTTTTGATTACAAAACAAACAAATAAACAAACAGAAAACCCAAACAATCATTTGCATGTCCCTGTTCAGAAATGCCTCCCAGCTGTGTGTATTCCTATGGGAGCTTCTTAGAATATGTAGAATGGAAGAATTAATTAGTGTTTCATTTAGGTGTGTGATTTGGACTTCATTGTTTATAAATAAACCAATCTATTTGTTTGTTTATTTCTTAGTGTACTGTGCCTTAGAGAAAAACCTGATAAAAATGTTTTATCAATTAAGTATATGTGTTTCTATTAATGTAAAACATATTTTATAGCAGCTACTAAATCAATTAAGATGTAGTAGATAACTGTTTCAGACAGAAAAATTTGTAGGATTGTTTAATAATCCTATACTAAATGATGCAATTCCATTAAATTATGTGGAAAATGAACATGAAAATAAAATGGAAGAGAGTCAGCAGACCCAAATGTAAAATTTTGCATACATTAAAATCCAAGTGTAGAATTTTTTGGTGTTTAAAAGAAACAATAGGACTACTACACAGAGGTCACTTTTCATTAAAGTGCTATGTTTATACCTACTGCACATGGATTAGAGGTGTTCTGTTGTGTAAAGAGGATAAAAATCCTACTGATTGAGGACTTTAAAAAAACATCTGTCATGCATATAACTATGCACAGACTATGAGTCTATAATAATATGCATTGCCATGAAAATATTGTAACAGCTGTGAGGAGCTGTGCTGCCAGTTTATCAAATGAAAAACAAAACCTATTTCAAAGCAGAGAAATGCTGGAAGCACTGGAAAATACAGCAGGCTCTGGCACGCACGATGCATCACATTTTATATTTGGATTGGTCGAATGGATACTTGCTCTTCATACAAATGTCACTGAATTAAGATTTCTGAAGCAGTTAAAAAAGGAATAGTAGTCAAGTGCATGTAGATTCACAACTAAGAATATTCAATATTCATTTCCTACAAAATTACTGAAATGTGGATATGCTCATTCAAAGCAGCAGGAAAGGTGCTTAACTTTTATTATGCCTTTCCCTCTGAAAAATTTTATTGGACATAGATGGAAATTCATAATTCTGCTTTACTTCTGTAAATGTCATTTAATATGATAATCACAGATTATTGCCTCTTCTGTCTGGTATTTTTTTACCATTAGAGGTCTGAATATGTCAGTTCAGTCAGAAGTATTGTAGAAAGTTGTCTAGTATCAGAATTTGCTGTATTTCAAAATAAAGAATAACAGTATGAAATATTTATCTTAAGTACTTTCAGAGAAAGATAAAGCAAGAACGCAGAAAATCCAAATAAATGCACCTAATAAACAATACCACACTATCACTGTAACTGAAATATCCCATTGGGATGTAATTCTCCTCTAATGACTGCAAGAGTGAGCATAATTTTAGCTGAAATTTCAAGTAATTAAATAAGAATTAATTAAGACATTAATCCTTAAATATTAGACTGAGGCCTTGCTTTTTTCATGCAATGCCCAAAATAATGCAACATCACTTCTGTAACCTCAGCCAATATCTATCCATGCAGGTTGAAGCTGCTGAAGAATGACAGGAAGTCCAAGAACTGGTTTTTCTCACCTGTCTGGTTCAATCCACTGTCCCAATCTTAAATTTCATCTTTTACTTTTATTAAAGAAGTTTACTTTTAAGCTACAGTACTGTTTTGAATTTCTTCAACATAAAAATTTAAGAAGAGCTTTTATTCAATAGCTAAAAAGTTTTATATATAATTTTTCCCACCAAGTTTGTGCATAACAAGGTCACTACAACTGGTAACCTGTGGAGATGTAACACTTCTCTAGCACTGTTTATTTAAGAGAGCAGGGGGGAGAATGGAGAAAGGAGGGGGAATACTTTCACATTAAACTTTGCTATAAAACAGAATTAGGATTTCCCTTGTTTAGAAATACAGCTCCTTGTTTATTTAATTAGAGACTGTATTATATTGCAGAAGCAGGTAGAAAATTGAAGTTACAGCAGCCTACCTTCATCACTTTCTTTTCTACTTTGGGGATTTATTTTCACTTCTTATTCTCTTACAATGAATTTTTATTCCAATTTTTTTTTTTTCACCAACATGGAGTGCTGTTACATCCAGTTTATTCTGTGCTGAAAGCAATTCGGAGAAACAATATAAATGAAATGTAATCTTATAAGAGGTGACATGACAATGAAGCAGTCCTCTTCTACCCAAGGACTTTATGCCACACAAACATAATTTTTTTTTCCTTTAAATATATTTTTTCTGTGACTGCCAAATCAGCAGGTTAAACTCTTACACTCCAAAAAGACAGATTTCCCTATACCATAAATCACTCACCTTTCACCAAAACAGAATTAGAACAAAGAGGCAAATTATCAGCTTGGCAAAAGGGCATGTACAAAAACCATTTAATATCTTGGGATGATTCCTGTTACATACACAGGTTGTAAGAATGGTTTTTTGGCATTCTTGTTACAGAGCTCAGGAGTGGTACTATAGTATTGTCCAAATACTAAATTTTGTAGGAGGAATTCCTGTGCGACACAGGTAAGTCCCCAAGTACGTGGGGAAGTACAAACTTCTTTGAAATAGTCTTTTGAACTACATTGCCAAAGTGTCCCTGTCTTTGGTCTTGCATGACTGAATATAGACAGCACCATTCTTAAAGTTGTAGAAACAGTTGGAAAGAATGATCAGCAAAAGTAGCAGAAGACCATTTGTTAGAAGACTAGAATGCTAGGAGGATAACAATGAAGAGCAAATACAGAAGTAGCCAAAATACCAACCAATCAACCAACAAACTAACAAATAAAAAACAGATTCCCCCCCAAAAAACCCTAAAACACAAAACAAAACAACAAGGAAAAAACCACAAAAAAACGCAAACAAACAAACAAACAAAATAACGGTATTAAACCTGTATTTAAATGTTCAGATATATACATCATTGAAAATGTGGAAATGTGAAAAGTCTGATCACCAGGTTTCTTATTTTGTCAAGGTGAACTGTTAAGGAATACACACACACACACACACACATATATAGATAGATAAAAGCATATAAATGTAAGCATGAATATATGTAGAATGGAAGGGAACTGTGGAAGGGAACTTTGGAAGTCCCAAATCTGTGAAGTTCTGAAGTGGGTGTGGTTGCTCTGGCTTCATCCAGCCCAAGTTAGAGCAGCTTAATGGGTGGAGAGTCCAAATCTCTCTAGGCAGAAGATCTGGCCTTATGTTCTTAACCACTCTGAATCTACAGATATGTATTTATTATTCATCTGTTATTGAAGTATAACACCCTTATGGCAAAGAAAAACTGTTGCTATTGTCATGGGTATTTGCTTTATAATGCATTGTTTGTTTATATAAGGAGTACTTAACTCCCTGTGATACAAACTGAAGAAACTAACAGACACTATATTGGAAAGTCTTTCTTTCTGTAGTTAAGAGTGGAAGGATTTGACCACAGAAGATTGTACTGATATTTTCCCAGGTACTGACAAGAATGAAAGCCTTGTAACCAGCTCTTTTTATCTAGCACTTTATAATATCACACTCATTGCAAAACTGGTCTCCAGTATCTCAAGGGCACCTTGAAATCCATGTTCTTCTGAGCGAAAGAAGGCTCTGCATTATACTGCTGCAATCTGTATCAATAGTCCAGATATACACACACATAAAAAAGTCTGGGACAGTCTAACCTGGATTCACATTCATGGCTTAAATGGAGGTTATTTTTGCTCAAATTTCCCATCAGTCTATTTGTGTGCACAGAAAAAAAAAAAAAAAACAAACAAAAAACAGAAATAAAGGAAAATAATTAAAACCAAACCCAGAACAGTTATGTAAAATGTAATTTTGGGGGGTTAAATATGGTTTTGATCCAGAAACCATGAGGTTTGCATGGTCTTTTTGAAGGGGCAGAGTGGAAATTTATCTACACATTATCAGTGTGTAGGTGTCTGAAGACCATGATGAAAGAGTTTATTTTTAAAACAACATGCTGTCAAAACTGGCATATGCAATTTGATCAGGGACTATTTAATTACAAAGCCTTATGACATACACTAACACAAAAATATCCATTAGAGTGATATTATCCCCTTCTTAATTCATCAGGATGGCAACACTTTTCTGCCTAAAGCTTTCTGAATAGCTTCCATTACAAAGTTAATCGTGTTTATCATCTATTTCAGAATTAGCTGGATTTGTGTTATATTGTAACACAAATGTTTTCAAAATATTTTTGAAAGCATTTCAAAAGACAAAGTTAATCCAATTCTGTGTGCCAAAGCATCCACATGCTGAACCTTGAAAAACCACATTATTGCATGAGTCAAGTTTCTCTCATCCTTTCACCTAATTTTGTTCTGATTTTTGTGCCAGTTATAAACGTAGAAATATTTAGAGTCAGTGAAATGTTTAATGGAAAATCAGTTTTCTATTCTAGTAGAATAGAAAATTTAAGTATTCTCTTTTATACACACAGAGTAAAGCAAATTCTTAACATAAATACACTTTAGTTTTGATGTTAGTGCAAGATATAGTTTAAGCTGTGGGTGACTTAAACACACTCAATACCCTATCACTGATTTTTTTGCTTCTTGTGACTAGAAAAAGGCATTTAGAATTGTCAAGACCAAATGGTCCTTTTTGCTTTTTCTCTCAAGCTGAAGAATTACACAAGAAGAAAAAAAATATAATTGAGAGTGTTATATTGAGAAATGGGCATGTTTGTGCATGAAGTTCAAACAAAATATGCTGGCAGCACGGAACAAAGTTCACCAGCTAATTCCAAATACATTCTTTGGGTAATTTTTCAGAGGGCAGTGATCACAGAGTTAGCATAATAAAGGCTCTTTCAATAAGTAAACTTCTAAAGGAACTAAACATTCCCTTCTCTTGAAACCCAGATGCAGTGCCAAGCCCCTTCCAGCACACTGCCTTTCTGTGTGTTTGTTATGTTCTGTATACCTGCTACTCTGCTCCGTAAGTTCTCCTGACCTGCTTTTTTTTTTGTTTGGGTCTCCTGTGCAATTTCTTTCCAAGACCTTGGAGAAGAGAATGTCGTCTACTTTGTCAGGCTCTGTCCTGATTCCTGTTAGAGTTCCTTTGAATAACAAGGATTCTCCTCATACCCCATTTCGGAAAGGCAAGTCATACACAGATAATTTTGAGCTGGTGGAGTGCTCTCATTATATTTCCAGGTCTATAGGTGTGGTCTGGGAAGTGAATGTATCTGGCACTGTCAGGATCATGCTATGCAATTTAGGTTAACCCCCTTGAAGATCACAAAAAAACTACACTAATGCAGAACCCCAAAAGGAGAAGGAAGCTTGAAGATGTCCTCAAATGGCAAGCCATCACCATAAAAATCAGAGAATGTGACTGATGCCATCAGGATTCAGTCCCACTGGAAATGCTGATATTACAAAGAAAAGTTAGAGTTAGGCTGGGAGACGTGTATCAGAATATGCAAACTTATGCTAACAGAGTTTATTCTGGTACTAACTGGAAGGAATAATGCATGGAAATATGTATGTACCTAAACAGTCACCCTCACAGGATGACCATGAACTGATCTATCTCATACCTTTGATGTGGTACCTACCTATACCACGCAGCTATTCTCTAGATGGCAATCTACACACCATCATGAATTCAAATTTTCCTCTATTTTTGAGTACAGTTTCATCTATTTTTGAGCATATTTTGCATAATTTTTTTATGTATTCTAAATGTACACTTTCTTACATCTTCCTGCTTTAATCCATGCAATAATAGACCTAAAAGAGAATATATAAAATAGATAAATATAGATAAAATAGATATCTAAAATAGACCTAAAAGAAAATATCTGGTGGTATCCACTATACATCTACAAAGAAAACACAAAGCCAAAACACACAGACAGAGATGGAGAATAGCTCTAGAAAATGCTCTTCAGTAATTCTCCATAGAATAGCCATAGAAAGCATTAAGTGTAGAGATGGGCAAGCACAGCTGTGGATTCTTCTGTGGTCCTGTATCGAGGGCTGTTCTGTGGATAATCCTTTTAGAAATGCTCTTTGGCCTGAGCTAGCATTGCCAGGTTTCTGCATCAATCATGACATTCTGCCTTGCCCAGATGGAAGCCAGTCAACAGCTAATGAGATTACATGGCCAGGATAGTTTTTAACTGGAAAATGAATTTAGAAACTTGCAATTGGATTTGAACTGATAATTCCTTGATTGAAAGGTAGCTTTTCACATACTGATGCTGAATCACTATTTCTAGCAATGAAAACAGGAGATAAAAGTAAAAAATATTTGGTTTTCTTTTCTTTTTTTCTTTTTTTACTAAGGCTTCAGTTTGTTAAAGTATTTGTCACTTGGTTTAGAAGTCATTTAGAAGTCCAACATTTCTCTGAATAGAAAGAAATATCCATTTGGATGCAGTGGACATGCCGATTGTCGAGATATTTACTGTAAATGGGCTGTGACCTTTGCAAACCACATTGCAACTCTATTAGAACAGTCTAAGATATTCATGAAAGTGCATTTATGATATAGTGAGCATTGTCCTATTTGCAGCTGAAAATGTTGGCCGACCCCAACATTGAGTTTTAAATGTCTGACTGTCAAGCACTTGATAATTTCAGTTAATCAACATTTATTTTTTTTAGTCTCTCTGCAATTGTAAGCAGTTGCATTTTGCCCACATTTCTAGCCATGAGAACCTTGTAGTGAGCTAGCTGGTTGCCTGTAGTCTGAGGAGCTTTAGTGAATGCAGGTCTTACATGTACTTAGGCTGATGCTTGCTTGACTCTCAGTGAATCTAGGCTATGGTCCAACATTGTGGCTTCTCTGCAACATTGTACTTAGGGGAAACCCCTCACATTAGGTTCCATTCCTGTCTAAGTCTGCATTTGTCTGTTGGTCCTTCATCACTGGAGAAAAATAGAGCTAGTTTTTGATGGTGGCTTTCTATTGCACATCTCGGCATTCCTTGATCTGTTACTTATATTAATACTTCTTTCTTCAATGAATTTGGGACAAGTATCCTTTTTCCTACATTTTTATGCAGGGTTTTTAATACTACCAACTAGGTTCTCTTTTTTTTTAATTATTGCAATTGAGCTTATTCTTGGCAAAGAAGCTGGATATTTTGCATTTAAAACTGATGTACTCACAATCCTTTCTTTTGAATAATTTATTAAGACAAATCCCAAGAATACCTTAAGAAAACCCAAAAACATACCTCTTATGAACATACCACACCTACATCTACTAATGCTGATCACTCTTCTTACAACCTTGTTTCTGTATCTGAGCCATCTGCAGTGCCAAAGTAATGTATCACCAAACATTCAGCCAAACACATGTCAGCTCTAAGTGTTTTTGTTGATTTGCATCAGACCTCAGACTGATGCAAACACGACTGATAAAAATGGGTTACCTCTTTGTAAGGAGGGGAAGGTAGCAGCAATGTGCAAGACTTTCCTTCCCAGAACATCGCTGGATGTTGCCTCAAGATATAATGGGAGAAATGCGGGCTCAAACTGAACAAGGTGGGTGGGTAGTGAGTGCTTAAGGGTGGGATTCATCAGATTTAAACCTCATCAAAAGTTTCAAAGGGCTGGTTCACATCCAAGAACTCTCAGTTTTGAACTGTGCCAAAACAAAACAGGGATCTAAAAATAAGACTCTGCATTGTGTCTACCATCATCTCCCTTGTTCTATCTTTTTTCCCAAATAAAATTGCAATGATACAAATCCATCAGGAAACAAGGAAAATGAAGTTTTTTAGACCTTTTCCCAATGAACAAAAAGGTGACTCAAATAAGAAAGTGTAAGCAGACAACTGATTTACAGCCCACATAAGCCAAAGGAAGAAAGAAAATAAGTCAAGTCCATCTATCCTCCTGGCTTTCATAATCTGTTAATTAAAGAAAACAGAGATACAACCAAACAAAAAAACCTCCTCCAACAAAATTAGGTTGGTTACTGAGGATGCCTGTTTCCCAGTTCATTTCAATAATTTTTATTTTCTTAATTAATTTTGAGAATATTAACATTAGCTTTAATGTTGAGGTTCCTACTTCTTTGTAATCAGATTAAGTGATTCCAATGTCTTTCATGTGTTTTCTAGTTCTCCTTTCAACTGCTTTCATAACTGCTTGCTTCTATTTATGTTTCTCCTACCACAAAGCCAGTGTCACTAACATAGTTCTGTTCTTGCTCATAATAAATGTTAAATCTGCTATTTTTGGAAAGAGGTTCAGCACCATTTGTGCTGACTAATTGCCTTCATTTCCTTTCATCTTGTCTTCCAATTTCCATCTCTTTTATTTTGCATTAACCCCTTACATTCTCTGGATGGACATCTAGTGGAGCCAGGCTATCATGATGCTGACAGCTCCTTAACAATAGGCAGAGGTGCTGGAGTGTTTCTGTGTCACACGCTGCAAAAAACACCCCCACTTTCTTGATACGGCCACATTCACAGATAAGCTGTGATGAGTCCCATGTTTTTCTTTCATACTACTTGTTCCAACCTAATTGAGCAATGGCAGCAGGGAGACATTTTTGTCTTAGCACTCATCAAGATGTAATAACAGGCATGTATTGTTAGGCACACAAGCCTTGCTTTTGTTGGCACCGATAAGAGTTTTAATGTAAACACCGGCTTCAAAAGAAAATATGCTCATAGTTAACAGAATACAGAAATGTCTAATAATAGCAACGTATAATAATTTTTAATTTTGTCGCATGGTTCTGAGATTGCCAGTATTTTAAGTCATAAATTTAACATCATAACTTAAGTTAGAGCAATCCTATAAAAGACAAGGACATCGGAATACAAAGTGGTTTTCCCACTCATGGAGCTTGTTTAAAGTTAATAATGAAAACAGCCAGAGCCCTGTCACAAAGAAAGGGATGTAAAAATAAAGGTCAGGAACCTGGCTCTCTCTGCCTCTGCCTTGGCCAGAAGAACCAGTCCAGCAAAGACATGGAAGCAGCTCAATTTTTGCTCCTTCAAAGAACAAAGGGAGAGAAAGGGTGACATTGACATGTCACATGTAACAAAATACAGTGCCTCCTGTTCTTCGGTATTAGCTATCAGATTTCATTTTATTTTACTCTGGGTCTGCAGGTGTAAAAAACACTCCAGGAGCTCCTGGTCCAAAATTCCTTTCAGCATGGCATATGCTGTCTCTACTCCACTTGTAAAAAACAGATCTCAGTAAAAGATTTATCATGATTTATATCTAACTATTAATCATTTAATAGTGTAAGTCTACCTATTATAACTTTCTACAGAACAGATAATTTTAAGGGTAGTTGGAGGTGACAATAAGCTTTGGCTTTCTCTCTCCTGGTTGCAGAAAACAATCGAAATGAAAATGTAACTTAATATTTGGTCACTACTACTGTTTTGATCCACCAGAGCAAAATTATACCACAGTGAAATGCAAAGTGAGAAATAAATTTTAAAAGCATTTCTAAAATATCAAACTTGTTTGCCTAACACCAGTTAATTATACCCATGCTCAGATAACAAACCTGATCACCAGTTACTGAGGTCACAGGACCTCCATTGAGCCAAGTGTCTGATTTTGCAAATTTCAGTTGTGGTTTCCAGAGCACTGTTCAAATATAAAGAAGTTTTCCAAAACATTATTTAATTTATTAAAAAATTCATCAGTGGCCTGACAAGATCCACAATGTCATTAGTAACAGAGAGACTGGTCATAATGCTATTCAGAGAGACTGGTCATAATGCTATTCATTTTTCAATTGTTCACATAAAGCCAAGGGTGATGACTACCAGATATAACCTATCTCCTTTGCCTAAGTCTTAGTGTCAGGGAAAGTTTATAATATGATTAAAGACATGAGCACATTGCTGCATTATGTCAGATGCTTTTTTTTTTTTAAATGCCATCTTCCAAATTCACAATTTGTATTTAAAATGCCTCTAGTCCCAGAGCTTTAAAACATAAAATCACTGTGGAATCAATGAAGCAATGTTTCTCCGAGTTTACAGTCTGGAACAATGGCTTGAAATAGCATAAATTGCCTTGTATTTCCTGGAGGGATGTTATTGCTGAAGTCTGGTGACAATTCTTTTAACATCAATTATTCCACTACTGATTCTACCAAGTCACTACTAGGTAATAACCCACACTGGATGTACCTACAGCTTTTGGCAAATGTTTGCAGTGTGAGTTTAAAGATATTCACTGCATTTCATGGTGCCAACCATACAATTTGAATAAAATTTGTGTGAGAGGGCACTGTGCACCTGCTGTATTTAAATTGTCAGTGCTATCCATGTGTTTATATTGTACCAGGAGAGGTTGCTGCTGGGTCCAGAGAAACACCACGTAAATCTTCCCCACCTCCCCAGAAAGCTTTCCAGCTTTCTAATATGCAGTGAATACTGCAGCATAAAGAAAATGTGCCACAGTCATCTTTCTGTTTTCTGACAAATTGATGACCATACTTTCCTTGAAAAAAGTTGAATAGGTTACTCTGTGTTAGTGGGAGAAAAAAAAAAAAAACAAACAGAAATAGTATGATTTACTAAAAACAAAAGCTGCCACCTTCTTGAAAATAATTTTGTTTCATTTGTTTAACATAAGGAAAAGGGGGGAAAGGAGGCAGCAAGCAATGTAGAACAAACTGTATCCTACCCTGTGAAAGTGGCACTTGGTACACAGCCAACTCCCTAACCATTTCTTAGTAGTGATAATTAGCAAGTCAACTACTGTCTGTTTATTGGTTTTCTGTTCAGTTGTTTTTGCTATCATGGTAGTTTCAATCACTTTCTTTCTTCCCACACAGTAAATTTACCAGTAGATGAATTATTCTAGCTCTATTTAATATATTTGGTTTTTTACTGTTCACTGGGTTTTGATGTAGCTATTTTTGTAATATGAGTGAAATTTCATTACACAGATTTTTTGATCATTTTTTGTGTCACATACTTTGCAACCCTAATACTTGTGATTGATACATTGAACTATGTAGTTTACAAGTTAAATATAGTCACCAAAAATGAAGTATTGGTTCATGATGGAAGCAGACTTCTGGGATTACAGTTCCAGGCCCATGGTAACAGCATTCCCAGAGGGAAGAGAGATGTTCAGATGAAAGAGGAAGGCAATAAGATTACAGTTCCCAGAGAAGAGTTCCTTTTTTTGCTAGGCTGTGCTTCTAATTCACCTGTACTGTCACAACAGCTCCAAGGATACACTATGACAGATTTTCCCCCAGTTGTGTACACAAGAAATGTTCAGGAAAAAGTAATGTTGCATTCCACAAATGTTGAGGCCTCAAGATATCAGACAAGCTCTTTTATTCCGCCTCTACATGACACACCATCTTTTCTTTAGGTTTCTTTCATTTTATTTTCCTTATCTGCACTCTAACTTTCTATTTGTTCTTACATTTTAAAGGAAAATTCATTAATTTCTGTTACTTCTTCCTTCACTCAATTAATTCACTTTTTTTTTTTTCTTTCCTTTTTTAATGAGGGTGTATGATGAGGGACTTTATTCCCTAATTGTATATATAGATCGTTTCTCTCTCCCATGATGCTAAGAGTGCAGATCAAGGAAAAATAAAGGATAAAGAACACAATTGAATCAAAAATATCTGCTTTGCATTCATGTAGTGCTTATGAGAATAAAAACTTCCCCAATAGTCTATTTACAATCAAGATGCACATCTCAAGTGCAACTAGTAAAATCTCTGTGACTACAGCAATAAAGCTGCAAGAACAATACAAATCAGGTAGTAAGGCAAAATTATACTGCCAGAGTGCCCTGGTGAAACTTGAATGAGAAAGCAGCTTTTAAAAACAAAGTTTCCTCTTCAGCAAAAAAAACCCCAAAACTAACAGTTGGATTGCAGAGACATATTTATCAACAATAATTCATATTTTTCACAGGCAATTTTAGGCTGCTGAATCTGAGGTCAAAGCAAAGAATAGTCCAGACTAGAAGAACTCAATGGACAAAATCAAGCTGTCAGAAAAGACCCACCAATTAAATTGAGGTCACCTCTGTCATCTTGATTCCATCTCCCACTATATCATTTGCAATTGCATGGATGTTTTCAAATGTTCATTATTCTTTGGCTACATACAATTAATAATGGCAGAACATAGCGTAGATGGTGTTTATTTAATAGAGAGAAGGTTAGTAATTTTTCAAAGTCGCCAGCTGTAGTTAAAATGAAACTTAAGACACCGTGATGACAGTGCCTCCATTACAAGAGCAGACCCATGGGACCAGATCCTGGATCATACAAATAAAGGTAATACTTTAACATTAAAGACAGAAGCCTCTGCTTGGTACCTCTTAATTTTGAGTACTTGGAAACTTTGTATTTCCTTAATGTGTCATAGTCTGTGTGTATTTTCTAAAATGTGAACTGAAGCAATACAAAATAAAACATAAACTGTTGCATCATGGTCATGGCCTAAATAGGTTATCAGCAGAAGATTGATGACATCTGATGCGTCTACTTCGACCTTAATTTCTGAAGATGAGCAAATGACTGTGGTCACAAAGTCTTCTGCAGACTTTAACCAATACTTTCCTTCTTCTCCAATTTTTTCCACACCAGGTTTTTCCCCATGAGTTACCTGGTTTTTTCCTTTTCCATTCCCCTTGACTCCATAATGATGATTTCCCTCTTTCAGCATCTCATTCCCAGTTTGTCTATTTTGTCTCAATACTTCCCTAATAACCTGATTTGTCCCTCATGATCCTGGCTGAGAAGTTTGGATTTCTCCCTGCCCTGACCCAGGTCTGTTGAGCTCAATATCACAGTCTCCTCCTTTGCTTCCAGCTGACAGTCCAGGACTTTCCACCACTATATCTGAGGCTGGAAGTCAAAGACAGATTTTCATAAGACTATCCTCTGTTTCAGAGAAGAGCCTAACACTGAAGCTTTCTCTCTTTATGAACTCCACAAAATTTTCAAACTAAATGGCTTTTTATCTTGCAAGCTTAATTTTAGCGGGTACATGCATCATCTATTGTGCTTGGGCAGTGAGAGCAATGTTGGGTGATCCCTTATTTATCCTGTGATAACATCTTAAGTTTTTTACTGATGAAATCTGGGTAATCTACCCAGCGGTTGTATATGGCAGTCCTTCAAAACCTAAAATGGCTAGATTTTGAAAGGGACAGCAAAAGATGAGGGAAACTTTGCACAGTGCACCACCTCTATTTTCATAAGCAAATGTTCAAAAAGGAACATTATGAATATTGCCATTATAGCTAAACAATCAGTCATAGGCTGAGTGCCTGAGAGAAACAAATTTTGCACCATTTTAAAGATAATCTCTTCTTATTACATTCACACCATAGTAGTAACAAATATGTTGCTTTTAAAACATCTGTTATTTATCATAAAAATAAATGTCCTTAATGTTCTCGTCTGCATGACAGAAGTTAATGGGAAAATTATCCTAGATATGTATCTTAATGTGATTTTTTCCCCGTATCTTATACAATAAGAGTGCACTAATATATCACTTATTCCATAAAGACCTCTACTCTATGGAACTATCATTTTTCCATTTACTCAGAGCAAAGCAACAATTAGATCCTTGAATTAATTGTAAGCCTGGCTATGTGCTGGTGGCTTCCATTGTACAGGACTAACTCTTGGGGACTCTTCTCTATAATTCATGACTGATATTTACCTACTGATAGAGAGATGTAAGCAAAATTTTCTTTTTACACTGAAAATATTTAAGATAAAGAATGCTCTAGAGTTCAGATTTTCCAAACATTTTAATTAAATTCAGTCTCCTTTTGATATTTAAGGTGTGTGAGGTTTTTTATTTAGAAGGCTCTCTGATTACCAGAGGTATAATTTCATATGGATTTATTTATATTTAAATAAATTAATATTTATTTCTGATAATTTCCACATTTGTTCACCATGGTTTAAATAAGATTGATAATGTATCACTCACAAGAATAAAGTTTGAGTGACTCATTTATAATTTGAATCTGAAAATAGGCACTCAAGTGGAAATTACCTAATTTTAAATTGTTAGTATAAATCTGAGCTCTCATAATTACAAAAATTTTCAAATACCATGATGAAACTGAGCTATTTGATTTCAGACTGCACACTCAGTGTATTTTCAATCTTATTATGTGGTTTCTGGGTGTCATACACTATATCCCATGATTTAATATAAAAGCTGGTAAAAGGAGGCATAAAGCTCACTCATGTATTCTGCCACTACATTCTCCATGTACTGGAGGTAGTTTTTTGGTCCACTTTTAGTCATATCAACCTCATTAGGAGGTAAAATACTCTCAAAAATACTCTCCAAAGTCGAAGGTGTTGCTCCTATTAATTAAAAAAAAACAACAAGAAAACAAAAACAAAAAACTGGAAACACTGGAATGGTGTAAGAACAAAAAAAGTTACCAACTTTATCTTCCTCTACTGAAGGAGGCTGGACCACTCTTAATAGAGGCATTTCTACACTTTCTTTCAAAGCCTCTAATAATAGAAACACTATTTTTACACTAGGCAGCTTGTTCCTGTTATTAATTACCAACGTGTTTTAAATATTATCTTTTCCCATTTAACTTAAACCTTTCTTGTTACAAATTCATTCAATTTTGTCCTTGTCCTGTGGTGAACATGGAAGATAGATGAAAACCACAATGCAATAACCTGTATGTACTGGAAGATTTATCCTTTAACATTCTTATTTTCCTAAATTTAATTTAGCTTAATTAATAAGTTTTCAATTTGTCCTCCAAGCTCATACTGTCTAATTCTTTTGGAATTTCTAGCTCTACTCTGAACTTATTCTAACTTACCTACATCACTCACAGAGAATAATTCCTAAAAGTAGACATGTTATTTCAGCTGAGGCCTCACCAGATCTGGAAAAAGCAGAAAAACTACTATCTGCATTATGTACAACACAGCTGCTTAATACCTCCTAGAATGAAATTTGCTTTTTCTTTAACCACATCAAACTACTGATTTACATTTATTATGCTGCATATGCAATCTCTTCAAAATGCTTTTAAAGAGTGATTCCCCATTATGTCTTTGTTGATTTTTTGGTTTTGGGTTTGGTTTTTTGTTGTTTTTTGGGGGTTTTTTGTTTGGTTTTTTTTTGATCCTCTAGTGTCTTACTATGCATTTTTCCTTACTGGATTTCATCTAACTCACCTCAGATACATTCTCTAATTTATCACATTCATTAACTACTCCTTTTTTTTGTATTGAGAAATCTCAAAACATGTATCAAAATATATCAAATTGTATCAAAAAATGTATCAAAAATGTATAAAAACTTAATTAATTACTCAAGTAAAATTTATAGCTTTCTACCTTGATAGTTAGCCTTCTTTCATTCTATCTTCCCATGAGACCCTGCCTAACAGCACCTTGAATTTACTTTCTCCTCAGTTGAAGTATACTTCTGTCTTTATGGGACTCCTCCTCTTCCATACATGCAGCCTCTTCCTAGAATCACAAATACATCATAATCATTTACATCAACATGGTTCCTGCCTTTGGATTTTCAAGTGGTATTGTCTGGCTAGTTTGAATCATACCTAAAACTGCTAGTACTAACCATTTATTGAAATAAAAATATTGTGTCCATCTGACTAATTATTATTCCTTGTGTGAAAAGCAAAATTACTCTTTCAAAGATACAAGCTTAATTAAAACCATCTCCCACAACCCAGCTATTTTGATGCATTACATAGCTACACAAAAATAGCCTCATCCACACCTACTCCTTCTGCTTGGCAGTGTATAGTATATCCTTACCATTAAATTAACCTTATTTTTTTCCCCTTTCATCTTCACCCAAGTATCCAACCACACTGCCTTCTCCTGGACTTCAGAGCAGGTATGTGTACATTCCTGCTCCACAGAGCAACAGTTCCCCGTGTTTTTCCTTCGGCACGGGCAGGGTTTCACCCTATATTTAAACTAGACAAGAACATTGTAACTATTTCACATAAACTTGCCTGGGTGCTTTTCAGGGAAAACAAAGAATGACCTGTTGTAGTGACCTGCCTGTGTACCAGCTCAAGAACAATGAAGGCTAGAAGTGCATGCAAGGGGAAGCTGGCTGAGTATGGATTAAAACGGATGAACATAAAAAAAGGCAGTATTTTATTAACACAGCAGTATTTTATTAACACAACAAAGGGCCTCACAGCATAGCCAAGAGAGTAAACAAGAAAAATTGTAAGAGCCCTATAATTATCATGTAAATTGAAATTAATAATAGTAGAAATACTCATCTCATGCTCTTCTAATCAACAAATAGTAGATTACAGGGTAATTAGTAGGGAATTTATATATGATTATTAGGCTCTAGATTACATAGTGACTAATTATAGTTGCAATGTGAAGGCCTTCCATGCCAATGACCATAGAATCTTCTGGCAAAAAGTACATAAATTAAAGGTGGAACATGTCCTAGAATTGTATACATGATCAGACATGGGTATTAAAAAAAAAAAAACCCCAACAATTATCCATTTCTCTAATATAATGAAAAATAAGGCATCTAAATAATTTAAATATTGACTAAATATTAATTATTTTTTAAAAACACACAGTAACTTATCAACGCAAGTTTTAGTATAAAATTCTAGTCATGATTTATTGAATGACTGTGGTGATAAAAATAACTGCTTTATTTTTTGTTAATTTTGAAAAAGGACAATTCAGTGAAAATTTTAAAGCCTAAGCAGCAGTATGATGAACATGGTATTTTTGTGACTGTCACTCCCACTTAATTCCAATGACCACTGCATAGGACAATCTTTGTCCTTTCAAATGAGGTCACATCCTTAAAAATTTAAGCCCAATGTGAATTCTTCCTGACAATGCACAAATAAAATGTATGAGATTTTCTAATTCAATCAAATCTAAAACTGGCTTCCTATGTCCACATAAGAACAACAGTAATATGATTTTCTGGTGTTGTACAGTATGCAGCAACTGTCTTGGGTGAAACTGACAGATACCGAACATTAATAAAACTCAGACATTAATTTAGGAGCCCAAAGTGAACTTTTGTTCTTAACTATAGCAGCCTTAAAATAAATCCTCATAAGAAATTTCCTTAAAGCACTATTTAAGTATGATTATGTTAAAACAAGTATAATTTATTTCCTGGAAAAAAACAGAAGAGTAGATAACTTCTAGGCATTAGAGCAAAACATTTGTACAGCAACTGTCATAGCCACTCAATTTATCTATGTCTGCTTTCTACTGCAATCCAAAGCAGTAACAATGACTGTAAAAATTGATCAAAACTCTGTAACAAGTGTGAGAAGAGAGCAGAAGTGATGGAACACAGCATTCACTCAGCATAATGTAAGCAGAAGGATATAATAAATGCTAGTAAAAAAAATCAATTCTATAATTAGAAATAATATGAAAAGAGTCTGGAACACTCTTGCAGCTGCCTAAACCAGCTTCACTTTTATGTTCTAGTTATAAATGCTAAACAAGATCAAAAGACTTGTTCTCAAACGAACAATTTGACATAGCCTTCATTCCTATATTAATAAGGAACTGAGAATCTGCTAGACAACATTAAACTGTCCAGCGCTGCTAAGCCCTATGGAAGATGTGTAAAAAATTGTGTCTGAATTGCGTCTGAATTCTGTTTTTCAATTAGCAGTTCTCACAAACTGTGAAGAGCACCTATAGAATCGGGAAATATATAATTTGATCTGTGAGTCTTCCATTACTCCAGGCAAGAATTATTTTTTAAACTCTACAACTTCCTGATTTCTTTTGAGAGTTAACTTGGGAGGAGACCTGACATGAACATCTCTTCCCCTGTGCAGTGCACAAGACTGGCTTTGTTGCCCCTCTGACATAATCTAGCCTCCTTAATTTGGTACAAAAATGTCATAGCCAGAGAAATCCCACAAAAAGAAGAAATTATTAATGAGTAGTCCGTTTTCCAGCACTAGTGATGCAGGAATCAAAAACAAGTGCTGTTCTCAACATGAAAATAAGATTAGGAAGCTTGAAGCTCTTTCTGTTAATTTTTCACACCTCTGCAGGGCTTTTCTTCAGGGTCTTTTGCCAGACAAAACTTAGTAGTGAGGTGACTCCAGTCTTATGAAGAACACAGTAAGGCCAGAGGGGGAAATGGATATCTTGGGCTGCAAGATGCACTTAAAGCAGCTGACTTTATAATAACTTACACTGCTTATAGCACACTCTGTCAGCATATTTCAACTCTTTAGATGAATTTTTAATTAATATAATTTAATTAAAGAATTATTAAATTTACCTGGTAAAACACAGAAGCAGCATTTCTGCATTATCCAATATTGCTCCACAGTTAAAAAAGACCTGTCAGGTGGGTACTTGCATGTCTTCACTGCTTTCAAAATCTTGATTAAGGATAAGTATGGATTCTCTTTAATACTTCACAGTGAAAAAATATTCAAACTTTTTCTGTATTTTCTATACTTACTAGCAAGACCCAGCTGTACTGTATGCTCATTTATCATCAATCACAGCAATAATTAATCAACCCATTAATCATGCAAAGAGAATTTAGCCAAACACATTTTGAAAAAAAAATAAGTTTCAGTTGATAATATATATACATGTGTGAAATGGATCAGGACAGAAAAGGACCGGGGCATAGAAATTCTATTAAATATTTATATTCTTGCAAAGTAACGAAAATATTCAATCATCACTATACCAATATTTTTTAAATACACATATACATTACAAAAAATGATACAAATGCTACTACAAAAGGTGAACTAAATCTAAATCAGCAGAACGAAAAACAGTTGTGAGTGGGAATGAATGAAAAATGTCAGAAATAGTTAGGGTTTACAGAACTGAAAAATAAATGGAATGCAGAATAAGTAAGTTTGTAGGCTACTAAAAAACAAATAGTGACAAGTCTGCAACAAAATGTTTATATCCCAGAATAATAAAACAGTTGAAAGATAAGGAGAAATATGGAGAAATACAAATGCTAAATATGTCCTGAGGAAGAAAAAACCTAACACAGTTAAGTTCAGATGGTACCAGAGGGTTCAGTCTTAAAACCAACAGCCATGATAGATTTCCTATATTATATTATATTATATTATTATATTATAGTATAGTATAGTATAGTATAGTATAGTATAGTATAGTATAGTATGTTATAAGTAGTGACATGCAATTACAGAAGAAAAGAGGTTGTTAAATATAGAAAAGACAGAGATGTGGAATACTGGAAGAAGTTTGAAAAATGTCAAAAACCCCACAGAAAGTATAATAGCACCTTGATAATGACTGTTGAAAAATTCATTTGGCCAATATTTGTGACAATGTGTTTCAATGGAACTTAGTAAAAATCTATGAATAATAAAAAGAAGTCAAGATTGGCAAGATCTTGAGTTAAATTTGACTCTAATGAGATACTGCTGTAATAGGAGTACAACAAAATAAACAGACATAAAAATATTAGTTTTCTTTTTCAACAACATGAAGACAGGCTCTTTCCAAATACTTTTGACAATAAGACTGAAATAAAAATAAAAATATACACCACCATGTCTATGTTACAAAAGGTGGATAATGTACCACAGGAATGCAAAAGAAATAGAAGTACAAAAGAAATCACTTGGAATGAAACCATGGAGTTTTGTCAAAGACTACAGTTTACAATTCAACTGTGAATGCAGTCCTAAGAATGCTAGAAATCACTAAAAACAGGTTTCACTACTTTTGTGTCTTTTCTGACTACACTTACTAATTTTGATGAGCCAGATTATTTCCTAGGTACAGCAACCAATTTCATAACCACTTTAGATAAGCAAACATAAGGTGTTCTGTTTCTAAGAACACTGGATCTTAAAAACACCTTTAGATTACATCTAAAGATTTAGAATACAAATGTTCTGACTCCACTATATCCTGTAACAAGTCAGTGCCAAGACATAGTTTGACAAAAATGGTCAGTTAGCTCATTATCTTATGTGGGTTTCTTCAGCTGCAGCACCATCATAAGTGGCTCACCTACTTCCTCTTTTCCTGATCACCTCTTCCATCTTTCTGAGAGAGCTATTTGTAAAAGTGTGGTGTCCCAAACCAAGGAACTGGTAAGGCTGGAAAAAGCTTTCCCTTTCTATGGCATCACTTTTCAGTCTGATGGCTTTTCCTGGACTGTTCTCTGTGTGCTTGCACAGCAAGGGGGCCAAGTGGAAGGGGCTGAGGGAGAAAGAAACAATTAGCTGAAGACTGCTCAACTTAGCATCAATGACTTTTTACAACAATGGCTGAGATGAGATGACAAGGCCCCTGCATTTCCATCTAGACTTTTTATACTAGCAATTTGCCTGTCAAATGTAAATTCTTAGCTGTGTCCACACTTGCCCTTGTCATCTCTGACCTCCACTCACCCATGGATGACTACCAGTTCCTTGCTCAGTGCATTGGGGTCTGCAACTCTGGTTTCAGTACTATGTTAGTGTAGTTAGCAGTGCTAATTCTTTCTTCTTTTTATGCCACAGAAATAATCATGTTCTTCAGGAAGAAAGAGAGAGAATTTTACATAGGGAAAAATAGAAAAAAGATAATCACTCACAAAATTTGGTTTTTATTAAGAAAAATGTTTTCTATATGAAATAAATGTGCCTGTTTTCAAAACCCAGTGAAAAAAATTCAATTTTCCATGAGATTTCTAAAAGATAAATAGATATATCATGGCATTTTAAATCATAATTATATACTTTTTAAAAGTGGAAAGCATAACTCAGAAGCACTCAAGTAATTAGTATGTTTTTAGAAGGAAAAATTTAGACCCTTAATAAATGTTTGGCTTAAATTTGAAACATTTTGTTTCAAACTGCAACATGGCGATATAAACTGTGATTCTAATCTAGTTTTGAAGTTGCCTGGATTGGGTAAATGAACTACTTAGAAAATGTATCATTTTCACTAGCAGACACCTAGATAAAACCAGGAATACTGAATTAGAATGAAATAATTGGTATACTTTTTTATATTCATGTTTACATTTTATGAAAGCAAAAATCTAAGAATAAAATCTTGAGTTAATAATTTGAGCTTTTTTTTTGGAAGCACATATAAGATTCTCATGTAAGCTATGATATGAATGCTTCTTTAATGATATAAAGATTTGCTAAATAAAGACAAACAGAAATTAGCAGAAATCTTTCTGAGGTGTATAGGAAGAAGTCTTGAAGGGCTCCAGAAGTGATAGTTTTCCCTATCTTAAAATAATTCCCTACTTAAGATTTTTGAGGCTTCACCACAGAGTATGTATTCTCATGGCCCTGACGGATTGTCAAAGCTTCAGCAGAAACACTTCTCAGAGTTGAGGCAGGCCTTCATCCAATGCAAAGAATTTTTTCAGGATATTTTCATCACTGCTGTTTTATTTTGAGATACCTGATGCATAATCACTTCTAGTGACAAATTATATCTGTAATAAGAGGGAACCCAGTTCTTTTATATTATATTAAAATGTCCGAACTAATAGAAAATATTTTAATTATTTGGGAGGCCTTAGCAGAGAGATCTACATGTGCCAGTGATGAATCATTTGCCAGTCTTTCATTTCTGCGCTGCACTATAAGGTTCATCTGGCAAGAAATTAATTCCTATTTTCAGCAAATCTATAAAAACCACAAAAATACGAATTTCTAATATCATATTTGCTTTGCATTAAAAATTTGACATTTGACAATTTTACTGCTTTCTAAAATCAAAATTTAGTACTCCATTGGAAAAAAAATAAATTTGTGTGGTGCAAAAGGAATTGTTTAGTTTGCAGCAATCCTGTGTCATGAGAACACCTTTTCCCTCTCCTTAATCATTAGTTACTGTCAGAAACTATCAGTGTGGCACTTTATTTCTATGAGATACTCCTTGCTCAATGCTTATTTCATGCTTTTTGGATTAGCAAAAGACAATTTCACACCCAGTGAAATTAGTGTTACATATAACAAGAATCTGCAGTTTGAAGTTTCATTCTGCTGAATTGGCCTGATTTGGTACAGTGGATTCCTAGAGAACCATACCTCTTTTTAAAATGGTTCAGTGGGATCAAAGGTAATTTTTTCTCTTCTTTCACTCTACTCTCATCACAACTGGAGAAAACATTAGAAAAGTTTCAATTTAGTAAAGCACTTCCTGTTAAGTATGCACTTAACTTTTTGTTAGTCAACAAAGTGCATTAACGTTTCTTTTGTTCCTACTGGCTCCAAATCATACACAAGCTTAAACAGAAAATACATATAATTGATTTCATAAAACAAGATGAAACTGAGAAATACATTTGAAATGGACTTATCCAAAAAAAGCTGTGATCTGATTTCATTACAATTCACAGACATTTCCTTCTCAAAGTCCCTGGGTAAGGCTGGGGATATTAAATTGTCTACCTTTTAACCTGATCTAAAGTTAAAACCTTTCTCTCAAAAAATTTAGTAGAAGTATCAAAGTTTTCATGTTATGTTCAGCAAATAATTACTGACTTTACGAAATAAAAATAATCTTCAATGTAATGAGATCAAGATACACACTATTTGTAATATTACCAAATAAATGCTATCACTGCTTTTCAAATCATCTAGTGAAAACCACTTCTCACTGACTCTCAGAAATAAAATCACCAAGTATTTTCACATTTCTTCTCAAATGTGCAAGTCATCTTTGGGCTTTTGTTTTAACCATCAAACACTAAAACAGAAACAAGATTAATAGAACAGCCCACTACACTAGTAAAGATCTTGAATTACAGTGAATGAAAAAGGTACCAGCAGTAATGTAACTTTTACTTTGTCCCAAATATAAAAGTAGATGAGTACTGAGTAAACCTGCAGAAATATTTGATGTCTCCATCGTCCAACGTAGTGTTGTTACTCTACTATCTCTAACAGTCACAATATGATTTTCACATTTTCAGCTTTTAAATTCCTAAGCTCTGAAAACCTCATGCCTGGCCCCTTCATTAAAATCCTTACTCTTCCTATGTAACAATCCCTGGGGCCATAGGTTGGGGCAGTCAAATATTACTAGTGATAGAAAAATGAGGTGATCAACTGTTCAGACTAAAGAGCATATGCTCATTCAGGAACACCTCACCAGTGTTACAGTCACTTGTACCCTAAAACTTATACCTTGGCATTTTTAGGGAAGCACGTTTATCTCTTCGCTACTTTTTTGTGAAATCTCTGTATCATCTTACCCACATGTCTTTCTGAATTACAGTAATTTTCTTCCTTTCAATAGGAACTTTTCCAAGTTCCAGCTGTTCAAATACATCTGATGAACCTAGCTAAATCATTGCTAAAGAACTTCACATTTCCCCCATTAGATTTAGAAACAAATTTGTACAGTCATGCACTACCACATGGGCATTTATTACCCATTTCTCCTAAGGGATTGGAAAAGGACAGAGCTGTCCAGGAAAGTTTTGGCATGAGCCATGGTATGACCAAATCCAATTTCTGTCTTCAGCAGTTTCTATGGACTGGGTTTCTCAGTCCCCTGTGAAATGTTAATCTGCTGTGCCCCCCATTAGAAGTTCAGAAGGAAGCTGAAAAAGGAAACTCTATAAACACTGTTCTTCAAAAGGCTTTCCCCAAGGCTCAGAAACCATCAGCAGACTTATTCCTTAGCCATGACACCTAGAAGTGCTGCCCTGACTCCCGTTATCCTGCCCACCCCACATGGCACTTGTTTTTCCAACAGAAAACATTCTTTCTCCTTGGACTATATGTCGATTACTTATTATTTACATTTTTCATTTTTCACATATTGCATTTTCTTATACTGAATTTGAGTATCATTTTTAATGGATTATATGAGAAAGGTGAAGACATCTGGCAGAGTTTTCTGTTAATTTTTAAGTAGTAACTTTTGCAACTGTACAGGTGTCATTGGGAGATATGAACCTTGTTGAAAGAAATGAGATTGCTTGGCTGCTTGATGAAAAAGTTTCTAAAAACAGAAACAGACAAGAAACACACAATATATGAACTATGATTCTTATGAAAGAAAACATGATTCTTACTCTTGAAAGTAGCATCACTGATAAAATGCTTAAGGGAGTCAAGTATCTAAATAATAACAGTCACAAAAAAGGAGTAACAAAATAAAGATCAAAATCCTATCTCCATTTTACAGGACCTATCAAGTAGTTAAATGCAGCCCAAGTTAAAAACAGAGTTATTTTTCTTTTTAATAAAAGTATATAGTCAGAGTTATTTTTAGTAAAATAAATTTTATATATTTTATATATATATATATATATATATATATATTTGACTCTCATATGCAGGGAAAGAAAGAAGGAAACTAGAACTGGAGGGAAATACCAACAAAGATCCTCTTCCTGTAATCTGATACTCCCCAAAATTATATATTCTTTTACAAAACTATATATTTATATACATATATATTTATACACAAATATGTATATATATATTATATACGTATTTTATATATACTGTTATATATACATATTTTTTATATATCCTCCACTGATCTTGGACATCAGTAAGCAAGATCCCTGTTAATTTCTGCTAGGTTGGAATCAGTATCTAAGCAACCATTTTTCCAATACTTCAAGTATGTCACTATTAACTAATCACAGCAAACAAACAAACAAACCAATCCCAAGTGTATGTAGATTACACCTGATGCAAAGCCTCTGTCATCACAGAAATATTTCTGTGACTATGAGAAGTAGATGAATGGATAATGAAAAATAATTATTGCAAAACTAGATAAACACATTGAAAATTTTGCAAAACACTGGGTATAAACTTGGATAAAGTGAATTTATTAATGATGAGAAATGATTTCTAGATATATTAAAATCAAAGCTGGAAAGGAATGCTTGCAACTATTTTTAGATTACTTAAAGCATCTTTTCTTCCTAAATGAGTATTTCCTCTGATTCAAGACACTGCCTTCCTCATTCCCCTCAGACATGCAGGGAACTGCAATGACACTGAATCAACTGATGCAGTAACCTATCACCTGAAATGCTATTATCTTGAACTGTTGGATTTTACATTTAACAAAATAATCCTAATTTTATCTGTATAAAACTTGTAAAATTACTTAAATCTGAAACCTGAATAGAAGAATCACTCTGTGTCAAATTGTGGTTTTATAAAAGTTTTCATCCTTAATAAAACTATGAATGAGTGATTTACTCCAGCTATCTAAAGAAATGATCCATTTCCTTTCAACACACACAAAGTTGACTCAAAGGCCAGAGATCAGCTGCTAAGTATAGTATGAAAGTTATGTAATTAGTTGTTTTGCAAGATCAATGAACAATTGGACTGCTCATATGCTGTTGAACTCATCTACATTCACATTCTGTATTGCCCAACATTCACATTTAATATTTTATGTTGACTATTTCACAGATTTTATTCATCAAAGTAATACCCAATGGAAAAATATAAAATGTACCATAAAGTAGCAAAAAATGTGAGAGCGTTAAATGAATTCACATATAAATTGGTGATAAATTGTCCTCCTTCTTCAGGAGTTATTGTGATCAGCCATGTAGTATATATACCTGGGAACAACCTAGAGTTTGTAAAGATCTACAATGACCCTGTATTAAATTGACCCTTGACTCTTCCTTGACTCTGCCACAATGTTTTGGTTTTTTGGGGTTTTTTTGGCTGAAGTTCATAGTTAAATGAGCATGATGCCTAAGAAATTTAATTTTATTCTATTTTCATTTTATATTTGAAATATGATTCCTTCTCAGTTTTGTGCTTGAGCAGTTTTATGCTTTTGGTTTATGCTCCTGTTCATAAAGCATGTGAGTGCAGGCATGACCTTAGCCATGCATGTAAACTCAAGAGCAGTTATTGAATCACTGCACCTTATGACTAATTCCATTGGCTTTAACAGAATCTAGGCAGTTGCTTAAAACTAACAGAAATTAAGTATGTGCTTAAATACTTTGCTTAATGAGTCTGCAATGACTCTCATGTACAGAACAGTTCATGAACTGAACTGTAAACAGATGAATGAATCACAGTTAATATCACGTTGTAATTGTTCAGTAAAACATACTTGTTTAGCAGAAAAAGTTTGACTATACTACATATACTTTATTTCATATGTAAGAGTACAAAAATGAATTCTAAGAAATCTAAAATCCATTTCTTCAGCTTTTGTAGTAATCAGATTGTAAGAGTATCAGTAGAAATATTTTGAAGGTTTCTGTATCTGCTTTAACCCATGTTTCTGTAATGATATTAATTGACAATAAAAGTACAAATTAGGCAAGCTTGAAGTGTTAAAGTGGTGTGAAATTACAGAATGAATTTAGTCTTTGTAGTATTTTAATTACATTAATAGCAGATTAAGAATATATTACTTCACAGCAGAAGATACCAGTTACAAATAAAAAATGCATAATTAATGTTGTTGTATTCAACAGATGATGCTCTTCCTTTTTGCAATTCAATTCCAGTTTTAAAGATATAGCTATCATGCATTCAAGCATTTTACCTTCAATGAAAACCAAACCAAAACAAAACAAGAATTGCTTGTATTTAACCATGAATATAAATATTTATAGAACATCTTTGTATACTATTTGTAGAACTTTGGGGGCTCTGATTTCATCTTTGTTTTAGAGATAAATTGCAAAGATTTGAAAAGATTTGTCTAAGCTGGAAGTAAATAAGGGTCAGATTATGCTTAGCTGATTTTAAGCGCTACAGAGGTAAGAGAGAATTACAGTCTCATTGGAACCAGCATGAGTTCAATCTAACTGCTTATTTCCTGATACAGCTAGTCAAAGAAAGGAATACAGAACACCATAGACCATCTGACTATCTAAAATAGGAACCCATCTCTTTCTTCTGATTTTATGGCCAGTTTCAATATCACTGTGAAGCATAAATCATTTATGTTGGAAAAGATTTATGAATGGAGGTATCTTTACAAACTATTAATGAGAACCTCAGCCGCAGCCACGTACATCTATGAAGTATTCAAAGTGATGATTATTTTTTCAAGGGGCAGTGTGTAACAACAACGGCACAAGCAATAGAAAGTGTTGGATAAAGCCAAACCAGCTTGACAGAAATGCAGTCTGGCTCCCCATAGCTGTAAGATTTAGAAATGCCCTAAAACTTTGTGCATAGCGAGGGTTTGGGGAAGTGATTTGGCTAGAAACCTAATAACTTTATTTAATAAATGAATCCCTGAACTAATTCCTGAACTGGCTCATCAGGAACCTACCTGAGTGTCAAAAGCAAAAGCAAGGGCGTGGGTGCAGATGTGAGAGAGGGAGGAGAAAAACAGTTGTGGCAGCCTGGATTTGGATCAGGTTAAAACGAACCACACCTGAAGCCCACATAAATTGTGACCTGGAGAAAAATTGATGCTAAATCAATGCAGATACGATGGACTCTGAGGCCTGGCAACATTCTCACTTTGATGCTTGTGACTAGAGGAAGAATTTAGCTGTTCCTTTTTTCTCACAATCTCCTTAGTCTTGGACATGAAGACACCAATATGAAACCAAATAAATTTTTTAAAAAGGTTTAATTAAAATATTTATTCTGTTCATGCATTAGATGTGCATTCCTTAAAAAAACCCAAAAAACAAACATATGCAATTTCACTTTAGAAGGCTTCTAACTATTCTAAAAACAGGGGAAAAATGTTTTGTAACAGAAATTTCACATTTATCTAAATGAGAACTCCTTGTTGAAATAGCTTAATTCCCTGAAGCTGGTAGTAACAGATAGAGGTTATTATTCTGACTACCCTGAATGCTAAAAAGTTCACATTACACATCTTGTTATGAAAAAAAAAAATAAAAAGTCTCAAACCAATTTACTTGTTTGTAGAATTTATTATTTTACACTGTTTTGCAGAGATGTGGTAAAATTTGTAAAAATACACTATAGCTACATACCATAAATTGTATAAATGAATGTGAATTTAATTATATTTAATTTATACAACTTTTGCGGAATTCCACAGACCAATGTAGCAAAAACATCTTTTTATTGGCACAGAAAATACGGAGTGTTTGTGAAGTAGGAATAGTTTGAAGGAATGCACAGTATGGAAGAATAGGTCCTACAGTTGCATTCAGTAGCTTAACAAAGGGAGGCTAGAATGAGAGCTCTTCTCATACAATTAAGATCAAAAATTTTGGATATCCCATTTGATGGGTGACTGCTGTAAGCAGCATACTGTCCTGAGTATTCAAAATGAGATATGCTGGTGCCAAGGGACAATACTAATTTTTTGGGGAAAGAATGAGCAAGAAGATGTCCTAGTGCATTACTACTTTATTCTATCTTTGAACTGTAGGAAATATTACCATGTGACTTGAAAGAGCTTGCCCATCACACTGGTGCTTTAGAGTTTTCTATCAGCTAACACAGTGCTCCTGTGACATTTTGTGTGTGTGTGTGTGTGTGTGTAAAAAATTGGCCACAACTTACTTTTGTGAAGGGAGCAGTTTTGCATGTATGTGAGATATACCTTCTGAATGCTTAACAGAACAAGTTCCTCAGCAAACGTAGGCAAAGCAACATCTTGTTTCCAGATCTCAATCTAGTTTTGGCAGAAGCAAGACACAAACTTGCTCAGACTGGGCAGAAAGTCTAGACACCCCAGTAACAGCATTTCCATGTTTGAACTGGCTACACGCATTCATTTCCGAAGTAAGTTTGGATGTAGGCAACTATGTTACATTCTTTGTGTTTAAATTCTCATTTGGATAGCCACTATACTCATCATAATTTGAATGCTTTTTTAAAAAAACGTTAAACATAAACATATTCAAATAAAAGCGTGATAGTTGCTTTATGAATGTGTCGATACACTTGCATGATGTGTGATTGCTCATTATACAGATGGGCTTATTTCCATACTATGAAGGAACTGCTTCAGATGGGTGGAATAATTTCCCCCTTCCTTTGTCACGGATTTTTTGCACGGAAGGGTGCTGGTTTACATCATAGGACTTGCCTGATCATGAACGTCTTTAGCAAAACAAAACAAATGAAAAACACATACCAGTACTAATTATCTTTACTAGTAATTCTTCCTCCTCAGAGCAGTCCCACGTTTTTAGGCACTGTATGTAATGTGACTAAAGGACGATATGGAGCTATTTATTAGCAATAACCACCACTGAAGGACTTCTCCATTTCCTCCCTACAGGTTTGAACAGGTTCTCCAGCAAACTTGTTGCAGTAGTTTTACTGTGATGGTGATGGTAAAGATATGCTTTAACAAGATTTGTAAGGAAAATTATATATTTGCAGGGAAGAAAGAAGCAGGCTTTCAGGTAGACAAATGCAAACCTGCTTAGACCAAAGGAAAGACTCTTTTGTCTGCAGCCATGGAGACATTTAAATGACTGATTCCTTTCCCAGAGAGTTAGGTGCTTAAATCATATTTATTTTGCACAGAATGTGTACCATAATATCCCCACAAAATGACAGAAAAATGATCTGTTACATCAACTCATTGATAAGTAGAAAGTTTGTTATCCTTTCCATTGGTTTAATATTGTTAACCTAGGGCTTCCTGGTGGAAAATAAAAAATCCTACAAAAAGGAAGGAATGAGAGAAAAGTTAGCAATTTAGGATCCAAAGAAATATTTAACTACCAGTGTGGTTGTATGTGCTAAAGTTTGGCAAATGCACATACATAAAAGGCTGCAAGAAATAACCAAATTGACACCTGGAACCCTTCTGGTCTCTGAAAATTCTGAGCTTATATAGGAATATAAGTACATTGAACATTTTCTGCAACTTAAATGGAAGAATAAGCTCTCAGTAAAATCATGAATTGAGAAAAGTATTTAAAGTACTGTTCTCTGGGGGTTTTGGGGGGCTTTTTGGAGGGTTTTTTTTGTTGTTTTTTGTTTAGTTTTGCTTTTTTCTGATTATTTGGTTGGTTGTTTTTTTTTCCCTAAATAAAATCTCTTCTAAAAAGATCTTCACTGTCTTTGGAAAGAATAATCTCAAACATCTGGTACTTTTAAGGGAAAATGAAAATAAAACTAACCCTTGATGTAAGCACCTGTAAGGAAAAGGACTGGAAACATAAAGGGGGTAAATTGTTTTAAGGAACCTGGCTGTAGGCACTTAATGCATGTGTGGGGAAAGTGAAAAAGCTGAGAACTATGAATTATTGAGAGCAAGGGAAAGGCCAAGATTATTCAAAAATCTGTGACCAAAAGGTCACATTTTAACTTAAAATAAGGGCAAAGAAGAAAGAAAAGAGGAGTACAGGGCATCAGGCTTGCCTATGAATTGTGTCCAAATTGGGCAAGAAAAAATGTTTTATATGCATTATTGCAATCTAGTGGCCAGCTCTATTTCCAATTGCAATTTATGAAGTTAGGAGTTTTGATTCTCAGCCTCATTGTATGTAGAAAGAATGACATTTGCTTTCCCTGGTCTGCAAGATAAATTCTGAGTGGGTTATACAGAGGTGGCAAAGCACATTAATAGTATGTTGACAGTCTAAATATAAACATTGCAATTATGTTGCTACAACTACAACTAGCAAATGCCTTGGACACAAAGGAAGGAAGCAAACTTTAATCTTAAGAACAGACACTGCATCTAATGAAACTAATCCTGTGCTTAGGAACCTTGCTGAATCACAGCTCTTTAGAATGTGTGCTGTCATACAGTCCACCAACTGTTGAAGTATGGCAGTAGAAGGCTCTTTAAAAGGAAGTTTTATGGTCCTGAATGCAAGTAATTTAAACATTAGGTAGAATTTATAGAATAAATGGAAATATCAGTTGAAGATGATCAACACCTTATGTAAAATACTTTATGCCCTTTTGAACACGTGAGCAGTGAATGATTTCTTAGTTTTAATTGAAAAGGAAAGGTTTCAGGAAGATCAAACATCATTTTTCTTGGCTAGACTGAAGTTAAGGTACTCTCTCTTGAAAATAATTATCACAATCAGCTTATACCTTTTTTCTCAATTTGCAATTATTTGGCTAGAAAAACAAAGATTTTTACACACACTGAGATTTCTTCAATGTTTTGATGTTTATTTTTCAAATTGCTACCTTAAGCAAAATTTTCAGTTATTATTAAAAGAGCTTTGTTGGCTTGCTTACCTTTTGACCAAACGGGAATTATATTTACAACTTACCAGAACATTCACAATTTGCAGTTTCAGGAATCTTTAAAATATATCATTCAAGGCCTAAATCATGGTAAATCTGGTATACAATGTACAAATCATAGTACAGAACGGGTAAGGTGGGTAAGGAGCACTGTGGGTCACCTGGTTCAACCCCCCTGCTCAAGCAGGGTCATCCCACAGCGTTTCATCCAAATGGCTTCTGAACATCTCCAGTGAGGAAGATTCCACAACCTCTCTGGGCAACCCATTCTAGTGCTCCATCAACCTCTCAGTAAAGAGGCACAAAGGGGAGTAAAGCACTAAAGCAAAATAGAAGTGCAAAACTTGCATTCCAAAGAGTTCACAGACGAAGTCTGAAATTTTGGAGGAAAAGTGATGTCATCCTCCTTGACTGGTGACTTTTCAAAGGCTGACAGGAAGCAGAGATGACCCAACGATTTTCCGAATTAGTCATAAGCCTGCATGTCAACAAGCTAAAAGATAAAATCCTTTTTATAGGTAATATCCTCTGATATTACATCTATAAATTGGACTGTAAGAATACCTTAAATTCAGGATAAATGTACACAAATTTGTAATAATAATTTATATATTTGTACTCATTTTTTGTATACACACAATTATTTCTCATTATTTTTGAGCCTACTCCATACAGAAACGAATAGGTCTTAAATTCTCATGATGTCACATTTAATAAAAAAGAGATGCCAAATGCCACCCGAGTGACAACTTACACATCTGCTTTGCAGAGATCCTGCTCACGGGAGCATAGGGGAGTAGCTGTGAATAGGGTAAAACTGTGCCAGACCAAAGCATGGAAAAATACTAGGATTTCCTTCCCAATTTTGATGTGCACGCTTTACAGCGACTTGGTTCACACACCACTTTTTCTTGTCTTCCAGCATAATCGTGAACAGCTTCCAGGCTGCTCTGGAAGGAGCTACAGTGGGTACTCCACTGCTTCTGCTGTATGCGGCTGAGCGCAACCCAGCACTACCCCCAGCCACACCAACACCCTGCAGGCTGGAGCAGGGGACGCGGACGGGCTGAGACCGCTGCGGAATCCACACCTGCTTGGAAACGGGGAGTAAAATAAGGCGTGACAAACCCTTTGGGACGCGCGGAGGAAGATACTCCAACACGCGGGGACAGACGAGCTCTTCCCAGGGCTGTTACTGTACAGCCAGGGAGGGTTCCGGCTGCCGCTTCGCAAGGACCCCACCGCTCATTTTTAACTTTCTGCGGAAAGCGGACGGGACCGTCCCAGGCGTCCCTGCAACACTGAGGGAGCGCGGGGCAGGCGCCGCAGCCGCCGGCGCTCCCCTCCACCCTGTTCCCCCCCGCGCTGCCCCTCGGGCGGGACGCAGGGTGGAGAAGGGCGAGCAGAGAACTCCAGCACTACCACAGGGTCCGGGCCGTGCCCGCGGCGAGGGGCGAGGGCCGCGCTCCCGCTGTGCGGCGGGGCCGCGCTTCTCCCGGCGCCGCCCCGCCCCGCCAGCCCTCAGCGGGACGGTGCCGCAGCGGCAGCGGCAAACCCCGCCCTCCGCCCCGCGTGTGGCGCGGCTGGGCGCTCCCTCGCCATTGTCTGCGCGGCGGTCCTTGCCTGCTGCGGGCACCGGCGGGCGGCGCGGCGGCTGTGGCCGCGATGCTGAAGGGCTGCGCGCCTCCACAGACGCGGCAGCGGGCTCCAGCCCTGGGGAGCAGCCACCCCGCCTGCTGAAGACTGAAACTTTGCGTCCCTGCCGCTCCGTCTCCTCCCTCTTCCTCTCGCCCTTCTCCATGCGCTGAGCGGCCGCGGGGCGCCCGCTCGGCCCCATGGACGCCTTCAGCGCTGCCAAGGCCAAGATGGGGGCGAAGAGCGGCGGCGAGGCGGCGGCGGCGGGAGTGGCCGCGCCTCAGCCCGCCGTGCCGGCCCCCAGCCCAGCCGGTCCCGGCTCGCCCGCCGCGCTCGAGCCCGCTGCTTACAAGCTGGAGGACCTGGAGACCCTGGCTACCGTGGGTGAGTGCGGGAAGGAGGGAAACAAAGGAGCTGCCGAGGTGCCTGTCTGCGACCGTGCCTGGCGAGAGGAGGTGCCAGAACAGCTGGCTGGCTGCCCCTTTCCCCAACGCCCTCTTTTTTGTGTTTTTTTCTCTCCCGCCCCGCTCCGCTCCCGTTTCTCCCGCCGCGCCACCGCTGGCCGGTGTGAGGGCAGCTGGGGGTGCCTGCGGTGGCTGTAAGGTGGCTGTGGGCGGCTGACGAGGACGCGCCGCAGCCTCCGCGCAGTTCGGGAGCCGCGCTGAGGGCGTTGTGCGGCCCCGGTGCTGCCGTGTCACCGGTTCCGGCTGCGGGGTCTGCAGCAGAGCGAGCCTATACCCGGGCCCGGGTTTGGCTTGTCTGTGAGATGGGTACTGCCACTGCTGAAGCTGAAAGACGTTTTGGTATAAAACCTGGTTTATCTGGTTTAACTTCACTTACCTGCATCATGATAAAAATTCATCATTTAAATTAGTTGTCGGGCTAGGGAAGAGATCAAACAGGTTAGCCAAATGCAGCTGAGTGTACGTCAAACCCCCGACATGCTGTTGCCCTGAATATTGATGCAAAGATGCTTTTGCGTGTGGAGAATTTTGGTGGAAGGTAAGGTGTCATCTCACAAGTACCACACTTACTAAAACTGCCTGTAATCAGTGGCGTTGCAGAGTAAATGCATGTGCCTCATAAACAGGCATTTCAGACATCATTGATGATATTCATGGTGTTCATGTGTGCTGTATCTATGCATTGTGTGTGAACATATATACCAACATTTGCATATGTTTTTGAACCTGTTTTGAAAGCTTTTATCTTCAACTACGTGGAAGTTTTATTGAGTTTTGCATTATAGGACTTTGAAATTACTTTGGATAGATTTATTGCAGTAAATAATGTGATGTAAATCTTAATTTCTCGTAAGCTCTCTTTGGCCAAAAATGTGCAATATAAACCCTTTCTTAGTGAAGTTGATGGCTTTAAACAAGGAATTGGAAAGTCCCAAGAGTGTTCTTGTCAGTGAAGAACACATCTTCTCTTGAAGTGCGCTGTGTTTTGAGATAATATTCCAAATTGAAATATGGACAGACATTTTATTGATAAATTATTTGAGATTATTAAGAGACTTCTTCAAAGGTTTGTGATGGTGTTTTCCCTCCAGAAGTGGTTCCTTTTCTTCATTACATCATGACCATGTGGATACAGTAGTCATCACTGAAGATTAAGACTTTGGGTGAAATACAGATTGCAGAAAAATAGTAATTTTTAAGGAATATAGAGTACTCATGGAAATATTCCTGCAGCCAATGAAGAAATGTGGAAATAATCCTGGTAATCAACTTTAAACAGTATACCGTTATTAGAGTATTCTTTAAGATGCTCTTTAGGGGCTAAGGAAAGAACAAATTGTGATTCTGCAGGATTTAAAGAGAGACTTAAAGAAAGTGAGACACTGCCTGTTAGGAAGATACAGAGAAAGAAGTAAAAGGAGCAGATAGGTGCCTGTCAAGGTACTGACAGAATACATAGTCTCCCTTCATTCTCTGTCTTCCCCAGCTTGATTTTTTTTTAATTTCTTTTTTTCTTAAATTCTGTATCTAAAAAGATGTCCATTCTTTGCATCTCTTTTGAACAGTGTCATTGGTCATTTTATAGGGAAAATAAAGATAAAAAACAAAACTGGAAAGGCATAACACTGCACAGATAAATACATAAGGCCTTACCTTGTCAGAGAAACTGACCTGGCTTATTTTAAACTGATTGAAAAAGCAATTTATGACATGTCTATGTGGTTCAGTAGAAGTCTCTGAGAGGGACAGGGTCTTCACGGAGCAATACTGCAGCCTCAAAGTGATACTGAAACTGAACACGTGAATACTTGCTCTGTGTGGCCAGGTTTATAAAAGATGCAGTGCCCCACTAATGCTTCTGTAGTGCATTGCGGATCTGAGTTAGTAAGTCTGCGTGAGGTTGGTCTGCTCTGTGTGCACCTACTAACGTGAAGTATTGGAGACCTCATTTAAATGGGCTGCAAGTTAAATCAGTGCAAAATACTGCAGGGTAGTTGAGTAGTTTTGTGTTTAGCTTGAGAAACCTTTTTGCTTGGCTTAAATCTTTTTTAATTCAGTTAGTTAAGTACACTGTGTGTTTATACCATATGTCCTGAAAGAGTTTATCTACAGTTCTCTTGAGCAGTGGTTTAAGTCAGCATTACCTTACCCTCCATTTTGATCTCCCTCCACAAATAGAGGAGATTAATGTCATCAGTTTCACTAAAGCAGTTAGAATCATCTGCAGTTTGAATGCTGTGATATGGATAACCATTTTCTTTCTGGTGATGTTCTTGAAAGCTCTGTGCTCTGAGATAATTGGAGATGTTTGGGAATGGGAGGGGAAATACCCCAAAATTACATAACAGGAAGTTCTGATATCTTCTTTACTAGAATCATTGCTTATAGATATAACGAGGCTTAGAAATACTTACGGCCTTGGAAACTATCAACTTGAGAAAGTTAAAGTCAAAATAGGGAGGTGAGTTCCATTCTTTTGCAGCTGTTTATGATTAATATGTAGGGCAACAGAATTCTGTTGGTGTCTGTGAGATTGTAGACATCCATGACTTTATGCAACTTCTCTCTGAGGATGGAAAAAAGCCGTGTTTAAAAAAAAAAGTTTAATGCAATATCTGCTTTGAATATAGCAACTACTGTTTTAAGTATCCTTTGTAGCCTCAGAGGATTAAGATCTCTCTCTTAACCTGACCACCATAATGCAGGCTGGATTGCCTGTGTTTTCTGTAATTCCTTTTGGGATCCTGTGCCTGGTTTAGCAAAGAACTTAGTGTAAAGGCGGGAAAAGCGAAAGGGAAAAGCAGTTTAGCATAATGATTCAGAGGACATTTATCTCCCCCAAACATCCCAGGACTCAACCTTTGTTTGGGTGTTTGTGAGCCCTTTGTTAAAAGGCAGTTGGAGCAGAGTCTGGAGTACAGGTTTTCTTTGGAGGGAAGTTCCTTAATATTTAGTTGATAAAGTGAAGTTACGGCTTTGGGGAGGGTACAGGACTGGAGCACATACTGGTTTCTGGCACTAAGAGAAGTTAAACAGGTAAAGTATTTCTTTAAGGGTACTTCCTGAGGGGCTGAAGATGTGGCTTTGAACTTTTGAAGTGTCTGGGTTTTTAAACTAGTCTTCTTTTATGAAAGGTGAACACTCTTGCTCTGGAGCCGTTGAAGGTACCTGGTTGTCCTCATCTTGTTTTAAATTAATTTTCTTTTCAAAGGAGGTCAAAATACAAATGTTTGCTAAGCACACTCAGAAACTGCTGTTCAGGCCAGGCTGAAATACTCTGTGAAGCTCAGTGAATTTACATACTCAACTGCACCATACATACTCAACAAAATTGAGTTAGTTCTGTGCTGGACAGAATCAAGAATTTACATGCCATGACCACCATGTTCATTGAAAGTTTGTGGCCCATGCTTATCTGAACCTATTTCAAACTTCTTGTGGGTCTGGTCAGTGAAAGAGGGAGGCTGTGAATACTAATGGCATAGTTTCTGAATCATCCTTGGTTGTGATGAGCATTTAATATGGGCAAACTTCCTGTTCCAGAAGCCAGAGTGCCTGCAGTTGGACACCTGATACATATCCTGAAATAGAGATGCTAAATTTTTAATTATGCCATAATGAAAAAGCAATTCAGGTAAACTAGAATAAGTAATAGTGGAAAACTAGAAGGTACTTTCCCACTTTTGGGTAGGTAAAGGTGGGAAAAGTTATATTCCTGGTTAAAATGCATGGTAATGGCAAAGGGAGAAGGAAGAGAACACCAAGAGGAGAGAGATGGCATTTTTTTTTTTTTTTTCCTCTCTCTCCTTTGAGATCTATTTCTTGTCCGTTTTTCAAAGTGAAATAAATTCCATAGCAGACAGTATAAATTTGGAGTTGTGAATTTGTTCAGTTGATTGAAATATTTTAATTAAAGTATTTTTATGCAAAAAGATTCTTTCAAACTATTGTTCCCATGAAGTGCTTTACAGTAAACAAATGCAGAATAAAGAATTGGGCATACCAGTATTTTCATTTTTATGCACATGGGAAAATTTAAAAAAGTTCATAGGAAGAATGAGGTGCTACATGTTTTCAAATACTTCATTTCTCTATGTTCACACACAAAATATGCTAGCCAAATATATTTCAAGTGGCATTGTATCAGCACAACAGGAGGTACACAGCTGTAGTCTAATGCCAAAGAATTGTCTAAACAAGAAATTGTGTTCCCCAGAGCAGCCAAGTTCTTTACATGAATGAAATGCTGGTGGCATTTTTTCCTTTTCTTGGAGGCTTAAATTAGTTCAGTTTCTTACCAAGTGTTATTTTTGGTTTTGCTACCAGGGTTGTCACCTATTTTAAATTTTCTGAGGGAACTATGAACATTTTTTCTCTGTTTTGTCACATTTTCTTGATACTGAGATGATAAATAATAATCCATGATTTTACTTGGCAATGTTCTTAAATACCACAAGTTTTGAAAGAAAACATGGTCTGAATGTTGTGACTGTAATGGTGACCTGAATTCACCATTACGTTTGTACATCTTTGAGGCTTTAGTCATAAAGCTAAATGACTTGGATTTTGTTTTCACTCTCTGTATTTCTTACTTCATTTTTCCCTCCTACAAAATGACACTTGTCCCAAAATAAATCATTGTTATTATAGCTGCTGTTGTAAAGAGAAATGACCAGGTGTGACTTAGCTTGCTTCCTTTGCTTTTCCTGTTAATCTACTGCTGAGGTGAATTTCAATACCATAATGTTTATAGTAGATTAGGCAGCAACAGCTTCTTTCCCGTAAGTTTCTTGTTCTCTTTAGGATGGAAAAAAATGGATTGAAACAAGTATTTTCTTTTATCTTTCAGAGAGGTCAGAAAAGTGAGTGTGTGGAAGAAGTCTGAACATGTGAAAATTGAAAGTTCACATTTCTGCTTTTTTATCTTCAGTGTTTAAAATCAGTCTTGAGGTAAATTGTTAGTGTTTGCCTGTCATCTATTTTTTTTGTCTGTATCTAGTTTAGATATTCAATTGGTTGCAGAAAGAAATTCAGTATTCTTTTTCTGATGTTGTGAGTTTGACAGTATGTTGTAGAATAGGCTTTGACACTCAAATACACTTCTTGAAGATAAGTAATTTGTTAACTTCTATAAATAGCCCAGAGATGCCCAGAATTGCTTTTTGCAATGCAAATAATCAAATAATCTGGAACCTATCTAGTACTAATATTTCAGAAATAAGAAGCATGCAAAACTCACCCACACAATCAAAAGCACCTAACCTTTCCCCTGCCAAGTTTACACTTAAAAAAACCCTAATGTACCAGGTGAAAATACTTCGGAAAAATTCCTCTGTTAATCATTGTGTCTCAGCCCAAACTGAAGAAGATAAGGAACCTGCAGAGAAATAGAGATTTTAACTATTTTTTTTTTCTTTTTCCTTTTTCAGTGGGGAGAAACAAGAGCTTCAGAGTACTTGGGGTTGAAAGCATTTAGGCTCTTAGGGCTTGACTCAGTTTTTTCTATGTTTAGCTTCCTGAATATGCATGTCTGGACTGTTTGTAGTAGACAAGGAGAACAGCCTTTTGGAGGTGATTGCCTTGATATTTTGGCTTCCATATGATGAAAACTTAGTGAATCAAATCCCTTCCTAAAGTGTATTTAATCCTGGTTTGGTCCACTTTTAAGGGTGATAGGCAGTGTAACTAGAAAGAAAAAAAAAGACAAAAAAAGACAAGTGTGGTGAAATTTATATACTATTTTGTTTTATTATGAGAGACATAGAGGTGTGTACATCAACGAAGTGAATTTTTGTGAAGGAAAAGATAGGAACCCGTGTTTACCTTCCAGTGTCTTGTCTGGGCATAAGCTGTGTTTAACTAAATTATTTATCTCAGTCTGATTCTCTTACTGTTGACACTTATCAGTGTAAAACAGTTTTAGTATTAACTTGTACTTCTCAGGAGTAATTTAACATGTTATCTTTACTTGGGAAAACAGCCTTTCATCTCTGCAATGTTTTAGAGGTTTTTTTTAAAGCATTATATTGGTAAGTAAAATTTTGCTGAGTACTGTGTGTTACAACTGGGATATTTAGGGTAGAATAGTTTTCAAAATGAGACTATTTCTGCTTTCCCATAGGAGGACTGTCTTTCAAATGACTGAACAAATGTTGATTTCTTTTTCTAAAAAATAAAGAAGGGAGAGATACATGATGCAACATTCTTTGCTGAGAGTGTTCAATTTGTGAATGCACTGTTTGCACTTCATATTGGAGCGCTGGTTTGGTTTTCTGTATAAAATATGGATTTTTTTAATCCTTATTTTTTAATGCTGGAGTGGATCAAAGGTGGTGATCTGTTTAATTTGGTTATGAAAACTTTCCACTTGGCTGCCCTTTTTCTTCTGGACAGTTTCTTCACTCACATCCCAGCTTGGAGCAGTTGTTAGCTGGTCTGCTAATTGATTGACAGTAACTTTTCTGTAAATGTGTTTTCATTTTTCTCCAGGGAATCAACTGGTCTGCTTCAATACATTTCAAATCAGACAAATTGTGTGTGTATGTGTGTGTGCTATTTATTTATTGATAACTGAGGCACATTAAATTCAATGAAGGAAGCATCCTTTTTGTGTGACTGAGCTGTATGGTATAACCTCTTCCTGTATGCTGCTGATGGTGATGGAATGTGAGATTTGTCTGTTGGATTGATCTGTCAGTGGAACCATTCCTGAAGTATCTGATTTTCTAGTCTTGTGACTATTTGTTAGGGAGAGTATTTCAAGCCCTTATGCCAACAAGCTATCTTATCTGTATATCAAGAGACTAATTTTTATGTGAAATCTTTGTTCTTGTTTTTTTTCTGGATATTTGGTTTCAATATCACCTACAGCTTTCTCTATAGGATTACACATTATATGTTTAAATATGCATATATATTTAAGTTCATGCAAACTTGTAAATCATAAGTTTTACTATTCTGCAGCTTGATAGAGGAAGAGTGAGAATATGTAATTCTTCTGCTCATTTTCTGTCAGCATATTTGGACTTCTTACTGGCCATCACACCAGGTCTTTGTTTCTACAAACTCTTCATACAATACCTACAGCATGCAGGAGTGGGTTCTTTATTTAATTTTTAAGCTAGGATATTTTTTAATTCCTTAAAGGATTGGTTCTGAGCTAATTTTTCATGAAAGATCATGTATCTGTTACTTGTTAATTTGATTCTAATACGCAATTTGTATCTATGGGTGTACTTATTTATATTTTGTATTTATTGGAGTACTGGAAAAAAGGGAACTCGAAGCAGAAGAGCTATAAATTACAAACAATTAGCAGCAGCTGTAACCTGTGACTGAGATGTGTTGTTTTTTGTATGTAGTCTTGAGAGTGTCTAAGGCATAGTTTTAAAAGTACTAAAGCTAACAATGCAGTAAATTGTTTTTCCTGGAAAATGCAATTATAGAACCTCTGACATTGTCTAATGTAAGAGGAAATCAGGTGAAGGTGCCAAGGTGTGGGATTGTTTTGTTTTGTTTGCTTGGTTTTCTTGTTTGTTTGTTCTTTACATGATTCATACCAAAGAGGTAGGGGCTGGTTACCAAAATCCTATAAAACGACAATTTAAGTTGTCCATTATGCTGTGTTTTTTATGAGTTTTGGAATGGTTCTTTGCTAAAATGTAGCTTCTTACAGAGCATTCTTGGTATTTATTAGTGTTGTTATGTTTGTGTTGGGGAATATGGTGATTCAGAACAATTTGAAATATTAATAGTAACGACTCTGCCATTACTGTTGAAGGTGCAGGGTGCTCTCTGGATGGAAACAAAATGTCTAGTTAGTACTGCTTTTTATGCCTGTGAGGTATTGCTCCAGTCAGTAAATTAAATAGTCTGCAATGATTTAGGTAGATGTTAAGGGAACTATCCCTTTACAGACTCTTCCAGAAACAGGCTAAACTGGGTGTAAGATTTTTACTTTGCTGGTCTGCTAATGAGGATGCACTGTAATAGCTATATGGATGGCAAATCTAAAAATGAAGGGGCTGGTAGCTGACTGTGTTCATACTGAACTTCTGGGTGCTATAATAGCAGACTTCTCGTGCCACCTGCCCCAAAACTGATGGCAGACTTCTAGCCTCAGACTTCTTCCCTCCCAGCTTGGAGCAGCTTCTTACAGCTCTTGGGCACAGGAGATGATAGCCTGTACAGTTTTAATTTGCGTGGCCTGCCAAAAATAACTTCAGAGTATGCACTGTAAAATTTTTGTTTGTTTTTAAGCAGATGAGTGGGTAACTTGTCTGTCCCTGGAGAACAAACAATGAGGACAGTCTGTTTCTAAACTGGGATTCTTGTCCATTTTTTTATGAAAAAATTTCAGGTTGCATGTCAGTATGTTGAGTTTGTGTTCTGAGACCAATGAATTCTCCCTGACTTGTGCGACTTTCGAAGGCCTATAAAAACTTTGGTAGTATTGTCTTTATTTAAGCCACCCAGTTGTCACACTGAGAAGTAGTGAATTTAGAATTTACGGTGAAGTGGTGAATATTTTTCTTCCTTCTTTTTTAGTAACCGACACAGTTTAGTTCCCATATTTGTGGAAATTTTTCATTCTTTTATATATTTGCAAATAATGGAATTTGGATTATAATAAATTTTAAAAAACATTTCTAAAATTTTCCCAGTATGGCACCTTAATTCAGACTACTTTGATTGAGAGCTTTTTGACATCTCTTCTAGTATTTTTACAGTCAGTAGCCATGGTTCCTTGGATCTGTTTATGGAAAATTTTTCTTGATTAAAGTTGGGTTTGTTTTGTTTTGTTTTTTTCTGCTTCAAATGCCAGTTGGGAAGAAGCTGTGAGAAAAGAGTGTGTCCTACAAGACAGAGCCATTAGAGGGAAAAATGAAAGTAACTGAGAAGAGAATTGGAATCTGAAAAAACCTCTAACAGTTAATGCAAAATATTTTCAGAAACATGAAAATACATTTCTTCTGGGGGAAAAAATGAGTTTTTTAAAATCTTTTTTTTTTTATTTCAGTTTTACACATTCATTCAGTTCTATACATTCATCAGCTGAAAAGCAGATACTGATTGGGGCATAGCCACTCCTGATGGTGTAAAGTTTATGACAGCTATCCATTTTAATATTTTAATAAAATTAATTATATTCTTCTAATAAATGAAGAGTTTCTAGATTTATCTCAACTTATCTGCAACATTTGGCTTACTGTAACGTAAAAGATTATTTTGGTGGCGGTGGTGATACTTTTTTGCTGCCTTGGTTCTTAGGCAGACCTAAATTTTTCTGTGCTCCTAGACTACTTATTGTTGGTTGTGGATTAGACAGAGTACAGCCTGGTTTGTTTGACTTGGCATAATTCTGTGGAAACAATTTGTTAAAAATACTTTTTGGATGTGAAATATGTATGATTTATGCTGTCTGCAAGTGATGTTTCTTACCAGTGAATTCTTAATCTGTCAAGAAGAGCTTGCAATACATGCTAATCGTAAGGAGAGAGGCAACATTGTGAAATGAAAGATGAGGAAGACAACTGGTTTTGTGCCTAATTGACCAGTGTCTCAGCAAGCAGTCTTTTTATCTTGACAGGTTTGCAGGTAAACCCAGCTAACTTAAAGCTAAAGCAGGGGTTGGTTTCATAGTTACTGATTTCATGGCTTAGTGTCTGCCTGTTTTACATTGCCTTAAGATTTTCCCATGAATGTACCTTGGTGATACAAGCCTGCAGTATAGATAATTTTGTCTTTGAACTGCAAGTGAAATGCTTTGGCATAGTATTTGAAGACAAGGGTTTACACTTCTGTGTTAACTATTCTTTTAGAATTTTACGGACTTTGTGTAGTTGCTATTTACATTTTAAAAAAGAGGGTTCTTGATGAAATGGGAATTAGCAAAATGAATAAGAGAAGGCTGATGTGCAGTGGACATGAATGCATATGTGTCACTATACCATTGGTACAGACTGTTGGAGTTCCTACTAAAAATGGTATTGGAAAAAGAAAGGATAAGGGGTCTTAATACGGTTTTGAGACACTTCTGTTTTGTTTAGATGGGTTCATATTTCCTGGGTAATTCCTTCTTTTCAGAGAAAAATGAGTAGAACTGAATGAGGGTGTAACTAGGAGCAAAGTTGGGTATTCTATATCACACAGAATCACCAGGCTGGAAGAGACCTTCAAGATCATCAAGTCCAACCCATGCTTGAACACCTCAACTAAACCATGGCACTGAGTGCTACATCCAGTCTTTTTTTAAACACATCCAGGGATGGTGACTCCGCCACCTCCCCAGACAGACAATTCCAGTACTTTGATCACTCTTTCCATAAAAAACTTTTTCCTAATATCCAGCCTATATTTCCCTTGGTGCAGCTTAAGACTGTGTCCTCTTGTTCTGTCAGTTACTGCCGCAAGAAAGAGACCGACCCCACCTGACAACACCCACCTTTCAGGAATTGTAGAGTGATAATGTCACCTCTGAGTCTCCTTTTCTCCAGGCTAAACAACCCCAGCTCCCTCAGCTGTTCCTCACAGGGTTTGTGTTCCAAGCCCCTCACCAGCCTCGTTGCCTCCTCTGGATGTGCTCAAGTGCCTCAATTCCTTCCTGAACTGAGGGCCCAGAACTGGACACAGAACTCCAGGTGTGACTTCACTAGTGCCAAGTACAGGGGGAGAATGACCCCCGTGCTCCTGCTGGCCACACTACTCCAGGCCAGGCCAGGGGCCATTGGCCTACTTGGCCACCAGGGCACAGGGCTGGCTCATGTCCAGCCAGCTGTCACCAGTACCCCCAGGTCCCTTTCTGTCTGGGCACTGTCCAGCCACACCATCCCCAGCCTGTAGCACTACAGGGGGTTATTGTGGACTAAATGCATTTGGTCTAAATTATTAAACTTCATCCTACTGGACTCTGCCCATCCATCCAAATGTTCCAGGTCTCTCTGCAGAGCTCTCCTCCCTTCTAGCCTCCCAGCCTAGTGTCATCTGCAAATTTACTAATGAAAGACTCAATACCCTCATCCATGTCGTCAGTATAAACATTGAACAGAACTGGTCCCAGCACAGACCCCTGAGGAACACCACTGGTCACTGGTCCCCAGCTGGATGCAGCACTGTTCACCACCACTCTCTGGGCCCGGCCATCCAGACAGTTCCTAACCCAGCAAAGAGTGCTCCTGTCCAAGCCAAGGGCTGCCAGCTTTTCCAGGGAATGCTGTGGGAGACAGTGTCAAAGGCCTTGCTGAAGTCCAAATAGACACATCCACAGCCTTTTCTGCCTCCACCAGGTGGGTCACCTGGTCATAAAAGGAGACCAGGTTGGTCAGACATGACTCACCCCTCCTAAACCCATGCTGGCTTGGTCTGATGCCCTGGCCATCCTGCAAGTGATGACACTCCATATAAACTGTTCCATACTGGGTACTGAGGCCAGGCTGACTGGCCCATAATTCCCAGGATCCTCCTTCTACCCTTTTTGTGAATGGATATATATTTGGCCAGCTTCCAGTCATCTGGAACCTCACCAGTGAGCCAGGACTGTTGGTAATGATGGAGAGCGGTTTCACAAGCTCATCTGCCAGCTCCCTCATCATCCTGGGATGGATCCCATATGGCCTCATAGATTTATGAACATCCAAGTGGCTCAGCAGCTCTCTGCCTCTGCCTGGATAATGGGGACGATTCTACTCCCTGATGCCATCTACCAACCCAGCAGGACATTTGTCCTGAGGACAAGCGGTCTTCCCACTAAGGGCTGAGGCAAAGAAGGTGTTAAGCACTTCCACCTTCTCCTCATCTATAGTTACTAAGTTCTCTCCTGCATCCAGTAGAGAACAAAGGTTGGTCTTACCCTTCCTTTTGCCATTAATATATTTGTAGAAACATTTTTTATTATCTTTTTCAAAAGCTGCCAAATAAAGTTTGACCAAAGCTTTGGCCTCTAATTTTTTTCCTGGGTTGCCCTAGCAACCCCCTTAAATACTTCCTGAGAGACCTGGCCCTCCTTCCCAAGATGATATATCCTCTTTTTGTTTCTGAGTTTCTCCAAAACCTTGTAGCCCATCCAGGCTGGACGTTTTCCTTGTTGATTTCAGCGCACAGGGACGGACAGTCTATTCCTGTGTGCTCAATCAAAATCTCTGTTTTGAAGCACGCCCACCTTTCATGGACTCCTTTGTTATAAGTGAAGAAAGTGATGTCACTAGTTCTTGATTTGGTAAGTGTATCTGAGTGCATAGTTTCTGCTAGGTAATACTGAGTGTGCAGTGTCATCTGTTCATGTGGAAGTAAGTCAGCAAGTCAGCTATGGTGCTTTTTTTTTTTTTTTTTTTATTCTCTGATAATGCTCAAGGTAGGCACTCCTGCATGAAATATGGCTGGTTTATGCCCTGTAAAAATATACTGATAAATTATGTTTTGGCATTTAAAATATTTGTACAAGGGGGAAATCTCCTATTGGCAATTGGGTGTAATAGCTATGAAGAGATTCAGAACTCTAGGTATTCCCATGATAAGTTGAGATTTCTAGACCAATTGGCTTTCATGTTTGATGGAAATGTTAAAAGCTGAATTGTTTGAGAACAAACACAACTTTGTTGCTTGGCCTCCTTTGCTTCTCTGAAATATGATTCTTGATATAGAATTAAACAGTGATTCTAGTAATAGTAGAGGGAAAAAAAAAAGCCATCTAGAAATGCAAGATCACTTGAGGGAAGAGGGAGCAAAGAGGAGAAAAGCCATACTGTGTTTGATCCCTTTGCTTTGGGGAACCTTCCTCAGCATAGCTGGTTAAGTTTTATAAACAAGACAAATAGTTGTTGGTTGTTTGTTGTTTTGTTTTTTTTTTGGGGGGGGGAGGGGTGGAAACTACTGGATAAATTACCATAAAGTACAGTCATCTCTAAGGAGTTCTGCATGTTGTACACAGACCTCATTTTAAGGACTGAGACGAAATTTGACTGAAAAGGGCACTGTAGTGAAAACAGGTGCTTAGAGACTCTCTAAATATTGATTATACTTAGCTTGTGTACTGGCATGTTCTACAAAGGATAACATTTAGTTTTTATGTAAAGAAGTATGAAATTTTATTAGTCACTTGCAGAGCTTTCTTCTGGTACTTAGTGATGAGATGTATTTTATATAATGCAGTGCTAGTTTATTCCATCAGTGAGGTATGAGGATCTCATGTATATGAAACAATAATTTCATCAGTCTCTGTCCTGTCTTCTGAGACTGTTACTTGTTCCTAAGAAATCTGCAAGCATCTGAAACAAGCTTCAGTAACAGTAAACACCTAATATGCCTGCTAATTTTTCTTGTTTGGCTATTTCATCTGTCTGCAGCGAACAAGTATGCCTTTTGACTTTACCACTGAAAACTTGACATGCTTCATCTTTTGTAAAAAGTATTAACGGATAATAATATAACAATCATCAGATTGCCAGTAGCTTTCACTTACAACTGATTTAAGTTAAATACGAGCTGATGAGCAGGCCCAGGTTAGTGGGTTTTTTGTTTATTTCTGATCCTTAAATCTGTCCCTGCCTTCTAATTTTAGCAGCTTTGAGCTTGTGTACTATTTCTTTAAATGTAAGTCCTGAATTATAAATTACATTGGACTGTTGTTCTTTAAATTGAATACAAATTAAAATACATTTCTGTTGAGCTGTGTGCTATGTCAGCTATAACAGTGGGTGACCCTCAACAGTGATGTTTCAGTTTTGGAGAAACAGTCTACAAAGGGCACATCAAGTACTCTTGGCATGTGAACTATAGCTCGTGAATTCAATTAGCTGTAATCTATCCTATCAAAGTGGAGTTGAATTTTCTTTTCCTTACTTTACTGCAGACTGTGGTCTTGTTTTTAAGTATATCAGACTAAGTTCAGGTAATTCTGAGGTTCTATGGGGTGAGAGAATTGTAGAAAGTGAAAGTAAGAACCAATTATGGCTGTAAACAACAGAATAAATTAACCTGAGTTTGGGTAAATGGGCCCATGTGAATACCTGTGTTACTAACATATAAAATTTGGTATATGATGAAGACATACATAGGATAGCAGAGTAAAATAACAGAGAATGTTGATTCTTAAAAAAGTGAACTTGATTTTATTTTCAAGATTTGAGTAGTCATAAAAACAGATAATGCTTTGAAATAGTTGAAAGGGACCTTAAAGACCATCTAGTTACAGCCTCTGCTGTGGGTAGGGGCACCTTCCACCAGGTTGCTGGAAGCCCCATCCAAGCTGGCCTCAGACACTTCCAGGGATGAGGCATCCAGAACTTCTCTGGGCAGCCTGAGTAATCTAACATCTGTTTAACACTTTAAGTTTGAAGCCATTCCCTTTTGTCTTATAACTATCTGCCCATGTAAAAAGTAGCGGTTTTGTTTGTTAATTTTAAACCCTCTTTAACTGCGGGAAAGCCTCCATATAGGTCTCCTGTGATCCTTGCTTCTCCAGGCTGAGCAATCCAGCTCTCAGCCTGTCTTCACAGGACAGGTGCTCCAGTCCTCTAATGACCTTTGTGCAGCTCCTTTGGACCTGTTCTAACAGGTCTGTGTCTTTCTTGTGCTGAGAACCCCACCCCTGAGTGTACTACTCCAGTGGGTTCTTACCAGAGCAGAGGGACAGAATCCCCTCCGTTGACTTGCTCACCCACACTGTTTGTGAAGCAGCCCAGGATGTGGTTGACCTTCTGGGCTGCAAGCATGCCTTTCTTGTTAATAATTTCAAATCTGATAAATTCTTTATTATACACATGTATTTACTCTTTAAATATATTTGTTCAGGGCAGCTTGTCATTGCAAAACAGATTTATTCTATAATCCTGTATGTCAGTCTTCCTTTTGCATGGAAAAAAAAGGTATTGTGTAGGGAGTTCACTTCTGTCTTTGTTCATGACATAGTGCATCTTTCCACTTGTCTCTTCAGACGTATGAAATTTGCAAACTGTGTTTAATACAGTTTTTTTTGAAAATGAATACCGGACCTCAGATGATGTTATGCTCAAAGAAAAATGAAAGGAAAGATTTTACAGAAACAATGTCCAGCACAGAAGTGCCATCAGGTTATCAGCCAAAAAATCTATCCTTACTGTTGCAAAATTAATGGTACTGTTTTAATATATGCCATAGCCTCTGAAACTTATTCTAGTGTTGACTTGATTTCTCTTTTCTTGAAGAGTTAGTTTCTTAAGAGTTTGGAAAATCAGGGATGTTTTGTGAAGGAATTGACTTGTAGGTTGTCTTGGTGTACTTCTTCATAAATTCTCAAATATTCTCATCCTGGTCCATTTAAATAATGTCAGTTATGTACAGTGTTCTTTTTAAAGTCTTACTGTTGATTTGGATGGGTTCCTTGGGCATGATATATATATTTTATATATATATATGTGTGAGAGGTATAATAAGGGAGAAAGATTGGATCCTAGTTTTGATACAGGAAGAAAAGGAAAATATGTGCATAAAATTCAGGGGAAGGTAAAACTGTGGGAGATTGGTAGAGTGGCTTTTCTTTCGTATTAAGGAACTTCATAGTAAAAATAGAAAAAACTACTATATCCATTATGTGTTTCAGTCACATAGCTGGCTGATAAGTTAGAACAGAATTTAAGTTTTGCTTCATTGTTTTGCGTTGTAAAGAAAAAAAACAGTGACTGGTCCATACAACCCTGTTGTATGTTGTATTCAGACCATGGTCCTTTTCTCGTAGAGTACTTAAATGTCAAATTGCCATTGGCAAGTCTTCGGTTAACATCAGGTATTAATACAAGTGATATTTTCCATCTTGAATTCCATTAGTAATGTAATTCTTGAGCACTATCAAGATTTTTTCCAAAATGTTTAATTGATATTTGAGAATGGAGTTCGGAGACTAGGATTTTGAAACTTAATATTTGTGTTAGGGCTTTTGTTCCAGTTCCATATCAAATATAACTTTATTTGGATATTCTAGACTTACTTCCTCTTTCTTGGATAATAGCTCTTTATGTGGAGAATATGGTGATATTCATTCTACTGCCAAACAATGGTGATTTCATCACCTTACCTTGTACAGAGTTCCACTAATTTTTGTAAGGTATACTGTGTGAGAATTTGGAAAGGTAATGGAACACATGAAGTAAATTCTGGATACCTAAGGCATAGTTATTCTGTAGTCTCTTAGGAATATCAGTTGATACTGCCTCTTGAATATAAACAAAGCCTTCCCTTTGAGGAATATTTTGTTCCACTCATGAATTCTCAGTGCATTGAACTTTAACCAAATACAAATATATTTGCTGTGCTTGATCCAGATTGATGTAGTGTTTTAGGGGAAAATTCTTGCTTATAGTTTGATTTTGTTTCACTTACAGAAGATAGAATGCAGGGTTGTAGTGGCACAGCAACTGTTCATAACTTGTAGATGAAAATGCATTGAGTCTTTTGGAAAGGCATTCCTTTTGCTATGGTTACAGTGCTGAGTCATTTGTGCATATTACAATAAAATCTCTAGTACTTACTACAGTCCATTCAAAACAAAGATCAAACTAAAAAGAATTTTTAGAAAAGGTTATAGTTATATCAGAAATATTTTTCTCTGTCAGCATAATAGCTGAAGTGTGAGTGAATATCTTAAATACCTTCTAAGACTATTGTGCTATATAAACTTGAATAACATGTAAAATTACAGATTACAGAGAAAAATAAAAGCTTAGAAATTGGATGTGGTTTAAACTGTGATTATTTGTACCCACTGTATCCTTTCTTCTGTGCAATGTTAAACTATATCAATATTTTGAAAAAAATGCTAGATGAATTACATTCTTAATACCACATTTGTGACACTGGGTCATTAAGTAACAGTGCTGAAGATTATAAAGTAGTATAGATGTCATTTGGCATAGGTTTCATGACGTGGAGTATGAAGAATTTAGTGAGTTGCCAACAATTCTTTTTCAAACCTCACAGATTTATATATTTACACAGGTTAGCATATTCTGTTTCAGTAGTTTCTGTGTCATAGTGTCATGCACTTATCAGGCCGTATAACTTGTAGGTTGGTCTGTTCTGAATGTAGATCTATGCACTGTAAACAACTCTCGAACTTGTATATGTAGAGTCAACAGAGCAAAATAGGAACTTCTGTGTTCATAAATTGGATGTGTAAAACCACTATTGAATACAGAAGTGCCTTTCTTCTCCTCTGTTGAGTTGCAGGGGATTCCACTTGGCTGGTCCAAAGTTAAGCTGTGTAATAAGTGAAGACATTCTGCCTCAGGGAAGACTGTTGATTCTTTGCCTAAAAGATGGGAGAAATTGTCTCTCGCCTTGTGTTTGGGGTACAATTACAGCTTGCATACTCTTAGCCTGCAACTTTGCTACTTCCATTTTTTTGTATTTTGTACAAAGAATTTTATAAGTTTCCACCATAAATTGGAACAGACCAAGAATAATGGCATTTCTTTCAAAGCATACACTTTTAATATCCATGAATATACATGAAAAAGATGGTATGAGCTATATGATGCTTTGTGGCAATCTGTCTTTGAAAGTGGAAGTTTTACTCCAGTTTTCAAAAATACCAGTCCTAAAGTTTTAAGATATAATGTGAAGACTGAACATTCTGATGTTTCGAGATCTTTAACTATTACTCAATGGTCAGGCTTTGTCTTCAGTGGGAAGACAGAGATTTTGTTTGTTTTGGTTTTTTTCATATCCTGAGTTAGCTCTAGGTCAGTTTAGAAAGTAAAATGGAAGTGAAAAGTTTGATTGGAGAAAAAAAAAAAGGAGAAGTAGCTGTTGGCCACCACTGAACTTTGATTTCACTTTGCTTTCTGAATATTAGTGTATCAGGTTTTCAACCCGGCCTTTCCAGCTTTCTCAGTTGTGCCAGTATGTGTGTGCTCATGTGTGTTTCTGCACTAGGGCCTTCTGTGTTTAATTGTGTGGTAACACAGAAAAAAAATAGCAGGGAGTGGGTAATCGTGGAACAGTTTTCTATTAGTTGCCTATTTACCCATTTCCTGAAACACATGAGAGAATGAAAATGTTCTGAGTGCATTTAAATTAAGTCTTAAGTGTAAGTCTTATCTGTTTTCAGCCAGAAGCTTTCAACGTAATTTCACTTTTATACTTTATAATCATTGTAGTACATATTGAGTAATAAATAGACAATCTGTTTGAAAAGTATTTGTGCACAGTTTTTGTGCACTGTGTTGAATACCTCCTCTTTATTTGTGTCTGATTTAGCACTGCTTTCAGTGAAGATGGAAGTGAAATGTAATTGAAAAGAATGTATTACAAGAGGTACTAGTCCCTCAAAGGCCTCTGTCCAGCACTGGGGAAGGAGGAAATCGGTCAAGTACAAACAATGTGGCTTTTATTACATTGGGTCAGCAATAATAAACCTTTGTACTTCACAAGACTTTTTTGTTTGCTTTTTTAAAGGATACTATCAAGGGTATTAAGCCTCATGCTTTCTTTGTATTAACATGGGACTGACTTAGAGCAAGAAACTGTTTCGGAAAAGCTGAGTTTCAGGACAGACCAAAAGATGATGATAATGTAAAATCATACAGTTATGGAGAGACACATATTTCTGGGTTGAAAAGAAAGGTTGCTAATCAGATGCCTACTAAGTACCCCTATTTAGACCTACCTAGTCCAGAGGGAGCTGCTGTTAAAGTTGTTGCATGGATTTGATCATTAGACTGTGTAGCATTAACTTCTTTGGAACAAAGTGCCTCTAAATCCTTTATGGATTCTTGCATTGGTGTTTGATTCTTAGTCATGAAAAATTCATTTTTGTTTTTCTCAGAGGAAAACATGAGGTTTGAGCTATGTTTTGTAGTTGTTTGGCTGGCCAGTTTTATTATTTTTTTTTTCTTTGGGTGTAATTGTAAGCTTTGTATTTGTAATTGTTTGATGGTGATATATGTGACCTCATAAGTTCACCTGTAGTGAATGACAGAGCAAAAGATGCTGGGACAATATTTCAAGTAACTGACCAGTCGTGTATGTTCTACAAAGGTGTGATTTGAAACTTTGAAGACCTTAGTGGCTGGTTTTTTTAGTTGAAGTTGCCTGAAAAGGATTTCAGTTTGTTGAAACTTGTTGTTGCTGTGACATAGGAATTTGTTTAGCTTTGGTTGCTTTATTTTATTTTGAAGGGCTTTTTTTTTTTTTTTGTAGAAAAAACCAACTAAATTTCTTCATGCTAAATTTGTGTAAAGGAACCAGCCAAAACAGTTCTGTATATACTTCCTGTCACCAGGGAAACTGAAGGTGAAGATAGAAGTGCTGATAAATGATGAGAGAGAGCTTTATTGTCCTCTTCGGTAAAAATTTGATTATGAAAATGAAACTTAGAAACAGATCCTTTTTTTTTTTTTCCAATATGAGATGTCGCTGCTTAGGCTTTTTTTCTCTCTTTACCATTTTTGGAACAGGGGCCGGAAATTACTGAGAAACACTTCCCATTAACTGAACAGAATAAATAGAAAATGGTGTGTTAATGATTTACTGGAATTGATTCTTTATGTACTACCAGAGGTAAACTGCAAGTTTACCTTCATTCATTATTCATCCTCGTAGAAAATTAGAAGCCTTTTGGCTTAGACTGCTTTTGGGACATCCAATTCAGAACACTGAGTGTAGTACTAATCCCAGCTCAAAAAGTAGGAACTGTATATTCACAACTCATACCTATTAATCACAACTCACACCTATTCACAGACACAAAAATCAAAGAATTCTCTGAAAAGAAATAAGGATTCATCACTTTGGATTTAATTGGAAAATGTTTCTCTCATAACATCTTTTATTACTTTTTTTAAACAATCAAGAAAAACCTTGTAGACTAAAATTTTGGGTTTTATGATACTTGGCATAGTACTTTACTCATCTTGTTGGTTTTCCTTCTTTCTGCTGGAATATGGGTTACTTTGAATCCCATTTTGTTTGTGGTAATTGGAAGATAATACACTTGAATTAAATATAGTAACTTTCGGCCTAAATGTCCATTTGTGTTAGGTTTCATTTTAAGGAAGCTGTTTCACAGTGGGTTTAAACACGTAAAGATAATTAAGCCATTAGAAAAGATTCACTTGGAAGCACATACTTATTTATAAAGAGTCCTGAATTACTCAAAACTTGATGGGAATTTTAAGCATTGGTTAATGTACAGAAAGCTAGGTGTGGGGTTTGCATGTCTTTTGTTGTTTGAGAAATTGTTTGGAAAGAAGCCAATAGGTTAAAAATTCTTCCCTTTAATATTTACATTCCAAGAAGTAGTTTTTGCTTATTTTAACCTCTCCCTGAATTCTGTGAAGAGTTCTGTGAATAGGATTTGAATGTTAAAACTTTTTAAATTCCAAAAAAGGTCTTTCTTGTATAATTTCCATTTTACAGATTCTTCTTCAGCTATTAAAATGTGACAATTTCTGATAATGCTTTAACTACCTGAAATACTCATCAGATGAAAGAGAGAATTTAATGCTTTCTAGTGTTTTTGCTTGGCAAGTGTTACTAGCCAGACTGGTACCTGATTCTTAGCATAAATATACTTGTGTTTTAAAATATAATAGACTAAGTTTTTAAAAATGATATTAATACAGACTGATAAGCTTTACTTCTAGCAGGTGTTCGGTATAATTTAAAATACACTGTTTCAACAGGCCTTAGTTCAGGAAGTAATATAAAACTTAGTTTCTAGGTGAAAAAGGAGTTAATCTTTAAAGGTTTCTATTTAAGGTTTCTATTTCAGCTGTTTTTAGAAAAAAAACCAATTTTGAAGTTATGATATAAGTGTACTTCAGTTGTAAAATTTAAACAGATGAAAGTAGGAGTAATGATTTTGCAATGTCCTAGTTTCAATATGGAGGAAAAGCTTTATCATTCACTCATCCGTTCATCTTCTTTTCATAAATGCATCACAAATTGCAGGTTGTGGAAGACATCGAAAGAGTTGGAAAAATACCATTGAAAAACAAAGTAGGGAAATACCCATTTATGAGAATTGCTCTGAAGATTGTGGATATTTAAAGTTTTGAGAAGGGAGATGCATTTACAATCAGTGTTCTAAGAGGTGTTAAGAAACTGAGAGGATTTATGGCCATCATAACTGGCAATCTAGTTACTTTCTGGTTTCTTTTATTCATTGGTCCCTAGTATTTCAAAGTAAATTTAAAAAGAAAGAATAAAGAGACAGAAGAAACTGTCAAGAATTCTGCTTGTTTTGCTTAAGAACACCCTGATATTTACAATATTTTTGTAGAGAGACAATCATTTGTGAGCAAAAAAAAAAATTCCAAAGCCTGAAATTACAGAGGAACTTGCATCATTGATGTTCAGTTGATTGGCACTTTCTGGAAATCAGAAACATGTATCTGAGCTATGTGGAAAACAGGAAACTTGACTGATGGGTGTTAATTAGCCTGGTGATTCCGATGTCATTAGTTCTTAAGGATTGTAGTTCTGTAAGATTTAAATGGGTGGGTCAACAACAAGAGTTGTTGACACAACTTCTTGGTATTCTCTGGCATATTGAATCTTGTGTGAAATTGAAAAGAGACTAAACTGTATTCCAGGTGGTTAAGTGTAATATTTGTGCTGTGTTGTTATAGGCTCCTTGTATACCAAATAAGAAGGAACCTAAGAATTACCAGATCTTTGGGATCTTTGGAAGTTTTTTACAACATCCCCTTTGAATCAAAAGCTAGGCTGTATTTGAATGTGCATTGGTACTTTTTTAAAAGTTTAACTGACCTGGGATAAAGAATTCATGACATTGAGCTTTCAGTGGATGAATAGAAGCGTCATAGAAGCAAGCTTCTTTGGTAGGGCTTCCCATGGTGAACACTGCACATGTATCTCTGTTTTCTGTGCTCTTAAGATCTTAATCAGACTGTCTCTGATTTCAATGCATATCATTGAATGATACAAAAAAGCTCTGCAAAAAGAGTGATCAGGTATTTCTTTCATTTATTCAGCAGTATGAGATGTGCAATTCTAGAGGGAAAAAAAGGTATCCTATAAAACCTCCTCTAACTTTCATTATTTCTCTGACATGTTTTTCAGTGTTAGAACTGAACCCTCTAGAGTAATGCAGATCCATAAAAGCAGTGATCTAAGATTAATAGTGAACAATCCACAGCCGGCTTTCAGAACAGTGAAGACACTGAATTTGGCATTTTCAGAGATACTGGTGTATGTGTTGACAAATTAATAAAAGTCTAAACTTTGCTACTGTGATGTCTAAAATCATCATCCTCATTTTGAGTTGCCATAATCATGTGCCAAACACATCTTTTGTGTTAGAAGCCTCCAGTTGCTTGTGCCTTGTGGTTTTCCTAAATCTTTCTCCCAAGGGTTAATCTCCTGATTACCAGTCTGTTTGGGCAGGCTGGTTTTCCTTTGCAGTGACACTTTCCTACTTCTTTGTCAAGAATTACTGACAACCCCCATTTCCTAGTCTAGGCTGTTGAAGTTACGTGCCAAAATAAGACAACGATTAAACGGCAGACAAAATTTGACATTCAGTAGTTTGCAATCTGATACAATTAGTTTAGTTAATCTCTGATATTTTACATAATAAAGTCTTTTGTGCTTGTGGCTATCAGTAAAGGCTAATATGTGTCACAGTAGGAAATACTTCTGACTGTAAATAAAAGTGAATGCATCTGATGATTTTTGTAGGCATCATCCTGCATCCCTTCTGGGACTCAAAAAGCAGCCCTTGGGGTCATAGAGCTCACATGACCTAGTTTATTCTTCATTAAAACAGATGGTATCTATCTGAGCAAGGCAAACTTGGTTTTAAGAAAGAGCTGGGGATTAAAAGGATGGGAAGCTGAAACAGCTGGGTCTAATTAATGGGAACAAATAAAGAGACAATCTAAGCATTACATTAGACATCTACAGCAATAGCAAAATATTCACTACATGACTACTCACTCAATTGTTTTAGCTGTTCAAAAGTTGCAGGATTGGTTTACCTAGCATCAAAAGTATCTGAAATTGCATCAGAAATGTTCCCACATTCTTTATTCTTTTCTGCCAGGCTTCAAAGAGAACAAAGTCCTGAAAACTGGCTATGGTGTTTTTGCATGGTATTAGGGAATCCTGCTTGTTTTATAAGACTGAAAATACCCCACTTGTGTTTGATATGTAGACCAAATTGGTCCTCTGCAGATTTTGGCCTCATCTCTGTGTTTAGCATGAGGTTACCTAATGGTGAAGATGACTGGCATTCCTTCAAGCTCTACAACCACATAAAATTTGCAGTGGGATCCAAGAATTTTATTGTGTCTGTTGTAAACAGATTATACTGGATTAGTGGTTAGCATTTTGCATATTTTATTCTGTTTGCCCATTTAGTCCTAAAAATCCTGAATTGTGTTGCAAACATCACAGGCCGTCTTCTTGCTGTTATTACTAGTGCCCAGAGACCTTCACTTACTATATGTTTTAGCAGAGAGAAGGGGCCTGTGCAAATAAACTACAAATAAACCTTCAGACTTTGTAAGAACAGCTGTTTTCTTGAGGTATGATCTTCTCATGTAGACACTGTTTTGCCCTGAAACTCTGGTAACATGTACTATAATAAACAGATAGGGATATATATGTAGAGAGTGTATGAAGCCATTGCTCTTCCTCCAGCAGGGTAGTACTTGGTAGATCCCAGGACTAATCCAGAATGGTATGATGTGCCTCAGGTTCTATTGGTTTGAACCAAATACGAAATAAACATGAGTAGACTAAAGTGCAAATCTGTAAACGCTGTTTTGCTTCATTCTTAGAGACAGGTATAGAATATTTCAATTTTAAGGTAATCATAAGGAATGATTACTTATCTGTCACAAAAGGTCAGCTTTAGTTGGTTCACACAGCTCTGCTCTGAGGTGATCGGGGGAAAAAGTTGAACAGTTCTTTCACAGGGATTAACAGAAATTGTTCCATCAGTTAGTTGTCTCCTCACCTGGAGTGGTGCTTTTATGGAAGACAAATAACACTGCCTTTTTTGCTTCCAAAGACCTTCCCTCAAATTTATTGTGCTGGACCTTCATCTTGCACAATGCCACTTAATGCTTCAGGTTTTTAATTTTCTTTTTATGAATCTGATAGGCAGAATTTCCATCTAGTCACAACACAACAACCTGTTCTTAAAAAACAGATTTTCTTGACTCTGCTAAACAGCCACTATAACATCTTGTTGCAGCCTACCACCTTGACTGTCATCCTGTTTATCCCTCCTCCCTATCAATTGCAGGGAAGAACATTTTAATGGCTAAAAGTATGAGCAAGTTTGAAGTGATATTTTTAATTATGGTAGTTTATGTATGTAAACTTTATCTGGTTGTTTGAAGACTGTCTAGGCATAAAACAGAACAAGAAAAAGCATAGCAGTTAGTCCTATGGAAGAATGGTGGGTGTGTGGGTACTGCCAGCTATAATGCAGGCCTAATGGATTTTATGAAAAGACTTGATGGGGAAAAAATACATATTATGAGAGGAGATGTCTGAAAACAAGTGTTACATGGCTTCTTGCTGTGTATTGTCTTGATTTTCATAGTTGCTTGCAACTGTGCTAAAAATGTTTGAAAACAGACTGCCTGGGATCAGTTCAACAATAAAACTGGTTAGGGAGGTTCTCTGTTCTCGCCTGTCTGTGTGGTCCTTTGGTTTTCCCAGAGGCTTTGTAGATTAGGGCCTTGCCACTATTCTGGAATAGCCTGCCAGGCTTTGCTGTTCCTGGCAGAGATGTTTTTAAGGAAGAAGTATTTCCAAAGTTAGAACTATTGCTAAATAAGTCCCTGATAGGTTCTTTTTTGAAAATAGATGGGGCTTGTGATTTCTTTTATTACTGCTGTTGTTTCTAACCAGTGGTTTGTACAGATAAACTAATGGCATCAGGAAAAGTAAAGCATTCTGAAATAAAAATTTCTTAAACAAGTAGAACAAGTCCTGAAACATGTCATCACTAGAGATATAGGAACAATTAGATATATGTTGACTTTTGACTTTCCTGTTGGATATGTCTGTGGAAGCACTTTGTTCATACAAGTATGAAAATGCATTTAAAACCACATTTGCTGAGTCCACATTTGGAAGTCTCAAAAATGAAAGATAGTTTCTAATTTCAGTGTGCCATATGACTATCATTGTTCTTCACAGCGTTTTTACTCAAGTTTAGATTTCAGCTCCTAATTCACAAACAACCCAAGTTAATTTTTATTTTTTTTTAATCTGTGCATGCAGTATAGATGTAAATAATCAGTATTTAAAGCAGCTTGAACAGATCTCTGCTTGGAAGCTCTTGGACCTTTTTTTGCTGTTTGTTTGTTTGTTGGTGTTTTTTAATATTACTTGTTTGAGGTTTTTTTACTGCAGAAGCCCATCCCTGAGCAAATAACTGTTTGCAGGTATAGTCATGCAATACGACTGCATTGTGAAAGGATTTCATTGCATGATAAATTTTCCAGGGTAACCTGATGGTTTACTTTGCCATAACAGCAGGCTTTTTCTGACACCTGTATGCAGTTTTTATAGTTAAAGAACTGTAACCTGGGACAGGTGGGAATGTATTTGATAGAATCTTTTGTGCTTGGGCAGTGGTAATCCTTGATGTGTTTGTGTAGTGAGAACTTCTATCTTGAAAACTGGCTTTGGAAGCTGTATTGGTAGTGGAGCTGCAAATTCCATAAAACTGGATTGCTGGAGTTAGTAGTTTTTAGTTTGTGGGTATTTTGTTTTTTAGTAAATGCTATGTCTTAGCAACATTTTAAGTGATTGGAAAGAAAAATTGTTAAATAACATAAATTTTTTCAGCTGAGAATACACATACAGAAAAGTATTTTAAATGTAAGTTGAAGCTACCAGAGGCAAAAATTCCCTTGTTCTTTTCTCATCTCCCCAGTAATGCAATTTTAGAAGTTCATATTGTTAGTTTCTTGCTCCTACCTATTTCTCAAAAATGTATTTCCTTTCACATACGTACTCCCTTTTCTGTACCTGTTGCACATTTTAGGAAATTGTCTGTACTATATATTGATGGTAACTGATCGACACAGTCTGAAGTCAAGTAACAGACCAGTTAATAATACTGTAACAGGTCTGCATGCTGCCTTTCCGAGGGTATGTGCAAAGAATAGGACAATTGCAAGCTGAAGTATAGGCTTTTGACATTTCTGGAGAGTAACCTTTTGCAAGTTAGGTACTTGTTTTGAATGCCAGGTGTCCTTTATATTGGCACATATTTCTGTCTGAGAATGGGATTAAAAATACCTGGTGTACTGTTGCAATGGAACCTACATGGCATTGTTTAATGAGCAGAAAAGCAATAAGAAACCACCTAATAAGCTGAAATATGTGTTTGTCTTCAAATGTGTAACACTGTGCTGCACAACAAATAGCAGTCTGGATAAATGTGCCAGTTTTAACTTTGATTTCAGACTAATAGAGATAGTTCAGTTATATATGATTGTCTTGAGTGCAATGCACTTAAAAGGAACTTCAGTGACTATTGAATAGAGAAATGCCTAATTCTTTATTTAAAAGTCAATATGTTTTTATTTTCCCTCTTTGTTTTTTAGAGTGAAATGGAAAAGGAATACAGTAGCTATAAGAAAGGTCAGGCAGCTGCTGTTTCCAAGTGATGTAACACTGAGCACTATAAGCAGATTTTCGAAAAATTATTAATTTTTACAAGGATCAGCAAATTTTATATGTATTTTTCCATTGCTTCCTTATCCTACTGAATCGCTTCACCTCTCTGTGCACATTTAAGTTGATAGTCTCCTGACCTGAATAATTTGAGTAGGTTTTAATTTAACAAATTATCATTGTTTTTTTTCCCTTTTAATGATAAGTTGATGTTTCTGCTCCAACTTTTCAGGCACAGGTACCTTTGGACGTGTTCATCTGGTGAAGGAAAAAATGGGCAAGCGTTACTTTGCACTGAAAGTAATGAGCATTCCTGATGTCATTAGACTGAAGCAAGAGCAGCATGTGCACAATGAAAAGTCTGTCTTGAAAGAAGTCAACCACCCTTTTTTGATCAGATTGTAAGTTGTATTTTTTTAATTCATTTCATTCCTACAGAAAATGCAGTTAAAGTAGTCCAGAGTCTCATTGCAAGTTCTTATGTATTTAACCAACATTAACCATTTGATTTCTCGTATGTAATCTAGATTAAAATAGACTTTGGAATGAAGTTCATATTTTAGAAGAATCAAGAATTTAAAATAGAGGCATAATTTAAACACTCAGGAAATAATTTATTATAAGGTATTTTCTCTCTTTTATTTTCACACTACAGAAGAGACATTTTCTGAAGTGAGGGAAAAATGCTGATAATTGTTAGGATTGGCTCATCAAAATGACTTCTAGAACTATCCTTGATGTTAGAATGGCAATGAAAGTATTCTTACGTGTATGTGCTGTAGCTATTAGAAAATAGGTAAAGACATTCCTAGACTTAAATATCTAGGTATTTAAAAACTTAAGTGAACTATACTTTTGCAAACTTTATTTTTAAAGAGTTTAAATAACTGCCGCACTTCCTGAACTTAGGTATTCCTGTATTTAAGGTCGTCAAGTGATGGAACCTATTGAGAAGCATGATTTAAACACAGTTCATAAAGAATGCTTTTTTTTTTAGTGGAATTGAGGTAACTCTAATGATCCCTATAGTCCCATTGTTAAAAGAGATAAGGTATCATGCGTTTCTGTTCACAGCACCACAGCACTTCTTGAGTATCTGAGTCAATGTGTATTAATGGGGTAACTAAACTTCTGGTAATGGCAGGTTAATTTCCATTTATATTTTCTCTTGCATGGATGCATGGCTGGCTATTAACCAAGATTTCTTTCCATTTACATGCTTTAATCAGTTTTACATAAAACTAGACAATATTAGCCTTAGTTAATCTAGCTGCAGAGAGTGCAGCTTCCTGCCATGGTTAAGCAAGTATCGGAGGGAAAAGAAGAAGGCAACAGCATGGTAGTCATTCAGAAGATGGAATGAGCCCTGCAGAAGGAAGCTTTTTCCCTGGTGTGATGTTGGCTTTTTCCAGCATCATGATGCTATTAGTTTCCAGCTAGTGTTCAGAAAACCTGTGTGTGGCATAGTATCAGTTAGACAAATTCTAGAATATGTAGAGATTAAGATTCATGGAAGAAAGCAGGATGGAGAGGCTGAGTACATCTGGTTAGACTGTTTTAAGTATGGATGGAACGGGACAAACGGGATTTTGTATATATATCTGTGTACATCTGGAAATTGTTTACAAGAAAACCTTACGAAAACCGACAAGCAAACTCCCAGACAAACCCCATATCAGTAGGTCTGTGTGTCAGGAACAGCAGGAGTAGAGGAATTTGGGTGAGATACCAGAGACAGGGATGGGAGGATTCATGTTCATACAGAAGTGATCAAAAATCCAAACAGGGGAGTTTTCCTGGATTTCATTCACACCTTATTTACAAGAGACCAGATTTTTCAGGTTGCCAAAGGACACAATTCATAGTTCACTTTGTATGCAAGGCACACACATATTCTTCATGTCTTCTAGAACTCTGCCTTTTCTGTTGAAATGTCCAGTGAGATGTTGCATCAGCTATGCTCATGTAATTGTCTATGTGATGCCTTTTTCCCTTGGCAGAGGAGACTCCAAGCAATGTTGTTGAAGTGAGGTAGTTAAAATTCAGGTCACAACAATATTTATGTGCTTTAGGTTAAACAAGACTTTGTGGATGATTATCACTAGACTGCATGACAAATAACACTTCCTGCAGCTTTTTGTGTGACTAAATGTTTTTTTCAGCCACCTTCTGCTGAATATATGTGTGGGGTTTTTTTCTATTAATTGTTCTACTGTAAGTCTTACACAAAAACAGGGAAAAATTACATAGTGCAGCTTTAATACCTTTAATGTGTTTTATCTATATGGTCTGTTTTTTAGGTTTTCAGTTAGTTTCACTGTCTTTACCACTGATAGTATTCTCCTTTGGTTGCAAAACACGGAATAGGTCTCATTGCAGCATAATATTTCAGGATAATATGATGGAAAATTATAAAGTAATGCTGCACATAATTGATTTCTGGTGTTCAGAAATTCCAGCTATCTTCCTATATGTAAAGAGTTTCTTTTTTTTTTTCCTTTTACTTTTGAGAAATACCTACTATAAACACAGGGATGTACAGTTTTTCTGTAGACACTGGAGTTACTAATCTACATATTGTTTTAAACAATGTTTTCTAAATACTTCTTTGGTGCTTTTGTAACAACTGATCACTGGAAATTCCTTGGCAATCTTTATTGATGTGTTTGAGTAATGTGTCATACTCACTGTGGTGCAGCTCTTCATAGTGAGATGTTTTTGAAGAGAGGAAGAATTAATAAAAATCAGCAATGTCTTGTATAAGCTAAAACAGGTTGTTTGTCTGTAGGAGTTCACAATAGCATCTAAAGTTTATGTAGTAATCTGGAATTGTAGAGTTAATGATTCCACGCATGATTCTAATCATAGCTTCTGTGATGTTTTTTTTCTCTTTTTGTATTAAATTATCATTTAAAATAATCTGAATTGCAAGTACAGAAGTTCATTTTGCTCTTTTTCATGTATACCAAACAATGGATCCATTTTTCAGTGGATAGACAAACCTTTAAAAGTCGATTTTCAAAGAAATTAATTCCAGTAAAAATCCTGTGCCTAATGATGTAGATGTTACATTTTTTCCCCTCTGTACTGTCAGATTTTGCTCTTCCTCTCCCATAAAGATGTGGCTTGCTTTGTTTCACCCACTCCTGCTCTACTTTCATTACTTATTGTAGGTACAGCTTTACCTAATTGCCTAAAATACATTTTCAGAGTGTTTTTGCATAGTCAGTAAAGATAGTATGAACATCATCAATAGCCAGTTAATGATGCTGATGACTGTGTTAGGGAAGAAGTTCCATAAAAGCAGAAGACAAGCCTGGGCTCTTCTTTCTCCTTCACTGAGGGAATGGAAGAGCTGTAGCTGATGTCTGTTAGTTCTCTTATTTCCTTTGTTGCCTCAGTACCATTGTGAAAAATAAAATCTTCCTGAGTAAAAGTCATTCATGTGTTCAGGAGCTCTGTTTCTGCTTATCTTTCCTGAGGCTCTCTGCCCTGATTAAGCTCAAGGTACTTGCGATACTGGCAAAGTGCTGAGTAGAGGCTGAAATAGCTTCTGTTCTTGTATCACTGTATCAATAAAGAAGGTGACAGTGTTCTCTACCTTTTATTATGGAATTAGGGATAGTTCTTTTTTAAAATGATAGCATTCCTCAAGATGCTACCAAATACTTGTTTTCTTTTTAGCTGCTGAGCTACATTTAGGGGTGTGGTGAGTTGTTTAATGTAGATAGAATGAAATATGGCATAATTTAGGGGCGTGTGGAAGAGAATATTCCTCTATTCTGTAATGAAGCATTTTAAAGCCACATATAATTATTTTCTTTCTTCCTTACCTCTTCTTTCTGTTACTCTGACTACCACAGAAATAGCTCTTAAATTAAAGGTGGCAGTCTGAGGAATGGAAGGTACCTGTCCTTAGATTAATTCTGAAGTACATAAATGAACCTTGTTTTGCTGTCATTTTTGCTTTTCTGTTGTTTTTTGTGAAAGATGCAATAGAGAAGCAAGAGTTGTCGTCTGATGCTTTAGTTGAGATTGTGTATCTCCAGGGAAGAAAGCATAGGAGAGAAGGACAGCGCTTTGGTGTGTGGCTTTGAATGCATTGTCTTGAAAGTCTTTACAAAAGCAAACCCCCATCACTTGATAATGCTTGATAATATAAAATGTAAGGTGTGTAAAAAATGTTTAGTCTTTATATCAGATCAGTTATTTGGTGCTTAGAAGAGGCCTGTTTTTTACATACAATGAAACAGAATCTATGAATTTTTTTTTTCTTGGCCTGTACTTGTCGTCAGCTATCTGGTTTACATTACAGGTTAAGGCAACTACTTGAATGTCTTACATAATCCTGGATTCATGGGGGTTTAATATCTGCAGACAAGGAATCAGAAATTAGTTATGCACACGGTTGGGGCAGCAGAGGCCATTTTAGAGACATTTACTTGTAAAGTGAATCAGAGACGTAATTTCTTTATTCAGTAAAACAGTACTTTTGTTACAGATTTTGGACCAACCACGATGAACGTTTTTTATACATGTTAATGGAATATGTGCCAGGAGGAGAACTTTTTAGTTACCTGCGCAACATGGGGCGTTTCAACAACAGCACAGGACTGTTTTACTCGACGGAAATTATTTGTGCAATAGAATACCTGCACTCCAAAGAAATAGTTTACAGAGACTTAAAACCTGAAAATATATTACTAGACAAAGAAGGACATATCAAGCTTACTGACTTTGGATTTGCAAAAAAACTGGTGGACAGGTAAGTGGGGTTTTGTTCTGATGATCAGATTTTGCATGCTAAACAATTAGAAAAAAATGTTTGATTTTAGGTGCTCAGCATTTGATTTAACATTGCATGTGGTTCACACATGTCAAATCCCTTAATAAGAAGGAAACAGTCATCTTAAAATGTCTGTATGGAAAGCAGTATTACTCCTCAGATATAGATATATGCCAGATAGATATAACCAGGAGCAGTATCACACATAAGCAACAACCGAAAAATATTTTTGTATAGCTGGTTTTAAAGTTTTCAGCAGTCATGTTGTATAAAGGGAGTTCAGGGAAGTAATACGAGCAAATGCTAAGATATATAAATTAATCCTCCATATATACTGAATTGCTATCTTTTGTAACTTATGTTTCCTTCTGTTTTCCTTTTAGAGATTTTTAAGTGTGAGAATAACATTTTAAAACTGGATACCGTGTTTTCACTTGCCTGTGGCTAAAATGAAACTGTGAAAATCTAGACAGAATCCATAAGGCCAGCTTCAGCAGAATTGATTAATTTAAATGTAGCTTCTGTATTACTGTCAGCTTTAATTACATATGTAAACTTCTTAATAATGCAGAGGCTCTCCCTCAGTGATTTCTCTGTTCAGGCTTCCCTTCCAAGACCATAAGAGATATTTTTAAGAGTAAGCAAGTGCATTGGGATTCAAGAAAAGGGAGGTAAAAGCCAGCCTGTTGTATCAGAAGAGTGGTGTGACAAGGCTTGATGTTATGCCTTTGAGTCATGTCTTGAGGGAGACTGTATTTGATTGTTCTGATTGAAGCAGCACAGTGGTAAGTTTGGTGTTATGTAGGTGCTCATCCTCTTTTGTCATCGACCTGTTGGATGCTGCTTTTGCAACGAACAGCTTTGTGTGTGAGGACAGTTCTACAAGGTCAATTTGAAAGGAGAGTGTGTGGGTGAGGGTCCGCAGTAATGCAGAGTCCCCAGGCGGGTGCACAGGAGAGCCACTTTATTGCAAAAACCAGGCCTTGTTAAGCAGTTGGTCCATTATCAGTTACATAGTTCTAAATCAGTTTTAAATCATAACAATTCAACCAACAAATTCAGTATACCACGATGTGAACACACAATGGTTATATAACTTGTTTTTCTGCCTCTAATTCAGCTGAGTCTCTTTCCCACAGTCCTTTTCTGCTTAGCCAAAGTAGCTGGCCCAAGCCATGATTTAACAAGGCCTTCCTTTTGTAAACTTTTACTTATTGGAAACAAGAGTGGATCTGAGGAAGCTGCTTAGTAGATCCCTTATGAAGTAAGAGTCAGATGAGACAAATCAAGTCACAAAAGTTCTATTCACCTTTAAGGTCTGAACATCCGTTTTAAAACCATAGAATTTTATTTTGAGTGTCTGAATTCAGTTTTCACTGGGCAACCAAAAAGGCATACGAATGCTGGCCTTTAATTTTAATACTTAGTTTTTAAAGCAAAATAACTTTTTGCAGGAAGGTGTAATGTACTTTCATGTGAGAAAGTAGCACAATCTCTTTATAAGACATTGTCATACAAATACTTATGACTTGCTCTTTACATGTAAATACTGCCACTTAGTGGTAATTCTTGTTTGTGTATCTGGGGGTTTAAGGCACAAGAGAAATAACCCTTCATTAAATAAGGTGATAGTTAACATCAGAATATATTTTTCAACCTGGGAGATGAATCTCTAAGAGTAAATTTGTTCAAATATATTTTAGGATATCAAATTTAGCTATCGCTACTCTTTTTAATTGGGTTTGTATTTCCCATATTGCTTGGGGGCCAGTGAAGTTGATCAGTGTGTTGAATCGTAGACGGTGGTAGTAGTTGTATATTCATAGCTGATTTACCTTCAAATGTACAACAGGTAACATAAATACAGAACATAAAATTGGAATGAGCAAGGACATTATCAGTTAGAGCACATTTTTATACTTATAAAAATCTGGTTTCATTTTTTGTCTTACTGTTTTTTTTAAACTACATAGTATTCTCCCCACTAGCTGAAATCATCTTCAAAATATTTGTTTTCTCACTGTAAAAATGCAGTTATCAGCCCTTTATCCACTAGTGCATCCCAGTAGGTGCTTTTGTTTATGATACAGCCTATATGATCAAAATTATAGGAGATATTTTGTCATTTTTATGCATGGAAAATATCTGTACACATGAATATTACGTTTATGTATGGGTGTCAGTGAGTGTATAGATGTGTGCATATGCACAGCATACACAAATAGCAAAAAGAAGACATGAAGTATTTAAGTTTTTTGAGCATTGTGAGGTAACCTGCTCTCAGGATCAGCAAAGACATTCCTAGAAGGAACACATAATACATAAATGAAAGCATGGTCTGCAGAAGACTTTGGATACACTTGCATATTCCAGATACATAATACTTCACATGAATGATTCTATAGCTGCCTAATTGAGGTTTTTCTGCAGACGTTTTCCTTTGTTCCCATGACTTTGTGTGAAGGGATGAAATACTCACCTCGTCCCTCTGCAGTTAAGCTGCTCTTCAGAAAGAGTGTCTGCCTCATAGCTCGTATTCCCACTGGAGAAAGCAGCCTGCACTTGTACCTTCTTATTAGTACAATTTCTGAAGAGCTAGACTCTTTAATATTTTCTTTTTAGAGACAGAAAAGAGAGGAGGTTTTCTTTGCTCCTTCTGTTCCTTGTTGGTATGTCCTTCTGTTTATCCTTGTTCCTCCCTTTTCACTCATAGTGTACGTTTAAAAATTCTAAATTTTTCTCCAAAACAGTGTGTCTTTGCCTCAGCTGCTGTTTATTTCTTCTCTTTTCCACCTTGATGTTGCTTAACTGAAGACTTAATAACCTTTTCAGTTTCTTGTAAGTACATTCATATAAAATAGATATGCCACTACTTTTAAAAAAGGGCAGTGTCAAGAAGAAAGTTGGGGAGGGGGTTTTAATTTATAAGAATTAAGAATTTTACAGCCTGAAGGCTGTAAAAAGGATTTCCTTTGAACTTTACAGCTGTTACATTTGTAGACCTTTCTCTTTCTGAAAAGCATATACCACTTTTGGGTATAGTATTTTTATCGAAAATTTTTTTCTGGTCTGATTTCTTTATTTTGTGTGGTTTTTGGTTGTTTTTCTCTGTTTTGGTTTGGGTGTTTGGGTTTTTTTGGGGGGATGGGGTTTAATTCCTATGTCCTTTCAGGGAAGCACAAAAGTAATCTGCATGGAATTTTATGGATTTTTTATGGACATATTTCACTCAAAGTTATAAACATTTTAGGTAAAATTAATGACTTCAGTGATCTCTTTTTTTTTTTTCTGGAATGTTATTTACTGTTAATTTTAGTTTATTCAGTTTACATTCCTAAAAAAGAAATTTACCTGTGAGTCTTTCTAGAAACTTGAGAAATGATTATTCTTAAACATATTGGGGATAGTTCTGCACTGTTGCTTAAGCTGGATGTGCCTCATGGCTGTTCTACACAGTGGATTGAAGAGAGAAAGACTAAGTAAGACACAGTAAGTCTAGTTTGCAAAGTGTATCCTTTGTCACTGTAGAATCAAGCAAGAATGTCTTGCAGAACAAATTTTTGTCAGCTGGATTCAAAGCAATCTTTGTTAAATATAACTATAGAGAAACCGCCAGAATACCAAAACAAACGTTGTTAATCTGGCTTATATGAAAAAAGCTTGTCAGGTACTACAGAGATGGATGCTGAATGATGTAGAATGCTAAAGCACATTAACCACTGAGTACTCTTCAGAAGTTTCACAAAATTATCTTGTAGCTTATCTTTGTAACCAGAGTAGATTCTTTATTTCATGTTTTAAAATTACATTCAACCTTATCAATTAGCACTTACCTCTATTTCAGCTTTTATCTTGAAAATTCAGAGCAGCGAATATTTTGTAGCAGTTTGAAGGGGAACAGTCTATTCTTATTTTTTTGCATTGCAATTTATCTTCAAAGAAGTTATCTAGAATTTCAGGTGAATATCTGATAGTCATAAAAAAGTAATGATAAAAATTAATTTAAGATATTAACATTTTGTAGCATCTGCTACAAAATGGTTAGTATATTTACTCAGAAATATTTAGTATTCAGAAATAAATAGTACTTCAGAAATATTTAGTATGTCTGAAATACTAAATAGTCTGTTTCATGACTAGTAAGAGGAAACACAGGTCATGATCTTATGGCACAAACAAACATCTTCAAAAAGAACGTGAGCTTCTTCCAAGTTTTTGTGTAGTTAGAAGATACATATTTCTTGATTGAAATTAAGGAAGCAGTTAATGTGGTGGTAATAAATTTTATTTTCTAGTGCAGCTAGGGTCTTCAAGTTACATTGGCCTTAATTCAGAGTTTCCCTCTTGCTTGAATAAAACCACAGTAAGAGTCAGCTGCTTCATTTGCATAGCTACTTAAATGAGTATGATTAAGTTGAATGATGGGTACATTTTTTTTTTAATTTGGGAGAGGAAGAAATACCTAATTTTAAAAGATGACAGAGCTTTGCTATTATTCATAATTCCATAATCCTGATCTAGGTAGCTGCTAGATGGCAGTAGTGTAAAGCAGCACTGTATGTAAAAATTCAGTATGCTTGATTTGGAAAATAAGAGTTTATATTTTTTAGATAAATTCATGATAGAAATTAGTGATGTAGTCTTTGCACTTTAGGAATGTAGTTTCAAGAACCTTGAAGCACACTGGATGCAGTGTGCCTAACTCTTCTGACAGTTTTGTTGGAGTAATTTAGCTTTTGCCATAGTAAACTGAAGCTTAAGGAAATTCAAGTCGTAATTCTTCATTTGAGGCCTTAGCTGACTGTATAGTTCCTCTTCCTTTATCTTAACTATTTTTATAAATCAAGGCTAAGGCTTAAAAAAACAACCAACCAGAAAAAAAAAAAATCCCAAAAGTTACCTTTAAAATATTTCAAAGAATCATAGAATATGCTGAGTTGGAAGGGACCCGTTAGAATCATCAAATCCAACTCCTGGCCTGGCCCACGACATCCTCAGAAGTCACACCATGTACCTGAGAGCATTTTCTAAGCGCTTTTTGAGCTTTCTCAGGCTTGGTGCAGTGATCACTTCCTTGGGAGCCTGTTCCAGTGCTCAACCACCCTCTGGATCTAAAACCTTTTACTGATATTCAACCTAAACATTCCATGACTCAGGTTCATGACGTTTCTTTGAGTCCTCTCACTGGTCACAAGAGAGAAGAGAGCAGTGCCTGACCCTGTGCTTCCCCTTGTGAAGGTGTTGAAGACCACAATGAAGTCTCCCCTCAGTCTCCTCCAGTCTGAACAGAACAAGTGCCCTCAGCCCCTCCTCATACAGCTTCCCCTCCAAAATCTTCACCATCTTCATTGCCCTGCTTGAAACACTCAGGTAGCTTGGTGTCTTTTTTACATTGTGGTGCCGAAAACTGCACACAGGGCACAAAGCGAGGCTGCATCAGCACAGAGTAGGGTGGAACAGGTAATCTTCCCTGCATTCTCAGAAAAAAGAGCTTGAATTAGTATTACTTCTAAAGGTGATTGTTGTTCATCTTAATGCATTTGTTCAGGAGGATGTTACCATTTCGATTGGAGAAAATTCTTCCTCTCACAAACACTCAGAGTTGTTTTTGGTGCAAGTTAGAAATCATGTGCGGTGGCCATTTGTGACTATATTTTTTGTCATATTTTACTAGAATTTCTTTTTAAATGTGATACGGTATTCTTTCTTATTCTGTGCTGTGATTTCAATTTCTCTTGAATTGGTGAGCACATTTTCAAAGTTTCATCTTCTGACTTGCTGCTGGGGAAGGGTAATATATTCAAAATGAGAGCACATTATTTTCTCAAGTGTACATTTAAACCTAAGTCAAGGGAGTGAAGCCAGGCAAATTCTACATGGGCATTTTTAAAAAAAAAAGTTCACATTTCTGGGAGAAATTATTTCAGAATATTCTTCTTTTCAAATGTAATTTGGTCTTAGTAAACATAACAGTTTCATTATTTTCATGTCTTTATAGAATTTGAGCTAAAATTAGCTAGAAATACAATGGTTTTATCCTCACCTTACCATAGAAAACTATGACTAAGAATGTCTTTAAAATATATCACAAAAAGTACTGCCTGCTTACCTCACACTTGCTGAACTACATCCTGTAAACATTTTAAATAACTAAAAATACAAAATGTTTCCCTTTTAATGAATACTGTGGAAGTGATGACAAATTAGATTTCAGTACTGTTTGGAAAACTTTACTTAGATTGTAAAACAAATCTTTATGTATGTCCAACTGTTTACTGATTTCAACTACTACTTCCTTAAAAGCTCCCTCCTTCCCTTTTTTTTTTCCTAAATGAAACTTTGTTTTGCAGAAAAGACCATTATGCTTCTCTTCTGCTGGGCCTGTCAGAAGTAGTCCATGAATTCCCAGGGTCTGCGGCTTACAGAATGAAAAACACTGTTAATAATTCAAAACAATGTATAGTGTAATGGGTAGAGTACCACAGCACCAACTGGGAAATTCAGTGCACAGATATTTTCTGAGACAGGAAGTTTCTTACTTTGCATATATCTCTGTTCCAGGAGAATTGGAGAACATCATCAAAGCAGTCTGTTTAGATCTTGTTTCTTATTTCTGTTTCTTTGTACAGTAAATATGTAGGTGTATGTTGTGTACTTGTTACACATGTGTTTGGTTTTTCCTAATACTGCTATTTCAGTTTCACTTTGATCTACTTTGATTGTTTGTTTTGTGTGTTTTGTTTTTTTTTTTTCCTTCTTTTACAACCAGAACATGGACTCTTTGTGGCACTCCTGAGTACCTTGCGCCAGAAGTTATACAAAGTAAAGGCCATGGAAGAGCTGTGGATTGGTGGGCCCTAGGAATTCTTATATTTGAGATGTTGTCAGGGTAAGTGATAATTACTGTATCACCGCAATATTATGTAATTCAGAATTATTTGCTATTGTAAAAATTTACGTTTACAATATTTGGATTAGCAAATTTGCACTAAATTTATTATTGATATACCAGTTTAATTTCTGGCTTTGAAGAAAGGAATTGGGAAGCTTTACAAAAGAACATATATCACTGTTATAGGCATGTTTTAGGGTTTTGGGTTAATTGGCTTTGTTTCTTGGTTTGGGTTTTCTGTTTGGTCTGGGTTTGTTTGTTTGTTTGTTTTTTACTTAAGACTTTAACAGCTTCTCTTTTCCTTATATGTTTTTGGAAATTCAGGTTTTGCCAAAGTTTAGATTTTTATTCACAAGATCCTTTATATTTAATGGGTAAAGAACAGGACTACTTCTGTGATTAATTTCCAGTGTAGGGAAATCCTAGTTACAGTGGGATCTTCAGTCCGTAAAAATGCACAGTGGCAAGTTGGAAGACTTTTATTAATACAGTTTGTATTATGACTGAGCACTAGTTTCCTTTAAACCAGAGGAAGAACAGGGAAAAGCCTTATAGGTCTGTTTGAAATCAGTTTGCTCAAATGCTACTTTTGGTGTTTTGGAATTTGTTTAATAAGCAATGTTTTCAGAAAATTCAAATTCATACTGAAGAAACAGTTTCTGGCATTAATGTAATTAACTGTTCATGACTTTTAAGATAAAAATCGTTGTCTCAATTTGCTCTGATTTCAAAAAATATTTTTTTCAGTAAAGTAAATAATTGATTTAGGTAGAATGTGAAATTGTACTTAAGTGCTAAACAAGGCATCTGCATGGTTTATGGCTTTCCTTTTTTTTTTGTCTTGGCTGTGTTGTTTGAGGATACTTGAAAAAAAAGATTTGGATTTTTGAAAGGAATTGGCTTTGCAGTGTTTAATGCTATAGGAAGCAAGGCTTTCATAGCTTCTGAAGAAACAGTATATTTCATCAGTTTTATTTCATAGTTCTTAGAGCTTCTGCCTGGTACCTGACTCAGTGTGCTCTACACCTTCTTGGTCTCCAGGTGTATCAGGTGTTGTCTGTGGCTTTTCCTTATAAATCTGCAGCCTTGTAGAATGATCAGAACAAAGTGTCCTTGCTTGGATTTATTCATCCTTTTCTCTGTGCGGTACTGTAATTTCAAAGTGACTGGTGACTCTTCCAGTGTTTGGACAAGCTTGTAAGTTTGCCTGAGCAAGTAGTTCCCCTGATGGATGGGTGGTCACTTCAGAGCTCTAATCCACTGCATGTACTGCTGTGAAGTTCACCTAATAGCAACACAACTTTACCCCAGAACAGCATTGCTACCCACTGCTTGCTTTCTTAGTGTCCTGAAGGCTTGCATATACATTGACTTTGAATCCCACAGCAGTTTGTGGACAGAAAAGCAACAAAAATATATAATAGTTGCTGGCTGATCCAGGCTGGCTGGTCTAATATGAAGTTGTTATTTATGTAGGCTGATCTGTATAGAGAACAGGCTTCACCTTTCTTCCATTGCTTCCTGTAAGGTGAGAGGCCCAAGCTGGTCAAAAGAGTACTTCTCAGAGAGATGAAAGATTCTCAGAGAGAAAAAACGAGATTCCCAGCAAGCTTGTTGCCACTGCTTTTGATTCTAGACAGCAGGAAGACTGTACGTAAAAGTGTCTGGGCTGTAATGTGAGCACAGGCGCTGCAGTTACCCAGCTGTGATTTACCTTCCTGCCATGGGTTTCAGTGGGACCACTCTCTGTTAGGTCTGTGTGGTCTCAGTGTAACTGAATATTTGGCCTTTTTTACTTGAATGCCATATAGAGATGTTGATAGGATTCTCTCCATTAGCCTAATGGAAATGTGGGTTACAAAGTTAACATACTGAATACAGGTGGCAATCAAGCAAGATATTTGGAGTCATTGAGACCTCAAGACTGCAGGGTGCTGAAGTATGACTGCTGTGTATTCTACTGAAATATGACTGGTATATATTGTTCATAAAAAAGGGAGCAGCTGTGCTCCTATATAAGAACTTCTGCATCATGACACTATATGCCTCAAGGGGTGAGACCTGGATTTCAGGATGGTGGGATGGCCGGGAGGTGGCCTAATACAAGCACATTGGCTTTTAGAGACTTGTAACCAGTAGATATCTTACACTTTCCTGAAAGTCAAGTGAGGTTTTATATAGGCTGACTGACAGAGCAGCTGTCTGCTGTGTGTGATTTTCTAAGGTTTTTTTTACTACAGTACTTGTATAGACATGCTCTTCATAATGACTGAATGCTGCTTTAGATAGGGACTCCATCCAATACTAAAAAATAAAACACAGCAGCATTCAGTCATTTTCCAAAGCTGGAAAAGGAACTCCTTATAAGCTTGTTTGTCTGGGGTGTTTGCATTTTGAGGTTTGTTTTGGTGGGGGGAGGGATTTGTTGGTTTGGGTTTTTTTTAAATGGGGATATAGGTAGATAGTACTTTGGATTTTTTTTTTTTAGGAGATGAAAGGAAGGCAGAGATTATAGCTTGTATGTGTTTCCTTTAGATGGGAAGGTTGTCGCAATGAATGTATTATGCTTTTAGCATTTTATCAGCTTTTTACTTTTCTTGGCAATTGTGTTTTGAAGCACTTTCCCTCACCAGCTCAAGATATGGCTAGATATTTACTATCAAGGCTTTTATTACAGAAACAGTCCTAGTTAACTTTTTCATTGAAATTCAAAGAAGATTTAAGAAATCTGAAAATATTTTGAAGGTGAACAAAACCTGAGTTCAAGACTAAGTTATTGTCTGCAAGTAAATTAATGTAAGACATTTGATAGTTATTTCCTGAAGTTAGTCTCTCTGAAGCCCAAAAGCAATTGAAAATAATTGGTAGGTGTGTGTAAGGAAATGGCCTCTCTAAAAACAAACAAACAAACCCACACCTTCCTGTTCTGCAGTGTCTTATTTCCCCAGTTTAATCTCCAGAGGCCCGTGGAATTCTTCTACACAAGCTAGGTTTAAGGCAAGGTCCTGTTTAGGTTTAACATAGCAAGATACAGAAAGGGGAAGGAACAGGGAGAAGCAAGGGTGAAAAGAAATCTTAACAGATGAACAACACCAAGTTCATAGAGTTAATCTAAACAAGCTAAACAAACTGTCAATACAAGAGTTGGAACATCTGTTCATTTTGAGTAAATGAGTTCTGTTACAATTTGAGGCAGAGAAAAATATGCTTGTTACTTAACATTAGGTATGTCATAATTCTACTGTTATCAGATACGCAGCTAATATGAATTTTGTGTATTAATGTGGGCTTCACTTTTTTTGTTTTTGCTTTGGTGGTCATATGTGATGTGCTGTTCTGCCATTTTAGGTAGGTTAATGGTTCCTGTCTGCAGTTTCATATTCTCAGACGTGTGTGTTTTCCCTAGAGGTCTTACAACTTCTGTTCTTCAGACTGCCTTTGAGACTTTACGTCCATGCCATTGTTATGCTTCAGTTAGCAAAAGGAATGGTTTGCAGCTGTTCTCCCATTTACAGAGATGATATTTTTTGTAGCTTCTTTGCAGTTGGTGAAAAGGCAGCTGTTTATATTTGTGTTGTGTAGTAAAGAAAGTCTGAAACTCAAGGGGATTTTTGTTGATTTATTAGATAGCTTTCAGCACAATACTTGCATTATTTCGTCTAAAATCTGTGCTGTGTTGAAGGTTGACATTTACAAAAAGCATCAAAATCAAGTTACTTGGTTTGTCCATTAGAAAACTCTGTAATCTTTCAAAGCTGTTCTCATTTTACATACAGTTCAAATACACTTTAAGTAGAATTGCCATAAAATCACTATATAGCCATGTGTGATTTAAATTTTTCTCAAGACCTCTAAACATAGTAATTTTGGATTTTCAAAATGGGAAAACAAAGAGCAATTTAAACATGTAAATATGAAAAAAAATTATATGTACTTCTATTCTTCTTGATTTCACACCTCAGTGATGTACAGTAATAGGCTTACTGCAGCTGGCAGCTTTGTAATACGCAGTTGCAAAATATCATTCTAATTGTTTATGCATTTATAGATTCTAATACCTAATAACAAATAGAAAATTGAGTTTGTTGACTTGCTCTGGAGAATGTGAATGATACTTATATTGCTTGGCTAAAGAATAAATTTACATGATAGTCTTTCTTATGTGTGAAAAACCTGTGCGTGTTAAATAGCAATCACGTTTTTCTTGTTCTTTAGTGTCAAAGCAGGAATTTTTAATAACACAATTATTATTCCTGAGATTCTTCTACTTTCCAGTTAGCTTGAAAGTAGTTTTTCATAAAGAAAGTACTCTGGCTTTCTGAACACCAACAAGAAATGTCCTTTAGTCTTTCCCTAACCAGGTAGTTTAGTCATGCTTTTCAGTGCTTTGAATTACTACTTTTTTTTTACTATAAGCCTACAGACACCTTTACTTAATAATTCTGATGGAATTTGATTTTTTGGGGGGGCTGAATTTTACAGTATTTCAAAGGGTATGCTAATCCACTTGATCATCAGCTGAATAATGAAGAAATAAATACTTATGAAAACGTAATTGAAATAATAGTACTTGTTGAGAAATAAGCTAGTTTGAGTACCATAAAATGAAAAAAAGAGCCTGAAGTGAAGAAGTGTTGTTTTCATCCTTGTTTTTATGCTACCAGTGATTTCCAAAGCCTCAAGCACTGTATTTGTGTGTGTATGCATGCAGTTAAGTTCTCCAAGAAATTACAAAATGTTAGAGAGATGTGAAAATATTTTAAATAAACTGTAATAGTGGTTGGATGTTATTAATATGGTCAGCACTCAAAACCTGTGGGTGTTTTTAATTCTGTAGGGGTTTGGAGGCAGAATCATAGTAAGAGGGTTGCTTTGGTCATGTTGTGGAGGGCAAAGCAGGACTGAGAGATGGAATGAGTTACTTCATTCCCTTGGAAGGTTTCCTGTGGTAACTTTTAAGAACATGACTGACACTCAGAAAGCTGTTGGCCCTTGTGCTCAGCTGCCTGTGCTGGCTGTACTGATGCACCTCTTGCAACAATTGGGGATGTACTATACTAGAAAAGGAAGTACAGTAGAAAACGGTTCTTACTCTAGCTGTACAAAACAAAGTAATGTCTCTGTTAGCTCATAAATTCAAAAAGAACTTTATAGAAAATATAAATGTAGAATTTTAATTACATGTTATTTTACTATTCATCATGGGGAAGATTGTGAAATGCAAACTTTATCTGTCCCACACAGAAAGCCAGCTGCACTTGGAGAATTGTGAGCAGTCTGACTGTTTCAAAAACCTTATCTAGCAAAACATATATTCAAGAAGTACAAGAAATAACTGAACTGGATAGTGTATTTATGTGAAGGTCCTTTAATACCTTAGACAGAAACTGGTAAATAAGGGTGTGCCTTTAGTTACAGGACAAGATCAAAAATGGTAATGGGTCTTTTGGAGAGTATATCCCTGGGCTTTAGAGATAAAGGCAAGGTATTTTTTACTTTTAACACTGAAAATTGGTTTCATAAATTATATTTTTACTGCAACTATGTAACAATTTTATATTTTTCTATTCATCTATTTAAATTTTAATTCTGCATTCAGTGTGTGGCATACAAAAATGTTTTCTGTATTACAATGGCAGCCTTAAATTGTTCTTCAGGATACTATTTGATTGGTAGTGTCCTGTCAAAATGAACAATATAATCAGTTATTTCTGAGGGGAATTACTATAACATAATACCGCTTATAAGATTTTTAGAACTTCTTCTGACATCTGAAATTCTTCTGTATTAAAATAGGTTTCCTCCATTTTTTGATGACAATCCATTTGGTATATATCAGAAGATTCTTGCTGGCAAAATAGATTTCCCGAGGCATTTGGATTTATATGTAAAGTAAGTCCATGAATCCCTCTTTTCTATTCTAAACACCTTCTGAGCACTGTTTCTAAAAAATCTTTTTAGACCTGTTTTCAGATTCTGTTTTTCTGAAACATCATGTTGGAAAATATTTTATATTACATTTACACTTTTAGTCCAAATAAACTTATATATTTGGTAGACTTAAAAGTGGTGATGCAGTTGCAAGATAATCTCTGACTCTTTTCTGTTTGTTAGGGGATATTAAATGCTTTTCCACCTTGTGCAAGCCCCATTGACTTGTACTGTAAAAAGGTCAAGAGGAGAAATATGAGATGATAGTCTGAGTAAAAATTAGGAGAGCAGGAAGAGAACACTAAACTGTTTCTATCTATAGATACATAACACTTAAATAACTCACGGTGTAATTACTTGAGAGAACTCTGCTAGTTCAGAAGTTCTAGTGTAAAATCAACTTACATTTATTGGCAGGGGCCCAGTTCAATATGCAGTATTGCATATGCATGATATGTGGGTTTATTTCTCAGTATTTAGCAATTGTTAAAGGTATATTGCAGATGAAATAGGGTTTTTTTTCCTATTTAAAAATTCCATAACTTAAATTATTTTTAGTAAACATTAAACAGAGGAAATGCGAATATAAATGTGAAGTTTCTCCTAAGAACCTGAGATAGCTGAGTGGATGAGTGAAGACAGGAAGTTATTCCTATGTTAATCATTCATGATGTTTTGATAGTGACCTTGAGAGGTACTTGCTTAGTGTCACTACTGGGTGAAGAATTAAAAGCAAAACTAACCATTTGAGAAAGACTGCTTGCTTGTTTGTTTGTTTTGCTTTTTCATTCAGGCTTCCACTCAATCATTGGGTGCAGTGAATGAAGCATGTCTTCATCCCCTTAGGCTCACTATGGGGAGACTAGTGTCTCGTATTTTATCTCTTTGTAACAGTTTTCTCCTAGGAGCTCCACACTGTTTCCAGTTTAGTGTAGTCTCATTGTCTGGTCTTCCTAATCCAATTGGTCTTGGAAAGAAAACTGATTATTGCTTGTAGTGTTCTGTGTACTGAAGTATAATATTATGATCAGAAGCTGGAACACCTCAAATTAGGTTATCATCCTAACAACCCATCCAGTATACTGAAAGTAGTTACAGAGACTTATATGGTCACCCTTGAGCTCCTTTTATTCAGGCTAAACAATTCCAGCTTCCTCAGCTACTCCTTGTAGGACTTACCTTCCAGACCCTTCACCAGCTCCATTGCCCTCTTCTGGACATGCTCCAGCATCTTAAAGTGAGTGGCTCAGAACATCTCTTTCTTAAAGTGAGTGGCCCAGAGCTGGACACAGGAGCACACTAGGTGTGGCCTCACCACTGGCAAGTAGAGGGGGGACCATCACTGTTCTGTCCTGCTGGCCACACTACTTCTGTGGCTTCACTTGCTTTCTGCAGTGAGTTGTGAGCACAATGTCTTGGCTGTCAGCCCCCTCTGGGTAGTCTTCTAACATCTCTGCATCATTAGCTTAAAGCAAGTGCCAAGATTATTTTGCCCAAGGAAGGCAGCCTGCTTCTTACCTTCTATCCCATCTGTTTTCTCTCTCTCCTTCCAGTAAGTCAGTATTTCAGCCAGAAAGAAGGCTATCCTGGGTCCTAAATTCAGACTTTGTGTGATGTATCAGTGCTATGCAGTGTTTTAATTCTCTGTTCTGAGGCAGCAAAACTATTTCCCCTTCTGAGCTCTGAGAACACTTTTCTCCCTAGGCATATGTACTACTTGAGCTTATGGGCACTCAAGTTTTTTACTCACCTACTCCCTATCACCCTCCCATACTTTTTACTTTCTGAATTCGTACCACTTCTGCTTTCCCTCCTGCTGCATGAATGTCATTCTTTCTTACTGCTTTTTTAAACTTTTCCATGCAAAGCCAGTTTTGGAAAACTCCAAAAGAAATGTCAATGTTACAACATTTTACTGATTGTTGGTCTGAAGAGACCTTCATGTAGAGTTTGTTTCTTCAAATACATACACCAACATATCTATTGAATTGATTTTAACATAATTTTTAAATAATTTTTTAGAACCAATGTAATAAAGAAGTTCTAAACCATCTATTATTTGTTTCAGTTCAATGGATATTTCAGTTACATGGTCCAATGTAGCAATTATCATCTTTAGTGACAACACTATCACCAAATAAGCTCATCCCTTAACTGTTTTATGATGAATTTTTGAAGCATACCAAGAGTGATCCATGAAATGTTGTCTGGTTTTATGGGAATAGGAAAGTATCTTTGACCATGAACTCTGTGAATCTCTTTTTGGATTTCTGTATTTCTTTTCAGTCCTATTTCTGTTTTAAGTGTGCTTATAGTCATCCTTGTAGCCTCTTCCATAAGGATTGGTCATCTTTGTGAAGGAGAAAGGGGTATTTCTGTGAAGGTGACTGTAAAAAGAGTTGGTCCCATGATTTAATCTAATTCAAATATTGATTGTCTGGAATAATCATGAGAGTTTTAAAAATTGCATTCTATGAGGTCTTTTTTATTTATCTGATAATATAATTTTTTTTCCAGTTGAATTTTAGAATTGCAAATGTAAAATGCAACAGCTTTTTAAAGTAGCTAAAGTCTAGCACATTCAGTTCATGTTTTTTTCTGCACGCACTTTCGTGATTTCAAGGATAGGTGACACAATGCTATTTTTGGGAGGGATAGTAGACATTACAGGTAGGAATGGAGAGAGACAGGTGTGTCACTGTTATGTTTGTGTTCTTTCCTGTAAAGAAAACTGTTGACTTTGTTGTTTGTAACTTTTCATATTGTTCAAAACTGTAACTAGCCATGCTCTTTAATCTCCAGCACTATGTGCTGTCGTCTGTCAGGACTACTTGAGATTATAGGAATAAGGATGGTTAAACTTTTGTTCTTTCTTGTCATTGGCACTTTATGCAATTAGTCCAGAATGACATTTTTCTAAAATCAAATAGCAAAATAATCTTTGAGATAAAATATAACTGTTTATAGAAATAAAAAACCAGATTTCTTCCAGCTCATAAGTAATCAAGCTAATTATATTAATTATGATAGTTTTGGTTTATGTCATAGTTGTTTGGGGCTTAATATTTGAAGTATTTTGCTATTAAAATGGAAGAGTTTTATGTCTCTAAACTTTCTTTAATCTTTTATAATTTTGATTTAGCTTTATGTAGAACTGTTCAATGAACCAGTTTCTTGGTCAGGCTTTTTGTTTTCAATGAAATTATAAATGTTGCTGGTTTTAAGCATCTGACTAGCTCTTCCATGGTTTCCCTTGGTATTTAGCATAAAGATGAGGGTACGGTTTTATCTGCTTTTTTAATATATATTAATGTTGAGTTCTGACAAACAGATTAGAGATTCATTTTGAGATTTGGAATGCCCAGCGAAATGCCAAAATACAAAGACCTAAATGGTGCTATCTGGCAAGGGGCAGGGGAGGAGAGAGTTTTTTTTTCCTTTGTTTCCTGTAAGAGTCTAAAAGAAATCTGCAAGAATTTCTTTTAATTCTGTTAAATTGTTTAATCTTCATTATCCTAAAATATGGGGGAACAAATGGGTCAAAGGGAAGCATGTCTATCTTCCGTAACACTTGACAAATATAAATTACTTCTGTTTAACAGAGAACATGTTTTCTTTACTTCAGAGACCTTATTAAGAAGTTGCTTGTGGTTGACAGAACAAGACGACTAGGAAATATGAAGGTAAAATCTTTGCTGTAACACAGAACAAGATTGAAAGAATTCTATAGGAAAGATATATATATATGGACCAACTCTTTATAGAGTTTTTGTTTTTATAAGTATGAAACAGATACATTTTCCCACACATTACTGTGGTTAAGCGGTCCTAAATGCAGAGTTTAAGCTGTGTATTTCTGTTTTTCTGAAAATCATTCTCCTATTTGGATTAATGCTATCCTTCATTATGATTTCCCTCTCTCCTCACCACCACCCCCACCACTACCCTGTTCATTAATGTGAAAACCTAGATTAGACCAGAAACACGGTCCTGTAGTGCAGAGTGCCAGCTCATTTGATACTTTTTTTTGGGGAGGTGTTAATCCCAGAAGGAGCAATAATGAAATTGGAAGTTTAAAAATTATTTTTAGGAGTATAAGGATTGTTGTAGTACTGTGATACCTGGTCATTGTCTTGGAGGGGCTGATTAAACACAGTCAAAACTCTTCCACCAAGAATTATTTACTCTAATAGGAAGAGTTTTATGAAGCCTATAGATACTGAAATTAGGTTGTATAATCTTTCAATACTTTAGAGACACCTAAAGTTTCTATTTCTCTGGCCAAGGGGTGTTAGAGGATTGCTCTTTGGCCCAAAGCACATTGAATGGTAAGCATAGGTGAAGAAGGTAAAAGATGTACAATCATCCACGATTTTCTTAACATATTGATATAAATGATTTAAGCAGCTGTGCAATGTTTTCTTTTGGAGCATTTTTATGGCACAAACTTAGACTAGTAAGAGAAAACAGGAAATAATGTTTTTCTTATCCTTCAGCATCCTTTGTAGTGTTCTTTCAGGGGGATTTCTTAAGCTGAAAACTTTTAAACTCATTTACTAGTGAAAACCTTTATATCTTTGGACAGTTATGAAGGAAAACAAGAACAAAAGAAAATCTTGACTTATTCAAACATGAGCTTTGGTAAATGTGTTTGACTGTGCTTTGTGTTGTTTTGGGGGATTTTTTTAGTCCGTGGTTGCTTAGGTTTGTTTTGGGGTTTTCTCTACAATTGACTAAAATGCTTAAATCAAAAACCATTCTAATTGAGAGCAGATTCTGGGGTGGGAGCATTAGGTCAGACTTATGTCTGATCCTTTTCCATGATCATAGTTGGTTTAAAAAGATGCAAATCCCACTGAACGTTTTCTGGGTGAAACATTCACTCAAATCTGCTTTTGAGGGCACTAGATACTGTTATCCTTGATGCCTCATTGGATATGAGCATGGATAGTCTCACTCCACATAAATCTGAAAAAATCTAAATATTTGATAATGCTTTGTTTTGTGGAGCTGTACCTGGTATAATTTTGAGTGCTGTGCTGTGATCAGGCTTGAGACAGAGAACCAGCTGGTTTTCCCCAGTGCTTAATGCCTTCAAAACAAATCAGTGCTTTAAACAAGCTTAATCGTGAAAAAGAGACATTTTTATTTCTTACATACATAAATAAAACAGGCACCCCAGAGAGAATAATCTCTACAAGGCAAATACACCTTTAACTGTATATTTAAAATGAAAACAAATTTTAATATATTTACTTTTGTAACAGTACTGAGAACCTCTTGCTGTCAGCATAAAATGTCTGTAATATTTGAAAAAAACTCTCTGCTTCCTAGACATTATTTTTATTTAAAACACCATCAACCCTCATTTTTTTTCTTATAGGGAAAGAATTAAAAATTATATCTGAATAAAAGGCATTGTCTAAAACGTTGGAGAAAACAAAAGTAAATAGGACAGTAGTGAATGGTTTTGTGGGTACTTTAAAGCCTGTTTTTGATCTCCATTGTGTCAGAAGAATGCTAAAAAAAGCCCAAACAAATCTCAAATCAAAAATAGTTGGGTTTTGTTGCTGAAACTCAGGACCTGCTAGGGAAATAACAAATGAATGAAATGAAAATTAATTACTTTATCCTTAAGAATCTTTTAATTGTTATCACCTGAAAAAAAGAAAAAAGGATAGACTGTTAGTCTGCTTTGATATCACAGTCCTTGCAATGAAATACATAGTTTGGCATACATGTAACTTAAAAAATAGTCATTTTGATTTCTTTCGTTAAAGAATGGAGCAGATGATGTGAAGAGACATCGATGGTTCAGGTCTATAGACTGGGATGCTGTACCTCAAAGGAGGCTAAAGGTACATTCTGCAAATACTGTATAGGACATCACAAGGAGAAATCATTGTTCATTTAAGATCTGTTGAAGGTTTGTTGGCTGTTGCATCTGTGTGTTTGTGTGTGTATAACCATGTGTCTATATGCACACTTAGTAATTAAATGCATATTTGCCTTTTTGCAGTGCAGAGTTAATTGTATGAATGTCTGTTTTCATTTTTGTCTATAAATGAACCGTCTAAAAAAAAAATCCCTGCTTTAGTTTGCTGAAGCTGATTAGTTAATAGTTAATGAGAAAATTTAGTTTAGGGTTTTGTAAGTGATTCCTTGTTGTAAGTGTTTTTTTATTTGGGGAGGTGAAAGAGATTGATAATTTGTTGGTGTGGGTTTTTTTGGTTTTGTTTATGGGGTTTTTCATTTGTTTGTACTTGTTTTGTTTTTTTTTTCCTTGTCCTTACATATAAGGAAGTATTTTACTCTGGGCTTTAAATTTTTGTGCTAAGTTCAATTCAGGTAAATGTTTTAATAAAACGTAAAACACGTGGGAGTAGGAGGAATAGGGAAGCTGAAAGAGAAGGATTTATGAATGTAATTCCAACACTTTTTAATAGCACTGAATTCTAGTATTATATGATTCAGATGTTTCCAACAGCTATCAACACTGCAAAATGCTTTTTAAAATCCTTTGGAAATAAAGCTGCCTTATTTCTTTACTTCCTCAGAGTTCTAACATGTACAATTCCTTACAGCACTGGTTTTCTGTAGCAGAGGTTGGGTTACCATATGCAGTCAATTAAGTGCCAATTTGTTTTTATTTTCTTTGCATTAGTTTCTTGCACTTAAATTCCAGGATGATACCTTGAGTTCTTGCAAAAAGGAAAAAAAAAAGAGGCAATATTAAAATGTTCTTGTTGTATTCTTGTAAAAAGCATCTAATACAAAGCTGTAGGTGAATTTTCTCTTTAAGAAAAACAAGTTTATAGTGTTCTAAGTGTGTGGGTTTGTTCCATTTTTAATCATTACTGCACCAAATTGATGTTTTATGTATATGCGTTGTAACAAAGTCACATTTTTCTAGGTACTTACTATAAATTCTGTTTACTGAAACCTGCAAAGAACACAAACTGGATGATAACCTGTTTTTAAGTATATAAACTCTGAAGTTTATAACAACCAAACGAATAAAAAACAAGTAGTATTAAAAATGATTGTTAGATGCACAATCAAATGTCTCAGGTCCAAATATCCTATGTGTAACATTTTTATTTAAAAAATTAATCAAAAAAGAGTCACTGTAGCATTCAGATTGTTATGAATACAAAAAACCTGTTTCTTAGTATTTGTGATGGTTGCATTAAGCTCTTAGAAGATGAGATGGTGCTTAATTAAACTCAAGAGCATGGATGTGAAATGGATCAGAATTTTGCAGAATAATCTATTTAATAGATTATTTCTAGAGGCAGCTATATTCTTCCGAATTTGTTTTCACAATTTCATACTGATGAAGAGATTGAAAATATGAAATACTGCACGCAATAATCCGTTTTCCCTGTAAAAGGAGTGAATTTGTCTATTGTATAAAGATGCACTGATTCATGGTCCTAATAGGGTCTTAAATAGCAAATCATATGAATAATAGCAATGGCTGAAAGAGAGAAAACAATTTTATTACTCATCCTTTCTCTCTTTTCTTTTGCTTTTTCTTTCTGTGTGTCACTTCCCCATACTGTTTTTTCTGCCAAAATGCTTACAAGGGAGGAGGGTACCAGGCACTGCCCACAGGGGCGCGACAGTTCTGGGGGACAGAGCAGATTCTGCACATTTTCCTCAGCATCTGGGCAATATTACTGTGGCTGCCAGACACAAAATTAGGACTATGCTTTTGGCTGAAATTTAGAAGTGCTGTCTTACAGGGACCTGTCTTTCCTGTTGAAAACCTACTGATGATAACATCATTTTGAAAAGCCCAGATGATCAGATAAGACCTCAGGAGCTAGTAGAAGCCAGACTTTGATCTTTTTGAGGATATGCAGAATAGCATTTTGCTGTGTTTTATAGTTCTGTCTGTGGTATAATTTTGAGCCAGTTCAGTGATCATCTGTAAAGTTTTCTCATTCTAAAGTCTTCTGTTGGACTCAGCATGATAGTTAAGCTCTTAGCTGCTGAGGATAGAGGGATGAATGTCATTTGAGAGAGGAAAAGGGGTTTGCCCTTCATTAACACCTGCAATTAGTGAAATGTTCCTGAAAGGATCTTTATCTGTCTGTGGCCAGAAGTGCAGAGTATTCTCAATGTTAGATTTAAGACAAGTTAAAAGTAGGTACTGTGATGTTGATGAGCGGTACCAGAAATTGAAACAATCCTCTGTGAAAACGAACAGAAAACTGATACTTCTCTTGGCACCTTCAAGTTTCATAAAAACAATCCATTTGAATTAAGCTGTTTTATAGCCATCCTTGTGAAATGAGTTATGGTGAATTTCTTTACCTGCTTGAATTTATTACTAGGTTAGGGCAAACCACAGTTGGTAGACAGAAATTAGTAATTTCAACCTCTTTAAAAGCAATCAGTTTATTTGAAAACAGTGAAGAGGAGGATTTTTTCCTTCAATATGGTAGCAGTTTCCCATGCTGCTGTGGAAATTCTTGCTGAAAAGAAGCTAGTGCTCAATAAAGTAGGTATCTGTATTAAGTGTATTAATTATCTAAGTGTCTTTCAAGCACATAATATTTAAGTGTAAAATTTACGAAGTGTGGGAATGTGTATGTGTTGCTGCAAACTTCTCTTTCTCATGCCATTTATTATTAGGGAAAAGGTGAACTGCAAATCTGTACTCCATTTGTTTAATAGATCTTTTACAGAACAGTATGATGGAGAGGAGCTCACTGGGAAACCTACTAACATTTTTGTTGTGCTTCTTCTGACTAGCCTCCCATAGTGCCCAAAGTATCCAATGATGGGGATACTTCCAATTTTGAAGCTTATCCTGAAGATGACTGGAACAAGACACCTCCAGTACCTCCTAAAGATTTAGAAATTTTCAAGAACTTCTGAGTGTAACACCTACACTGGACAAGGTATGTCCAAATGTCAAAAGTGCTGTTGAAAACATTGCAGATCTGTGAGCCATAAGCAGAAATTACATTTTCTGGTTCATAAAGGGTTGAAGTGACAAAAATCACTTACCTCACAGGATTTGGTTTTCTACAGTGATGAAGGTTTATTTGCATACAGATATTTAAGTCCTTCTGTCCTTAAAATTTTTTAAATAGTATGTTAAAAAGAAATACCTAGATTGATTTGACAGATAAGAAAATGTGACAGTTTTTAACGGTAAGGTTTTACTACCAAGAATGCAGACTCTAGAGGAATAAGATTGTCAGATTAATTCTGTACCCTGGATATTCTCTCTTATAAATGTGATAGGTTGATAGTTGTTACTGAGTTCAAATAGTCCACCTTGAGTTTTGTGTTCTTTTTTTGTCTTAGAAACTGGAAGGACATTGAAGTGCTAAGAGCAAGTCTGAAGAATGTTGGAGTTCAGATATAAAGGAAGATTTTTTTTTTTTTGTGGCTAAGTATGATACTGCATTCAGATATGTGTATTAGTCTGTAATAAATGTCAAAAAAGATGGAGGCAGGCAGGAATAATTTTTTGCTGTAAACATTTGACTTTAGTTTAGTAAATTGTAATAATGATAGTCTGCTCTGAAGTAGACTAACTAAAATGATATTTTTAGGATTATTTTTTTTAACTTATGGTTGAATTAAGTTTCCTGCTATTCCCAGATCCTTTTTTGCATAGTTAACTCATAGACTTAATTTTATAAGTTCATACTAAACTTGTGTAATTAAAAGCACAAATTAGTATATATGTATATAATGAATACAGTACAACTAAAGCACAGGAATTGTGCGAAGATGTAAATTTTTGTACTTTGCAGAGTCTATGATTTTTATTTTTCAAATAATGTTTTACAAGAAGTTCTTTAGGAATAAAAGTCTTAAAAAAGGATAAATGAGTTTTTCATCATCTTATATACATTTTCTAATTCTTTGTAAAAAACAAAAATAATTACGTTTTAAGAAAGATTTGTACCTAAAATTTCCAATGCCTCACACTTACACCCATAGTACTTGAAAGCAGAAAGACAAGGGTATGTTTTATTGTTGTTTAAGATGCATCTTAATGGCTAATTTATTAAATTCTGTTACAATTATGTCTCTTTGAAAACCAAAATTTTGAGTGATAATACACTGTATGAAATGAGATTCCTCACATGAAAACTCACTGTAAACTTGCAAGTCAGTCCATCCTGATAAAAGGGCTTTAACTGGCTCTGACAAGTTGTTCCCTCGCAAGTTTGTTGTCTTCTCCAAATATAAAGCATGAGCCATAACAGACCTTTTTCATTAGTGAAATAATTGCTGTTGAATGCTGAGCACTTCAGAATATCAGAGGGAAGACTGAATATATAGTACAGCCTTATTTTTCTGCTCCTCCTTTTTTGAAAATTTCCTAGTCCCTGCTGCCAGCAATTTCATATTAGAGTTCAAACCTTAGATGCACAGTCTCTATTTTCATCCTGTGCTAACACCTTTCTAGCAGCTTGAGTACACTGTGTTTTGGAAGTATTTGCAATATTGCTTCATTTTAAGTGGCACTAAATATCAGTATGTGCACATGTATGGATCTTTATATATTAATGCACAGAAACATGAAGGTAGATTGAATACTAGGCAGAATCTCTTTTTTCAGGTTTTTTTTTTTCCTGTTACATATTGTGATACTTGTGTTAATATAAGGGATTTGATTTTGAAGTGCTTCAGTTACAAGAAGCAGTTACATTCTTAGGATATTGTGGGTTTAGATATCTTCCAGTGAAGCTGTAGTATTTAGACCAAATTTGTTTTTTCTCAGAGCACATCAGCTCTCTAGTGTTCTACTACTGTGACTTATGGTTCTACATATTACTGTTTAATTAGATCATACAGACAGTTTTTCCCAAAAACTACTCTCCACGTTTTTGATCTGAAAGCAATAAGAAATATAGGCTGAAGATTTGTTTTTCTAAACTAAACCTTGAATGCCTAAAAAGTAGGCATTCTAGTAATTGTTACTGAAATTACCGTATTTCTGATTTTATGGCAGATCAGTTACTGGAGTCTCCTTGTGAAAAAGTTATCTCAATTTGTTTTGTTTAGGCAGTACATAAGTGCTGTTGAGAACCTGTATCTTCTGGGGTATTATATTATTTCTTTATAAAGCAAGTCTTATCTGTATAACTCGTGGCAAAGATGGACAATGTGTAACAGAATCAGGATATTTCAAAATGATAATCTGGAATACCACAAAGCTGTCTTGATGTTATGCAGTTTGATGGCCCCAGCTGCCACTCAGTAAATACTGTATAGGAATGTATAATGAAATACAGGACAATCCATAGGAAATTACAGTTTTAACGTACTTCAAGTTCCTTGTTCTCATGGAAAAATTAATCTAACCCACTATATTTGTATCTGTGAAATTAGTCGTTCTAAATCAATTGGAAAAACTTGAAACACATAAAACACGGCTTACTTTGTGTAGGGGGGAGCAAACAGTTTGGGAGTCTTCGTAATGTGCAAGCTTAGGGTATTTTGTGGACTGAATACTACAACATCAGTTTCTTATTTAAAAATTTACATACTGCAAAAAGAAAGTATGCTAAATATAGGATTTTTCTTCAAATTTCAAAGCTGTTCTGTGTTGAAGTCTTCAGATATGAGGAAATGAAGTTGAATTTGAGTAATTTGCCACAGTGGCGGTTAGAAGTTTTGAGTGCTTGAACAACTGGAGATAGTGGATTTTCTTTTTATGAATCTTATCCATTGCTGGCAGTGGATGAACTGACACTCATTATGATGGAGACTAAGGAAGTGAATACAACATTATTAATAATGATAATCCATTGCCTTTACATTGTTTCCGAGCCATGTGTACATATACCTAACTACTGACCTCGTCAGCATGCTTTCTAGTACAGAACTGCTTTCAAATTTTTTTTTAATTAAAATACTGAACTAAAAAATAAAACCAAAACATTTTTGAAGCATTATTTTAAGTGATCAGTTATTTTCTCTACAGTCCTGGACTTATTGTGGTGTCATTACCTGGCTGTTTTATTTATTTGCACAAGTGAGTCTGCTTTAAGTCTTTACTGGGACTTCCTGGCCCAGTAATGTAGTTCTGTCTGAGTGCTCATGCAGGTAAACACTGCACTAGGAATTCTGGATTTGTGGATTTTTTTAAGAAGACTAGAAGATTTTTTTTTAGCTCCTATTCAAGTAGGGTGTTCTCTGAGGTTCATTTTATTTTGATTCTTTCTGTTAGTGTGTACTTTTGCCTATAGACTGTTGCATAAGGACTGTTGTCTTGCAAAAGAGCCATAGGCCCTTGGTATTCTACATCAGTGAACAAGAATGTTAAACATTAAAAAACCAACCTTTATTTTTGAGTTTTAGATATATATATATATATATTTTTAACTGCCCAATCTGAGGTTTTAAGTGATAAACATGAATTGTAAACTCAATTGCCTTGTAACCAAATGATATAAATGCTTCATGATTTCAATGAAGAACATGCTGTAGATTTTCCTGTAAATTAGCTTGATCAATGAATATGTGTGCTACTGAGCTTTAACTAATGTGATCTTCCACTGTAGAAAGTCATTGTTATGGATCAAATATAGGTACTAAACTATGTTTAAATGGATTAACAGGGATTTTACAGTTTTGAAAGCAATGAAGATACGGCTGTTCCTCAGCCCATCTGCTTGCCATTCAGAAGAGTTGTGATGCAGTGCTTCCTATGCTATAGAAATATTTTTCAGCTTTCAATGACTGTAGCATGATTCCTTTTCGTACTGTACTGTGTACAGACTTCCCATGTTTTGCACTTTTCTATGGCAAACTTTGACTGCTTTATAAATACTCTGTTGTGTAGCAAGTAGTGATAGTAGTAGCAGGCATTTGTATGCTGCATAATCAGTTTGGACTGCTCGACTTGTGAGGTTCACTTAGGCTAATGTGTGTTGCTGGTTGCTTGTTGTAGCTCGCGTGTAAGTACTGTTCAAAGTTACAAAGTCAGCCCTCATTGCACAATGAAAAATCACTGTGATCTGTACATAAACCCTAATAAAACTTTATTGCTGTTTTATTTAATGTAATATCTGTCAAATCTGGATTCATTTAATAATAAACCTTTATATCTTTCCAAATGTTTAAACCTAGTTTGCTTCCATTTATGCTGGGAGGAGATTGGGGTTCTTCATCCAAGAAAATGGTGGAGGGGAGATGAGAGGAATAGAAAAACAATTTTTCCTTCTTTTCATGTTTTAAGGCTTTTCAGAGCAAGACACAAGTGTTGGAACAGATTTCAGATGGTGTCAAAGAAGCACCAAAAAGTACATTTTCAAAACCATTTCAGGTAGTGCACCAATAATCAAAAGTGTTAATTTGGACTTCTCGTTAAACTTTGATTATATTACCCTAATTGCTTTGGCCTTTTCACAACTTAATGACCTGAACACTGTCCAGAACACTCAGTTCAATCAGTTTCTTTAAGCACTAAAAAATACTCTTACAATGTCACGAAAAATATTCTTACAGTGTCAGGCACACCTCACCCTTTATTTCACCTTCCATTAAAACTTGAAAAGTTCATTTTTATCAAAATTTGTTTAGCTGTTCATGTTAAATTCCTTCTCTTGGGTCAAATGTATTTTATTTCTTACCCTGTAGATACCATAATCTGGCGATAATTACATAGTCATAGAACTTACTGAATACAGTTTGGACTAGTTAGGGGCTCACTTTTTTAAGACAGAATATTTATTTTTTTCTGCCTGGCTTCATTCTAAATTCTGTGCACTGATGTTTTTCTCTTGTAAAGTGCTATATCATGTGCTTCAAGAGACTGCTAATGGAAAGTGAAGGAACACTGCAATGAGTCCTGGCAAGCTTTTAGTCATGTCTTTGACATGAATCAAAAGGACTTTTCAAAGGACATTTTTAAATGGTAACAAGGAAGAATTTTGTTTGGTATCTTGTTCATGCCCCAGCCATATGGCAGAGTTTTTGCGCATTTGTCCTGAGTGCTAGATATTTCTTGAATGCACACGCAACTCTTTATTTTTTCCAATAGAAGCCATTTAAAATACGCTTTTTCACTCATTCAGGGCAGGTAGATTTTGTTGGACCACACTCACTACCCTCAAATCTCTCACTTCATGCTTTATTAGGCCTTTTTTTTAGGACAAAACACTCCTAAAACAACATTTGACAATAGCCCAGTGTTCTGTGACCCACTGCTAACCAGTAAAGGTGTGATACTATAAGGAATGGTAGAAAGCAACTGGCACTGGTACATCTGGATCCTGCCCAGTACTTTGTGAATTCTTATATAATTCACCAGTTGAGCCCTTCTGTGTGCAGACTCCTGCTAGGTGCTTCAATCTCAGCTTCAGAATTCAAGCAGCTTTTCAGAGGGGTAGTAAAAGACTCTTCTGCTGCACTCAGTAGATGACTCCATTCTGTCTTCCATGACCTCTTTCTATCTACCCTTCAAAAAATCACCACATATGAGTGTATGTCAAGCTTTGTATTTATCCTTGAAACCAAAAACACTGTAAAATCTTAGCAAGATGTACAATTTTCTTTCTATGTATCAATATTCTTAATACAGTTTTGTGCAATCGTATTTCAAACTATTACTATGTGAAGAGTGCAGCAGTCAGTGGAGCTACTGTATCAGCTTGGACTTAAGGTAGGTTCATCTGATTCACTGCATTTCTTTCAATGCCAATGAGTTGCTGGGGCAGTTGAGATCCTAACATCCCTTATGCATCTGTAGTTGAGGCCACTGAAGTCTCTGAGGAACTTACCAAAACTGATATGCAAACTTTAACACGAAATATGGAGGCCTGTCTTACTTCTAGTATGCAGACCTCTAAGGTGCCATGCAGGTGGTGTCTCTGCTGTACTGGTTTTTACATAATTGGAGTACAGATAGATACCTTAAAAAGTGTAGTTGGGTGTCAGGTTACACAACTAACCAACCTCAGACTTTTTTTAGTAGTTAGTTGGTTTTTTGTTTTATTTTTTAAATTCTTTTCTCCAGCATATTGTCCCAATTCTGGACTATTGTAATAAAGCAGGCAAATGAATAGGAGAAAAATACTTTGGGGAAAACAAGCTTGAATTGGACTTTAATCCAAGAAGTAACTGAATATGCCTGACCAGTACATACTTGCAAATGCAGGTGTTCTGTCACTAAATGTTGTAGAAAAAATGGTGCCTGTTTAGGTCTATGCTGGCTTTTAGGCTAAAATTTCTGTTTTTCTCAATATTTTTTCAAAAAAATGTAGTTTTGGGAGTCAGAGTTTATTTCAACTGTAGTTGGTAATTGGTCTAGTTCAGAGAATCCTTGATACTAAAATCCCTTGGTTGGAGAAGGACAGTGCTTTACAATCAGGCTCTTAATTTTCTGCCCAAGTGTAATCTGTGCAGAGGAGGTGGTTGTGCTTTCAGTGCCAATGCTGTTGCAATTCACATGAAGAAAACGGCAGCTTGCTCAAGCCTGCAGAGCCTAAACTTCAATCTTTTCACACTGAAGGACCAAGGCTCTTCTTGGAGCAGCTTTGTGAGAGTATAACTGAGCAGCTTAGTAAATATTAAGACTGAGGTGTAGAAAAACTCAGAGCTTTACAATGGCAACTCTTCAGACGTTAAACATTAGGGGGCTCAGTTTTTGATTTGGAACACGAAAGTAAAATATTCTGTGCTCTTATGTGCTTCTGAAATTTGGTGAACAAATGCCAAAAATGTGAAGTGTTTCAAATTGTTTAATATCTAGTAGCTTCTTTGGCCTGCTTTTATTTTCTCAGTTACGAAGTTGTAGTTGAATTCAGGACCCTTTTCTAATCAAGATGCTTGTGAAGCACCATTTAAGTGGAACAGTGCTGCTAGGTTGTGTTAATATAGCAAATAAAACATTCACAAGTGGCATGTCTTCCATTTGTACTGGTAACCAGTTTTCTTTGATGCATGTTAACTAGATGGGTTAACATTCTGTTCATAGTTTTTGGTCAAGCTTTTTACCCATTCTACTAGCAGGTTTTGCAAAAAAATAAGCACGTAAGTAAACAGAAGAAGGTTGTTGTTTTTTTTCCTGTTAATAAAGCTGAGCTGTGAGATGATATGTAAATGCATTATCAAGGAACAGCAATCTTATGTAAATGCATTATCCAGGAAAAGCAACCTCTTCAGATTAATAAATTCCTTCTTTGAATGAATTCAGATTTAGGGTTTTTTTTTTATTTTTCTTACTGGCCTGTGAGTTAAAGCAGTGCTGCAGTCCTGTGCTGTGGCACTTGCTCCTCCTGCCACTCTGCCATCATCCATCTAGCAGCAGTACGTGAGCCTGCTAACCCAGCTGATTTGTCAGAAATGTTTCCCTGCTGGGACCTGAACTCTGAATCAAAAGCACCACTTCCACCTAGTTTATCTGAAAAGTTTTCAAAAGCTGAGCGTGACTGAAATCTTTCTATTCTCTGCAGGTACTTGCCACCAGGGAGCAAGACTATTGCAATGTTCTGTAAAATAAAACAAAATTCCAACAGCGTGTTTTGAACCTATTTTCAAATATTTACATAAAGCTCCTGTGACTCATGTAATCCTCAGCAGAATCTTGATGATGGAAAAAAGAAAGTGCGGTGGTGAATCACTTAAGCAAATGTTGTTAAGGACTGAATCCTTACTTTAATATCACCATCTGGCTATTGAAGAAAGATTTAAAATAATTATAATAATTAATAATTATTTTAAAAATATTTTCTAGGCAGTCTATTAGAACATGAGTGACCTTACCTTTGAGTCGGGTTTTTTGCTTACCCTTGGTTTTGGATTTTGAAAACATCTGGAGACTGCTGTAGAGAGTAGAGTCTGCTAGTGATTTTCCATTTTATTTTTGTTTCTATGTGGCTGGTGATTATTTATATGCAAAATATGGTACATTTGAAATTATGTTTAATTTGTTAAAAAATTTAATTAATACATGGGCAACAAAATAAGAATAGACTGTGCATTCAGTTTAAGATATTTAACCATATCAGAGCTTTGGATGCAAAATACTTTAAGGTTGGAAATAGAGTAATACTGTCTGAATAAACAAGTATCATGAAGATGGGCTGATTTCAATTCTTCAGCTGGGGATTAACAGAGCTATTGGATCAGGAATAAAAAGAGGAAGTTTTCTTCAATTCCTCTCTTCCAACCTGTCAATAATTATGTAGTTTAAAAAGTATAGTTATGGCAGTAGCCAGTATTCAAGACTGAAGCTGGGATATGTACGGGGCATTTCTCAAAACTGCAGTCTGGTTAGTGGTGATGCCTAGCAGCTTGTTGTCTGTTCTGTATCAGGTTTTATTGGGGTGCTTTCATGTTGGGAGTCACCTCCTGAGAACAGATTGTTGGTTGTTGTCACTCTAAATGCCTTTTGTATCACTTTGAAGTGTAAGTCTTTGTTAGAAGTATAAAATCTCACTTATTACCCCAAGACCAAGGTTCACCTTCATAGAAAAGGAGCAGCTGAGTTAACGATATTAACCCTATCTTCTTTTTTGTTACAGTACCTTCTTGGAATATTGAATGAAATTTGACATGTGATGTCACATTTCTTAAACAAAGGAGGCTTTGCAGCTTTAAAATATGGAGCTTTTTACCGATTTTGTTCTACTTACGTGACATCAGTTAATGGAAGTTGCCAACACAAGACAGTTATCAGCTTCTGAGTTTGCTGCAGAGTAAAAATCTTTTTGTAGGTCATGTTTACCAAAGGATGGGACTCATTAAGATAACTTACCAGTCTAGGAAACAAACTTCCATTGGGCTTGTGACAAGCAAGATTTTTTATATTTCCAAGTATAAAATAAGAAGATTGATAAAAACATTATTTTTGTTGATGTAGTTAAATATTAAAACTTAATTGACTTTCTTACCATGACAGTGCCAAAGTCATGAGCAGTACTGAAAGTTACTTAATTTGTTGTGGTCTATGTGCTAGATTTTCTGTTTTCAAACTGTCAAAAAGAATAATCATTATAGCAATAGAAATAGCAATAAAAAAAATGCAAATGAGGGGTCATTTACCTTGTATTGTCCTTAAGCTTCTAGTGATTCTGTACATTGAGTAGAGATGTCATCCTACTTGAAATAATCAATTCCATAAGTTTTCTCTCTCTCTAAATCTCTTTAGTTGATCTGAGATTGGCGTAACTTCAAGCAAATAAAAGCAGAAAATCTGCAAGAAGAATATAGAAACATTCAATGACATTTAGAACATATGTTGTCCAAAAGTGTGAGGGTTTTGTTGGGTTTTGGTTTCTTTTCTCTGCATAGGGCCATATAGCATATGATATATTGGAAACTAAAACAAAAGTCACCCTGAGACACAGCTTTGAGTTACAGTTTAGTTTCATAGATTTCCAATAAAATTCTTGTATTTACTTTTCTTAGCTAGTTCCCCTTTAAAGGCATCAATAGCTGTATTTTCCTGTAATGTTTTGCAAGTGCTTGTTTCATGTTCGTTTCCCTGTTGCCCCAAGGGTGACATTGAGTGGAGTCGCTTCTATTTATTCTATTGAAAAATCCCTGATCCAGTTTTTTCTCACAATGTTATGAGCAATAGCAACAGTGCATTACAGATTGAAACACTGAATTTCCATGAATGACAATGAATGAGAAGGAGACAAACAAAAGAGAGAGAACACATCGTATTAGAGTATTTAAAAGGATTTCCAGTCACATGATTAAATCAAATGGTTTTCAAACAAGGCCCTAAAAAGATACAAAGCTAAAGGAACAAATAAAATTTCTCTTATTAATGTCAATAGTTCCATTTCCCCAATCTATCTCTATAATTTATTAGTTTGCATGTTTTGAATAGTGGGAAGTTAGTAGGGTTGTATGTAAGTGTCTGGAAAAGGAGGGTGTCTGGGTAATGTGAAAACCTTACCTTCTACAAAATGCTCTAATAGAAATGCAACACTGCAGAACAAATGTTTACCTGAAGCAAGAAGGAGGAAAAAATATATCTGCATTGTATTTATTGCCTGGTATCACTACAGCACATTTAGTGTCTCTTTCTTTGCTTGGTTCAATGTTTTCTAATGGGAAAAAGGACTATGTGAAATAAAAAATCTTTAGTACTTATTTTCTTTGATACTGTATCCCCTTCTGTGAGAATAAAACCAAAACCAACTAAAAAAACTCCACCACCCATGAAGTAGTTGATTTAAGGCAGATGCAGTTTCAAGGGGTGGAGAGAGTAATTGAAACTAAAGAACTGCAATGTCTTAGGAATGGGAGAGGAAGTGTTACATCCTTGGGTTTGAAAGTTTTCTGTCAGAATCTCGTGCACGTACCTTATGTTACACCAGAGGAGCTCAGGACTTCCAGGATCAAATTAGGTGGATTAATTTGAAGCAGGGGAAGGAAATACTTAGGAAAGTTTTGACTTTCACTTAACCATCGCACAGAAGCACAAGATGGGTGAGGTTGGAAATAATCTCCAGAGGTCAGCTGGCCCAATGCCCCTGCTCAGGCAGAGCATTCTAGAGACAAAACAACAAAACAATATTTTGTATTCATCTTAAGTGACATTCTTAGAACTGTCCTCAAAAGCTGAAAAAATAAAATATATGCTGGTTTGTTTTGGTTTTTTTTTTTTTGTATTTCACTGAAAAATAAAACATTTATTTTTAGATCTTTTTTCCATTTTAAAGTTTTCTAAAAAGTGACCAATAACAAGTTTTTAGTAATAGAATTCATTGTTCTTGCAACTTAAACTTTAGTGAAGTTGAAATTACAAAATTATGAATTTTGTTCAGTTCCTTGTCTTCTCAAATGCTACAGAAGAACTATTTAACCTCTCTGGACTTACTAGAGGTCTGAAGTTGTGAAAAGGACCATGTGTTGGTGTCAGTTGCTGCATGCTGGTTGCTCATGTCAAGTAAGTCCTCGTTAAAGGTGGTGCTGGATTTGCTATCTATAGACAGCTTTGAATTTTCTTTTGGAAGAAAACTTATTTTGTTGGTCAACAAATTCATGGTAAAAAATTGTTACCTCAGTGACTTCTGTGTGTAGAACCACATTTCCCATTAGTTAATAAATCTTTTTAGCTCAGAGGTGTTCTAAATGTCCATGCCATTCAACCTCTATCCTCTCAGGTGTGAAAGCTAGTGTGGCCTTTCTGTGGATTGCAGAAGCAGGTTGAAGTTAATGCAGGACTCAGTTCTTTGCAGGCTGAGGGAGAAAAACTGGTGTGCTCACAAGTTGCAGGGTGTGTACTGAATTCAAAGTGATGCTCTCTGCATAAAAAACACCTCTATCAGATAGAGAAGTTTCACGAGAAACTTAACTTGTAGCCAGTTCTTTCTATCAGGATATGACAAGCTGATAGAACCACATCTTGTGGCATTGTGCTTGCATTTCTACCAGATGTTGTCTGATTAATAAATGCTGATCCTACATGGCTGGCTGGAATGTGGGAAGGGAATCTGTCTCCACAAAAAAGCCCATGCAGGAACCACGAGCCCAAGCATGATCCCGTTTGGCATGCCAGCCAAAATTTATCACAGGCAGATGGGAACAAAGCACAGCAAGACCTCTTGGAGAAGATGTTTGGATCAGGGAAGGCATTCAGGACAAAGGCTTGGAGCAGCCTCCCATCTGTTCCTGGGGCTGGGTGACAGAATTGTGCCATAGGTCTAAAGATGCACACTTGCCTGCTCCCACTTGGTTTTATTCAAGCACCCCAAATGTACAACTTCCATATTGCTCATGCAGGGGGCCTCATGTCAACAAAATAATTCCCTTTAATAATCTGGCTTTTGCTAATGCACAGAGTACATCTTTTCTCCTCCTCTGAAAACTGTGCCATGGGAATTGGCCTGGAATACATGTAATTGAAAACAGAGGGGAAACTGATGCCATGTCCAAGTCATGCCTTTTTTTGTGATATATTCCTCATTTACTTAAGCATCATTTTATGTGCATACATTAGTAACACCATATATTTTTAAATCCCCCTCTTTTTAAATACCATAAAATAGTTTAATAAATTGTTTCAAAGTCAAGAAATAGTTTTCCGCTGTTAATTAACAGAGCCTGAGTTGTTCTTTGTCCTTTTGGTGACAGAAGTATAGAGGAAGAATTGTTCTCCCTCTAAATAAAAAAAAAAATTAAAAAGTAATAAAATAACCACAGAAGTACTTTTAAAATATACTCTGGAGTCATATTTATTTTTAAACAATAGTAAATCATTTAATTGTTTCAACTAGGCTTAGTTCCAAGCAGTTCTAAATTTGGAGCTGAAAGAATTGATCTTAAAGGGATGTGCAGGAAAACAAAACTCGCTTCCTCTTTCATTTCCCGTTTGAATTAATGGGAATTTAGGCTCTTCTTTAGTTTATTTAGCATGCATTTCTCTCCCATGAACCGTTCTAGTCAAGGATCACAGAATGTCCTCTTCCCACAAGCAAAGCATGAATTTATAATCCCGTGTGTACATTTTTTTTTCTTTAAAAATGAGCCTATTAAAAACAGAACCATTAAAAACATTTCAGTGGTTTTGTACTACTGGGTACAGAAGCGATTCTACTTCAAGCTTGCAGTGTGTGGAATATGTTATACATTGCCCTCTAATGCTGCTGATCACAATGGTAGAAGTGTAATACAAAACAGTAAAATCACAGCAAGATAACAGGAACATCAGCTGACACACACCAAGTGCTCTGGTTCTTCCCAATGGACCTTATTCAAAAAGGAGGGATATAAGTGGCTCAGGAGATGGAAACTCTGTCCCAAGAATTTAAGTAAATGGCCAGGGAGCTTCAAAATGTCCTTTGACAAAAGGAGTGTCCACAGATCTCTGGAGGGGCTGTGTCTGCTTGCTTGGGGCATCGCAGACTTAAGACATTAAATGTGAACTTGGAGTATAGGGACTCTCAAGAGTTTTGAGACTTCAATCCCGAGACTTTTTATTCTGTTCTTGTGAGTCTGAAAAACTTCACAGAATTCAAATATATAGTTTATGATATTTATGTCTGCAAATACAACATCACTGGGTCATTGAGAGAAATAATACAAAACATAGTTAATTTAACTGGGAGGCATCTCATGGGACTATCTTATAAAACACGGGTAATTTTGTTTTTCTTTGGTCTTTGGGGGTTTTCTTTCTTTTTTCCTTTTTTTTATTTTTTTTTAATTTTTTTTTTTCCCCTGGTATTTTCAAAGAAGTTCTAGCCTAGAATAGCACTTTTAGGTTTATCCAGATGAAACCTATTCAACTGTTTAACTGAGTAGACATTAAAGATTCCCTATTCAGGTAGGTCAAGATCAGAAAAGTAGTTCTGTTGTAATTTAAGAAGTCTGTGATTTTGCTATGCTCTGCTATCCTTTTAGGTTGCCTTTACTCACTGAAAAATAGTTTTGTCATCACATCAATGGCTATAACTTTGGCTAATACTTGAACATGGTCATAAGATGGAAAGATTATTTCTCCTGTAATACTTTAGGAGTTTCCAAACACTTATAGAACATCAGTTTCTTTGTATGTCTGAAAGTCTGTTTCCCTTAAATCAATCATAGGGGGTTAACATCATAATGTTTCTGTTTTAATTAAATGTAACCATGATTATTAAATTGAATGTATAAGTCAGGCATTTTGAGGGAAAAAAGTATGGTGCATGGGCTAGCAGCAGAGAATGAACGAAAAGAAACCAAAACCAAAGTCAAAATATCTATTTTTTTGCTTCAAATAGTCTCACAGAGAAGTAGCTGGGAGAGAAGTCAAGGACAAAGTGATTCAAGTGATTTGATTCATGAGAATGCTTCAACACATGACTTCACAGACAAGAAAAACTTTTACTAATACACCAAAATATTTTCAGATCCAATTCCCATATGGAGTCTTTAAAAGGTGAGATTCAAGAGGCTGGAAATGTGTCATCTTCACGTACAACAAGTGTGCCACAATCCAGGAAAAAAACTTCTGCAAACCTGTCACAATATGATCTTTCCATAGTATCCTATAGACACATCCAAATAGTAGGAGAAACTCTGAAGGCTTGCAGTACATGGGATTTTTGATTGTTGTCAGACACCAGTGAAGGGACCCTGGCACCCTGAGTCACCTATTTCAGCCTGAGGTGAGGCTTAGTACTTTCCAAGTGGTTATCCAGCAAAGTCTCTGTAACTGACCTTCTAGGGTCAAATTAGTCCTTAAATTAGTACAATGAGTACTTAAAATTCTTTGATACTTTTATCTCTGTGAGTGTGGTGGAGGTGTGAAAGCATCCTGGCGTGCAACGTGCAGATCCAAACACCTGCACATCTCTTCTGCCTCTCCACAGCCTTTCTGTAACAACAGTGTAAACACGGGAGTCAAAATGAGGAGTGGTCTTTTTCTACTCTTCATTGTGTTTTAGTAAGATGAAAGTCTGTAAGCACAGTCCAAGGGGAAGAAAGGAAAAAGAGCTTGTGGAGTAGAGCCTGTGGTTTGGGGTTTGCACTAAGAAGTTAAGTGGCAGCCAGAGAGTGAAAACAGAGCTCTGACAGCTCATGGGGGAAAGAGGTGAGATCTGAAAGAGTAACAGGACAGGAAAGGAAAGTTGTCACACAGCCAAAATTAATTAAAAAAGGAATGAGGCTGAAAGGACCTGAATGGAGAGATTTCATTTGCCTTACATCTTCACTAGGATGAAAAAGCAGCCTCCTTAAAAATTAAAAATATTTGAGGGTTTTTAGCATGTTGCTCTCTAGGAACAAGCTCGTTCTTACAGCCTAGGTCAGGCAGCAGAAAAATCCCCCTCTCCGGAGAGGACTGTGGAGAGAGAACAGACCTGTCTCACCTTAAGCAGCTTTGCAGAGCTGCAGTCCTATTCACTGCACAGGGCTCTGCTCCTGGTGGCTGCTGCCATTATTTCAGCAAAGCTCATTGCCCTGCTGGGAAGCCCTGACTTTTGCTTTGGAGGCTGTAAATACACAATTTTTTTGTCCTCTTTTGCAGTCCTTTCTCTTTTTTAAATTTTTTTTTTCTATTTTTTTTTTTCTTTTGGTGAATACTATTCTATTATATTGTGAGTTACTTAAATAAACTTACCTATTACTGTAGTTTTGGGTGAAATAGTATAGATTTTAAACTGGAATAGTGGGGAGGAACTTACTCTCCTTTCTTGGGCTTAGGTAGGCAGACAGACCAGACAGACACGCTCACAAGATGCCTCAGTCTGAGTGAAAACCTCAAATCCTCTCTTACAGATTGGCACAGGCAACTATAAAAACACAGAAAAACACAATCTCCCAATTAACTTATTTTTTGTAAGATGGTGGTTACTTAACGAGAATATAAAAAGAGAACAGAAGCCCAAAGACCACTGTTTACTTTCCCATCCCTGGCCATGCTTTTTCTTGAAGCTAGGTGATGCTATAGGGGCAGGGATCAAGTATGGGTGGGGTTTTGCAGGCTAGCAGTAGCATCCCATCCTTGAGCCAGATATTATTGCTGTGCCAGGTAAACCAGTCTTATTGGGAAGCACACATCCCTTCTTTCTCAACATCCTACCTACCTTCGGTGTAGTCATAATTTGTAGTTGAGCACTAAGGAACTTGCTCTCTTTCTATTCCTGAACCTGTAGGATAGAAGACCTTGGAAATACTGTGTGTCCCTGTCTTTGCTTATCGAATTTCTTTTGTTCCTTTCTTTCCTGAGGAAATTGAAAGGATAAGGAATAAATAATGAAAACCAGATTAGTTTTGTAATCATATAACAATCAAGTAAATAAACAAAATGCAAACAGCTCAAATAATTACAGCTGTGTTGCCGAGCCCTGGCAGTCTGTCTTAACGAGTTTGACTGTCTCCATCCAGCTGAGTTTGCAGAGACAATGCTCATGGAAAGGGGGCTTGCTTGCCTCTCTGCTCTTCCACACTTAACAGCTTCCAAGAGGAAAGGAAAAGCAGGATACCAGCACAAATCCCATTTCCTTGCTCTCCATGTATTTTTAATCCTCTCCCAAAGCAGGAGCAAACAGCTGTGAGGGGAGTGTGAATCATTTGCTCTCAGTCATATGTTGAAGAGCTGCTGTGCCCTTTCATGGCCGTGAGCACAGTGGTGATTAGCACTTACATGCTACAGTTCTGGGACAGCTGCAGGTCTTGGAGTGCTGCAAGAGGTTGGCCAAAGCCCCTTTTATCACAAGGCATTCTCCAGCTCAGGGGTTTACACTTGTATTTTGTTACAAAGGCTTTGGCCAAACTCCTTTCTTCCCCAAGGAAACTCAGCACAGCTCCCTCACCCATCACAAAGTCCAAATCAGAATCACATTTCTGGACAATGAGCTGGTCTCCTGGCCCCAGGCCCAGCTCCTAGTCTGGTTGGGGAAGCATATAACAGCCTTGAAATCTGCCCTGAACACACTGTGGAGCAAGACAGAGAGGAAAATGCCTCCTGCCTATCCAAAAATGTCACAGCAGTAAGGGGAGATGGATGAGCCAGAGCTGGATGGAGCTTTTGATGGTGCCAGAGTTAAAGGAACATAGCTCTTCTCCCACTCCTCAAATATCTGCTACATTGATTTTGCCTGATTTTCCTCTAGAACAAGAAATTTAGGGGGTGGAAGCTGAGATCATTTGCTGATAGAGCAAAAACATATGTTAACCTTGAGTGCTATCATGTTTGCCTACAGCAGCCAAGAAACTTCCATTTCTGCTCCACAATATCCCTGGGCAATACTTGGATCAGCAGGAAAAATCTAGGGCAGTTCTCTGTGGAGAACAGGGATTTGCTGGTGTGAATCAGAAGGGTGGCTGCTCTTGCTCGGCTGTCAGGCCCCTTGAAATGCAGGTCATCTGTTTCTCTTGCTTGGTGAATAAGCTGTGCATGGTCAGTGCTGCTCATGGAGGGAAGGAAACTCTGATAAATCAATAGTCAGGAAGTGGACTTGCAGAGGATGCAGATGGCAAAGCAGTGTCTTCTCAGAGTTATTTTTAGTGACAATATTGGTAGGGTTTTTTTTGGTGCATGCAATGATTCCAGCTGTCACTGCACAGAAGCTTTGCGTTGTGAAAGAGAACATTCTACTAAACAAATTCTTGGGTTTTTTTTCAATTTGAAATTGTCTGTGCAATCCTGTATGTGTAAGGATTAAAACTGAGGGTTAGTTACTTTTAGAAAATAGCAAAAAGAAAAATCTTCATTTAGGGTATCTCTGACAGTGATACCAGGTGACCCTCTCTCAAATTTGAAGGGTGAACTCTTCAAGGACCAAGGCAATCTGTGTGAGAGAATGGCAGACAGCTTAAAACTTGCATTGATAATTAAATTTTTCTATATCTGTTCCTCAGTCTTACCTCTAAATGACCTGAGATGGTATTAATTTTTCTGAAGCCTGTGGCTAGGGACATGGATAGTCCCCTAAGTATCTCTAATCAGAAATGTTTGTAATTGATATCTGTTTGTGTACTTTTGGTTATTGAGAAAGTAGAGCAGAGAGACATCTACTAAATTATTTTGATGAAATCCTGGATACTGTGTTCTAAATGGAAACTCAAACATTTTGCAGGAAGTCTTTGATATCTAACAAATCACCAATGATGTAAGTAGGATTTTCTACCTAATATTGTTATGGGTATGTAGTTGTTACTCATTGAAGGTTCTTTAAATACATCTCAACAGGAGTGCTGACAGCTGTGGGTTCAGGAATAAAGAATGATGTTACTATTCAGGAGATCCAACTGAATCTGGAAGCTTTCCTTCCAATTTACTGTAATTATGTCACTGGAAGTGGTGCTGTTAAATATTTTAAGGGTCACTGAGAGAGAATTTAATTATATCATGCTCAAATTCTTTTGCTTTCCATGCATAAAGTATTAAGTGTTAAAATCCTTGGACTGATTAGTAGAAAAATGAAGATTAATGTCTTATACTGTAAAGAGAAGGAAATCTGCCCATTGTTACCAAAAAATGAACCCTGATAAACTAGGCAGCTATAATCCTTTTATGGGAAGGACTAGGATAATAGAATATGACATTTGGCTTTATTAATGAAAAAAAGCTTATGAAATAAAAGTCAGATGATTGATCACTTCAGGGAGATATCATGTAGGCACTCGCTGCCTTCACAATTCTCACCGTACACTTTCCATGCACAGTTCACTGTCGAGGGGGATGACTAGAAACAGCTGCCTTGCCTCAGATATTCCAGATAGCAGCTTGTCAAAACAATCTGCTGGTGAGCAGGGAACTTGTTGTGACTAAGTAATTTTTAGTGGATGTTTCATCAATCTGTGTAATTTTCAAAGCTCTGCTTCCTTCAGGATTTTCTATGAGTCATGGGCAAGAGTCATAAAAGACAGCTAATCTTAATGTTATTTGCCATTATGGATTATTGCTACTCTGCCCCTAACACACAATTTTACATTCTGTATATCTGTGCATATCAGTTTTGTACTGTGTTCAATGCAGATGAGTTTACTGTGTGACCAGACCTCTTGGATGTGAGTCATGCAAATAATTAATAAAAGGATTTTTTACCCAGAAACCTCAGTGTCCTGGATATTACAAATGGCAGTAGTAAGGGAAAACTGATGTGCAAAATTAAATTACTTGCCAAGGGTCACTTAAATGGTCAAATTCAGCCTTCCATCCAAGCCTCCAGACCTTCAAATCCTCTTTTGTCTCTAACTGATCCTTTGGTAATATCAGTGATACAGGAGAACAGCAGAAAAAACAGGCACCATGTAGTTTGTGCTCATATCCAACTATGTTAAAATGAAAAGCAAAAAATATGATGGAGTTGAGTTAATAAAGACTTCAGGACAGCTGAGATAACTCTCCTAGGGCAGCCTTCTAAAAAGGTACTCCACAGCAGTAACATTATTTTGTTGGTTTTTTTTTTAAGTAAAGACAAATTCATTGCATTTATAGGATGTCTAAAAACAGAACTCAAAAGATTGGAGTGAACACACACTGGCTTTTTTTTCTCACTTACAGAAAAACAAATACAAACTTGTAGTGTTCCTTGACTTTTTTTAACTATGCATTTGATTATAAAGTATTATTGAGAAAAAGAATGTTTGAGTTTAATGGAAATATTATTGGGTTTTTTTTCAATACCTGTGAAGTTACACAGCTTCATAATCCTGAATGGTTTTTTAATATCAACCTGCCATTGTTTTTTATAATGCTGTGATTAATAAGTATTTCATCAGCTCCCCACAGCTTTGTACTTACAGTATTTTATCCAAGCCACATGATGAAAATGTTTATCATTTGGATGAAATAATGAAAATGACCTTATTAAATTTCCTCATGTATTGCTGCCAAAGTCCATAACAATAATGAAGATAAATACAAACTCAGAATATTTTAGCCAAGACTTTGTAATGAAAAAGCATCAAAGACATTATATTCAGCTGTGTAATTGATTTGTAAGACTCTAAGACAGAGAAGCTGGTTGGAAACAGAAATAGTTCAATTTGCCTCATTTGGGTGTGTGTTTACACAGTGAAGTATTCTTGGTTTGTATATTAAAATTGTGCAAGAGTATAAAGACACCCCCCAGAGTCCATATATAAGGGCATAATACTGCAACATGGTATAGAATAGAGCCACAGAGATATTTTTTTTCAGAAATAAAAATCTCTAGTTCTAAAAACAGAATACCCTTCAAAAATACCAAACTGGAACAATGGCTGTGGCCATTTCCTTGTTTACCCCCTAAAAAGCACTATTCACTCATGCAAATCAATGTGCCCATTAATATATCCACACAAACCTCTACTCTTTTCTGGTATTTGTGTGTCAGACACTTCAACCTGTTTTAGCTGCTCTGTTTGAGACTGTCTGCAGAGGAAGAAAACAGGAGCTGTGGGAAGCAACCCACCGGTGACCTATTGGGTTTCACTGAAACTGCTGTGTGGGATTAAGCAGAGAGATTGCAAGTAAAAGGAGAATGGAAAAATCTATGCATCTTTGTGTCCTGAGGCAATGTCTGACAGATAATTAAAGCCTTCTTAGTCCCATATATGCAGTGTTGTATCAGCTGAGAACCGAGATTTTGCTGCTGAGTTGGAGCTCCAGGATCACCTGGCTGCTAAGAGGACATGAGAATTGCTGGTGTTCCCAGCTGACTTGATAACAGCAGCCCTGGTGCCTCCTGCTATTGCCTTGGTTTCACAATAAATACGTAGTTGGTGGGTGGGTGTTTCCAGACAGCAGTGTCTACAAAGCATGTGTTTAACAGTCATGGAGCTGTAAAAATAACCATGCCAGACTTTCCCAAAATCTCTCCTTCCCTTGCACTGAAAGGCAAAATATATTGCTTGAACTTCCCACACCCTGGACATAATATTTTTTTAATCTTTTTTAATCTCACACATCTTACTTTCCTTTCACCCCCTTTCCACCCAGAAAATGCTGGATGCATAAAAAGTATTTTAGGCAAAGACCTGGGTGTTGGTAAGTCTGGAAATAAATATCACAATCCTGTCATGTCCTCTCTGGTCTCTATCAGTGCAAAGATGGCCTCATATCCCTTGTTTGGTTTTCCCATCTTTGTCACTATCAGCTCAGCTACAGTTTCCTGTAGCTCATAACATATGTTACAAATATTTTTCTTTTGATATTTCCTTTCAGGAAAGGGAATGAAATCTAGTGATCAATGAGGATGAAGTGGGCAAGCTTCCGTCCCTAGTCCTGCACTTCCTGTCATGCCATTCACTTTTCTTGTTTCCACATCCTCAAAAGGTTTTTTTTTCTTTTTTCTAATGAAATTTCACTTCTTCCCTTTCTCTTCCATCTCTTTGTTTCCCTTTCTTCCCAGATTTTAGGGATCTCAAAGGGAATAATTTTGGCAAGTTGTGGTCCTGTTCACTGCACCTCTTTTCATCTCAGTGCATTTGGTCGCAGTGACTTCAAATTTTCTGTTTTTTTCAATTTCATTTTTGCTTGACCATATCTTCTCTCCAGTGTGTTGCTTCAACTCTGTCCTCCAGTTTCAAGATTTCATTCCCTTTCCTGAAATGAAGCATTTGTTTTCAATCTTGAAGACCATAAAGCCTCAGATTTTGGATTCTCAATCTGATGTGATTGGGCCTGTTTTCAGATCCATTTGTGCTAGGTGTGGGGACAAAAGGGTTCTTCACATCTCTGCCAGGCAGGCTTGTTCCCCACAGCACATTTTCTAGTGTTAAGCCTAATTTTAAATGTTTCCTCTACCTCGTTGCACTAGTCTGAGTTGATCTCATTGTTTGGCAGCTTTTCCATATATTCAAATGTTTGCCTTCTCAGTTCCATCCTATTACTCCTAGTTAACTCTCTCATACCATGTTTAATAGCTCCTCTCCTTACTATGTCCTACTATATGCAGACAATTATGTTTCCCTGTACTCAGAAGCTAATCTGTTTGCACATGCTGAAGACACTAGGGACTTCCAGGCTTTTATGTTTAGAATGGCTGGCCAAATATCAGCAGGATTTTCTGAAAGGGGCCAGTCCTTCACATGTGCCACTCACCTGGGAGCACAAGTCCTACGATCTGCTGAAGGTTGCTCCAGTGGCAGAGTGACCAGGGGATGTCTGTCCAGGTAGGAAGGGAAGCAGGGGAAAAGAGAGAAACAGAACAAGGAGGAGAGTCTTCATTCCCTTCTAGCACTAGAGGAGAGCTGGGTGTGGGTGACAGGAAAGGAATTTTATTACATACTTCCTCCATCTCTCCCTGCTTCCTGGTGCCTAATCTTTATTTACCATTGCCTATATATTTTAGTCTTTTAGCGCCTCTAAGATGTGTGTGTTCAACTTCAGTTGGGGCAAGGGTCCCTGGACAAGTGCAATGTGACCCAGTGGACAGTCCTGTGGGACTAAGAGGTGCTTCCTCCCAGCTGTAGAGGAGAAACAGGCAATAGGGAAGGAAACAGTGAGAGGGAAGAGGATGTTTGGATAAGGTCACTGTTAATCCACTAAATTAGAAACAATAAGGAGACCTCATTTTAAATTTAGATGGATCTAGACAATGCTTTACTATATTATTTGTCTGGAATGATTAGGATAGCAGATCTTACTCATCCCACTGTGTACAGATTTCCCCAGCCATGTTGCACATCCTTACCATGAAAGAACTTACATCAGCATCATGTGCTCTTGAGCTGTACGAAATTCTCCTTCAGCTGCTTCCTTATCTCAGACATGTAATTTCCACTACCAAAACAGCATAGGCTCATTTGGTCCATCACAGCCCCAGCAGACACTGCAATCAGTATGGTTTTGCTAGAGTTGTCCAAGGGACTGATTTTACAAATATATTCTAATTATCTAGATTAAATAAGACTGTGCCCAAAACAATGTGTCCTGGCTTTCCTAGTATTTCTGTAGAGAGAAAATTTATCCAGTTTGTGCAGGATCCATTCAATTTTTTTCTCTTCTTGTCAAATATGAACAAGTGTTATCTCCTCTGCAGTGGATGTACCACTGAGGAAAGTTCTTTCCTGCTCATATATTTATGCTATTTAAACTTGGTCTAGAATTCTTTAATATTAATGAAAATTGGAAATTAAGTCCAGTTTATTTGCTTTTCTGGAAGAAAGCTGGTTCACAAGGACAGCCTTCTTTATGACTTTCAATGTAAATGTTGAATAAGGAAACCATTAGATAACAGAGATGATAATTTTTTAATTTTGTGTAAAAAGGTGTTATTTCAAGCAGCTGATTAGAGGGAAAAAAAGTGGGGGATCCCAGAGATAGCTGGGACAGGTGCTTCTAATGACAAGGGGCAGCTCCTGAGTGCTGGGATTGATTTCTGGGTAGCTAAATTAGTTCACCACAGGGCTGTTTGGATCTCATGCTTGGGTGTCTGATAGGAGTGATCTTTGCTGGGGATGTGGATTGGACTTTGGCACCTGGTACAAAAAATAAATCAATCACTACTCCTGCCTTTCCGGTGAGTACTCTGTCAGTGTGCTATAGATTCCTACCTTCACTGTATCTCTCTGCTTCCTCTTAGAGTGAGCAGTAAATGACTTTCATGCACCACTTCACTGGGGTATCTGAGGCAAGTTCCCACCCCAGCTTTATGAGAGTTTTGGGTCTGAATCCCTCCAAGTTGTTGGAGATTTTCACTGCTCCAGTATTGGTACTGTAGTCTGTACAGGAGTGTGCCCAAGTGCTCTTTCTTTATATCTTCCATGGACCATTCTTAATAAAAAATTGTGCCTGGGCTCACATTTAGCAGAGGCTTTTGTTTTTTAAGAGGGTTTTCTTTATAAAAAAAGGCACTTAAACACCAGAGAGCAGGACTGAAGATACCTTCCTACTTAACACTGTCATGTAAATACTTTCTTACTCACTGGGTTGGATTTTTAAAATAATTTTATTTGAATCTACCTATTTTTTCCCTTGAACTATGGAGGGAAGCATCAGTACTTTGTTCCCTGTTCCACTACGAAGCAAAGCACCAAAGTCTGTCTGACCTGCCCATAGATATCGGGCATTTCCACCTCTGCTAGTTTGTCATAGGGAAACCAGTGTGCTGAGGTTTTTTACTACAAATAGAATTTAAATCAATGTCAGGCAACAAGGTGTTCATGAACTAACGCATCAGGAAAGGCATTTGGTCAAGAGAGGTGATCCTGCCCCTCTATTCAGTCCTGGTGAAGCCACATCTGGAGTTCTGTGTTGAGTTCTGGGCTCCTCACGGCAAGAGAGACATTGAGCTCCTGGAGCTGGTGCAGTGGAGGGCTACAGAGATGGTTCAGAGACTGGAGTGTCTTGTATGAGGAAAGGCTGAGGGAGCTGGGCCTGTTCAGCCTTAGGAAGAGAACTGAGAGGGACCTCATCAATCTCTGTCATATCTGAAGGGAGGGTGCCAAGAGGATGGAGCCAGGCTCTGCTCAGTGGTGCTGAGAAAAGGGACAAGAGGCAATGGGCAGAAACTGAGGAACGGGAAGTTCCACCAGATCACGAGGAAGAACTTCTTTCCTGTGCAGTGACCATGCCCTGGAACAGGCTGTTCAGAGAGGCTGTGGAGTCTCCTCCTTCCCTGGAGATGATTAAAAACCTTCTGGACCCAGTCCTGGGCCATGTGCTCTTGGATGACTCTGCTTGAGCAAGGAGGTTGGACCAGACAACGCACTGTGGTCCTTCCAACCTTACCCTTCTGTGGTTCTGTGTAATATAAATAATCTCTATCCCTATTTTTTTTTCTAAAATACATATGTCAGAGTATGAAAGGAGTTGTGGCAAATTATACTTTTTCTAAAAATATATCAATATTAAAAATCTTTGGTTTTGTTTTTTTATAGCTCACTAATTTAACTGGCTAGTTGCCTAGTGTTTTACATCATAACGTCTCCTGGGTAGGGACCATACCCACTTTTTGGTGTCTAGCACACTGGAAGTTTGTAGTTTATTTTTAGGTAGTAATTCTAGTAAAAGGAAAAATTAAGAAGAAATAGGTGAAAAAGGCTACCAAGATGTCTGTGTTAAAAACACTTCCATTCATGACATCTTCCTGGAGCTCATTGTTTTTCTAGCACAACACTGAGAAAAATGAAAATAATTTATAACCACTTGTATTGTCTTGAAGCCCAGAATGTGACTTAGAAAAACAATTCGGGATCACAACGAAAATGGGTCATTACCGCAGAAGCTGAAGTAACACCAGATTTAATCCATCATCTATTTGTCTCCTAGTAAAATTGTGCCTTGCATGAATTTACTGCTCTGCCTTTCCAGTTCTGCAAGTTAATACATACAGAAAATTTCTTTTAAAAGATTTTAGAAATACTGCGCTGGCATTAATCAGAGAGATTTTGTCCTATCGGAAAAAATAATAACCATCACCATTTCAGGGGTGCTACACTCAAAAGCCTTACATTAGTACTGAAATGCTCTGAGGGTATAGGAAATGTCTGGAAGTTGTTCAATGCAGCCTGGACTTTTTTTTTTTTTTTTTCATTTGAAATGAAAGCTGAGCTGTTCAATCATGAATGAGAACAATAGTGGCTTTTAAAGGAATGTAGTTGGGAAGGTCGGCTTTTATTCGTAGTTTGTGCAAGGTCTGTGCTTCCAGAGTGCTGTCAGATACAAGTCTGGAGTGACTGAGGAGTTGGAAACACTTTTTTGTGTTGCAGAAACTCAGATTTGGTCTTGTGGTGCACAGACCATGATAATGGCACCAGCCCAGCAATAATGAAAGACGGATAGGAAAGAGAAGAGTCTTCTCTGGAAAAGGCACTGTAAAAACTGAATTATAAAACAAAATGTGCAGATTTCACTTGGCTGGGTGGAAAAGCCCACTGTTTCTCTGTTGTTACAATGAGGTTTTAATTAAAGGTATGTTCTGGTTATAAGTATTACAACAAGTGCATCTGGATGGTACTTAGGTAAGTGACTAAAAGTAGGACTTTCCCAAGATTTCAGAGGGAAAGTTTTGTATAGGATTTTATCTTGACAGATCTGAAGCTTTTGTGAAACCAAGATGTAAAAAGAAATACTTACCAATTCATTGACTGCTGCTGACCAAAAATTAGGTTAAATCTGTTCAATCATTTAATGTCTCTCCTAAAGGAAACTCAGAAATATGCATGAAGGAACAAATAGTTCCCAGAATAGGGAATCAAAAAGCACTAGGCAGGTCAAAGCATATTCAGATGTGCTGCAGTAATATCCTGAAGAAGGAAGCCTGGCAGGCAGAATTGTTATAATTTTATTATTATTTATATTACCATTGCCCCCGAGGAGACCCCATTGTGCTGCAGCTCCTCAGGCCCATCCCAGAGCTTTTGACCTGCTCTCCACCAACCTCTTTTCCAAAATCATGTTCTGCAAGAAGGATACTGCAGAAAATATGAAATACAAATTGGACATATTGTTACCAGACTCTTCCATGTCATTTGCCTTTTAAATAGAAATGACCACTATGATGAATACATAGTAAAGAGGTATAAAATCACTATTGGCAAGTCAAACCTATTCAAAAGGGATTGTTTTTAAATAGAAGGAACGTTTAGGTGATCTGAGTACATTGCAAGGTATCGAGAATTTCCTGCCTCATCTTGGCATTTTTTTCTGGGACTTAAACTCCAAAATCAGTAATCTATTCTTTCTGAGAAACCATGTTCTCCCGAAGCATCCTTTGATGTTATAGAGTTTTTCACCCAGTCAGTACAGAATGGTATTTATGAGGACATATTCCAGATATACTGCTGCATTTCCAACACATGTGTTTGTATTGAACAATCTTTCTTTTCTAACATGACAGCTTTATCTCAGAACAAGTTTCTGAAACTCCCTCTTACCTTGTAAATTCCTTAGATGCAGTTGTATGATGTTGAGTTTTATGTAAAGAACCAGACATACATTGCAGGATTTAAAAATTCCTTTTATCCTGTTGGGTTGAACACATTAAATAACTTGAAAAAATCAAAAGCAACCTGTCCTTTATCATAATATTTCTGGAATCTCAGCACATGCAGGAGTATACATGTCAGAGGTGAAAAAAAAAATCTTTCTGTGGTTATACTACATTTGATAAACAGAACAGTCTATGAAATAAATTTCTTAAATTGGAAAATTCAGTAAAATTAAATCCTTTTATTAATAATGTTTCTTTTCCTTACAGTACAGCTACAAATTCTGGCTAGACCCTACTCTGCTAAGTTTCATATAAAGCTAGTCTCATCCTGGAAAGTCCACAGCCTACACTCATGCACAGACAAGAAATCCACATAGAGGGAACACATAAATATGGAAAAACCAATGGAAAAAACAAACAGGATACACAGAAGAGGCCAATTCTTCACAAGCATTAGCTTTAAATCCTTGCTTGTCATTATCTGTAATTGATAGACTCAATTACAGGGTAAAATAAAGTAATTAATTTTCACATCATTATAGTTTGATTCCTGATGTTTGTCAGATGTTGGCTGAATGGAAGCCTTTAATGAATAAAGGCTACAAAATCCTGATCAGGATTTTGGGAATGAGTTGTCCCAATATGAGGATTTGTATCATTGCCTTCTCTAGATTCTCTGCATCTGTGGTCCAGTTGCCAAGTGGGATTATTTAACTCATTCCATCCTTAAGCTATGTGAGAGAAGCAAGCAGCCCAGGTGCCCTTGGCTTCAGCAGAGAGGGAAGGGCTTCTTACCTGGGTACTTGTACAGTGTTCAGTGCTCTCTGTCCCTGATGGGATGAGGCTATGACCTCTTAGCATTCTGCTTGGGCTTGGTCCTCTGAGTCTGGAGATCTCTTGGAGATGTTGATTTACCTTCCTACAGAAGTCAGGCTCTTGGGAAATGATACATATCTATATTCTTTTCCAGAGTAGAAATAAGGTACTTCCCTATATCTGAGAACTGACAACTGTACTTTTAATATACCAGTTATTAAATGAAAACTGCCTTTTCATTAAACAAACATTCTGCTCTTTATTGAGCACAGAAGCTGTAAACTTCTCAATAGTTTTGCTTGTTTTTACAGAAACCAAAGAGAAAATCTCTTTTCATTTGAAAAAATATAAATAAATTCAAACAGCCTGAGTTGCAGCCTCTGCCACTAAAGTTAGGAATGTTATATAATGCATTAAAAATGAAAACCTTTATCCAACAGAGATGAATATTTTATATGAACATTAAAATAGGTGTGGTTTTACTACATTCCACTGCTTTAATAATACAATAGACCCCTAAGCATAATGGAGTAGGGTAAGTCAGCATGATGCCTGCTTTATATTGCTGAAATAACTCCCAAGAATAGTAATGAATGTGATCTCAGTGGATGCACTATAAATCATATTCTAATCAATTTTCCTGTTTGAATGGCAGGCTGGCAGATGAGCATGGCTACATAAAGGGGAAACCTGGGGGAATGAAAGTACAACAGAGTCTGTTGTTAGGATATTGTTGCTAGCAATAAGTTCTTGCCTGTTTTATATGAAGCCTTCCAGAAAGCAGTGTTTTAGCAGAAAATACTGCTTCACCTTCTGATGTCCCTTCATTGAAACTTGAGAAATTGGAAAGAGAAAAAACAAGGCCTCCAAAAGAATAACAAAAGGAATGAGAACATTTACAATCTTCATAATCCAGCAATTTTCATACAGTTACCTCTGAGGATCAATGCATTTGTTGATTTTCTGAGAGCGTTCCTTAGGTAGTTTCTGTAAGGCACCCACGATCTCTGAACTGTCATTATGCAGTAATTCTCTCTTATTAATGGAAAGGTACTCTTAATTTTCTAATTGTCTTAGCTGTCCTATAAAAATCACTCTTCATGAGTTAAAAGCATTTTCACAAGAGTTGTTGATCTGCATTCCATGACCAAGTTCTCTGCTCTTGCAAATGTTCTGAACTTCACTGAAACACTGAAGTGCTCCCAGTTAAACTTATTCAAACTAAGTTTGGTAGGGCTCAAGGTAGATGTTCATATAAACACAGAAACACTAGTGCTTTTCTCTGCAAAGCTGTATTGTACTTTCACATATCCTTACTATGTGTGTGGTTAGGGACCAACAGCACCTCTAGTGATACTGGATTAAATGCAATTGTTCTGATATTTTTATTCTTTGGAGGAAAAAGGTTTGTATTCCAGGTTAAGAAAGTGTGGCTAGACAGACTTTATGACAGTTTTGCCATTTGGTACTGCCTTTGTTTAAAATTGTTGAAAGTGGTGCTCAGTGAACATAATACCTTGTTTTACGGGCTGTTTCTCAGGATGTTTATGTGCTGACTTTCTTCAGTAGAAAGAAGTTTTTTGAATTCAGATTATTATTACAAGAGACAGAAGTGGTTCTCTGATTCTGAAAATTTTAAACTGTGGGCTTTCTTTTCTCTCTAATTGTTTTTAAAGGGATCAATGTCTCAGAAAGTATGTGGGAGAAAAGGTAAATTATATGGATGTTGAAGTTTTTGTATAACTTATTGCTATGATCAGGGAAGTAGACCATAATAAAATGAGAACAGAATTTACTTTATTTTTCTACCAGTTCAAGACCACCATAGCAGTGTGAGAAAACAGGTATAGTTTGGAGGTAGCACTTTGGAGAGAAAATAAATAGAAAGCTAAATTAAAGCATACAAGTTTCTTACTAATTCTTCACAGATATAATCTCAAAGCCCTGAAAGTCAAAGGAGAAGATAAGAGATAGAGCAATTCAAATGGTTGGCATTCATCCCAGGAACTGAGCTGCATATAATTGGATTTCATTAGTCTTCCTTTCCTAAAAATTGAGGATATAAAAACAAAGACTGTTCTTTTGTAATAACCTTTTATTGTACATTTTAGCAATCTAAAAGTTTTCTGTTACCATCTGTTTTAGGTAGAGCCATGTGAAGTGTCTTGTACACATCAGCTAAAATCTTTAAGACACCTTAAATCTTTTAAGGAGGTATTAGATTAAAAAGATATTTGGACAAAAAAAAATTATTAAGAATGTAGAAACAAACTTCCTACAGCTGTATATTTCTTAACTTTGGTTTCCAAACAACTTGGTTTGCTGTTTTTGTTACTGTTTGAACAAATGAATATTTTATTGCCAAATTTTGGTACTATCTTTTTTTAATATGGCATCATCTTCTCCTGACTATTATGTGGATTGTCTTTTGTGTTTTTTCCTGTATCCTGTCAATGCCTGACTACTGTACATTGTTTTGTGACAGACACAGTCAGTGCTGTGAAAGTAGAGGATGTACTGTCTCTTGAAAAGGTGTTTAAAAACACCCTGGAGCTTCTGGAAAAACTGAAGGCAGCTGGTTTTATCTTAAACTGGACATTATAATTATTCCCTGAAGAATTAGGCTCACTGATGTATTATCTGTCTGGAAAAGATATCACCATTGGTCTTTCTTTTTACAGTTTTGAATATTTTGATATTAAGTGGTTCACTAAATATGAAGAAATGGCAACACACATTTTGGCAATTGCTCTAAGTTTTGCCAAGTGGGTTTGGTTTGCCAAGAGCCTTAAACCTATGGGAACCCCTATCTGTATACACAACTCATATAAGAAAATTATGTGCTCACATCAAACTCTCTTTTGAAAATAGGGAGAATTCTCACAGATCATTTTTCTTAGTGAGCCTGGCCTGTTTCAACAGTGCTTTGTGTGAGTCTGCACTTCCAGAGAACTGTCTGGGAAGTAAGATAAGGATACTAAGACATAAACTGACAGCCCTAATACAGCACCAGTGATGTGGCCAAAGTCTTATTAGATGCATAATTAGGTACATATTTCCAGCAATTTTCCTCCACACCTTCTAAATGACCAAGATGGTGATTCTCTGTCACTAGCTTTCATGGAATATTTTTAGAATTTTTTAATCAGTTTTTCCACTCTTTTTCCTTTTTATTTTCCCTACAAAATCTTACTTCTTCTAATAAATTGTGGTGAGGAGACTTTTCATTTTTATTAAAAAGCATAATACAGAAATGGGACAAGTTTTTAAATCTAGAGATGCAAAAAGGTGATCTAAAATTAAGATATTAAAGTGATATTGACTTTTTACTTGGCTTAGATTTGAGGTTAAGATTCTTGGTTTCTCCTGTAGCAAACACAGACAACACTAACATCTAAAACACATCAAGGAGCTGAATGACTTAGACAGCTTTGTATTTAAAGAGGAATGTCTGACAAGTCTTCCATATGGATTTGACATCTACATGAAAAAAAGGATAAAACAAGAAAATCAGAAAAAAAATAAAAACACTCCAAGGTATCTGGGGTCTGTATTTACATTTACAGCTCAGGCCCATTACTAAGACAAGGTGATGGAGTGAACTGAATTCAAGAAAGAAATAGAAGATATTTGTTTTTAGGACCATAAACATGTTTCAGGTTTCACTGGTGTGGTGGGAAAGGAGTTAGGAATAAAGAAATAGAAGTAATTATTTTTTTTCTCTACAGTAAACTACAGAGACAACATTTTTATTTCTTTATTAAAAAAAAAAGGAAAAAAACTAAAAAGTCTCAGAGCAGAGAAGTTTTTTTTCAGGCAAAAGCGGTCCCTTTACTACATTTCTGAGTAGAAACTGCAGAGGTATAAACAGGAGAAATACAGAAACTCAGAAACTCTTCCAAGTCTTGCAAAATAAAGAAAAAGATGAAAAAGAAAACATGAGGAGCCAGGAGTCACACCGTGTTTTCCAGTACTCTGTCAGCCTCAGGACCACACCCAAACCTGTTGAATTGTTCAATAAACAGCCTTTGAAGTGCCGATTGTTGTAGAACCCCACCTGTACCCAACAGGGTCACCTTCACGGTTCAAACTATATCCACTGTGAATGTGAGGCAATTACAGTAAACTTCTAATGAGCAGCATGGATTTACAGTCTCTTCCTTCTGTTTTAATCATGTGTTGGCTTGTTGATTTATTTTCCAATTCAGTTTCAGGTTTGGATTCAGTGTCTGGACTGAGGAATGCTGCAGCAGCAGCAGTTGTTCATTATGTTTTCTTTCTCATTCCTCCCTTTTATTTGTGATCAACCTTATCCCTTTCCCTCACTGATGAAGCCCCAAGTTCAGGGTTAATTGTTTCAAAGCAACAAATATATCACTTAACTCAAAACACGCACACACACACACACACGCATCCTGCTTTATTTTTGAACTTTTTTGGTTGTTTTTATTTTCTGTTTCAGGAGCCTTAAGTTAATTTTGCCTCAGAATGTACAAGTGAATTATAATTAATTGCTTTATTATTTTTTTATTCAGTGTCTTTCTAGAACAAAGTAAAGTGAATTTGTTTCTTACAAACTACAGTTCTCTCAAAAGCCTGCTACGCGGTGATGTTTTGGAGCAGGGGGACCCAGTAGAGGTCTGCCCTGCTGGCAGAGGTATGACAGCTCAGTATTTTGTAAGATGATCTTTTGCATAAAATCTCAGGCTGTTCCAGCTGGCATTTTTGACTGTATCCATATGGGAAGAGGAAGGAGCAGCTCTGAGAACAGGCCATTTCCAAGCCTTGTGTGTGCTACTGCCGAGCATTTGGCCATCCCTGCATCTCAGCTCCCCTTCTGCTTTTGTTTGCCCATGGTTATTTCAGATCACTCCCATGCCCCTGCATGCAACATGGACAACATGGTAAGGTTTTGGAGCACTGGAGTAGGTCCTGAGGGACGCTAAACAGATAAGATATAAGATAATGGTAAAGTAGGAGCTGCTGGAGGAAGTGGACTGATCTCAGTATCAACCAGAGCTCTCTCCAACACTGCCCATTATTCTTTCCTGATACATCTGGCTGCATGCTAAATTTATTGGAGACTGGCTTCTGCAAGAGGGACAAAACACATTTTTATGGTAGTCTGTTGGTAGGAGAACCTGGGTTAAATTTAACAAAAGCCCTGCAAGCAGACTCTAGAACTCCAGTTCTCTAAAGATAAGGTTTCTGTCAAGGGAAACCAGAGTCACACAATGCAGAAGCTCAGGATTTAGGTTAGATTGGGCCTAGAAAGCACTTGGGTGAGATTTAACCTAGAAGAAAGCTTAGAAAGTTGTGTCACTTCTTCAGAACTGGCTTCTGTTCTCAAACATCTTCTGTGTTGTTGTAGGACCATTTGACATATTTGGCACATTAGACCTTAGCAGATTGTGCAATAATAAATTGATTTAACAGGAATTATGAGATTACCTTTGAAAGAAGTAAATGTTAAATAGTTGTATTTTTTATAGTAAATATTTAATAAATATTTTGTGGTGTTTTTGAGAAGGAAAAAGTGATCTTCATTGTTCTCCTTTTCATCCTCCCACAGAGTGACAGAAAGAAATTGTTACAACTCTGTGGAGGTGTTGTATGGCAGCAGTTGTGGTATATCAGTGTACAAGGCTCATAAAATCATTTGCAGCTTTCAGACTCCAATCTCAAGAGAGGTTTTGTTTTCACTTTTGATTTTTAAGAAGCTGCACACTTCTAAGAGCTGAGAGAATGAGAAATGACTCCTAAACACCAGAAACTTTTTTTGAGAAGAAATTAACATATTTTTTCTGTTTTATCAATACTAATACTCAAAATATAATATGTAAAAGAAATATATAGTTGCTTTGTTTGCATGAAAATGAAGACATTTTAAAAGAGTTAAGACATAGATATATTTTGAGCACTGAAGCCCTGTACAAGCCTTATATAAAAAGAGATGTGTTTTTTCTTTCAGCATATATGAACCCCCAACTGTATGCATTTGTTATGGCAGAGGAAGATGTTGATTTACTGTAATTTTTTATACATATAAAGATTATATATAACTACATATGCATGCATAATAGATACCTGTCTAAAAATGTAGTATAAGTCCCTTCTTCCCAAATTGGATTTTACTGCACTTAATTTAAGCAATGATGAATCAGAGTTTCTCCTTAAGGTAAATTCTGAATTTCCAATTTCATTTTAAGGACACTGAATTTGAATTTTCATCCGCACAACCCTCCCAGGCCAACACTGGTAACTTTGCAAAATCATTTTCCATGAAATATTATTTTTGAGGGTTGACTGTTTATATGAAGTGAGATTTTTAGCTGAGAAGTATGGCAATGCACAGGCATCTTTTGCCATTGAAGTTGTTTGTTTGTGGCAGCAGTTACCGTGATCTTGGCCAGCACAAGGCTTTCAGAACCGGTGAAGCTGCTGGTGTGTAACAGCAGTTCATGTTATTGCTTCAGTAATTATGAAGGTGATATGCCCAGCAAAGAACTGGCAACAAGGGATTTTCCTTCCACTCCAACTAGTGACCAAGTTTTTTTTTAACAACAAATTGTTAAATTAACAAAAGTTAATAAAGAATCCTGTTGGAGTCTGGAATACAGAGTGTGTGCCCTTGTTTCTGATACTTAGTTATAAGATCCAGAAAAACACTGAATTTCATATTATATGAAATTCATGAGCATGTTTTCATGGTGATATATGAAAACAAATGTTAAAGTTAGATAGAAAAAGCTAAAAGTGTAAGTGTATAGATAGGAAGTTTTTTTAAATCACTGGGTGAAAAAATTAGTTTAGAGAACAGGAGACAAGATGGAGGATTTAGGGTGTTGTCCCTTCTTTCTTCTTCATGTTCTTCTCCTAGAGGTTTTTGGGTAATAGTAAGTGATTGGATAGAAAATGCCACAGTGCATCACAGAGGTGATGGGTCATTGGGTCATTAAGAAAAATAATATACGTGTCTATTGTTAATTGGGTAAAAATAGGTATAAAGATAAAAGAACTACATAGTTCGGGGCCATTTTGTGCATCAGACACGAAGTGTGCCACAAGGCCTTGTTTGTACCATCAGAAGAAATAAATGTACCAGATTGCAAAGATTAACCTTGTGTAGCCAGCCTGGAGAGATCTGTTAAGTTTTGTGATGACCTGTTAATAAACACGAGAAACAAGATTCTAACGAGCTCGGGAGTTTTCTTCGAATCATAAGAACTGAGATAAGCAGGGCTCCCCACGAGGGAGGATCCCAAATGAATTCAGTCCAAAGGAGACTGAGAAATCAAAGAATAAAAAGAAAAATGCAGAAGAGATGTAGCAGAAACAGAGAAACAGAAAAAGGACTTTTTAGAGAAAAGTTACAAATCCCATCAGAGGTATTTCAAATAGGCATGGTGCACTGATGGTCATTTGATTCCATATTAATGCCCACCTGGAATAGCCATTGCTCGACTCAGCAGGAAGTTCACTGTGCTCCCATCATGATTCAGTGGTGTCTGACACTTTCTGCTTGTTCATTTTAAGTCACAGTACCATCAGGTGAAAAGCAGGGAAGAAAAACAGGCTTTGTGCATTTATTTACCAGTAGTGCTATAGAAAACCTCATAGCATTGTCACAACCCAAAATTCCTCCTGTAGAGTAGATATAAGCCATCAAAAATTTGTTGTATATGTTTAAGTTATATTTATCTTTCCCCAACCCTGTTTTTAAACAATTGAGTTTGAATTTTTAAGAGGTTGGACAAGAAATAGTAGCAAATGGCAGGCTGTGGAAGTTACAAAGCCTGGCCATGCATTTGCCCTCAGAAACTGGGTAAATTCGTCAAGACCCAAAGCTTTTTGGTAAGTACTTCTAAATTTTATATTTTTAAACATAATAAGAGGGGAAGCTAGATTTTCATAGAAGTATTCAGTGTTTTAGTACTTCTGTGCCTGTGTTACTGGACACTTAAATTTGGACATTTACAAATACAAAATTCATGTATAAGCAGACACACCCAGACACTTCAGACCAAGATTTTTTTCTGAGCAAGCTTACTAAAAATGATTGATTTTCCACTTAAGGATGCCAGAAACATTTTCCACATTTCCTAAATAGTGTAAAAGACCAGTTTTGAGTTATATAGTTCAGCATGCACTAGAAACCTAGTTTAACAATAAATTTCTGCATCTGAGCTTTCTGTCTGTCGATTGCAATATTTTATTTGGAAGATACAAAGTTATAGTGCAATAAGTGGTTTCAATTTCATTCAAGGTGTGTCTAAAAACTGCTTTTTTGTGTTCCTTAAAAAAGTTTGGAGACCCTCCCTGGGTCTGTTTTTGTAAATAATTCAGGGTGGCTACACCAGGGACTCTGGCACCAGTACTTTTTTAAATTGTCACGTAATTTACTGACTTTCCTCCTAATGTGGTACAGGGTGACACAATGTGTATGTTCACTTGGTACAAGGGTTAGTGAGTATATGAATGAATCTCAAACATGTGTATATCCAGAAAAGGCTTATATTTCATAATAGTTGGAGAGTTTCTCTGTTGAAACAGACAATTGATGATCATTGCAGTGCTCAGGGCTTTGGAGTTTGAAAGTGAGTTTCCTTGGGAAGATGTATTTATGAAGAAATCGATAGACAATACGGACATATGCTAAAGTTGATTCTAGGAGAGTATTAATATACAAAGAGAATTGATTGTATATATACACAAAACAAATCTCAGGTAGGAAGAAGGTTCATCTCACAAGCGATGTAACTTGAGACTTCTCAAGTTCCTTAAAAAAAATATAAAAAAGTCAAGAAACGTTCACCCATTTCTGCAAGTGGGAGGTGGAGAGTGGGGGATGTCAGCAGAGACATGGCAGCAGATGGCATCCTGTGCATGGGGCTCTGCAGGTGACCAAACCCCCCGAACAGCAGCAAACACAGCAGCTGCCAGGCAGGACGTGGCCATGGCCACCCCTGGGCTTCCAGAGATAGGGTACCCATGCCTCAAAGTAAAAAGCTCCAAGAGACATGAATCCACTGTGAAAGATGCAGCTCTCACACACCTCCCAGGGGCTGATTTACATCACCTTGGCAGGGGCTGATAAAGTTCCAAGGTGCCACAAACAAGTCACCACTTGTTTTATCTCTTGTTTCTAAAGGTAAAGCTTCAGGTTCTCAGAGCTGTAGATCCCAGTTCAGCAATCCCAGTTAATCAAGCTCTCTCCAATCCCTTAAGAGGATTCAAATCTACAAGGGCCCTGATGAGTTAAATCTTGCTTTAGAGGTCACGCAGACAAGTTTTTATATTAAAATGTCAGATCATGTGGTTTATTTATAGTGGGAAAATATGTGAATTGTTGACCTTCTTTGTTAAATTTTTAAATTTCCTGTTTTCGGTGTATAGGGATATAGCAAGGTCAAAAATACTTTAGGAGTGATATGTGGAAAAGGAAGGTAGCACTACATAACAGAAGGGTCCTTTCTAAAAAGAAAAACTTAGAGGAGTGTTTGGCACAAAATGAATAGGACAGGACTCCATACATAGAAGACCCAACAATTAGGACTGAGAGTAAAGAAAAGAAGGAATACAGAAATCTCTGCCTGTCTCAGTATGAAGGACCCAAAAGGTTTAGAGTATGAACCCAGATCTGGGATGTCTGCAGACCACAATGACATGAAAACTGGAAGGGGAAATTCCTGAGGGTGGGTCAGCATGCAACTTTCTGGATTTATTCTGTCTGTGTTCTAGGATTTATATGCCACTGTCGTTAGCAGCTGTCTCCTGATAACAACAGCTTTCAGAAATATATGGCACAGTCAATTCCCAGTAGATCAGAGCTCAGTAAAATGGCAGTAAATGATTTGCCATGCAGCATGCACTGGGAGTGACATTCCATCAGTGTCTCTGCAGATGAGAGTTTCCCTGTAGACACATTTCATTTCCCAGTTTATTGTTTCACAATTATTCATTATATGTTAAATGCCATGGAAATGATTCTACTGTGAAATTAAATTTTTAGTTATTTCTGTGCTACAGCTCTGAAATTGAGGTAATGTTTATTTGAACTAGCAAGATAACCAAATATGATTTTATCTGCTAAATATTCAGTAAGAAAGCTTTTTGAGAATACCACAGCATATACAAGCCAGTTTTATATACCACCAATTACAAAGCCACTAGTATTTTAGAAAAAATATGAATTTTCTGAATATATGAAATGCCTACTTATAAAGCACTGTAACAGTCAGTCCTGGACATATCACATTATTTTCAAAGCATTAATTGGTCTTCATCAGGCAGCAGGAAGCAATAAAGAATGTCATTTAAAGCCTGGGAAGAATTTTCACATTGTTATTTGAAAATAATACTATTCTCAAAAAGATCCATTTTGAACACAAATGTTCCCACAGCTCAGCCAGCTCAATTTGTTTCACTGTTTTAGTGTCCAATATTATAATGATCATACAGTTATGTTCTTTATTATCTTCTTAGGCACCTCTCAAGAATTTTTAAACTAAGAAGTACTTGTCAGTCATCATAAAACAAGCAACCAACCAAAGCAGAAGAGATCCTGTGATGTAATCTGCAAGATCTGTTGTTACAGACCTGTAATCTGTTCTTCTTATGGGCATCTCTGACACGTGAAGGATTCAGCATTAGTGGATGAGAGGAAATGAAGGTGGCTTTTTGCAGAGCAATGTTAACTCTAGACCAAAGCACGTTCTCATGCTTGCTGTGTGACACTCTTCTGCTTCTCAACACCATAGCATGGGTGACTCTGGGGCTGCCTCAAACCAGAGGTGTAAAAATCCTTAAAATGCGTCATATCGAAGGATTTAAGGCTCCCCCAAGACTTATGCACTTCTAGAAGGAGACGAGACAAAAACCAAAAGTTTTGAGAATTTGTACTTTGCACTTGGAAACACCAGAGTTTTTTTCTATGCATGTATTTCTGTGTATTCTCTACATTGCAATAAACTCAGATGAAGAAGTATCAAAAATCTATTTGCAGGGAAGATGTTTAGAGCTAAAACCTTTTGAAAGTGAACCTAATATGCTTTTGCAAGGATGTTTGAATTAAGGAATTGGATTCAAGCTCCTCTTTGATTTGAATGCATCTTAATATACATACATATATATATACATTTATGGCATTCATTCCAGAAGATAAAAAGGATCAGGCACTTACATGCAGTTGCAGATAAAAAAAGCTAATAAATATGTCATTTGCACTAACATAATATGTTTGAAATAAGTCATCCCAACAAGTATGTTTCAAAACATGACAGCTGTCACATTTTGGTCTGAAGATAGGGGCCACTAGGGGCCACCATACACCTCACAAAAATTGGATTTTTTTCCAGGGGAAAATCTTAACGCATCTTGTACATAACTGACTTTACATTTCTCATTAAATTTATTTGGAAAATTTGAAAAATTTGCAAAAAAAATGTTTTTTATAAAGGTGATTAGGTAATTTTTTTTTCCTTTCTATCTCGTTCATTTCCATTGGCAGAGCTGTATAGATTTGCATGACAAAATACAGAAGGCTGGGAAGCACTAAGTGATGAACTAACTCCATGAAAGGTGCTTGCTCTGTGAATTACTTCTGGATAAAATGAACTGTGTTCAGTGTTAGTTTTTAAAGTTATGAAAATAGCAAAGCAGTCTGCTTTGTGTTTTCAAATAGGTGTATTTTGAGAGAAAGCCATATGATTTTAGCAGGGAATCATTTATGCTGAAGGTGTAATTGAAGTTGCAAGGCATTGCAAATATTTTCATTGGAGCTGGATCTTCACTTGAGGTCCTTATCAAGTAAAGACTTATTTTCAAGTCAAATGTCTTGTTCTATCACTCTGCTGCCTACTTATAATAGATACAATTTCTTCAAGAATCACAGCAAAAATAAGACTTAAAAAGCTATCTTATTTCTTTGGCAGAAGCTGCATATACATAATTTCCACCTCCACCCCTTCTCTTTACCCACACAATAATCCCAGTTGAATAGTAATTGACAATACAGAGCATCCTGTAAGATTGAGTCATCTGTTAGTGTTAAAAACAGCAGATCCCTGAAATCCTGAGTGGGAAAAATTTGTTTTAACCAGCAGACCATTTAGCATTATTATATCTACATGTCTGTATATATAAGCACAGTTGCATACTTGGGCAGATATTCAGTCCTCATGTGTATTGACACTATGATTCCATTGGACCCAGAAAAACTATCTGTATGAATTAAGATTTCTGAGTACCTTTACATTTCCTTATGGGTTTCATGTGAGAAATTATAGCAAATTTCTAATATAAGCTACTAGAATTCAGACACCAGATAAAATCTTTTTTCCCTTTCCTTTTCCTTTAGGGATATCCTGCACAGATTTTCCATTCTCAGAATTCTTAAACTTTGGGCAAGATCTTATCCACAGTGGAAGTTTTAAAAATGCCAATTTATATCCACTAATATTTCTCAAGTACGTTCATGTGGCATTCACTGAAGTCATGCGACTCCTATTAAAATGAGGATGGATCTTACATTTTTTAATTTATTTTTTTTTCTATTAAAAAAATAGTTTTTTAACTGAAAGCTACCTTTCTTTGGTTATTTCTTGATCTCTATCTTCAGCTAATTGCTTTGCTGAACAGAACAGCCTTCAGTGCCTTTGCCTTTCTGGAGAATCCTGGAGACAAAGAGTTTACTTAGGGCCCTAAATGTGGTGTTATGCTATGATTCATACTTGCAGAGCATATCAGTTTTCAACTGCTACTCCTTTGACAGTGTGAGAGGGTCTAAGAGGGTAGTGAATTTTCCTTAATATTTATTGTGTTTCTTCTGATTTAAGAAAAATTTAATGCATGAAATTAATGACAATTCTAAACTTGTACTGAAGCTTTTGGTCACTAAGGCTTTGTTAAGTCACTGGTGACCTCTACAATGCAGCATCCTCACATTCATGATCTGTGCTCTCACAGGTAAAATTGAAGGAATCAAATATAATGAAAACAGACTACCGCTAAGAAGAGTGGGTGATTCATGAGAGGGAAAGAGATCAATTACTGCTTCTGCATGTTCTTTATTGTCTCAAAAGTTAGAACCTCAGTGTAAGATCACAGCCTAAGTGGAAGAAGTATTAAACTGTTGCCAAGAGTGCTACCCAAGGACAGTTACAGACTGGTGAATTCTGGCATAAGACACTGCTCAAGACATAAATCATAAGTGGGGCTAGCAAAAGCATTTATGATTTATTATAGAGTAAATGCTGTTTTTCAATAGGATAGTACATTTAACAGAAATGGTGCCTTGGAGTTTCAAAGGATCCTCTGGATATTAACCATCAAGTTCTTGAAAGTTCTCAGCAGGATTTGAGGATTGTACTCCCTTAAGAACCAAATGTTACTTGACTATTGGAAAGGGTATATATGTGAGGGAATAGTTGTGGGAAAAGCAAGTAACAGAAATATTACTCAGTAATTTTCCAATGCCGCCTTCTCTTTATTCTCAACTTTCTGCAGCCTTTGTTTTTGAGACCTTTCCTCCAGATATAATTTTTCAGTGAATTTTTAGTTTTTCTTTACATGAATGTATAACCTCTGCTATTTAGCAGAACTTTATTATTCTTTTTCTACCCCCTGTTTTCCAGAAGCTGCTCAGCTTATTTACTTCCCTGTTGCACTCTTTTTTCCCAGACTGACCCTTTAGCTTACCTGTCTGTGTACAGCATTATGTGTTTCTAGCACTTTTTCTGATTTCAACAACTTGCACAGGTTTGCTGTAAGGATCAGTGAAAAATTTTGCATCTTTTCCCCTATTAAATAACTCCTCAGTTGAGTGTTTCACTGCACACCAACTTCCCCCATCCTCTCTGCTGTTCCTGAAGGGTGAGATGACCCTCTGACCCACATGCAGCAAGCTGGAACTCCCATTTATGCAATCCTAGCAAAACATTCCTCTTTCGTGTTTCCCAGAGGAAGTGAATGAGTTGTAATAATGAAGGGAAGGGAGAAGCTGCCAGTTGTTTCCACCTCTGGATATTTTGGTTGGAAGGAGGGGGGTGTTACTGTATTATTAGGAAAGGATGCTGTGCTATTCTGAGATGTCAAAACAGGAGGAGGGTAAAAAATGCAATGTTTTATTTCCATATGTTCAGATATGAGAGATGCTCTGTCTCATTAATCCTCTGGACTCAGAAGCTGGTTATCAAAATCCACATTCTTTCAGGGATTTAAGTTTGTGCTTTGGACTGGAAAAAAAACTCACACTGACCTTCACTTGTGGCCATATCTCAAACATGTCTGCAGCATCTTTGTATTTTTCCATTGATGAGCACAGGGACCCAAAAAATCAGCTGCTAAGGTTCTCTCTAGGCCCATGTGAGTAGACACTGACAGTGCTCACAGCAGGAGAAAGTGGAGCAAGGCTGTGTGTGGTACAGGTAGGGGCTAACAAGATATCCTACTGTTAGATGCAGTTTTTTCTCTGCTGTGTTCACATATTCTCTTTACATCACTTCTCAATTTTAGATGGTGATGAGGCCCTGTTACTGCACAGTAACAGTTTTGCTTCACATATTGTAAAGCAGATGAATCTGAGATGTAGATCAGCTCCTTCCTCCCCTCTGATGAGGTAAAAAGTTCAACATTTTTCTCCTTTTTTCCATTCATCCCTGCATAGATCAAAATTTGATTTATCAGTTACCTACCATTGCAGCCAGCCTTCGGGCCAGGTTTATTCAATTGCTGTCAGAGCAGCATGTGTTACCTCACCTCCCCCACAGCAAAAAGAGCACCATCCAGCCCCTGCTGCTGCAGCCAGCTGGGACCCATCAGGTACCACTGCCATGGCCAAGCAGCCCGTAACAGGACCTCTCCCAGGAGGAAAAAGTACTGTGGTGTTACTTGATTCAGGAGGCCAGCATTGCTTTGGCTCTTTCTGCATTGAAAATAAATAATAATATTATATATATATATATATATATATATAATGGTGCTACTTCAAATGTTTGCAGGTCTCTTAGAAAGAAGCTATCAGACAGAAAAAGAAAAAAGATTAAATATCCTATTGTAAAAAGCATGAAGGTAAGACAATGAAAGAAAGTAACAAAGTAAATTTCCTTTTCCCCTTTTTCAATATTCCCCTTCTTTTCCCTTTTCCCTTTTCCCTTTTCCCTTTTTTTCCCTTTTCCCTTTTCCCTTTCTGCTCATCTGCAGGTTTTTTCTTGATTTAAAGCTCTTTTCTAGAAAAAGCCACCTGCAAACTGCATGTGACCAGCAGAGGTTATTGTCATTGTGGCTGTGATGATTGCTTACAGCATCTGCTCCATGCTGATATGTTAGCTCATGTCAGAAAGAACCACTAAAATATGTATTTAGATAGCACTGAATAAATAAAAACACAAAGGACAGAAAGAAAAAAATGACACACCAAAAAATACTAAATTTGCTCATCCCATCTTAGCTCTTGGCATCTGAAATTGAAAATAAAGTTCGGAGCTTTGAAGAGCGCTGAAGTAATGAAATTCTGCTGTAGAACACCATGCTCATAACAAGCTGTTAAAATGGCACAATCCTGTTATCAGCTGGGGAGTGAACTGTAAGTCCTACACATTAAAGCTGGCAGACAGGATTAATTATGTCAAGCTATGTACATTCATCAGTGCTGAAGGATTACACATATTTATATCAGACTGTTTGTATCAGGTTAGTTTTAATATTACACCATGACATGAAACTTTCCTCCTCAATTAAGTTTGGTTGTTGAGCTAAACAGGTTAGAGATTAAATAAAAAGGTGTTCCCAATGCTTGTTAGATCTGGAGATATTTTTTCACTAATAAATTTCACATGCTGTGTGTTGTATCTAATCAGTGTTTATTTTCCCTGGGTTATGGTACATTTTCTATTAGTGTATTGAACAGCACCAGTTATTAGCATTATGCAGGGGATGGGCAGTTGTATTTAAGATTTAAGGATTGCAATATGAACGCAAACGACTCAAATAGGACCATGGTCCCACTTAAACAGTCAGGCAGCAGAAAAATACAGGTAGTGCCTGGGGAAAGAACTCGACCCTGAGACACTTCAGTCAGTCCATGTATAAAAAATATCATACATGTGTATAACTGGCAAGGACTGCAGTAATTTTAGACTTATTGCCTTTGTTCTGACAACTCCATGGTTATGAACTTAACATGTGGTATGCTCTTCATGAAACAATTCTGCCATTGTCAAACTTCTTTGCACAGACAATGGACAAATTTATTGGACTATGCCCACTGAGCATGAAAATTCAGTCTCTAGGGATTGCTTTTTGTTTGCCAGAATCTGATCTGTTTCCAGGACATTTGAGGACTTTTCACAACTGGAAAATACCTAATTGTGGGTATGGGATAAACAGGGGGAGGAAAAAAAATCCCAAACCTATAACTGTTAAAATTTCCACTAATAAGATTGAAAGCTGTGAGTAAATGTGTCTGGGGTGGCAAAAAGTGTTTCACAGAATATAGCATATCCAGAATTACCTGGGTTTTTTTAACATGTAGCAGATTTCTGGCACATAGATGACAAGATCCCTTGGTACGCATAGCAATGCTTACTGCAACAGAAGGAACACTTCAATAGATGTCATGAGCATTGGTTCGCATTTAAAATTTCAAGGGTTATTGCTTTTTCAGTTGTTGATATAACTCTGCTGACTTTCAAAATTTCTTGAACAGTGGAAGTTACTGCTTAAAAAGAGCATTGTGAATATAAGGTGATATAAAAAGCAAAGGAATGCTGTATGAGCTCCTGTTTTCAGGCTGCACTTTGGATGCATGAGCTACTGCTCTTCATTTGATGCATAAATGTCTTATGGGTGAACTCCTCCATATTAATGGAACTTACTTCTTACTAATTTACTATTTAGCTTCTGTAATTATTCTCATAGCAACAATAATGCAAAGTCCTCATGTCTTCAATTTTACTTTATGAAAGGAATAATCATTCCAGTTCTACATATGAATGGACAGAAAGAAGTCTCAATGACAAATCAGTTGCATAACTAAGTAAAATATTGTTTTCATTGCAGTTGTGCAACCCCATTTATTTGACGAGATGAAATGGAGATTCTAACCAGCATGTAATGTGATTGTGCCCTTACCTGAGGATTCAAATTCTTAACAGGACTTTTTTTTTGGTCCCAGCTAATTAAATTTTAGTCACTAAAGGCTGAGACAGTAATGCAAGAAAAAAACATGATCCCAAGCCACCTAACACAAAGTGACCTGAAATCATTAAGAATCTTTCCTCTTGACCTAAAAATTTGCTTATAGCTGTATTTCTGGTGCTCTAGCTACTCAGAACAGTTCTAGTCTGAGCATACAGGTTCTTACTTTCCCTCCATTCCATACTGGGATCAGTGCCTGTGCAGTGCCTGCAGTTCAAGCACACAGAGAAGAAAAGGAAGCCTTGGGACCTGATCCATGACTCCAGTACTATTTAATTTACTTTTCTTCTGTTTCCAACTCATGTCTGTATTCTGTCCCTGTTCCCAGAACCATTCACACTTTTTTTTTTGATTGAATAGACATTGGAATAAAACAAAAAAATATTTTCCATTTTCTGATGTCCACACTTAGATCCCAGAAGTTAGGTCTTTTTTTCCTGGAAGAACAAAATCTGCAGTTTTTACTAATTTAGATAAAGAGGGCATTGGATTCTGGCTTGCCACTTCCTAAAAAAAGTCCTCTCACCAAGAGTTTTTAGGAGTAAGGGGCACAATTTCAGATTGCTTTAACATCAGTATCTTAGAAAAGAGATCACTGACTTTGAATAATTTTTTATGGGTGTATATACCTATGAAATATTTGTATCCTGATTAGGCAGTATAACCTCTCCCAGTCCCCAAATCACACACACACTGGAAAAGGATATTAATCTAGTCCCATCTTCAGCACAGGATTTCTCAAGTGGTTTAGTTAAGTCCTCTTCCTACTTCTGTTTTGTGACATTGATTTGGTGAATCTCATCCCTTGAAAATCCTCAGGGTTTAATTGTGGGTTGCCAGTTCAGAATGATAACAAACCAACTAAAAGGCAGTGTCAGTAATTGGTAAGACCTTAAGTCCAGAGTACCTAGGAAAAAGGTAGGCAGTCTGCCCTAAAGTTTGTATGTATGTTAAGTACGTAGGAAAAAGTTGGTCAGCCTGATCTGGTTAGGCAGAGAGACAGAGTGACTTTCAGGTAAGAAGGAGCACAGAGAACTGAAGCTCTCCTTGAAAAAAGATACTGGCAAGAAACAAAATATTCACATGAACAGTTAGATTTAATTTTGTGAAAGAGGGTCATAAAAAGTGGCTGTTGGATCTTGACTTTTACCTCATCATTATAGAAAAATAGGGTTTCACAATATATGCAGAGGCTGGATGATAATTCTAATATTTCCACCTTCTCTCTCAGAAGAATCTGTAAATAATCTGTCTAATCTGTTTATAAAGATATCAGTTGATTGAAGCAACAAAACTTCCTTGCACACTTTATTATTTTTATCTGGTTTTTTTCTAGGATTTTTTTCCTATCAGCTAACTGGAATGTCTTTGTAGCTAAAATTTGTGTTGTCCCATTTTTCTGCACAAACACTAAACACAGATTTTTCTCTTTCCTTCTTGACAGAGTAATGTGAAACAGTTTTTACTTTCTTGGGGACTTGTATGACATCCTCCCTCAATTTTCTCTTTTTTAGTCAAAACAAGACTTGCTCTAAACCAGATTTTTAACTTCCAGATGCATCTATTTTTATTTTTCCCCATGTGCTCTATCTAAAACTGGACACATTGTCTAGCTAAGGCTGTAACAATGATGAGCTGACTGAAGAACAACTTATAATTCTTTTTTTGTATATATATCTCAATATGCTTTATGCCTCTCCTACAATAGTCACAGTTGTCTCATGTTAGCTTCATATTTATGTCAAGTTTCTTTCACAAAGAAAGAATAAGTTTGTTTTACCGTGTGTCTCTGCTGTTGATTATTCCTTCATGAGTGTAAAATCTTTGTTCTTATTGTGCCACATTTTTTCAGGCTCTTTTTCCAGTCTGTCAAAATCAATTCCTAATCCTGTCTTCTGGGCTTTTTTGTCATTCTACACTGTCTTTAAGTCTGTAAATTTTGCAACTCTTTCACTGCTATAATCTAGATATCAGAAGATATATTAGAGAGGACTAGATACAGAAGCGAAACAGTATATTTGATACTACCCATTTTACTGGACTTGAAGTTACTGATGTTTGTTGCAATAAAACTAGAAACTAGAATGATAGCTTTAACTCTAAAAGTGAGGTGCCTTAAAGCATATTGCATGCCCAAGAAAAAAATGAAATCTCTGGAAGGTCAGACTTCATTTGAAATTGGAGAAACAAGGGAGAATTCAATGAGGCATTCCTGTCTAACCTTAAATTAATGGGAACCATGTTAACTGTGGCATTTTGCCAGATTTAATTATCACAGATCAGATAGCAAATGGAATTTAAGATCCAAAACTACAGATAGGACTTTTGAAAGATGCAGACTTAAAGCAAATGCAAAACTTATGTCAGTCTGCATTAATATGCAGAAATCACCTAAGAGGGGCTGGAAGAACAAGGAAAGAGATACGTGTGTGCACTCAGCAGATCAAGGAGGACAGGCAGCTGGAAAACAGATTCTATAAAGCAGAAATGCTGAGATCAAACAGCAGAAAGTACCAAAAGCAAAGTGCTCAAGAGATAGGAGCATACAAGGTCAAATTGATGCCTTTTGGGTTTTGCCTTGGGTTTTTTTTCTTTTATATGTTCTTTTTATTCTCCACACATATACTTGTAACTCTGTCACCTATTGTATTAGTAATTAGTTTTCCCAGTACTTTTCCATGGCCTTTCCCTGAGCAGAAAGACAAAACAAATTCCAGAGCTCCAAGCCCCGGGAGGGGCAAGGCCCCAGCGCTATCTCGGTTCTTCCTGGGAACCAAGGCCAAGAACAACCCCTCCATTCGTTCTAATGGGCAAAGCACAGCTGGTGCCAAAGGGGGGACTCCAGAAAAGGGGCTTGGCCTGAGGGGGAATTGCATCAGCACTTGTCCTCCTCACTGGTGCTTTTATCAATTATGCTAATTTCCTAAAACCTATAAATCTGTACTCACCCCTGAGAGGGGTGGGCTTTTGTGGACATCTTTCCATAATTGCCCCTGAAGGCCTTCAAACAAAGATACCCTTTTATATTACTGCCTTACTATCTCAAGTTTCATTTCCAGCTTGGGAAAAGGGCAACAAAATTATGTCTGAGATTTAGAAATGCTGCAAAAATAGTGAGATATCTAACAACTTCAGAAAAATTCACAAGACAGAGCAAGAGGAGCAGAAGCAGAGAAACACAAAGTAAAAAGGTGAGTGGAATGCGTGAGTGCAGAACAAAACTAATTAAAACTGAATATAAACCCTAAGTGGTGTTAATCTCATCTTTCTTCAGTTGTCAAAAAAGTGAAATGTATTTTATAATCTAAATGTCTAGAATCTCTCTGCAATCAATGGTAAGAAATATGTCCACATAAAAATGAGTGTAATATAACCCTGAAGACTGGGGATGGATAAGTGCAGGACAGGGCTCTGTGGAAGCCCAGTAAAATCATATATAGAGTAAAGAAGGCGAATAAAGAACAATTCTTGTTAGTGGTTGTCAATGTCAGAATTTGGAAACCAGTACCAAGAGAGACGAGAAATATTACTGTCTTCAACATTTAAACTCAGGAGCAGCAGAAGTAGAAAAAAAAATCATAAATATGCTGTACATTTTCTAGAGGAAAGGTGCAAATGATGGTCATAGCTGTTTAATCATGCCTACAGCCCAAAAGAAGAGGTAACTGCAAGCCAGAAGGACAAGATTCATACAGTGCATATCACAGCAAACTTGTTCATGCTTGAAGTATTCATGAGTTAACCCAGTTGTAAATGTCCTACAGTATAAGATGGAGCATTGTTCAAATCCACTGAGATTGTGCTGCTAGCTGGAGACTGTAGAGAAGAATAGTAAATAAAATAAACTTACAAGTGTTTTGGGATATCAGTAGGAGCGGGCAAGTTCCCAGGAGCTTATTCCAGTTTCTACTTGTAATTATATATTTTTCAGTTATGCAGGAAGTTATAGGATATATGTAACCCTTAATGCTCCCACAGGCAGGGGGTGGATAAACTGAGGTGATTGGATACAGAGCAACTATCAGTTCAAGAGGTGAAGCCTGTAAAATGCTGTTCTTACTTGAAGCCTTGCTTAAAATTTCTTCTTTTACTATGTCAAGTTAGATATTGGCCATTTACATGATTGAACTATACTCTCTATGTTGGCACATCTGTAAATGCTCAGTTAGACAGGCACCTCGATCTAGCTAGAATTACTCAGACCAGTAGTACGATCCTGCCAGCTCCTTATCTCTGTCTAAGGATGATGTCTGTATTAGTACAAAATTACTCTACAGTGTCAGCTAAAATGCCAGCAAAGTTCTAGGTCCACAAGGATTGTTACAGATATTACAGAAATGATCAAATTTCACTGCTTGAGCTACCTTTCCACTTAATACCAACATACCTCATTTTTTTATCATACATGGAGGGATTTTCCTCTGTGTAGGTGAAGTTAGGCTGCTTATTTTTAAAAGAAAGGAATATTTGTTCAGTTCCATTGTATTATTCTGGTGATTTCCTTTGTAAAACACCAAATGAATCAAAATAAATAAAAGAAAATCAGTGGGATATTCTACTAGGCTAATAAAATGCAATTCTCTTGGAAGGAGCTGGCAGTCTGTTGCTTGCCATGTCTTACTAGAGGAAGTGCAGGCAGTCTGAAGCAAAGAAAACTTAGATTTTTCCATTTTGCTCAGTGGATAGAGTCAGTAGAGTTCTCAGATTGTCTTCACAAAGGTGAAGGCATGAATACTTTTTGAATCATGCATGGAGCATGTAAGACTTTAAAACAATTGCAGTTCATATATATAGGTTTTATGTATATAAGTGGTCTGGAATTAAATTTTTAATAATGAGGTGTTGAGCCAACACCAGGGGGTCAGTGCAATTTAATAATGTTGTTCTGTCTAAAAAGATTCCTGTTTTGTATTTGGAGGTTTAACAACCAAAACACAGTCAAGACATTCTAGTACTGGAGAATGAAAGGCAGTTAACTTTGTGTATTTTTAAAATACTTTTTCAGTAAGAGATACTGTGGAGAGAGTGACAGAAATAATGTTAGAAAGTTAAATTGTATAAAATTTAGCAGTGAATGAAGAGTGCAAAATGGATTCAAATTAATTATGCCTAAAAATATGTTGTGATTGTGAGAAAATGCCAATTGCTCAAGGGTGTCACAGTTCTCTGATATAAATCCTTGTATAAGCATATGGGAGAATCAGGCATGATCAGGTTTTGTGAAATGACACAGGTCACTTAGCCAAAACCTATTTAATTTTTTATTTGAAAACCATTATCCAACAGGAATATGTGAAACATTCTCAGTTTTTATTGTTTTTACATATCCAGATTAACTTAATATTCTGGAAAACAATCACAAGCTAAATAAAAAGCATAGAAAGAAGTAAAATGTACTGTGTAACTGACTTTAGTTTGGCACTGAGTTGCTATTTTATCAGTCTTGGTTACCATTGCAGATCAGGATCACAACAGTGGTCAACAAAAGCAGGGTTTAATTTTCTGTTCTATGACAGCATTAATACTTAATTTCACTGGATATCCAATGTTTTCCAACAAATTTAAGTGACAATCATGTGTTAAATATTAATGAGTGTCATACAATTTACTCATCTTGATTATTATAGCTTCCACACAGCTGTGATGGAAAAAAGGGTTTTTTTCTTGTTGGGACAGGGCCTCCAAAATGTGTTGTGCATTTGTGATCTTACACTAGAGCCTGAAATGGAAAATATTCATCCACTTGGGCAACTTTTGTACAGTATGATCATAGTACTGGGATAGAAAAGTAATGATTAAGTAATTACACAGTTTTGTAACTGCTGTGTTCCTTTTTCAGGGTAATACACAGACAAAAAAGACAGTCTTTTTAAGAAAATAGCCAAGAAGAGTAACCAGGTCACAAAAGGTGTCCTGGAAATAAGAAAAATAATATTTTGTTGGATCTACAGGACTTCAAGGCACATGCAAGTTCTTTTTGAAGATGTGTGGCATTACAAAGGTTTGTTTCAATTGATGGCAATAGCTCTTTTGTCAGAAAGTGCCACTAACTTTAAAAGGACTACCTTAGTTTTGGTTGAATAGGGGAAACATTAAGGAGAGAAAAAAAGTCTACAAAATCAGCTGAAGACAAGAGATTTGTTTCCTTAGAAATTGGAATAAACCAACTGAAACTTTGTAGAACTTGCTGGTAAAAGATTGCATTATAAATAGAGATCTGTTTGCAGTAATTTCTCTCAGAAAACATCTGGTCTTTCTTGTTAAATGTGATTAGTGGTATTTGAATCCAATTCAAGTGCTTCATCAAATTATCACTGTTTAAGCTGGTGGCAACAATACTAACTCTATGAGTTATGAGTAATTTTCTTCCTAGTATTTATCTTCAATACAAAGTGTTTGTCATCCTCATGATTAAAGAAATCATCAGTGCATCAGGATAGTTGAATTAACTCTGACATAGCTATATACTCAAGTTATGCCACATGTGTGCTGTCTGGGGACTCAGAATTCATCCTTCTGAACCATTAAAACATCTATTATTGAAGATTTTCAGGCCACTCAACCACAGAGTGGCGTAGGAGTGTCTTGCAATCGGCTGAGGAGTAGTCTCTTCCTCGAGGAAAAAAGCCTGTGAAATAATGCCCAGTTTGATAATGTTCCAGTCTACAATAGCACTGTAAAAGTTTTAATGTGGGGGAGAATGAGCTCATCTAAGGACCGCACACACTTTGCTTGCTTGCCTTCATAGAAGTGAGAGACGACTTCACCATCCACAGCTTCCTCAAAGCAGACTTGGAGGTAATTCCCACTCACCTCTCTCTTCCAGATGCTGTTTTATGCATATTATTGCTTTTCCTCAAAGCAACAATGTAGTCCAAAGACTATCATAAAACTAGCAAATCATTCCAATTCACCGTGGCTCATCATCATCCTGTAAGTGTTTGTGTATATGAATTTATTATCTCTCTTTGGCAGCCTTCACCCAATGAAATAGGAGTCTGAAGAGTTTAGTCAAATCATCAGTGCCTTGAAATTGACTGCTAATATCAGTTATGGGGTTACCAGATGATACATTGGAAATGGGATAGGCACACTAGCCGTAAAATGAAGTGGAAGAGGGTTCTCCAGGGTTCTCCCAAGCTATTCTGGCATCCCAGCTCCCAGCTATCTCAGAAGCATCAGAAACCATATGAGGAAGGCCTCACACATCTCAGGCTAATCTTGCACACTTGGGTTTTATTAAATCAGTGAAAGCTACACAGAAACCAAAGCTTTGCTCTTGAAAAAGTAGATTTGTCCAGTGCCCAAAAGATGTTGGCAAGGGATTGGCAGTCAGACCTTTTTCTCCATGCAGCTTTTAATAACAGCTGCACCATTTATTTTCTGAGACAATCTTGTTAACCAGGGTCCTGCAGAAAAGAAATACAGTCTCTCAGTCAGAATCTGAAATTTGTTCTGCAGATTTCTAAAAAATTGGCATATCTGCCATATTCCCAGGCCAGGCATCTTTCACATGTGTATAAGTTCATTGATGCTCAGGCCATATGAGCTTCTTGGTTTTCACCAAACCCACCCATGTCTGGAAGCTCAGAAATGAACAGACTTTTCAAGAAGGCTACAGGTCAACAATCATGAATATTCTGAAGAGATATTAAATTTTTTTATATACTACCTTACATTTTTGAGATTGGTGACTGGTATATATTTGTCTTTAAATTTAACCAGACCCTGTCTGCCCATGTACTAAATCAAATCAAAACCAAAACATTCATGTGATGTTCATCAGCTTCAGACTAAAGATCACTAGTACTGATCTTTCTCTTAACATTCCCTGAGCTGAACTTGTAACAAATCTTGTTAAAAACCAGTGTACCTGCAGCTGAGGCCCAGTCAGTGCATACTGAGTGCTTGGGGTTTTTTCTTCCAGTGAAATTTATATATATAAAAAAAATCTGTGCTAGACACGAAGCAAATACAAACTGTATATATATATATATATATATATATATATATATATATATATATTAGCTGAATATGAAAAATACATAAACTGAGTAATATATAAGAACAAATTTATAAAATAAATGTATAGACTGTGTAAGAAAACACATAAGAATGTGTAAGTAGGGGCAAAAAAAACCAATAAGATGCTTTGATACATATTTTTTCAAATAAATATAAAGGAAAACAGTGGACTGTTAAGCACACTGCAAAAGAAAAGCTTCCAAGAGATGTCAAAAGACATTGAATTAACCTGTGTTTGCTATTTTTTTTTCATGAAATTAATTCCATGAATTTTTTTTAAATTTACTCTTCATGGCCAGTTAATGCTTTTCTAGCAGCTCTGCCCAACAAGTTGGCCTCTTAATCCCTCCCCAAGTAGCCACTCAGATATTTCACTTTCCACAGTGAAAGGAGCATCACAGATATCATGTGGCATTGCTCAGGACCTTACCTTAATTGGCACTACTGAGAATAACCAAAGGCCTGTGTTGTGTTTCCTTTTTTTTCCCCCTGTTATTTCCTACTTACTTTTAAATTACTGCTAAGTGATGAAGAAATGACCTCATTCATTTCATAAGGAATATTGAAATGACTTATTTTTTACACAAGTCAAATAAAACTATATTTAGTATTCTGCAAAATTAAATTCTTTACATCACATATTTGAATTATTACATTGCTGTATCAAATGCATCATTTCTACAGAAAAGAATAATGAAATTGAACTTTAAAATTTCTAAGATAAAGTCATAAATTGCAATATGGTCAGAGATAATTTTGACTTAAAACAGTAATTTTTACTTGCGTTCTGTTTTTATTCCTTCACCTTCACAGTGTAACAAGAAATGTCACAAAAGGGGAAAATATTTTAAGGAATATATTTCCATTCATGGCAAGACATTTTGGATTAGATCCTATTGCAAAACTTTTTATCTTGTGAAATGTTCAGTAATGAGCAAAAACTCATGGCAACTTCTCAGGAAGGAATTCAGGGTTCTACAATTCCCATTTGTTCAGAGCTAAAATGCACTGTTTATGTTCATTAAATATGATGCTTGCATTACTGAAAATAAAATTAATAGCATCCTTTGGAATCAAAGAATATCACAGAATTATATTTAATGATGACAATATCAAGTATTTCACAGAAAAATCAGGTATTAAAGCATATAGTTTTGTTTAAATTGTTTTTTGGAGGATAAAACAAGAAAAGCAAAAAACATGGTTACTATTTATACACATTCCTGATTTGTCTGATTTCATTTATGTACTTATTCATAGGCAATTGATATTCAGTGTAATATTTTTGCCATTCATTTCTTCAGGCTTTACAACAAGTCATGAGTTAATCTAGGTATTTATCTTCTTAGACATCATCTTTAAGGCTTTTTCCTGAAGCTCATCACCCTGAAATCTGCATAGCCAGCTGAGACACAGCTTGGTACGTGTTTATTTTGCCACAGATTTGTGTCAAAGCAATTCCACCACTGTTTGGCAATTTGCAGGCACTGTGTTTCAATGTTGACTTGGTTACTGTGGATTGACTCATATCTCAATCCTCAAAACCTTATATGGCCAAATAATACTGCCTGTGAACTATTAAACAGTAAATCTTGCCATACTTTGTTGAGGACATGGAGTAATGAAAAAAAAATCATTCTTTCTTCATTCTTCCCTCATTCTTCCCTCATCTCCCCTCACAATTCCCTCGTCTTCCACTAGTGGCAATGAAAAATATGAAAGAATAAAATTATCTTTGTTGAAAGTGCACTGGATCATAAAATCATAACATAATTTGGGTTGGAAGGGACTTTAAAGATCATTGAATTCCAACTCCTCTGCCATGAGCAGGGACACCTTCCACCAGACCAGGTTGCTCAGAGCCCCACCCAACCTAGCCTTGAACTCTTCCAAGGATGGAGCAACCACAGCTTTTCCAGACAATGCCTCCCAGTTATAATCTAGAGATGCTGTAAGCCAACTGTAATTAGGAGAGAAAAAACTTAAATTCCAGGCCAGGACTGATAGAGTTTATTTAAACCTGGCAGCTGAACTGCCTAAGAGCAGGATCTCAAATTTAAAGTAGGACACTGGGAACAGACATGCAACTTGCATAGTGTGTTATGAAAGCCTGCAGAATAAATAGACACAACAGGTTGTTCTAGTCACAGTTTAGTTGTAGACAGTTGACACAGGCAAGGAAAAAAAAAATTACCATTTAATAAATGACTCAGATTTTATTTTCCCCCCCTTTTCAGGTTTCTTTAAAGGCTGCCAATCAATATGCAGGTAAAATTTAAAAAAAAAACGTTGTGCAAATTTTTTGCCTTAATTTTTCTACAGATTATGATCAAAGAGGGATTTTGAGATCCTTATATACCCTTACACTGTGTGGTTGCCCCTAATTAAATCCTGATCTCTTAAGTCTGTACCTGAATTGGCCAGTGTCCCAGGATGCAAACCAGCCTTTCCTGTTCTGCACCCTGGGACACTGCCACTCATGGACAAGTGAATGGCAGGAGTAGAATGAGAAAGAGAGAACAGTACTTGTGGCTTTATTCACAGAAGTGACTTGAAATCTAATTGGTATTTATGCAGTCATCTGAAGCAAATGAAAGATCATGGAACCTGAATACCTCCACTGTCTGTGGGCAATGTATTTTGGCTCCAGATAATCTCTGCTTTGTGTCCCTGCTGCCTAACCACAGTCTATCTAGACTGATCATATCAGGCCTAATGGCTTTTTCATGTGCCTTCATTGCCTCCAGACACCAGAATCAGAGCAGCGCTGAAACAAATCTGCTGAGCTTTGTGGAGCTTCTGTCAGTCCCTGCAGAACCAGACTGCAGTGGTGCAGTTGTGGTACAAAAAGAACTGAGTTTAGCTCTGTTTCTAGATCCAGTGGTGGTATTAATTAGACTGTCCCCTTCACCTTGGCTTTGGAAGAGTGGCTAGCAGGAGGCTAGCAGGGTGCAGAAGCCATGCTGGTGCAGTGAGGAGCTGTGTTCCCAGTTCCTCTGCAGACTCTGAGCACGTGCTGGCCCTCGTGTCAGGAGGTGACCGAGGTGGGCACTGCCTCTGCGTTCTCCTGGTTCATTGATACAGAAGCTAGTTCTGCAGAAAGACACTGTGTTCCTGAGAGCCTCCTCTAGGTGCCCATGGCTGCAGAGGACAGGGCCGTGCAGACAAGCCCTCTGGGAATGGGCAGCTTTGCTCTGCACAGTCTGCAATTTGCCAGATGTGTCTGAACTACTGAGATAAGGAAATTGAATTTAAAACTGGAGATATAGTCTATCCTATTGGTGAGGGGAGATGCTAATTTTTTTTTTTCATGAGGGACAGACATGTTATGAGTAATTACTTCCAAAGCAGTAAGAAGAAATTCTATCTATCTATCTATCTATCTATCTATCTATCTATCTATCTATCTATCTATCTATCTATCTATCTATCTATCTATCTCATGCATATAGGCATTTCCAAATCATTCTTTTAAGCAGAAATAGAAGCACTCTATAAGCTCAGATCTATTTTTTTCCACATAGAGAGAGGTGGTACTGCTTCAGCTCAGAACCATCATACCTTTTCCTTATGATTTCTGCATATTAGAATAGTTTATCAAGCTCAGTGCAGAAAGAAGTTTGAGTCTGTTTTTCTTCATTTGGCTTTTGAGTGTCTTTCAGATGGGGATCAAAACAACCCATATCCTGCCCCTGTGGAAAATACATTTATACTCAAGATATGCAAAACAGGATATGACAAAATTCTGGAGAAAAAGTACAGCACTCACACTGATACATGAGGTTCTGGTATAAATCATTCCCCAGCTCTGGGATTCATGTTGGAAACTGCTCAGATAGATGATTTGATGCTTCAGAACTCCAAAGGAATAAATAGAAAGGAGAACAAAAAGACACTGATTTAAAGTGAATATGAAGTAATGTGTTTACACTGAAGGAGTCTAGTCTTCATCAGAATGTAATTACAATGTATAATCTACTTTGGGTTTATATCTAGCAAATGACAGAATTATGATATAGTTATTTCATCAGAGTTTTCCAGTTTGGTCGTGTGCTAAAACTACTTAGTTCATCACAAATACAACACTGGCTCAGCTTTTATTTTATTTAGCTGCTATTTGCTTGCTTCTACTTTTTCTTTGCCTTAATTTTGAAGTTGATTCATGCATGGTCTTTCTGCTAATGTCACTTAAAAAAACAGCATTTTCAGCATCATCAAATCTAAATAAACATCCTTGGTGTATAAAAATAAAAGTGTTATTTAAATGTGGTATAAACTACTTCTGACAAAAGCATCTATGTGATCTTGATCTATTTTTTAATGGAAATTTCATGTTGGTGCTCCAGATTTCCTGTTATATTTTTGCATACAGCTCTGTGATATAGGCAAGAGCCATATAAAAGCAATAATGAAGTTAGCTTTTCACCTTCTCTTATATAAATCTTTTCACACTAGACAGAACTTGGAAGATGTACTTGTTCTTTAGTAAAAACTACTAATATTGTCAGTGGGATCTCCCGCTAAGGAGCTGATGTTTATAATCGGCAGAAGCTACATCTCTCATCCACCATGTGTACACTAACACATCATTGCAGATGCTCTCACTTTTGACTGTGCCTTTTCAGCACAGTAGGTATCTTCTCAAAGTTTAATCTGATGCAGAAAACCCAGTCTTCCTGTCTTGCAGCAGAGAAGGACTAACACCAAAGGAAAACAACTTTAGGTCCTAAGAGTTATGCAGTTTCATGTCTAATGTTTTAAATGTTTGGTCATGGAATTGTACCTGAAAATTATTTAAGTATTTAGATTCCATGAATTAAAGTCAAGATGTGTTTAGGGCAAGCTGCAGAGCTTTATTCCTGCTCAGGGCTGGTTGGGAGAGGCTGTTAAATGCTGAAATGTCATGAACTTCTCTTATTGCAGGCAACTCTTCTGATGTGGTGCAGGCTGGAAAAACCTACTGGGAGTGGACACTTTCATCTGTTATGCTTGAATAATTAAAAGAGGCTGACATCCTTATCACATGCAACTGTTGCAGTAGCAAATGGATGTGCTAAATGAGTCTGCAAGACACTTTGTTATCGTCATGTCTTGCTTTTGCTTAATCCATTCCAAACTCAAATTTCCAACTCCCAGAAAAAATCCCCCTAGACAAAACATAGGTAAAGACTCAGGCCTCAATTTCCATCACACTGTAGCAACTAATTTTCTGAATTCTGTCAAATTTTAGGTTGAATATGGGTGCTAAAATGCTTAGAGCCATTTGTTTATTGATCAGAAGAAAAATTCTAACTAAAGTACCTGAAGTCCTGTTTTAGGCTCCAGCATTCTTAGCGAAATCAGTCCTTTAGGACAAGATCTTAGCAAAAGTCAAACTTCATTCTGAGAGTTTGGAATAGGGATGATCAAACATAACATAAATGTTACAATAATTAAACATAAAAAATAAGACACAATCAAAATCTATTAATCAAGTAACTTATAAATTCTTGCCTAGCCATATAGTCATACTTTGTGTTTTTCTAAAATCTACAGTGCCTAATGATTTCAAGTATTATAAGATAAACTTGAGAATCTTGAGTAACTTTTAACAAAGAAACTACGTCAGTATCGAGAATTGCCAAAGGCAGCTGTTCCAGATGTTTGGATTGTAGGACAGAAGAGATGCTTTTATGAATGCTTCAGTGTTTCCTCCTGTCTTTGTGTGGATCTGTGTTTGGGTGGTAAAAAAAATCTTCCTCAGATCTTTCTATTTTCTTTTGTTTTACAAGATGTTAGACACATTTTCTCCCATGATCTTTGATCTCATTGATACAAGCACCTTAAAACATGCTGAGAGAGCAGCAAGCAACAACAGAGTTAATTTGCCCGCTGAAATGGCTTCATCTCTGGCACAGACTCTTCCATATGCTCCTCTTTAGTATAAAAAAATCCCATCAAAGCCACTGTAGAGCAGCAGTGGCAATGAGGTTACTAAAGCTAATGTGTTGGATTGAGATAGAGTCTTCTACATAAAGGATGACCTTGCAAACAAAAGGATGATCTTGCAAAGAAAGATCCCACACAGTGGATTCTGGCACTGTGTAACTTCCTAATCCCTTTGGCATGCGCTCATGATAACAACTGTCACTCATCTGTAAGCACCTTGTACCTGAGCAAGAGAGGACTTTCAAAACTGTTTTCCACAAGCTTCATCAGTTTATATTTAGGAAAACTGAGCTGATGTGAGGGTAAATGACTTTCCCAGATGACACTTTTGAAGTATATATTCCCACCCTTCACCACAGAACATGCTCAGATCCAGAATATCTTTTCTTAGGTTGGCCTTTATCAGTAGCTCACAAATTAATAAACTCAAAGGAAGTCCTTTACTTTTCCAGTGTAATTTACAGTCTGTTTTTCAAACTTTTTTTTTGCTGTTACCTTCTTTCTTTGACTTGTGCTTCCCCTGTATCATAGTGAGGTGAATAAATCTTTTCCTTATCTGCATAGCAAAAGGAGAAACTAAATTATACTTCTTGAATATAAGAAGGTAAATAGGTCAACAGAGAGAGAAAGATGGAAAGGAAGGGAAGGTGCGGGAAGGGAAGGTGCGGGAAGGTGCGGGAAGGTGCGGGAAGGTGCGGGAAGGTGCGGGAAGGTGCGGGAAGGGAAGGTGCGGGAAGGTGCGGGAAGGTGCGGGAAGGGAAGGGAAGGGAAGGGAAGGGAAGGGAAGGGAAGGGAAGGGAAGGGAAGGGAAGGGAAGGGAAGGGAAAGGGAAAGGGAAAGGAAAGGGAAAGGGAAAGGAAAGGGAAAGGGAAAGGAAAGGGAAAGGGAAAGGAAAGGGAAAGGGAAAGGAAAGGAACCTCAACTGGGCTACTGATTTCACCCCTATACTCAGGCCTACCACCCTCGGCCCTGTTTCCAGACAGCCCAGCTGTATTCCCTTCCCCCTTCAAACCTAATTTAAAGCCCTCTCAATCAGTTTCACCAGTTCATAAACTAAAATCCTTCTGCCCTTAACAGAGAGATGGAACCCATCCAGTTCCAGCAGGCCAGATGCCAGAAAAGTTGCCCCATAATCAAAGAACCCAAAATTCTGCTGATGACACCAACCCTTGAGCCACTTTTTGATAATGTGAGCTCTCCTGTTCCTTTCATCGTTTCTCTCTGCCACCAAAGGGACTGAGCAGAGCACCACCTCTGCTCCTGTCCTGTCAACCACTTGACCCAGTGCCCTAAAGTCCCTTTTTATTGCCCTGATGCTCCTCTTTTCACTCTCATCACTGCCAGCTTGGAGTATCAGCAGTGGGTAATAATCAGAGCGCTGAATCAACCCAGTAATATCCTGTACCTGGGCCCCAAGGAGACAGCAGGCTTCCCTGTGGGATGAGTCAACAAATATTCTGTATTCACCTGGAAGAGTTGGTCTTGACAGAAGTAGAAAATATAGCTTCTGGTAAAGTTTATCTTCAGTGTTATTAATAGAAATGTCACACCAGTTTTCAGTATTCTGACACTGGTTACATGCAGAGTCAGTAACACAATAAAATCATACTGCAGAAAACTTACAGACATTGGACAGTGCTTTCTTCTGTTCTTAATAAGTATTTTGTGTCCATGTCAGGTAGGAAAACATGAGGAGTATTATTTTCATCTCTGTTTTTAACCTTCATTTTTTTTCAAAAGATTAAAAGAAAATAATTGTCTCTTATAAGCATTCCAAATTAAATTACACAATGAGTGTCCCACTAGTTTTACATTTAAAATTGCTTAACAGTCAATTTAGGAGTATTAATTTGAATTTGTAATCGTAAATGGTGATCAAATAGAAAAACATCTGCCATTTTTAAACAGATTAGCATATTCTGTTTAGCATATTCTCTACACCTTTCCATTTTGGACTTCTAATTCTGGGTTCATTCTCCTCAAGCAAAGTCATCCTGGAGCTCTTTTACTCTCCTTTCCCTCTGTTCTAATTTTTCCACCCAACAGACCTAGTCTCCCCAGCTCAGTTTACCTCTTGCCATGTATCCCCATGAAGGTTCATGGACTTCTCATGGAGGCTGAGTAGTTATTCAGTGAAGACTCAACACAGAAATTTCCAGCGTGGATGAAAATTTCAGTGCAGAAAGCACAGTGCAACAGACCCAACAGGGTGGTCTCCTCATTACCACAACATTTTCTAAATCTTAAAGGAACTTGATCCTTATTTTGAGAAAAAAATGTAATAACCAGATCATTTGAAATTGGCAACTAGAAAATGGATAATTGTAAAACGTCCTTATGCAACTCACAGCTGGAAGTCTCAGAATCACTTTGTTTTTCAGGTGTTCATATGTTCCCCTTAATGGTTTCAGTCTGGTGGAAAATGCCAGTAAAAGCCACCAAGGCTTTTACTCAATGGAAAATACAGCTTCCTGTGAATCTATCCAGACTAGATTAGTTTTTTGTAGCCATGTGGAAGTTCTGCAGATATTGAACCTGGTATGGCAAGGGATTTGTGTTAAATTGGGTTCTACTGACAGATTCCATCCTTCTGCTCCTTGCTCTTTTGATTGAGAGAGGAGAAAATGAAGAGGGTAAAAATAGATAGGAAAGATGAACTTTTTCATTTAGAAGCTATTTTAAGTAAAAACAAAAAATGAGCCTATGGAATAGAATCATGGTAGTCTCCTCAAAAAAGACATCTTTTGAAATGACACATGCACTTTTGACATGTGAATGCCTCCTACTGCTAGCACTTTGTGACACAGATATCTTGTAGTCCTTTTTGAAGAAAATAATATAATTTCAATACTAAATAATATAACTTCAACTTTTAGGAAAAATACATAATTTGAAAACTAAATTTTTCTACTTGAGTTGAAGTATTCATCAGCAGAATCTTTCAGATGTGTGCAAAGAGACTAACAGCCTTGAGGCACACACTGCAGCAGTGATTTGTTTATAATTTTTGGATTCATGCACAATTTGAAAGCTTACTAAATTTTCTGATTTCCATGTTGTCATAAGATGCATTTTCAGTGTGTAGCAGGATGAGTCAGACCTGATTTTTTAGATTTGACCTATGCCATTGTTGTAATTTTTAAGTCTGCTTTCTTTTTCTTAATGAATATTTGAATTATTTATTTATTTTTAATGTTACCACGTGAATTCTGTTTCTGCATGGTTTAAGATATTAAACACTGAATTTGTGACTGTTGTCAATAGCTTGATTTTATGACAGAGGGAACTGAAATTAACAGCTTATACATTTTCATTTGCAGGCCATATGAAGATATTTCTACTAACCTCTCCACACATATCTGAGGGTAACTAGAAGGTAAAGGATACATTAAAAAATATAAGTGCATTTAGTTCTTTCTGTTGATGAAATGTGTGGAGTTTCCTTCATTTTCATATTAATTATTAATTATTGGTAATTATTCACCAAATATAATTCAAAGATAAACCTTTCTAACTTCCATTATTAATGTTATTGGTTGTATTAGCCAAAAGCAAGCTGGCACAACAGGATGATAAACAATAATAATTCTATTTGGTTAAAAAGCATATTTCTTTACACATTGCTCTGAAAATCTGAATTTTTTTGTCTTCTTTTAATGTACAATATATGAAATAGATAACCTTTAATATTCAGTTTTTGAGTGAACTAATATACTTTTGTTGATTTGTCAATTATCTGGTTTTCTAGACTTAGGATCATTGGGTAGCTTGGATTGATAGGCAACATTAAATCCAAGCCCTCTACAATGAGCAGGGACATCTTCAACTGGATCAGGTTGCTCAGAACACCATCCACCCCAACCTTGAATGTTTCCAGGAATGGGACATCCATCTCTCCAGGCAATCCCTGTCAGTGTTTCGCCACCCTCATTGTCAAAAATCTTCTCTTATTCTATATAGTTTCTTCTACCATACCTATTATGTTAGAAAATTATGATGCTCTAAGTTTTCTAACATAAGATTAATTGTTATTATTACTGTTATTACTATTATTAGAAATATTATTTCTATGTTCATCTGTAAGTAATCCAAATAATTCTAGCTACTGAATTTACATTGTTTAAAAATGGAAACAGGAAAAACCAAGCCTAGAAAAGAGCAGTATTGGGTCTGTGCCTAGATAATCACTAATTCTGCCAAGAAAAGATGATGTATTTTGTTTTCAGTACATTAGAGGCTAGGCCAAGAATTATATAAGGTAACGCCATTTTTATGGTGAATGCATTTGAAAGAGTGTGGATTTCAAAAGAAATCAGTGAGAGTTTACTAGACATGCAATAGGAGAATAAAGCAGGATAGTCTAGATAAAATCATCTCAGATCTTCTTGATAGGTCTCAGCTGCAGCATTACAGTACAGTATGTCTTTATGTATTTTACACCACAAATATTAGGCCTGAAGGGGTAGCAAAACAGTGTACCTGAGAGACAGTTTTATTTTATTTTATTTTATTTTTCATCATTTTTGTTTGAATGCCTTTTTTACATTAATATTTAAAATGCACAGCACTTAATCTTCACACTGCATTTTTCACACTTCTCCCTAAAATCGAATATATTAAGTATTTATTTCCCTAAAGCATATATATATATATATATATACACACACATAATTCAACTTTTTGGGACAGTTTTTCTCTAAATAACTTTTCGATTGAGAATGTTATTTCAACAAAATTAAATTTTTTCAGCAACACAACAACTAACTCAGTCTAGGGACACCATGCTTTAAAGCTCAATGACATGCTTTTGAGTTGCCAACATTTCTCCTTAAGACACTTTCAGAAACACCCTTAAAGCTTGTTTGAAAACTATGGTGTTCAGAATTCTGTTTTTACTGAATTATTGAAAACACTATGTTGAATTTACAAAATAGGAGTCTATTCTAAACATTTTCTTCAAAATGTGGTTTGTGTATTTCAAAATGCACCTATTATTAAAATTTTGTCTGCGGAGAAATTTAGGTAAATCATATAAAAGGTGGCTTCTTTCCTAAACACATACAGACATGAACTTTGGAAAGAAAGAATCCAAAACATTGGAACATAAAGACATTATTTTTTCTCCAAAAGTTCAAATAGTGAACATCTGGTTTAGGGAGATAAAAATTAGAAAAGTTTGTAGTGAACTTCACTCATCTGATCTTATATACTTGAAACATCCTTCATATAATATGTATGCATAATCCACATAATTTAAAAATATTAGAACCGAATTTCTGTAAATATGGGTGTGTTTCCATGATAATGAATTCAGGTTTAAAAAAAAAATAAAATTGGGGCAGTACACACATATCAAGAAACAGAGCTGAAACATTGCTCTAGTTTCTGCAGCTGTAGTCATGTATTTGATATCAGCCTTGTTATGGTTACACAAATCTTTATGAGTGCACCAAGGCTGACAGACACTGATGTGTTGCACATTTGTAACTTTTTCAGATTTTAAAATTTTGCTAACAGAATTCTCTAAATAATGATTATTCTGCTGGGCATTAGTCAGATCTGAGAGAAAGCAAGAAAAGCTAATAGGCTTTTTGAGCATTTTGTTGGTGGGTCAAATTTAAGCGCAAATAGAGAATTATTGTCACATAAGGTGTCTCAAGTATCTGGTGTGAGCACTGTTGGCACTCCAGGAGATTTCATGAGCTTCTGCTCCAGCACCCAACCTGTGTTTTGGGTGAGATTAGCACTGAACTATGCACCACCATAAACACTGAAAGCATCAGGAGATAACTCCATTTTCTCTGTGCCAGTTGCAATTTATTTCTGTGGCACGCACTGGGCAGCTAGTTTGTATTCACTGTGAGGCTTGTGGACAGAATAACTTCATTAAAACCACAGCTTATATTACTTTATAATTATTCACCATCACTTTCCAAAATAATTAATTAAGTCCAATAAACCCAGTTTTAGCTGTTGTTTGTTGTTGTTGCTGTTGTTGTGATGGTTAGTTTTTAAATTTGAAATTCCAGAGCAAATAACTAAATGTCAAATTCTTTGAACTTTTTTATGGTATTCCAAAATGGGATTACACCAAGTTGCTACTTCATTTTTAAACTGATGCAGTACTTTTGTACTTTTGTACTGCGAATAATACTTTTGCACAGTGTTCTTTTACCAGCTGAGACATCAAACAAATCAATTGTGCTTATTACCTATTTGTGGAAAATATATTACTTTCCCATGTGTCTTTTTGAGCTAAATTTCCTCCTATCACAACTCTTGTCTTAATGATTAGATTTCATCAAAATGTGATTTTATTCCTCTACCTGATTTATATTAAAAAATCCGTTTTCTGCATTTCCTCCATCTTCACTTTCAATATTTGCCTCCTAAGTTATTCTTTCAGAAACCTTCAAATTTTTCCTTTTCTTTTTATTTGATGCTGATTTATACATGCATGTGAAAACCATTCTTGAACTTCTGACTTATGCTCAAAGGCTACAACTGCAGTGAATTACAGACACAAATATGATCTCCTATTGAAGCCAAAGCCTTGGTAGATGAATTACAGAGTTCACTACTGTTCCTAACCTCTGGTTAACAGTGTATAAGACAATCAGCATCATTAGAAATCTATAGTCACTCATATTACTATGATCTGCATAGATAACACAACAATAAAAATCTGCTTGGAGTTCTCATTTCCAGAACGATACCAAGCTCATCACAAGCAACAATAGCACAGAAGCAAAACAATCTGGTAAGAAACATATATGTCCCATGAGCTTTCTTCTGCATGCAAAAAAACATTGCTCACATTTCCCAGCTTAGTTTACAAGTATTTGCTTTCTTTGTAAGACATATTAGGTTCAAATGAAGTTTTCTTCCTTGATTCTCAAGATTGTCAGTGTGTGGAGAGATTTTTAAAGTACCGCATACCAGGAGGACTGTCTCAGTAATTAGAAAGCATATCAAGACCTTTCTCTTCGCCATCTCTGTATATCTTGAATTTTCCTTCAAACTCAGTATTATGGGAGGAGTAGGGACAGTAGGGATATGATTCATGCATGCCTACATGCACAAGGAGAAGAAACTTCCTACATATTTCATTGTTTTCTGCTGTCACACCTTCACAAACTGGTCCTTATCATGTCTGCAGAGACATAACTTGAAAATGTTGCTACCCATGATGTCTTTCAGTCAGCTCTTAAACCATTCACATTCTCTATTCAAATCTCTATTGTACTAAGTTTTGAATACATTTTGTAAGCAAATCTGTTACTATGAGACTGCACACACAGAAGAATGAAATCTTTTGTGTCTAAGATGACAGTTCACGGTTAGTTTATAGGAACCTATTTAAAATGTGGCAAATATTTTTCTTTATGTCTGAATTCCCAGTGGCAAAATTAAACACTTTTTCCTTTTCTCAAGTAAATTTCATTCGTTTCAGAAAGTATTTAGAGGGATCTTTATTTGAATAGTGAAAATAATTCCACTCAGAGAACTTGCAATCCATGCAGATTTAATAAGTCTTTGTTTCCTTTTCAGCATGCTGATTTCTCATGCTAGCTAGGATGCCTACAACATCCTGTCTCATTTCTGTAAAAATAGGGGATTTCCATCTATTCTGAGTGCATTAAGAGTTTGGCTGACAATATTCCTTCTATGTATGTAAGCTCCAAAGACTGCAGGACCTCTCACATCATCAAAATGCAACAGAAGGTCAAGCAGTGAATAACCTGTCAGCAGTCACTGAGCATGTACAACACGAACAAAAACCATGTGTTGTGCAACTGCAAAATGAAATGTTATTAGTAGCTTCAAAGTCCCTTTTAATTTCTAGTGTTTCTTTTCCACAGCCAGCAGAAAATACTCAAGACATGTCTCTTTGGAGAGCTGATAATGATATAAGTCAGCTTCATCAGAAAATAGCAGAAAAATAATTCACAATGCAGGTTTTTTATTTTTCTTGGAGTTAACACAGACAGGATATTTCATGCATCATGAAACAGTTCCTTTTGTTTCGGTCATCCCTTGCTGAATGACTAGGCTTCTTGCTAGCTCTCTATGAAGCAATAATTGTTTCTGTAAATGTGGTCAAGTTTCAGGTGGGTAAATCTTACAGGATAACAAATAGTTAGGTCGAAGTCTCACCTTTTACCTAAGATGATTTTCAACAATTAGTCACAAATAATTTGACAACTTGTTCCAAAACATAAAATATGCATGTTTTTCTCTGACAAATACTCATCCATATTATTCACAATGCATTATTTTTATTTTCATTATTCAGAAAAAATTAAAAAATTTTGCATCAAGTTCTGTAAGAAAGACACACTATGACATTTAGAAACTGTGGAACCCAGTGTGCACAAATGCTATGAGTATGCAGGTAGGTGGCTGTGATCAGTCAAGCAAAGTAGTTTTCTACTTGGAACAGGAATTTTTCGTACAGAATATTGTGCCACAGCATGATACAAACCCTCCCAAAATGACTCTGGGAAACTATAAGAAAATTTAAAATAAAAAAGATCTAGTTAATTTTATAGTATTTTATACATTGTTCCATTTTCTTTTGTTTTAAGAAAGCCTATTATTTGGCAAACTAGCCTGAAAACATATTTTAAAAATAATGAGGCTTTCTTTCTCTGAAAAGACATCAAAAACAGGCACACTTCTGAAGTATTTATAAGAGTCTGAATTTAAATTTTTTGATGTAATTTTCTGTATGGCAGTAAATCTTGTATGATGATCAGTATCTGGCTATGTCAATGCATAGTTCTTTTTTCTTATTATTGTTTATTCTTTGAATTTGACAGTCCATTAGTTGGTCCTGTTTAGCTACATTAAATAAATACTTAAGGAGTTAAGAAAATTTCTGGATTAAACTTCTGTCTGCACAGAAAAACAGGTTTTATGTGAGCCAGACTACGAGCACTTAAAATCAAGGGGATCATCAGTGTGCTTTGAAGTGAGAAGAAGTAAAATGGCAGATGCAGAATAGCACCTGGATTGAAAATTTAATTATTGATAAACAATGCTGTTTCATCTAGATAAAATAAAAAGGAAAGAAAACATGGGCCATGCTGATGTTATATTACTTATCTGTTACAAAGCACCTAGAATGAAATAAAATGAAATAAAACCCTAATCACCTCAGTAGTTAACTTGATAGGAAAAGTACAATTTAGGTTTCTATTTATTAGCTACATATACAAATGATGAAAATGACTTCAACAGAGAGCAGTGAAAAGCACTGAAACCAGAAAGTGCTGTGGAAACCCACACGGACTGGGAAAGCAGTATAAAGAACAAACCTCTGGATATCATCAGGGACCGTTTTGCACCCTAATTGGCCTGTATCCTGTTGCAAAAAATGCAAACGTTTGACTGGTTTTCAGGAGCACCTGGGACTCTACATCTTCAAGAGTGATTTTACAGCTGAAGAGGTTGCAATTACTTTGATTCAAAAATCTCACGGACTCTAAAAGGCCAAAAAATGTAATGAAATTGTGTTTAAGCAGTAAGAAGGTGATCCACACAAGAAAACTTATTAAAATTAGGTTAAAAATAAAACAGCTGAGAGGATTTAATCTCTGCAAAGGTATACCAACACAACCCAGGCCAGAAGATTCCCCAAAATCTCGATGACAACTTTACAGAACAGGTGTAAGGGAACAGATTCGGAAAGATGCTCTCCTTAATCTACTGCTTGTCAAAAGAGTGGATCTCATGAGAGCAGCAGAGATTGGCCACCCTTGAGGTGTTATTCTGAGGGCAGCATTGCCAAAATCCTTCCAGAACCAGGGCTGGACATCATGTGAGTCTTTAGAGCAGATTGCATATTAGATATCAGCACTGGTGAGGATCTACTCCTCCTTTGTCTTCTTCTAAAGCCAGAGCTCCTTTTCCTTGTCTCTTAGCCCTTACATAGGAGCCTGATTTGTCTCATTTTTTTTACAGCATTGATGGGAAAGCTGCACAGACAGGTCTGAGAACTATCAGGATGGATTTCTATGATGCATTGGTGTTTGACATTCTTCTGTGACCACAGCCTAACTTTTGTTTACATTTCTTAGAAATTTGACATTATACCAACAGCTTTCACTCATTTCTCATATTAATATTCCTTTTCCATTTGCTTTGGTTATAAAGCAGAAATTAGATCAGTATGGACCTCCCATATGTTGTTTTTTTGACATAATTGCCATATTCTTTTTCTTATAATGCTTCTCAATATTTCTTAAAATGCTCAATCTTCCTACTGATAGAATGATATTCTGGCCTCTGCTGAGGAGGTAAGGAACACAAATAACTAAAATGTGGTGGTCAAGATACCATGTGACATACATACAACTGATGCTTCTGTCTCTGCTTTAAATTCAAGAATGACAAAATGGACCTGCTGCATCTCAGATGTTTGTCTCTTTCCCTGAGCTATTTGCTGTTCTGAGAATGACTTCAAAGGGTTTTTAAGCAAAAATCTCACAGATCCTTGGGCTCATTGAAATGTCAACAATGGGCATATTTTGCTTTCACCACAAAAGAAAATGTTTTACCATCTAGTTCAAATTAGTAACTCCTGCTTGCAGAACTTTCTGCTGCAAAATCTTGGGTTTGTTCCTTCTTTCCACTGTTGAGTCTTCTGGTCTATATGCAAAAGCAAAAACATTCAGGAGCAGCTGTGTGATGTCCTTTCCAGCCACAGCTGTCTTATGGAAGGAATAGGGGCCTAAAAATGGCTGTCTCATTCATTTGAGTCCAAGTATATTCTCTTGGTATGTTTTAATGTTAGTTTAATTTAGCAAAGTCAAATGAGATGCTCAGTCCAGCTATAATAGAAATGCTTGAATTTCAATCAGTCATTAGTGAAGCATTAGGCAGTTCAGAAGCAAGGTGCAGTCATGAGAGCCGGACCAATCATCTGTTCCTTGCAGACAAGTTCACCCTTCTTGTCTCTGTTGTCTCTGTCATTGGCTACCAGGTACCTTTGATGGTCTCTTCTATATAATTATGAACATTAAAAAAAAAATTCTCAGGAAATTTTGATGCCATAAAAAGTTTTGAAGACAAGATTTAAAAAATATTTATCTTTTATTACTCTGGGATTGCAAATTACTTTAAGACACCATTAGAAATAATACATAGAATTTCTAAAGTTGGCAAGAGAGGCAAACAGACAAAAACTCTGGAATGAGTTTGAAGGAAAACTGAGCCAGGGTCTTTGAAGGGAAAAGACGTTACTGGATTAATATGGAGGTTATGTATTAAATTCTTCCATTTGGGAATGATCTGGCTCAGCTAGTGTTTAGGAGTAAAGACTATGTGCAGCCTCTCCTACCACTTTATCTTTCCCAAACCAAACAGAAACTTGGCATCTTTCAGGACATGGAAGTAACAGGAAAATGCAATCAGAAGATCTGTACCAGGCTTGTTGTTCCTTCAGTGGGTCTAGTTTTCACTTGCCTCACATATTTCAATATTGTAGTCAACCACCCTTTTCTATAATTATAGCATTATGGTTTGTATTTACAAGCTTATGAAGAGGAGTGATAAAAGACCTTTAAGTTGATTGCACACCATGCAGAGTCTGAAAGTATTCTTCATTGATTATATTGACTGACTTTATGACCCCTTGGTGCTGACAAAACCTCATAAAGATCCCATAATGTGAAGTGGAATGCATCACTGCACAGGTGTAAATGACTACACAAGATGCAAGGAAAGCAGAATCAAGCCAGTGGTACCTAATAAACACTCCCAGCCCAGGAATTGTGGCAGACTCTCATGTAAATACTTAACATGTGGTTCTGCTCTAAAATGTGACTATAAAATGCATTGTGGTTTTTTATTGCATTTCAGTGATACTATAATACTTTCGCTCAGCTTACAAGTAAAAGCCATTTTTTTTTCTAATAGACATGTTAGTAAACTCCATGTAAACATTTAAAATCAATTTTTCTTCTAATATATTTCAAGAGTAGAGTTTATCCAGACTCAGCTTTATCTCACAGATACCTCTGCAAAGGTACACATTTTACTTCTCAGAACACCAAAACATGCCGCAGTTTCTGAACATTGAATTAAAAGTTTATTAAAAAGTTTCAAAAGACATATCTGAAAAATTATACACTGTGCTCACATATTGAATTTCTGATGAACCAGATTGATTATAAAATCCAGCCTAAGCTCTTATTCATGTTGAATTCTTCAGTTTTTTCTCTTCAGAGATTTTCCCCAAATTTGCAGATGTAAAATCCAAGCAACTCTCTTGTTCATTTAAGATATAATTTTTCATGCAAAATGCCCTTTTTCAATTTAATAGTAGTGCAAGTAAAATAAAATTTAATTTAATAGTTAAAAAATTGTAATGAAGGCCACTTAAGCTCAATTATTCCCCAGAGGGGCAAAACTCCCATTGTTTAAAATACTAGGAAATCAGGATATAGGATATTGTCTGAGTCTGGAGGCAGTATGAATAAAACATGTTCACATTAATGATGTTGCAGTGGCAGGGAGGCAGACTAGGTAATCGCACAGCTCATTTCCCTGCTTATACTTTGCATTGGCATTGTCTGCAATATTGAAAATTTGATTAATTTCCTTATACTTGGGCCATCACAGCCTGGGAACTGAAAAGAGAGGGATGTAATGGCCTAATGCACACATTTATTTTGGTTCTCCTAATTTTGAGCTCTAAAGTGCAATCGACTCCAATAACATCTGCAGTTCTAAAAAGAGCAGAAAGCTAGTGCATCAAAATTTCAGACAACCAAGAAATTTCTCAATTGTTTCTATATGCAGGGTATAGTTTCTGTATGGAAGTCCAAGGGGTCTGTCTGTTTCAGGTTTGAACAGAATTAATTATAACCTTGATTCTAGTATAATTTTTTTTTAAAAAAAATATTTATTTTTCCAGAGGGGGAAGAAACTGTTGCAGATGTTTGACATCACATTAGCCAATGCCTGCCAGGGCCCCAAAGGGGCTGGGATGTCCCTGAGTGCTGTGGGAGCCCCCAGGACAGCAGGGCAGAGTCTGGCACTTGGGGCCATCCCACCCTCAGCCAGGAACTGCAGCCTGGGGCACCAGCGAGCCACAGCCCCAGGCAGCAGGCACCTCCCTGAGCAGGGAAATAGCAACAGCTTTATGTCATTCACTGCTGCAGTAAGAACTCCAAATTCTCATCTTAGAATCCTCATCTGTGTGAGTAAGAGAGGATAAAGATATCACATTTAGGATTTGTGGCCATGTTCTCATTCAAATGCTATGTTATTAACACAGAAATAAGGGTATGAAACCAAAATGAGACTTAGGTACTGACTGCAGCAGAAGGTATCGCAAAACCTAGATCCTAAGTAGGAAGAGAAAATCATGTTACCAGATACACAGGCTCTGTACAGGACAAGTACATGTAGAAAGGGTTGTCTCACACTGTGTTTTGAATGAATTTGAATGCTGTAGGGAGATTTACCCAAAAGCAGAACTCCCACCTGCCTCTGGTGAGGGGGAAATCCTTAGGCAAAGATTCCTTCAGCTCTGGTCTTCTCTGGAGCTCATAGGTCTTCTTCTCTCTATCATAACCAACAAATTCTAGAAGTTTTTTCAGTATAACAGAACAGATATAAGGTCTTCCTTGACCTGAGGAGGTACTGAGAGACTTACACTGTCTTTCCACTGCCACACTGTACACAGTCTGCAGAGGAGCCTGGAAAACTTCATGCTGGGCAGGAGTCCCTTCTTGTGAGGTATCCAGGTCTATCTCCTTGTCCATTGACTGCTTAACACTAAGTGCTCCAGTGATCTTCAGAGCAGAGATTGTGACCATGCCCAGCCCAGAGCCCTGCAAATGCCTGTCAAGACCACAGTGATGAGACAGTCAGGTGTGAAGTCCAGTGGGGCAGTAGGTGATGGACAGCAAATACAAGGTTGGTCACAGGCTGTGGTGTACCTCAGGCAAAGACCCAGGCTGAGGATCTGGTCACAGGTGCAGTTCCCAAGAAAATGGGAGCTGTGAAGTTGCCCCAGGGGAGCTCCCCTCTCTTTCTGTCCCAGCCTGGGTTGTCTAGCCAGGCTCAGCAGCGCTGGAGCAGGGACAGCTTGTGCTCTAGGAGCCGGGAAGGATAGCAGAGCCATGGGCTGCAGCCTGAACCTGGCAGCACAGAAACAGGGTGCCCTCCTTCCCACATATTCTTTGAAAAGACTCATCCATTGGCACACTGTTCTGTCCAGGTAGGAATAGTCTGGCTATGGATAGAACAGTGTACTTTGGATGGCAGTCCTGTCGAATGGTGTCCGTACTTGAAAGCTGGAGAGAGATGTCATCCCAGCTCAGGGCTACAAAGCCTGAAGAACTGCTGAGTGCCCACAGAAACACAGCTCTCTCTGGGTGGTGAACAACATAAAGCCAAGACCAGCAGTCCCTGCAGACTGCTGTGCTTTAAGATTTAGTGGGAAGCTGAGCTGGGATTTTCAGGACTGCAAATCTTTAGGTCAGCACTGTTTCCAAGCACCTCTGTCTAGGGCTGTGTGCTCATAAGGAAGTGCAGACATTGCCTTAACACAGAATGACACAACTTTGTTGCATTTTCTCCATTCTTCTCCATCAGGGAATGACAGACAAGCATACTGCCAGTTCACAGGACTGGATACAAATTGGTGTTTTAGGCTCTCGACAAGGAACCATGAAAAATACAATGGTTTGGACAGCTCTCCAAGGCATATCGCTTAGAAATTACAAACATCTGTCGAAATATATAACCAAAATATAAAATTGTTGTATGAGAATTGTGTCTCTGACGGCTCTAACTCACGGCTTCTTACTGCATGCACAGACTATATTAAGGCTTCATGTTTATTATTTTATACCAAAAAAAGGAGTTACATTTATTAATGCAGGTGAAATCTATAACCACATTTGTTTTTAATAGCAAATTAGTCCATTATGAGGTTTTGATAATATCTCAGGGCTGGCATAACTCTCTCCTCTGCCTTTTAATGTTTGTTTTCAACTAAATATAGATCACAGTAATAAGAATAGCTCAGGTTTGGCTGAGATATATGTTGTGGGAAGTGTCTGTCCTCTGGTCTCCCTTCCACCTATTTCTTATGTTATGTGGAAGTGTCTTCTTTGGAAGGTAATAGCATAATAAAGAAATATTATTTTCATGTTGGGCAATGTCCATAATTTTAAATTCTCTGTTTTGACACAAATAAACAATTTATTCACTTAAGGCAATATTGTATATGAAAGAGAAATCAAAGCATAGGTCTGCAATTCTTCTACATATTACTTCTACACCATCTATTCATCAGACTCCAAATGTATTCAGGAAATTCTGAGATTGTTCTGTCCTTAATGAAGTCTTCTCTACTCTGAGAAGCCCATTGTAGAGTACATTAACTCCCTGAGAACATTCAGGCAGCCTGATTCTTAGGCAAGTTCATATTGTCAGATGTGTATTGTTCATATTGTGAGATGGTAGCCTAAAGTGTCCCAGGTTTCTGAAAACCCTTGATATTTCTTTATGAAGTTGTAACTAAAGGGCAACTGTACTGAGCTGTAGATCACCATTGACAATAGCTAAGATCAGCTTAGATCATATTCATATCCAAACAATTAGACACCCCAATCTCTCCTCTCCAAAACTTATTCTCTGTGTTGTGCCTGCTTTCAAAATTAGCTTTGTCCCTTACCCTGGCCAAAGAATCCTTCAACTGCTGATATTGCTCTCTTCTACTTACTGACAAACAGGGATCACCTTAATCAGGATAAGCTACTATATATCACAGTTCTGAATTTTGGTAGAGCAGCATGGCAAAATATTTTCTATCCCTTGGAGCACATAAGGTGCAAAACATTTAAAAAGTCTACTGGATACTCCTAGAATGAGCTCTCCTTTGCACAAGCATGTAATTCATTACAGCCAGGAATTGTCTGTAATTCTCCCTTATAGAGGAGTGTCGTGGTTTTAAACCAATAACTAAGAAAATTACTTATTTCTTGCTGTGAGATATGGATTAGAACAAGAGCAAAACAGGCATAAAACTTAAAAGGGAAAAAAAAAGAAAGTTTATTAACAAACTACAATAAGAACACCAGAATAAACTTCCAGAAAAACCTTTTCATCCCCTGTCTACCCACTATTCCCTTGTTCACATGACAAAAGAGACAAAAACCTTTGGAACTTTTGATGGTTAAAACAGTCCCAATTCTTGCTACAGTCTTTTCACCAGTCTTCATAGAGAAACAGAAGTTTCTTCCTGTTAATTTATGGAGTCTCTCACAAGAAAAACTATTTTTGTTATAGTTTTCCATTGCTCTAATGTTAGCTGCCCAGAGCTGCTATTATTAGAGCCCACTCCTCCCATTTTTCACATCACTCTCAAGTGTGTATGGGCCATGAGTCTAGGGATGGGATTTTTAAGGATAAGTTATTCAAAGGCAAAAAAGTCTTCTTCATCTGTTTCCGTGAGCTTCACCAGAAAACAGTTTTCTCATTGCCTCTCAAGGCTTCAAATCTTCCAGCACTTCACTGTACCATAATTACTCTACTTTTTACTCAAAATTTACACTTTGAACACTCTATTCCTCCCTATATACTGTCATGAATTAAAGGAGCGTTTTCAAGACCTTATTGTCCATTTCCATAGTTTTAACAGAAAGATATTTCAGCTTAATTAAAGCATCTTCTTAATTCTCTACCTTTTCTTTTCTTTCCTGTCACTAGTAGTTTATAAAGTCTCTTTTCATGTTGATCACTCTCTTTTCTCTGTCTGGATAAAAAGATTAATCCGCAAGTCTCATCTGGGAAATGAAAGAGTTAAAATCTTGCCCAGGCTGTTGTAGGTAGTTCTGTGGCTTCGGCCGGTGCAGGAGCTGGAGCCGTCTGCGATGGAAAGTTCCTCATGGCTGCTCTGGAGAGTGTAGGCGCCGCGCCCAGCCCGCTGCAGGCCCAGAGCCCTCTCTCCTTCTTCACTCAGCAGTCTCCAGTGAATCCAGCCACAGCAAAAAACCTGCAGCCGAGCCAGAGATCGGCTCGGCCCGGTCCGGCCGGAGCCCGGAGAAAACCCCCTCCACAGGGCCCGCATCCCCCGGCCGGGAGACGCTGGGCCCAGCCCAGTCCCCGCCCGGCCGCATGGCCTGGGCAGGGAGCGGGAAGCCTGGGGCTCTGCCGCCCTTCCCAGCCAGGAAACAAAGAGAGCCAAGAGAGCTCTGGTTTTACACTTTAAGGTAGGGTTCACAAGTTGATCCCACTTTTCAATGGCCTAAACTGCTGTCAATTCTCAGCAATGACCGATAATTGGTCAGGAGAAAAGACGCCAGGCAGATCCCAGCAACTTAAACTTTCTTAAAGGTAAAGTAACTCCATGACAAGGAGTTTACCTAAGACAGCATGCCCTAAAAAACTTTTTGTTTTTCAAGGTAATGTTGTAGAATAAATAAATTCCCAAACAAGCACTATTTGTAGCAGGATGAATGAAGTGATTGATTTGAATGTAAAAATGTCTGTAGGCAGATTAAATGGCATGAATGAAAGTGAAATGGCAATGTACCCTTCTTCAAGACCTAAGAACTTGTGTTATTCTTTGTATAAGGGAGTTCAAGTTGAGAGCTATCAGAGCTGTTGAGCTGCTAATAATTTATATCTCCTGTTCCTCCTCCCCTTCTTTTCCTAGTTTTCCCCCATCTCTTCTTTGCACTGGAGAATAGTTATGCTCCTTTGGCTGCTGCTGTATTTCTTTCCATGCTCCTGACTTACTGGTAGAACAGATGTTCTTGTAACATCTCTAGTCAATTAACCTTTATGGCATCTTTTGCATAAGTTTGAAATTGATTTAGATCTTTACCCTTATTCATCAGCATATGATGTTCAGCTGCCTTCCAATAGTTCTCATAGCACTGGCTTCTGGTACTCATATTATATGCTCTGAGTTTTGCCTATTCATTTTTTTCCTTCTTGATTATTAAAACCTGATATTTTACCTAGGTTGTAATCCTTATTTCTTTCCAGAAATATGCCCAGTTTAAATGAAACAATCAGTAAATTACTTTTGTTGTTATACACTCCTTTCATTTTTTAACAGAAAAATCTGGGAATATTATATAGAGATGCAAAAGCAAAGTGCACATATGAAAAATATTTTTTTCCTTGATAGTTAAATTTTTCTGCTTATTAAAGAACCCTGATCAAGAAAAACTGAACTTGAGATTTTCTTAATTTCTTCCCAGTTGTGGAACTTGACTGAATAAGCGTGGCAGTGCTGGTTCAGTTGTGGCATTTCTCATTGCAGGGAGCTCTACTCAGACTATATCAAACATTTTAAATACCAGCACCTGCTTCTATAATTTTTTTTTTTCTTGTAAGGCAAGATACATATTCCTGTTCCTTTTAACCACTGGGTGCCACCAGGTCTGAGTTTGTGATCCAGAAAGATTCTTTGATATAAACAGAAATACTGAGCAATGTGGTAAGTCTGTGACTCCAGCAAAACAACAGAACAGAGTTTCAAACAGGTTATGAGAAAATGCTATCCAGACTTTGACCAGCACTAAGATACTTAATCCCTTTGTGTATTACAAATGCCTCAAAAGTGTATTTCTTTCAGTTTATCTTTCTCCTTGATCTCCTAGTGTATTATCCTTGAATCCACTATACAAATGCCTACAGTTATAATGAAATCCTGGAAAACAGTGGAAGTGGTGTTGCCCAGAATGACTCCACAATGCTGAAGTTTTTAGATAAGTGTACACAACAACCTCTGAAATGAGTGCTATTGAATCACTTGGTTTCAATTTCCTATTCATGGGACAGCTTTTGTACAAAAAAACAAGATCTAAAACCAACTTTGATCTTCTTTCTGATTTCTCACCAATTCCCTTCTTTGTTTCTGTCCTCCCTGCTGGATACTTACTGCTGGAAATATTAAAGAGTCAGATATTTCTGGTGACAGGCTAAAGACTGAGCTGGAACTTATTTATGTTATATTTTATACACTAAAAAATGTGGATTTAAGCAACTCAAAAATATCCATAAATTTGAATGGAGTTTTCTGAATACATTCAGCCAAACAGTGCTTTGTGAAAAAGGCCCAAACTAATACAGCAGATGTACCCCTGTGCCTGTTCTTTTCCTTCTCTCCACAGTCTGTTGATAGGGATCATTAAGTGCTATCTAGAATTAGGCTATTAGTATTTGGATCTAGGATACTGTATGCAGTTGAAAATATACAAGGACTATATGATTCAATAAAGTGGAAGTATTCTCGGGTAAGCCCTGATTTTCTTACTCATCTTCTACACCTTCTACTTCACAGAAAATGTTTAAATATTCACTGGGACAAGGAGAATGGTGATTAGTTTCTGTGTAAGTATCTAAATACTTCATCTGCATCTGTTCTCTGCCAGAATTCCTTCCAGGTTAGTTACTGGGACCTGCTGGGACCACTGGATCTCATGCATAGTGCTAAAAGGCCAGAAAAGGATATCTCAGGGCTTTCAGTGTCCCTAACACAGAATTTAGTTCCTGCAACTTGGCTCCAGGGACACCAGATGTCTTCAAACAAATTCCTATGAGGTTTTTCCTATATTCTTCTCTTTAGAATATTTAAAATTAACAACACCCATTCCAATTCAGAAAGTAGAGGTTTGTGGGGGTTTTAATTACTTCTGTAAGTAAGAACTTCAGGAAACCCCTCATTATGGCATTTTTTTCCCTAGCACAAATGCTACTAGGACACTATTTGAGGAAAAGTTATATTGCACCCTTAACCTATGTGGTACACATTCTATGAATATTTACAACAATGTGATTTGCATAATTGATGACATACTAAGTTGTACAGCAATATCTATCTGTTCATTCAGCTGAGGAGCCAAAACAGACATGAAGACTTAGGAAATTGCCCTCCATTTCCAAAAAAAATCTTTCCTTCTAGCAACAGAAACAATATGAAGATCTGGGGAGAGATTTCTTGTAAAACATAGCACTGCAGAGAAGCATTCATTATTTAAAATCCTGACTGACCTCCAAAAATTCTCATTTCAAATATTTAGATTTAAGTAGATTAGCCTAGATTTAACTGGACAATAAATACTTATGTTGTCAGCCAGGACAAAGCTTTCAGTTGGACATCTGTCACGAGAACTTCTCTGGTTGTAAGATATTGTTTGATCCTTCTGAAGATATGTTGCCAAGCACTCATTATTGCTAAAATGTCAGCAAAATTTGTGCCAAATGTGGGGAAAGTGAAGAATGTGGCCATAAGATTGTAGTAATTTTTCTTCCTTGGAACAACTGTAAATAAACCAAAATTAATGTTTTATTACCAACTGGAAAACTATGATACTCTCCAACTTTTCTTAGATTCAAAGGCAATTTATAGCTATTCATTATACATGATGTTGTGCAATCTACTCTGAATGAGAGAGTAAACATTCTATTACATTAAAATTGCTATCAAGTGACCAGAATAACTTATTGTTTAGCCATAATTTTCTTGATCTTGACTTCCTGTCTCTCCAAAATAATAATTAACTAATGTTTGTATGAAAGAGAACATAAAAAGTAGAAAAAATAAATTAACAGTACAATTGAAGGGAATAACCAGACTGCAGAAAATACTTAGCTATCTAAATCCTGTTTAATTAAGTAGTTAAGATGCAAAAATAGCCTTAAAATTCTCACCTTTTGGGAAAGAAATTGTTTGAATATTCTGAATAAAATAAATTCAAAAAAATAAGAATTCCCCTACCAGAAGTCTCTATTGATCTCATGCTTTTCCTCATCTGGTCTGCTAGGAGTTAGCAAAAAATTAGATTATGGGATCTCACAGATACAAAAAATTGAACATTATGTATTGCATGGTGGCATTTTTTTCAGAGGGTTTAGCCGATACTTACAGATAATATTCTCTCTGCTGGCTTTAAGACTCACTGAATTGAAATAGTCATTAGTCTTGACTAAATATTAGAAAAGTGACCTGAGTAATTATTAGGAAAATACCACCATTTCATCTTCAGTTCTCCTCTTAAACTTATTAACTGTAGTATAAAATTTCATATTTTGTAATTAACATTCTATTCTTTGTAATAGTGATACTATGAATTAGCATTTCACGGTCTGTGAAATAAAGCTTATGTCATACCCTAAGAGGCATCTGATGATGAGTGAAGCCAAAAATGATAATATAACCACTGATGTATTTATGATAAATTATGTGTATGCATATATATGCAAGTTCATAATAATATTGGTTTCAAGTGCATTAGACAGACTTCAAAAAGGGCCAGACTGTCCTAGAGAGGAGATCAAACTGATCCCAGAAATGGGAGGACAGACTGAGATGATGCCAGAACTGGGCCCGGGGGCTCCAACAGAGTAACAGAGCCTCATTTCAAAGATGATCCCTGGCATGAAGTCTAGGGTCAGCCAGAACTGTCCCTGGTGAGGAACCAAGATCTCACAGGAAGTTCATATGGAGAGTTTGGGAATGTACATGCAGCTTAGGAAGTTCTGAATGAGAGAAGCTCCATTTTTAATAAAAATCAAATCATTTATATGTGATAGAAATATAAGAGAATGTAGGACACCACCATTTTGATTAGCCAGTAGGTGCTGTTGATTTTTACTTTTCACAAGAATGATTCTTTCCATTCCTCAAGAACTTTTTATTTTATTTATTTTATTTATTTATTATTTATTTTATTTTATTTTCTCAAGAAATTTTTATTTTTCCACGCTTTTTCTCTTTCCTTGCAGTTATAACTGCCCAATATGAAATATTACATTCTTAGGGTGTTTTCCCTTTTTTCCAGACTATTTTTCATCTTTTGGATGATAAGTTGCAATGACAGTTTGTTGTTTTCTCACTTATTGATGGTATCTGAGGATATAATCAGTTTCTAGATACTGAGATGCACTTCAAAGATGCCACCCTCGATACTCAAGGATGCTTCTGGTTCATGGGTCTAATTCCCAGGCTCTGAGCTCCTAGGCTGGCAGGCATTTTTTCTGTTGGCAATTCAGCAGGTGTCTTCTGTTTGGTAATTTCCCCCTTTTAACCAGGTCACACCTCTGGCTGCTTGCATCACTATATCACTCCGAGTGGGAAGGGGAAGTAAAGCTCTTTTAGTTGGAGCTTCTCTATTTGACAGATATGCCAGCAATATCCAAGTTCCATTTCAGAGTGAGATATGGGAAGCACAGAGTGTTTCACATGTAAGTTTATATTTTATAACACCTTGTTTGCTGTAGCAGAACTAGTTTTACAGCCTCCTTTCAGGCTTCAGTGTAACTAGCTGAATACATACTATTGCAGGTATGCCTGGCCCACGCTGAGGTATACAACATGCTAGAATGTCACTAACTAACTGCCACTATAAGTAAAGCAAAGCTTGTGTGTTGGAATATAGGTGTTATTCCTGCCAGTATGTGTAGAGATAACAATATCAACATTAGTTAGAGAATAACTGTACATGTAGTTTCTTTTGCTCTTTATTCAACTGGACACTGAAGGAAGTTTAACACTCAAGGGAACTCCCTTCCAGCTTCATTCCCCATGCAGAGCATAGGAAGGTCTGTTCCATGTTGGGGTCAGGTTTCTAGTATTTCAGGGGACTGAAAATAATAGAGTAGGATTTCCTGTTCCAGCTGCAATAGATCCCTTGTTTGAAGCATAAGTTCTCCTGGACTAAAATTCAGAAGAATATATATATATATGTATATATATATAAATATACACACTGTATACATATATGTTCTGCTTTTAGGTAAAAGGCTAACCATCCGGAGAAAAAAGATATAATACAGTACTGTGAATGTCAGTAAAGGCAAGTATCAGGTTTCAAGCCTGCAAAGAAACTTTTACACCTTTAAATATTTTGAATTCTGGAGGAAATGCTATTTTCATCTGAATTGAATTTACTTTGCAAGGACAGCATTTCTTTTTCTCTGCTACCTGCTGTTTGATTGCATGTCCACTGGAAAGCTTTCAGTGTTCATTTTCATTTCAGTACATGGGTGTCATTTTTCATTAGGTATGAAACAGCCTGTTCCAAGTGTTTGTGAAACAGTAAATTGTTCTACCAACTGGTATCCATATCTTTGCATAAAAAGCCATTGGTACAAGAGGAGCCAGTGTTCTAGCTGACTGCATATCTTTGGTTTGACAGCTTTCAGAACCTAACAGCACTGACAGCATTTCCCATATTAACAAAAAAAAAAAAAAAAAAAAAAAATTTCACCTGTTACCGGGAATTTTATAAGGGAAAAAAAAAAAAAAGAGTAAACTCAACAAAATAAAGAAATACCACTCAGACAAAGTGTAAAGTGGTTGGGTTTTTTTGCAGTGCTGGTCTCGCTGCTGCTGCTTAGCCTGCACGACTGCAACTGCAGCCAAGATGTCCTCTTCAGTGGTGTCTGACAACTCCTATGTAGAGACTCTCTCTGCACTTATTAATCTTACATTTTTGTCTGAACCAGTAGCTCAGCTTTGCCAAGGGTCTCCTAACATAACCTCCAGTCTCATGGGAGATGCAAGCTTGGGCCCAGATTTGACTTAAGACAAATCTTCATCTTACTTGGCAAGGACTGTGTCTGTTTTTATGGTTGCAGGACCCTGCTCACAAGCTGTGTTTTCAGCAAACAGGAGTGAGCCAAAAGAATGTGGGGGTTTACATTTTGGGGAGGAAGGGATCAGTCACTGAAGCTCAGAGACACAGGTACCCTGGTTTGTAGTCCAGGAGAACTCAGGAAATTCAGATACATCAAGTCCAGGTCATTTTCAGGATCAACTAGCTGCTTTCCTAAGCAGTTTTAAAGTTGAAACCATGTACTCTTTTCCTAGATACCATATGATCCAAACCCTGTATGTAGGCAGCCGGTGTCCAGCTTGGGAATGGAATTCATCTGATCGAAGAGTAAGAGCTTAATTTATCTCATCTTTCAGATGATGTAAAAAATATGGCAGATGAATCATCTTACAAATGCTCACTTCTAGGTGACTGTCTCAGATTTAGTCCTCTTCAGTATAGACATAAACAATGGAAATTAGTTGTGAGGGAACTGACCTTGAGGGTCATTTCAATTCCCTAGACCTGGATGAAAACCAAGGATGTTAATGATTTCGTATTTTTTTTTAAATTAATCAAATAGAAAATCTATTGTTTCAGTGAAGTACGCTGAATTATTGGCAAAAAGTGTGCAATTATCTATCTGAATTTATACTTTAAACTCAAATTACAGTGAATAGCAAGGAGCAGACATAGAGGAGTCAAGGATATGACCATCACATTCTGAACACAGCATACCCAGCAATTCTTCTAAAACCATCTGTGATTTGATATGCAATTACATAGGAGAAAAGTTACACAACTTCAGTAGTATGGATTTCTTTGAAGAAACATTCCGCTACATGCAGTCCTTTTCTGAAATATAGCACAGTATCCTTTTCACCCATGAGGGCCCCAAAATCCAGAACAGTGCTGGGACTTTTCAGACTGTGGGTAGGCTCCAGCAAAAGCAAATGGGTATTGACCAGATACACTGGTTTGGTTTTTTTTTTGAAGGCCTGAAACCTACATCAGTTATTTTTTCCCTTTTTAAACTGCAGTTCTAGAAAATTAGTGTTGAATGTTTCTTCCTATGTAACCTCGAGGTCTTGCTGGTTATTTAAACATATATTGTTAGTTAAAGTAGTACTGAATTGTTTCTGTTCACCAAATTTTTCTTGGATCACAACTGAAAGTTAATATAGTCATTTTGACCTGAACTGTTCACATCTCAATGAACATCCACCTGGGCTTGACTGGCACTTTGAGCTTATGAGAAAGCTGGGGCTGCTAAGGTGGTATGGACCAAAATAAAGGCACACCTGTGTCAAGATTTTTGCACAGTGTGTAGTTCCATTTTTCTGGAATTCAGCCAGTACTAATAACTAACTGTACTTTTAAAAACACTACATTCATGCACAGATTCTTAAGGCATATTTGTTTACATAGATGTTAACTCAAGTTCTCTCAGTTTCATCTCAGCTGGTTCAGCATAGTTAACATTTTCATATTTTAGCTCTTTTCTAGTCATTAATTTCAATTTCTTATTGGAAGTTTTGCTTAATTAATCTTCAGATTCAACCCCATATTTCTCTTATTATAAAAAAACCCCACACAAACCAATAAACAAACCAAAATCCATTACATTTCTCTTTGGGAGTCTAAGAGCAGAAAAGCAGAGAGTTAATTCCATGATTCCTGCACAATAGGCAAGAAATATATTTGTAATGTGGATGCAAGACAGTGGGAAGAAATTCTCAGTATGCTAACTTTCATTCTTAATCTCACTCTCACACACCCACACCTAGAGAGCCACACACATGGATGTGTTTTTCTTCTTGAATGTAATTTCCATCCTGATGTGACTACTCTCTAAAGACAAGCTCTAGAAAACCTTCTTCCTAGTAAAATGCTATTCATTTTAATGCTAGTTAATTTAGTAAAATGCCTTAATAATAATAATAATTTCTGTCCTATTTTATATAATTTAACCTATCATGTAATAATATTCTTTAAATACAATCAGCTGTACATTTCACAATAAACATTCAGTGTTTTGTTCCACTTCAAAGATTTTAAGCTAAGAAGAATTATTATTTTTATTGCTATCATAGCTGTTCCAGTGGAATATGCAAATCAGGAAAGTTCATAAAATCCTGTTTTCATTTACTCAGAACTCCCTGAAATACTTACAATACAAACCAAATCTTCAATAATATGGTTGTGTCCCAATATGATTTTCTTGGAAATAGATGAAGGTTGAGGACCTCCTCATATTATTTCTATTTATTCTCCCCAAATAAATGTGATTAAGACCCAGGTAATTCCATGAAGAGGGAAACAAATGAGGCCTGATTCCTTGTTGGTTTCTCCTTTTGTCTCTTGGTATTTGCCTAAAAGAAATATGGGCTTGAGAGGCAATCCTTTCTCCATTTATTTTTTGCGCACTGCAAAAAATAAAGAAAAAAAAAAAAAAAGAAACAAAAAAATAGCCAAACCACATAATGTGTCATGTTTTAGCCCCATTTGGCAAGTACCATTCATGTCATGCCCAGGTCCTACATTTTCCAATACATCCCAGTTAAACCCATCTCCTTTCCTGTCTTTTGAGATTTATAAATATACATATACACATACACAAATATGATTCTTCTTAGTCTGTGGTCCATTCCCAAAAGTCCATTGAGTAGACTTTATTTAATTGATTGGCTATTTTAATCCAAAATCAAATCCCCTTGAGGCATGCACTGGACTTCCCAATCCTCTCACATTACCCACCAAATGCACCCAGGTTCTTGAGAAAAACCAATCTCTCTAATTATTTTGCCTGAGACAGGAATAACCCAGATTATTTTCCCCAGCATATTTTTTTATGTGCACCACAGGAGCTTTATTCCCTTCTGCAGGGAATGTAGGAGCTGTGGCTGGGCAGGGTCAGACTCATCAGCACATCCTCTGGTGTTGAATAACAACTGTGGCTTTTGCAGAATTACATCCCATAATGCTATGATTCTCTCTTGAATAACTTTTTAAAGCATATAGAGAATATTTGCAACTGCTTCATGTATAATGAAACGTGGAGGTGAACACAGTAAAAAGGAAGAAGCCTATTCCAAACAACCATAATGTGTTGTGTGGTATCAGGTCAATTCTAAACAAGGGTGTGTCTAAATTGTAGCCTTTATGCAAATCTTGGGTTTTTGGCATTTGTTTTAACTTTCTCAGGTTGCTTTCTACTATATAGATGTATTGGCCTGCCACTTACCACTCTATCTAGGGAGAAGAAGAGTCTTTAGAAGCAAATTCTGAAAGAAATTTCTTTTTTTCCATGAGAAAAATTCTGTCTTTCACATGTGTTTTATCAAACAGTCAGCTGATTTAAATCTGTAATAACTACAGCTAAAATTAATTTCCATCTGAAATTAAGTTTCATCCACTTACTGACAAATGGAGGGATGATCTCCTAAAGTAAAATTATCTCAATATGCTGTGCCCATAAACATGAAAAATACTTAAAAAGTGATTTATCCAAAAATTTTAAGGACAGTGACGTCAGTAGCATTTGATATAGTAGGTCAGCCTTTGAAGAATTTTAATTTGTCTTAGACAGACTTTACCAAACCTTATAATAAAAAGAAGTCCTAGGAAATTGGTATATTGGAGACCAAAGGTCTATGACTGAGGTAATTGAGCATTGCTAAGATAACACTAATAATTAAGAGAAGAGAAATCTAAATAGCATGAGAAAAACACTGGTCAATGAAGAGACTTAGAATAATTGAACTATATTAACTGAAGGCAGAAAGAACAAATGCTATAAAAATTAAGATATCATTATATATACATCTTCTGTCCAGCTGTACTTAGCAACTCTGCTCAATTACTTTGGTGGGCTGATGTGCAGGACCTCACTAATGACAGTGCTCATCTGACACTCACAGTATTGCTGTGGGACACCACAGTACCTCTGTGGTCTTAGAATGACTCCGATACAGGACAACTGGTGTGTGCAAACAAAATCCACAGTGCATTTCCCATCAAGACCACTTTGTGCCTGAGCAGTGCTGCTGCAGTCAGCATTAGAGAAGGGGACAACTGTGTTTTGAGGATCAGAACCCTCAGTGATGTATTTATCCATTTCTCTTAATAGGCTCTGTACTTTCCCTTCTGATTGTATATTGGTGTTCATTTTAGCTTTTTTATAAAAGCTTTGTCAGGGTGAGAAGAAAAAAATGTTGGAGGTTTGCAAGAAGACTGAGAGCATACTGAAGGCAAATCTACACAGCAGACACACTAAAAATGAGGTAGCTTTAGTTTTCCAACCATGCCATGCACCTTGGGAGCACTAAAAGCCATTCAGCCCTTTCATCAGTGGTGTGGTGCACCATATGCTGGTATAGGACAGTTGGACATCTACTGACCTGGTCACAGCAGCAGCCCAAACTCCTGATCACTGCCAGAGTCTAGGGCTCTCACCACTGGCTTTGCTATACATGGGCTGAAGTCAGCCCATGCAGCTTCCTCTGCAAACCTTATGAAGAGTAGAATTTTCTCAACCCCATCACATGAGGTTCACTGCATTTCTGTCACTACAAATCAGGTACATGCCTATTTGCCTGCCCTTCTCTGTGTGGGACAGGTCATCACGATGCTGTGCAGCCTTCCCCCTCCACATCTCAGAGGCTGGGACTGCAGCAGCCACTGCCTGTGTCATCTGTGGTCTCTGCCTCCCAGCACAGCTCTGCAAGCCAGGCGGGCTGCCAGGATGACACAGCCATGTGGCCCCTGATCAAGGAGCAAGTTCCATTACAGCTATACACTCTTCTGCTGAGCAGCACAGACATGCCTTTAATATGGTATCTATCTGCCTCTGCTGCTAGCCAGATGTTGGGAGCAAACAGGAATGATTATCCCAGTGGGCTGATCTGTAGGACACCAGTGTGACTAAAGCTGACACATGCCATAGTATGAATAGAAAAGAAATCACAAAAAAACTATATGATGTCCCAGACAATTTAGATCAGAATTCTCTTTGCTTTGATATAGTAAACCTTATTTAAAAAAGAAAAAATATACATATATTGTATACACACACACATATATAGAATAAAAATGCATATATATACATATACATTTATAAACACATATATATACATATATATGAGTTTCAGAGGTCTCCCTAGAAAATGGTGTCCGTGTAAATTAGCAGTGAATTCATGAAAAATCAAATCCTATAGTCAGTATGATGACAGAAATTTCAATAGGCAGTCAAGTAACAGGAAACAAGATAGCAGAATATGAATCAAATTTTAAATTCAATTAGGACAGCAACTTTGAAACTCCTCCCTGTCTTGAAAAATTCTAATGAAAGGAAGGAGACACCTTCAGACCTGGAAAGTTTTAATAAAATATTTTTACTATTATATATATATAATATATACAAAATAATAAAACAATTTTATATTGATAAAATGTATTGAAAACTAGGAAAGGACTTGGGGTTTCGCAGGGAAGGTTGGTTATTTCTCTTAGTCCATACCATAAAAGTAAAACCAATTAAATCCACAAGAGAATATCATGAAAGAAAGGAAAACATTTAATCTGAGACAAAAATAATTGAAGAATCACCTTTTCTATAAAAGAACTTTTTCTCTCACAATAGCTTTAGAAAGCATTTTCCTACCTATATTTGACTTCAAGTCTGCTTTGTTCTTCAGAAATCTAGCAGCTGAGTCAGTCACAACTGGCAAAAAGTTGTCTCCCTTCACAAACTGGTAGAATGTAATTTGAGCCAACTCAGAATTTATAGATGGCATAACAGAGCAATTTTGTTTGGGTTTTCTTTTCATTCTTGATATATTTGTGGAGGGTATTCATTTTTTATTTTGGTATATGACTGAGAGGGAGTCTTCAAAGAGAAGTACAAGTTCAAAGGTGGATTGAAGAGTAAGCTTTCCATTTTAGAAATATTTGAAGGAATATTGGAATATAATCTTGGACTTTGTCTTCTACGGCTTTACTTTTTTTGTAATGTTAGAAGCAGCAAACATTATTTAAAACAGAACAAAAATCATTATTTCATCATGAAAATTCCAAATACAAACTGGGAAAACTAAAAAATGAAAACCTCGGAAATAAGATATATGAAATCAAAACAGAAACAAGATATCTATTTTTATAATATAAAAATAATAGAATTTTTTTACTACAATGATAAGTAGCATGACAAATTTATGTACCATTTCAGGCTCAAATGTGAGAAACCATGCTGGTACAATTATGAATGCAGTATTTAGTGTGACATTTTTGGTACACAGTATTCGGTACCCATTTGATACTGGGCAAATGAACCTGAAGTTCTGAAGAGCTATATGAGAATGAATAGAGCTGAATTAGTCAACAATATTATTCTGAATGCTCTGTTCTTCCACCATGGCTTTTAGTTTCTCTGTCTTAAATGACTTCCTAAGATTTTCCTATTGTTTCTGCTTATTTTGCTTCACTGTGGGTTTGCTCTTCTCAGGGCCATCTGACCTCATTAAATACTGTCTCGTAAATCACTTTCAAGAAGAAGAGGGTGAACCGTCTCTGATCTCGTTATTGTTGGCAATCTTTCAGAAAGCAAAGTCATCCATCCTTATTTTCAGAAATGGCATCACTACATTCAACTATCTAAATCTCTCCTTCCCTCCTTGCAAAGAAAACAAACATTGACAAGAATAAGATATAAGAGATGAATTCCATTCAAAATTGAAATTGAATTAAAGTAGGAAATACCAATTTATTTTTTTTTAAAGAGCACTTATTTACTAGGTACCTTATGCATAAAATGCTAGTTTGATTCATGCACAAAGTAATCAAATGTATGGTCCTTATCAGACAATTAATACTAATCTAAGATTACAGCTTTAGGTGTTTTACAGACCCTTGTGTAGACTCTGTGCTCACCTATCTCACCAGTTTTGATTCAACACACATTTTTTAGCTTAAGGAAAATAGGAAATCATACCTTACTTGACCTGAGAAGGATAACAGCTGCTACATGGGTACAGATTACTTGGCTTGGGCCCTAACCAGACAAAATGATGAAATCTGATCCAGCAAAGCTCTGGGGCAGCATTTGTTTGCCAAAACTTGAACAAAGGTAAGACAATACGGGCAGTGGTGTGAAGTGTTCGAGTGTTTATATGAGCATGGGATTGTCTAGACACTTTAAAACAATGGTAAAATCAGCTCTAATTGCATCAAATTAAAATGGAAATGAGTGGGAGGGAGGGGTTGACAGGACTTAGCAGCAAAACAGAGGTCAGGTTCAGTGAGACTGAATTGCTTGGCTACTCCTGTGTAACATCTTAGCAAAAAGCAAGGAACACTCAGCTGCAACTCAGTAAGACACTCATAGGCTTGGATGAAAATTGTAAACTTCTTTTTCTTTGCAGTAAAACCATTTAATATACAATTACCAGGTTATTGGAGAGTCATCATGCCCAGATGGCTTTTAAAACAGGTGTGACAGTGTGCACTGTAATTTATGCGAATAAGGTCAGACAAGATTACAGACAAGTCTACTGTCTGCCTCCATCAGCACACAGGACTGTGCTGCCCCAGGGAGTGGAAAAAAACTCTATTAGTGGAGATACAGCAGCCAAAACCTTAAAAAAATTAAGATTTTTTTTTCCCCCATAGGTTTTGCTTTTGCTTTAAAAAAGGATGAAAGCTCTACTGGCAGAGAGACCTTTTCTTGGTAGAACTCCTAGGCCTCCTTCCAGCATAGCTCCATCAGCAAAATATATCACTTAACTAACAGACTGAAGTGAGCCAGTAAAATTTCTAAGTCTAGACCAGTACTTGGCATTCTATTCCAAATCCAATGTGGGGTGATGTTATGTGTTCATATTAAAATTCTAACTGGCCATGAATAAGTCATAATAATTATAAACATAATGTATCTAGACAGCATAAAACCCAGGCCTATTGTTTTGCATTTTGATACTATCTCAGTACAGCCAAGAAAAATGCCTGTGATACATCTTCTTTGTGAAAGCTACTTGCAAATTAGTTTCAAAATATGAACTGCAAGATGAAAGCTACTGGAATAGCCCCAAAGCCAAAAATCAGAACCTGGTCAGCCTTTCTTGACCTATCACTCAAGAAATTCATGATAAAATGATTATAAGCCACATGCAGAAAATGTGAATAGTTGGATGCATAGAAAGCAGATAATGGTTGGTTGTTCCATCACACATCTCTTAGAGCAGGGATTTCTGCCAGCAGCTGAGAGTTTTGCCCTTTAAGCATGTTTAACCTCATAGAGTGAAAATCTTTCAATGGTGTTTGAGACTTGGAGAAATAAAATCACTGTGCACCTCCAGATGTGACCTTCCCTTCCCCACACCAAACAAAGGCAGCTGGTGAAAAGACTGGATCATTTTCCCCTACTATAAATTCCACAGAAAAGGTCTAGGGAAAAGGGAAATTCTCTAAGTTTATTCTAATCAATGTTTCTACAATTTTTATTTTCCCTGTAGAATGACAGGGATAAAGCGTGGAGACAAAAAAGAAAAACAAGGGATAACATTAAACAAGAGAAAATGAATGAAAATATTTAGCTTTTTTTTAAAAAAGTGATTTTTAAAAATTAAGTCAGTTTTCTTTTTATATGATAAAGAAGTCAATAAACATACCTTATAGAAATTGCCTGCACCAAAGAAAATCAAAGAAAATTAGGCAAAATTTTTGAAACAGGAAATATTTAATAAACAAAATATAATACTAAGAGGAAGAAAAATTGAGCTGTTGCTCTAACCCATTTTCAGGAGAATGTAGGCAAGGAATTGGAATAAAAATAACCTATTCTGACATGCTTGCTAGAGGATAAACGTTACGAGATAGGACTCCAACTATTTACTCATCTTTTCCTCAAAAGGTGTTATTATTTTTCATGAAAGGAATTGCAATTGTCTCTGTAAATAATTTTTAAAGCATATATTTTTGTCTCAGAAACAGGTCAGAATTAACTCTCTAGTGCTTATTAGGCTTAATCTGGCAAATATTTGCACATTTTCTAAACTCAATATACTCAGCAAATAAATGCAAGTGTCATACTTACCCACTAGTGATATACCAGAAAAAAACAAATTCACCCCATTAAAAGCTGATTAGGAACACAGTTTTAACTGCAGTTTAGATGTTAAAACCAGAAAAAGAGAAATTTTTGGAGTCTAGTTTAATGTCTGGATATGAAAAATATGGATATGAGACCCCACCTTGGACCTAAGCAATGTGCTAATAAAGGCGTATTAATCAGTTTTGGCATTCCTCATGTTCTTCCCCTAAGAAAACATATATCTCTGTATTCTGGACATTTTTTACATCACTTCCTTCTCTGCCTTGAGCAGTATTAGTAACTTAAATGTCAGATTATTTCTTAGAAGCATCGCAAAGAATTTTTCCTTTCAATTCGATAATGCCCTCCTCAAAATAGTTTTGGGGGTTCTTTTCTAGCTTCGCCAATCAAATATTTGAGATTGGTCAAATGTTACGGTTTTAACCAGATGAAAATAACCATCAAATAAAAATAACTACAAAACAAAATGTGCCCAAAATATAATCTATAAATCCCAAAGCCTAGATTCCATTAGTTCTTTATTTTATTATTCTGAAATAGATGCCTTTCAAAATGTGAAATCTAATTTGCAGAAAGGTAGTAACATGAAATAGTACATTCACCTGAGAAACAATAGCAATATTTACAACTGAATAGAAACTGGCAGCTACTGTTTTGTGAAGTATTCCTACACTGTCTTTAAAAAGAACATATAAATTATTAAAAAAAACAAACAAAAAACCATTCATCTAGTTTGGATTTGATCCTTAAATCATTAACCAGAACAACTGCATTGGTTTTCTCTGCCTTTGTATGCATCTGTGCCTGTCTCCATGTATGATATGTCATATAAATACAGGCATTTCTATAAAGGTACACATGATTCTTCTCTCCTGTGAGACATTTCTGCTCCTTCCTAAAACAGAGGATGCTGTAGGACTCTCCTAGCTAACCCAAAATGTTGTAATCCACATCTATCTGTGCTCAAATTGTTACCATCTCTTGAAGGCCCACTCCAAAGCTAAAAACCCCCTTTTTTTCAGAAATACACAAGTATCATTGAAGAAGGATCATTTTTTTTTCTTCACACAGACAATGAGAACTCATAATTTTAAAACACATGGTTAAACTCCACATCTCATCCAGTCTCAAATCTTCTGTCTGAGGGACTGCAGAAATGTAACACAGGAGCTAAAATGAGCAGTAATGTAACATATAGGTCAAAGTAAATAGTAGCACAAGAGGTTAGTAATTTAAATTCCCTTTATAGGCAGTCCTAGCCTATTAATGGCAGTGAATGATGCAGATACAGGTTCACTAGAATCTCAACTGAGACAACATGAAGTTTGCTGAAAGATCCACCAAGGAGAAATCAAATTGAAGCTGTAAGGCCCTGCTGAAAGTTGAACTCATACTTTGGTATGGGCACAGTTTAGCTGTGAAAATTTCACACCAAGTTTTGTAGTGTTTCATGTGCCAAAAGTTAGGCACAAAAACTAACATCAGTGTCCAAACATCCTATTGTAACTGTTCTTGGTTTTTAGAAGAGCCCAGGCTTGTCAACAACTGATATTGCAATTTCCACAAGAAAAACAAATGAAGATCTAAGCCTGCCCAGCTGATTGTCTGGAGATGCACATGTTGAATGCACTCTTTTAATGGCTTTAGAAAAATTGAGGGAGTAAATCCAACAAGTATCAGTGCAATAATCAGTATTCAGAACACTGTCCTAGTTTGTCCCCTATTCATCTGGCATTACCTCTATGCTTCCTTCTTTTCAATCTGCATTTTTTTTTCCCTGATTATCTTCCCAGGGAGTGTCAGACTAGCAGGAGGCACACACTTGCAGTGCATTTGCATAATGTAACATGAACTCTTCCCCTTGTCAATGCCAGCTATACAAGAGTCTGAATCCATAGCTTGCCAGTCCCTGTCTTCCTTCAAACAAATTCTGAATTGTATATTGTAAGATACCAAAAATATATATATACATGTTATTTGTACTTTGTAAAGCAAAGCAAACAGCAAAGTGTGGATTTCTTTTTCCATGAAGTGGTTGAAAAAGGATATTTTTTGGAAAAACAGTTCTTAAATTTAAGTAATTTACAGATGCCTGTCTTTAGCTCAGCACTCTTTCCTTTGACGTTTTAAACATAAGTTCCTTGATTGACATGTGATGGAAAACCTTATACCTTGCTAAGACTCAAACACTTTCCCATGTTGACAGGCAGTTAATATGTATAACCCTGACAAGTAGCAGGAGTGATGGGTGTCAGCAGGAAAGTTAAGAACCAGGAAAGCTGAAGGCTTGAGGGGAGATATGCTAGGAAAAAAAGCAAAGTCAAATCAGTCTTGTGACAGGTATCAGCAAATGCAGAAGAAAATGGGTCTCAGGAGAAACTGGAGTAAAAAAAAACTTTCCTGTGGAAAACTCATGATGGTGTGGTTGTTTTTATAATACGCTTGGTACCTCTGTGGTGTAGGCATAGTTTACCTGTGAAATTTTCACACCAAATTCTGTGTCACTTCACATGTTCAATGTCAAGCACAAGAGCTAACCATGAATAATGTCATTATGTGAGGTAGGTCTGACAGGCAGTGTAATACTCCCCTTATGAGGCCCACAAAGACACAGCCACCAGGGACTGAAGAACAAGAGAAAAGGGTGCTGCTTAAACAGACTTTGTGATGAAATAGACTGCAGGTCACTGTATAGTTTGATTATGATTAACTTGTTCAGACAGGATGAAGTGAAAAGATCCCCTTAAAGAAACTAAGCAGAAAAAATAAGGAAAATGGAAAAGATAAAACACCTGCTGTAAATAACTTGAAAGGAGTTAGAAATGCAAAAGCTGGAATAATAACAGACAGCAAACCACCTAGTCTGACTTGCTAGATAATTGAGGATATGCTGATAACTCAGCATAGAGGATAAAAAGACATTTTAAATCTTCAAGACACTGGAAAGAGACACTTGACTGAAGCAGATGTCAACAGAAAAATGGCATGCTGGCAAATCCCCAGAAAGAAAGGGAAAAAACCCAAAGAAACAAGCGAAAAACAAACAGAAAACCCCCATTCTTTCTTCTACCCATTGAGATAACTGGGGGAGAGTGGCTGGGAAATGTTTCAACTTTTTTGTGTAGTCTAGTTTTGTTCTTTATTCTCTCTTCTAATGGCATTATTCTGTGTACTCTTCACTAACTGCCCTGTACCTCTCAAAAATGAACAGGCCATGAATTTTGGCAGATGCCTATATTTTGAAAGAGAGAACAAGAAGGGATACAGCCTGTACAGGTGCCAAAGCCACGTTAGTGTTTGCTCATTCATGCAGCTTGAGAGAGACGGCAGGGCTCCGCCACACACTTCATTTCTCTGCTGTGACAAAGAGGCAAACAGCTGCCCCTGCCCACAAACTTCAGGAGAGGGCTTTCTCTCCCCCAAAATAGACTGCTTACTGGAAACTGCTGGTTCTAAAAGCAAACACAGGAAGCTGCTGGAATTGAGTTACGGATGCTTCTGAAATGTTGTGTTTTTCAAATAATTTTTACACGATATTTTATTGCTTGTTCTAAGGTTTCCCAGCAAAGTTTTGTTTTAAGCAAAAGTTTTACATTGCTTGTTGTTTATGATAATGACATGTACAGTAAAAATTTTTTTTTTCAAAAATGGTTTAAAGGTCATGAAAAGCCTTTCCACTTTAAATTTCCAAATTAAAAGAGTTTTTTTGCATCACTGACTAATTTTCTTTATTAGGGGTAAGTGCTAGCTGGCTTTCTGTACTTTCACTCAAATTGCTTAACCACACAGGGCTTTTCATTCTTCCCTAGCAAGGCTAGAAGACACAATTCTTTAACAAATGACTTGGGATTTATGGATTTCAGGAGGATTATTGCACCCTGAGTCAGTTCACAGTCCCTTGGAAAAAACTCAGTGTTGTGGAAATTTCTGGTGTTTTTTGTCTTGCGTATGGGTTTCTTTCTCATCTTTTCTAGTGAGAAATGCTTGTAATTAGAATAGTGCTGCTGAATTCAGTTATCCATCAATTCCATATAGGTACATTTTTATATAAGAATTGGGGAAAATTTCATACAAACATGGTATTCAGCAATTCAAAGTACTCTTTCTTGGGTTTCCATGGAGAGGAAATGGGAATTTAGTGGAACTACTTGGAGCTGTGACATGCTTTGGTAGGTTTCAGTTATGGAATCCTACTCCAGGAAAATGGAGGTGGCCTGTGTTCTTCAAAGTATAATTATGGCCATCATGAAGACAAAAAAGAATATGTCTCATTGATCAGAAGTCCAAATTCTATCTACTAGTCTATATTCTGCAGTCTCTGCAAGTCGATATTTACAAGTTAGTATCACTATTTAATGGCAGGAGGAAAAAAAAAAAAACCAGCTGCTTTTTATTAGAACTGAAAGATGCTTCTTATTTTGACCACACTTCTAAGCTAAGCTAGGGCCATCTAGGAGACTGTGGAAAATATTCTACCCCCCTGAAGAAGAAATGAGGGTTTTTTTCCAATCCCTTGTTATTGGCACACACTATACTGTTAGCACTGCTCTCTGGAACATTCAGGTTTAGAAAGTTATGATTCACTTTAGCCCCAGTAGTTTTACGTGTACTGTGGTGGGTTACAGCATTTTGCAATGAGGAATTTCCACCAGGGCTGCAGTTTTCCCTCCCTCAAGAGTCCAAATGACCCATAGGCCTTGCATTAGAGGCCATACCTCTCCTATACAGTGCTTCCTACTTTTTCTTTCAACATAACTTCTCTTAATTTATGTAGTAAGCCAAAGAAACCTGTACTTTTAAGTTTCTGTAACTCTCACTTAGCAAAGAAACAATGTAGTTTAAATATTGCCAGAAAGTTTACAATCTCTCAAATAAGGGATCCCCTTAAGGTTACACCAGAAATAAAAATTAAAAACGTGGTCAAGGGTTTCCAAGTAAATTTTACTTTTCATAGGCTTAGAATCACAACATTGACCCCAACAGCCCCCTCTCATTACAGTGGTAGTCAGATAAATCCTGAGTATGAAGAGACAAAGAAAATATGTGCTCATTGCAAGTAACAACAGGAAGGCTGACTTGATCCCTCATAAGGTCAACATCCACTTGAAGCCAAGAAAATTTTGCTTAAATTATCAGAAGCCAAAATATTCCTGAAATGAGATTTATATGTAATAACTGAGCCTTGAGCCTTGTCATCTTCAAAACAAATGCATCATTTTCTGCTCATCAAAGAGAAAAACTTTTCCAAATGTTCAAACTACAAGGGTGCAGGCAGAAAAATTGCCAGATAAAATTGGTTTTCTAACTTCTGTTTATCATATTGACCTATGGTATAACTTCAAAGGCTACATTTAAATAAACTTCAATATAACTTTTGTTAACTGGCAGGAGTGGATGGAGTAAAATGCAGCAGCTGGAGTCAGTGCCTGAAGTCATCCTAACATAAGGGGTAGACTCTGAAAAGGGAAGTCACTCCTACAGCATCAGGTTAGTCATCTCTCTTTTGTTTATCAGAAACAGCAAGTTTCTGGTTGTTCTCTAACTTTTATGAGCCTACCAGAAGAGCCAAATTGCCTAAAACATATTCAAATTCTATCTGTGCCAGTTTTCATTTTGTTTCAAAATCAGAAAATCTTTTCACTATCAGATCACTGTCTGGGGAACACAATGGGTCTCAGTTTCTTAATGAAGCTTTACAAATTTTTCCTGCTATTTTTTTTCCTGACTCTTCTCCTTGTGGTCTATAGTGTTGAAATTATGAGGATTAATGTCCTAGGTCAAGTCCTTTTAATGAAACTTCTTTTCTTCCATGTATACACACTGGCATGAATGGAGACCTCTATTTTTACACTTGGAAAATCACAATATGACAATTTAAACTATTTCTTTAACGTCAATATATTAAGCCTCTGTCTACTAAATTTTTTTATTTGTAATTATTTTATTCTACCAAATACATATATATATATATATACTGTATAAGATGTATATCTCAGCTGACTTGTACCTGACAATTGTCTAATCAGATTGTACAAATTATTCAAATTAAACTAATTGACAAACATGGTCTCAGACAAGCAGCATAGTGAGGAAAGCAGTGGAAAAACAGTGACCTATGATACTTAGGGGAATCCTGCTGTAGGACTTGGTTGTAATAATTTCTGAAAATATATTTTTCTGTTTTTCTCTTCTGCATCCTGGACTACTCAGAAATTTTCAGTTTCTCATTTCCTGAGTTGTTCTTCATTCTCTCTTCCATCTGGTGAAAGGAGAGATAAATTTTCTGCTATTTTCCTTCCTAGAAGAAATAGGCATCTCACAGTTTTCTGATTCAACCCCAAAAACCACACCCAGATGGTAGCCTAATTTTTCCTCCATTTTGTCTCTTTTTTTCCTCCCCATTATTCAAATGACCTAGCTTAGCTTCTCTCACTTCCAATTACAGAAATAACTTCCTTTCCTCACACTTTCATCCAGAGAAAAGTAAGCAGCTCAGCAGCACCACTCAGCCACTGTGCTTTGGCATATTTCCAGTTGCCACAGATTATCATGTAATTTTTTCAGTTTGCCTGTGACCAGTATCAACACAGTTGGGTTTTTTTGCTTATTTTTAGTAATGAACAGACTGTATCTCAAAGCTGTATATTTAAAAATGGCTATTCATCTATAATCCTTTTTTTTTTCTGTTGATCTTCATACCTGTGTCATTTTAATCGTCTTGAAAAACTGTGAAAAATAGAAATTATCTTCCAAGATGTTTCTCTTTTAGATTACTGATAGTTAAAAAATTGAAAAAGTTAATAGGAATAATAATGAGATTTCCTTTTTCTAAAGACCACCTGAAGAATAAGAGGCCTTTTGAGTTGCTGCTTGTACACCTTCCAGAGACTTGCACCACTCAGAGGAAGGGCTTTTTGTGAGTTTGCTACATTTTCATTAATATTTAGTACTTTGCCTCATGAAAACCTACTAGAAACATCCATTCAGTTTAATTTGGCTTGGCTGCAAACAAAATAATGTGTTTTGAAATCTGGCTAAATGTCTATAAACATTGACTAATGATTAACAGCAGCACACTGAATCAGAGAGGTGTCTAATGATGATTACATCTGTTCCTGTTCATCTTCATTAATGATCCCCAAAAGGAAGAAATCAGCATGCAGATGACAACTATTTACCCCAACTAGCATATGCAGAGGAATGATACAAAGGTGTAGGAACAGAGCAGAAACACTGGCAGAAGTGATACATGTGATACAATTTGTAAAGATGTATTTTTATGTATCTGGGATGAGCAGATGAGGGCTATAATAAAAATAAAATAATAAAAAAAAAATATATATGTGTATATATCTTCAATGGGAGGAAGAAATGTAGGGAATGGTGAAGCCAGAAAAAATAAAAGTGACTTCCAGGATGGCCTACTGAAAAATGTGCATTATTTTTTAACAAATTGCACTAATTGATGGACAATGAAAGCAACAGGGCCCTCTCTATCAGTCTCATCTAGAAAAATATTTGGCATGAATTAGTTTTAAGTAGAGAAATGCCTGCAAATTATTGAAAAGGTATATTGAGTTCAGAAAGGAGTGGGAATAACTTTTATGGCAAGAGATAATTTTGATAGTCTCCTTCTTTCCAACTGATGGATGCCTGTAACTGAAGAAATTTCCTTTCTTAGCCCTCTGAAGTATGTAATGAAGTATAATACTTTTTTTCCAGCTTGTTCCTATAGCATGAAGGAGGACAGAAACATAAATGGCTTATTACCTAGAGGAATGTTTGGAAGGTGGGGCCTTTAAAAGCTTTTCAAAGTCAGATTTTTCTCTCCATTGTTACATTGCAATGTCAAATCAAAAGATCTCCCCTGAAGTCTGCTTTTATTTAGTACTACTCTTCTGCACTATAAAAAGAACCATCAACAGGATAGGCTTCACATTTCTCATAAAATATTTTGTAGCACAGCTTTTTTCTGAAGAGCCCTGAATTTCTCTGGCAAGTCACCTATGTCACTGACATACAGTTGCTTTTATTGGCTCAGGAGATTTTTTCATAAATAGCAACCACATACAGGATTTTAATATCAAGTCAAAATGACTGTTATCCACTTTTGTGCTCTTTGTTACCTCTGCAAATCTGCACTTTATAAATCTGTGGGGTTTTTTATTTATTTAACTGTCTGTAATCTTTCCAGTGCTCTAAGCTTCCATATGTTGGTAACCATAGATGTAATTTTCCTATAGGTACTTTCTAATATTTGTTTAAGATGGAATAAAAGCATAAATGTGACAAAATTATACCCTTAAAGAACTCTGTTCTATTTCTTTCAAAAGCACTTGCATTTGAAAACGAAATGTTATGTTTTGGGGGAAATCCAGAAATACAAAAAATAGTTGCAGAAAGTACCCATAGTATGACAGAAAATTTTGCTTGTATAATTGATGTCCATAATGACAAAATAAATTAGTAGTGGAATTTTCTCAATTGCTATTAGGAAAAAAATGGGAAATAGTAGTTGCAGCACCAAGCTTGTGTGAGTTCAAAAAAGCATTTGGACAATGCTCTCAGGCACATGGTATGATTCTTGGAGTGTCCTGTGCAGGGCCAGGAGCTGGATTCAAAGTTCCTGATGGGTCCCTTGCAATTCAGCATATTCTGTAATTCTATGATTCTATAATAAAAGCATATAAAAGCCTAAGGCTGTGAAAGCAACATAATCTGTCACGTCTAAACTTGGCACCTTATTTTTCCAGGGAAAAATTACCTGCTGGCTTGAACTGGCTCATATCCACTGAGATTTGAATTGTCAAAGCCTGACCTTGCATTTCACACTTCCTCTCCCTTCACAGGAGCAAATGAACTCAGTTAAAGTGGACTGGCACTTTGTTTAGAAATAGTTATGTTTGCCTATGTTGTTTTTATTGTTTCTTCTGTTTATTGCAGATCCTATGATTCAACCACACAGATCTAAGCATATTTTGTAGTACAGGGTCCACTGTACTCCCCACAGATGTGGCCAAAGTAAGGTGTAGTCAGAAACAAAGCACTCCTTTAATCCAGTGCCAAAGAAAACATGGAAAATTCAATCATATGTGGGTATGTGCCATAGCCTTTCCTCCAAAACCACTGCTAGTACTTTTCTCACTCTGACATTTGGGCTATAGGCGATAGTCAGCCACCTGTGGTTTAAATGAGCTTGTTTTCTGCTGCACTGGAAAAGAACAAAGACAAGCTCTCACCACCACTTTAGCTGAGGGGCATTAACAGATGAGCCCCAGCTGCAGGCATTGCAATTTCTGCATAATTTTTCCCAAACTGCATGGAGAATAGATATTTAGCTCCTTACCCACTGAAAGAGAGCAAGTGACATGACAACAAGGGCCAGTCTCTGCAACTGTTTTATGTATAGATATGTAGGTGTTATATATGAATATATATATAGATAGATAGATATAGATACATAGATATATATAGATATATAGCCCTTTGTGAATAATGAGCAAATTACTCATCTCTCATCATTTATTGCCCAAAAGATTGTAATTCTACTTGCACAAGAGCTAGAAACACATCTCTTTAAAACATCAATTTAAGACTTATCCAGACATATGAATCTATAGAAAAGCAGTGGTCCTATTCACACAAGAAGGGCTGACAGCTGCCTGACACTGTAATTAGAGATGTTTGCTAATTTCTGTTGCAGCACATCATGATAATAGACATGATCTTTAAATGACCCTTCAGCACATCCTCCTCTGCTCCTTCTGGCCCAGTTCACAGTTGGAAACTTTAGGTTCTTGTCTAGGCTTAAACTGGGTCTGGATCAAGCTTAACAATTTTCTTATATTGACACAGAGCTGATGTCAATCCTGGGACATTGCCTTACTTGAGTAACTCCGCATTTGAACCCCTTTTCCTTAGGGATTCAGCTTCTTTCCAGCTGTGGCTTCTCTGTGACATCTGGGTGTGATAATTGGTGGCCTAAAATGTACACATTAAAACTATTTCTGTCTGTACAGCACTATCTTAAACTATAACACCCAAAGCAGCTTCCAGGGACAAAGTAACAACTGTGGAATGTAGTTTCAGGTGGGAAATAATTTTAGAATAAAATATTTATCTGTTTCATTTCCCACATATTTCATATTTTTTATTACTTCAAATCACTGCTGTCATAAAGAAAAAGAAGTCCTTGAAAAGCATAATGCCATTAGGAAAATGTTTTGACATATTTAAAAATATGTCTCCAATGTCAGTATCTTCCATCTAATGAAAGATTTCACACCCTGTTGCTGATTTTGTTTTGGTTTTATTGCCAGCTTGCTTTCTCTGGAAATATTTGCATGTTGTACATTTGTGCATTTCCAGACACCTGATCTTAAACCTGATAACTGGTTACTGTTGGTAAGTATTACACTGAAATTTCAGACTTTAAAACTGTCAGTGTTAATCTAATTGTTCTTATTTTTTAAAGTGGGAAGATTAAACAATTACAATTAAGTTGCTGGACTGTGTCTTTTCACATCATTCTGATATTTACAGCAAAGAGATATGTAATTGGTGAGACTGACAAAGTCATGCTTAATAAATTTTAACAGGCAAGAGCTCTTTCATAAATTCACAGATCATTTTTAACAAAATAGCTCATAGTTGTCAATGGAAGGTAAATAACCTTCATGTGAATCTTTTGTCAATGCACTGCTTGTAAAATAACCAAATCTGAGCAAGGTACTTTCTACAAAGTAGAAATGTCAAATGCCCCAACTGCCCCAGGAGATACTTCTTCCTAAACATATTCAGATGGCAGACAGCTTGGAAGCACTACTTCAGGTATTGTGGTAAATCACAAATCATAACAGTAATGGAGAAACATCATCAATGAAGCTGTGGACAGACAGAGGAATTAGGATACCAGATTTTCCTGATTCTTTGTCCTTTTTCTAAAACTCAATCAAAAATTATACAAGTAAGTAGTTTTCTATGATTTGTGATATTTCTTTCATGCAGAACCATCTAATGATGGGTATTTGTGATTTAAAAGACTCAAATTCTTTATGAGTGACACACAGACACTGTACATTCCCTGAGACAGCATGATGGAGGGATCCAGGAAGAGAGAGAATCTTATATGCTATATGTGTAAAGAAGAAAATCCCATTCTTCAGGATTAGTTTTTTTACTCCTAGAGATGTATTTCACAAAATTCCTCCTTCTTCTGGTGAATAACACAGCTTGCCTATGAAGTTCTCTGCCACCTATCTGTATGAAAGGCAGTAAATTATAAAATATCATTATTGTTCCTCTATGAGAAAAAAATGCCCCATGCTTGTAGTTTTGGTTGGAAATGAATACCTCCTGGAGCATGTCATATCCAGGTTATGCCTGAAAACCATTTTCTGAATCAGTGAAAAGTATCAGACTGGAAAAAATTCATTTTTCTTAACTGGCTAGCACTGACTTAATTATTACTCACTAGGAGTCCAATTTGCCTTGACGCAACATCTATTTCCAGTAAAGACACCATCAGAATTGCTGCTGCCAAGAAGTGAGGAGAGAATTGCACAGTATTGTGTGAATTATTCTTCAGTTTACTTGGTAAGGTTTAGTGCAGTGTATCCCGCATTTTGACTATGTTAGCTATATATAATTGTACATTCTGAGTTTATTTAGGACTTACTGGACTAAATTCACTGTTTTACACAGTTTGAACTACCTTAGTAGAGCAAACCTGCCATAAAGCTACTTATTTAACCAAGTAGTTAAGACTTGCCTGTGACCATTTTATGCATGTGAAATCATCAAAACCAGTCAAAGCATACAGGTAGATCTAGACCAGAATCTCCACTCATGCAGAGGTAATTTCAAAGGCAAGGCAATCCCATCGTGGATGACAAGCCAGTATAAGCGGCATATGAGGAGGCCAAAGGAGGAAAGTGGTTTTAACACAGCAGCACACAGCAATACCCACCAGCAAAGATAATTCAAACAGGACCTGTACTTCCCTCTGCAAGTATTTCCCTTCTTTTTTACATTAGCTAAATTAATGCAGACCTGATTTGGAATAACACAAGTGGATGAATTAAATGACTTTAAGCTTTTTTTTTCAGATGGAAGGAAAGAAACAGTGAAGTGCATGAAGGAACTATGGGTCTTTCTAGTTTTCCCCACACCCCTCTTGCAAGCTGAATTTCAACTGGCCAGTAGCACTATGTAGAGACTGGACTAGATCTTTTTTAAATGATTTTGTGATATTTTCTCATAGAAAATGGCAAAGAACATGCACAGTGTAAAAAAAAAGACTATTGGTATAAAAGACAATACTTTGAAAAAATATATGCTCTATATAAAAGCTTCTATTACTTTCTACAATTCAGTTATTACAGATAATAGTAGAGGATGTAATTTGAAATTAAGCTTATTCCAACCTTCTGATTAAATGTCCAAGTTTAGTGGAGGTAAAAATGAAGTCTGGATTTTATAAATAAATTTTTACAACCACACTACTATTAGAAATTTCAGAGGAAGCCAGAACAATAATGCCTTTGTGTCATTTTCTCTTGTGCTCGTATGGGAAGGGAATTCAGGGCATTGTCATCCTAGTAAAATTCACAGTGAAGAAAAAAGCACTTGTTTTGGGGATTTTGCTTTTGAAATATTTGCTTGGAAAAATTTTATTATTTGCAGGCAGAATGAAGGTTGCCTTACATGGAAGATTTTTACCTTATATTTTAGATAGTTGACTTTTTCTTTCTATTGTCCAATTTGGGTTTTAATTCCCCTCAAACCAGTGTTCTCCTGATTGGTCTATAAAAGTAGTTGGGTTTTTGTAAGAATGCCTGAAACTACATCACATAAATTATTTTGGGTAGATTTTTTGTTCAACACTTCTCTGATCAGGCAAGAACTCTAACAAAAGTTGTTCAGATTCTTACTGAACTATTCATAATTGTGCTCATGTTTTCCACTCTGTATCTCAGCATGTGAGGCATTGTTCATATTGCCTGAAATGCTGTCCACAGATGCAGCTTCAATACTGCACCAGTTCTTACTTAGCCCAAGAATTTTGTCATTCACAGGAAATACATCCTAACATTTCAACCCTGAAAGCAATGGGGAACCAAAAACTTATCCAAAACACAGCTCTTTGAAGTAGAACAAAACAAACAGTAATAACAAACTACATCTCAGAGCAGGAGCAAAGGCATTAATTTAAAACAAAAGTGATTTTTTTGTTCTTCCTGTTGTCCTTACAGTACAGGTAAAATATGAGATATGGCTCTCTTGGAATTCTACTGATACAGTATCTCTGATAGCCTTATTGAGCTACCAAGAGCTAGCTCAGCTCCTTTGGAGATTTTCTGACATTCTTCATATAAGTGAAAGTGTGGCAACAGCATGAAAGAGAGAGTGTGAATTTTGGAGACGCTGTAAAACTATTAATGCACTTGGGTAGTTTGGAATCCCACCAGAGTGAGTGGTGCATTCTTAAACTACAAATTTGAATTTAATTAATTAGAATTTTGCTCCTGCAATTAGGTATCAAAAATATTTATATTTATTTATATATATATACATTTATATCTTTATATGCTCCAAATTGATGACATTAATGAGATAGAGTATTTAATCAGTTTTACCAACAAACCCCAAAAGATAACCTGGCCTGGTGTTACAACTGAACCACAGAGATGGTTTCTGAAAACAAAGCAAGACACTTGTATTCACTGGAAATGCACTAAATGGCAAATTGTATTGGAAATAGAATAAATATTGTTACAACTAAGTAAACCCTCTGTACATGAATAGTGCTCAGAAAAGTTATTTTTAATTCCAAAGATTATAGCAAATAATCTTTGGAATTTCTGGCTCATTTCTGTTAAAAAATCTATAAAGTTCAATTTGTAGTGGCTGCCAAGGTCCTTCCTACCCAGCTAATTTCAAACTGATTTCCATGTAAATTTTTTAGTTTTTATTTTTACAATTATGTGGCCCTCTATTACATACTAGATGGTAGTATAGATGTAGTATAGATGATAGTATAGATGATAGGATAGAAGAGCACTGAGGGAACACCCAATAAATATGGAGTTATTAGCAGTGACTGCATGTGTTTAATAATCATCATCAAATACAGCTGTAACCAGCATATTTTCTTAATAGAACTGTGCACACAAAAATACTAAGTACCACTTTACCATTTCTTATCCCGGTCTAACTGCACCAACAAATCTAGACCAAAACTAGACCCTTTAAATTCTAGCAGCAAAGAACAACTCATCCAATGAAAAGACTTGCTTCATTCTTTCCTTGTCCTAGCAAGTGTGATACACATCATCAGCCAGTTCCAAGGATATCATTATAAATTCAGATAATCTCCATATAAGGCCATACATTGAACTAATGTGAACAAATCAATCTGCTCAGCGCTAAGTATATGTTTAATACCTTTTCAGAACTAGGATTTTAAAAGTGAAACTTGATTCTTAGATCAGCTCTTTAGTTGTGAGTGAAACTCACTCACATGAAACTGATGGTATTCTCTCTCCAGCTATGGACTGCACATCCTATAAAGCCTAATCCCATGTAGTGGTTGGTCCTCAAGAGTGCAAAGCTTTTGTATTTCTCAGGCCTCTCAGACATTGTGAAAAATGTGACTAATTGGCTGGTAATTTACATTATCCACTAATGACACTGTTACATTTATGTTTTCATTAAACAAAAGCAAACTATTCTGGAACAAGACAGCAGCAATGGAATAACATCACTGTCCAGAGAAATTTGTTTTGGGAGTTGAATGATAAATAGATTCTTTTATGGAATTCTTTAAAATCAAATCTAAGTAGCCAGACAGATGAAAATGATCCAGAAAACCAAGTAATAAATTAAAGATTTTTTTCTGATTATTTTAGCTATTATTTGGGTACATTAAACATATGCATGATGTAGGATATAAAAACTTCAATTCTGCTTTGTTTGCTTCTACTTGCTTTGAATGTCAGCAATGCTTTGAATCAATGGGGAATATTTATTTATGGTTTATACTAATATGAAGGCTCTACTTTTTTGAGACTCAGTATTTAACTGACATATTCCAGGTTTCTCCCTATTATAGAAAGAAAGCATTCATAATAACATCTGAATAAAAGTGCAGAATATTTAGTAAGCATAAAGAATTTTAAAAAAGAGTGTTCAGTAGGTTTAAGATGATTTTTTGAAAGCAGAATTAAACTCCTAAATGACTTTTGAATTCCCACTTTCTTGGTCACATTAGAAGTAAACAAATGAGTTTGACTGCGGATTATGAAAGCTTTATGTTATAATTTTTATTGGTAAAGGGCTCAGTTCATAGCTATTATAATGGTATAAACTTCAGCTTGACTCTGTGCTAAGTGTAAAAAAAGATGTAGAAATGTTGTCAGGGTACAAAAAGCATAAAACAGGTAATAGTGAACTACTAATGTAAGCATGCTATTAAAAGTCTTCATGTCTATAAAATATGTTTTCAAAACTAAATGTATAAAGCACAATATATTGCCAGTGTATGAGTTCTGATACATCTCTGTGGTGATCTGGGAATTTACTAATCTGTTTTCTGTGTTTTCTGTTATCCTTAGGTTTTTCTTATACCTAACCAGCTCAAATATGATGGAAAGCTGCTACACAGTATGAGGCTATGCCTCTCTTTTCTTGCAATATTATTGTTATTCTGACTTAATGATACTGAGTAAATTTAGCTCCTCTCTGCATTCATAGAATTATGCAGGTTAGAAGAACCCCAGGAAGATCTTCCAATACTGTAAATAACAGTAAATAAAGTTTACACTGGGAATTATTTTTTATGCACCTAAATGACTGTGTTTCATCAAATTCAGATGAGATGGAATGAGCCAGGAAGTATTTTGCTTTTGCAAAACCTCAGGCGTTGTGTTTTGGTTTTGCAAGTACAAAACCACCCCATGTTTTGGTATTGAATTGTCAATCCAAAGGAAGCAATGAAAGAGAAGAGTGGTAATTATTGCAGCAGAATTATATAATTTATTTGTCTTGCTAGAGGCTGGGGAATTGTTTGAATACAAAAGTTAAGCTATCATTTATTTTTCTATGTTCCTTAAAATGTTTGGAGACTCTTTTTGAGTTCTGCACTCTTTTAATTAAAAGATATTTTGTGGTTATTGTTATGAACAATACCTGACATAAAAGTTTCAGAAATAATGGGTTTGACATTTGAACCAAACTCTGCCCAGGCTCAAACTCCAAATAGTTTACAGTTTATACAAGAATCACAGAACCATGGATCACAGAATACCTGGTTGGAAGGGTCCTCAAGGATCATCTGGTGCAAATTTGTTGGCAAAAGCATGATCTTGACAAGAACACTTAGCACCCTGTCCAGGTAAATCTTAAAAGTGTGCAGTGTTGGAGAGTCCTCTACTTCCTTGGGGAAATTATTCCAATGGCTGATTGCCCTCTTTGAGAAAAATTTTCTTTTTCTGTCTAATCAGAATCTCCCCAGGAGTAACTTGTTATCATTGTCTTTTCATAATAGAAAGCCTCCATCTTCTTCACATCTATGTCTTAAATACTAATGGTGATAAAATTCTCCCCTAAGCCTTCTTTTCTCAGGGCCAAACAAACCCAATTATCTCAGCCTGTCCTCACATGGCAAGTTTTTCAATCCCTTGATCATCTTTGTGACCCTCCTCTGGACCCTCTCTAACCTGTCCACATGTCTTTTGTGGACCAGAACTGAACTCACTATCCCAAGTGTGGCCTAGGAAGTGGTGAGCACAGTGGGATAATGGCTCCTTTCTCTCTGCTGGTGAAGCCCCTGTTGATCCAACCCAGCATCCTGTTGGCTTTCTTTGCCACTTTGCTCATCACTCACATGGACTTTGTTTTTCCACTAATATCCTTTCCACAGACATTCTTCCCAGCTGGGAAGATCCCAGCCTGTGCTGTTCACATGGATTATGTTTTCCCAGGTGCAGGACACTGACCTTGTCCTTGTTGAACTTCATAAAGTTCTTGTTACCCTATCCATGTCTTTCTTCAGGGAGGCTCTCTTTTCCAAAATGTCAACTTCCCCACTCAGTTCTGTATCATTGGCAAACTTTATCGGGGTACATTTGATCCCATCCTCCAGATCGCTTATGAAGACGTTGGACCCAATACTGACAACTGGGAGACCCCGCTTGTGACCTGCTGACGTTTTGAAATGGAACTATTTACTGCCAACCTCCATGTGCTGTCCATCAGCCAGTTCCCACCCATTGCACAGACTACTTGTCTAGATCATTAGGCAAAGAAAAATTTCTTTTTTTTGCTGCCTAACCCAATGAAATTATCTTTTAGTAATTTATTCTGATAGAGTTCAATAAATTCTTGTCTGGCTGGAATTAATGACAAACACAGCTGTGCATTCTGGTCCTCAAATAAAAACTGGAGAAAGGGTAAAGCATTTTTTTTAAGGAGCAATCTAATGGCAAATATCAAAGGGGCAAAAAGACTTCCACATTGTAACTTTTAATAATTCTGGAAAAATAGTTTTTCAAGTGTCAAGTATATGAAAAGGCAGGAAAATGTTCCAGGCATTTTTGAAAATGTGACCTGCTATATTTGGGAACAGACTCTTGAAAGAATCTGTTTTCTGTTTTGCTGGTCTCTAATCATTTTAAAAAATAAAATTTAGAAAAACTAATTCCACCTACAAACTTGAAGTTAATCAGCTGTCATCCTGCTGGGTAACATAAATGAAAGTATTTTCCTAATGATAAAACAGATCAAAACATATTTCACATCTGATGACTGCAAATACAAAGAAAAGAGTCAATAGAGCTAACAGTCTTCTGGGTAAGAAATTTCTTGATGAGGGTAAGTAAGCTTGGAAGTTCCCTATTTCAAAACTGAACTGGGCAAAGGAAGTGAGAAAAGAGTGTAAAGTTGCAATATCTTCTTCCTCTGGGATGTACAGGGCTGGCTGCTGACCAGGGCTGATCTGGTAGCTATCACAGCACAGAAGACAACCTCCTTCCTTCTCCTAACCTTTAGAGCAGCCAAACCAGCCTTCTTACAAGGCAGCTTGGGGAATGTGTTCTGGTTTGGGAGAAAGAAAACACATCACACCCCATTCCCATGCTTTTTTCTCTCATTCACGTGTCTTCCCCATGCTCCTTTACTGGCCTCAACATGCTCCCCATGGAGGAAGGAAGGTAAGAACAGCTCTGCCATCTGAGCATCTTTTGGAAGAGCTTTCTGTACCCACACAATATTTCTGGCATGCCTCTTTCCCATGCTAACACGCAGAGATCTTTGGTGAATTTTGAAGAAGCCACATTCATAAATAATTTGGTTTCTCCCTGGCAAAGTTGACTGAACTGTATGATTTCCTGCTTCTTCACCCAAGAAATACAGACTGAATGTTACATTTCTTTCTTAACTTATATTTCCATGAGTACTTACGCTAATTAACATCTGCCTGTGGGTTGAGCCTGGGTGCTTCGGCTGCTGGCTAAAGACTGGCTAAAGATCCAAGGCAAACACCTCCTTTCCTTGCAGCCCTGCTACCTACTCTGAAGTTAATTCAGAGCCGACTGAAAGCAAGTCACTGTCCTGCCAGTGCTATTTCAGTTTTAAGGGTGGCCAGGATTTAAACCCAGACCTGGATCCAAACTTCCTAAATAGCTTCCATCCTTTTAATTGGCTAAATCATAACCTTGGATCCAGAAACTCTCAACAATTTCACTTTATTCCAAAGGGATTTTGCTGAAACATTACAAAACTAGTTTTTAGTATATTTTGGCGAAGAGAATAAAGTGAAAATTCAGCCAGTGAATAATTTGTTGTGGGATAGAGAAAGCAGGATGCTGGCAGACAACTTCCTCAGAAATCTTGACATGTAAATTAGGATTTCTATTGCAACAGGTGTGTTGGGTGAAAAATTAGGTCAGACAAGATTTTCTCCCCTGTGTGCAACCACTGCTGACCAGCATACGTCTCCCAGAAAACCTAGGGAGCCAGATATTGCTCCAAAATTGTTCTGAGTCTCAGGACTGCTAAAGAATTAGCTATTGCTTCAAGTACTTTTAGGTCATGGTCCACTTTAAGGCATTGTTCCAGTTTTTTTATGGACATAAGTGCACTTAAAACACCCATAAAAGACGGGAATTACAAAATAGTGTTTCCTGTGGAAAGCACTGCATGGAGCAGTTGTTTTTCCCTTCAGTCCCAAGGTTTTATGTTCTTCCTTCATGTTGATTGCTAGGTTTGTAAAGAACATCAATACAACTTTCCAACATTTTAATTTTTGGTTTAAGTTCATATGTTCAATGACAAAGGCAATAGCTATCAGCTGATATTTTCTTCCAGTTAATGAATTCCTATTTGGTTTCCCCTTTTTTATTTTGCATATTTCAAAGTCTTCTTATGCAGTAACAACTATATTTATCTCAGTTCTACTAGCTCTGTGCCTTCCTAAACTAACAGGTGACTTGCCAGCAGACCAATCAGGAAAATCTAAAAATAAGATGAGATACAAAAAGGGAGAAAAATATCTGTATGTAGTTATCTGCTATATGGCAGGGTTCTTACTGAACGTATTTATTGTTTCTGTAATTTTACCTCAATCTCCATTATTAGTACGTAAGCTAAACACATCCCATAAGTACAAGAAAAAAAGCACAGAAACAAGACACAAAACAGCATGTAAGCAATACCATGTAGGATTATTTTGCCTTTCATTCTGGGCTACAAGGATTGGCTGCAGACACTAGATTAGGCATATAATTTGAAGTGTGTAAATATAGGTGAAATTTAAATTCTACTTCAAAATGTGACTGAGGCCCTAATATACCTCTTCAAAGCACAAGCTGAATGATCCATGGAGATATGGCTAGAGCTGCTCAACAGGAAAAAGTAGTTCAAGTAAGAGTCAGATGCTCCCCCAGCTGCTGTTACTTCAGATAGTGAATATTTCTTTTGAGGTGAGGTGTCTGACAGCATGAGGGCCAAGAGAAGGGGCTGGGAAGGAAGCTTGTTGGTAAACTGGCCCAGTGCACCTTCAGGAAACCTGTGGGTGGTGCTTAACAAGGAGGAGTAGCTGACCTGCCAAACACAGAACTACAGTCCAAGGATATTGACAGACTTGAGGCCTAGGCCAGTTGAAAACCCATGAAGTTCAACATGGAGAAGCAGCAAGTCCTTTACCTGGGACAGAAGGAAGACACATATCATTCCAGGCCCTGGTGGAAAATACGTAGGGGTTTTAATGAATGCAAGGTTAAAAACAGGACAACAATGAACTCTCACCACAAATAAAGAAAACTGAAACATAAGGAAGTCAAGGCCAGAATATCATGGGAACTTATGGATGTCCTTTATACAGTGCCAGTGGGGCTATGCTTGGCATAATCTAGCAAATTTTGGGCTCTTCCCAGTTCAGGACTGGTGTAAAGAAATAGAGCAGGATCCAGCAAAGATCTATCAAGATCATTCATACATGTATGAAGAAAATTTCATCCTGGGAGACTCCAGCAGACCATAGCATGGCTAACTTGACCTGCTGCTGGCATTTGTCCTGTTCCACATGAGAGATTGCACTTGATGTCCTATAGGGCTCCCTTCCAAACATTCTCTAATGCCATGATACTGAGATTTTATTTGCCTGTGATGCAGAGGATCTGAACCTTAGGTCCTTGTTGGTCTCAGGGTATTTAAGAATGTGTTTTTAAACATGTGCTGTTATCTGCTCTCCAATCATCCCATTGGATCTTAGTCAACATTCAAGGAAAAACAGAGAAAGGAAGAGAGGGAAAAAGAGAGAATGACAGAGCAAGAAGACACCAAAGTCAACCCCCTGTCCTGTGTTTTCACTTCCTAGAATCATGGGATGAAAAGCAAACAGAATCTGGAAGAGGAATTTAAAGCAGCTGATACCCCATCCCATTGCAGCTTGGACTATTCTTCAAAGTGAGCAGCATTCATCACTGACTGGCACTTTCATGACTGAATTCCAATATAAGCATAATTTAGAGAGTATGAAAATACCCCAAAGTTTCTAGTCAGTGGGCAATTGAGGGTGAAAAACCTTAAAGATTGCTGATAGATAAATCAGCAGTGGAAAGAATGGAATATCCTATTGAAAGAGGAAGATGTAATTTTCATATTTGTATTTCTAAGGATAGTAAAGATTAAAAAGGGGGAGGGGTTGTGATACATGAGAAAGAAAAATAATAATGAACAGAGAAAGCTGGATGGAAAGAGGCAAAAAAGTTGTTGCTAAAACTGAAGAAAAAGTTTAAGATTAAAAAAAATACTAAATCTTCAGTGTCATTATTGGGAAATGTAGAACAGAGTGACAGTAAGAAAATTAAAAAGTGGGGAGATCTCCTTAGATCTGGACAGATTATTTAAATGATAAATCAGTGTTCTTTGTAGAAACAGAGGAGAGCTGAAGATACTTTCTATAATGCAGTCTAAAGGCAGTGAGGCATGAAGGACCTCAGATATCATCTTGCCAGGAAGAAATGCTTGGCTGAAGAATGGCAGAGTAAATTAGAGCTCTGTAATTCTACATGGTAATGAGATTTTTTTACAGAGGTGTACAGAAACACAAAAACAGAAGGAAAGAGAAAATTTTTCAAGATGAGCCAGCAATGGAGATTAGTGAAACAGACAGTGGAAAAGAGGAGATGGGCAGGCAGACCTGAAGGCGTGCCAACAGGGCAGTTAAAAAAAAAAAAAAAAAGACCCAAAACCATCTAACAACAAGATCAATAGGAGAAATAAAAAGCAGCAGAAGACAAACAGAGGCATTTAAATCCTGGGGAGTGCTCAGACACTTCCTGAATATTATTCCAGACCAATGACCTGAAGGTGGGTTCATTTCCATGGCCTGTCAGTCTTTAACTGTTTTGCTAAATTTGCCAGGGCAGAGATCCACTTTATTCTAATTGAGGTACTGGGGTGAAAATGAAGTGGTACAGAGACAGAAGATAGTCCTCTAAAACTACCCGTTTCTCTGATCTAAATTGATGAAAATCTAGGATTTGAAACAGTGATTTACAACATGACTAAAGATAAGACATTGCAACTACAGCATTCAGTAAATGTTTCCAAGATATATACTAATTATCTAACTCTGGAACTTCAAGTCTAGTTCTGACACCAGACATTTGTGTTACCATCAAACCTAAGTATAAAGCTAAGTATCACAGAATTTTGTCTGTGCTGCCTTCACCCATTCCAGCTCTTTAGTGCAACTCAACGGTGCCTCTACTTTACAAGTATCACAGTGATGTGCTAACCAATAGCTTTAGAGGAAATATAGTCAGTATCCTGTCACTAATCCCATAAGGCATACTGTAAAAGCATTAAATTAAAACTAATGAAAAAATAAAGAAGTTACAGAGGTGTTAAAAGATTTTTTAAAAATTATATTAGTTACAACTTAATCACTAGCTATAAAATCAAAACTCTGGAGCTGGACAAAACTCCCAACTTTCTCTCCAAATGCAGAGCCAGAATTCCAGCCCCAAGCATTGCACATATTTATCTCACCACATTCCATCCAAAAGTGGAATCCAGTCACTTTACCGAAAATCTTAATTTCAAGTGAAATACATGTGTGTTTTTAAATATTAAGTTTTAACTGTTCACAACCACAAATTCCCAGATGGTAAGCAGTTGCAAATAGAAAAGGGAAAGCTTGCAAAGCATGGAAAAAATTCTCTCTGGCAGACCTAAAAAATTATAGAAACTGGCTTGCATTTGCTATACTTTTTCCAAGATGTAAAAATAAGCCGATAAATGGCTGCTTGCCATTTGTCATAACCCATTTTAAATATGTCTCCTCATTACCTTTCTTCATACACTTTTCCTATCCTTCTTTTCCTTCTTATCTTCAATAAAAATCTCTACTTCTTCTCAGGAACTGTTATTACAGAAAGATTTTCCAGGTTCTAGTATGTCCTTGGAATATTATAAGATTGGAACTAGTGTAGGGGTCTCTCACAGCTTTGTAGCGCATGCTGACAAAAACAGGACGGAGTTTGCCCCTTTGATCCATTTGGTCTTGCTGCTCTGAACTGTGAGTGTTAAAGATAGTGTGACTTAGATTATTTGAAACCAGCTCTCTGGCATTAGTCTTCAAATTATATTTGTTTTTGTCATTCAAAGTTTTGACATACCAATCTTAGAATGTCTTGATGAATATTAGCTAATTTATAAATTAATTAACCTATCCAGGTGCCTAAAGAGGGAAGTCTAGAGGCATCCAAGGTACTATAAAGTATTCTTCACCCAGCCTTCAGATTCACTTCCAAAAAGATACAGGTCTTTTATGGCTCCTATGTCATACATGCTGGGCTCTTTGGGATGTCTGAGGTACCCTAAGGAACCCCAGGTGATACAAGACATTTATGTTTTGGTACATGAACTGTGCCCTGATCACAGCTCTACTGAGCTTTTCTAAATCGATTAGGAACCAGTGATTTTCACCTTCCAGTTGCAAAGCTATCATGACTATAAACAGTGAGAATAAAATAATGTCTTCCACTGACGTGGTTTTAATTCATATTAATATTACAATTATTAGCTGGCTGCTTGAGATTTTTTTGTAATTCTAATATGCCTCCTTTTTCCCCTCTTTATTCTTCTATGAAATTATAGTTTTCTGAACTCTTAAGGAACACAATTCTTTTGTTTTAAAGAGAATCTAATTGGTTAAACCCATGCATAAATAGTGTCTGGACTAATCACCTAAAATCCAACAATGCAGAGATCCAAAGATGAAAAGCAAAGTTACTATATGCAAAAGACTTCACAAAATTATGTACAGGAATATTTTACTAAGTACATTATTCTGTGGAAACACTTTAAGTTCATTCCAGCCCTAACAGCAAATGGATTCAATTCTGCATATACTATTGTACAAACAGGATAAAGCCCCCTTTTCTCACCCTGTAGGGCAAAGGATATTGGATCCTAAGGCCATAATATCTCCATGCATAGGAAACTTATTACAAGTCCTGGGTCTGGTCCAGACATACAGATATTTTAAGGAAACCATTCATTTGGAGAGAAAAGAAGGAATGATATCCGTCTCAGATTGAAGTTTTGAGGTTCTGATTTTTTTAGGTTTTGTTGTTTTTCTAATGAATAGCAGCTGTTCAAATGTGCTCAGAAGGTAGAATGCTGAATAAGCTCCAGTGCATGGGATTATTAGGCAAGGATCCGGGGACAAGGTCAAAGGGGAGATATAAATAAATATTTATATAACAGTTCCCATTGTTGTCAGTAAGGGATGATGGCTCAGCAAATCTAAAAATCAGCAAAGTTTTATTTAGGTGTCTGGATATGAGTATGAGAGACGGTACACAGTCCAGATATAAACTCTGCTATGTAGTTGGGAAAAAAGTAATATGACTGTGTTAATCTGACTTCTTACCTAGGCTACTGATTCCTGAAGACAATACTTCTGATTATATGACACTGCTTTTTTAGGTGCACCCTTCATTTTAGAAAGGGAAAAAACCCCACAGTACTGAAAAGATATTAAAGGTATATGTGTTTCCAAGATTTACTTTTTTTTTTCTGAAAATACATTTCAAAAATATTAATTCAGTTCAATTAAGACCTTTTATTTGATATTAATGGTGGTCTTCTAAAGCACAGGTTACAGCGACGTAACTTTCAATCAGAATATATTTTGTTGATTCTGAGAGGAGTTTTCAATAGCTGAGAAAACAGTGCCGGCTGGCTAAAGATATTTTCCTTAGTTTTACTGCTTTAACACTAGTGCTCTCTCTACAGGTTTAATCCAAATTTCTCATGCAGCCATCTTTGCTGCTAGTTAATCTCTTCTGTGTACATACACTAGTACCCTCTACTGGTCTTAAATTTACTGTGGTGTTCAGCTAGTCTGAGGAGGTAGAGGCAAACCCCTAATAGACATATGAATGATGAATACTTTTCTTTCTTCTGTTTTGATCAGGAGGTCATGATCTCTGTTCCAGTTAAAGGCATGACATTACTTGGTAATGTGGGGTGGTTTCTATCTGTCCTACAGTTCATTAAAATTGTGTGTAAAAGCATGGATAGAGGAATCAACAATAAACCAGCACTGCTGGAAAAGACATAAAATACTGCACAGCTAATCATAGAGAAAATATGGCCCATATAACAGCTCTTTGTTCTCTACATTCTTGCTGTCATCTGTTGTGCTGTTTTCAAGAATGTCAGATGTGAATTGATCGGCAATATCTTTCCTTGAGGGAAGAGTAGCTATTTAATGTATATGGTTTTAAAAATTCTATAGCAACCTATGAAATATCCTGGAAATATGTAAATTCAAATTTAATTATAGATGGAGAAAAAAAAACACCAGTAAAAAAATGATCCAAGAAGAAATTATGTCTAAAAGGAACACCATGGACAAGAAAGCACCAGATTTCTCAAAAGGCAAAAAAGTAATTGCCCGTATAAGGACTCTCATGTGCCACTTTGTAGTTTGGCAAAGTTATAGCAAATAATGCAATCATTGGATTCTACCAAAAAAAGCCCCACATTTTTCAATACATGAAATGACAATTTTGATCTCAAATTGTCCTAGCACAAATATTCCCAAAAGGTTTCTAAGTAAGTGGGCATGAACTTAGTCGTAATGATTTCCTAACATTAACCAATAAATAAAGCTATTTTATACTACAGTTTTCAGAGGATGGAAAAAGGAGAGATAATTCTTATTCTGAGACTTTGAAACATCCATGCCAATATTTCCAGTTTAGCCACTGAATAGGATGCTGGACTTCATTAATATCTAACATAGTGTAATATTGTGCACAGATCCTACTGTTCCCTGTGGCAGAGATCCTCTAAAAATAATTTCTGCTTTAGCAATGGCACACACTGATGAACTTTTGAAGCAAGAGGTTGACATGGCTTTTCAGTGCCAATGCTAGAGGATTCTTGAGTCCATAACTAGAGCTGCATCACCAGACACTGTCACCACCAGGTTCAGCTGAACCTAGAACTTTTATAGAACTCATGAAAGCATGAGTGCTATAAAAACTGCTGTAGGTGGAGGGAGAGCTACACTGGACGTTTTATTTTGGGGTTTTTTTTATCTTATTTGTTTGGTGTTTATAGACTGTTACTTTGCATGAAAGAAATACATCCAGAAACTTTTCTGGTTTGGGTTATTTTTACTGAGCAAATGTTCTATATAATACTAAAGCCCTTAAAGAGATTTTTTCTATTATGCTTTAGCTTGGTTACCCACAGACTTTCTCTCCCTTTGTTTTCATGCTTGGCCTTGTCACAAAGGATCACAAATTTTATGTACACCAAGGAAACTTTTGAACAGTAACAATAAATTGACTGGACAATTTATTCTGAATGCTTGCTTTTTCAATTGTAAAATGAGAAGAATGATCTTTCCAAGTGAAAAAAATTAAAATACTTTTATTTTCTTCTTGAAAAATGCTAAATGATTTTTTAGCAAATTTTCTTATCCAACTAAATGGAAATGACCTTAACTGATTTGCTCAACCTGGGTCTCTGAGAGAGATCTAAATAATAACTAATATCTAAATAATTCCCATCCGCATGTCCATCTGAATGTGCCCCATCATTCCCTTCATTTCCACTGTCTCCTTATCTGGTAACCTATTGAATTCTTAAGCTATTAAAGAGTATGTTAGAGGGAGGTGAATGATCCAAGCTATAGTATGCTCTTATATTGCTATGAAAATAAGGCAGTAAGAAGATTAGAGTTCCCTGTGTCCCCCTTAAAGGAAAAGGGAAGGAACACTAAAGAGGCAGTGGCTGTTAGGCCAGTCAGGAACATACATCTCTAAACTACTGACTTGGCACACTACCCCTTGCTCAGCTAGAGAGCAATAAAATGTGCTTAGGGGTTATGGTACTGAGCCGAAAATATTGTGGTTGCTTGGATCACATGAGGAAGTGAAGCATTGTGTTTTAAGCAGCAGGAGATGTAGAGAGAATGACTGGTAAGAGGAGGCTGGTTTGCTTAGTTCTGCTTCTCAGTGAGTCATTTAGTTGTTTGTAGTTTTATTTTGTTTTAATTAGCCTGGTTGCATAACATTTATTTTCAAGAATGAATTAAAGATTAGGAATGTTTCATTTTCTGTTTTATTTCCAGATTTGCCTGTTTGGATTGTGCCCTAGATTAGTGGGTAGACTATGTCATAAGGAGCAATCAATCCATGCAAGAGGAAGAAACAACTTTTTTCACAATTCTTTCTTTCTGAATAATCAGATACAGAAATCATAGAATCATTGAATGGTTTTAGTTCAAATGGGCCTTAAAGATCATCAACCCCCCTTCTATAGGCAAGGACCCCTTCCACTACACCAGGTTGCTCAGAGTTTCATCCAGCCTGGGCTTGAGCATTTCCAGGGATGGAGAATCCACAGTCGTTCTACTCAACCTGTTCCAGTGTCTTACTACCCTCACAGAAAAGAATTTCTTCCTAATATCTAATCTAATCCTACTCTTTTGTTTTAAAGTCAATACCCCTTGTCCTGTCACTATATGATCTTGTGAAAAATCCCCCTCCAGCTTTCTTATGGGCCTCCTTTGGGTAATGGAAGGTTGCTCTAAGGTCACCATGGAGTTGAGTCTTCTCCAGGCTCTCTCAGCCTGTCTTGACAGGAGAGGTGCTCCAGGGCTTTGATCATCTTCAACCTTTCCTTACATGGACGAGAAGGAACATTCTTCCAGAAGTAAAGAATGGAGAAAACAAAGCTGAAGAAGTACTTGGGAGAGAATTTCGTTCAATCCACAGTACAAATGTAAGCCAAATACACTTAAACCATTATTTTAAAAGATAGGTTTGTTGAATTAGTCTCACATCTTTGGATGACAGGTATCCCATTCCACATTCTGAAGCAATCCTTCCTACTGTAAATATTACTTTATTCAGGAGAGAAGAACTGACTCTTCTTCAATGCCTTCATATGGTTTAGAAATAAAAACTTCTGCATTTTGGGTTCATCCCAAGTCTCATGTGGGATATTTAATACCTTCTATGCTTCTACTACAAATAAATAAAAACAGAACCAAAACAAACAGAGAGATAAATGGACAGATCAATGAAAAGTGTTTTAATTCAAATAAAAGTACAAAATAATAGAGAAAAGAAAAGAGGACAAGGACATAAATTAAACTACCATCTTCTTGAAATAACTTCTGGAAATATAGCTGTCAAGTCCTTTAAATTCTAAGCAATGCTGCCATTGTGGGCATTTTTTGTGCCTAAATTGTGTGTCTACAACTGCCTGTGTGTTTCACAAACACATAAGAAAATTGCAATCTTAATTAGATCAAGAGTACAAAATGAAAATCAAGTTTCAACTATGAATTCTGGAAAACAACTTGAGACAGACATCATGCTGGGATGATTCATTTGACAAGTTATCTAATTTAAATAAATATTGCTGGGTTGCCAAAGTACTTTTTAAAGAAAATGGAGAGTTGGTAGTTACAATTGCCCTAGGGAAAATATATATATGAGTGATATTGTCTTCATACTCCTACTCAGTCTACCCTTTGTGAAAATATTTTTATTGCCAGTTTTTAGTCTTGGTTCACATGATATATTTTTCCTGTGTTTTGTTGAAAATCATGTATTTTACAAATATGTGTGGAATATATACACTTTTATTCCCAAACATCCACATAATATGTAAATATTTTACACAGAGAGATAAAGAAGAAGAGTGAATGAATGTTACAGAAGACATTCAGCTTCCCTGGCTTATGGAATGGAAGCAGCAGAAACATATTTTATCCTGAGGTCTGAAAAAAAGTCTCCCTCCAGTTATTAATGTCTCAGCTGACTGTTTTCTGTGAATGAATGCCTAAACCAGGCAGAACCGTAGGAAATTTAAACTTTAAATTAAACTATTAAACTTTAAATTTAAGCTGTTATAAACTGGCATGTGTAAAAATAGTTGAGATTATACATAGGTGGAACATTAACTTTACTATATCATAATCCACGCCCATCCTAAAGCATCCATTTGGTAATGATTTTGTTTCTTTTCAAATATGTGTATTTTATTTACTGCCCATCCCTGTGCTCTGTCTCCCAAGAGAGTCATTTTAGGTTCCAGGTGCTGAAACAGTTTCAGAAACTGCAGAAACTATCCACATATAAAAAAATGCAACACAACTGAAATCTCTGAGATAGAGAATTTATTTGTACTGATATTTAACCTTTTTCAATCCCTTATTTTTTCTTTTCAATCACTATCTGGAAATGACACTTTGCAAATTTTAGACTGAGTCATCCATTTCAGCAGCTATATAAGAAACAAAGAATCTTTCAATCTGGTACTTGTAATAGAATCACAGAATTAATAAATTTGTAAGTGAACCACATATAATGCAAATAAACCTAAAAGCATTTTTATTAGGCTTATTTGTCCTATGCTGGTTCTGGCTAGTCCAAAAGGAGCTTAGAAGGAAAACATTGTGTCATTGTTTCTATTACAGAAATTCTATTATTTTCAGAAGTTTATAACAGAATTTTAATATATTTATCATTCTGTTTATAAATTAAACTGCAGTTATTTGTCTCTTATAAATATAACAATCTTCAGGGCAAGAGATAAGATTACTCTAAGATACTATATGTAAATAATGGAAAAATTCCAAGTTGGTATGTATCTGAATAATTTTAAATTGCAAAAATCGTCTACAGGACATGAGAATTAATGTCATTTAATTAAATTACAATATTTGTACAGTCAGTATGCAAAGTTATCTCAAACTGCTCTATTGTGTGGGACCCATGGACCCTTTCATTCTAGCTGGGTCAAAAAGTTATAGACTATCTTTGAAATGTGTCCTTTTGTTTGATGAAAACTGTCCCAAAACAATTGGTGTCACATCTTAAGTAAAAACTGAAAAAGCAAAAGGGAAAGAAGCACTCGAAAATCTGCCTCTTATGCCCATTAAACAAAGTTAAGGGTCCTGTACTAGCAGTAATCCTGTTGGAGGAGATCCTCAAGGCGTAAAGGTAATTTCTGCCATGAAGCCACAAGCCTGCCTCCCTGGGGGACGTGCCCAGACTGCCCAGTCTTTAACGTGGTTGCATAAATTTGGAAAACAACTGTGTTAGCATAGTGCTGGGCAGGAGCTAACATGCACCCACTTTTAATTCCAGGTTGCTCTATCTGGCTGTCCCAGGGCATGGGCGAAACAGATGCATAACTGCCTCCAGCTGCTCATGAAAATATCCTGTATGCAAATTCCAGTGAAGGCAGGAGAAAAGAAGGAGAACACACCCTTCACAGCAAAATTTGGCTGTAACCAATTTGCTTTGATTATCAGATCCCCTATTTAAAATAGCTATCTAGCCAGGTCAGTGTTTGGGCAATAAAAATTTGCATACCAGGCTAAGACCAGAAGCCTCAAGGGAGGCCCTGTTGCCACCGACCCAAGTTCCAGAGATGTGATGCCACCAGAACATGCTTCTCATTAGAAACCACAAAGCATTGTAAACTGCCTGTTTCTAACATTCTTAGGGAAATAGATTAATATATTTAAAACATGCCTGTCTTTCCAGTCTTCTGAAAAACTATATCCTGGAATAGACAAGGTTTAATGTTTGATACAGGTGCACCCATCCAGGACTTTCAGTCAAGAAAGTTGAGAAAGTGGTTTAACCACAATGCAGTTCTCAAGGAAGTCCTAACACAGGGACTTCACATACCTTGCAAGAAAGCAATGTGTAATTATTCCACAGCTCTCTCCATCCCATCTAGATAATTATTTTTTTTTTACATAATGCACTTCTGCATGGCCCATTGTTCCCATATCCACTGTACTTGTAACACAGGAGCAACTTTATGGTGTCAAGTATGCTGAGGAAACAGAAGTGTTTGTCCTCACCATGTGTCAGCAGTGCATTGGAGAGTAATCAAAGCTGGGTGCTTGCACATAAAAATCATACAGAAGGTGAGTTTAGATTGGAAAAGTGTACGTATTTTGCATCATAGTTCAAGAAGAGGTTACCATGGACGAGAGAATGCAAAACACCACTGTGATATCATTCAATAGAAACCTGTGAGAAGGTATGTACTTCATGTATGTCAAAAGTTAATTCAGTTATTCCCCATGTTTCAGCAATGTTCAATAAACACACAGTGATATCCTTAAAGTTCACAACTCATGATACTCAGCTTATATTTGGTTTCCACTAAGTTTATTCACCTTTCCTATGCTGTCATCCCCTTGAAAAAGAGCATTAAATGTTAAAAAATCACAGCTGCACTCCTGTCATTTGTCTTTTTAATGTGCATGTGTTTGAATGAGCGTCCCTCCTTCCACCACACTTCCCCATTGCTCAGTTTCCTCTCAGAGAATATATACTTCCTAAAATCATGAATTTGTACCTAACTAGACAGAAAAAGAGAAAAGGGGCAGACTGGACTGATCCATCTGACCACTCATATTATACATACCTGTATTAAATGCTGAATTTAATCACCGGGTACATTACACATATGAGAACACTGCACCATTAAGCAACAGTAGAGACCCACAGGGAGAAGATAATTAAACAGATATTCCACAAACATGGGTTTGTTGAGCAGCTTAATCATGCCTATTATATTCTCTATTTTTTTTATTTTTTTTTTTAAATTTTATTTTTAAGATTAAAAACATGACAAAAACAGAAGTTGGGAGCAATTCACCTATAACAGCCACAAACCTTTATCAAAGTGAGGTGATCCTGGGTATATTGAAGCCATAACTGAATTTTTATTGACTTTAATGGGGAGAAGATTTCACCAGCAAACATTCAGAAATCTGTAAGAGTTTAAAAAAATTGAAGACACTCAAGCTTCTTATACTCTGAATATTAAATAAGAGCAAACCCTGATGTTGATCAGGTTTGACTTCTAAAATGCAGTGTTTATGGAAAGAAGTTTGAACATTAAGGAATCAACAACAGGGACTATTCAAACTAAAATATTTTACGATGTTTTAATTACTTTGGGTTTGGTTACGATTCTGGCTTTTTTCTCAAGACTGTCAGCAGCAGCAGTAATGGGTGCAGATAGCTCCCTGGAATGCCTGATCTTTTCTATATAATAAAAGTATTTTCATTGTTCTAAACATTACAGTCTGACTTTTCAGTTTTGCACCATATTTCTTAAATAAAGAAATAGTACTTGACAACTCAAAGACTTACAAGACCAAGCAAAAGTACTGATTTTTTCCATAAATTTTCCAGTACCAATTTATAACAGCCAAAAGCTTTATATTGCAGGTAGGCTTCCATAGGTCTGGTGAGCTTTGGACATTTAATTGCTCTCAGAAGCCCCAGAATCAAAAAACTTGACAAACTATCAAGTCAGCTGTAAAAAGCAAGAAAGGTTTGGGAGATCAGGCCTCTCAAGGCTTCCATGTTTTTGGCTCATAAATATCCCTCCAGGTGGTCTGCTGATGATCCTGTAGCTTGAAGGAGGGACTCTACTAAGGAGCTAGGCAGGGCAATTTTAATTTAAATTTAATTTTAGTTTAATAACATGAAATATGTCTTCATTCCTGCAATTTCAGCAAATCAACATGTTCCATGGAAGCAATATTATTTAAAAAAATTTCCAGCCAGTTGGAATGCTGCTTTCATGGTACAATGCAAAATCATATGGACAACTGTTGTCTTGCCCCTGTACACGTCTTTCTCCTCCATTTCTATGGTCTTCTTCCAATTTGGTGAGTTTAAACTCAGAATATACTCAGGTTTCACACTCTGTTTATTCTTCTTGAATATTATTCTGTTTGACTCTTCACTGTCCCTGTCTACAAACTTCTTAATTCAGTGTTTTGCCAAAGAAAAATTCTACAGACTTGGAATTTTGGTTATGTTTTCCTAAGATTCTTAGTTTTAGCATCCCTGTACTACACTACCTTCTAACAGTAGTGCATCCTGACAGCATTTTCTTTGCATTCACTGTACTTCTAAAAATACCTGCTGTGTTAAGGTGACTTATAAGATAGTGTAATGAAGGTTCAACTAGGCTGGCATGCAACAGGCCATGTCCATTTTTTTGTACTGCCAATGGCAGGTTCCTTGGGCATTGGACATCTGTAAAATGGAAGTACCAGGAGCTTCATAAAAATATTTCTAAATAGGGCTTTTTTAAAGTTTTTTCATAATAACTACATTATTAGTTTTCAATCCTGTGCTTCATTAAGCTACAGAGGTATCTAAATTACTTCTATGAAAGCTATTTGTGAACAAGAAATCTATTGCTGGTTGGCCAAAATTGTTCCTCAGCTTTCAGAACCCCCATGAGAAAATTGTCAAGATTTCAAAACAGAAAAATGTTAATTGGCTCAGTCGTTCAGAGCATGGTGCTAATAACTCTGATCTTGTGGATTCAATCCCCGCATGGGCCATTCACTTGAGAGTTAGGCTTGATGATCCTTGTGGGTCCCTTCCAACTCAGAATGTCCTGTTATTCTGTGAAAATTGAACAGATCATGGAAAAATGATGTGTTCATTAATTCACAGAACAACTTCATTCAGACAGCCTCAGTTTGTTTTCCAGCTTAGAGCAGACTGTTTAATACCTACATCATAGAAACTGCGTTTCTGTCAGAATCAAAGACAACCAAACACCTAAAATATCAGCTGTGAGAGAAAATCCACAGCTTCAGATATTGATGGTGTGAAGCTCCCGATCCAAAATGTTGTGTTTCTGGTTTTCAAGAAAAGGCTGAAGTACAAAGATTTCCTTAATTCAAAGTGAAAATAAACCTTAAAAAAATGGGTTTAACTTTTATCTGAATGTCTAAATATTACTTAAAAGCCTTGGCCAAATAATTTTCCACTCTAAAGACACCAAAACACATCTAACTTCTCTTCATAAATTTTAATATGCCAGAGACTATTTAATCCCTGGGAGGCAGCATGGAACTCCTTTCAGCCACACAAATTGGAAAGCACTAATGCTAGGCAGCCCTGCTCCAAGCAAGAGACTTTGATATCAGGTCAAAATCCATCAATTCTTTATTAGCTCTTCCTTGAAAAAACACTCATTAAAAAGAAGCAGTTTTTATGAAAATCTTAAAATACAATGAGCCTGTTTGGCAGAGAGGGCTGTTCATAACTGACTTCTATACTTGATATTCACAAGATGTGACATTGTTTCACTTTACAGCTAAAACTCATTAGGCCCACAGGTCAAGCCCATTCCTCTCTTTAAAATTCTTTTACTAGTTGTCTAGTTTTCATACTCTCTGTTGGGCTGAGCTGTGTATTCACTCCCCCCATGATTGTCTGCCTAACTCAGGAAGTCATTCATGTTCTTTTAAGGAACTCAGGGAGCTCAAAACACTCAGCTATTGATATTGGTTATCTAAACAAAAGGTCACTCTTCAGTCCTCTTTTGTTTTGAAATAAAGTCAGTTTCTTTGCAACATCTGAGGTCAGTCTTATCTTGCATTATTTGCTGAATTTCACAGTTGCATTGTGCTTGTCCATCTTCTCTGAGCCTTCTCTCATTTTAAGGGTTTATTGGTCAGCCACACTCTGTAAGTTAACTTAAGAGCATTTTTACATTATAGTTTCAGTAGCTAGAGGTTATAAAACACAATGATACCAGAAAGCTCCTTCTTTGCTCTAGGTGCAACTTAGCGTGTGCCAAGATGAAGCAATTCAGCAGGCCAAGTGGGCTTCACCACCTTACTTAACTACCGCTGAAAAGAGGCAAGATTCTGATTAAAAGAGACCTCACTGCCTGTAGGGCTAATGTTTTACCCTTGGCACAGAGCCAGTTCCATGTCCCTGCATTGTTTATGCTCTATAATCCATAAAAGATCTTGACAAGCTTTTGACAAAATTTTCACATTCCCCAAGTGTGGAGAAATTATTCTTCATGCAGTCTTCAAACAAGCTGACACAAGAGAAGCCTGCTGGGGTTGGCTCAGTTTATCTGTAATGAGCTGAAAAAGACAGAAGCCAATATTCCACTCTTTAACTGGAATCGGCAGCTTATCTCATTAACTATTCACAGTGTAGCTGCTATCCTTGAGGAAGCTGGATAATTCTCCTTTCCTTTAGGTGAAAACAGGTTCACTCGGGCGTTGTGAAGCTGCAATTTACTCTAGTGCAAGCCTGCTATGAAGTAACTGCTTTAATATTTAGAAAAAAACTCATGACCACTTAGAGTTTTTACTGTATTTTTAGCTAAGGATGATTCTATCATTCCAAAACACAGTGTGATGATTTCTATTTGCTAGACAAAGGTATTTAAATCTTTACAGTGTCTGAAAGCATTGATAAAACTCTCAAGGCACATCTGTAAGTTCAAAAAGCCACATTGAAATCAAACTAGCAATAAGCGTTTCTTGACTGATAACTTAGATGCCAAATTGTATTCTGGAAGCATTTTTTATAATCAGATTCCAAACTTTGAAATACGGTTTTAGGTTTATAACAGAAACAATTACAAAAGCAAGGCCAAGTCCCTGCATATGGATTCAATGGTTACACCATTAGTCTTGGAATTTCCAAATCTAAGTCTGTACAAATAAATGTTAAGAACTTCTGTAGTGTAGATACAGTGGAGGTATATTTCTTTCCTTAAGAAAATAAAGTGGTAGTAATAAGAAAGTAATGTTTTTAAATGTATCTACCTTTAAGTAGGAAAAAAATATATTTATATTTTTATATTTTTCAGAACATATTTCTAAAAAGATTAACCTAGTACTTTCAATTCAGCTGTACATCTGTGTTAACCCCTCTCCTAGATACAGCCTCCAAATGTCATTTGTAGCAAAAAGCCTAGATTCTGCTACGTCTGCTTATCAGAGCAGCCATATAAAAAACATTGATTTCTAATGTTCTGGCCACTGGATTTCATTTAGCCATTCAGATCACACAGGTCTGTCTAAAACTGCACTACTAAAAACTTTGTAAAACTGAATAAGATACAGAAATATATAATCTAAATCTGCACTTACCTGTTCTGACATGCTAAGCATTAGAAAAACATATTTTCTCTTTGATCACATACTGTTATGCTACTTACACAACTCAGATACACAATTTCATTCTGCAGATCTATACATGAGTAAATCAAAAAAGGCTGTTCATTGCTAAAATCCTCTAACCACTAAAATGATATATTGTTTTTGCTGCATCTAGTTCAGTTCTTATAGAGGGCATTAAGGTATCTATGGCCTACAGGAATATTTAAAAGATGGAGCAGAACACATCTCATGATTTCTCCAGGGTTTGTGGTACATTTTGTTAAGACTCCTAGAGTTTTGTTAATTATCTGTCACCAACTACGCAAAGCCTATTTCAGTACAGCTAGTTGTAGTGCTAAAATACATTCAGTGTCAAGTCACCTGGGCATCCACTTCAGGATATAAGGTTTGCCTTCAGCTATGTAAAATCCAGCAACTCTTTAGTGTTTCTCTGTTTATTTTCAATGTAGAAATATACAGTGTGAGAATACCAAGAAGGGTAGGAGAAACACTTGTTTCAGTCAAGAGAGTGTTTCCAAAAGCAGAGATAGATAAAATATGGAGCTGGAATAGCTGCCCAGTGAAAGAGGGAAAATATCTCTGATTAGTGCTGCTGAGGACCTTGTTAAGTTTCTGGAAAGAGCTGTACATCAGGATAGCCTGTGTTATTTGGAGACTAAGCTCATTGGCCTATGAATCATATATGCTTCCTAGTGAGGTAATGAGAAGTGACTACACATTGCAGAGTTTCACGTGTGCAGCAATAAAAGTGTAGTGAGTCTTGGAGATTAAAGGGAAGAGCCAGGTATTTGAGTCTAAGTTTCATTGACAGAAGGGACTTGAACAGCTGAGCAGCAGTTTGGCAGCATTCTTAGGACAGAATTTGTTCTTCAACTTGACATGTTTTTCTTCAGTATAAAATGAACAACACTTGTTGAGAAGGTTAAAACTGAGGAAGTGGAGGAATTTTTCATAATTTTCAGTGCCAAATAATATAGTACAAACCACAGTAAAATGAAGGAGACTCAAGTGGAGAATGTTTACTGCCCGCTGCTACAGGTTATTCTTTTTTTTTTTTAATACTTTTATTAAAATTGAATTCTTAGCTGAGGAAAGGAAACAAATGAAATAAAGTTCTCATCACCACTTTTATTTCAGATCTTTTTTTGAAAAGAGAGAAATATTTTTCTTTCCTTGGCAAATTCTCTAGCTGACAACATAAAGAAGAAAATTTGGCTCTGTTATGCTTCATTTCAAAGATGTGGAAGGGGATAGAAAATGCCTGTCTTAGTTTAGGGCAAATTAGGAAGGAAAACTCTAAATGGGGATTTCCCCAGGGAAATGCCCTTCTCCACTAACTGGTCCGGGAAAAGAAAAAATTCCTTAGAGAGAAGTGGAAAAAGCTGTTTATTTAACAGAAATTGAGTAATATTAAATAATAAAACCTCTTGCTGTTCGATGGGATGGCAAATCTAGGAGGAAAAAAAGTCCTTTTCATGTGGTGTAGCTCGGCTGGCTCAGGTTCTTATCAGTCCCTCTGGCGCTGGAAAGTGCCGAGGCCCAGGCCCCGGTGGGCCACAGGCGTGAGCTCCTGGGGTTTGGCTGGGTGTTCAGTCCAGAGCAGGCTTGCACAGATCCAAGAAAATTGGGAAAAAAACAAACAAAGGTCCAGGGAACTCCTCTGCCTCAGCTAGCTAGAACTAACTAAAAGCCAGAGAGAAGCTCTGTCCCGCTGTCTGTCCGTGCTGCAGACACCACAGTCCAGGAGCGGGATGTGTGGGAGCGATGTTTTTCCTTAACACAAACTGCGCGCTTCTTCTTCCCCCTCTTTTGCTCTCAAAGCCAGTCTTAAAGGTGCAGAACTTAATATATAACATAAACCAGACGATTGGGGATACCAGTATCATAAAGTCACCCCAGGACAATGCCCAACAACAGTTTCCATGTTATTACTCCCAGGTTATTAACAGTCTGATAGAAGTATCTTATGCAGTTAAAAGAAAAACTTCCTCTTCACATTTCACTGGGAAAACAGAAATAAAATAAGAGGAGTAAAGAGATACTGGCACACAGTCAGAGGAAACTAAACCTATTCCTTCTAGTGGTATCTTTCATTACAGACTGCAGTAGATTCTTTCATTCATCCTTTTTAATCACAGTGCCTCTTTATTCCTTCATTTGTTAATACTTTAAGAGGCTACACCATTTCCTGCCCTTTTGCTTTGTCATTTAGAACAAAGGTAAAGCAGCACTGTATCTCTCAAGGTAACAAGAGGAACAAACTTGCCCCATGGGTTTTCATCCAAGTCACCCCTCAGATAAGCCAGGTACAAATGGGCTACACTGGTTTGGGGGAAACTGAAGAGCCCAGTGTAGCTGTGGCAGTGTATACAAGACTTGTCTGTCCTGCTGTGCTCAAAGGTCTCCGGATGCAAGTCAATCCAGAGATATGTGATGGGCAGAAGTGTTAGCCCAGAGCTGTGCTCAAGCAAACAAACTCTGCAGAAAGGCAGACATGGGATCAAGCTAACACAGCTATACAATCCCCGTCTGGAGCTGCCCTGCCGACACAGCCAGTGGGCTCCAGCCACCCACCAGACATGCCCAAAGGCACTGGAAGCAAGGACAGCCGTGTGACATTTTTGTTTGCACTGGCACAAGAAACAGTTCTGCTTTGCTGATGGCAGCTGAGGGCCCACCAAGGCTGCGGCAGCCCCTAACACCATCTGTTGCTAACTCCCTGCCTCCTCTGTTGTCTGTGTTTTCTGCATACCTCAGTGAGCCTATCAGTGCTTTCCCTCCCACACTGCTGACCTTCATTTTTTCTTCATTTCTTGTTAATCAGCATTTACTCCAATTAGTTTGTGATATAACTTGTCAGGCATTATAGTCCAAACACATGAAAGATCAAAAGTAAATAAAGGAAATACTGACACTGGCAGTCGACCCAGCATGCTCTCCCAATACAAATACTCAGTGCCTGAAGACAAGTAGTGAACAAGTCATGACAGCACATGGGTATTATTTCTGTAAGTTAACAGTTTGTTTTTCTGCATCATAAAGTTGAATACAGTCCATCAACTTTTCTAGAACTCTTCATTTTTCTGTTGGAAGTTAAACAAGGTCCTAATTCACTTGCAAAAATTTATTCCCTATTTGGTGCCAAGTGGTAAAAGCAGTAGTTAATTTATTACCAGCTCCAACAGAAGGCATTTAAAAACTGCTGCCTTTCAATTTGAATCACTCATGGGACTTTCAGTCTTCTGGGCTCCCTCTTTCTGCTCTTTTGGAGACAGCTGTCAGGAAAGTCAACCTGTCCATCAGGTTTATTCATCAGCAAGACTGTGATGGTCTTGATTTCTTTCTTTGTTGACCCATAGCAAATAATAAAAAATCTGTTTCAGCTTCAAAAAAATTTGTCCTGTTTAATAAACAGAATCTAAGTGCTCTCTCTCCTTCCTGCGAGAGGCTGCTTGACAAGAGAAACTGAGAGAGAATCATAAGTCATCTCTACGAGAAGGATGGCACTGGACAGAGATAAGAGGGGAGGAAAGAAGACCAGAAGTTTAATTCCACATACAGCTATTCTTTCAGCAAGAACCATGGGATAAAGCAGTACACTTTGATATACCAGGAAGCAGAACCGGGGGCAAGAAGAATAATCATAGACTAATAGAACAGATTGAGTTAGAAGGGACCTTAAAGATCATTCTTCTACCATACCACTTTACTCAGAGCCCCATAAAACCTGGCCTTAAAACTATAGAATAGAATCATCAGATCATTAAGGTTGAGAAAGACTTCCAAGATCATCAAGTCCAACCCTTGACCAAACACAACCATGCCAAATGAACCACAGCACTTAGTGCCATGTCCAGTCATTTCTTGAAGACTTCCAGGAGCTGTGACTATCGCCCCCTTGGGCAGCCTGTTCCAAAGTTCCTCATGTCCAGCTGGGTGTTGACTAGCACCTCCAGGCCCTTTATCATTGGACAGCTTTCCAGATACTCTGTCCCCAGCCTGTAGTGCTGCATGGAGTTGTTGTGCATTGAACACTTCCAGGGATGGAGTGTCAACGATTTCTCTGGACAACCTGTTCTAGTGCATGATCACATTCACAGTGAAGAATTTCTTCCTAATATCCAATCTAAATCTACTCTCTCTCATCTTAAAGCCATTAAGAGCAACTAAACCATGGAAAAAAAAAAAAAAAAAAGGAAAACCTGAAGGCAAGGAGGAGATAAGTTGTCTGAAGAAGGGTTTAGAGAAGAGCCCTTGCAAAGGGCAGCAACATACTGGCACTGCAACTGCAAAGAGAGAAGCAGATAACTGGCTCCTAGAAAATGCAAAACTTCATTTCTGAGAGAGCAGTCATGTTACAATAGTTTGCCAAAATCCTGCTTTGATGTTGGCTTTTACTGAAGGTAGAAGGTAACTTCTCAGCCTGTGAGCTAACCGACCACAAGGACAGCGGTAGTGATGGAATTTTCCCTCAAATACTGCCAATCTGAACAAAGTGAAGGCATTTCACAATTAGTGAAGTTCAGTGAAATAAGGAAGACAGTTTTCTCTAATAATACCATTTCTCAGACTTTCATGCTTACCTGCCTCCCAGTCCCGTCAAAAAGCCTGTCATTTGATGCCACTTACAACAAACAGATTCTTGTTCATATGAACAGCCTTTTACTGACAGACTAACTTTCAGAAATGGCTGTATCAGAAACTCACTTGGTGCTTCCTATAGTTCAAGTATTTCTACTTTGTTTCCCTTGTTCCTTTGAAATATTTTCCTACTACTTTGTAAATTCTGTGTAAACAGCAGGTACCGCAGCTGAAATGGCAAATATCAGCGACACGGATTATTTCCTTCAGCATTTATTTACTCTGCCTGTCCCTGAACAGAGTGTAAAATCTTGAAACAGTTTGTAAAGATGTTTTTCAACCATTTACTGCACCAGATGCCAGACAACCTAGCATCAGAGAAATTATACTGCTGCAGCAGCTGTCTATCTAGATACCAGTAAATGCCTCCTCTTGAAATATAGCTGAAATCTCAAAGTAAAAAACTAAAAAAAATACTGTGACCACAGGGCTGTCCAAGTAAATGTAGCATCTACAAGTTCCATATCACAGACAATATTTACTGCTAACATCCTAACTGTAATACACATCAGGTAAAAAGATCTTGTCCTTAATACTTTTCATTCCCATAATTTCCATTTTAAAATTGTAGAACATTGCAATAAAGTAAACATATATATCAGAGCTGGATATGCTTCGTTGTCAAAGTAGTGTGGTTTTACCCTGTGAACTGTTGATGCATTTAGTGTTAATACAGAGTTGATACAATATGGGTTGGTATTGGCTTTGCTTGGCTGAAAAAAATTATGCTGAAGATAGTGAACACTCTGTAAATGGTGTTATTTCTAATTGTCTGAAATATTTTATTCTAGCATTCATTTAAGTGTAGCTTATATGGTACTGTGTTTTAAATTTGTGAACAAAGAAGTGTGGAAAACACAAGAATATTTATTCTTACTGCTGATCAAGGCTGGTGTGGTGTTTGGGTGTTTTCTACTTCTCACATTGTCCTGCCAAGAGAGCAGGCTGGGAACACACATGGAGCTGGTAGGGGACACAGCTGGGACTGCTCCTTGGATCAGTCCCTAACTGCTCCAAAGGATAGCCACCATATGGTGCCATGCTCAGCATATAAAGCTGAGGTAGGAAGGCAAAAAGAGGGGATGTTTGGAGCTACAGCATTTGCCTTCACAAGTTACTTTTGTTCATGATGAAGCTCAGCTTTCCTGGAGGTGGCAGAACACCTGCCTGCCCATGGGAAGTAGTGAATGAATTCCTTGTTTTGCTTTTCTTGTGCTTCACCTATCAAGCTGTCTTTATCTCAACCCATGATTTCTCAAACTTTTCCCCTACCAATTCCCTCCCCCATATCAAACTGGGTAAGTGAGAGAGAGGCTGTGTGGAGCTAAGCTGCCCACCACAACATAAAAAAGGTTCTGCAGCAAAAAGCATGGATAAGAAGATTTTCTTTTGAAAGTTAAACTTTATTAATGCATTTGGAAGATATGACTTGTCCAGATTCTGACAACAGCTTATTCCTAAAAGTTGAAGAGGTTTCCCCATCAGCCCTTTTGATAATCACACTTCTAACAGGTTTCACAGTCAAAAATGGTTATTCAGTTAGGATTCTGATTATTTCTATTAATTTGGTGATGATCCTCTTGCCACAACTTTACAGCCTTGAACCTAATGCCATTCACTATATTGACTTACCTTGGAGATGGAATTTGAAAGTTCCATACGAAAACTCAGAGACATTCTTATGACTCTAAGATGCGTCTATGCTCTTTTCTGCAATTCTTTTGTGCCTTGAAAGACTGAGTTCTTTGGTTTTTTAGAACAGATGAGGAAAACTGCCACACTGGCTATCTAGGGAACAGAAAATTGTGCATATCCAAAAACCACACAATTAGACACTAGTGCATGGTCTTCTGAATGATGCATTTTTCACTGGACTAAAGATAAGCTTACTTTCATGTACTGAAAAATTGTTCATACTGGAGAGAAACTGAGAAGAGGGATGTCAATGATTTAATGACTTTAAACTAAAGTTTGCTTCTCTGGTGGATTTTAAAGGTAAAAGGCAATTTATGACCAGGTCTACATTTGGTCTGGTTAATTACTGGTTCCTGTCTTTTTGTCTATTGTTGTAGTTTCCTCTCTATTTCAGTTCTGAGGTTTTCTGTTCACATGCATTTATTGGAGTCTGAGTATGATCACAGAGACCAAATTCCCACATACAGACAGGATGCAGGTATCCCCAGTGGAATTGTGCCAGTATGAAGTATGAGGGTTCATGTCAGATTGGTTCTCTGTGTTGTGATAGGAGACCTATATCAAAGAACTTATAGAATCGTTAAGGCTGAAAAGAACTCAAGATCATCAAGTCAAACCATTAACCCTGCATTGCCAAACCCACCACTAAACCATGTCTCTAAGCACCATATCACCATGGGAAGAGAAAGAATCCCTAACTGGTCGGTCCAGTTTAAGGATTATATGCTTAACTCCTGTGTGCATACGCGTGCGTGAGCGCACAAGATGCATAGCTGCCCATCTGAGCGCTTCAACTGTGCTGGATGTGCCCGGGTCCCAGAGACAAACTTTCCGTAAGCTTCAGGTCCCGAACCCACGCGAAACCGCAACTGCCGCGACCCCTGTCCGCCGGCTCCGGAGCCTGTTTTACCCACCCCCGCCCCTGGCGCGGGCCCGCCCGCAGCCGCCCCCTCCCCGGAGGGGCCGCCCACCCCGCAAGAGGAGCCGCTGCGCCGCGCCCTCCCCCTGCACAGCGCCCGGCGCGGGGAGGCGGGCGGAGCGCGGCGCCCCGGCACCCGCATCCCTCGGCCCCATGCGGCGGCGGGCGGCGGGACGCTGCCGCCGCGGGAAGAGCTGCGCGCCCAGGCAGCCCGTCCGGCGGCGCGGGGCCCCCCGCATCGCCCGCCCGCCCGCTGGCCCACGGAGCTCCCGCAGCGCCCGGAGCGACCCGCTGGGCTCCCGCCGGGGCTGAGGGCTTGCGGCGTCCCGACTTTCGGTGGGACTTCTCGGGGCACCCGGAGAAGGGGAGCGCTCGGAGACAATAGCAGTCGATACAAACCAGCACCCGGCGGTGCCTGCCCGGCTGCCGCGCATCGCTTATGTTTGTTCGGGGGGAGCCAGCCGCGGCGGCGGATCCCGCAGGATGACGGGCGATGAGGAATCCTAAGTCGGCGTCGAGGCGGACCACTGCAGGCAGCGATGAGCCTCAGCGAGCCGGTGCCGGAGGGGAGACCGGGGTCCAGGTGACCGCCGGCTCCGCGCCGCCGGCCGGCCGCAGCGCCCCGGAGCATCGGGAGCGGCGGGCAGCGCCTGCTGACAGCGCCTGGCCCGGCCGCAGGTAAGGAGCAGCGCACGGCCACCGCTGCCGGAGCGCGGTCGGGTGCGGGCTGGGCTGGGTTCTGGGGTTCCCCTGAAGGACTGCGCGGGGAGGCGAGTGTGCTGTGCGGCTGCCTGGCCGGCGGCCGTCGGCCGTCCCGCAGGCGGTGCCACCGTGTGTCGGCGCCCTCCTTCTGCCCGAACGCTCCCGTCGCCCGGTCCGGCGGGGACGTTCTTCGCTAATGGGAAGCATCTGTCCTCCGGTACGGCAGAAAGAAACACGGAGGCGAGGGGACTGGGTCTCCCCCGCAGCCCTCTCCGGCACAGCCGCTGCTGGCACACGGCCCGCGCAGCGCCGACCGCCCCCTCCCGCCGGGGGCGCCAGCGGTGCCGCTGGGGGCCCGCCCACGCCCCGCCCCCGGGGGGCGGGCCCGCAGCCCATTGGCCGGTGTGCTGCGCGGGGCGGTGGGGGCAGCCAATGGCGGCGAGGCGGCTGAGAGCGCCCCCGTGCGGCGGGGCGGGGCGGCGCGGCCGGAGCCGCTCCGGCAGATCCCGGCGAGTCCCGGGGGAGCGGCCCCGGCTGGGCACGGGCGCAGCGCGGTAAGTCCTGCCGGCAGACCCTTCCCCAGCCCCTCACAGGTCACTGCACTCTCCTCTTCACCTCAATGAACATGTCCTGAAAGGGACCTCTCACAAAAGGAATCAAAATGGGTAGGCTGTTTTCTAGAAGGAATTTTCATTAAGGACAATATAAGGAAAACAGCACCTGAAAATTCTTAAACAAATTACAAGCTATTTGTCTTTTAAAGAATGCTAAACGTCTCATTAACTTGACCATGGATATTTGGGAAAACTTCATCCCAACAAGCCTCTTGTTTGAACTGTAATGGTTTGCACATGGTAATCTTAGGGGGAAAATGTGCATCTTGTTGCTTGCAGACCTAAGAAAATCTGACTGTTATACTACAAGCAAGTAACTAATGGAACCAAAAGTACCTGGTACAAGTGAATGCCTTTCTGTCATTGTTGTGGTGTTGTACAAAAGCAGGAATATTAAATTTCTTTTACTAATAGCAGCCTGTATTCTTGTATGGCTTTAATTTGAAAGGCTTTCAAATTCTTCTGTTGGTAGGAATATGAATAGGAATGTTTTAGTCATTTGTCCAGAGTTAGGGTGCTTAATCATTAATAAGACGTTGCATAAATGTTTTGTTTTTCAGAAATTGCTAGTGCTCAAGGTCTTGAAACCTTGAAAACTCGTGTTTTCTTTTCTGTGCTTCTTTAAATTACTCTCCATGGTTCTAGCCATGCAGACTTCGACACACATTTCCAAAAATCTGAACTTGGGTATTGGTAGACTTATTATAAACTTTTCCTCTGAGGTCTGTGCTTATGCTTTTAAACAAATGGTCGAATTTTGTAATTTCTGATCAGACATAATAACTGTTTGGTTTAGATTGCAATGTAAGAGTGTATCCAACATCACAGAGCAACCCATGGCAAAGGATGACAGAGCCTAGATCTATGGCAAACTAATTCTTTCACTTCATATCTCAATTGTTTCCTACATCTATTATGAATGAGATTCATTGAGCCACATTTTACCCTACCAAAAGTTAATAGCCTGCTAAAAAATCAGGCAGCTAGGTGATATGAGTTTGCTAATTTGGTACCTAATGCAGCTCAATTGCACTATTTCTAGTTATCTGATTAGGTACAATAACTGATACTATTAATCTTCAAGTGATTATGGCTTGTTTTGTTTTTGTTTTTCTTTCATTGACTGTAGAGGGAACCCTGGCAATTTGCTTGAGCTAGATTTTTTCCTAGAAGTTTTCTAGTTTTATTGTGAGATGAGTACTATACTTGGTGTACAGAATAAGCCTATAAAATATTTTACCATGGGGAGATAGCATAACTTTTTTAGAATACTTATTTAGTAAATGTGCGTAATGGGGGGAAAATTTACACTGAAGCAGAAAATTACATGGAATAAAGATAATGGCTTTCCAATTGAACATGGCCTTGATTGTCTACAGACTTTCTAGACAATGCAGGTAACCACTAGGTATATTAAGAGTTGAAAGTATGTAAAAGTTTTTGAAAAACCATAATTTCTTCTCTCTTTTCTTCCTCGCTGTCCCACAACAATGCAGGAGGAGCCAGGCGAGGGGAGGCGACAAGATGGGGGATTGGGTGGCGGCTGGAGCGCTGTCCGTGGTGCTGATGCTGGGACTGGGACTGCCGCTGGGAGCCCTGGGCTGCCCCCAGCCCTGCGCCTGCTACCTCCCCACCGAGGTCCACTGCACCTTCCGCTCCCTGGCAGCCGTGCCGGCACGTATCCCCAAACATGTGGAAAGAATCAACTTTGGGTTCGTATGGCAGCTTGGAGCAAACAGTTTTATGTTCTTAGTGCAGAAGCCCGGAGTGCTTTGTGCACATGTGGCAAACCAGGATCTCTGTGTGTACTTCTCAAGCAGAATTGCAGGGATGGGTACTTACCTGTTGGTGCTGGATTTCAATCACTACAGCTTCTGGCATGGAGAAATTAGCTCAGCCTTTTTGTCTCAAACAAAAGTTAACTGTTACTTTCAAATAAATATTTATACCATGGTATGAGTTAATTTTTGGTAAATAGAACATACAGTCTTTTAGATACTTTTAGAGTATATAAAAAAAGACATTTAATTAAATCTGTTATGAGATTTCTACAGAATATGAAATTTTAAACCTGATGTAAAATATAAATACAGTAGGAGTAAAATTCTATGATGTAACCTAGTAGCATTTTGGAGAACAATGAGATATAGCATATCTTAAATTAATACAGTGGAAATAAATTTGATCCATTGCCTTTGGAGTCGTGGATTTGTTGCACTTATTTCAAGCAACAAAGCACAATATAAGCATGTTGGGAAGAGACTGCTCAGACTCCAAGTCACTTTCCTTTGCCAGGATATTGCCAACTCACATCTGTCAGATTTTGCGACAAGAAGGCAGGGACTGTTGGTAGGCTTCATATCACAAAAGTACCACATTGGGTAATTGTGTGATGCAGAGCAGTGCAAGAGTCGCAGTCCTCTTCTGCTTGGTGTCAGGGCTGTCCCACTACCCATGATGAACTCACCCTGACAACCTCAAAGCCTCTAAGCTGCAACTGATCATGTAGTGGCTGGCAGTAGTGACCTTGGTTTGGCTTCTCTTCTGCTTCTCTATAGTTAAAATTCTGATCCACCAACATTTCATTCACCTAAAGACTAATTTTAGTCTCAAAATGCTCCTGTGCTCAGTAAAGCTATATTAGAGAAATATGTACTCCAATCCCTAAATTGCTTCTGAAAATGGGCTCCTAAGTTACTAAGGCGTTTGGGCTGATTTTTAGTAAAGTACATTATTTGATATACTGTTAGCATAAAGGACATTTCCTTGTGTCCTTTCCCAGGAAGAAACAGTCTTAACTGTCTGTTGTTGCACTTTCACTTTGAAAGAGTGCTTTTGCCATATTGCTATTTTAAGTGCTATGTGTTTAGAAGGTGAAGATTATTTTTCTAACTGGAAATTATTTAAGAAAAATCTTTATTTAGGCAAGTTCATTTTTTTTTTTTTTAAGGACTTACTTTGAAATAAGAAATTTTATATAAGATGTCTGCTATAAGCTCAGTGGATCTGCAGAAGAACTAAAAATATTAATACAGTATTACAAATTTTTAGCAAATTAAGAATTTTTAGATAGATAACATGGTGAAGATCCAAAAGTATTTTCTCCTTATTCAAAATATTTTAATTTCATGCTATGTCTTCCCTTGCTTTCTAGAAAATACCAAGAAATTGGAAAAATCTCTAAAATTCTATGCTTAATTTTAAGACTTCATGCCTAGATTAGATAATACATTTAATTTTCTGTATATATATGAAAAATGCAAATGTAGACTTAGGCCACCAAATGTAGCTCTTCCAAGTTGGCAAATAAAGCCTGATTTGCTCTTCCAAAGCAAAACTTATTTATTTTCAAAGAGTAGATTTTTCTGTATTCCTTATCTAAGAAGAGTTTCAGGGCTCAAGTGATGTAATTGTAAGGTCAATTCCTAGATCTTATGTATTTACTTAATGTAGCAAATTACATGCTGTAACAGTAAGAGAAGCAGGATGTGACTCACTGCTTCTTGTGCTGTTTGGGAGATAACCCATTTTTAATGTTTACTCTCCAAATCTCTATTTATTTATTGTTAAATGCTGCTTTGGCAACACTGCAGCCTGTCTAGTTTGCCAGGCTCCATAGCATCATGGTTTGGCCACAGGCCATTAACTTATTTCCATTCTATAAACTGAGTTACATGGAAAAATATACTGACAACTATTAGAACTTAAACACCTATTTATTACTTTTACTCCTAATTTATGGCTAAAGTGCCACAAAGTGAGTTAAAAGAAATCTTAATGTAAACATGAACTAAGTATGCTTGGACCTTGTAAGAGTCTTTCAGTAACTTCTGGCCTTTTGATGGTGCATTAAGGTCCCTCCAGTTTTTCCTGAAAGTTAGGTTATACTAATTTTACATTTGCAGTCCATGACAGTCAGTGTATAAATTGTAACTGCATGTGTGATTTTTTTTCCCCAGGTTCAACAGTATACAGTCTGTATACGAAAACTCCTTTGCAGGACTTACAAAATTGGAATTGCTCATGATACATGGAAATGACATTCAGAATATTCCTAATGGCGCTTTGAAAGATCTTGTATCTCTGCAGGTAATCCTTAGGTTTTCCTAAATTTCAAAACTTTCATGAATTACAGAAAACAAAAATAAGTGTTCTTTATAGTGCCTTTGTAGGATTAACATAACATTTTCCCCAAAAATGCATTGGATATCTATTAACTATGCCTGTGTCTAACTTGATAATGCCAACTACCACTCAGTTTTATTCTACCTCTGACCAGCATATGATTTTTCAGTGGTGCAAAAGATTTGAAGGTGGGAGGAAAAAATTTGCTTGATTGCTATTCTAACTGGATAAAAAAAATAATCTCTGGTTTTTGTTTTGTTTTGGTTTTTGGTTGTTTTTGTTTTTTGTTTTTTTTTTAATTTTTGTTTAGGTTTTTAAAATTAGTTACAACAAATTGAAAGCCATAACCAGCCAAACTCTCCAAGGACTTTCAAGCTTAATGAGGCTGCACATGGACCACAACAGAATTGAGTTTATTCATCCAAATGCTTTTAATGGTTTAACTTCTCTAAGACTTGTCCACCTAGAAGGAAATTTACTCCAGCAGCTTCACCCCAACACCTTTTCAACATTTATGGTCCTTGATTATTTCAAATTGTCAACAGTAAGACATCTCTACCTATCTGAAAATGCACTTAGGACCTTACCTGCAGGGATGTTTCAAGGCATGCCACTGCTGGAAAATCTTTACCTTCATGGAAATCCATGGGCCTGTGACTGCAGTTTAAAGTGGCTCCTTGAATGGAATGAAGTTTCTGGAGGTAGGAACATAAGCTACCAGTTTTTATTGAACTCATAACATTGATTTTTTTTTTTTCCTGTTCTATGTGTTGATGGTTTTGTTACTTCCTGGGTGTTATTACTTACATGATGTCTGTGTGCAGTGTTAAATTCTGTTACTATTCAATAAATGTGTGTATTTAAAAAACACTGTAAAAAGAAAGCAGTTTTGTTTCGTTAGATAAAAATATGTATTTAAGAGCAAAGAAATTAGCCATTACATTTGGGATGATGGAAGTGATAGTGAGGTTTACTGTAAAGGGGTTATAACCTTTGACTGCATTTGCTTGCACAGCAGTACACCTTTGGCTGAGGGCTGTCAATTGTCCTCAACCAGTGAAGCTACTGACTATATGCTGTCATGGAAGGTGGTAACATTGGATTTGAACTTGTTTGTCTAAGGAAGGAAAGAAATCAGGTTACCAAATTCCGGGTTAAGCCTGCTCTAACTTTGAATCTGTTAACATTAAAGCTGTAGTATGTGTTCTTCATGTCCATCCATGTTTCTTCATTGACCACAACTTCCTTTAATGATGGAGCAAATCTATTTGAAGTATTTTCAAGTACTTGCAATGTATCCATTTTCACCCATGTAATTTTTTCATAAAATAACTTGTCTATCTTCATTCAGACTTAGAGATAAGTATCCTAATGCCTAGGCTGGAACACTTCTGATTGTGTGCAGAAGCAAAAAAAGAGTTTTATAATGCCTCTGCATCAGGAATACACTAAATGAGGAGGGATTTGAGTGTCAGTTTTCAGTTTGGGCATCTCAGTTCAGCAGAGGAACTGGTGTCACACCAGAGCTACTCCTAAAATATTAAGAGGGAATTGGCATTTAATTGTAACTGAAGATGTCTCAAATGAATGACAAGGTTTATACAATGATTTTGGACTGCATATGGTGAATGATGGTGGGTCTTGTCATCTTAGAATATTTAATTGCAATTTTGCACTTGACTGCAAGATGGTGCTTTTTAAGAACATGCAATGCTTGAATGAGTAGTATAAATCTTCCTGACTAAACAGGTACTTGAGTCATCTGACTTAAATACTGTATTTCACTAGTTTACATTTTAATATTCTTATATTCTGTTCTTGATCCAAAATGTGTGTGTGTATGTGTTATGGGTGTCCTTAAGCTTCAATGTAAGTTATGAGATACTAGCTGAACATTCCTTTCTTAGTGTAGTGCTGGCTTGCTAGCATTTTTATTCAGTTAAATTACCTCTTTACACTAAAATAGTAATGATTTTTGGAAGGAGAAATAACTTATCCATGCCTTTTTCACGTATGACAGATTTTGTATCTGTATATGACTGTAACATTAACTTCTTTGGGAATTCTGTCCAGAAAGAGTTACTAAATTTTTTCAGTGTAGCCACTGCCAAGTTGATTGTGGACTGGTTTTTCCTTACATTTGAAACACCGTTTGAATGTGCAAGTAGCAAACTGCAGAGATATATATATATGTATATATATATATATATATATATATATATGTATTCCATTTGTAAGACCTTTTTTAAAAAACATGATTTTTCAGATTAGAAAAGCATATATTTTCAATTAAAATAATGGTATGAGGATTTGCTGTGCATTTCCCTTTCTCCTGACATTTTGCCTTATAACTCACCGTTATATTGTTCATTCATTCAAAGATCCCTCATTCTTCAGGGTGATACTTATTCCTAGAATAACTGTAATACATTTAATCTACTATATGCTTCCAAACTAAATACCTAAGGTGACATTTAACATTCAAGTGAGCAGAACAGTGTAATAAATATATGATTGTTACTTTGCAGACAACAAGTTTGCATTGACAGAAGAGAGGAGTCAAGACTGTAATAATACAAAAAAGTTAAAACAGAGAAGAGCTAGACCAGGAAAACTACAAAGTTTACAGTTGTTTCAGAGGTCAGAGAAGAAGTGGAGAAGTGGCACTTTTTTTTTTTTTTTTTTTTTTTTTTTTTTCTCCTGCTGATTAATACCTTGCAAGTGCAAGAACTAATCAGCCCATTTTGGTAGCTACAGTATAATGTTTTGTGTACTGCCAGTACTGTTCTTAATCAATAGAGAAGAAAAAAAACTTCCTGGATTATTTAATGAGGAAGTCTAGTACATAAACTCTGTATTTTTGAAAGCTGAAAGGTCCCTCTCCTCTTCACATTAGATCCACAAGTTAGGCAGTTGCTATACAAATGCAGACTTTTTGACACAGAGTAGTTTGTTGCTGATTTAAATGTTGCCCTGTGCACTTCCGTTTGTAGGCATTTAATTCAGAGGCAGTGAATCTAAATTTCAGAAGGATGGAGTATTCAATCCTGTCATTAAGAGAAGATTCAGAAGAAATCATGGTCAGATTGAGAATCAGATACACATTCAGCTGTAAAACAGAGGTGCCATTCTATAAGTCTTGCCTTATGTGTCATGTGACGTAATGCAATCTTCGTGAAGTTTATTTCATACTTCTGAGAGTTGTCTAGAACAGAGTTTTTCAGCTTATTTACCTATTGTTTTCCCTCTTATTTTCTTTTTTAAATTTTATTTTTTTCAGGTGTTTTAAAATGCAAAAAGGACAAAGCCTATGAAGGGGGACAGCTGTGTGCTAAGTGCAGCAGCCCAAAACAACTACAAAAAGAAGACATTCAGAACTTGAAAGATATTTCCTGTAGGAAGCCTGTCATTCAGTCCTCACTGAGGCAAAATAGCAGTACTCAAGATGAGGAAGATAGTGACAGTTATGAACTCCCTCTGGAAGAGCTTCGGTCCTCACCATGGAACATTGCTCTAAATATGACTGATGAGCATGGCAATATAATCCACCTGAACTGTGAAATCAAAAAACCAACAGATTCTACCAAAATTCAGTGGAATCAAATCCAGACTCAGGAGATAGATATAAATGCCACAATTGCACTGGATTTTGAATGTCCAATGAATCGAGAAAACTATGAAAAATTATGGAAGCTTATAGCTTACTACAGTGAAGTACCTGTCAAATTAGAGAGGGAACTTATGCTCAGAAAAGAGCCTAAAATAAGCTATCAGTACAGGCAAGGCTCAGATTATGATGCTCTTTACTACACAGGTGTAAAAGCTCAAATACAGGCTGAGCCTTCCTGGGTGATGCAGCCTCTTATAAATATCCAATTAAACAGGCGCCAAAGTACAGGGAAAAAAGTGGTGCTATCTTTTTTTACTGTGTTTTCTCAGACAATTCATACCAAAACCACCAGGCAGCAGAGAAACTGGGTAATGATAGAGCAAAATGAGAGCACAAAGACAGCACAGAGTGTGGTGGAAGGGTCAGAGTGTCAGCTGAGTTGCAGTGTGAAAGCTTCTGAGAGCCCCTCCATTCAGTGGCTTTTTCCAGATGGAACTAAACTGCAGGCACCTTTTAATGAGAAAGACAGTAGGTTTTCCATTCTCAGTAGTGGCCAACTAATAATCAAAGCAGTGAGTTACACTGATGGAGGTGTGTACCACTGCATTGCCCAAGTGAGAGATGATGTGGACGTAATGGCTTACAGACTTTTTGTGCAGCCTGCAGCTATTCAGGTAGCTGATTCAGATGTAGTGAGAGTTGAAAAAAACGTTGGCAATCCAATAGCTTTGCCATGTAATGCAGTTGCCATCCCAGATCCACAGTTGAGCTGGATTCTTCCAAACAGTCAGGTACTCAATGATTTATCAAACTCTTCAAAAGGCTATATGCTTCCCAATGGTACTTTGCTTATTCCAAGGAGCCATGTCACTGATAGTGGCCATTATAGATGTGTGGCTGTCAATCAGCAGGGATCAGATCAGTTTGTTGTAAGGGTCACAGTAAATAAAATGGTGTCTGACAGGTCATTTAAACGAATAAAACTAAAGAAGCGCCCAGGCTCAAAAGGTTTGTCAAAAACAACAGGGCGGGTCATAGATGATGAGGAGGGATCAGGGACAGGAGGGGTGGAGGAGTTGCCACGAAGAAAGAACCGCCTAAAAGACTGGGAAATACCTTTTAAACAAAAAAGTGACCAAGTGCCAGAGGCTCTAATTAAAAAGGGGAAGAAGGGCAGAAGGAAAATGAAAATCTGGAAAAGTACTGATGAATCCCAAGACAGCAATGTTGCAGAAGGCCGGAGAGTATTTGAATCTCGAAGGAGAATTAATGTGGCAAGCAAACAGATTAATCCACAGCATTGGGCTGACATTTTGGCAAAGGTCCGTGGGAAGAATCTTCCTAGAACAACAGCTACCACCATCTCTGTAACAACTTCACTGCCATCAGTCATGCAGGAAACTACTCCCACTCCTTATCCTTTAGCCAGCCCTCTGCCTTCAGAGACAGGGCCTGATGTGGTGGACTCCTCTGCTGATGCATCACCTGTGGGTGAAGATGAGCAGTTCTCAGTCACTGTTTCACAGAACACAGAAGTGTTTTCAGTCCAGTCTATATTAATAAGGTCAGAAACTGAACCCTTCTCCAACCACAGGGCTTTAGAAACACCTGCAAGTATAGACACTGTAGAAATTGCTTTATCAGGTCCATATTTGACTTCTGTCTCTGCAACTCTGCAACCACAAGGGGAACAGCATCTTGATGTCAGAACAGATGATTCGGTTGCCCTTACTGAGGAACCTCTAGCCAAACAAATTGTGACAAACTTTCCTAATGTTCAGAGCAGTTTGTTCACAGTGGAAACTGTAGATAAGACTGTATCTTCTATATCTGAAGAAAATTCTGCTTTTGCTGAGCTACCACTTGATGCTACTCTCCTTGAGACTCAGACTGTGGATCTTCATAGCACCTTGGAGACAAGCTTGAAGTTAAATGAAGTGGGCCCAATTAGTGTTGACACCATAACTTTGGCACCTTCTCAGTTTGATGAGATCATCCCAACAGATTCTGTAGGCACTACTACTGTTCCTTCATCTACTTTTCCATTTGTTAGAGAAAAGAGCAATGATGGACGATACCAGCACAAAAAAATATCCACAAGTCATACAAAAATGTCAGACTTAAGTAACAGTTTTCCAGCTGTCACACCCATCAGGGTTGAGAGCAAAGAAGAACCTGTAACTCACAGAAATATGGTGACTCAAGAAAGCATGTTCATCATTCATGCAGACAATTCTCAGATAGAGGAACATAGAAACCTGGCTATTCCAAAACAAGGTCCCATATTCATTTTGCGTAGTGCTAATGCTCCTCATAAAACAGCAGAGGGGTTAGAAACATCTTCTTCCATCAGTAGATTGACCACAATGGCCCCCACAACAACTCCATATAGAAAGACCATGCCTTCACTTATTACTCAGCATGGTAGAAAAAGGCCTTATGGGAGAAGGAGAAGGCCAAACAGAATCCGACAAAGACCAAAGCCTTTGCCCCGTGTTGTTTTAACCACAGAGGCAATGCCTGTGATTACAAGGACACCTGAAATTGAAGCTGTTACCAAAACTTCTTTTGGAACTCTTGAAAGTCCTGATCTTAAAAATATCAAAATACAGGCTAGGAAAAAGGAACGCATGGAATCCACTCCTTCATTAATTACTGACTCAGGTGTCACAGAGAAATTAACTAAAATCAGAGATGTCATCACAACTTTCTCTTTTAGGCCCACTACTTCACCTGAAACTAAAAGTGTGACACACCCTACTAGCCCTGAAACCTTTGAACTTCCAGTGACTGCACCCATCACAATTTTATCATCATATGCTGTACATGATGCGCTTCCCACAAAAGAGCCAAGTGTACCTCTGAAACCAGAGCAAAGTGAAGTGCCAGCATTCCACTCATTAGACAATGTCTCTGTGGAGAAGGACATGAAAGCAGATTCTAAAACTGTGGATCATAAGGCAGAGCAATCAAGGACAGCAACTTCTCCTGCATATAGGAACAGCTCAATACTATCAACAAAACCAGAGTCTCAAGAGCCTAACCTATTTGACTTAGAAGGAATGGTTAATGAAACAACTGCTGGAACATTCCAGCTGGTGTATCCCACTGTGAGTGACTTAAGTATTCCTGTTGGCACAGTAGAAGTTTTTAAGGACCTTTCAGTTTCAAAGGAGCCATGGAAGCCTACAGTATCTATAGAAACACCAGCAAAAGCTGAGCCACCTCAACAGTATGAGATATTTACTTTACCCTCCTCTTTCAGCACTGGAGAAACTCAAACTCTTCCAGTTAGAGAGACAAAGAAATCTGTTACTCTCCAGGCTGGGACAGAGCCATCTTCCTTGGATAGAAAGGAATCTATGTTACATGTGTTTCTTCATTCACAGACAACTGAAAAGCCTCTTATTATATCCACTGCTTTTATTCCATTTATAAAACTTGTCAGTCTTCCCCCTTCCATTTCAAGCACTTCAGATCCTTCTCTTCATTATACCACCAAGGAGAGAAATGCCTTCAATCAAGAAGGGCTGCCAGAAGCAAAACATGTTGGAGCAGGTGGTGACAAAATAGTGATGACCTCAAACCAGAATGTTCACCCTACTCCTTCCTCTAATCAAAACAGGATTAGCATACAGTCAAAAGAGAAGCAATTCAAGGAGTTGTATAGTAGCAAATCAAACAACAGTTTACTGCTTAATCCAAATCCTCCCCAACCACCTGCTGGAATGATACCAAGCATAAACCAAAGACCACCTGTTGTGCCTCCAAAACACATTCCAGTAAGAGGCACAGTGAAGCTTCCTGTAACACAGGGCCCACTTCGCTATTTTATAACACATCAGCCTCTTCACTACACAAACAAACCAGAGATAACAGCATATGCAGCACATACCATCCAGGACAGAAAAACTTTTGCTTCCCAGAGAGAAACAGCTACCCCAACACAAGTCTCTCCATTTCACAAAACAAAGCCATTAATTGAAAGCAAGTTCAGTAATCAGGGTCAGAATAGATACAATTCAAGATTTTTTGGAAATAACCATGTTCCAGATAACAGAGGCACAGCAGGGAGAGTACCAAGTCAAGGGTTCCCCTATTACCCCAGTTCCAGAATACCATTCCTTTTCAACAGAACAAGGATATTCCCTCACTTAAATATGCATCCTAAACCAGATATTCCTAGTCAACTAGTGCCAAAAGACACAAATGAGAGGAAGGTTGCTCAGGTCTTACCTACTGGGATTACAGTGCAGAAAGCTACAGTTACTCCAGTGCTTCCAATGCCACATGCCACAACGACTGCATCACCACCAGTGATTTTAGAGATCACCCCTCCGGCCTTTCTCTCTCAGCGCACAAAACCACAAATAACCACTACAGTTCATCCTTTTAAAAGTATCCATCATCGTCATCAAAAATTTCCATCTGTTCCTTACATGGGAGGCATTATGCCGCACAATTCAACTGCAATTCAGCCTTCCACTAATTTTAGGGTATATGGAGGAAGACCTAAAATTATCACAAAAGCATCTCAGAGCATCTCCATCCTTGCTGAAACAGATGCTTCTATCCCTTGTGATGCAGCTGGGGAACCCAAGCCTTTTATTACTTGGACAAAAGTCTCTACAGGTAAGACAGAGAAAAATGTGCTCTTCCATGGTTTGTAGGGGTATTGCACAGAAATGCAACATGACCACAGGAGTAGTTCAAAATGCTGAAAAATTCCTGTAATACATAATCATTGTAGAGAAAATTATTAATTGCAACTAATCATTACAAGTAATAATAGATTTGCAGTGTTTCTTGTAATAAAACCTCTGTTATTTAATGAGTTCATTTTTGAAGGGTAATTTTTTGGCTGTGAAAAGCAGACAACTCTGCTTATTCTCAGCAGTTAGAATTTATTATGGCAACACTTGCGAGTTTTGGTATGTTAATGGGTTTGTTAATGTTGCTACCTTAAATATTGGGGTGTGTGTGTCATCTCCATATGCAAAGGGAGCAGAAAATTTACATAAAGATTTAAGAGGGATCCTAAAACCTAAGGCCTTAAAAAATTTCCACACTGTCCATGTTTGCAAGTTAGTGGTTAGTTCTGCAATAGGAACAAAGACTAATTTGAGTTATGGAGAGTGTCAGAAGATGCAGGCCCTCTAAAGTTGTAATTGGTTCTGAGTAAACCTAAAATGTCACTTAAGACTTCTTTATTTCAATAATGAACATTTTAAACCCTTTGACTTTCTCTTTCTTTCTTTCCTTTCACCTTCACAGGTGCTCTAATGACAGCCAACAGCAAGTTACAAAGGTTTGAGGTCTGGAAAAATGGTACTCTCCTTATCCGAAATGCTCAGCTTCAGGATCGTGGGCAATACTTATGCACAGCTCAGAACCTGCACGGCATAGATAAAATGATTGTTGTGCTCACAGTTTTAGCCCACCAGCCCAAAATTTTGCTTTCCCGCTATCGAGATGTCACAGTCTACTTTGGAGAGACCATAGCAATGGAATGTCAGGCTAGCGGGACTCCAAGCCCACTAATTTCATGGATTTTCCCAGATAGGAAGATTTTGCAGACAGTCACAGCCACAGAAAGCAGGATAATGCTTCATGAAAATCGAACCTTGTCTATCAAGCAAGCAACTTTTTCAGACCGAGGAGTTTACAAATGTGTAGCAAGCAATGCTGCAGGAGCTGACAGCGTTGCAGTGAGGCTGCACATTGCAGCCTTACCCCCCATCATCCAGCAGGATAAGCAAGAGAACATTTCCTTGCCCCTTGGTACCAGTATTAACATCCACTGCACTGCCAAGGCGGCACCTTCTCCCAACATCCGCTGGGTGGTCTTTGATGGCACGCAGATCCGACCTTCTCAGTTTGTCAATGGGAATTTATTTGTTTTTCCCAATGGGACTCTTTACATTCGCAACGTCTCCCCCAAGGACAGTGGGACCTATGAGTGCATTGCTGCTAACATGGTGGGAGCTGCCAGGAGAACAGTACAACTCCATGTGAAAAAGCACGCATCGAATGCTAAAATCACTGGGAGCTCTCCTCAGAGAACAGATGTAACATACGGTGGCATCCTGCATTTGGACTGTAGTGCCTCTGGTGACCCTTGGCCTCGGATATTGTGGAGGTTGCCTTCCAAAAGGATGATTGATTCCCTTCACAGGTAAATTACTATTTGGGGTGTCACAGGTAAATTGAAGTTTAGATGAACTTAGAGAAAAGCCCACTCAAGTACAAGTTTCATTCCTGACTTCTGCGGGTTCTGAATGAAATTCAGAAAAAATTACTCTTCACCCAATCCTTAAGAAGGAATCTGAGATTATATCAAAAGATAGTCAAGTTATATCTTAGCATAATTTTCTTGGTAGCAGTATTGCTCTTGAAAATCTAGCTTCAAGTTTTTAGGATAAGCTGCCACTGTTTGTCTTTTACAACCATTTGTAAACTTATTAAAAAGTCTAGATACACAGCTTGTGTACTGCTTTTTCCAATGTGCTTAGTCAGAATAATGTTGCAGAGGTGCCTGCTTTTCCCTAGGAGAAATTGATCATTGAATTTTATCTCATAGGCAAATCATTACACAAAGTAAATACAGGGCAAATAATTCAACTTGTAATTACTTAAGCAAACATAATCATTTTAATGTCTTGCATAAACAAATGTTACCCCACAATAAGGTCTGTGTAAACCTGGTTGCATATAAATGCCTAAAACAATACATTCTCCAATATTTGCAATATCAATAAAATACCACTTCTACAAACCTACAATAGCTGTCCTAACACTTGTCTGAAAACAAATTTCTGTGCTATAAATTATTCATAGCTCACCTTTGAGCACAATAAACAGACTATAAACAGTGTGTATAAACACAGTGTAATTAAAATGCATAATTTGGAACAACTTTCTTCACAGCTGAACATAGTCATAATTTTTTATATTGACAAAAGATATATTTAGGTAACCTGTAGATAGCACAAAATCCAGATTGCATTTTTTGCCTCATAGAGGTAGCAAAAAAATACTGTGTTTCTTTTTTGTTTTCCCTCACGATCTTTATGTGAGCTGCTTTTCAAATACTGGAGATCTTTGGGGAGAAAACTGTGGCTGCTGAGGAAGTTGGTTTTGACCTGAATACGCCAATTCCATAGTGAAGTGGAAAGGACTTTTTTAGCATACTGGAAACTTTTCGTCCCTTATTTCAAAGCTTAGCAACATTTTGCTTCTTTGTGACTCTTCTAAAGGTTTAATCTTTATACCCAAGGGCAGAGGAAGTTCCTCATCTTTATTTGCTTTTGGCTGAAGACCCAGGTACCAGACTCCATTATGGTCCATACAGCCTCATGTGGATTATATCATTCAGAGATCTCATATTTCAGTGTTACAGAATAATGCACATGTAGTCAGAAGAGTTAAAACCACCATAATTTGGTATTTAGTGGATGTTTAATGGTCAAAAACACCATTAAAGTCATTGAACACAACAGAATTACTTAGTTACAAGTGAGTAGAATTATTTTTTTTCCATTTGCCTTTTGGTGGTAAATATCTTAGAAATTTCTGACCATCTAATTATTTAATGAAAGCAATTTTCCTCTCCTACTTTTTTTTTTTTTTTTTTAATACTGTTGAGTTGTTATTCCCCCACAGATTTCTCTCAGTAGTTAATACCCAAAATGTGATTTTGTAGCTTATGTTAGGTTCTTTTTTCTTTCCTTACAGCACTTTGGAGACTAGAATCAAAGTATTCAGCAATGGGACTTTGGTTGTTCATTCAGTTACAGACAAAGATGCAGGAGACTATTTGTGTGTGGCCCGCAATAAGATAGGGGATGACTACGTGGTCCTCAAAGTGAATGTGATGATGAAACCAGCAAAAATAGAACATAAGAATGACAATAACCACAAAGTCAAGTATGGAGGGGACCTGAAAGTTGACTGTGTAGCCACAGGTCTGCCAAATCCAGAGATCTCCTGGGGTCTTCCAGATGGCAGCATGATCAATACCTTCATGCAGTCGGATGACAGCGGCAGCCGGGCAAAGCGGTACGTGGTCTTTGATAACGGAACCCTGTATTTCAATGATGTTGGACTGAGAGAGGAAGGGGACTACACCTGCTATGCTGAAAACCAGATTGGGAAGGATGAAATGAAAGTGCGGGTCAAAGTGGTGGCAGAGCCTGCAACCATCAGGAACAAAACATATATCACTATTAATGTACCTTATGGCGATGTTGTCACAGTAGCATGTGAAGCCAAAGGAGAGCCCACTCCCAAAGTGACCTGGCTTTCCCCAACCAACAGGCCTATTCCTGCGCTGTCTGACAAATACCAGATATACAGAGATGGCACCCTCCTCATCCAAAAGGCCCAAAGGTCCGACAGTGGTAACTATACCTGTGTAGCACGGAACAGTGCTGGAGAAGACCGGAAGATCGTTTGGATCCATGTTGACGTTCAGCCTCCCAGAATCAATGGTCACCTCAGTGCAATAACATCTGTGAGGGAGACAGCCATCAGAGACAGCCGGAAACTTATTGACTGCAAAGCTGAGGGCATCCCTGCTCCGCGTGTCTTGTGGGCTTTTCCAGAAGGAGTAATCTTACCGGCTCCCTACTATGGGAACAGGATCACTGTGCATCGCAATGGTACGCTGGACATCAGAGGGGTGAGGCAGACAGACGCCGTGCAGCTCGTGTGCATTGGGCGGAACGAAGGCGGGGAAGCGAGACTGCTCGTGCAGCTCCTCATCACAGACCATTTGGAGAAACCCTCCTTCAGAGACCCTGTCAGTGAAAGGATCACTGCCATTGCTGGGCACAGCATCAATCTGAACTGCTCTGTCCAGGGGAACCCCAAACCCAGCACGAGCTGGATCCTTCCCAATGGCTCTGAGGTGCTGAGTGGCAGTCGCCTGCACAGATTTTACCATAAGAGGGATGGGATCTTACACATCAGCAGCTTATCTGCCGGGGATGCTGGGACCTACCGCTGTACAGCCAGAAACCCGGGAGGTTATGTGGAACGAGTAGTCTTCCTGAAGGTGGGACTCAGGCCAGAAATTAGCAACCAGTACAACAACCTGGTGAGCATCATCAATGGAGAAACTCTGCAGCTTCATTGCATCACCCAGGCAAACCACCGGGCGCAGATCTCCTGGACACTGCCCAATGGAATGGTTATGGATGCCCCCCAGGCTGTGGGTCGCTTTTCCCTGATGGAGAATGGCTCACTGACAGTGCGTGAGGCTTCTGTGTTTGACAGGGGCACTTACCTGTGCAAAGTGTCCACAGAGTATGGCACTTCTGTTATGACTGTGCCTGTCATTGTGATCGCCTATCCTCCTCGGATCACCAGCGAGCCAGCACCTGTCATTTATGCCAGACCTGGAAATTCAGTTAAACTGAACTGCATGGCCATTGGGATTCCTAAAGCTGAAATAACATGGGAGCTTCCAGATAAATCACATCTGACAACAGGAGCTCAATCCCGTCTGTATGGAAACAAATTCCTCCATCCTCAGGGGTCATTAGTCATCCAGCAGTCCACTCAAAGGGATGCGGGCTTCTATAAATGCACTGCTAAAAACATACTAGGCAGTGATTCCAAAACTACCTACATACACATATTCTAGCATTAAAACAAGTGCCTTTGACTGGATACTGGTGTTCAAGTCACTGCCAAATGAGTGCAATGAGGAAAGTACTGCTTGCAACAATGGCTAAGGAGAGAAAAAAAAAAGAATTAATCTGCCTTTCTTTTGTACTCAATATGGTAATAAGTGTGGAACTGAGAAGACTAATACGTTGAAAAAGGTCTTCAAATTGTTAAGACAGTATAAAAGCGGTTTTTCATGCTATCCAATAGCATCTGAGACCTAAAGTACTCCATTGTCAATAGTCCAAAGCTATTTCTTGTTCTAACAAGCACCTTAAAAGTACCAAAGAAGTATTAACTGTTAACAAGTGAGCTGCAGTGATTGAAGTACTTTAGTAAAACATAATTTTCTTTATACCCTGCAGCACCTTTACATAATCTAGGCTTATAGAATATGATTATTAACCTTTCTGTTCATGCTTCTATCAGCTCTTCAAAATCAAAGACTAAATTAGCAAATAAGAATGATCTATTTTAATAAAAATACATGCAGAGATTAGCTACCTTAACATATGAACATACATTTGCCAGCTACTAAGGATGCTCTGGTCAATTAATTCACTATATATTTTATATATATTTTTTAATCTGACTATGAGACTAGCAAGAGTAAAAATGACCTTGGTCTCATTTTATAAATTATTGGTCTTTACAAGACTCTGATACATTACAGTGTTTTATAATATTAAGGTCAATATACTGTACATTTTATAATAAAAAAATATTTTCCAAAGAATGTATTCACTGGTTGTTTTTGTTTTGTTTTGTTTTGTTTTTTAAATAAGGAACTCCAAACAGTGGGAGTATGGAATTAGGTCAAAAAACTCGAAGTAATGTAGTGTTATATGTACTTGTATTTGACCCATTTTTATCTGATTCATTTATAGACGGTTTAGGGAAGACAAATTAGTATAATTGTTTTATCTCTTTAAAAGTGATTTAGTAATAGAAATTTTTGTATATTTCAGCAAATATTTACAATGTCAGTACTTTTTCCGCAGTCAAGGACTGTTTACTGGATTATGTGCATAATTTTATGAAGGTTTATCTCTTGTGCTACAAGGTACTGAATATGCCCATGTTTCAGCAAACTATAACAATCAGAATTTTGCAAATGTTATCTTACCTTTAAACATATGGATTCTCTCAGATATTCAGAATTCTTAAAGTTCTGCTTGTTCATAAAACTTATGCTCATGTTTTAGAATATGGTTAGGATAAAAGCTTTATTTTTATTTTCTCTGTTGATCAAAACATGTCAGTAATGTAAAGTATTTTGCTAATATTTACGTTTTGCAAAAGCTGAAAGCAAAGATTTTCTCCCCCTACAAGTTTATCCACTTTAGAAAATAGTAAGCTGTTGTAAAATGTATACTTAGCATAATGATAAACAGAACTGAGCTACTTAAAGGTATGTGATTAGAACAAGAATATAGAATTAAATGAGAAGGGCATTGCTGAAGATACACAGGGTAAAATTTATATTATAGAATACTTTATAAAACTTTTTCTTCAAAAATTCAGTGCAGGCTAAAAATCTGTGGTTTGTACAAAACTTTATTAAAAGTTGTGGATATGTTGCCTAATTAAATAACATTTGATTATGTCTTAGTTTTTTTTTTTTTTTTTATGGTGTAAACCCTTGGGCCCTAAATCAGTAACCCATGCTCAAGGGGAAGCATGTCCCTAAATACCTGGCAGGGATGTAACTGCTTCTGAGAGTTGTTAATGAAGAAAGAAAAGAGGCATTTAAGATTTTTAACTGGATTGCCCATGTGGTACTTTCTAATCTGGCTATTTTCCTTTAAAATATCAGATACATCTTTAGATCTTTTATTTTTATAGTGTTTTTCCAATTTGGAAAACAGTCATACATTATTTAATAATAATAATAATAATAATACATCTTGTAGAAGAATCTGAAGTCAGCATTTGGCATTTTAGTAGGAGTCAAGCACTTTTAATCATTCGTCCAGCCTTCACTTAACAGTTATATAAATTTAGAGGTATTCTTGGGTGCTGAATTACTTCTGTATATTGCTATTAAGTAGATTTCTTTTTATGTTAAGGGAAGAAAATAGAATCTGAACTCAAATTCAAACATTTGATCTTTTAGGATCAAACAAAGCATCTGATCATGTTTTATTCCTCAGTCCAGAATTTTCACAGCTGCCACTGGAAGTTTTGAAGGCTAAGAAATTAAAGATTTGGCTCTAGACCGTTTCTTAAGTCAAAAAAATTTTGCATGCTTGCAAAATTCCTTCAAAAGTCAACTTAACATTTTTTTCATGTGTTATAATTTCCATTATGTTTGCCTTTACCCCTTTTATGAAAATATACTCCCAATGAGAGACTTATAAAATATCATTTCCTTTCAAAATAAATGCAAGTACAATTTAAAAACATCAAATGAATGCTCAAGCAGTGTTTGGCCATATGTCGTGTCTGTCATACCCTTTCTCTGCTGATACGCCAGTTGTCCAGGATATCTATCTTGAGTCCCTTTTGTAGAAATAAAGACATTCACAGGGAAACTTAACTCTATTCTAGGACTTACATCCTTGGGCATGAATCTGCGTGCCACTCCTTGTGCTAAATCATCCATCAAATGAAGGCAGTTGTAGGACGCTGAATTTAAATCATAATTTCTTCCTTTATTTCTAGGTAATTGTCTGCAAATTGTATTAAATAAGTTAATGATAAATTCACATTACTTCAAGGATGCAACACTTCATTATTTTTTTTTTTCTTCAGAAGTTTTCATTCATTTTTCAGACCAAGCAGGACTCATGCATTCAAAGGCAATGTAGTTTGTTCTTTTCTGATTTGGGGAATGCTGGGAAATTATGTGCTTGATCATAGTTTGAGAAGGTTTCTAAGTTTTCACTTGATAGTAAAAGCAGGTTCTGGATAGTTTCCATGGAAAGGAAAACCATTCCTTGCTTTTGCTTTGTAAATGGAGAATAAAGATTTGTTTATCTTCTATTTGGAGAACCAGAATAACAAGATGTCTTATTTATTACAACTGTGCAGATTGAAAATTACTGCAGTTGTAGATACATTTTTTGCAATGGCCTTCACAAAAAGAGGTTCACTGTGACCATATTCAGAACACAACTAGCAACTAGTAACAAAATGGATATAGGCATATAGACCAGAAAAGCAATAAACAGGGAATTTAACAGGGTATTCATGTCTAGATCTGATAAAATTCCTAGAACGCTATTGAGTTCACTTGCATGTTTTAGTGATTATGTTCAAAAGCTCGTGAAGTCCAATTGTGGTATAAGAAGAATGGAAGAAAATACCAAAGCTGAAGTTGAGAAAGCATGGACCAGAAAACTCTGGTATTAAGAGAGGTACTTTAACTCATTACTAAACAATCAATTTAAGAGCGTCTGTAGTATGACAATGATAGGAAGCATCTGCTCTGCATGTTTCTGTAACAAATCATGTAACAACAATCTAGTTACCTTCTCACACAAGTATTTAGCCCAGGGTATGGGGAAGAGAGGATTGATATAGTATATCTTTAGCAGATCTTTTGACACAGCCATATGTGATGTCCTCATGTACGAACTAAAGAAATGTGACTTATAAAGTGGGAAGATCCAGACAAGTCATGAGTAATTGCTTCTCAGGAGTACATGACAACTGAATCCAGCTTAACTCTGGGCACTTCCCACATTCATTAATGGCTATCAGGTATACAGAAGACATTTCAAAAATATGTCAATATTATGAAATTGAAAAATATTAAATTACACAGGACCAAATTGCAATTCTGGGTGATCGTTCTAGACTGGTGAAATGATTGGAAATAAAAAATAATGACTTGCCCCACACCAATAAATAAAAATGTGAGAATTGTATTCAAAAGGAAAACAATGAATACGCATACAGTAAGCAGTGAAGAAGGTGTAGGAGTTGAACAAGCTAACAAGATGACATTCCAAATAAAACCTTATCACTTTGAAATCTATTCAAGAGGACTGTGTGAATGAAAATAACGAACATACTCTTTTTGCAGTCAGGCTCAAATACAAATAAATTGGAAAGAATCCAGGGAAGTGATTTAGAAAAGATAACCTATAATGCTAAGTGAAATAAGATGAGCTTGTTCTGCATAAGAAAAAAAAGGCCAAATATTAAATACAACATTTAAGACAACGTGTAGTCTATAGGAACAGTAATGTGTTGTTTTTTAGGCTCTCTGAGGTTAGTATGAGAAACTTTGAGCCAGCTCTAGGCTAGGTACTAAGAAAACTTTCAAACTGTATTATTTTTCTGTATTATTAACTGTATTATTTTTCTTGAGAAAGTTTTGAAATTCCCATATTTGGAGACAGTTAAAAAAAAGTATAGTCTGATAACTGCAACAGGTAATCAACATCCTTGTCCAAGAAACTGAGAAATCTTGTGTTTCTTTATATTTACTGGGGGGTTTATTACATTTATTTGGGGTTTCGTTGCATTCCTATCTTTCCTATGTTTTCCTATGAATTAGATGTATTTGTAAAAGAAAGATTTGCTTGCTAGCTTTCGTCTGGGCTTGTGATTTTTATCTGTGTAATCTTCATGATAATCTATGGGGTTGTTAGCCATTTAGTACATAACAGATCTGGGAACATAATAGGTCCACTGTGACCACATCTTTATGGTGGAAATCTTGTGGAGAGAGATTTCTAGATTTTTTGTGGAGAGATTTCTAGCAGCAGCTATGTCATAGGATCTTTTTCCCATTCAAATAGTTTGGTTTGCAAAAGCATCTGACACCACAGCATTCACAGGTTTGCCCAGAACAGAAATAAGGACCTGCAAGGACTTTATGTATTTCTTTTACCTAGCCTGGGTTTTATTTACCTGCGCGTTTGCAGAAATGCATTTGCAATCTTTCAATGCAGCCAGCTACCATGAAAATACCCTTAAAGCTGTACATGCATATGTATAGCTTTTAATATAATTTCCTTTTATTGTTTGCAAATTGACCCCAGCAGGTTTTGAATGATAAAAAGCAGTGTAAATCCTCACAGAGAACCCATTAATCATCCCTCAATCATGTTTCCTGAAAAAGATGGTAAGACAGAAGCCACTGCACACAGTGGGGAAGCACATGAAGTAGATTGTGGAGGATTATCATCCTGCAGAAGAAATGGTTTGTTAGAGCTGTTGCAGTTTCTTGGTGTATAAAGTTAGGAATTTATTTGTTTGCCCCAAAGGTGTGTATAATTTTTGCAGCTATTTCTGTTGGCCTAACAAAAGATAAGTTTTTTTCCTGAAAACCTTTTCTTGCTGGTTCAGTCCAGTAACACCAGTACAGAACAGTTAGTTAGCAGAAATATCTATTGTATTTAGTGTTTAGTAGCTAACTATTGTAGCTTTTGTAATTATCTCAGTTAAAATCTCACCTGCCATAAACCAGTTGAGCCTGGCTCGAGGGCTACCCAAAATGTTCACCCATTCTTTGAGCATCCACACCTTTTTACTTGGAAGGAAGTTGAGTTTCATAAGTGATGGAATAGTAAGTGAAAGACAGTGTAAGTAGTAAAGAGGCAGTGTAGTGGTAATTGAGGACACTCCTATTTTTCAAGAGTCTTTAGCACATGGGAAGCTCTGAGTCTCTACTTACTCTTGAATAAGCACACTTCTTTCTTTCCCATCTGCAAGACGCACAGCTACTCTTCATATATGGTGAGAGTGATGCTTCTGACACATGGGGTAATGCAACAAGTAAGTTGCTATCATGTTGGACTGTGGATTTTATGACAGCACTGCAGCTGTGTACCACCTACTAAGCACTTCCTTGAATGTGGGACCTCCACAAAGGGAAATGCATGTTGGCAGCAGCACTGCTGCTTCTTCCCTTTTCCATGAGCCCAAGTACAGCTTGGCCATTTTATCAAAAAATCCACAGACTGGCCATGTCTGATGTGCCAGATCACTGAGAAGTTAAGAGGCATAAATGCATTATGTCTCACAGCTGCCAGGACTGGAGATGGCTGCCAGTAGTGTGAGTCATGACAGGCGAGGGGTAGAATGACATGAGATGGATAGTCAAATTATAAAATTAAAAGAATAAGTAATGTTGTCACACCTAAGTACCTCCTGTGGTGCTCTGTATCATTCAAAGCACACCTGATATCATATGTATGTTCCATGATCCCTGAATTAGAAACACAGGTATGGGTTTCACTGTTACCTTTATTCCTAGTGTTAGTTAAAAATATAGCTCAGGCTGTGACTCAAAACTGGATTTCTTTTCCTTGCTTCTACCACAAAGGGTCAATGGATTAAGCTGCTGTACTCTCCTACTAAGAACTGCTCTGTGATATTATGAGCTTCTCTGGAATATTACAATAACAGAAAAAAGTAGGAACGTTTTAATAAAACCCTATTTACTAACCTGGGGAAAAAACCCCTGGTAATCAAGGATGGTAAATACATGCAGCTCCTGTAAAGCTAGGAAACCAAACATCTCTCTGAAATCAATGGGAAGGTTCCTGGACTCCAAATTGTCTAGAGAAAAACTCAAATGTTTCTTAATGGCATCATCTTTCCAGTAAAGTGGGCCTGGGAACTGATAATGAAATTAAAAATTTGAATGTTTTGAAAAAGCAAAGGAGAAGTATGGCAATTGGAACTTGAATAAGTGATGCAAAGGGCCTTTCTTATATAAAAATGGAGGTTAACAACTAATTGTATACTTTTGGAAAGCTAATATCTTGCCAAAGTTTTTTTTTACAGTGTGCAATAAAGGCATTACTATCCTGTTCAGTTGCTTTTAAAAATTCTGCTAATGTCTTGTTTAAAATCTGAATAAAAATGTTTCTAGGCAGTCCTAGTGACAATATTACTGTGCTGTTATTACAGTGAGTGTATATAAACAAGTATATGTAGTTATAACTGTAACAGGCATCTTATACTACATTCTTTGTATTGTAAGCCGCAACACCGATATAATTCAAATTTATTTCTCTTCATCTTTAGGTCTCACATCTGTAACAAAATATGGGGGGTCTGTGAGTGTGTGAATAAGAAGATTGCTTACAATGCAGTTAGGCAAGGTGGGGTTAGCTGATCTATTAGCATGCTACTAAAAAGAACTCCAACCCCAAATGCACCCTCTCCTTTCCCTGTTCCAGCAGTGAATTTCCCCATGATCTACTTATGCCAGCTCTTTTATTAATGTGTACTCTGTCTTCAGCCAGTTCAATTTATTAATTTGCTAAAAAAAGCAGACAGGAGGGGTGGGAGGCAGTACAGTTTTCTGCCTGGTCAGTAAGCTGAACTGGCTCATCAAGGTTACTAGTGAAAGGTCCATGAGTAAGAAAGTGAATAATGAGCAATCTGAAATAAAGCAAGGAAAAGCAGGATCGTCTTCTTCAACAGCTTGTTAAGCTTACCCTGACATTTCATCTGTCTTTGAGCAGTGAGTAACTGGGAAAAAAAAACCCTCTTTAGAGGGTTTTTCTTATACCTGAACTGTTCAATATGTATGATTTTGTATAGCCTTGTGAATGTTTTCCTGAAACATATGTGAGTGAACCTTCTTAACTGCATGTAATGACACTGACCAGGAGATCACTGCAGCTGGGGAGTTGGTGACCCACATCACAACTAACCTGAGGTTAACAGGTTCAGACCTGTGCAGAGCTTGCAGTGCTGTGTGACACATACAGCATGGCCTTCAGACCCATCTTGTGCTGCTCACATCCCTTGACTGTAAAATAAACTTGCATAGTAATTATAAAAGAGAAGCCTGTAGGCAGCTCCCACTCAGTGCCAGCAATTCACTGCCTGCATGGCCTTGCCTTTATCTCACAGTGTGAGTTCACATGTGCATATCTTCTTTGTTTGACAGTAGAAATGATGAGTAGAGTTGCTTACTTTTAAAAAATAGTTCAAATTACCGAATTGAGGCAACTCTACCATGGAAGGGTTCTCTCCAGCATTCCTCATCCTGTTTAGAGGCCTGTTTGGCACTGCACAACTCAGGGTTTCCAGAACCTGGAGGGAAGAAAGGTTATCTATACCACCCTCTCTTTATAATGCCAGCTCTAATAAATGCTGGTTTAAAATACTGTTTTAAAATACCCTTTACAATATGCCTTTCTTACTGCAATCATAATGAACCAGTACCTCCTGGTGCAAGGCACAGCATATTCATTCCTCTCGATTGCATGATAGCTGTGTACTCTAATAATCATTCTAGGGGAGAAGTGTTTTCTTTAGTATTGGCAGTATTGGTAAGAAAGAGAAAACTCAAAAAAAATCTCTTATACAAACTTTTTTATTGTTTTCCACAAACTGAATTAATTATGCGTTCTCCAGTCTGTAAAGGAGGAACTGTTCCAAGGAGTTCTGAACTCTTTTAGGAGGAACTGAATTTTTAGCTGCTTTCCAAGACCAGAGGAATATGTGCAGAATTTTCTCAGTGTGCTGGACATCTTGAAGACTTACCCTCAAATAGACCATATCCTCAAATTTCTCATAACCTTGCACAACAAAAGGAACATTAATCTATTCCCTAGTCACCTCAGCACACTGACAGATAATTATGCTTAATAACAGCCATGAAGCCAACAATAATGAGAAAAACAAGTGTCTCATTCCTTTTCCCCTCACTAATGAACATTTTGTGTACCCTGGGAAGCACTGTAAGACACACACTTACAACAAAGGTCTGCTTGGCCCCATGAACTTATGCTATATGTCATGCTGTTCCATTAATCATAGTGTTTTGACTCACATAAACGGATTCTTGCTGTGTCAAGAGAAAAACATGTAAAGGGTTAAAAGTAGAGGCGGCATGAGGTGACCCTCTGGATAAATGACCCCACAGCACCAAAATTATCTGCAAGAAAAGGTTTGAGGGACTACGTTTTGAGTTTTCTTTATTGTGACTATTTTTGGTATTTCAAAATTCACTTTGGAATGTATTTGGGATATATTGTGCCAAGCCTTTAAAACAAAATATATCCTGTTACGGTTTTTTCTTACAGCCTTCAGTTCAATTCTTAAACTGCTGGACAATGTTTAAGAGTATTCAGCTTACCCAGTTCAACTTTTAGAAAAGACCTATTATTAAAATAAAAAAAGTTCTGGTGATTCATTCAACATGTCAGTGAATCTGAGGGAGATTCCCAGCTCATAAAAAATAAGACAAAAAAGAAACAGGCTGTTTTTTCATAATCACACACAGCAAATGGTGACAGGCTTAATTTTATTAGTTAAGGGAATCAGAAAAGTTGTGGGTTTTTTCTCTCTGATTAACTTCACATTAAACATGGTAACACATGGATACATAACATTTGAAAGTATAGGAAACAAAACTGCTTGATCAGGGAGACTTACTCATCAGACCATCTTGAGCCATTCCTCATTAGAGATTTCTTCATACAGGCCGATGTAGCAAATGAGCCAAATTCAATTACTGAAGACTAGAAACATGCTTCCTGACATTGTATGGGGTTCCACCAATTGGAGAAAACAAAAAGTTGCAGTAATTAGATGTGAGACTATTTCTGAGAGCAAAATGTAGCTCAGTAATTTCTTATACTGAGTCATATAGACACTGTCCTAGCTTTTCCCAGCCTTGCTATGACCTGTCTGTAAAATTCAATTGTAGCTGATAAATGTACATGTGCGGCAAGGTATTAATAATTGCAAGATGAAATGTGAAATTTTGGTCCCAGGTATGGGGAAACAAAATGGCTAAAGTCTGCTTCCCATTCAACAGTGTCCAAGTAGTTTGTGCCGTCTCCCTGTTGCAGCTGTTCTGTGAGTTTAAGCGCCCAGTGACAAAAAGGGGGGTTGAGATGATATTACTTATGGCCAGTTTCTAATAGTGACTTACTCCAAAAGTAATCCTGTGACATGCTGTTCAGCGTGGCTGTCTGTGTCATAATTTGCTTTCAATCTTCACTTAGACCAAACAGCTGAATAGAAACCACAGGATTATACCATTGTATTAAGTTAATTATAAATTAAGTGTAACATTTTGTACACTTACCTCTTTTCTTCAAATGTGCAGATCCTTATATGTGTACATGTTGTTTGTGTCTTTCCTTCTTTCCTTAGCTAGATGTGTGTGTATTTGTGGATGCATATATTTTGTGTTTCCATACATATGTTCTCTTCATATATATGTGTATATCTGGATGTGCATATATAAATATTTGTTTAAGTGTAAATAAAGGAGGAAAATAAATTGTAGAGATGCGTGGAACAAATTGAGTGCGGCCAAATTTCTTTGGCCTGACAAGAAAAAACCACATGCTTTTTCTTTACTGCTGAGCACAAAGTACTCTACTGTCATCTGGAATGAAATCTTAGATTTGAGGAAGACCAACCAGTGCTCCAAAAGTCTGAAATATCACACTTACCCTAGCTGAGGGAACATTTTTTATGATTTTGGATGTACCCAGATATTCCACCTCACTCAGAGGCTCAGTTATTGCTTTTCCTGGCAGGGGAGTATCTTCCAACTCATCTTTGAATGGTCTTGTTTTTACTCTTCTCAGCCAGCATGAGATGCTTTGGAAATTGATGACCCAGCTGCAGAATCTACAGTGAAACAGCAAATTTTGGAGTGCTTTGATCATCTCAGGAAACGTCTCAGCTCTGGAAGTTTTTATCTTATATTCTGCCAGCATGATCTAGAGAAGACACTAGCAGTAGCTAGCAATAAATAGCATCTGCTAATGGGATATGAATGAGATTTACAATCTAAATAAAGAAAATAGATTTTTTAAGATTCCATTGTGATTTTTCTTGGCTTAGTAGTACACAAGTGAGCAGGAGGATTACACTACATATTTAAAAATACATATATTAAAATGGTATTGATGAAGCTTTTAATTTAATGTTTTCTTAGTCTTGCAACATTCTCTTAGAAGTTTTCAGGGCTGCCAAAATCTATATCCAGCACAGCAAGAAAGAAACAGTGTCTGCTGAACTCAAGCATGCTTGGATGGTGGTGGATATTTATACAACACTTCCTATTTAACCTTTCCCTCTACTTTTGTACTAATCTTCAAGACATGCTGAGAAAGATAATAAGCAAGATTACAAGATAAAATAGGCAAGACATGCAGAATTTATCAAAAGAACTATTGCTGTTATAGGCAGGCTGATAGAGAATGGAGGCAAAAGAATAAATACTGCTTTGTTTCATTTTGGTATAACCTTTTTGACTTTGATGAGATTAGATAGTTAAAAATTAGGAAACATTTTTGCCTATGTTAAGCTCTTATACATGAACATAGCTCAATTCTTGGCAATGCTTTCTCCATTGAAGAAAAGTTAAGATGACACAGAAACCTAAGGAATCCCAGATATCAGGTAACAAGACATTTTGAGGGGGTTGATGGTTACTTTTTCTTATGATTATTATAGTATCAAGACTATCCTCCCAGCTTTTAGTTCAGGAAATGTATGAAACCATCATTATGTTTGGCACCAATTTTCAAATCACAGGACAGAAGCTGGCAAGTCTCTGTGTAAGAATAGTAAATTAAAAACAAGTACTGAAAATTTTGGAAAAAATTCTAAGAAACAGAGAATTGAACATAGAAGATGGACAAGAATAGCAACAGAAACCACTGGATTGTTTAAATCAAGTTAAACTCTTAAAGATTTATTTGCACAGTAGTTCAAAAGTGAACTGTCCAAACAGCCTGTTCTTGCCAGTGTCTGATTATTTTACTTCATGTGTTCATTAGATTAGAACAATACTCAGACAGATTAGAACAATACTCAGACACTGAGTCTTATTTCTACATTAACTGCATGAGGAGTCTGAAAGAGTTTAAATAGAAACCATCAGCTAAGTAATCCTGTAACTGCAACCTTTTCATTTTTGGAAGGGCAAGGGTGGGGTATTGTGTTATAGGCATAGCAAGTAGTAATGTCTAAATTAAGACTGTCTAACTCAATGGAAACTTGAAAGGCTTCAGCTTGCAGATATTTATAATTTGGTTAAACTAATTGCTGGATTTAAATTTTCCATGCTTGTCCTTTGCTTATGATTCAGGATTTATGGTAATTTTTTTTCTTTGTAATTCTTAAAGGGTATTGCTGAAAAAGGCTCAGTTGTTTCCAAAAATGAAGCTAAGGAAAAACTTTCCGCCAATATAGCAAACACTTTCCAACTATTTCATTGAAGCGTTTGGTGAAGACTAAGATGTTTGGAAGAAAATAATTCTGTGATCAAAGGAGGTGTGTGTGTGTGTGCTGTTTTAAATCTCAATCTCAGATGTTTCCTTCTTACCCCAAACAGCATGTATATGTGTAGGACATCATACAGGTAATATGACTCCCAGCATGAAAATGCTTCAAACTAAATTCTCAGTGGTGCCTCCACATCCTGTAAGGATTACAGACTCCATCGTGGGGAATAAGAACCTAAAATTAAGTTGCCACACGTACAGATGTTCAGCATCTTTCAGAATAGGCTGGGCTTCTTCACAGTGCTGAAATAAATCTCAAGTTAAATTGAATAAGGATTTGATCTCCTTATGAAGTGTAGGAAACTTTGATAATGAAGAACTGAATTATAAGAATAGGAAAAAAAACACCACCACCACCAACAAAAACAAGACAACTCAAATATAGACATGGGAAATCAAGATGAATCCATGACAGAACAGGAAGTCAGTTTTTAAATTACTTGACTTTGATGGAGTTTTATTGAAATCAACTTTTAGGACTTTGCTGGTAAAGAGGTCATGTCATTTAAAATAATGAAACAATATCTTGACAGAGGTACAGACAAGTATGAGAAGTCATAGGCTCTGAAAAAACATCCAGCATCTACATAGAAATGAGGATACATGATTCAATAATTTTA